>NC_041726.1:13393550-14774509 GCF_900700375.1 Denticeps clupeoides
CACTTCTTCATCTGTTCACTTGAGCCTATTACTTTGACAAATGTTTACGGCAGGCTAATAAAATTTTTTTTTACAATTTGTCAATGGTTCAAGTCCTCGAGGCACAAATGTCGGCGTAACTGAGCATTTAAAAAAAAAGTGCAGTGATTGTCATTGTGAAATGTCCTCTGCTTTTAACCATCTTCCTTGGTGAGCAGTGGGCAGCCATGACAGGCGTCCAGGGAGCAGTGTGTGGGGACGGTGCCTTGCCGGTTCAGGATTTGAACCGGCAACCTTCTGATTACGGATCCGCTTCCTTGCTTGCTAGGCCACCACTGTCCCATTATACTAAGAATGTAATTATTTGATTGTTAACTAATATTTTAAGCACATATGTTTTGCATCTGCAACTTGATTTTACTAAATGATATCAAATTTTCAGCATGTCTGGGCAAAAAGTGGTGCAGACCACACATTGCGATTGGTCGAGAGTTCAATCAGGGACAACTGATCACAATAAATATCGTTCCACTCTGTTCCAACCACAGATGAGCATCTGCTGTTTAATGACTGTTGCTTAGCAACAAAACCAATGGTAGATGGAGTGGTTTTTCCAGCACAGGCGCATTTATTGTCACAACAGTAATATTGCGAGATAAAATGGGCTTTAAATAGCAATAACACACTCAAGGTTATTTGCACTTGTGTTCTACATTCAGATGTGTGATGAGGTTGAGTGCCATTTTTTTTAACCATTATATGACGTTGAGCAAGGTATGGATTTGAACAGGCATGTGTGTGCAATAAACTTCTTTTTTATTATTTCTTTCAGGATCAACATCTGTGATGCAGAAATTCCCACAGCAGCTCAAAGCTTGGCTGCATAATGATGCATAGTGAGGTCAGCCCCTCCGAGCGCTCACAACTTTTGCAGATTGCTCAAGCAGGAGAAACGATTGCCGTTTTTTCATTTTCAACAGCTTGCTCCAACCTGCAGGGCTTGATATCACGGAGCTTGAATGGCAGCCAGTCAGCTCTGGGGCGGAGCTCTTTCTTCTGCCCAGACTCCAGAGTTGTTCTCAGCCCGTAACGAGGTCTCCCCTCGAACCAAGCTTTGTTTATGCTCGGCAGGGGGGGATGAAAAATGAGAGCACGGCCCTTTTAGTCTTGGAGGGCCACAGAGTATCAGATTAATCCCGAAGCGTCATAAACACAGCCATCCTGTATGCGTTTAGCCGTGTTGGGATTACAGATTGAAAGTCTGCGCATGGAGGGAAGAAAACCAAACAGAACATGTTGACACATTTCTGAGCGAAACGTCCCTACGGACTTTATTTTCTTGCAAATGATAAAGAACAGCTCGCACCCATCCATGAGTCATTCGAGCATCTAATGCATCTCAAACTCTAGAATAGTTCATTACAAGCAAATTTAGAAGAGATTTAGACGTGAAATCATGACATCTTAACGTTAATGTTTTCCATTAAAACGCGCACCCGCATAATTACGTTAATTTAGGAGAGAGAGATTTTATTCAGTTATTGAATCCCCTTTAATGCAGAGTGATTGATAATCTCTCTCGGAAAGAAACCATTCATCATGTACATGCTACACCAACAGATGAACTTGTTCACTGGGGGGGGTGGGCTCCATCTTAAATGAAGTGTGCTTTCATCAGATCCAGCACTGCGGTGCAATGGCTGGAAGAGGCATAAAGCCATGATTACAGAATGTTTCAAAGATACCACGTCACATACTTTACCAGAAAGCTGTGAAAAGGCAGTAAATGAATTTGAATTTCAGCACAAACCAAACATGTCTGGCAATTTTTTTGCAACAATAAAGTGTAACAATATGCTTCCAAACATCCGGTAAACAGGTATAGAAAATGTCCAAAAGTTTATACATGTCTACATCTTCAGTCCTTTTTGCTTCAGGTCCTCTTTTGCCTCCTTGATCTGAGCCTGCAGCTCCTTGGCTGCGTCCTCACAGTCATTGAAGGTGGCCACCCTGTAGCCCACAGTGGCCAGAGAGTAGCAGCCGAACACCACCAGCAAGTACACCGGTATCGGCCATGCCACCTCTTTACAAACCGAAGGTAGCTGCAAATCCAGCAGGTCAAAGGTCACCAGTCCCCAAGCGATGCCCACAAAAGACACCCCAAGCAGCCACTCCAGGAGCTTGGTCATGGTGAATGGGATCACAGAATGGAGAGGAAATTGAGGACCAACTTGTAATTTCCCAAACCTGCAGGGTAGAATAAGAAGAAACCATTCAGAAGTACTGGCGACGTCTGGTCACACACATTCTGCAACTTATAAACTAGAATAGAAAAATAAAATGAATAATTCTGCATTGACTTTTTGCCACATGCTTTACAAATCATCCCTGTCTTACATACATTTATGATACACATATGGACTCCTTACTACTGCAACAAGATGGTAAAAGGAAAAATGTAATTCATTTTGAATGGTTATCTGAAAATCTAGAATCTTTTGCAACAAAGGTACGTAAATATAACTGTAGCTAATGTGTTGAGTGTTTAACACGAAAAGTAATGTAAAAGGGCTAAAAAACAAACGATGAATGCCAAATTAATAAAACAGAAGAAATTCCATAAAGCGCGTTATGATCTAAACACAAATACATCGTTTTAAAACGGTGCGGAAGAGCAGACGAACAATATGATCCACTCTGAAACTTATGCTGACTGCCAACATCTTCAAAACCACAAGCAATACGCGCGCATTGATAAAATCTGGCAAGTTATGTTTAAATCGTAGTGAAACAGCAATTTTATGAGCTAATCCGATTCCGCATCCTACCTCTAATATTACGCCAGCTCACTACTACTGTGCCGGTCGCGGACTTAAGACGTCATCAAGTCCTGTAGAATTCTGGGTAATGTAGTACGTTTGATTTAGTGGGCGCTACTGAAGTGCACTAAACAGCTATTGGGTAGGCAAATATTTTTTAACAAAAAAAAAAGATGCATCAGAAGTGAATTTTAATTATTCTTACATAGATCTGCAATTTGACATTAAGGAACATCGTTTTTAAAGTGTTCCACAATCTTTTCATGTACGCTTTGACAGATTAGAGAGCCTTTGCCCATCATTACTTCTGAGAGACTCTGTCTCTATAAGACATCCCTTTTATAGCTAATCATGTTACAGGCCTGATATCAATTAACTTAATTTGTGGCTAGACATTTGTCCTGCTAAATCTTTTTAAACTTTCTTGCTTTTTCAGCCATTTTCATCCCAAATCTGAAATGACCTATTTAGTTTCCCAGTTTGAACATTTATGTTATCTGTGTTTTGTAATGAATAAAATATTGGCTCCTGATATCTTTAAGTTTTTCCTTAATTCAAATGTATGGAACATCCCAATTTCTCTGGACACAGTCTCACTATTTCCAGCTCTATGGAAAGTACATCAATGTACATTGTAATGTATAATCTAATATTTGTTGAATGTCATTTGGCAATGAATATAGCATGCATAAGGCCTTTATGACCACTGTACTATCTAGTTTATTAATAATCTGGAATATTCCATATCTGTCATCAGAAATGATAACAGATTTTAAAGTGTATTTGAATGTCAACATGCACCCACGGGTCAATTTATTAGAAACACATATCTATGCTATTTTATAGCAACGTGGCAAAAGGTGTATTATTCACAGGATGTGGTGCATCTGCTGCAGCTGGTCACCTCTGGACTTCCAGAAATATCCGACGAGTGGCTGTCCTGTGGTCAGAAACTGACCACTAATGAAGGATTAGAAGATACACAACACAAAATATACAACAGCTGCTCTACAGTCTATATATAATAGGCAGTAAGTCAGTTCTTGAACGTGATGTTTTGCACTTACTCCCCCCCAGCGAATAAATTATTTGTTAGAATACCGATGTTAGACATTTTTTCTATTTATTTATTCTATTTAAGGTAAAGGACTATACTTGTTAAATTATCCTCTATGGGAAACTGACTCTATGCTTATAGCTGTTTGTTAATTTGACGAGAGTCTTCAGAACACTGGGTCGAAAAAAATGGTTAGTCTATTGTGAAAAGCATTTAACTTTTAACCTGAAGTGGTGTAAGGAAGAAGATCCAGTGAAATGAGAGGAGCATCACTGTGTGCACTGTGTGCTGTGCTGCTGTGTATCGCAATGAGAATCACTTCACTTTACTTTAAGAGGAGCATCGCCATTGGAACCCATCAACTGAAAAAAGAAGAGGCAGCTTCGGTCAGAGTGACCCTGATGACCCCTGTTCTGCGGTTGCGACTCTTGCTCAGCTGAGTAAATGTTGGGTCGGACACGTGCTGTCATGGCTGGAGTGTGGAGGGCACTTCAGCGCCAGGGACACCCACACATCTCTCGGTGAGAGGGTCAGGCTGTAAACACAGTCCAGGGAGGACGTTATTATTAGGGGACGGACTGTGTACACTTGAAGCAAGACGAGTCACAGCGTGTGTGTCTCTGTGTATATTAATGTGCCAATGTGCACGAGACATAAACATGTCATAAACACGATCTCTTCGCGCATCTATTTTGGACAATGTGTTTGATTTCTGTTACTGATTACCATGCGCGCTGAACATTACCGGTCCGGCTTACTGGAGGCGGCCAGAAGCGGTAAATGTTTTACGTGGGTGTGCGTCTGCGTGAGTTGATGTGTGAATATTTTGTGTATTGAAGGAACACGATTGGTGAAGCGGTGACGTGTGCAGGGGGTCTGCTGTTAGGACGTGTGTGTGTGTGTGTGTTTGTAGCATTTTGTAAGTGTGTGTGTACAGTATGTGATGAGATTGTGTGTATATGTAAACGTGTGTGTGTGTGTGTGTGTGTGTGTGTGTGTTCGGAGCGCGGTGGGAATGCCAATGCCGGCTGTTCTCGGTGCTTCTCTGCCAGCGTCTGTTCCCCGAGCTCAGGAAACCTGAACTCCTCCAGCGAGCGGCTGGCGGACGCAACACAACAGCCTGTTTCAGCGCAGGAGGTGAGGAGAGAGGGAGGTGAAAAGGGGAGGACAGACAGACAGACAGGCCAGCGGATGGAAGGAACCTTGATAAGGCTGTTGGAGAAGGCGGCTCCATAATAGGAGGCCAAGAATGTGGAAGATCAGGGAGATAAAAAGAGAGACGAGGCGAAGGAGGAAACGTGCCACGCTGAAGAATCCAGGAGTCTGACGTGAAGGAAGATGGAGAGGAGAGAGAGGAATCCGGCGCCGCGGCTGTGTTTATATGGAAAAACACGGCGCGCTGCCGATGGCCGGGAGACGTGAGGGGGAGGGGACCAGAGATGAAGAGGGGAGGAGGAGGAGGGAGGAGTCAACTGCAGGTGCGGCCGGAGCAGATGATGACCTCAATGGAGCATTAAATCCAGATGCTCCAGCAGATTTTGGCATTCACCTCCTCCCAAAGTGTGTGTGTGTGTGTGTGTGTGTGTGCACTAATCCAAGTTAAGTAAATGTGCAATAATACCGATAATAGAATAAATATGGAAGACAGCAGAGTGGGAAAAATAAACACCTGTCCCGTGAGGACCAAATCTTTACACGGACCAAAATATTTGACTTTAGTTACTGAGATCAAGTTTAGTTTTGTCTAGAGCTACGTACACGAAGTTATGCACTTGTTACGTATTTATTACTCTAAGTCCAGACGAAGATCTAAAAGCAATCTTTTGTGTGTAGATTTTAATCTCAAACTCCCCAAACAAACTGTCATTGTATTTTTGAGAATACAGATAATTTACATCAAATTTCAAAGGGGGGAGAGTTCAAGAAAAACAGATACAAATAATATCACACAATAGTGTGTGTGTGTTTGTGTGTGTGTGTGTGTGTGTGTGTTTGCATTAGTCTTATAACAATGGAGCTTGGCTAAAAAACAGGAACCCTCTGTTTCCTGAACCACTGTCCCCCCACACACACATTCACACACACTCACACACACACTCACATTTTCTGTGTGTTGTTTTTTTTTTATCTTTTTGGTGATCTGGTGTAATAAATGTGTAACATGAGTATGATGAATGTTGAACTGTCTCTACATTTCTAAACTACATGTTTTTTTTTTGGGGGGGGGGGGGGGGGGGGACTGTCTTTGTGATGGCATTTGGTATTTACTGAGATGTACAATGCAAGAATACACACACACACACACACACACACACTGTCTCTTACCCTGAAAGTGTGCCCAAGTGAGCATGTGATCACTCGTTTAATGTGGAGTTTGCTGCTGTGTTGTATCTTTTGTGGTTTCTGGTAATTTGTGGGTGCCAGTGATGTGGTGTTAATGTGTAACACACTCCCTGCCGTGTCCCTGTGATGCAGTGCCTGTGTGTGTGTGTGCGTGTGTGTGTGTCTGTGTGTGATGTGTGCAGCCCCCTCCACCCCAGCTCATCTAAGTAAAAACACACCTGCTTGAGCAGCTGGGAGAAAGGAAAGAAACACCACAGACATGATAAAACAAAGGAAGCTGTACGCCCATCCCACTCAGCACAGACACACTGGGACTGATCGGAGCCACACCCTTTCTAATACTGGACCGCTTCCCCAGGTTTTTTATATAGTGTTGGCTCGATCTGCATAGAACATGGACAAGAACAGGCCGATTTCATCAGAAGACTTTCCCCAAAGTTTTATATATGAGTCTTAGTTTGTGAGGATTTATTATTTTAGTATTTATTTGTGCTTGGTTCTTTGTCTATGAAACCTTTTAACAGGCCAAACCTCCGGGAAATTTCTGCATTTTTGTGCACCTGTAAGAAAAGAAAATGTACCATTATACCATTAAAACATAAGGCTTGAAGGAAGCGTTTCATTTATTTTTGTTTATTTAATTAGCTGTACAATTAAAGCACCGATTTTGTTTTATACATACCATTATAATGTTGTCCACCTACAATTTCTGTAGATAATGTGATTTGAACAAGAACATTATACATGCATGAAATATTTAAAATGTTTTTTGAAATAACCCTATTGATAAATCATCGTGAACACAGTTAATGAATATAGCTGGACGGAAGGTGACTCTTTGAAATTGTGATGAAATAGTCTAACAGACCTGACATGAACTAACAGAACAAAGTTCTAGAGAATTAGAGAACATTAAAAAACTACTTATCAGTAATTGGATGGGCGTCTTAGATAGTTTGTTGGATAGTACGTTTTGTTGTAAATGTCTTTTTAAGTATTTATATATTTGAACTAAGAGCTACTTAGGTCTTAGTTTTCTACTAAACTTGCCCTGGACCATGAATAATGTCACAGATAAGAATTCACACATTGAAACATTCAGAAATGTTTAGCTAATTTAAGGTTATGTTACTTAGTGCTTTGAGCGGTTAGTCCTGGCACATCTGAGGGACTTTCTCCCACCAACTCTGGACCCACACCAGTTTGCTTACCGTAGCAATATGAGCACAGAGGATGCATTCTCCATAGCGCTGCACTCTGTACTTACACACCTGGACAAGCAAAACACCCATGCACGGATGCTGTTTGTTGATTTCAGCTCAGCATTTAACACTGTCATCCCCTCTAAGTTAATCTCTAAACTAGAGCCCTGGACATCAACACCTCACTTTGCAACTGGATTATGGACTTTTTGACCAGCAGACCACAGCATGTAAGGTCAGGCCACATCTGCTCCACTACCGTCACGCTCAGTACTGGTGTACCACAGGGCTGTGTGCTGAGCCCCTTCCTCTACTCCCTCTTCACCCACGACTGCCGATCCGTGTAAGGATCGAACACCGTTATCAAGTTTGCAGACGACACCACGGTGATAGGTCTCATCGACAACAACGATGAGACTGCCTACAGGGAGGAGGTCCAGCATCTGGACACTTGGTGCACAGACAATTATCTGCTCCTAAACACCACCAAGACCAAGGAGCTCATTGTGGACTTCAGGAGGGAGAGAAGAGGCCCGCATGATCCCATCCACATCAATGGGATGGCTGTGGAGCCTGTTACATCCTTCAAGTTCCTGGGGACCCACATCTCAGAGGACCTGTCCTGGAGCATTAACAGCGCCTCTTCTTCTTGAGAACATTAAAAAAGAACAAGCTACCCACTACCATCCTGGTGAACTTCTACCACTCTACAATAGAGAGCATCGTTACCAGCTGTCTCACAGTGTGGTATGGAAGCTGCACTGTTGCTGAGCGTAAGGCGATGAAGCGGGTGGTGAAAACTGCCCAGCGCATCACAGGGACTCCACTTCCATCCATAGAGGACATCCAGAGGAAGTACTGCCTGCGTCGAGCTCACAGTATTCTTAAGGACTCCTCCCACCCGGCCCACGAACTGTTCTCTCTCCTGCCTTCGGGCAGACGGTTCAGGCTACCACGGACAAGAACCAGCAGACTTAGGAACAGCTTTTTTCCCAGAGCTGTTTCCTTGCTGAACTCCTCTGCCCCCCCCCCCCCCCCCCATACACTCCCGATAATCACTGTACTACCCATTTTTGCACATGTTTGCATATAATCATTTTTTTATAAATAAGTTCATATTTATTTTCCATCCCCTGCACATATCACTTTATGTATATACATAACTTATTTGAACTGTATCCTGCACTTGCTGCTTATTGCACTTTTGGTTAGACCTAAACTACATTTCGTTGCCCTGTACTTGTACATGTGTAATGACAATAAAGTTGAATCTAAAAAAAATAATAATAATCTAATCATCTTAATTTATTTACATAACTTAATTAACATATTATTTGATTAACAAAAAACAAGAAGTATGTCCCCTCTGTCCATATAGATGGTGCGATGTCCACCAGATCTTACAGAGTTGACTAAATGTTACTGTCACGATGGCTGGACATGGCGAGGACGAAGGACGCATATGCACAACGTCACGAAACGGGTTTAATACATGGTGGACAGGACAAGGGAAACATCACCAAACAATGACCCGATGGCGAACAGACACGAACAGGGCAGGCTGAAAGATGAGCTTCATAAAGTGCTCTTTTCAGCATGTGCTGTATTCTTTCCAAATACAAATCTATATAAAAATATAGGTTTTCATAAAAATAGAACATTTGTGTTTTTAGATTCAGTCCCATATCTAATATTCACAGTCTGCTTCATCCTCTATACTGGATAGCAGTATCTTGTTAAACTTATTGGCATTTGGGTTAATTGAGCCACTGTGGCTAGGCCTATGGGTGTGTTAAATTGGAATCTGCTACTTCTAACGTCCATATGTCCACAGGACTGAGTGATGAATCAATTTTAATGAGCAAGAACGTGCTGCGAATCCACAGTCCTGTTCACCTATTTTCATCCCGTTCTCGAAACCTTGAACTTCAGCAGAATTGATAAGTGTGACCCCCAAGCAACCATGTCCCCATTTGTATGACTGCACAATTATAATGAGTGTACACATGAAATTTCTTCACTGCAGCCTTGATTTGCACCCAGTTCAATGCCTTTGTGGGACAAAATGGATGAATTGAATGAATGGATCGATCTTATTTAATTATTTTAAAGCTACACTATAGGGTGTATCAAATAATAAAGGGGCCTATATGGATCTGTGCCTCGACATAAGAGGTTAACAAATATCCACAGTGATCATATGGGTTCTATTGTGTACTGTAAATGGGACAGCAATTAAAACTATTGGTTTAAAAAGTAGAGCAGCGTGTATAGAGGCCAATGTATACCAAAGCAGACAGTGCTGGCAGCAGACAAACAACCTAACTGGTTCCTTTAACCTCTGACATTTTTCTATTAAAAATTGAAGGAGGGGAAGTTCAAAATTAAAGCACTCAAGAATGTGTTCAGTTTTGAAGAAAGAAAGAAAATGTAATCGCGTGTTGTAAGGGTTCACACTAGACAGTCAGTTCGCCCTAGAGATTTTTACGACATTTACGACACTGAATGTCATTTTTATGTCATTTTTTCTGCATGATGTTTTTAGGAGTAGAGTTGCAGAGAGCTGACCTTGTGTCCACCACATGTTCACATGTTCTAGAGTCCCTAGGTGGCCTATTTATTGCCCACACAGCTATAAATTGTGCAGAATAAGAGTGTCTGTAAAATAGTTGAAAGTTGAAAGGAAGTTGAAACCCATGTCCAGCGGACAACGAGATGTGAGCTGGACGGACGGAGACCAGCGCTGACAGCCGCCTAATTCATTTTGCATGAGCATGTCCACATCCCCGCTGATGTTGATTGGACCGTCTGGATCCTCTCGGCCTCCTTTGCTCAGGGGACTGAGCAATCGTTGATGTCCAGCTCCCCCAGGTGAACCTGTGGATATCTGAGCTGCTCGACGGCCCCAGAGCTCCAGCCAACACCTGCTAGCATTTGACCTTTGACTCTAAGGAGCATCTGTAGCTGGGAAGGGCAAAGAAGCAGGAGAAGTGCTGGTTTTTCGAAGGAAGAACAGTAAAATGGATTTTCTAGAGAGAGGTTAGCAGCCCGGCCTCCCAATGCCAAGGTTGTGGGTTTGAGTGGCTGGGTAATTGTTGTCAGGTGCAGGAGGCTGGTGAGATAAGCCCCCCAAAAAGCCCTTCTTCATCCCTTCCTGCTACTGCAACAGAGTCGTTCTGTTAAAGACTCACGCCACGCTTTTCCGATCTCTTCACGTGCGCTTCCTCTCCTGTCACTCAGCACTGACGGTTCACGGTCCCTCTGTCTGTTTCTCACGGCCACGTAGAAAAAGTCGCAGGAAACGTCCCGTTGTTAGACCAACATGTCCTCACACCTGAGATTACTGTAGACCCTCCATCATTCCCAGACTCGGTGGGAGTCGTGGCCGCCTCCCAGCATGAGTTATAGAGCCGCATAAGTGGCCCCCGTCTGAAGTTACGCCTCCATTTCTAGTTTAGCCATAAACCCGCACTGACGGGTACAGGAAAACGATGAAGACGTTTGATAAAGCCGTAACGCTGAAAGACGGAGCTCGTGAGCCGACACCTGAGGAACTCCCAGAGTGCTCCTGGAGGAGAGCTAAATATTATGATTGGTGTTTATCATAAAAGCCTCAAGGCGACGGTAAACTCTGCTCCGGCTCCGTCTCGGCTGAAAGAGGAACTCCCTGGGAAGGTGATGGGCTGCAGATGGAGCGAATCATTTTGATTTACAGCTTGGCCAAATTGCATCATTCCAGTGTTTGTCTTAGCGTCAAGTGATAAATGCACAGCTTGAGTTCAGCGCGAGCTCCGATCCTGCAATACATTCAGAGCGCAAGTGGTGCCACGTGAGAGTGATTATCCGGCTTTTTACTTCCTGAGATCTGATAGCAAAGAATTCGAGCAATTTTGTGTGGCTGAGCAGAAAAAAAGAGAACCTCACGACGTGGGTTTCCTTACAAATGTCAAACATAGACTAAATGCTTTTAATTCTGCTTTATCTAAAGAAATCTGTCAAAGCTGGCAACGTTCTGGCAGCCCCAGACGTGGCATTGACCTTTGCATTTAGAGGGTCAAATGGCTGCTTCATCCCTACATGCCTGTGTGCAGTATAGGTCCATATGGGCATGCATAGCATTACTGTCGGTATTCATTTAGCAGAGCAGCAGTGGGGAGACGGGCAGCCCAGCAAGACCCCCCAAATCCTCTTACCCAACCTTTAGCTGATTGATTTTTTGCTGATGGCCTTCCCCCCTTCATTTAATAAAAGCAAGGTCTGGATTGGATGCTGCTAATGCATTAAAAGGGTTAACTGGAGGGTAGTGTGTGTGTGTGTGTGTGTGTTTTGTACTTGTGTGGTAAAGGATGATGCCTGATTAATTCTATCCAATGTGTGCAAATTACAAATCAACAGGCAAAGTGTTTACAGTGTAAGACTGGGGCGTACATTACTTATATTATTTTACTTCACTACACTGAGAACTACATCAAAAATAACGAGATGAAACATCCATCCAGCCAATTCCCAAGGCCTGAATTTGTAATCTGGACCTATTTAGCACGTCTTTGGATTGTGGGAAAAATCTGATGGACACAGGAGACCCGTGGTGTCCCATGAAGAAAGTGATAGCGCTACAAAGAGGACCCATGCTGAGACTCGAACCCAGGTCCACCATGTCCCTCCACAAAAAAAAGCAAAGTCAAAATATTTCACCAAAATACTTCACCCCAGAGAACACGGAACAGATATAATCTGCTCATTTCAGTTCATGGTTGTAAACAAGGTACAAGATATTAAAAAATGGTTAAAACGACTTCCTGAATACTTCCTCAGAAATGCCTCATCTGATTAAATCTTAATCAGGAAGGCGATGTGCCGATAAATCTTCGGACTTTTTCTAATTCTGAACAAAAGACAAAAGACTTCTCAGTCAAGTGAGAGCAGGAAAGAAAAAAGGAGATGAAAGGATGGCGAGTGGAATGAATTCTTTTTTTAAACAAATATTTGCTTTGCACTCCTGTTGACATGAGCTATCACCCATAATGCCCTTGGAGTACATTTCTCTCCTCGCCGGCTGGGTAAACCTTTCACTGCACATTTCACCGCACAAAACCACACACTAAAAAAAAAACTCTTCTTGAGAGCCTTTTTTAGCTGACATTTTCTAAGGCCCGTGGTGGAAATGTACCTACTGTGCAACTTTTTGGTTTAGCCCACAGTGGGAAAACAATGAAGACACACGCTGGTTTTTAATATCTGCACTTTAAAGAAGAAAGAAAAGTGCAATGGTTTGCACTTGTTTTTCTTTTTCAAAAAAACAGACAATAGACAATTTGAAAAAAAAAAAAAAATCTTGCATGATAATCTTGCAAAAGTAAAGGTTCCTCTTTGATGGTAAGCAGGGTTTGAATTACAAAATGTCATCCAGGGCTGCACAACAATCACACAACAATATGTGCATCCATATAAGGTTGATATCATCAGTAACATTTCAAGTGCACGCAATAAGAGCAACAAAAGAACCGCGCAGGAAGATTAATGGCGGAGCAATCAAAAAGAGATTAGTGGAGACACCCGTTCAGAGAAGGGCGTGTAAGGAGTGAATAAACACACAAGATTGACATATGTACACTACCAGTCAAAAGTTTGGACACACCTACTCGGTGTATGGTGAATCTTCATGGCTGCTTTGTTCACTATTGTCGTCATTAAAAGCCGCTTGATGAGATGCTCATTAAAATGAGTGAATGATAAGAAAGTGTTCGGCATAAAACGTCAGGACTGTTGGGAACCGTCCCACGTTGTCTAACTCGAGAGAAGCCAAATGCTGTGAAATGCTGCATTTACAGAAAAAGCTCCCATTGGATGCTTGGGATAGACTCAGATGTTCCATATTTTGCCTTGTTTGCAATTTTTATATTACATAACCTCTAGTGTGTTATTTCACAGTCCTGTGTCTTCAGTTTTGTTCTATAATATACAAAATGCAAGACCCAGAAATGAGAAGATGCGTCCAAACGTTCGACTGTCAGTGTATATTCATACTTTTTAATTCATTATTAAGGAGCCTTAATGCTCCTTAATAAAATAAAATATAACACAAAGTGGACCAATGGAGCTGTCAAAGGAACTTGTGTTTTTTCAGGGGAGCAAAGGAGAGACTGTTGGGCATGTGGGGTCTGAAAGACACAATGAGACTATTCAAGCCATGTTGCTGTACAAATTGACAAAGTACTATACCCTAGTGCTTAATGAAGCACCAGGACGCACATCTAAGAATTAGAAAGGAAAGATAAAGTTACTCAAGTTTTTTTACATATTTTGGGATCGGGGGCCTTCATAAGAACGTAATGCCTACACAGCATTAACAGTCACACATGTTGTGTCATCAATACCAACTTTTTTATAAGACTAAGAAGAGAATCACTCTTTTTCAGATTTACAGCAAAATGAGTGCTTTCCTGTACTGGTCCTAGTGCTGTTGTCCAGACTGCCTAAACCGAGACCAAGACACTGCCGACACTTGATGGTACCGAGACCAAGACCAAAAATGTAAATAATTTACTCTAAATTCATCTCTAAAACATAAGATACACATGATGGAGAGGACTCGGCTAATCAAGTTTTATATCATTCTGGAATGTCTTGCAATGAAATTATTGCTGCTCTTGCACAAAGACACGGGATTGTAATCAGCCGGACTCATTTTCTGCGCACGCTGAAAGAAAACCGGGTCAGCAGACGGAAGGTCTACACAGACTTTGGTCGTGTTATTGACTTCATCCAGGATTACAAGGGCCGGGGAAAATGCATGGTTATAAACAGATGTTCACAACGTGCAGAGAAAATGAGCTTAAAGCAAAAAAAAGAATAAATTAGAATAATATTAGCCGAGTTGGATTCTGATGGGTCAGCATACCGGCGTAAACGGAGACTTGACAGTAGACCTAATTATATTTGGCACATTGAGTCATATGACAAGTTAAAAACCTTTTTGCCGTGTGTATTATACGGCTTTATAGAAGCTATTTTATAGACGCTTTAGAAATATTAAACAACTGTCCTTAACTTCAGCCCACAGACAGTGGTACAGAATAACTTATAATAACTTGCGCGCATCATTTCTTTTCCATTTCATGGTACTTCGTGGTGCTCTGTAGTGAAAAAACGAAATCTCCCCATCTCCTCGCTCTGCACCTCGCTAATGGGATGCGCTGTTTTCTCTTTTTTGCCATACACATCGAGGCCGCTATGTCCCAGACCAAGACCAGACTGAGACCACAAAGAGAGACCAGGTTTTACTGAATACTCAGAGTTACAGTTTACTGAATTCTCCGTTCTGTGGTCTTGACTTTCCACCGTCCACGTTGATTAATTAATCATTCTGCAGAACAAAAGCCCTCCATGGTAGCATCGGGCTGCTATATTCTGTGATCCCTTAAGATTGATTTTATCAGTATTTTCCCAATTATCTGTGTTTGCTCTACAGTAATTGAAACGAAGGCTTTCGTTGCACAGATTTGTGCCCTGATCCAAATATCGCTGGCCTGAAAATTCGGCAACAAATACGGAGGACTCGAAATCTTGGCCCAAACCTGCAGGGCAACTGCATAATGAGCGAATTTGTTTTTTTTTTTGGTGCTGAGTGCACAATTCGGTTTATATCTGGCCCATCTGTTCTATGGCCTGTCTTGCAAAAAAGCACCAAAAGAAGCACGTCCTCCGTCACGTTCAAGAGGCACGATCTGTTACTGGGATCTTGAGCGGTCGCACGGAGGGAGTGGATCTTCTTACACGTCTGGCCTGAGGCTACACTAGTTGCGGCGCTAATCTGCTCCAGTCTGTCTCCGCTATACGGAAGACATCTCAGGTATCATGGCAGGCATGTGCCGCCCCCCACCCTACCAGACTGCCGCAGATGGATTTTAATAACTGTTTGCGGCTGGGTGGAAAAAAAACATTCTTCTCGTGTAGGGTGGATGGAGAATCACTTGTTGTTAAGGTCACTGAGGACCTAAGTCCTGGTTCGCAAAAAATGGAAGACTAAGGTCCTAATTGCCAAAACTGTAAAAATTGTAAAAAAAAAATGGGGCAGTGGGCAGCCATGACAGGCGCCCGGGGAGCAGTGTGTGGGGACGGTGCTTCGCACAGTGGCACCTTGGCAGATCGAACCGGGATTCGAACCGGCAACCTTCTGATTACGGGGCCACTTCCTTAACTAACAGCCACCGCTGTACGTTGGGGGCTTCCTTTATTTCCAATGTCATGGGTTACTTACTGAGTGCTTTGACTGAATGTGTGCTGTGTTTACCTTTACTTTTGTTCTGGTGTGTTTCTGGCCGTAGCGCCGTGTTTTCCGTTATCTTTCATTACGTTGTGCACGCGCACAATTAATAAATTAATTTGTAATAAAAATGAATAAGTAATAAAAAAGCACTTTAGAACAGTTTTTGTGAGTGACCTAATGTATAATATATTTTATCTATAGTTATTTATGCTTGAAGGGTGAAATCTTGGAATAGTTACACCAGAAAAAACGATTATATCAAAGATGCCAATTACGGTTCGCAAAACGAAACAATTAACACCAAATGTAAATGTAAATGTATCTCAGTAGGGTCATGGACAGCTGACGGGTCCACTCGTGACGGACAACACATCTCCGCTCGACACTTAGCAGATACGAGAGCAGCCTTAAAAAAACAAAAAAAAAAAGGCATGGATAAGGTACAGTCACTTCAGCGTTGGGTAGGTGGGGCAGACTTCAGATAAGTGTTCTTATCTAACGGTGTCTGTTAGTGCCGGCCGGGCTTTTCGAGAATACATCAATTGAGCAGTGATACAGCGGACATGCGTGTTCAGCCCCGCATTCCCGGGAGCCGTCGGCTGGAGATTGGGCCTGGGCTTGTAGCCCTGTCAGGTTCTCAAGTGCTGCAGAAGCCTGCTAGCATCTGCCAGCTTTAACGCGTTATGATTGGTCTCGGCAGAGAGAGGATGGGGGGGGGTGACGCTTGATGAGTGGAACTGGGTCATATGCATCTCGGGGTGACTCCTCTGTGCAAAAAACAACAAAAAGCATCACAGACGTCTTCACTTTTGTCTTGTGGTCAATATTGGGCATGTTTATGGGGGGTGTTTCTGCGTTTGCCGAAAGCATGTGTTTACCAGCCAGCGTGTTCTCACTGCCGATAGGATGAGCTCATTTGCGCGCTTCATGTGGTTTCTGTGGGCCTGCCTGTAGGCCCGCAGCCGGCCTCTGTGGAGATACATAAGCATTTTAGTGCAGATTCTTCACGGTAATTAAAACTGCGGCCGTGTCACCAAAAAAGAAAATCCACATTCATACTCAGAGCCAAGCGTGCACATAGTATACCGTACGTTTTGGCCGTTGCTATGGCAACGCTGCTGGAAGCGGGATTGCTTGTAACAGTTATACCAGTGGGAGCGATTATGTTAGCCATGTCAATTATGGTTTACAACAGAGTTGGTTTGAAGCAAGGTGCAATACAGCAATCCAGCCTTTCTTTACTGTGACTTCATAGCCTTCGTAGTGTATTGTCCCCAAAGAAACATATCCAACTGACAAATATGATGCAAAGGAGCACATTTTGGCATTTTCCTCAACTTTGCTAATTACAGGGTCAACTGGCCTGGAGCTATAGAGGGGTAAGTGCCTTGCTCAGAGGGCCAATTATGGGTGGAGGATTTTAATAGTCAACTTTGATGACCACTGGCCTACACCCCCAGTGTGTGATCTCATACAGAATTTCACAGACAATTTTGCACGTGTGCCTGAGCCGGTTCTGAAAAACAAACAGGAAAATATGACCTTTTCTTCCCCTCCCCCATGACAAGTACATGCAGCCACAGTAACTTTTTCTTTTGACAGATAGAGAAGAATTTGATTGATATTAATAAACAGAGGTTACTGCGTGCTCCAGTAATGATTTGCATTTTGTGGAAGATTAGAAATAGACTGTCTGAGTTTGTAATGCTATGAGGCGTGGCAATTGTTTTTGTTATGATTGATTGGGGTGTGTCCCCTGATTAATCAACAGATTAATCAATACTGATCAATCACTTAAATGTTCCATAGGTCTAAAAAAATATATTTTACATTTTTTAATACTGAAACAATTTTTAAAATTCCTCCTCAAATAAAAATATGTGAAAAAATTCCAAATTTAGGGGTTATCTGATAGCAATTTTTTGGTATTTTTGAGATTACCAGATATGCCTGGTCTGTTGGATGTTCCACCATGGGTCATAAAAATGTCAGACATTTAGAATATTACGTTCAAAACACATACTGTATGCTTTAGTGTTTTTGTTCGGCAAGTACCTTCTTTGTGCTTTTACATCATTGTTCGTTTCCTGCTGCCCCCTGTTGGCAGAGCAGTGTCAGTGCCAAGTGTCATGGGGAGTCCTGTTATTATCAAATATTGAATGACATTAGCTTTTAATTTTACAAAATTTATCAGGTCGATCTGAATCCACTTGTGAAAACTAAACCAGCTGTCATGAGTTCCTTCGGCTCAAAACAAATCCTCTGGTTTGGATGACACAACGCTGCAATATAAAGTACATTTTAAAAAGTGGATGTCTGCAACACATTCAGAAACCGTGAACTGGGAGCCATTCATCAAGTGTCATCATCTGACATGATATTGGATCTGGCACAGCAGACAGACGTCTCTGTTACAATTTGGAAGAAATGTTAAAAATCTATTTGTGGGGAGTGTCTACAATTGTCAGAGGAGATGCTGTGTACCAAACACGCAGATATCAATCCCTTCACACGTGTCTAAGGCGTGTCAGAGTGGGGAAAGCACTACAGTGTGTGGGGAGGTACAGTAGCTGGACATTCAAAGAGGACATGAGGGTTGCAGACAGATTAGGGAAGTGGGCCATACATAGAGCAAGCCATCATCATAAATACTCATGAATCTGATTTAAATTGTACAAAGCAAAGCACCCAGGCTGTGAGCTTGTCTCTGTATTTTATTTGTTGCATTGCACTGGCAATTTCAGAGTTAAGGACCTTAAGGTCTTTATGATGCTGTGAATTTTCACCCCAGACTTTTAAGACATTTACGACACATAATTGGCACAAATGTGAGAGACTGGTTCAGAATCAACTCACCATCCAATTTTTACCCCTCCTTCATCCCAATGACCTGCTATATTTATGTAGGGCTGGGACAAAAACCTGGATAGACCACAGAACATGGTGGCAGGTCCCCAACTTCCCATGCATTCATGACCCAGGTCATCAAGGTGAGAAGCATCACATGAAACTTCCTGAATCTGCAGGACATCCAAGTCTGAAGTGATGTTCAGCACCCTTATGCATGAGATGCATGTGATCATCTGCAAAAATCTGAATTTGCATTAACATACACACACACACATCTTTAGTCTTCGTGTTTCTAAGCATACTTTTGAAGTTTAGAGAAAGTCGGAGAAGACAAAATGAAGTTGACAGAGATACATTTTCTATCCCGAGTTAATATTTAACAATTAATATATTTAAGTGTATGAAAGGTCTGAATCCATTATAATTCTTACATGGTTTCTTTGGTAAAGAAATGGCACCAGTCAGATGAAGGGGGGAAAAAAAGCTATGGTGGCTTTTATAAGATGAATTACAACACGAAAGTCATTGTCACACCAAATCTTTGCATCCCATGAACAAAGTGCAGGTCTAAGGCTGAACTGAATCTGATTCAGTGACCTGAGGAGACCAAAACAGAGCATTACCACTACAAATTTGGCACAAGCGTAAGACCACACATTATGCTAAGGACTGTCTTTACCATGACATTCAAGGGGTGTTTCATAGCTCCGGGGTCTGGAAGGCTAATAAAAACGGCTAAGAGTGAGAATGCAACAGATCTTGGAAGAAGACCTACTGCGAGTCCCAACAAGCCAGTACGAATTGGAATGGTTTACAAATAAAAGACATCTTATGGATTTGTATAGTCTTTAGACGTTTTTAACAGAACTCACCTCTCCAAAGTGATGTGATGTATCAATGTCAGTGTCAGTATTGTTCTCTGGTTTAAACAGCCCATAAATTCTTTATTAATATGGCTATTAATTTGTCAGTCATAATAAAGTCATGTCTTAAGTTCTGTGTACCCCTTTAAAAAGGTTCTGGATGCACATATCTGTGTACTTAAATTATGAGAGCTATGCTTAATATAGACACACAGTTTGTGTGAAAATGGTCTTTGAATGATGGTAGTGGAAATTTATTTGCAATTTCGAACACATTGCTCCAATTCTCACTGGCAAATCTGTCCCACTCCCCAGCCGCAACAACAAATCAAATGCAAAATGCAAACTGGATTCAGAATCAATTTTAGTTTTAGAAATGGTGGGCTGCTGAGGACACATTCCCAATAAATGAGCCAAAATAAAGCATCCAATTAAAGAAGAGGAAAAGCAATTTTGTGGGTTTCACTAAGCTCTCCTAACTAAGTCTGCAGCAGGGGACTATACATCAGATCTGATTTGCCAGTTTAAATGGCTCTATTAGCCAATTACTTTTAAGTTCAAGAGCAGTGAGTCTAGTGAGGCAGACGCCTCCTGTGTAATTGTGTTTTCTATCGTTCTTCACCCCAGGCAAGACACTGGCCTCAACTTCACAGTAAAGAAACACTGACGGTACAGTTTTGCGCAGGATCTGAATAGCATATTCATAAGCAGTATTAATCGTTCATAAGCACTACATGAGCATTCACAGATTCATAAATAATATGTTTGGACAATTAGGAGAAAGTTATTTTAGCGCAATCGATGACAGGATGCCCACTTTTTCACCTGTACCAGACCTGTACCAGCCCGGCAGAACAATGTGACAAAAGCAATATCCTAATGGTCTTTTTGTTCATGGAGACAGCAGTAGACAAAAAGACTGTTCCACACAAGCGTGACAAGCTACTTCGGTCAAAGGCAAGGACCGTTTCTAAACCGGAGGTGCACCTAAAACCAAAAGCCAGGTCCCAACTGGAGAATTCATCAGGATATAGTCTTTCTTGCATATACACATATATTATATATCATTATATTATAAGCATAGGAGCCTAGGTAAATATGCCAGTGTGAGTGCTGCTACTTTGAAACAAGTTAACGACCCCTAAAAAACAAAAACAGTATTATAACAAAGATAATTACATATGCATATTTTTGGAATAGAAAAAAACCTTGGAACTATAAAAACCAAAGCACAAAAAAGTCAAGGCTTATATCACTGGCTATGTAAATGTACCCAGATTAGCATATTCTGCATCAGTGACATCAGTTAGTCAGCTTGGTGACCCGGGACTGGATGGTGACCCTCCTGACAGGTGTCTGGTCCGCATTACGATTGGACACCAGCTCTTGCAGCTGCAGAGCTCCGCCTCCAATGAAGCAGAAAGCCGGGCACACAGGGCCGGAGCAGTCTACTGGCCCCTCCCATAAAGGGCGGAGCGAGTGGGCATCGTAAAAGGTGACCCGGCCCTTTTCAAAGTCCAGACACACCCCCAGCCTTGGAGGCAAGGGATAGGTGACACCAGTGGGGGACGAGGGGCTGTTGGGGAGGGCGGAGTCGCGACCAGAACCACTCCCCTGGCCGCTGTGGTGAGAGTTGGTGGTCGACGGCAGGTAGATTTTACCCATCCCCATGGTGAGAAAGCTGAAGGGTGGAGGGGAATCCAGGGCATCCTCGGCCCCACTGTCGTGCCCACTGTCTGGGTCATAGCTACAACCAGAAACTCTAGTTAGACACTTGCGTTCACCATCAGTACAAAACAACCGTATTGAGAAGATCTGTGTCCATAGCCCGTATTGACTGAAGCTGGTTTAAAATAATTAAGAATGTGGAACTTTTGTGCGTCAGTGTTCAGTCATCTGGCTCCTCCAATTTTAAAACACCGATTATGTAAACATCATTAAAGATTGGTGACAAAAACACTTACAGACTGAAAAGGCTTCTTAATGGGCACTTTCACACCTACAGGCTTAAGTCCATTTGAATCAAATTAAAGTTTGTTTCCCCCTTAGTGTGGTTTAGTTGGTCCGTCGCACTTGGGTGCGAACCAAAACATTGATACCGCCGAAACAGAAGTGGTCTCGATCCGGTACAATCCACATAACGAGACAACCCTATAAATACATTTAATGTAGTTATTTAGTTTGTAGACTCAAGATCCTGTAAGGTGAGGAGTCCTGAGGAGGTTTGGTGTGATGACTCGCGATTTCACACAAACAGGTAGTTGTCCACAACAGAAGATATAATTCCTCTATTTACTGTTGTTGTTTCCGTGGCAACACATCCAACCAATAAGTAGATAGAAAATATTTGTGTTATCTGAAGTGATGTATTTTTGTGAAAAAGAACCGAATCAAGAGAAAACTATGATACTATGTTCCAAACTCACTGACTGATTCGGATCAAAGCAAACGTAATACGGTGTGAAAGCGCCCTCAATCCTAAAGACACTTTTTGACCTTACATTCGTGAAAAAGCCCCCACACCTTGCGCTGCACTTGGCTCCAGGTCAAAAATACTGTCCCTACAATTTGACTACTACAGTTTGATCTAATTAAGAGTATTGAACTGTTAGGGTCGAGGCCGGGACCAGGCACACCTTTTCTCCGACTGGGCTTGGCCATGACAGTAAAAGTTAAACACCAGGTCCCTGTGATTTCTCATCTCACCCTCACTGATTATCTGACTATGTCCACCTTTTCCCCGGTGTATATTTACATTTACAATTATGGCATTTATCAGACGCCCTTATCCAGAGCGACTTACAATCAGTAGTTACAGGGACAGTCTCCCTGGAGCAACTGAGGGTTAAGTGTCTTGCTCAGGGACACAATGGTAGTAAGTGGGATTTGAACCTGGGTCTTCTGGTTCATAGGTGAGTGTGTTACCCACTAGGCTACTACCACCCTTGCCTCATGTGCCTTGTCTTTTGTCCACATCTGACTACCCCTGTCTCCACAAGGTGAAGGTTGTGTGTTTGCTTGCATATATATTCTGATATTGGTTTAATTTAGCAAATGATGTTTAAAACATTTTTTATGTAATTGTGCCTTCAACCTCTCTCTCACTCCAAAACCTTTACAATTACATATGTACTTTAGTTATAACGAAGGCCTTTCTAATAATTCCAAGCTTACATTCACTGTAAAGTGTACATTAAGATAAACATATATATCCCTGCCATGCTTTAGCTGCGTTCTCTCACCGTGGGCTGGCCATGTCCTGGGGCAGGTGAAACCACTCCTGCAGCTTGGCTTCCAGGCCCACACCAACCTATACAAACAGAGAGACAGATGATGTGAAAAGACCTTAAGCATCTAATAATCAAACCAGTAAATAAAATCTTTTCTACATTCAGACCCACTGTATCTAAAGCGTTCATGTAATCAGGACATCATGTTTTAATTAAAACGTCCTTGTAATATAAAGCAGTTGTGTAACAGTTGAGTGGCATTTTGAGTCTGATCAGACAGAGCACCAGTACTCAGGTCCCCGGTTTAAAGGGATTTAGTTTAAAGCCTATAATAAGCACACTGATTTACTCTTCCAGTATGGAGGGCACTATTAGTCTTCCAGAAAAAATAAATAATCTTAATGTACAATTTTGTTATTAATAATAATTTTTTACAGTCTTCCCTGCCCAATGACAATTAGATGATTTCATGTGACATTTACATCCTAATACACTTTTTTGTTGACTGTACTTTGATGTACAGACTTTTAATAAAAAAGATGGAACACAGAAACAAGTATTTAATTGTTATAAGTCTAAAATAATACCTCTTATTCTAAAGAAATCTAATACAGAACATTTTGTACAAAATGTGACATTTAGGGTGAAAAGCAGTCAAAGCTCTATTGTATTCAATGGTGGAAAATGAAAGTAAAAAATAATTGAATTGTAAACTAAAGATTTAAGTGAATGTAAAAAGATCTTCTTTTTTCTCATAATCATATTATTACAAATGTGGAGTATGGATGGGATGGGTTAAAAACCCACTGTGTGGAACCAAGTGGAACCATGTGGACAGGACGTTCTCCTCACCTTCACCAGGTAGGACCCGGGCTCCACAGAACACGCCCAGTAATGGCGGCCCTGTGTGACAGCAACATCCCCCACCAGCAGGTCAGCAGTCAGGTGGCAGGAAGTCAGGGCGTGGTCAGCTGCCTGCAGCAGCGACAGGCCAGGCACACTCCGCGCACACCGCTGCTCTTTACTCACCACCAGGCGGTCGGCGTGGAGACCCCACCGGGAGTCCAGGTAGAAGTTCAGCACTGGTTTTGACAGTGGCAGGAGGAGGAGGAGGAAGAAACGCAGGAAACGGACATGGGTGGGCGTTTCATGGAAAGTAAAAAGGGAAGGAGGGGGGACAGAGGAGAAGAAAACAGAGATAAAGAAGCAGAAAGAGGAAGGAGGGGGATTAGGGAACCGGAGTTAGGAGGCAAGACAGCATCAGCAGGTCATAGAGGGCAGCAATCCAGCAAAGGGAAAGAGACCAAACGACCTAAATAACCAACAGGAACAACCCCGCAAGGCCGAAAACAAGCGAAAAGCATGGGCTTTCTTCTGGAAAGGTGCTTCAGAAAGAGCCGACAAATACATGGGACAGAAAAGCAAGATTAAAAACTACGGATTAATTTACAAATCTCAGGCCAGAGTTTTAAGAGAATGGCCCAGGCCCCCTGGGGCTAAATCTCATCCCTACTTAGTTCAGCAATCTCACAGGTCTGGCCACAACATTCAGCCTTAATGGAACAGCGTGTGTGTGCATTTATGATACACACTATTCGTGTATCCCAGTAATCGAATTAGAAACCCAAATCTAAAAGTGTGTACAAAAGGTCAATTCAATCAGGCCAGTTGCCTGAATCAGGCGGACACTCAATCTGCCGGCATTAGGCAGCATAGCATCCTAATTCAATTTGAGCCCAAAGTATTCATTGAGCTGCCCAGAACCACGGGGGAGGCAGTGACATACGCGAAGGTCACGACAGGAGCACCAAAACATACGGAAAAAAAACACACATCAATTGTGGAATTCTGCTAAATGCTAACGCTAGCATGTTTGCCATTAGCATGGTTAGCGGACGTACCAGGAAATGTAATAAATTTGACTAATTTTAAACAGTTTTTTTTTGTTTCGGTTGGTTTGCTCATGATACCAGTACAGACAACATATGCAATGATTGTACACACAGCATATGACTGATTCATGTTTTGGAAGACAGAAGTGTAAGAGCAGTGTAAGGACTTACTTCCAACTAATCTGCATGAAAAGCATGAAAATGTTGTTTGGTGCCATAATAAATTGTGAAAACAGTGAACTGTGTGTGTGTGTGTGTGTGTGTGTGTGTGTGTGTGTGTGTGTGTGTGTGTGTGTGTGTGTGTGTGTGTATATATGTGGATTTGTTTTTTGAAATGAGCATGGAAATGCAAACGTGAGAGCTGGTATCATCAAAACCAGCACAACATCAAAAAAAAAAAAAAAAAAAATGTTGAATGCAAAACGGAACCGAAACGTCACAGAAGAGAGGAAAAGACTGAACCGAAAGCGAGACTGAGAAGAACATGGCCGAGAGCAGGATGCTGTATAGAGGGGTGGGAAAGAGGGAACTGAAGCACACGAGTGGATGTCAGGAACTGGGATGAAAACAGAATGCAGAGGGATGGGTATTGGCAGAGAGAAAGAGAGATGGGTTATTGAACAGCGTAAAGTCAGCACGCAATGAAATATTTTTAGCTTGTGCATGTGTGTGAGTGTGTGTCTGCTGTAATTAATATTCTGTATCTGGGGATGGGGTATGTGTTCTCACCCGGAGCCGGGGGCGTGTGGAGGTACACCTCTTCACTGTATTCCCCAAAGCCCGCCTTGTTGCAGCCTCGCACCCTCAGCACGTATACACTGTCCATCTCCAGCCTGTCAATCACAGCACTGTTGCCTGTCACTTCCTCCAGACGCTGCCAGCCCCAGCGGGCAGCAGCCAATCCCCCATGGACGCTGCCCCGGACTCCACCCCCTGGCACCACCCCGCGGCGACGGAATTCCACGGAGAAGTGCCAGGCGGGGGAGGAGTCTGGGGGAAGCCGCCAGCACAGGAAGAGCTGGTCGTAGGCCAGGGTGCGTTGAGTATCAATCACAGGGGCCAGAGGGGCTGATGGGAAATGACAATATGTAGACTTTTTGCTGTTTGTATAATATATAAATACAGTACAATACTCAACTGTATTATACACTGAAAAAACGGAAACCAAATCTGCCATTGGTTTAATGCGCTTTTTTTCTCATTGCAGTAAAAATGTTTGCTTTTTTTAAACTAATCTGTCTATTAAACATTTTTTTTTACTTTACTATAATGCTTACAGCAGGTTTGTCTGGTTCATTTACATAACGTCAATGCTAAAATATTAGGTGTGACAGATTACTTAATTAAGTTGAGACAGTGTTTTCAGAGCAAAGAATATGTTCATTCATTTTCTGGAATAATTTTGCTCTTCTCTCACCCTGGATGAAATCCAGGTCACTGAGCAGTTTAAGTTCTCTGGAAACGTCCAATTGGAAATGTCGGAATGAGGGGTCAGCTGCAAGAGAGAAGCACTGCAGAGACTCAATGGCCTTAGCCAACCTGGAGGGGAGAATGGTGGAGATGAACAGAGAAAAGAGGAAGAAAAAGTTATTTAACTGACATAATGCAATTAGCAATATTTTTTAAAGAGAACTGACACTACAAAATGCAATTAGGAAAAATAAAAGAGAAAAACACACCATGAACAGTAAAATCCTCATTACAAAATAACTAAGAAAAAAATTCTTAGGGGGAATATTTTGTGAAAAGTTTCAGAACCACTTTCTAAGACTAAATCAGGCCCTGGTAACATGATCTAAATAATAGTTATAAAGACTGTCCTATTACATAAATGGTACATTTACGTATGACGTGTCCACTGAATTCTGCACCATCAACACTTTTAACAGATAGATTTATGGTAAGATCAGGTTTTTCAATTTTTTGAGTTCATATTAAAATAGAGTACATTTCTATTTAGTCTTTGCTCTGTTCTCTGTATTGTTATAATACTTTAGCGCCCTCTAGTGATTTTCTTCAGAAATAGAAAAAGAAATTGTATTTATAAAAAAAACCCTGAAAGATGATTACTAATACTGGCAAGAGAAAATATGAAGATTAAACAGAGCAGAAAATTGGTGAAAACACAGAGGAAAGTGGAAGCATAATAAATCATAATAAACCATTTCCAGAAATGGCAAACGGGCAACACCATGAAAAAGTGAAAGTGAAGTGATTGTGATACACTGCAGCACAGCACACGGTGACACAACGACATGTGTCCTCTGTTTTTAACCATCACCCTTGGTGAGCAGTGGGCAGCCATGACAGGCGCCCAGGGAGCAGTGTGTGGGGACGGTGCTTTGCTCAGTGGCACCTCAGTTGTAACTGGAGGATCGGGATTCGAAGCCGCAACCTTCTGATTACGGGGCCGCTTCCTTAACCATTAGGTCACCACTGCCCCGCAAGGCCCAGTATAGAAATGAATTCCTCTGCCTCTCTATTGGAATTTGGATTCATATGTGACCAGCAGTTTATTGGAGCTTATTAAGAAAGTGTGCAATTTTTACGTAGGCATTTGAGAAACAAATTTTTATTCCAAATTTTCTTCTTATTTTCATCTACTTATTTTTTGCCTTTGTTTATTGGAAATTAGGCTTGTGCTTGTTTTTCTCATCATTCTCATTTAATTGTAATGTTGTCCCTGTATCAGGGACACAGCTGTGCTGCTGTGTATAACATGTGACAATCACTTCACTTCACTTCACTTCAACTTACATATGACAAAAACAAAACTGAAACTGACGATGATATACAATGATGTACAGATGATATTCAGGCATGTGAGAGAAGGTAGAAAAAGTGAGGCACCTGCTGTGGGTTGACCGTGCGGCGTGCACAAAGCAGGCTGGGTCGGTCTCCTTCAGCAGCTCCTGAGAGAAGGCCAGCAGCCCCGCGTGCTCCAGCAGGCTCCGCCTCTCCGCCACCTGATTGGCCAGGGCCTCTCCGCGCTTCTGCCGCGATGCCTCCAGAGCCTGGGTCAGCATCGCCTGCCGCTCCGCCAGCAGCCCATTTAACTCTCGCACGCACTGCGCTAGATGCTCACGAGCAGACACGCTGTTCACCTATGTGCGCATCAACACACGCGCAGAAAATACTTAGAAAAACCTGAATGCTACAGTTTTAACAACTCAGAAGATTAATTTAACAACGGTTTGTCTGGGTGAAATAGATGTGCTGCAAATTACAACAGAAGGTATGTTATCTGAGGATATATGAGATTACTGGGATAGACTGGGATATACTTGCTTCGTAAGTTGAGGCCTAAACCAGCTCTTGAGCTACATACTCTTTCCGTTTACATGGACTAAAGAGCTGTTGTATTCAGCAGGACAATCTGGGTCGTACATAGTTGGACCACAATTTCATTTCCTGCAGTGACCAATGAGCAAAACAAACCAAAAGCTTTTGATCAGATAAGCCAGCCGCCCTTCTCACCTGACCAAAAGCCTGCAGATGGTTTGGGTTGAGCTGGACTTCAGACGGATGGAAAAGCCATCAAAAGCCATCAAAGTAAAGGATGGCTACAAAACTGCAGCTGTATAAACTCTTAATTGTTCTCTTAATCTCTTTTAATTTGATTCAAGCAGAAAAAAAAGATCTTAGCTAATAATTGTTTTGTTGCCTGCTTTTTTTTTTTTTTTTTTTTTTTTTGAATGAGGCAGTGATGCTGAGCCAATTGTCCATTTCTGCACAGTTGAATTGTCCATCTGTCCAGCTTTGCAATACCCTCTGGCAGTGGTGCACAAACCTCTTTGGCCAGTTTTATTCCTAATATGAATATTATTTATTATTGCCATATTCAATTTTGCAACATGCAACAAGTTAACATTGATAAATGTTAGATTAGAAAAAACTGAAAACTGTCCCATTAAGAATAATATCTATACTAACTATAAAAACACAAATCAACTGTAAACATTTAACAATAATCTCAGAATCTCCTGGCATAACATTAGATGACATTAGAGGGAGCTCATGGGGGAACAAAGATGATTTCTAACTGTTCATTAAGGGTCTCATTCTCCATATTTGAACAAATATGTACTTAAGACATGTTCTTTTCGTATTCCCAGATTACTAAAAGTGAACATGAGTGCTTGCTATCTCCACAGACATGAAAAAATAGTTCCAAGGTCAGCTATAAGAATTTGTTTCATCAATAATTGCCCCCTGGGTCGAATTGATATGGATTTATACATTCAGAGTTACATGAGAAATGAGAAGTCCTGTCAATATCGACAAGGGGAGCAGCGTAGGTGACTTTGTGGATGACAGAAGGTGTGAGAAAGGGTAGCAATGCAGGGGTGGAGTCACCTCGGTCTGAGTAACAACGTTCTCCAGCTGAGTGATCTGGGACAGCACCGTGTCCTGATTGGACAGGATGTAGTTCAGCTCCTTGGAGATTTTGTCCTGTTGGACACATGTGTAAACCATAAGCAAAGAGAAAAACAATGGTGCAGTGACCCCAAATTAAGGAACTGAAGCCCTAGTCTGGGTTCTGATTCCGGATAGAATTTTCTTGTGAGAAATGGTGCGTCATCATACACAATTTTTTAAAAAGACAATTACACAAAATGGACCTCATGGACTCCACTAGACCTCTCAAGGTAGGCTGTGGTACCCGAGACCAAGCAGTCAGTGGCACATCCCAAAGATCCTAAACTGAAATGGATCTAGAGAATTTGGAGGCCAAAAATATAGTGTGGCAGGACAAATTATTTTGCTGAATGAGGACACTGCCATCAGGCAATCCTCAGGCAATGACGCAACATTTCTCACAAGTGACAATCACATGATGACCGTGTTTAGGTAGATGGTACATGTGGATGGCACCATCCACATGAATACAGGAACATAGGTTTCCCTTTAGTCAGTGCATCACACCCCCTGTGATGGCTTTCCTTCTTCCCATGCTGCATCCTGGTCCCCTGCATTACCTCCCCAGGTAAGCAACAGACATGTACCTCACTGTTGACATCAACAAGATTCATTAGACCAGGACACCTTCCTCCTTTGGCCAATGTACATTTACATTCACAGCATTAATCAGATGCAACTTACAGTCCCCCCCTGGAGACACTCAGGGTTAAGTGTCTTGCTCCGGGACACAATGGTAGTAAGTGGGGTTTGAACCTGGGTCTTCTGGTTCATAGGTGAATGTGTTGCCCACTAAGCTACTACCACAATGTAGGGATTCTTGGTAGTGTTACACACTGTGTGTTGAATAGGGCTGCAACAATGCATTGATTAAACTGATAAAAATCGATTACTACGGCAACAAATTTCATAATCGATTCGTTGGGTCGCGCGATGCACAGACAATTGATTATTAAATAAAAAAACTTTAGTTGAGCGTGGAGCGCAGCAAACAAACTCGTTCTCTCTCACACAGTGATGCCTGCAGAGTTCGGCGCCTCATAGACAGGATGCATGTAGAGGAAAGATACAAGGTCATATGGGCCATAATTCGGAAACGCTTTTTAACGTGTGATTTTATGCTAAACACGCGTTTTTATGAACGTCTGTTTCCTGACGCCGCCATTGGAAGCAGGCAGCAAGCAGTGGTCTGTGCACGTGCTCAACACGACCACATATTACGCATGGCGCCTGGTCTGAGCTCCCCTGTCAAACCGTGTTTCACCAAGGGTGATGGTTACAAGCAGAGGACACATTTCATTGTGTCACCGCGTGCTGCAGTGTTTCACAATGACAATCACTTCACTTCTTACCTCTGCATCCCTGCCACATCAACACCATCTGAGCAGCTGTTTTCTGCAGCAGGCAACATGGCCTCAAAGAAAAGAGCCAGGAGCATGTGGACATGCTCACAATTTTTGCATTGCAATGAAAAAAAGTGTCAGAACAAAGGGAGTGTGAGAATGTAAGTGTGTGTGTGTGTGTGTGTGTGTGTGTGTCACTGTGAGAGTTTGTGAGTGCATCTGCGAGTGTGTGCATCTGCGTTGTAGTGTAGAGAACAAGTTCTGACATTCAAACAAATCCTGTCAGGTTTTCTGATTTGTATTGTTCTTTTTTTATATAAATGAATTATTGTTCTGGCAGCTCAGGTGGCACTTCAAGTTTTTATTTGGCAGATGTAAAGGATACATGTGTATGTTTTTTTGTGTTAGTCCATTTTTTGTTTTATTATTATTAGAACAGCTCATGGAGCAACATGTATTAAAATAAAAGGTTGGAAATCAACGATTCTCCAGTTAATAATAATAAAAAATTATAATAATCATTGACAGATTAATCGATTATTAAAATAATCGTTAGTAGCAGCCCTAGAGTTTTACCCTCTTTCTCATCTGGCTCAGTGGTTCCAGCTACCAGATCTGGCAACACAGGCCAGCCTGCACTCCCCACATCCATCAAAGATCCTCAGCCGCCCATGACCCTGTCGCCACTCTAACCCACCGCCAGGAGCCATTCCAGCAACATATGCATATCATCTATACATGTGTCATGTGCCTGACTAGTCATAGTACTGGTTAAGGTGACTCAAGAGAGAACAATGTTACTAGCAGGAGGACCCTCCTTGTTTGTGTTAATTAATTTCTACAAGGACATACAGCATGCAGCAGCAGTTAATGAGACAGTGGCCCCACCTTCAGCGTCTGGTAGGCCTGTGTGATGGGGATAATCTTGTGTCCAGCGTGAATGCGGCGTAGTTTGCAGAGGGCGCAGAGCAGCCGCGGGCAGGACTTACAGTAGAACTGGAGGCGCTCCGTGTCATGTTCCGGACACGAAAGGACCTGCAAATCGAGAGGGTGCAGGGACAAAATAAAAATAAAAAATCTTCTCCACTTTGTGGTGCTTTGTGGATGAATCTATGAAACCTTGAAACCCATAAGAAACAGCAAACGATGACCAATATTAATGGATGGACTCAATATCTACTGAGAGCTGGATGAGCAAGCGAGTACATTTTGGAGACCACCAGAGGGCGATAGAAAATGTACTAAATTGCTTGATCAGCTTTTTGGCATGTGCACAATACTGAGCTCTATTTATTTACTTATTATTAAATGGAAATATATATAAAAAAGTTTAAATGTCTTGTTTGTAAAAAAAACAAATGACCTTCCTAAACTAACTAACCATGGATGCAATTGAATTGAAATTGGGTTGTGTAGGGGGGCACCTTTGGCCTGAAGTTGAGGGTGGGCAGGACGTGTTCGTGCTGGGCGCGGGGCGTGCCCCAGGGGTGGTAGAGCTTAAAGCATTCATTGCAGAAGTTGGCCCGGCAGTCCGCGCAGCCCTTGGTGGCCTCCTGGACCTGAGAGGGTTTGCAGAACTGGCACATCACCGCAGCGCTGCCCAGACTCACTGTGTGCCTGTACCTGTACCGATATAACAACTTGCCATTATCCAGACAGCACAGTTAGTAGAACACATGAAAAACCAATAAACCAATATTATGTCCTGACCTAATTGGCTTAATCTCAACTGTCATATGACAATTTTCATTATTATAACAAAATCTATTATTATAAGAAAATTACATATATTACATTCATTGGGGAGGAAGGGTGTATTTAACGTCCTCCATGGCTTTTATGAGAAATTTGTATGGTGGAGCTCGATATCTATGAAGAGCTTGAGGAGCAAGTGAGTAGTTTTTGGAGACCACCAGAGGGCGACAGAAAAATCTACCCCTTGTGTATTAAATTGCTTGATCAGCTTTTTGAGATGTGCACAATACTGAGCTCTATTTATTTACTTATTATTACCTGGAAATATTTATATATATAAACATCATGATTTTTTTAAATGCAGAGATTCCAGTTAAGTTAAAGTTTTTTTATTTTAATTTTAATATATATATCCATATCCATGACCATGGATGCGATTGAATTTAAATTTTGTTGTGTAAGGGGACACCTTTGGACACCATATGTAGAACACGTGAAAAAAACAAACCAATAATATGTCCTGACATAATTGCCTTAATCTCAACTGTAATATGACAATTGTTTTATTATTATATTGAAATCTATTATTATGGGTCAATTCCATATATTACATTGATTGTGGATGAAGGGGTGTATTTAAAGTCCTCCATGACCTTGCCCCATCCTATCTGTAACCGAACCCCCGCGGCGATCAGATGCGCCTACCCAGGTCTACCCAGGACTAAGCGCAAATTTAGAGGAGATTGTGCTTTTTCAGTAGCAGCTCTTAAACTTTGGAACGATCTGCATCTAGAGATTCGACAGGCCTCTTTTCTTGTCAAACCTTGTTTGAAAACCCATCTCTTGACCCTGGCTTTCGACACCTTATAAGATGCTTGGATTTTTTGGTTCAGGACCGGAGCTTTATTTTAGCCTTGTCTTGTTGATATATTGTAATCGGAAGGTTGCCGGTTTGGTGCCACTGAGCAAAGCACCGTCCCCACACAATGCTCCCCGGGCGCCTGTCATGGTGCCCACTGCTCACCAAGGGTGATGGTTAAATACAGAGGACACATTTTGTTGTGTCACCACGTCCTGTGCTGCAGTGTTCCACAATGACGATCACTTTCACGCCTTTTTATGTTCATTTATCATTAAGTCCAGTTATGTTATGAGTCATTATGACATGTGGCAGCTCTTCTTTTGATGACAACAATCGAGCATAGCGTGATGAAGGAGTGGGGCTGGGGACTGAGGAGCTGCCGCTGTAATTGCTACACTCACAGCTCTCGCTCATTTGTTTTAGGCCATCAGCTCTTCGACTGCAGGTTAATTACAGCTCTGAAGACCAGTCTCTCTCGTTCTCTCTCTGTCTGTCTGACACGCCCAGTCAGGCAGCAGACTGTGGCAGGGTACAGTCCAGAGCACAGCAGATACGAAAATAACCAGCTCTCACCACCTCTACGAATATTTACACAGACATTGCTGAGCTCTGTACTTTATTGTTTGCCTGTATTTTCATTAATTTGATTCCTTCCATTGTCCAGTATATTCACACTACATACACTGGAGGGGGCACAAGATTTAAAAATTGGTGCACACTGGTGTGTTCAGCGTGACCTGTTCTGACATGTGTATGTTCCGTCTTTGTAAGTGTATGTGGGTATGTTTTGCTCATCTGTACAAAGTAAGATCCAGATCTATGTGTGTGTGTGTGCGTGTGTGTTTGACTCACCTCTCTATGATGTTCACAAGGTGTGGCTGTGAGTAACTTTATTTACTGTATATGTGACTATGTGTCAGTGTGTGTGTGTGTAATTGACTCCACGGATGAGCTGTCATGATGATCTTCCTTTTTAAGAAGTACTAAAAACTCTCTTACGAAAAAAAAAGGGTTGGGTCCTGAGTTGTTAAGCAACAGACTGGGTCCCTGTGAACCAAATCAAGGATTCTAATAATGGATATTTTAATGCACTTATGGCGGCTGCTCTGGATAAGCGCATCTGGCAAATGCTGTAAATGTAAATTTAAAGTGTTTCTATCTGTGTTTGTGTGTGTGTCTGTGTGTGACTCGCCTCTCCACAATGCGCTCCAGTGTGAGGTTTCTCAGGCACTCAGCCAGGCCCCTCTCCCCCAGCTCCACGTCTCGACCGCAGGGGACGCATGGAAACAGCATCACAGGTGGAGGTCCATCCTTACGCCGCCGCCCCGGATATGTCCCAAAACCTACACACACACACACACACACACACACACACACACACACAGGAAAATGATCAACAGCCCTGCAATTACGGCCTCATATTTCTTATGACATATATGCTATCCAAAGAATGCATTTTTATAGCATGACTGGACACAGGCTTTAACATTAATTACCCTCCACCTTTATTAGACATGATATTTGATGTGGCCCTGTAAGCAGAGCATCAATGACTAGGCATTTTATTTTTGCCAAGTCCATTAGCCGTGAGTGCTGTATAGATTAGGGACTGTCACTGAATTAAGTGAATTGGGTCGTTTTCTTAATTCAGAAAGAACTGGTTGGTTTTTTAATACACAAATACACCTACCAGGTCGTAGCTGGCGGTCGATGCGGTCAGCTTTGGGCATGGGCCGGCGGGCTTGGCGCGGCGAGCGGGTGTTTGGGGTGGAGGCGGGCGAGTTGGGTTCGGGGGGCAGGTCGGGAGGCGGGTACCCGCTCTGCACCAGCACCTCGGAGGCGCACAGCAGGCAGACGCTGTGCAGGCAGGGCAGCACCACCGGCTGCTTCACCAGGCCCTTACACACGGGGCACTGCAGCTCCTGCTCCATACTCTTCATGCCAGACTGCAGAAAAAAAGGGTGGGACGTCACTGCAACCTTTTCTTGGACAGGTGCTGCTGTCCCAAATAACAGGACAGCACAAAATAAATCAGAGCAATGCCTTAACAGTTTCAGAACTACAGCACAGGACAAAAGTTTGGACGTATATTCTCATTCAATGCGTTTTCTTTGTTTTCATGACCATTTACGTTGGTAGATTCTCACTGAAGGCATCAAAACTATGAATGAACACATGTGGAGTTACGTACTTAACAAAAAAAGGTGAAATAACTGAAAACATGTTTTATATTCTAGTTTCTTTGCTCTGATTACTGCTTTACACACTCTTGCTATTCTCTCGATGAGCTTCAAGAGGTCGTCACCTGAAACTGTTTCCAACAGTCTTGAAGGAGATCCCAGAGGTGTTTAGCACTTGTTGGTCCAGCTCACCCCAAATCTGGATTGGGTTCAGGTCCGGTGACTGTGGAGGCCAGGTCTCCACTTTTTGTTAAGTACATAACTCCACATGTGTTAGTTACATGTGTTAGTTACACTCCACATAGTTCTGATGCCTTCAGTGAGAATCTACCAACGTAAATGGTCATGAAAATAAAGAACTAATTACTAATTAACACATGACAGCCTCCTATACTGTGAATTTTCAGCAAAGAACTACGTTGATCAGGTCGAAAGACCATTTTCTTTCATTAGATGCTGAGAATAAAGAAACACAAAATATAAAACTGAAAATGTAAAATTTTGTAATAGATATTTTGTACAGAAGATAAATCCTCAGTACAACCTAAAACTCCTTCCACTACGACAAACCACAACAAAAAGTCCTCCCCCAAGAAGCATGTCACCGTCCTACACATCTTACATTTGGCTACTAGGTGAAAACTGCATGTGGGTTTATTCATGTCAGGAAATAGGTGACCTGAATGGACCAGTCACACAATGACTGACAAACTTCTGAAGTCAGGGACATTAAACACTATTTCCTTTATATGGATTTCATTTTCCTTCATTACTGTTCACAAGATTTTAAGGAAACAAACTTATTTCATTACCAATTCATCTAGCGTTCCTCAGCCTCCACTCAGAAATATGCCAGATTTGCACATTGCATGGACTACTTACTGACAGAAGTAGGCAAGCAAGACATGAAATGATTAACCCAGATATGTCAAAAGCACAGTAAATCGGTGGAAAGCCCGGAGCTCACCTCACCAGCCTTGGAGTCATTTCAGCACCTCAGTATAAATAACCCCACAGTTCTCAGTGGGGGTATGCGCCCATTTGTTAAAAATGCATGTGGCCAGATGTTAATGATTTAAGTTCTCCACTAGGCTGGGACCTCAGGGCTCTGACAGTGATGAAGTCAGCACATGGCGGCTTCTGCAGAGCGGCACTTTGCGCAGGAGTCCAGAATCCTCCTAAGCCCACCCTGATGAATAAGCAGCAGCTCTGAGAAACGCTTCAATATGCCGATTACCGGAGGAGCGCAGCTGCCCTCCAATGCAGTCCGTATCGCATTAATAAATATGAGTCGAACGTGATGTGATCATTCCATTCTGGTTTATTCCTTAGGATTGGTCAGGGTGAAGTCAATGTTCGCTAAAATGACAAATGTTAACTTGCAGCATACAGCATCTCCGCAGATCAACACTACCTGTAGACCTACGGTACTTTTCTGTCACACCGTGACCCTATCAAAAACACATTTACTACGCAGTATACTACATATTATACTGCGCTTTGGACTTCTCCACCTCTACAACTGTAGGACTTTTTCTCTTCTTGGACAATTCATCACCAACCCTGCACTGACACCACTTGCAGGCTCACTCTACCCTGGAAGGGGGTCCCTCTCTGTATCACTCCTTCCCAAGGTTTCTTCCTTTCTTTTTTTCTCTCTCCTAGAGTTTTTTTTCTGTGGAGTTTTTCCTTGTGTGCAGAAGGGTCAAGTGTGGGGGGTGTCAACTGTAGGGTCTGTCAAAGCCCATTGAGACATACTGTATGTGATTTTGGGCTATATAAGAAATAAATGTTGTTGTTTATGATGTTATTGATGAATCTGGTCCCATCTTGGAACATTATGTTGTTCATTTAAACCTTCTTTTGTCATCACATGAATACATTAGCAATTGTAAAAATATATAATATATATTATTACTAGTCAATACATTTATAACATCATCAACAACAATACTATTTATCTCTTATATAGCCCATAATCACATCACATCATCTTGAGATCGGATAGGAAAATGGTTATAGATACATGAAAAAATCATATGTAGCAAAGAAAGGTTAATGATGAGATAAATTATTATTATTATTATTATTATAACATTTTTTGAATGGTAATAATACTGTGCCTGGATTTGCAACTTATCACCTTGTCAACAGCAGCGCTACAGGCCAGGTAAAGAGGAATAGGAGACACTGGCGGTCTATGATGGGACATCTCTTGGGTCAGGACATCCTCGCCCGTACAGGCGCAGGCAGGCCAGATCCAGGGTGTGTCAATGCAGGTGCTGTTAAATGAGGTTCCTACTCGACCGAGGCTGTTTTTTCATGCAGTCAAATCGTCGTGCACGCTGAACGACATAATCGACATATCGGCACGGGATATATTCATATATTTCCGATTGAAATCACTGCTGCCTTATTAAATAATCTGCACTAAACGGCTTTAAACGGGCAATCGCGCGGAGCTACTCCACAGGTCGCGCAGCACTGAAAAACAGACCCGGACTGACGAGGTATTCGTGCATTTCGAACAGAAACGTGACCTTTCTCGCGTCCGGCGCGGAGTGACGGTCCTGCGTCGCTCGTCCCTCCGGCTTCATCCTCAATGTCAAGCGGGCCGGGAACGTCGTGCACGGAGCGTCCCTTCCGGTCTATCAATCCGCGAATCGCGTTCGCTGCAGTTTTACTCCTCTCTTGCTTTTTTCCGTCCGTAACGTCGTAACATTTCCCACCCGAGACGCGCATCTCGCCGCCGACGGACCGCGAGGAGCGCTTACCTTCACCTGGCATCCGGGCGCCATGACAGGAGGGACGAGCCGGGGGGGCGACGCTCCTCCGCCGGAACAAACCCAGTTGCGCTTTCGTTCTCCGCAATTACGCTCATTGTTTTATTTTAAATAGAAAAATACAAAATTGAGGGTGTAATTTAAAAAAAAAAGGGAGAATCGGCGTCGAAATTGTACGCTTGTGTTTTGGTTACGACGCAATGCATGTTCGGTTTGGTTTTGCCCCGAAATAAAAGGTTTATTTGCTGCTATTGTTCGGTGTGAAATGTGGGTTAGTGGGATGTAGACGGTCCTCTGCAGAGCGCATCCCGTCTCCATGGCGACGGGCATCCCTGCACATCCCTTCCCTCGCACGTACAATAGGCGACAAATACATTAAAACAACAACATTTATTTCTTATATATGCCAAAATCACATACAGTATGTCTCAATGGCCTTAAAACCCAGGATTAGATGCGATCAATCGACATATAAAACATTTTGTTTCAGTTTTGTGTCTACGTTCCTGTTTAATTAATAATCTCCAACAAAAAAAACAGAACAGCTAAATCAACGGCATAAATAATAATTCACTGTGATTAAATGAAGCGCTATCAGCGTGTATTTAATGTCATTATGGGAAATAAAGAACAGCAAATTCACCACAGCCATTCAATCACAGGCCCATCCGATAAAATAACCGATGCTGAGTGAAACTGGCATCGGAATTAAGATCATGCGCTCTCATATGACCGATATCTGCATATTATTCGAGTTTTTATAGTTTAAATTCACGACAGCTCATACTCACACTTAAACGAGCCAGCGCGTCCATCGTCGAGCCGAATGTCACTCCATTTCCCCCCGATTCCCTCCGTCGTCTTCGCCTTATTTCTTCACCCCCGACATCCGTGCAGCTCCCTCCTCCACGCCACGCGTCACGCAGGCCGAAACCAGCGGGTCATAAAACCCGGGACCCCGACAGCCACGTTGACGTTGTGAGCATGCGCACACCGCCCCGGCCGAATACGTCATTTTTACACATGGTCAGCATGGAATAAGCCGGGAGTTATTCCATAGAAGCCAATGATCCCAGAATACTGTTGCATATTATGCTGTGGAGATGACAGTAAATCCCAGGGACAGTGTTCTTTTATGAAAATATATAGTAAAATGTTTTTTTTGTGTGTGAATGTGAATAAACGTGAATGATACATACTATATGAACTGCTTAGAGAATAATGCTATAATATTTTTAAAGGTTGCATGCATAAATGTTATTATTTTATCTAATAATGAATTCAGGAGGTGGAGCTCCTCTGAGCATCGGCTCTAAAACCCATATCATGGGCAAACAATGCCAAGCACATTTTGAGGATGACGCTCATGATAATTAAATATCACCCATTCACTTACAAATGTCTAGTCCCAGTCAGAGACATGGCTGCCGGAGCCCATCCGGACCCGACCAGGACACAGTGGGCCAGCCCACCACAGAAGATCTCACACAGACACACACACACACACGGTGCTTAAAAAATTAAAGGAATATTGATCTGATCAGTTAAGTAGCAGAGGGGGTTGTTAATCAGTGTCAACTGGTGTTTTGCCGTTAATTAAATGAACAACAGGTTCACTACAGGGGCAACAATGAAGCGACCCCAAAAACAGAAATGTATTTTTCAGGTGGAGGCCACAGACATTGGTAGCATGACATGATACCTTGAGTGCAAAATACCCTTCCAATTGGGGCGTACTGCCTTCAGAAAATGACCACTATGACCACTATGGTCTGCAACCACATGAATGCGACATTCGATGAAATGAGAACGAATACAGAAGATGTCATTATCCTTATCCCAATCCAAAAAAGGTCCCAGGAATTATCCCAGAAAAAGTATATGGGATGTACGTATCAGCTCAGGTCTACAAAAAAATATTAAATGGAGTTCATATAAACAAGCTTAATTGTGCAAAGTACTATATAGAACTATACAGTTCCAAAATATTTGGATGACTTGTATGTTCACGACAATGTTATGTACCTAGATGGAAATACTGCTTAAAGAGAGGATTTGCAGAGGACATTGTGTCACCGTGTGCTGTGCTGCTGTGTATCACAATGACAATCACTTCACTTTCACTCATCTGGCAAGAGAATTCAGGCATCATCCTAGAAGACACCAGATGGTCCCACCAGATCCCTGTCCCCTGGCCAAGGTAGGATTCATGTTCAGGTTCAGCAGGGGGCTGGCATGAATGACGGCTCACCATGCAGTCGTGGATGCCTGCATAAAGGTCCATGTACAGCTCATTTGTTTGGTGTCCCAGGACAAGGAAGAGAGTGGGCTTGTGATCCCGATGCGGCCCGTGCACAGCAGCGGTCTCTACATTACACTTTTTGTATTGTCAGTGTTGTGATCCCGATTGCCCTGATTGTTTTCATCTGTGAAGTGTTATGAACGTATGCCCATTGTATCGTGTACATTGTATCGTCGTGGAGTCTTGTTATGTACTGGTTTGTCATCATATTATCTATATTAAGGCCCCCTGTTTAGTATAGTTGTACAAATGCATTAATTCTTCCACCACATTCCTGTTAAACATACTAGTAACAAGCCTCCACACTCGCCTGAATTCCATAGAACATCTCTGGGACATCCAATGCTACCAGGTTGCACCTCAGACTATCCAGGAACTTAATGATGCCATGATCAGGATCTGAGAGGAGAGGAGATACTCAAGGACAACTTCTGTCATTTCATAAGGAGCATGCCCCAAAGTTGTCTTGGTGACTTCGAATGTGGAGAATGACACAAACTCTGGTTTTCAGTATTTCAGCTTTCTTGATGTTAAGAAAGCTTCAAGGTGCCCAAGAAAGTCCAGCAAGCACCAGGACCCTAAAGACGGTCAGTACCACCAGTGCAGAGCTTGCTCGGGAATGGCAGCAGGCAGGTATGAGAGCATCTGCACGCACAGTGAGGCAACACAGTGGTGGCCTGGTGACAAGAAGTGCAGAAAAGAAGCCACTTCTCTCCAAGAAAAACATCAAGGACAGACTGACATTCTGCAAAAAGTACAGGGATTGGCCAGCTGAGGAATGGAGTAAAGTCATTTTCTCTGACGGAGCCCCTTTCCGATTGTTTGGGGCATCTGGAAAAAGGTTTTGAAAAAGAACAAAATATTGAAATTTTGGGTCCATGGCCAGGAAACTCCCCAGAGCTTAATCCATTAGTCAGGATATGGCACAGAAGTTGATTGCAAGGTTATTATAGTTAACGAAAACGAACGATAAAACTAAAACTAGAATTGAAAAAGCATTTTCGTTAACTGAAATAAAGAGTTAAAAAAAAAACGAAAACTAACTGAAACTGTTTTGTGTGTTTACAAAACGAACTTAAACGAACTAATATTATAGCAAACACGTCCTTCGTTTTCGTCTTTGTAATAAGCCTTTTGGGTTGAATTAAAATCTATTTACTTCACGCTGCCAGTTTTAAGCCAGGTTTTTGACCATTATGGTAACACGTGGTCTGTGACGTCACGTGTCCATAGTCTGTCCGTGACCCCGCCGGCTAGCGTGATGGCTGCAGCGAAAGTCGGAAGAAAGCGGAAGAAAGTCCTATTTGGGATTTCTTTGATTATGACAGTGGCAAAAATAAAAGTAAGTGCCTTGTTGTAGAAGCAGGTGATACAATATGTGGAATACTTCTCAAGGGGAAAAACCCCACGAATCTGAAAGTCCATTTGAAAAGCTCACACAAAAAGGCGAACCAAGAGTACCTGAACAAGCTAGCCTCTCGCCCGCCCTCCCCCGAAAGAGAAGCGGTAGCCAGGCCAGGTAACATGGGAAAGGAACGTGATACTACAGCATCCATAATGGACCAAGTAGCTGCTGGCTAGTAAATACGCAGGAACACCACAAATGAGAAGAAGCATTGGTAAATATGTTTATTAAGACTGGAATGTCTACACGACTGTGACTCGATTACCTTCAAAAAGTTCACCACTTCACTCGAACCAAAATTAAAAACACCCGGAGCTGCAAGAGTCAATAACCTTATCGGAGCTAAGATGGATAAGGCTATTCTGGTGATTTTGATTCATGCACCTGACAAATATCCTAATTTACAAAAAAAAAAAACACTGTAACTAATAAAAACTAAACTAGAACTAAGCAATTTCAAAATATCAAAACTAATAAAAACTAGTAAATCTGCCTCTAAAAACTAACTGAATTGGAAAAAAAAAAATCTAAACGAAATAAAAACTAAAACTAATGAAAAATCCAAAACTATTATAACTGTGGTTGATTGACAGCATATCAGGTTGAATTGCACAGGTCTTGAAAAAAAGGGCCAACAATGCAAATACTGACTCTTTGCATAAACGTCATGTAATTGTCAATAAAACCTTTAAAATGCTTGTATAATAAAATACTTCAATACACCACAGGAACAACTGACAAAAATATCTAAAAATGCTGAATCAGCAAACTTTATGAAAAACTGTATTTCAGTCATTATCAAAACTTAAGGTTGATCATTTTAATTTTCATTAAATTATGTGGCATCCTTTTAAAACGTTACTCATTCCATATCAGTATGGATATCTAAGCCTGATTTTTCCCCAATTGATCTGAGGCATTATAAAGTGCTTGTTTCCTTTTTTGAGCAGTGTATGTCAAATATAAATATTACACATATCCAAATATACATACTATGAATTTAATTTCAACCCACCAGTGGCCCAATCTAATGTCCAATACTTGGACAACCGAGCATTTACCTAGCATGTAATTCAGCTTGTCACTGTATATTGTATATAGTTGTATATAGTATATGTGATATTTGATATTTACAGTATTTATCAGACACCCTTATCCAGAGCGACTTACAATCAGTAGTTACAGGGACAGTCCCCCTGGAGCAATTTAGGGTTAAGTGTCTTGCTCAGGGACACAATAGTAGTAAGCGGGATTTGAACCTGGGTCTTCTGATTCTTAGGCGAGTGTGTTACCCACTAGGCTACTACCAACCCATTTGATCTGGTGGACTCCAAACCACTAGGTGGTACTGCACAAGCTTGGCAAATAATTAAGAAGAGCACAATCACTTAATTGTTGATGACTTTGACAAGAGCCGGCCAGGTCATAAATTGCATATTGTTCTTTAAATATTTAAAAAGATATAGGCTTCACGGGATCCACCACTGTCCATTTACCAGTCTGCTCCTGCCCTCCACGTCACACTCATTTCTGTATAGCAGTAAAGGGAACTGGATGAAGTCACTCTGTATTGGCAGTGATTGGCATTCCAGGATCTGAAACTACAAATCCAGACCAATAGTTTATTTAAACCAGCCATTTGCATAGTGAACTTAAGAATGGAAGTAATTAATATTTTCAAAACCCAAGGAGTTAGAAGAGGACCCTACAATCTCTGGGTCCCTGGTGGATAGAGTCAGCAGTATTTTTGACTGATCGTCTCCGAGGACCAATCGTGGGCTTGTCAGGTCTAAGAAGACAAGACAGCACCTGCATATCTAGGACATTCAAATTATCCTAAGCAATACAAAAAGTGTTCTGCTGTGCAGCAGTTGTCACCCAGCTCTCTGGGGCTGTCACTTCCTGACTTGTCCACCACGCAGGCAGTGTCAGAGCTGAACAGATCAGCAGGTAAATGTTGCCTGTCCAGCAGGACTAGGGTAAACATATGTAACATATCATACCATATACAACATATGATAGAACAGAAAGACAAATTAACTTCCACCCTCTGGCCACAATCATTATTAACTATTTACTCTGCTTTTCTCTTATTTATAGCACCCACTGCATGTGCATTATTTGTTGAGTTCCAATACGAACGCACCTTATTCTAAACCTTAGACAATCAACTGAATCAAATCGAAATATTATTTATATTATTTATATGTCCTTTCAACTTTAACTGGTGTATTTGTTAGGTTAGTTATTTATATCGCATCACATGCCAATTAATGGATCAATGAGCAATAAAATGAATGACTGGAAATTTTATGTGTGACAAAATTTTCTAATAGGGACACAAAATCCACCACTGAATGTGACAGATGTGTACTTCCAGTATTTTGTTTTGTCTTTCAAGCATAGTGACAGTGAAGCATTTTCTGAAATGCATGATCTTTAGTTAAAGTTTAGCTGCTCATTCTTTAACTGTAATGCCTCTAATACCAGTGTGTACATTACAAAAATGTCGAAATGAAACACGTCACGCAGTTCATTCACTGTGTCACTGTGTCACCTTCCTTTACCGACGTTAGCACGGCTTACAGCGGTTACTGTGTTGCTACGGACACCCTGACAAACACACACGCGCACACACCCATTACACCATACATGCGCGCCTGGGCAGGGCGGCGTCTGCTATAAAAGCCGCGAAGCGTTTCACAGCCGCAGCCCATTCCAGCCTCCACTCCGGAACCACAGCAGCTCCCCGTTTCATCCCATCTCCTGAGCGGTAAGGATCCCAGCAGGTCTCCGACTCGTCTGTAGGAGTGACTGAAAAGCTGCTTAATGCCCTCTGTTGTGGTTGATCTTTAATTGTTGTGGTATGCGGTATTGGCCCCGAGCAATCTCGGATTGGCCCTGTAAACTTTGAGCAGAGTGAGACACTTGGAAGGCTCTTATCTAACGTTGTGTAACAGTGAGGACATTCCTAACTCGAAATGAACAGCAGAGATTTGCTCCTGGCCATCTTGTGATAGAAAGAATGTTCCACATGATCATTTCTGGCATGCAACTACTTCGCTGTTAACAATATTTCTTCCAAATGTCTAGAAAAGTCTGGACGAACGTCTCCCCCTTACTTCCTCCTGAATTTTTCCATTCTGCCTCTCTGACTCACATCCTCAGGATTCTTCCCTTTTTGTAAGAACAGTCAGGGACTGTTAAAGAAGTGCATGTTGCATGCATGTGGCATTAGTACTTCAGCCAACATCCAGGAGAAACGATCTGTCTGGACGTGTTCGGAGTGGCGCAATTCTTCTCGGCACTCCCTGTGTCCCTGCCCCTTCCCCCTCTTCCCCCCACCTTTGCCCTGTGCAGCTGGACTTTATGTCCTCCACAGTGTTCACGCCTCCTCATCAGGCTCTTTTACTCAACTTTGATCGCGTTAACAATGCAAGCATCTGACTTCTCCCCACGACCTCTGCCATTCTGCACGAGCTTGTGGTTGTGGTGACTGTGGTGTGTGTCGGAGTGTGTTGCCGCTGAGTTCATTTGGCAAGCAAACGGCAGAAAATTCCTTACCGTTGACATGTGAGGCGCGGGCTTTCACCCTTCGTCTGAGTATGTCCCTGAGTAATGACAACACCTTAGATGTGATGACAACAGATTTCAGCAGAAGGCAACCTTTCTCGTGTTCTCCATCTCAGTGATCCCCAGGCTGCAGTCATGCCATCTGATCTCGAGAAAGCCATGGAATCCCTCATCCTGGTGTTCCACCGATACGCCTCCAAAGAGGGAAACAGCAACACACTGAGCCGCCGAGAGCTGAAGGACCTGATGGAGAACGAGCTGGCAGACTTCCTCAAGGTGATATTTCTATCAACACACTTGTCATGTGCCAGCTTTGGGTGAGAAGTTATATGGAGCATGTTGTTGTTGATGTTCTTCAGTCCCAGAAGGACCCTGCCACCGTGGACAAGATAATGCGGGATCTGGATTCTAACGGGGACGGGGAGGTGAACTTTGAGGAGTTTGTGTCCCTGGTGGTAGGGCTCTCCATCGCCTGCGAGAGGTGCTACCAGATGTATATGAAGAAGACCGCAGCAAAGAAATGAAGGAGGAGGACAAATGGGATGGGGGGAGGTGAAATGAGAGAAGGGAGTTGAAGAGGGTTTTCACTTTTGTAATTGTGCTTTTTTTTTCATTAAAAAGAATGACCCTACACCGGACACGCCTTGTGTACATGTGTGTTTGTATTTTAATGAATCATACACTCTACTATATTAGTTGATTCACTAGTATAAAATGCTAACCGGCTTTTTCCAAACGTTACATGGTCTATGAATAATATGTAAATTCATAAAACATTGTACAGTTGTTGTTAATAACTAAGCATGTCTTCACGTTTGCCAGTGTCACATCGAGAACATTTTAAAAGAAAGCCTAAACCGCCACTTCACAAGTAAGCTTTAGTTTGGATTTAATATTAATATTAAGTACTTGTCGTAAACTCCAGCCTATTAAACTATTCCACTAGTCTAACTTGACGTTGATGAAATTTAAAGAGTACATCTCGTTGCGCATAATCCTGATTGCATTAGCTACGAGTGTTAGCTACGCGCTAACGGCTACGCCAACTTCGGTCTGGTAATTCCAGAGGTGCTGGACAGACATTCCTTCCATTCTTCTTTTCCTCCCTTTCTCTCCCTTCCCCTCCTGGCCAGGACAGGGTTTGCTCTGCGGCCTACCAGTGTTCTTCGGTTTCCTGGCAAACACGGCGGTCGCTAAGCTACTGCAAGTCGGGGAAGCTGAGTAATCAGAAGCAGACCTGCCACGCCCGCGAGAGATAGCACTGCCCAAGGACATTTTTTTGGCCTTTTTTTTATTGCCTGCAGCGTGTTCAAGTTTATTTTGCCATTATTCTATCATCCATCATGTAGATTTAATAAAAATACATGAACACTAATGGCAACCATGTGTTAATTCTGACTGTGTAATAAATGTTACTGAGGCGGTTATGAAGCTGTTTATTAACTTCACTCCACTGATGAAATATTCAGCTTCAACTCTTTTCCGCTAATCTGGCATGGGACAGTGGAATTGCAAAACACCATTTGACTCACAAAAGGCCTCATATGATCTGATTTGTTTTGCAGTTGAGGTTCACCTTGATAAAAATGTCTCAGGGAGAACCTCACTGCAGGTGAATATAGGGTTACAGAGACCACAAATTCAGAAAATCCGATGCCAAACCCACACTGTTTATACTACGAACAACTCTGAACTAGAGCGGACACACCTTCTATATGTTTTCCTGGTGACTGCGGTTGGTTATATTTGAATGAGGTATTCTTCATTCCACAGAATACCTTACATGTGTTGCACTGCAGAAACCAAACTGCCTGCACAAGTTTCATGTTCATTTGATTCAAACGAAGGACAATTTAACCCCTGAATGGGGAAGTGAGCCAATTAAATGAAACATTATAATACAATTTTGTGTCAAGGCCATACTACATCACTACAAGTCCCTGATGCTTGCCTACACAGTGACTTTGAGGTCAACCAAAGCTCGGATATACAGTATCTCACAAAGGTATGTGGAGAAATGTGCGATGTTGTCATGGAGGAGTGGAGGAGGATGCCAGTGGCAACCTGTGAAGCTCTGGTGAGCTCCATGAGCAGTTAAGTTACTGGACCAGCTAAGGCAGTACTGGAAAATCATGCCGACCACACAACAATATTGACACCCTGGGCCAATTTTGGCCATTTTTTCTTCGGGGTGAACTCACTTCTGTTGGTTTAGACATTAATGGCTGTGTGTTTAATTAAATTGGACCAATAAACAAAGATGGTGGCGTGACACTAGCTTGTCTCTCAGCGTGCCAATCTGGACTGACTAACACACTCGACTTCTTTTACGTTTAGAAAAAAAAAGTTTCTGTTTTTGCACAGCGGTATTTGCACTATTTTTACATTGCACCTCCATTATTCATTTCTCTAGTTTAGCGCTGTGTGTCTGTCTGTCTTTATTCTTGTTGTCTTGATTGCATATTATGTAGCCAGTTTATGTCGGAACGTAATTTTGTTTAAATTTTACACGTGGCACCAGGTTCCGGAGAAACGTTGTTTCGTTTCACTATGAACCGTCTAACATGTATTCAGCTGAAATGAGAATAAAGTTCACCTGAACTTGAACTCATTTATTTACTTTGTTATTCTGAGGGGACAGCAATTTTGTTATACAAGCTGTACACTGACTACTTTACCTTGTATCAAAGTGCCATATCTTCAGTGGTGTCCAAGGACAGATATAATAAATTCTTTATAAACGCATGCGGGGTGTACACACTTTTGTGAGATAAAGGCATCCATTGACAGCACGGCATTGCAAGCCCAACACAATAGGTGGCCTATGTCTAGTCTGTTCTTGTGCAAGGTTCCCACAAGGTGGAACAAGATGTAACCCTGCAGATGCAGATGTTTTGTTTCTCTTTTCACAGTGAGGTTAGGGTTTTGAAGATGGAATATTTGTGAGCACATTCATTCATAAATAGTAATAGTACAGAATAGTGCCATCTAGCGACGCACAGTCCACATAAAATTGAAGTGTGTATGAGACTGATTGACCACAGAGGGAAATTCAGTGTTAGTGTTAGTCATATTAACGAGTAAATTTGTGCATGTAGTATATGTTACGTTAACTGTAGAAATAAATACCATGTCTATTGGACCACATACATAAGTTCTATTAAATCTCTGAAAGAGCTTCACGTTTGCCTTTGCTATCAAGATCTAGGTTATTAAGTAAAAAAAAAACTTCAATATTCTGAAAGCTACTGCTTATATCACATGGCTAATCTCACACGGAATATGTGGCTGTTTCTTTTGATCTAAAGACCACGTGATAAATCTTTTTTGGGGAGAGAAAGAAACAATCCCAGCACCGATACTGAAAGGGCGCAGGAACTTGCACATACTAAATAACCAAGAAATTTAACATATGATGAAGCTTAAATATTTCAGATTGTAGTTTTTTGTTTTTCTTTTTTTTTTTTTACAAAATGCCCTTCGGCTTTTCAATGCAAATATTTCTTTGTTCATTATGTACAGCCTCAACCATATATGCAAATCTTAGTAAGATTGCAAAATTAGTGCCGAAATGTGTGTTTACATATGATGCGGAACATACAAACCTGAAAAAAAAAAACTATAACCAAACACCATGCATGATATCATCATAGGAATACACAGGAACATCCATAGTTCCACATTGAGCCTGTCGCCATAAAAACATGCATTATGTGAATTGGCTGGAGGCTTGAGAGACCCACGGGGTCCCTGGAAGATGAGCGTAAGTAAATGCAACCTCAAACAGGCCACCCAGGCCTGGATGTGTTACTGTTCTGCTGGGTGCCACGCGGTCACACCGCAGGACGCAGGAGGGCAGGATTACGGTTCCTTCTACCAAAATGGGGTCCTTCCAGATTTTCTCTTCATCAGTTAAAGGCGTCTGGGCCGAAAAGCATCTCTCGGTCGTTAACATTTACATTTAAGGCATTTAACAGACGCCCTTATCCAGAGCGACTTACAACGTGCTTCCATGTTACCATCGATGAAGTGATCAATTCTGGTTCACTAGGACCCCCCAACTATGAATACAGTCGTTTTATTCACTCTGTTGTAGTTTCTATCCATAACATAGTGAATGAAACGTTTGTATAGTTTGGGTCCTAATCGATCACTTCATTGATTAAACGGGATAAATGTTGTGTATATGGTTTGTTACGAACACACGTCCCTCCTGAAGAGGAAAAAAAAAAAAAAAAAGTGAAAGAGGGAGTCTTGTGATGGCTGGGCGGGTCGGCGCCTGCGTCCGCTTCTCTCCGCTGTGGTGAATGTGCGAGGCTCCGGCAGCGGCAGGAGCAGCAGGGGGAGGAGGGGGGAGCAACTCGATCCAACCATGGCGGACGTCGACGACGAGATTCGGTCGGATCCCTCTTTCCCGCACCCCGCGGCGCCCCGGAGCGGACCCGGCGCCGCCCCGGCCGCCGGTACCCGAACCCCGAACCAAGGCACGGTGACGTCAGGCCCCAGGATCGTCCGGATCGTCAAGTCCGAGTCCGGCTACGGGTTCAACGTCCGCGGACAGGTCAGCGAAGGCGGACAACTGAGGAGCATCAACGGGGAGCTGTACGCTCCGCTGCAGCACGTCAGCGCCGTCTTACCCGGGGGAGCCGCGGACCGGGCGGGCATTGCGAAGGGCGACCGGATCCTCGAAGTGTGAGTCGCCCGGCGCCGGGCTAACTAGCGCTAATTAGCACAGTTAGCCTAGCCGCAGCCGAATCGAGCCCAAATTGGCACGTAAACAGCCGGTTATCCAACAAGCGGAGCCCGGCCGGCGTGCCGCGGCGGCCCGACGCGGCCTCATATTCACACTTTTAAATGGACCGGGCGCTAGGTCGCTGTCAGCTAGTTACGCGGCACGGACGCGGTGTGCGGGTCCGCTAGCATTGGCGACGGCCGAGTAAAATGTCAGCGTCGTTTTGCCGTGAAGGAGGTACGAGGCGCCGAACGGCGGCGTTTTGACGGGCTGCACGCCTGCGTGGGTCAGACTCGCGTCGCGTCGCGTCGCTGCGTGCGGCTAATGGCGCGTTTCAGCTGTTCCATTTGTTCGTTTTAAAGGGAATTTTTTTAAAAAAATAAATTGAGGACGGGGCACCTCGCTCGTTTGTCATTCGCGTGGCGTCGCGCAGAGTGACAGCGCGCCAGCTTCGGGGAAGGTGACGGGCTAATGACGCCTGGATCGCGTCAAGCGTCCCCCGGCTCGTCTCCCGATGGCCTGGAAAACCGCGCGGCGTTCCGGGACACCTCCCGACCGGGAGAGGTATGGAACGGGGAGCGCGTGGCTGTGACCCTGTCACGTTGTCTCTCCCGATTCCACGACTGTCCAGGACCTCACCGATCAGGTGTCCCTGCGGCTTCACATGACATTGTGAAGCCGCGACCTCAACTCCATCGTTGCTCCAGGGGGGACTCATCCTGTAAGTGATGGAGGACAGTCCCCCTGGATGAGGGTACGTGAATGTAAACACGGCCGAGTTGATCGTCCCGTCCCCAAACTCTACGGGACTTGACTCGTCCAGCAGCACGGATTGGAGAAACAAGGGTTCGACGGGTCACCGTCCTCGATTGGCTCACATCAGGCATTCGGTGTGTTTGGTATAAGTATGTTAATTGCAGATAAGTACAATTTTTTTATTTTTGGTTGTGCGAGTGCAGCGTCTCAGAAATTCCCGGTTTGGAGGCTCCGGAGCTGATAAACTGATGAATTTATTCCGCTGCTGCTTTCTTTTAGGCTTCGATGCCAGCAAGAAGACCCCTTGGGGGCGTGTTGCGGCCTAAAACACTCGCCCATGAACCAGGAGACCGTAGGGTCCCAGGTTCAAAGCCCACTTTCTACCACTGTGTCCCTGAGCAAGACACTTAACCCTGAGTGTCTCCGTTAGAAGTGTTTTTTTTTTTTTTTTTTTTTAAGCATTTTGCATTCCATAACTGTCAAAATTACAGCTTACACAACAAACATTTATTTCAAAATATGCGGCGATATAACGATATTCCGATTTTTTTCCCGGAGAGACCATGTGACCAAGCCCCTGTGTCCTGCAGCTTTGTTGATCAGAAGGAATCGTCCTGCCACGCTCGCTGCTCAGGTTGCCCTTTGACCTCGCCTCTCAGGGCTCGGGCGCGTGGCGGCGGGTGCGAGGCGGCAGTTCCATTTCAAGATGACGTTATTCTGTCCAGACCGTTATTTACTGTCTATTCCACATCGATCTCCGAGCTTGCGTCATGAGACCTCTTTTATTTACCGCGTTTTTATCACCTCTAGTGTACAGAACCTGACAGAAGGGTTGCTAAGCAACATACATTGTTTGCAGAAACCATTTTTTTTATTGTATTGTAAAAATGGTGTTAAAACCAGCATACAATTATAAATGTATTTTCGGTGAAGTCTAAAGTTCTGTTGGGCTTATCTAAGTTTTTGATAAAAACCGCATGTGCTGCGCATGTTGGCCGTGTTTCTGCGGAGAGAGAGGAATTTGTGGTCGATCGTCCCTGTGAGGTTGCTTAATGGCCGCTGCGGACGGCGTGGAGGATGATGGATGCCCTCGGGCGCCCCGGCCGCTTTGTTCGACGGTGCGTTGCGGTACAGGAACGTGTTTTAGAGGAAGTTGGGAGGCGAGCGCGTGTTCGTCAGCAGCGGTGGCGGCGCAGCTCTGTTCTGGTCCGGCGGCGTGTGGGTGGTACGGGTCTCAGGAGGGCCCGGCTTTGTGCTGTCGAGGCCGTCTCGTCTCATCAGGAAAAGGCCACTTGGTTCTGAACTTTAAACAAAGAGAACGTCCGATCTCCGCCCTTCCCACACAACTGCTGCTGCACAGTGAACGCTTTCTGATTATCTTGTGAGTTCAAGACCCGTTTAGCTTAGTAATGCATCTTCTCATATAAGAGCAAACTTGGTTAACATACAATTAGTATTTCTGAGTTTCTGTTCCATGAAAGGGATTGTGTTGCCTCGTTTCTGGCTTTTCGCTGTACAAAATGTAGGGTTCGGCTTCAGGAATCCGACAGAGAGTGGATTTCAGGGCGTCTGATGTGCAGGAGCATTAAAAACTGGATGAAAGGATGGATGAAAGATTCTGTACAGTCAAGTGCCTGACAACGAACTTGTATTGTACCGATATAATAATAATTCTTATTTCCTCCGTACCTGGAACGTAATACCCGGGGAATCTTGTGCCAAGTCGTGGTTCAGTGCAGCATGTTGATCCGGGAACTTGGAGAAACACACAAAGTGAAAGGGAGGAAGAAGGAAGGAAGTGGAAGGAGGAGAGTCTTCTGCTGAGGAGTCTGTAGTTTTCCTTTTATGCACTTCGCGCACACACACACACACACACACACACACACACACACACACGCGTCAGGACTCCTCCGTTCATCTCCCACTCACGTGGGCCGAGTGTTAGACTGACCGGCATTCATGACGCGGGGGCGCTGTGGCTGAAGCGATGCCTTGTGGGACGTCGTTGTTCCTCTCGTGAGGTCATTCATGGCCAATGGGGCGCTGAAGTAACAGGTTGTTCTCTTGTTGCACAACGCCAGTCATGCCTGGCAGCGGGGAACGTGATTTATTCTGCTCCCGCTTCCCCTTTCAGCCGAGGGTTGAGTCTGTGCTGAACCAGAAATATGGGGCGGGTTGGATCACTTGGATTTGATCATCATCGCTGCTGCTGTTGATGGTGTTTTTTTTTTTATTTTGGAGACATTGATCAAGCACCAGTAAAAGAACTGTTTTACGTAGCTCAGGCAAGATGAAAGTTGGTGATAAATTCGGTTCATGTGGATATTTTATTCATGTTGGTGCTGTTACACCAAAAGTATTTGAACATTTTCGCCAAGAATTAAAATACGTATAGTGAACGTATAGTGGTACAGCACAAATGTTACTTACTATGTCTTCTGAATACATTGGCCTGCATGAATGTCAGTACATAAAATCAATGTAGTATTTATGTAGCAGAGCACACGCCTGGTCTTCACTTGCCAACACCAGTGCAGAGGCTTCGGCAGAGCCATAATGAGGCAATGAAACTGGGTTGAGCCTGAGCAGGTCAGTCAGACAGTGCAGCATCAGATGAGGACACATGACCCATGATGAAGCAAAGTCCAGCAGACGTTGCAGACTATGGCGCTTGTGTTTTCTGCAGCACTTGCTTGGTCGTATTGTTCGTTTTACGTCCACGTGTGCCTGTGGCAAAGAAAACCGCTTCACTGTCTTTCTCAGCACATGCATAGGACAGACAATGACCATACTTTCATAGTTGTCCACATAAAAAGATTTACGTACTGGAACTAACGAATAGAACTTTGCTTAAAAAGCAGGTTTAATAAAAACGAACATAGAGTCCGTTTTTTACACACAACACCCCATAATGACAACATGAAAAATTGTGACTGATGTTTTGGAAAAAAAAAAAACTGTGAAAGCACATCTACATAAGTAGCCACAACCTTTGCCATGAAGGTGATCATCCTTGAGATGTTTCTGCTGCTTAATTGGAGTCCACGTGTGGGGTAAAAAGCAGTCGAATGGACGTGATGTGGAAAGGCAGACACCTGACTGTATACATTCCTTCAGTTGACCGTTCACGTCAGAGCGCAAGCCAAGCATGTAGTCAAAGGAATTGTCTGTAGACCTCTGAGACAGGATTGTCTCCAGGCACAAATCTGGGGACAGAAACATTTCCGCTGCTTTGAAGGTCCCAATGAGCACAGTGGCCTCCCTCATCCGTAAGTGCAAGAAGTTCGAAACCACCAGGACTCTACGTAGAGCTGGCCGGCCGCCTAAACTGGGCGATCAGGGGAGAAAGGCCTTAGTCAGGGAGGTGACCAAGAACCTTCTAGAACCCTTCAACCCTAGTGTAGACTGGATATCTGATCAGGTGCACCTCAGCAGGTTTCACATTTACAGGCCGGAGAAGAAATTCACCCTCCTTTTGTTCCTCTGTTCTGCCCTTTCAGGAACGGGGTGAGCGTGGAGGGAGCCACCCACAAGCAGGTGGTGGATCTGATCCGGGCGGGGGAGCGGGAGCTGGTGCTGGCCGTGCTCTCTGTGCCGCCACAGGAGGCGGAGGGGCTGGACCCCGGAGAGGAGGGGCTGACCCCCAGCAGCTACGACTACAGCGACAAGCAGGCGGTCCCCATCTCCATCCCCACCTACAAGCACGTGGAGCAGCATGGCGAGCGCTTTGTGGTCAGTAGCTCGGCGCCGTTCAGTCACGCTTAATCTAAATCGAGGTTTTTATCCAGTTGTTGCGCTTCTTGTGCTTCTTACAAAAGATAAAACAAAATAACAATCAGCCATACACTTACAACGGATAAAAAATTCGTTTTTTAGATATAATGTCATGCGTCACACGTAAGAAGGAATCAGGACTTTATGTGCACAAGAATTTAAAAAATTCCATGAAATTGGTTTTGAATAGAAAAATGATCATTGACAACGTTTGAGACCAGTATTTCCTATTTCACTACACTTCCATTTCCAGCTACTGTACTCATTTACAGCATGAACAATGTCTGGACTGGAGGTTTGACACATTCGGTGTCTTTTTAATGGACATCAGTTTTTTTTACATTTACGCTTACATCATTTATCTTATTCAGAGCGCCTTACAGTCAGTAGCTACAGGGACAGTCCCCCTGGTTAAGTGTCCTGCTCAGGGACACGGAGTGGGGTTTGAAGCCTGGGACGTAAACCCTGGTCCCCAAAAAAAACGACATTTGTAAGTGCGCGTGAATGGTAGTGGTAGTGTACGAAAGCTGTGTGTTTTTCCGGTGCGGAAACAGGACAGTGCTGGCGGTTATTGAGGGACCGTGGTTCTTGAAGTCTGTCTGGCTTGTTACCGTGACGTACCGTCTCTCTCCCAGGTGTATAACGTGTACATGTCGGGCAGACAGCTTTGCTCGAAGCGCTATCGAGAGTTCGCCATCCTGCACCAGAACCTGAAGAGAGAGTTTTCCTCCTTTGGCTTTCCAAAACTGCCGGGGAAATGGCCTTTCTCTCTGTCCGAGCAGCAGCTGGACGCCCGCCGGAGAGGACTGGAGGAGTACCTGGAAAGAGGTGAACGTTCCTTTAGTTCCTGAAGATCTTTGTTTTTTTTTGCCAGTTTTCATTTGAAACAAATGTACATATTTTTTTCTCGTTTTATGAATTGTATTTGTGCTCTATCTGGAACAGAACAAAAATTTAGATGGGATGGGGGGGTCACTGAGGATGGATTTTGAAGTCACATTTCTAGGACAACTCAGTGATGTTAATAAATGCCCTGCCAATCAGTACAGCTGGGCAATATGCACAAAATGCGTGCTTTTCTAAAATCCAACATATAAATATCTCATTTTTTTTCTCATCTTGACCCGATTGTCTTGCATTATTCAGCTTATTCATTTGCCATTTTTGTTATAATATGTGATCTCTTGCTCTCTAGTGTGCTCGGTTCGGGTGATCGGGGAGAGCGACATCATGCAGGAGTTCCTGTCTGAGTCAGACGAGGTTAGTGTAGTTGACGGGGATTTCCCACCCTGTGCATGAACCCGTCTTCCTGTGTGACCGTCTGCACGTTTCAGGATAAACAAATCTAAATTTTAGCATCACTTGTAAACGTGAGATGCTAGAGGCGCCTGCCGGTTTATCTTTGTTTCTGCAAAGTGATTGTCATTGTGATGCACAGCACACGGTGAAACGTGTCCTCTGCTTTTAACCACCACCCTGGGTGAGCAGTGGGCAGCCACAACAGGCGCCCGGGGAGCAGTGTGTGGGGACGGTGCTTTGCTCGGTGGCACCTTGGTGGTTCGGGATTCGGTTCCACTTCCTTCTGCTAGGGCCACCACTGCCCCGTGCAAGCGATGGGGGGGGGGGGGGGGGGGGTGGGGGGGATTTGTTCAAGATGACTTTTTAAAATGTATTTTATTATATTATCAAATATAAAAATGATGTCTACATGATGATTGTTCTCTGTTTGTGCGTGGCTGCGTTGAAGAACTATAACGGTGTGGCAGACGTGGAGCTGCGGATAGCCTTACCGGACAAGACCACCATCTCAGTGAGGGTGCGCAAAAACAGCACTACAGACCAGGTCTATCAGGTGAGGATAAATACAAAGAACTCTTATTTGCTCATTTTACTAAATCATTGATCGACTGCCAAGGTCTCCATTAAGCTAATCACTAACCGCAGGAAGCTTTTAGTCTCACAGTTCACAATGGTGAACATCTCGCTGTACACGCCTGGCTGGTGTGTAACTTGTGTTAATAAATGAAGGGATTTAAATCGTCGTGTTCCATGATGGCCTGTCATGTTTCTATTTAGGTTAAAGGTTTGATTTGTGTTCAATTTACACATACAGAATACCTGCAAGGTTGATGGTTTTATGACTTAATTGCCTGTTGGGTTTATCTGCTGCCTACTGTTTCTCCGGAACAAATTATTCAGACACACACACGCAAATTAAGTTGAACTAACTAAGTGTATAACTTCGCACATTTCTTTTATGTATTTTTTTAGGCCCTCGTCATGAAAGTTGGAATGGACAGTATTATGGCCAGTTACTTCGCCCTCTTTGAAGTCATTAACCACACCTTCGGTAAGCAGCGCGAGATCGGCTCTGACGTGGAGTATAGCCTCATGCGGTGCCAATTTGAGGCTGATCATTTCCAGTCGTACATCCGCCGTATGAATATCAGTGGCTGTCGAAAAATGCTGATATTACACAATCTGACTTTTAATTCCCAGTGCGGAAGCTGGCACCCAATGAGTTTCCCCATAAGCTCTACGTGCAGAACTACACGTCCGCTGTGCCGGGAACCTGCCTGGCCCTCCGCAAGTGGCTCTTCAGCACCCAGGAGGAGGAGCTCCTGCAGAACAACCCCCTGGCCCTGCACTACTGCTTCCACCAGGTTTGTTTCAGCATGAGAGGCACTGGGAGGTTTCTGCTCACCTTCAATACATACAATACATTTTCCTGGCTTTTAGTTTAATAATGGCTGGATGTGGCGACCACAAGGGGGCAGTATAAAATTTAAATGCATTATTGTATCAATTATCAAGATAATGGTGATTTCTTAAACATTTGCAACTTGCAGTTTATTACACAGATTTATGATTGTAAACTTTTTATATTTAACATCGATATTTGATATTTGTGGAGATTTTATGACTATCAGTCCATGAAAAATGCATTGATCTAAATGTGTTAGTTTGGTCATGTTCAGCTGTAAGTGGGCCATTGCCACATGCTGCTGTTTATTTTAAGGTCTAAATAGCCGATCTAGGTTCTGTCATTACTGCATCCTGTAGGACTGAGCGTCTGTGGCCGTGTTCCCACGCCAGTCTGTTCTTGTTCTCCATTTATCAGTTCCGACTCACTGTGGTCCTGGGGCTGGTAGAAATAGGTCAGAAATCGGTGCTGTGCTGTGGCCTAATGCTTTTTCTCCCAACCCAGGCCGTGGACGATGTGAAGAAAGGTCTGATTAAGGCAGAAGACAAATCCTACCAGCTACAGAAGTTAGCAGAACAGCGCAAGATGGCAATGGTCAGCACCATTCTCATTTCCTTCTTGCCCTGACTCTTTTTCTGACCAACTTCTGTCATTTAGGGACATCCAGTGTGTAATGGAGAAGTATATGGAGATTATAGCTTTCTACATAATTCCGACACTATCAGTAATTTCTCAGATGTTTGTAAAAGTTGAATGGGTGAACGTGGATGTGATTATCTGGATCTCATGCACCCAACCGGCTTCGCTAGAGGGGGTTTAACTGTAAATGCTTAATGGCGACCAGAATCTCTCTAATCTAGTAGAACATGGTGGGGGTTGATTGTCGAAGTAACTGTATTTCATGTATTAAAAATGCATACGAATGTCCCTGGCGTTCCATTGCAGCTCACCTCTCCGGCGCGTGTCTTGTCTGTCCGTCTGTGTGCAGTATCTCAGTGTTTTGAGGACGTGCGAGGGCTATAACGAGGTGGTGTTCCCCCACTGCTCCTGTGACTCGAGACGGAAAGGTCACGTGATCGCCGCCATCAGCAGCCAGCACTTCAAGCTGCATGCCTGCACCGAGGACGGCACTCTGGAGGTGCGTGCCTGCACGAGCGGCTTTGAGTGCAAGGAAGCTGTGCTTTTAAGAGGAAGGATGTTGTTTTTCGCTCTTAAGACATGAAAAAAGTCATATGATGTGTGCTTTGTGTGTGTACAGTATGCACAACTACAATATGTAAGACATTTTTTACATATACATTAAATACATCTGCATCACCGGTGATTTATAAATACTTAGACGTGCCCTAACCTCAAGTTAGGCAGGTGTGGGGGAAAAAATACGCAGAAATCTTAAATCAATATTTGGCATCACCAACCTTTGCCTTTTAAAACGCATCAGTTCTTCAGGGGGCCCTTCCAGGAACTATGCTGGTAGGTTTTTCCAAACCTCTTTGAGAAGAAACCACAGATCTTCTGTGCCTGAGGCATTCCTCAAATCCTTCTCAGTCTTTATCTAATTCCTGAAGGACCTGATGAGATCAGGGCTCGGGGATCTTCATCTTTACGCTGAAGATGACTCTGAAGGACGCTGGCTGCCTGTTTGGGGTTGTCCTGTTGCAGAATAAATTTGGATTGCATGATGTATAAGCATTTACCTATATTTCAAGCATTGAGGATGCCATTCATTTTTGGAAATGCAGCCACAAACTTGCAAGGAACCTCCACTATGCTTCTCTGTTGCCTGCAAACACTCATTGTTGTACATTACTGTATCTCTAGGCCTTTGCTGCTACAGCCAAATATTTCAAATGTTGACTCTTCAGTCTAGAGCTCCTGCTGCCATCTTCCAAATCCCCTTCCGAAGGGGAAATAAGCTTTATGTGTGTTGCCCTGGTGTATGACCTGTGTCATGAAACCGTATTGCACAACCTCGCCTTTGTAGAGCTTTAAGCCTCCGATGAAGCTGTTTCTGTTTCTGTAAATGACTGCTTGTTTGAAGTTGAAGATCGTTTGCACCTATTTGATTAATCATAAGTCATGAGTCAATACTACAAAATCCTTGCAATTGTGTAAGAAATGACACTGGACTAAAGTTTAGAAACACCAGATAAAATTTTGATTTTTCACATTTGTCAAATTGTTTTTTTTGCAATTTTTTATTGCATTCTTAGTTTTCAGCATGTGGACGTGTCTTTTCACACCTGCCTTAAACCTTTGCACTTTTGTATATTTGCATGTAGCTTTCTTTTCACTTTCTGCTTTGTTTCATGAACTGTAGTCCATACTGCACTAGTTTAGAAATGTATTCATTTATTTGTGCTCACAATCGATTTTTCCGAAAAGCTGTAAGTCATCAGTCAACCAGAGTTCGTTTGATGCCAGATTCATCGACCCTCAGGCTAAACTTCTCTCTTCTGAAATCATACCTGGTGTAGGAGAGTGCAGTTACCCACCGGCTTTAAATCCAGGCCTCCAGTAGTAAAGGGCACATTTAGTATGAGGAGCCACATGAATGTCTGTCTTTATTTAAACTCTCTCTCTCTCTCTCTCTCAGAATCAGGTGATTGCTTTTGAGTGGAGCGAGATGCAGCGGTGGGACACAGATGAGGAGGGCATGGCCTTCTGCTTTGAGTACGCCAGAGGGGAGAAGAAACCACGCTGGGTTAAAATCTTCACGCCATACGTGAGTCCCAAGCAAATCCAAAGTTGGTCTAACTTGAAAAGAGGTAGAGGGGAGAGTCACCAGTGACCTCCCAATATAACATTATCATGGTTCCTAGGTGCAGATTCAATATGAATTGTGATTCTGTAAATAACCTGATTCATTCCTCCTATTATGAGCCACGATAAGCTTTGTTTTACGATAAGCTTATGATTTACACCTCCAACACCTATCCTTAATCCCACAAAACTGTGGTGAAGTAGAATTGTGAAAATTGTCAGTGAAAGTGAAGTGATTGTCACACGTGATGCACAGTGCACACAGTGAAATTTGTCCTCTGCATTTAACCCATCACCCTGAGTGAGCAGTGGGCAGCCATGACAGGCGCCCGGTGTGTGGGGACGGTGCTTTGCTCAGTGGCACCTCAGTGGTACCTTGGCAGATCGGGATTCGAACCAGCAACCTTCTGATTACGGGGCCGCTTCCTTAACCACTAGGCCACCACTGCCCCATAAAGGAAGGCTGAATTATATCTTTGCTAGATCAACAGCAAAGGCTGTTGATCACTGGCAACAGTAGAATAATCTTCACATTTTATTTTGGTTACCCCCCGTATATATATTTTATACTGTTTTTACAGTTCAACTACATGCACGAGTGCTTTGAGAGGATCTTCTGTGAGCTCAAATGGAGAAAAGAGGTGAGCTTGTTGCTTGCTGTTAGATACTGTGCTGTGTGCCCATGGCCAAATTTGCACATTGATATGAACGTCTTAAACTGTCTTCTTTAGTTCGCATTCAAATATGTATAGATTTAAAATTTATTGCAAAAGGAGAAAGTAAAGAAAGTTGACATTTAAAAAAAAAACTCTTTGCAAGTGCAGGTGACAACTTTTACCTTTTGTCCTCTTCTTTGGTAGGTTGAGGAAGAAGCTTCAGACAAGGATAACAAGAACTGCAGTAATAACGGTAAGTGTCCTTTTAACAGTTCCTTGGGTAATTTTTGCCCATGTGTCCTGTACACTTAATTCCTAACTGCCTAACCTTTTCTGCTGCCAGCTCAGTGCTTTTTTTAACCACTTTCAAGACATTTAACCATTTAGGAAGGTCCGTTATTAATAATTGATAGAGCCTGTCTAGAAATGGCCTTGTTAAAGGAACGTGTCCCATACAAGAGAACCGGCTTTACATGTAGGTTAATGGAGTTGTGTAGAGCCACAAATTTTGCCCATGAACAAGACACTAGTCCCACATTGAATGCATGTTGGTTCTTAGATATCGGATGTTGGAAAACTGGCAATGCATTTAATAATACTTTTCATGGGAGAAGCCGAATATTTTCAAACCTACTGCATAATTTTTGAAAAGATTTCCAAAAAATTACAATCTCTGAACCACATTGGGGATGGTTTCCCCACAGTCCTGAAAGGATTATTATGATGACTTCTCTTTGGCGGCCTTTTCTACTCATGTAATTGAGCACCTCATGAAGCTGGTTATGATTATGATGAGAGTAGAGTGTAAAGAGAGGCAACTCTAAATAACCAGATTTTCCAAACTATTACAATTATACTATATAGTATATACTACTAAACCACACTATTTATTTCTTATATAAGAGGCTTTAATAGTCTCCAGTGGTGCTAATTAACTGCAAATACTGCATCAACAGCTAGTATCTAGTATCACTTGCTTGGTGATGCTGATCAGACCTTTTCTGCCTCAGAAGTCCTGCTTGGTAGTTAACTCTGTACCCTGTCTTTTAGCCACCACCATAAGTGCTAAATGTTATGTAATGTAATAGTAACGTGTGGCAAGTTTGCTCACTGCAGCAAGACTTTGACCCTCCTGTGTGCCTCATCTGTGCTGTTCAGCAGTTTTAGTCCTCTTTCCAGACGTGTGTGTATGTGTGTGAGAGAAAATTTCCTAATGATGATTCTAATCCTTCTCGGTCTCTCTGCAGAGTATCTCTCTCCACTGGAGCAGCCTAAAGGTTGGCGGCATCTAGGGGGTGAGATTGCCACGTCCTAAAATCTCCAGGGGGCTGGAGCCCATCACCCTCCTCACGCCACATCAGCCATCCTCCAACTCACACTCCAGCGCCACCAGACACAACCCATTTTCACTCCAGAACAGGGCTATTCCAAACGGAAGAGGAAGATAACGTTGATGATGATAGCAGCGGTGACGATGACAGTGATGAAGGATAGACGCTCATGTCATGAGTAGATACTCCACGCGTCACCTCACACCCACATGCAACGGGCAGGACTTTGTCAGGGATGGAGAGCGCTGCCCTGGTCCAAAAAGACCGTCGTCGGTAGGTTGGGGTCGAGAGTGGATGCCGTCAGTGTTAGCTGTACAGTGGCAGCAGCAGATATCTTTCATGTGATTGGTCGATAGGGCCAATTTGGTGGTGTGATTGGTCTGGACCAGTGTTATCACATGATTTTTTTTAAACTGGCTAGTAGAAGTGGGGCTCTTGGTTAAACAAAAAAAAAAAAAAAAAAGAAGAAGAAAGAAAAGAAAAAAAAATGAAAAAGAATATTGGTTTCATTCATTTCATATATTCTGTGATGACAGAAATATTTAAAATATATAAAAAGATTACTTTGTTTTTGGACCCTGTGACAAAATTTGTAATGAAGCAGGGGCTCGTTAAAGGTCATTAAAATATTTATATTTTTTATGTTTACTAAATGCAAATTGCCTGACAGTAAACATCTTTTCATGCTTCATGAAGAGTCCCCTTCCCCTTTTTTTGTGGAATGTTATCGACCTGCTGAAGTTTTGTTATTTTAACGCGTTGATGTGCAGTTTCCATTTAACACCGACAGAGGGAAGCGGTGCAGCGTGGCAGACAGGCAGGGGAGAAAACATGGAGCCACGGCTTGGCACAAGCGATGGTTTGTAAATGAGAAGCGTTGAGGGCTTACGGAGAGGTCGTCCAGGCAACCCATCCGTGGGGGGCAGGGGGTGTACTGGAGCACAGAGATGTAACATTGGGGGTCTTCTGCAGCATTCCTCTGGGTGCACTCTCTCACCCGCACCACGCCGCAGTTAGTCTGTTCATTTTGTCAAGCTGAAGTGTGTGTGTGTGTGTGTGTGTGTATACGAAACAATCAGCATCCAAAGGAAAGACCTAGAGACCAGAGGGGGCACGGCGAATTGAGCTCTGCTGACCCCCCCCCCCCCCACCCCACCCCACCCCCCCACCTCACCGCCCAGCATCTGCAGGACCGCATAGTAGCGGCTGGTATGTGTGCTGTGGCTGAGTCACAGTGGCACAGCGGAGCTTTTATGTTGTGCAAGGCTGGAAATAGACCCAGAGCAAATCAGAGCGGCCGTTTTCCTGCTGCAGTGTTTTACCGTGTGACACTGTGTGTGTGTGTGTGTGTGTGTGTTCGTCCATGGCGGGCACGCGCTGTTGTATAAGAGTGTGAGCATGCAAGTGTGAGTGTTGGCTTATCAAGATAATCTCGGTTTGGATCAGATCGAGTCGTTGCCATGGCAGTGTTGCAGGAACGGGAATAGGCTCGGTCTGCCCACGGTATATTTTACTAAACAGACTAACTGTTTTTTTTTTTTTTGTTTTTGTTTTTTTTGATTGGCCATAAGTTGTACATTTTTCGTAAAGAATTAACCCCTATAACTTAATTATTTTCTTTCCCACCAACTAAACTAAAGCATTAATCGCTCAGATATCAATGTTTGCTGGCTATTGTCTGCATAGAATGTGAAATGTACCAGAATGTATTTCGAAGTCAAGTGTAGACTTGTGTTTGAACCCATTTCCTGTTCTTCCCCAGTCACCAAAAAAAAAAAAAAAAAAAGATTTCTATTAAAATTGTCAAAATAAATTAAAGTTTGAAAGGTAGACTGGACGTGCCGACACACCGCAATACCTACTCACACATGCCCCCTGGAGAGACGCGTCATGTTTTGTTGTGTTGAATTCCTGTTTTGAGTGTTTTAGGGACATTGGTTTGCGTTCCTTGAGGTGTACAGGGCCTTTTTTTTTTTTTTTTTTCCTTTGGAGGAGGCAAAGCCTAAAACACATTTCTCTGTGTTCAGTGTAACTTGTAAATTATTGCCTAAATGTTGTTTCGACTAAACGCTCTCTGTAGGCGACCTTGACTGAAACCTTTAATTTATTTTTTCAGCATAACAAAATGAGGGGTGGACGAGTTGTAGTGTAACATTAGGTCTAAATGCGCCATAAGTGTGGTAATGTTTGTTATCCAGCCTCCACCTCCGTCCCCCCCTCTTTTTATTGGATGGGGGAGTTTAAATCTAAGTGTATATCGAATGAAGGAGGGCTACCATGGTGCAATTTTTCTTTTTTTTTTTTTCTTTTTTTTTCCTCTCCATCTAGCTTCTGACAAATTAACAAAGGATACTGAAACAATAGTTTTATATCTAAAACGTGTGAAGGTTGAACTAACCAATGAAATAAGATAAAACAGGTTTGAAAAACTGTCATGTAGAGAAATACATTGTAACATATTTTAAAATAAATTGATATATTGCTCAAAATGCATTTGTCTCTTTCCTGTCAGCCAACAAACGAAAGGCATCGTTTTTTGAGAATAAACACATTTGGGAGATGAGTGAAGTGAAGTGATTGTCATAGTGATACACAGCAGCACAGCACACAGTGAAATGTGTCCTCTGAATTGAAATCCATCAGCCTTAGTGAGCAGTGGGCAGCCATGACAGGCACCCGGTGATCAGTGTGTGGGGACGGTGCTTTGCTCAGTGGCACCTTGGCGGATCGGGATTTGAACAGTCAACCTTCTGATTACAGGGCCGCTTCCTTAACCGCTAGGCCACCACTGCCCATTGCCACCATTGTGAGAGACTTAGTGGATGTCATACATATGGTGTTTGACTTCAGACCTTTTTGAGATAGGGAGGCAATTGTATTGGGGTGATAGACACGTCATTTTGTGTTTTCCATGTAATGGTCTCATTATGTACAGGTCTGCCTTATATTGGGGCCAATACCAATCAATGTGGCATCAATTTCAACATCCTGGGGTATAAAAAGCTGGTATTGTCAGTAAGTTGTTTCAAGTTTCATTCACACACGACGTCACGTAATGGACGAGCAGGGTCGCCTGGCCATGGCACACCATCAGGTCGGTGGCAGGCAGTCAGATGTTGCTCGTGAACTTGGTGCATCTCAGTGTCATCAGCAGACTTGCATCAAGACACAGAACTACTAGCAGAGTTCATGACAGACCCAGGAGTGCAGCACCACCAGTGACAGAATGATGACCAGTACCTAATGACCTATGCTCTCTGCCAAAGGCCTGTTTAAGAGATGCGAGGGAACTAGGGTTTCCAGACAAACTCCGCCCCTTTGGCTTGAATGCCAGAGGACCGTTGCAGGTGACTCCACTGACACCAAGACACCGCCATGAACATGTGAAGTGGGCACAAGACCATGTGACCTGGACAATGCAGCAGTGGTCTACCGTCCTGCTCACTGATGAGTGTCACATCAGCGTTGCTGGAGAAGGCGAGGTGGGCGATACGGTGAGGTCAACATGGTCCCCAGGGTTTGCTTTGGTGAAGGAGGTGCAACAGTCTGGGCATCACCAGTCAGCGCAAAACAGGTTATGGTACATGGCTCAGTCACTGCACGTTCTTACCACAGAGACATCATAGAACCCATCATCATCCCCCAATTCCGCTAGTACACCCCCAACTTTCTGTTCATGGATGATAATACTTCCATCACGTCGTTGGAGAATTGTCAGCTCGACTTCAGGAAGTTGGAGTGCCTATTATGGTCTGGCCATCAATGTCCACTGACATGAACCCCATAGAGCACATCTGGAACCAGTTGAAGTAGAGACTGAATGATCGTACCCCACCCCCACATGACCTGGCAGAGCTGCGTGTAGCACTTGTGGAAGAGTGGAACGCATTGCCCCAGAACAACATCATGAGGCTGGTGAGGAGCATGAGACGTCGCTGTCAAGATGTCAGTGCGGCAAATGGTGGAAACACCCACTACAGACATTGTCAATTTCTGTTATTTGGGGCTATCGCTGTTATTGTCTAAATATTTGGGGTAATAAATATTAAACTAATGAAAATGGTGTTTCTTCTCATACATTATTAATAATATCAAAGGGAACTTTTACTTATTTCATAAAAATTCAGAGCAAATAGGAAAAGCACTCATGTAAATAATATTTATAACTTATTGTGAGTAGTGTATACAGGGAGTGCAGAATTATTAGGCAAATGAGTATTTTGTCCACATCATCCTCTTCATGCATGTTGTCTTACTCCAAGCTGTATAGGCTCGAAAGCCTACTACCAATTAAGCATATTAGGTGATGTGCATCTCTGTAATGAGAAGGGGTGTGGTCTAATGACATCAACACCCTATATCAGGTGTGCATAATTATTAGGCAACTTCCTTTCCTTTGGCAAAATGGGTCAAAAGAAGGACTTGACAGGCTCAGAAAAGTAAAAAATAGTGAGATATCTTGCAGAGGGATGCATCACTCTTAAAATTGCAAAGCTTCTGAAGCGTGATCATCGAACAATCAAGCGTTTCATTCAAAATAGTCAACAGGGTCGCAAGAAGCGTGTGGAAAAACCAAGGCGCAAAATAACTGCCCATGAACTGAGAGAAGTCAAGCGTGCAGCTGCCAAGATGCCACTTGCCACCAGTTTGGCCATATTTCAGAGCTGCAACATCACTGGAGTGCCCAAAAGCACAAGGTGTGCAATACTCAGAGACATGGCCAAGGTAAGAAAGGCTGAAAGACGACCACCACTGAACAAGACACACAAGCTGAAACGTCAAGACTGGGCCAAGAAATATCTCAAGACTGATTTTTTCTAAGGTTTTATGGACTGATGAAATGAGAGTGAGTCTTGATGGGCCAGATGGATGGGCCCGTGGCTGGATTGGTAAAGGGCAGAGAGCTCCAGCCCGACTCAGACGCCAGCAAGGTGGAGGTGGAGTACTGGTTTGGGCTGGTATCATCAAAGATGAGTTTGTGGGGCCTTTTCGGGTTGAGGATTGAGTCAAGCTCAACTCCCAGTCCTACTGCCAGTTTCTGGAAGACACCTTCAAGCAGTGGTACAGGAAGAAGTCTGCATCCTTCAAGAAAAACATGATTTTCATGCAGGACAGTGCTCCATCAAAGGGTAAAAAAGAAAAACTAATGACATGGCCTCCATGACCTGTGGTCCATCAAATGTGAGATTTACAAGGAGGGAAAACAGTACACCTCTCTGAACAGTGTCTGGGAGGCTGTGGTTGCTGCTGCACGCAATGTTGATGGTGAACAGATCAAAACACTGACAGAATCCATGGATGGCCGGCTTTTGAGTGTCCTTGCAAAGAAAGGTGACTACATTGGTCGCTGATTTGTTTTTGTATGTCAGAAATGTATATTTGTGAATGTGGAGATGTTATATTGGTTTCACTGGTAAAAATAAATAATTGAAATGGGTATATATTTAAGTTGCCTAATAATTATGCACACTGTCACCTGCACACACAGATATCCCCCTAAAATAGCTAAAAATAAAAACTACTTCCAAAAACATTCAGCTTTGATATGAGTTTTTTGGGTTCATTGAGAACATGGTGGTTCAATAATAAAATTATTCCTCAAAAATACAACTTGCCTAATAATTCTGCTGTTCAGGGTTATTCATGCATACCATATTCACTCTCTTTTTTATTGGGAATTCTTGATTGTAGAGATTGATAATCAATCTGCATGTTTGGTTTGGTAGTGGGTGTGTTGACCAGAGGAAGTAAAATAAGTTCAGAATGAGAACATTCAGTATATTAAATTATTCTTTAAAAAATTGTTGCTATGCAGAAAATGAACAACAATGAGGGCTGGTTGGACTCGATTGCAGTTGAAAAGGCTTAATTCCTGTAGACCTAGACGATGTTATAGTAGCAAACAAGCACCAAGAAAAAAATCTGGCCTTTTGCAAATATTAGAAATATTTTGATGAATGCAAGAACCTTTTGGGGATAAAGTAATAAACTTGAGAAGGTTTCAGTGTAGAAGTGGTAAAGTTTGAGTTTGACACCTCCCTGATGCAAACAGCTTGTTGCCTTTGATCATTATCATCAAAGTTAACAGGGCTTGATTTACCCAAGTGAGAAAATATCTAGTTGTATCGCCCTTAGATCAGACCTTGCGTCATCGTTGGCTGAGAGGAATCCTAATCATATTTTTCTACCTTATTTACTTTGTTTATGATCGCAGTCTTAGCATCTGCTACCAACCCCACTACTGACTGAATGATGATGTTGCTAGGCAACAACATCACATGCTGGATCATAGATAGGACTGTTTAATTGAGTCAAATGAATCTGAAGTTTCCCAGAAAAAAATTAAAGACGCTGCTGTATTCACAGTTTGCTGACATAAACCTGCATTTCACATCACACCAGATTACCAACAGTGGAAAAAATCCTTAACAAAACATATTGAATGCATTCGGCATCCCCAACACCGGCTCTTGACAGGGAATCAGTAGTCTATTGAATAAAGTTCGGCTTTTGTAACATTGCCAGGCAACATAGAACCTGCTGTTCAGACAAGTGAACCAGTTTAATTTTGAAATATACCCACAGTGCGTCTGTACTTTGTAATTCATCAGTATTTTCATTAACTGCCTCATGTCGTCATGTGGAGCATCAGTAATTAGCGTCTGTGTTGGTACAATGACCTAACAGTGCAGCGTTTCAAATTGATCAGAATGGCCAGGAGTAAATGAACCTTCGATGCGAACACATTTAACTGAGGAGCCTCACCAATCTATTTATTGGAACTTGTTGATTGCTTTCGAGCCTCTTCTGAAATATGAGCCTCCGAACACCAGTCGTTTCTCTTCAAGGCCTCTCCTGCCAAATTGGGGGTCTCCGATCTCATCCATGAAGGGTTGTGGTAGTGCAGGTAGCTTTTGGATCAGCAAAATCAAACCTCTAATTAGTTGTCTAATTTAAGGCTTTCCTGATAACATTGGCCAGCATCTGCTGCTGCAGTCACATTTCCCATGTTGTAGCGGGGTCTAGTTAAGCCTTCTGGCGGTCTAGTGCATTAGCGCGGTATTCTAGGCAAGACACCCACCGACTTCCCGGAGAGGCTCAACGAGACAAATTTATTCAGGACCTGTCTCAGCCCTGCTAAGGGGAAAAAGTGCCAGAACTTTGCAGTGGCAGCGTCTAATACCGGCGCTGGCAGGAGCCCTCGTGAAAGCTGCCGTCTTCCTCAGAGGACAACAACATGGAGGGTTTATCTCCACCCAGAACCTTTTGTTCCTTCTTTCCCTGCTGCCTTCTTGCAGCCGGTGAAGAATATAGAATTTTAGATTGGCCTTGTGGTTCGCAATGTAAATGAGGTCTTATACCAGAGGCGGGCTTTTCTCCCCCACCCCAATCATGGCGGTTCACCTTGAATCATCCCAGGAGAGACGAGAGCCCACCGAAGACTCACGATAATCCTCACATCTTCTGGAGAAAGGGAGGAGGAGGAAAAAAAAAAAAACAGAGGAATTCCTGCTTCTGAACTGCAACAGCGAGAATGAGGAAAAAAAAAAAAAAAAAAAAGAACCCACCAGCCCGCCCCTGACTTTCGAGAGAACAGCGATGCAGCCCTTTGATTGACTGATTTGCATGCTGCCACGCTAGAATGTGCTACAGGGCCCGGGAGCAGAGGATCTGTTTATCACCATCGCAGACTATTTCTGCACTCTGCCTCTAAAGCCAAATGCTTTTTTTATTATTATTACAGTCAGGGGGGTTTTTTGCCCCCCCTGGCCTCCGGAATCCTTCAAAAGGTTACGCCACCCCTTTAAGCCGGCGTGGCTTTAAACGCCCTTGTTTTTAAGTCAGAGGCTTTTTGACAGAAGACACAGAAGACCCGGGGCTGTCTTTGTAACGTTGACGCGTACAAGCCGCGGTTGAAGTAGCGGCGTCGGGCCTAGCGAGTCGTGTCCCACTTTCCTCGGCGAGTTATCAGCATTGCTGCAATATGTAGAAGCTGAAGGCGTGTCGCATTTCTGCGGCGTCCTGCGCGGGTCTCTGGGATCTAATGGCAGGAACCTGTGTACGCCGTGCTAGGCCGGCCATTCCCACAGCTCACGCTTTACAACTGGAGAAATGCTCATTTCCTCCTCCCAAAAAGTGCCGTCCAAGGGACATGAATGGATGTGGTGAAAGGGCCAGTGGTGGCCTAGCGGTTAAGGAAGCGGCCCCGTAATCAGTAGGTTGCCGGTTCGAATCCCGATCCGCCAAGGTGCCCCCGGGCGCCTGTCATGCTGCCCACTGCTCACTCAGGGTGATGGGTTAAATGCAGAGGACAAATTTCACTGTGTGAAATGTGTGCTGTGCCGCTGTGTATCACAAGTGACAATCACTTTACGAAACATCATGTATTTCAGGCTTTTTTTTTTTTTTAAAGCCAGTTCAACCTGAGTTGTAATTTTGTTCTGGACAATGGCGCCTGCTAAATGCTGTAAAGATCAACCTTTATAAGATCAACCTTTATTAGTCCCACAAGTGGGGAATTGCATGTAAGTATATGTCACAGTTCCAGGCCTCCCCATGGACTGCATCCGGAAGCCTGCTTGGAACCCCCGGTGTAGTTCCCGGTGTTGTAGTAAGCCTTTCCTATCGCCTGTCTCATCGATCGCCCCTGCCTGTGCTTTTGCCTGAGTTTCATGCTGCTGACCTGTCTGAACACTCCCTTTGTGCCTCCTTGGACTCTGACTCAACCTGCCGACCGGCCAAACTTGACAACGAGCTTTGTGGCGGCTATCCAACCGCCGCGGTAAAGGCATCTCCTCTCACGCCTCCTTGCGCTCCACGCGCAAGAGCATCTGGCTGCATCCACTGTGAGGTGTGGAGCTCCACAGTAGACAGAAACACGTGACCTGAACAGTAGGAAACGGACTTTATTCATGGTTAGGGTTTGGTTTGTGGTCTCCACGCGCACCCATCATCCGATTGGCCATTGACACCATTCCTCCACCAACACTCAAACGCCTCTGGCTACTCAAAGTCATTAGAAGTGCCAGATAAGTACGAGTGGTAGTGGCCTAGTGGGTAACACATTCACCTATGAACCAAAAGACCCAGGTTCAAATCCCACTTACTACCATTGTGTCCCTGAGCAAGACACTTAACCCTAAGTCCCCAGGGGGGACTGTCCCTGTAACTACTGATTGTAAGTCACTCTGGATAAGGGTGTCTGATAAATGCTGTAAATGTAAATGTAAATCTACATTGTATTAGACTTTCCACTGTATGGATCCTCTCAGACTACCAACATATATTGTGCAGCAGTGGATGCTAAAGTTAGTAAAGTTAGAGGGTCATTTTAAGATGGAACAGACCACACCAATTGACCTAGTGTGCGTGCCTTCGGACTGTGGGTGGAAACTGGAGGAAGCCCTCAGGGAGAGCATGCGAATTCCACACTCGCAAAGGTGCGTCAGTGTACGGCCATTTACAATGACAGATCCTCCTAAATCTTACTTACTTAGATGACAGATTTCAGAGCATCAGTTGTTCAAACCCCACGGTGAGCAAACCTCAAAATAGTTATACTGTATATCACTGCTAAATGACTTGCCAGGATGAATGCACATGAGGATAATTAAGCTGCTTCCTAATAATCCACAGCCCACTGTTTAAGAAGAATTGATCACTGAGGTGTGGTGATCTGAACCTCCAGACGTTCCACATGGAGACACAAGAGACAGAGAGGGCGGGGCATTTTTGTAGGCTTAATTGTGCGCTCTCCTGAAAGACATATAGGTTTAGGTGCCTGTGTTATAGCTATCTGATGGTCTTAAAGTTCTCTTGCCCTAAAATGGAACTCTATTTTTAACAATTTGGTTGTTTTTTTTTTTTATTCACCCCAGAACCTAATGTGGGAACCCCATTGTAATTTCTTTACAGTTTCTCTGTCCCTAAGTCATCCCCGCTAGCTGACTTGCTCCCCCTCCTCAATCCACCCCCTCCTCCTTTACACTCCCTTTAATGTCAGCTGCATCGATCCGGTGCATCTTTCCCTGGTAATTAAAATACATCGACTGGTGGCCGTGTGCCATGAATCTGGAGCCAGTTCAGGCTAGTAGAGGTGTGTCTCAGACAGTCGTGATGTCAAATTTACACAGCTGACGAACGGCACCACAGTTTTGTGTAGAAGAGGTCAGCTGAAGGTGTGGTGTGAATGGGCTGTATTGTGGTGTGAATAGGCTGTATTGTGTTCCATGCAGAAAGGCACACATACACATATGTGTGTGTGTGTGTGTGTGTGTGTGTGTGTGTGTGTGTGTGTATATATATATATATATATATATTTCCTATATGTGTTTGTGTAAACCATCCACTTCATCACAGCACTCACACATATAATCTTCATTTATGGTCCTGTACACACACCATCTGCACACATTTCCCAGAACCTGCACTCCACACACATCTATTTCTCGCTTTGTTTCGCGCAGACACACACACACACACACACACACACGCACGCGCGCAGACGAGCGATCTCGGCTCTCTTCTTTCTTCCAACTGAGTGAACACAGTAAATCTGAGAGCAGAATGCAGACGCAGCACATTTACCACACACTGCCGGAGAGAGAGAACTGCACTGTCAACAGACACACACACACACACACACACACACACACACACCCCTTCTTTGAAATGACCGCGCTCACACTGACACAGTGACTGACTAAAAGAGTGAATGAAGAATAAAGACGAATCACACCAGCACCCAGACAGTTAGACTTTTCTCTTCTGTGGCCTGTAGAAGTTAAAGTAGATTTTATTTTTTTTTAAATTACACTGCATCGTTATTTAAAATGTCCTAAAACAGAATTTTGTCTGCTGTTGAGCTCAGTTTTCCATCGATACTGCTTGCTGTTGTCAGTCCCTCGGCGCTTGTTAGCTCCCCTGTCATACAGTGTACTTTATGACGGCTGTTAAAATACAGCCAAAGCAGCTCTATGTTAAACACTGTGCTTGTTGCTGCCATAAAAGGCCAGAGTAAGAGAGACCACCCCTCTTCGCTGCTCCATTAATTAACCAACCCCTCCTTTCCATGAACGAGTGATCAATTAAAACTCTTCTGCTCTGATCTGTGTGTCAGCTCTTTCTTCTTCTTCCTCCTTTCCTCTGCCACCCTCCACCTCCTGTTACAGAGGAAGCCAGTCCAAGGCAGCAACCAAGAATTAAATTAAAAAAGAAACAAAAGAAGACTTTATTCAACAAATGCAAAGTTGATGTGCGCATGACATAAAAGACAGAGGTGGAGGGAGACAGACACCCGGGTCTGATGTCAGCATTACACAAGGAAAGTATCCAATATCCTGAACCGATTCTCCCCTCAGCACCTCGGCATCGCCATCAGTGCAGACGTGCACATCACATTTGTTACTGTTGTGCCACATTAACGGTCAACATGTCCTCTTATTGTTCAAAGATGTTGTGTTGAGTGGGCCCTCTTTTCCATCCAGCAAGCCTAAAGGAAGTGGGCGACGGAGGCTGGTAGAGCGGCCTGGAATAAGGCCAGTAGAGGTAGACAGAGAGGAATGGGGGCTTTCTGGAACCCCAACTGTGCCTCGTGATGAACGTTTGGATGAGTATTTATATTTGTTATGCCACTAAAGTTGCATTGTCTGGCACATTTACCCGAATGACACCATTGGCGGCATCAGACTGATTCAGCCTTCTGACACACGTTTCTCTTCACATTTAACCATGAACTGTATTTGCTGTAGAACCCAATGAGGGATTCATGCCATGTGGGATCTCAAGACCAACAGATCAGTTCAGTTATACCATTAAAGGTCATTATAGAAACATTGTGTTTTGAGTTGCACCCGACCTTACATGGTTCAAGTCCTACAAGGGACGGAGTGATTGGCTTCCAATAGGTCAAACGAAAGACTTCTGAGACAATCAAATGCATTTCCTGGGTAAGTTGCTGCCAAATCCAATTTGTTGACCCTTTACAGGTTAGTAAAGTGGGAAGGCACCCCTATCAGTAGCTGCAATCAGTCAATACCATCAGCCTTTATTGTCTGCGTCCGAATGGAGTGCCTGACCAGACAGCTCAATGGAGGCTGACCGAGAAGAGATTAAGTAGACCAGCATATGGATTTCAGGTCGGCGGCTGGACGAGACGGTCAGTCGAGGCTTTTGTACTTCAGCAGCCCAACAAATGGTGACATTTCCAAAATAATGGCAGCCACACCATAAACATTGCCATTTTGGCAAGTTGGATTTAGAGTGTTCGGTGAAAACAGTCATTAAAAATGGTTAGATGCTAAAACCCAATTTCACAATTCAGGGTCCTGTTGAAAAAGATTCCTTTTTACGCAGCTTCAGTCCTCCATTCCACTGCATCAGCACCATTAGTAACATGGTGGGCAGGCGTATCCCACGTTTAACTATTCAGTATAAAATGAACTGATAAGAATTTGGTGGGTAGGTTAAGGTCACTTTCTTGAGGATCAGCTCAAGGGGATTTTTTGATGTTCACTGTTCATCATAATTGTAGGTTGTCTACAATTTGGGGGCATGGGTTGCAGGGGCATACAACTGAAAGTCACTTTTTCTACTTTCCTCCCATTCACATTCCCTCATTTCTAAACATCTGGTTTCATACTTCCCATACTACTCAAACACATCAAACATGTTCAGTACGGAAAAAAAATCTCCAGCCAACAAAAAAAATCAATTCTGTCCAGTGGACAGAATTCACCATGGCTGCAGAGAACATGAGCATTGCATTTGTTGGGACATGTGATGTCCTGCCTGGCCTAATTAAACCGTTATGCCGCTCACATGTCAGTACATGTGGGAGAGACAGAGGAGGGAGAAGGTCAAGACTCAGGACTTGTTGGAGTCAGGACTTTTGCTGATCCCCATTCTGAGTTTTCAAATCGCTTCATGCATTCAGAAGAGAAAAACACTCCCGTGAGCGGAAAATACAAATCAACTTGCTTTTCAGTCGTTTCATACCATGAGTCGGGGGAAAATGTTTGCAGTCTGGGTACATATTGTGAAACCGTATTTCATTATTGCCCATCTTCCTCTCTCCTTCTCCACCCGTCACCATTTTCTGACCAGTTCAACCTTTCTGCCATTATCAGACATATTGCTCAATTTCATCTCTTCCCTCCAAGGACCCCATCTCTCCTGTAGTTGAAGCTGACTCAGACCTCCTGTTTATCTCTCTCTCTCCATCCTCTCTGAACCCTCCTCGGCCTCGGCCTGTTTCTCATGTCTGCTCCCTCAGTAGGAACTCTTTAATCTCCTGATTTATCCTTATCAATGTCCCAGCAAGAGACTCAATATTCTCCTCCCCTGCTGTCATTATATCCATTTGCCTTCATCCCTCTTCTTCTATGCCTGGTGAGCGACCACCCTCACTGTTCCCCTGAGATGAAGAGACTCGGTCACGTCTAGTCAATACCGGCCTGCCCCTTTTCAGCTTCAGCGTCCCTGCTGCTTCCCTGGTCCTTGGAGACGGTCCACCCTAGCCTGCCTTTCTGCTGCTGTAATCCTTAATGGCTATTTCCACCGAGCCCAACTAGGTGATTTAGGTTTATAGGATGGATAATTCAAACTCTCTCTCCCCCGACTGTTTTCTCAAGTTAGTGAAATGCTGATGTTCTTGAAACCTTGACAACAGCGCTTCATCTCTCTGAAGGTGGGGGTGGATCAGTAAACGCTTTTTCTTTTTGTAACGTAAATGACATCACTGAACAAAGTCATTTGACAACGAGTGCGCTTGAGTCCAGGTGCCCTTCTCCTCATATTCTGATCTTGTGGAATCAGAGTCCCCATTTAGCACAGTCCTTTTAGTGAAGTCCCACCTTCTGATCCTTGGCGAATTACGAATTGTGGTCTTTTTTTTTTTTTTTTTTTTCTTAAACCACAGTGTCTGGTGTCTGTCGCTCTGGTTGAGATTATCATTCCTCCAGGGTCTACTTTCTTGTTTTCATCCATTGTTCAAATGAAGTCTTTCGAGACAGCCTCTACAAAGTTGGGCGCAGACATGAGGATGGAGATGGTGCAGATGATGTTAAAGACGCTGAAAGCCACCAGGCAGAGCCGGTCAATGACAGCTGCAGCAAACTTCCACTGGTCCACAATGTTCTCATTCTCATCCTGGCCACGGAAGCGGTCGGCCACGTAGCGAACCTCCTCCAGGATGGCCTGCAGCTGGGGGTCGCCACCACTCCCGCTGGCACTAGCGGCGGAGCAGGAGCAGCCTCCACCCCCAACGCCACCCCCGCCACCGCCAGGTCCGCTGCTGGACACGGTGCTGGGGCAGCCAGCCATCTCCAGGCTGGGTGTGGGCGGAGGTGGGCTGCAAAACTGGGAGGGCAGGTGTGGGGGTGGACTGGCTGCTCTTGTGGTAGAGGAGGCCGTTGCATTTGAAGAGGAGCCTCCGCCCGTGCTGATGCCTCCACGTGGGCCGATCAGCCCCCCTGAGACGCTGCTCCTCTGGATTGGCTCCACGACGGGCATCAGGGGCGGAGAAGAGGAGGCGGGATCATCCAGGCTGGGGAAGCCAATGTAGAGCAGGTTACCATTGTTGTTGGCACTGGTTTGAGCGTGGAGGTGCGGGTGACCAGTGACCAGTAGGTTCTGAGGGTGGAGCGGGTGCAGTGGGTGGGGGTGATGGTGGTGCATGTCGGCAGAGGCAGAGCCAGGCACTGTGTTGGGGAGGCTGCCACTCTGAGAGCCTGAGGAGCATCGGCGTAAGTGAGGGGCGCAAGGGGGTCGTTCTGGATCTTCCGCCTCTCCTGGACGCTTCATGCGTAGAAACCACGCCACCCACTGGAGCAGGATCAGCTGCACCTGATAGATAGAGAGAGAGAGAGAGAGAGAGAGAGAGAGAGAGAGAGAGAGCATGTTTGAATAAAGGAGGAGAAAATATACACAATCAGTGATGTAAACTTGACAAAATTGCACCCTCTACAAGCCTCTTTTTTCATTCCCAAAGGAGGCAGCACATCCCAAGATCTTTGCAGCATCCCTGCTTAAATTATGCATCTCCCTTCCCTCGGGCTGGAGTCCCTTCACAACAAGCTGTGGAGGGAAGAGTTTTGGACTCCTGGGAATGGTGCACCCCTGTTCCCCCTGGCTCCCTCCTCCAGCCTCCATAAACATACAGATGTTAGAAGCAGCAACGGTGAACATTGGCATGTTGAACACCCAAGGGAGATTCTCAGCTTCCTGTTTTTTTTTAATAGTGTTCTACTGGTCCTGATGAGAATAGGGTCCCTCAGAAGAGAGGTGTGAGGGCCAGAGCCTTCAAATCCATGTGTTCCTGGCTATAAACACAGATCACCCACCAGGTCTATACTGCAGCCACAACCTGGTGAACAAGTGTTTAAATAAAAGTGCTGTTCATGCTGAAAATTATACAGAGACAGCATCAGGAAGTTGAACAAAATTTTCCAGATTGCTTGCCCAGGGTTCAGGTGGAATGCTGGTCCAGAATGCTGCAGTGCGTACTAATAAGAGAGAACATATTTCCCCGGTTCTTGCATCATGGCAGTGGTTGCCGGTTAATTTTCAAATTCAATTTTTTTTTATCTTATTGATGTTTTTTAAGAACCTAAATGGACAGCCCTCACCCTACATAACAGATCTTGTTCATTTTCAGCCAACTCCTAGATCCTTAAGATTTGTTAGCTTCTTTTAAGCACTTTTGTGCTGTTAAAGTGCTTGAGAAATAAAGTTGACTTGATTCAGAGCTTAGATAAAATGCCACAGTAATTTTCACTTTGTACGGGGACATAGGCAAAAAGAATCAGTGTTCAGATCTTATTTCAGCATTAGTCTTAATTGTAAGTCATGATGTTTTCAGTACAATGGTCCGGTGTTGGAGCACCACAAGGTTTATTGATTAGTACGTCAATTCGATAGAATAGGGATGAGATTTTAGTAGCTGGGAGTTTAGTGGATGCTGCTCTTTCTTTACCCGTATACTGACACATTAATCTCAGCAGAACGCAAATGTTATTTTTCACCAGGATGTATAGAAATTCCATCTTTGAATTGGGCAGAAATGTAACACAATGTCAAATTAAATTGTACAATAAGAAAATTTACTGAAAAACTTCAAGGGAAATCACAGTTCATGTGGTTGGCACATAGGAAATATTTTTTTTCTTGTGTTGAATCCACAACTAAGACAACAATTGCCCTGTTGCCAGAAATGTCCAATATAATCCACAGGCTGTGATGATACATACAATCCAAGATTGATAATGATGTGGCGCCAACTGGGAAGTGCAGAATGGGGGAAATTCCACAATCTTAATGCATTTAGTACATAAACAAAACATTTAATTGAAACATATATTAAAAATTAAAAATGAAACTGGAATGTGAAACAAAAAAAATGAATAATGAAACAAGAACATAGAGGATCAATGTTGATCATCAGGGCAAACAAACTGCTAATCAGCACAAAGTGACTGATTTATCCTCAATTGCTGATGATGTAATGATATAAACTATTGATATAAGCAGATCAATTGCAAGATATAAAGACATTTTAAAAAGCCACAAGAACTGTGTTGTATACATTCAAATTAAGTAGATAAACCATGTACACTGCCAGTCAAAAGTTTGGACGCACTTTCACCATTATGGGTCTTGCATTTTTTATATTATAGACCAAAACTGAACATATGACAATGAAATAACACACGTTGGGTTAGGAAATAAAAAGTTTAAGATTTGCGTTTCTCCAAATTAGAGACCTTTTGCTGTGATGGCAGCATTTCACACTCTTGTCTTCTCTCAACCACCTTAACTTAGACAACAGGGATGGTTTCCAGCAGTCCTGAAGGTTGATGCTGAACACTTTCTTATCATTCACTCATGTTAATGAGCATCTCATCAGTGAACAAAGCAGCTATGATGGTAAAAAGAGGCGACTCTGAAAAACAGATTCATCAAACACACTTCACTTTCTCCTGATATAACAAATACTAGACATGTTTCTTGCATTGGATTTTACTCTGGGCCAGTGGTGGCCTAGTGGGAAAGGAAGTGGGCCTGTAATAAGAAGGTTACCAGTTTGAATCCTGAACCAGCAAGGTACCACTGAGCAGAACACCGTCCCCACACACTGCTCCCCGGGCGCCTGTCATGGCTGCCCACTGCTCACCAAGGGTGATGGTTAAAAGCAGAGGACACATCTCGTTGTGTCATCGTGTGCTGTGCTGCCGTGTTTCACGATGACAATCCCTTCACTTTCACTTTCAAAATGGCTCCATCTTAGTCTCCATAAACCTTTTCCAAACATTTGACTGGTATCTTCATATTATATTAATCTCTATGATGGTATCTTACAGCTGGCTGCACATAACATCTTATACCTGACACTTAAATCATGTTCCCAAACATTATTGATTTATCTATTGATTTATTTATCTTGCCATTTGAAATACATTTAGTCATGATGCCATTATTTATATGCAGCAAACCCATATGTTTTTAATTATTTCAAGGTATTTATTGGGAGATAGCAGAGTCTTACCCATTTGGGCATGTTCCCTCCATTGGGGTCATGATGATGGTACTGAAGAACCACCACTGTAGCGATAACAGACATCCCCACAATGATCATTATACTGGCAAAGTACTGGCCTGCAGAGAGAGAGACAAAAATGTCACATTTCATTTCCAGGGAGAGGTGAGGAGCCTGAATGTGTGGGTGTGAGCTGGACTGCAGAAACAACTTTATCTTTAATATTTCCTGCCTGTTGTGACCGTGCAGTTTTTTTTTGATGAACTTAAATGAGGAGGATGAAGCTGGACTCCATGACTGCCAGTATGATACAGCCCCCGCCTGAGTTCACAACCACTCATCATTTTCAGCTAAGAGCTCGTAGGATTTATTCAGCCAATTACATTTAAACACAAACAGATGGCCCGGTCGCCAGAGCAAGACCAAAAACCTGGCGGTGGCGAAAAGAGCCACCATATATTCAGCTGGATAACAGCCTTCAGCTGCTTGAGTCGCAATTTTTTGGACACACACACACCCTGGGATGGAATGAAGGGCCCTATATTTTTTAAAGGCGTACAAGACATAACGTAAGTGGGGTCAGAACATTTTATTAGACCCTGTGGGAGGGGATGTGTATACACCTCTGTAGCGCCTGGAGCAGGTCAACACACTCACCTATTAGCGGAATGGAGTCTGAGGTCGCCGGCATGATCTCTGCCACCAGCAACATGAAGACGGTCAGGGAGAGCAGGACGGTGATGCCTGTATAGGAGTAGAATCAGGATTCTCGTGTCTGGCCTTCTGAATTCGCTGCAGACTGGGTGAACTAAGGTGAGCTGGGTGGACAGTTCAGTGCCTCCGTCTCGTTAAATTGAGTGTGACGGCTTTTTCAAAATGACACAAGGACCACTCAAGTGACACTCATACGTGTATCTCAGTCTCTCACAAATCACTCTTCCAAGTAATTATGTGCAACACAATACTATTCATTCGCTGGTACAGAGCGGCCATTGCATCTTAATTGCTTTAATAATTTATGCTGAAAGCGACCGACCTAACCGTTTTACCAGGCCATTGAGGTGCCATGTTGCACCTTTGTTTCATCTTTAAAACATGCTGACCTTAAAAGAGACGAGTAGAGTTTTTCTGGATTGGGTTTGATTTGACTTGATTCCGTTCAGGGGTTGATGGAATGCAACGCAAAGTGAATTGCTTAAGGCTATTTCTCTTCCGTCTATCTTCTTCTATCCGTCTTTCATTCCCTCTGTGCTGAATCCATCCATCCATCCATCTATCTCCCCTAAGCCTCCCACCCTCCCTCTTCTTTGCCTTTACTCTCTCTCTCATTTCTTCTGCGTGTTCCTGTTCCCTTGGGGGGGGAAATCCCAATGAAAACAGCCGCCATGACAGGACTCTCCATGGGATCAGTGGTCCGTGTAGACGGCCCTTTAACAGACATTTAAGAAGTGTGACTGGCGCTCACAGATGAAATACACAGAGATTTTATAAATTGCTTATGATTTCCCCTCCCCTTCTGTTTAACCAGGGAGTGATTGCTCATCCTGGATACTTTTTTAGTTATGCCATATATGACTTTTTCCTCTTTCAAGCCTTCATCAGTGGTCAGTTTTTGAGGATAAGCTGCAGGCTCCATTGTTTTGGATGGTAGGTCTCTCACTGTCCATAAATTGTCTTGGAATCCATTCCGACTGTCACTGTAGACTTTATGTTACGTTCTTACTTAGGTTTATATGGAATACTTGCATTGTGGAAATATGAACTTCAGCCTAGTTGGCAAAGAAACTGTTTTTTTACCGTACATTTTGGCAGCTTGAAAGATTTGGACAATTTTGCGTGTTTTTGTTGAGATGTCACTTGAATAGACAGATGAAACTCAGACAGACGTTTGCCAAATCCAGCTCCACCGTCCATTAGTGTTCACAAAGGAAACCTGACAGAAGCGGGAGCCTTTTACAACAAGTGGGACTGCTGAAATCTCCCAGCGAAACGGCTCCTCAATCAGGGGAGTCAAACTCAATTCCCCCAGCTCTCTTTCAGCGACTTCCGACTCGTACTTCCATCAGTTGACTGGTGGAAGTCACAGCGAACTGCCTGGTATAATTATTGACTCAGGCAAACAAACTGCGCTGTCCATCACTGACCATCGTCGAAATACCTTTATAATGCAGATATTATATAAGATGGCACATCGTTACTTTTTAGTTATTAATAAACCTAGAGCACTACTGGGGCACACAACACTGACTACACTTCACATAGCTTCATGTACAAAGAAATAAATGAAAATGATAAGCTTGGGATTAATCCTAGATATTTTGTATCTATTCTCATATAATGAATATTTTTGTTATTTCTTAATTTGTTTATGCAAAGGACAATCTTCACATATACTTAACACTGTTTTTCCATTTATGTCCAAGCATTACTGTTTTACCCTTGACATAAAACACACAGACAAGCCATCATAGAAAATTGATCCCGTCGACTCATTTTTTCTCAATAATGGATTAAAACCAATGCCAGACTTTCACACTCCACCAGTTCCGCTCTGTGCTGCACTTCAGTCCTCATCTCCTGTCTTCTTGTCCCTCAACCCACCCCAGCCTCCTTTCTCTTTTGTTTCCTCTCCAGCCTCTGCTCTCCTGTCTGTTCTCAGATCCTTCTCCTAAACCCTCCGCTGTCCTTTCTTCTCCTGTCTCCTGTAGTCTCCACTCACCTAGTGAGATCTTCTCGCCTGAGTCAGCCGGCAGAAGGAATATGAGCAGAGTCATGGAGGACAGGAGGACACAGGGGATGAGGAGGTTGAGGGCGTAGTAGAGTGTACGCCGGCGTATGGTCACCACAAACGTCACGTCGACATATGGTTCTTTACAGCAGTCGTAGAAGACCTCATTCCTTGTGCCTGGTACTTCTGCAGCAGAAACAAAAGGAAGACAATTTGATCATATCAGACTTTTTTTTTTATGTTCCTTACAGAAAAAGAGAGTATTGAATTAACAAGAAATATCAAGATGATCCTGCAGAGGAGCAGCTACAGATTAATCTGCCAAATCATGTTTGATTGACTCTCATTTAACCAAACTGGATTAAATTCAGCAGAACAAAATTAAATTTTGAGCCATTAGATGAGATTAAACAGCAAGGAGCCGAAGTAACTGGGCTGGAGCAGAACATTACAGAAGGATCAGCAGCAGCAGAACATCTGCCAAACCCGGGAGCTGAAATTCCACTGTCTGTTCTTCAGTTCTCTGAGAGGTGTCATTATGAAACTTGCACAAAGTCAATTCAGCTGACCTGCACCACAATTAAAGCAGTGCAGCACGTCAAATTGCCCATTTTAATCCAAATGAACTTGGCCATCGGAACTTGGCAGCACATTCATAAAACCTCACATAAATTGTTCATTATACATTCAGAAATATGCATTCATTCTGCACACTACTCTAGGTCACCTTTGTCAAGACCTTTGCTCTAAAAATACATAGGAGCATTTTTTTTTTAAATCCAGACACCACTAACATGACCATCTATTTTGCTGGCCATTTTTTTCTTACCAGACCATAATTCTGTACAGAGCAGGCATGAATGATGTCTAGCGTTTCAGCATCAGAGTGAAATTCAAGACCGTTGTCCATGAGTGAACTACAAAAAGGGGCAATTTAGTGATTTTCTGTCAAAAATGGACATTCTTTCCAGTGAGGCATGTTTTGGTGAGAAGCAATATCTGTAAATACAAATACAAAAAAAGCCCCAATAATAAGATCATCGATGAGTCATGCATCATGCAGCATTTATAAAAGGATTTCAAATGTGTTCCGCAGTCCTGTTTCAAGATCGTTCATCCTGGTTGCTCAGCGTGGACTGTCTCTTCACTGTGATCAGACTTCAAGAAAAGTAAAAGTGTTGTAAAATAAGTAAAATAAGCAGAAATTCACGAGCAAATCTCAATCAATACTTTTAACAACTGATAAATGTCATGCGGGGTGTAAATTCACCGTGAGTTATGGTGAAATTGTGGTAAAATCATTCAAATTCATATTTAATCTGATATTTGAACAATACACATTCCAGTCTGTGCGTTGCTGTTCTTGGCCAGTCGCACCTCCAGGTAAATTAAGTAAATTAGGGCGGCAGGATTTCTGGGGCTCATTGATGTGAAATGAAGTGGCAGCAGCTGCACTGGCTGAGCTCTGCTCACCCACAAGATCCCACTCTCCATTGGGCATGTAGCCGGAGATGTCGGCATCCGTCATCTGCAGGTCCAGGAGCCAGCCGTCATAGGTCCATGAGCCGAACTTCAGCTCGCACCTCTGAATGTCGAAGGGGAACCATCGGACGTCCACGTTACAGGTGCTCATGAAGATGCCTGACAGGGAAAATGGAAAATGTCCACAATGTAATTAGGGCTGAACAACGTTGTAAAACATTGTGGTGCATCCTGTCTATCTATGGACCAAATTTAATAATTACAATAACATATATATCCGGCACATAATTATTTTTGCATCATGAAATTGTGAACAGTTTATCGTGCGAGACAGTACGAAATCACCATTTATTTAGTCGGCAGATTTACTGGTATTCAGTAAAACACTAGTATATTGTTGGTATATCTACTAAATCATAATTAGTCAAGACAATTAAATATGGCAAGTGAGTGAGTTTTTCTGCAGATGAAGAGAAGGATGATTTAACATGAAAAAAAATTAAATGCATAAATGTAGAGAGACCAATTATCAGCAACAACTAGTCCTGAGTTCCATTGGAATGCAAGTCTGTCACTTCATCCCAAAATATTTAGTATTCAAGCTATATAATGAATTGAGGGAATGTTAATATTATGAAGCAATATTTAAAAATGTCATCTAACCCTAGAATTTGTTAGTCAAGAGAGGATGCACCAAAAGTGTTGGGTAGTAGTATCTTAGTGAGTAACACACCTACCACAAAGTCCCAGGTCCAAACCCCACTTACTACTATTGTATCCCTGATCAGGACACTTAACCCTGGGTGTCTCCAGGGGGGACAGTCCCTGTCACTACTGATTGTAAGGTACTCTGGATAAGAGTGTCTGATAAATGCTGTAAATGTAAATGTAAAATGAAGTTACCAAAACGTAATAAATGTAATCATTTACTTTACATTCATATAGAATTTAAAAAGTTACACTGAGATTTAATCAGTTATTAATCTGTATAATTTAAAAACACAGACAACACCGTCAAAACTGACACATAAATGATTTGTGTGTGTGTGTGTGTGTGTGTATTCTCACATTCTCATCTGTATTACATTTGAGATTGCCCAGCTCCCCCATTATATCATGGCTGCTGGGGCTCAGAGAATTAAATAAATGATTGATATAGAAGAAGGCCACAAAATATTGAAGAAAGGTTTTAAGTGTGTGAACGCCTGATGAAAATCGTCTCTATTATTTCATTTTATTCATCAGCACCAAGGAGGTTTTAATCATCCAAATAGACACTACAATGTCACACTTGCAGTAGAGGGATTTTTCTCAAGAAAACCATTATTCAATAATCTGACACACTGCACAAAGCATTTCCTTTCATACTCTCACACACACACACACAATAGTATAGCAATACTCTCTCTCTCTCTCTCTCTCTCAGACATACACACTCAGAGGTATATGGAAGAATTGAAGAGACTGTAATAACATTTCCTAGAGGAAATATCAGGTCTGCTAACACTCACAATGTACTCGTCCTGCACCCAATTTCCACTTTATGGTTTACTGAATAAATTTGCTGTTTTTTTATATTAAACAGTAGAACACAAAATGATGCTTGAAACTGGCTGCAAGTATTGTTTATACAGTTATACTGTTCAGTTCCATTTAACCAATTGCAGCCCTTGAGTAGTTTAATCAGAGGCAATTCATAGTTTAATCCTACTTACTCTGCATTCAAAAAGCACTTGAAAAAGTGCTTGAATGGCGAACCACAAAAACAATACCCTCAAGTAAAAGACGTAAAAGTACATAATAACCTCGGACTAACGACTGCAGTGGCTTGGTTGGGTACGTAAGAGACTCCTCTGTTTGTACAGTAAACATTTATCAGCTGCAGCCCAGACCCAGTAGCACACAGGGTCCCTGCTCAATCCGGCAGAAGGTGCTTCAGTGGTGCATCACCCATAAAAAGCCTCCCTCCAGGCGCCGTCGCCTTGCCAAACGTCTGTCTAGTGCCACTACGCCAGGCCGTAAAACATGCGCACTTGTACCCCGGCAGGGGAGGCGGTTAATTATTCACGGGTACAAACGTCACCAGGCCACATATTGTGCACCGTAAATATAGAAAGGAGAGCAGTCTAAATGCTGATGTAGAATAAACTAATAATGCAGGTGTTATTTACAGGACTAATGTAAACAGATGCGGTCTATTATTAACTGCCAAAAAAAACTATATTTCGTACTGGTGAGCAAAAAGCGCAGCCGTATTTTCAAGTCTGACATTCCAGTAGGTTTTGAGTTATAATGGAATTACCCATTGTTGATCAATCCTGTGTGTGTATGTATATATTCTGTATATACAGTACAGGCCAAAAGACACACCTTCTCATTCAATTTGTTTTCTTTATGACCATTTACGTTGGTAGATTCTCACTGAAGGCATCAGAACTATGAATGAACACATGTGGAGTTATGTACTGAACAAAAAGTGGAGACCTGACCTCCACAGTCACCGGACCTGAACCCAATCCAGATGGTTTGGGGTGAGCTGGACAGCAGAGTGGAGGTAAAGGGGCCAACAAGTGCTAAACACCTCTGGGAACTCCTTCAAGACTGTTGGAAAAGCATTTCAGGTGACGACCTCTTGAAGCTCATCGAGAGAATGCCAAGAGTGTTCAAAGCAGTAATCAGAGCAAAGAAACTAGAATATAAAACATGTTTTCAGTTATTTCACCTTTTTTTGACCAATCAAGGTTCCCACATTTTTAGGGGGTGATTGCAGTTACAGTATGTCGAAACTCGCTCCAGAGTTTTCTTTTTCATGTGCTTTCATCATAGACAAACTGGGAATAGCACCGCTACCTCATAGGTGTCCAGATGACAGATGCCCTGAGGCTATGTTTTAATGAGAGTACTAGAGGATTTCCCTCCGGGGTGCCCCGGACACGCCTTCTTTTATTAATAGCCAGTCGTTGGACTTTCGATGTCCATAGTCCCAAAGAAAGGAAAGCCAGTCATTTCTTTACACAATATAAACTAGAACTTAAACATGGCTATATAAACAAGCTGAAAATCAGGCAGGCGATGGGGGACAGGTTTACACTCTACTGATGGGGCACCTTTCTGAATATGGTCATGACAGCATGTTTTTTTTGGGGTTATTTAATGTTGCTGAATGGTTGGATGAGAGCTACAGAATTGACAATAAATACCTACATTTTTCTACATCCTTACTCCGATCAGTAAACTGTTCTTAATTTACTCGGATTATGTCATCAGCACCATCCCTTATTCTGCTGTTACAGGGGTTTCTGGTGCTTGGGTCGTGTCGGTGTCTGCTTTTAGTGGTTTGAAAGTGTATGAACTGAGAGCTTTTTAATAAATAATTGTTTTGTAGCTTGATTGTAATGACGCACATTCTTGCATCTTTTTTTGGACTTCCTCACTTGTTCAAAATTTAAAATCCTACTAAAATTAATTATGCATATCTAATCCTGGGCTGAAAAAAAAAGGATACAAATTTCTACAATAACTCTGCTTCCAATACTGCAATAAACACTCCAGTAAAATGATTATAATAAAGTGAATGAATGTCATATTTCATGGAAAAACTGCTCTGCTACTCTTGTGTGAATAACAATGTGTAATAATAAGTCACAAATTACGTTAAAGCAAACTCAAATATATTAAAATCTGCCCAGATAATACAAGACATGACCTTACACAATTGTACCAATGGAATTTCTATTACAGAGGTCAGTGTTTATGAGTGAGGCAGGCAAGAGATAATATTTTCTCTCAGACTTTAGATGAGCAGGGTCTAGCAACTAATGAGGGAGAAATCTGTTGAAGATGTCTAAACCAGACATTGGCAGTGGAATGGGCACAACGCTAGCCAATTAAAATTAATGGGCAGAAGAAAACATGCCTAGATTCCACATTCCCCAATAACAAGTCACTGCTGTAATCAGAGTATTCTTGGGGTCCCCAGGTAATTAATCTGGGGCCTCAAAACACATCTTTTTAGCTCAGCTAACTCAATTAAGCTACATCCTGCTATCAAAACTTTAACGAATCCTGTGCTATTTGACAATATGAACCAAGGTTATGAAATCATTGCAGGATCAAATTTAAGTCAATTTGCAGTGGAAATACACATTATTTTCAATCCTGCTGCATTTCATGTTGGAATTATTGGAACATGTTGCTGTTGGTAAAGAAATTGTAATTACTTTTTAAATATACAAATCTTCAATTAATTGTAGTCATAAAAGCACTTATTTAAATATTTGGTTACAGGTTGGATACAGTTGTTATGAGCGAATAAAAATATGTAGGTGAAAGTTTTTGTCATTGTGATACACAGCACAGCACACAAAATGAAATGAGGCCTCTGCATTTGAAAGTGAAAGTGAAGTGATTGTCATTGTGATACACTGCAGCCCAGCACACGGTGACACGGTGAAATGTGTCCTCTGCTTTTAACCATCACCCTTGGTGAGCAGTGGGCAGACATGACAGGCGCCTGGGGAGCAGTGTGTGGGGACGGTGCTTTGCTCTGTAGCACCTTGGCAGATCGGGATTCGAACCGGCAACCTTCTGATGGGGCTGCCTCCTTACCGCTAGGTGGGGTCACCTGTCATGATCCGGTTTAGAATTAAAACTAGTCAAATTAAATATTAGACTGGATTACATTTATCCGACTGACATACCTGCTTGTTTGCTCACACTGTTAAGTGAGCGTGTAAGTCTTTTTCTTGTCATTTTGTATTTGAAAGTGAAAATCACACTAAAGACTGAAATCAAAAGATGAAAATAATTCAAGTGACACTCAGGCAACGGACAGGTTGGTAGGAATGAACGCTGACCATTGTTTGTTTCCGCTTTCTTCGCCCCTGCTAGGCTAACTGTGACAGAATGAACTAAATAGTCAATATTCTTACTCAAGCTAAAATTCCTGACAGCATGATGAACCTCTTCAGTTTTTATGCCTGTCAGAAAAAGTTAGCCACAGGTGCAAAGTTCACTGGAGCTACTGTGGTTTGTGCTGCAAAGCATTGTGGGATATTTGAGCCAGAGTACTGTCCAGTTATTGCATTCTACAACATTTCCTCAGAAATAGCATACACTCGATTAGTATAATTTTTAGACTAACGTTTCAGACATACTAAAACCAATCTCACATAGCGTTTTAGCGTGCCGAATAGCATGCTAATATCAGGGCCCGTTCTAGACAGGCATATATGAGGGGCAATGTGAGGGGTGCACATGGGTGTGGGAAATGGGTCAGGTCTGGGTGCTCTGAATAACTTTGTCAGGCCTCTACCCTAAGACCTGTCCAACTAGGGTGTCCCACCTGAAGGCTGATCTTAGGGTCTCACAAACCCCCGGACCACGATAAGGTGGCAATCCCCCAGGGGGGATATTTATACATACATACATGTATGTATCCTCATCAGATCATAACTAAAAAATACATTCAAACCCAACAGTATCACATCTCACTATTGCCAACATGAACAAAACTAAAAATCTCACAGCATTAACTTTCCCTTTGTGAGCTGCTTCCTGTCTGGATCCTGCAGTTGGTTGTATGCAGCAGACAGGCTGCCAGAGGTGCTTGTGGGATCGAGAAAGAAACACTTGTCTACGAGACTGAAACTGTGAGAAAAGACTAGTCCCCCACTGACTGTACAAATACAGTCAGTGTATGTACTTCCCTGTTAAGCTGGCCGTACACTGTGTGACTGTTTCCTGGTCATTTCCTGTCGTGGAGTAAACACTCAACTCAAACTGTACGAACAAATCACATGCAAAAAAAAAGGAGGCACGTATGGTGAAACTTCAGACTGGAAGGGGGTCACAAAGATTCATTTGATTTCAATATTCAAGATTGGTTTATTGTGATGGTTTATAGTGATTTACGACTATAAATAACTTTTCTCCCTGTTGCTCCAGTCTGCTCCAGATGAGTAGGCAAGGCCACGTTACAAAGGTTTGCTTGCATCTGCCACAGCTGAACGAGCCGAGATTCCATGTTCTGCTACTTGAACTTCGGTTCTGTGGTTGCACATGCAAAATGAGGACAGTCCTCACGACGGGTGACCAATTTTTTGGTTTGATATTCTTATGACCAGCCGATGGTGGACCATGGCCTGGTCGGGAGGGGGGAATCTGTGATCGTTCATCATGTACACTGTACGGTGTGATTCGGCCGAGTGCAACATCACCTCTAAAATCGCACAGTGTACGCCCAGCTGGGAAACCTGACACCCGCTCATTTGCATACCAACAGTAATTGGATGTTTAGCTGCGGGGATCTACGTAAAAACAGGGCGAGAAGAAGATTGATTTAGTTTGATTTAAGGGGGCAGGACGTTTAAGGAAGCATTGACTCCTCTTGCTCCAGTGTAGAACCGGCCCCCCGGTTAATTTGGTGAGGCTTGATGGTCACACGTTTGAGAATTTAACGGTGAGTTAGTGGAGAGAACTTAAAGATGAGATTAAACAAGACATTTTTGGTGTAATTCTGCACATGCACTTTTTGCTTTCGGACCAAACGTCTATTTCCATCATTCCGTGTGACTAGGATTAAATGTTTTTAGCATTTTTTTTTAGAATCGGTTTACTAAATTATGCATGCTTTGGTCAATGCATTGTGATTCTTTGATGACTTTTAATCACTTAAATGAGGTTGTTATTATCTTAAATGGTAAGATAGATTTTCTTTCCCTGAAACAACGACATCAGGTATCCTACTAGGTCTTACAATCAGACCACCTCTGATATACACACTTTCCAAAACCCATCCAATGATTCCAGAAGGTTTTTAATTATTCTCGCAATGCAGTCCCCTCTTGGCACAGTGCATTGATAGGCTTTTCATCTTCAGTCAAGATGGAGTCCAACCAGTGCCTTGGCAAGAGAATTATCCCTCATCCCTCTGACACTGAGCTTCTCACTAATTATCGCTGATCCTGGGTCAGACATTGACACTGTTTATCTGACCTTCTGCCATGCTCACTGGCACTCATTTCCATGCAGACAGTTGCTCATTTCACAACAAAATATACTTGAATGTGTCCTCGGAGTAAGCAAACGACCAGCTCTTCTGTATCCAAAACACTGCTGCCGGCTTGTCCCACTGGCCCCAGACCAGCTCCATGCATTAGGCAAGCTTCATCCCTCTAATGCATAAATATACCCGCTGAATGAGAGATGAAGGAATTATCTGTCCCACTTGCTCTCGCCTCCGTGCTCTGCCACACATCCTTGACTGATGTTTAAAAGGGCATTTGATTTGTGTCCGCCACAGGGGAGTTGATTATAAGGTTATTTCATTTTAATAAAAGATAGCAAACAGTTGCCAATGAGGTGAAGAATGTGTGTGTGTATATATACACACACATATATGTGAATGTTTGATATACTAAACAGATTCAGTAAATATCAATTTTTTCTTCTTGATAGACATTAATATTTCATCTATAAAGTGAGTATCATTTCTATCTTCACACAATAATAACATATATTCATATCATACCAAGTATTTTTTTTTATCATAGCTTCAAACAAACATAGAAAAAAAATTATAAATCAGTGCATCCTAATTACACAAATAATTGAAATGTTTAAATGTACTATCCTGGGTAAAGCTACAAAGTACTACGCCAATGTATTAGTACTGCTTATAATGTATTATTAGCATGGCAGCCATTTGATCTTCATGCATGCAAGTTCACTGACCTACATAAGTAAGTCAACCAGTTTTTTACAAGATAATATGTAAACGAATAAAAGTCATCATAAAACAATAAAACATAAAAACAAGACATAAAGCAATCAAAACTACAAATAGACATCGCTCCATACCCAGTTCTTATTAAAAGCCACGGAAAAAAAGGTGAGTTTTTAACCTTGTTTTAAAAACCTCGGGGGTGGAAGCAGATCTAACATGGGAAGACTATATCTCAATGAGTCTAATGCTTAGTCCTAGGGATGGTCAGCAAGATCTTAAACTCTATCCTAAACTTCACTGGTGACCAATGAAGGGAGGCCAGAATTGGGGAAATGTGATCTTGTTGTCCTTTTGATTCAAAAAATTTTTACTCATTCAGCCTTTACTATTTTTTATGCATTCAACGAGGAGCCAGATAGAATAATTATTCATAGTTTTTAATGGCATGTAGATCTGGACATCAATTGCGAAAAGCAAAATAGTGTTTTCTCAATATTGACCCCAGCGGCAGTATGGAAAGTAAAAATAAAATGAGGTCTAAGATAGAGCCTTGGGGAACTCAAGATACTTTAACACCACCAAGTAAATGTATGGAAGTATTATGTATGCTGGAACAAAATCCTAAGAAGTCTACAGCAAAAACAACTCAGGCTAAGATGTCGATAGAAAAGAAGAAGTGGTGGGTTTCTGGTATTTTTCATACTTGCCTTTTCTTTTTTCAAGGGTTTTTCAACACATTCCTGACAAAAAGACTCTTTCAGTTATTTCATCTTCACTTAGATATAAACACTTGCCTCCTACCAAAAGCAAACTCTGACTCACTGACCTTTAAAGTGAATTCAGAGAAATAATAAAGCTAGCCCAACATTCACCTCTGTTCAACCATGTGAAATACAAAATACTAAAACTACAATAGTTAAAAAATAATAATAATCTTCAGCAAAATTTACCTTGGAGAAAAGATGATTTTTTTTTTTTATCACAATGTTCCTTTTTTGTTCTTGTTTTTTGAAAGCATCATGTTACAACAACAGCGATGCCATTAAAAAGGCTTGATATAGAAACAATGCTTGTAGGCATCAGGCAGAGATCTGAGGTGCAGATATTAACATATCCAACAGTGACTTTACCTGGAGGCAGATATACGCTGTACCCACTGGAGTTCACCAACACATTTGTCTTATAGGTGGAGTCGAATTTATCATCAGCACTGAGGAGGAGGAAAAAAGCAGGGTTGTGTAAGTGTGTGGAGGGGGAGGGTTATGTCAAAATACACCTGTGATCACTTGCTTGTTCATGTGCATGTAAATACTGACATATGCATATGTATCTGGATTAATTTTATATTATGGAGTTCCAATGACAATCACCTGTTGTAGAGGAGAACATCTGGTGTCCATATTTGGTCGGTGGTGAATCGCAGGTTTTTCACACCAGGGTATTCTGTCTGGTTCCACTGGAGGTAGTGATCAAACCATCGCTGGGGCATGGATATGGAGAGTCGTGAGTTACATGAGTCTGACTAAATTTTCATACACAGTTAGAAAATCTGTGATCAAATTATCAACAATTCAAAGTTATGGGTGAACGCACATTTCAATTAAACTGTATTTCTTATACATTACGTGGGATGTTCTGATGAGTTTAATGACAGTGCCAATCACTGTAAATAGATCCCATTTTCACACCATGACTGGATCTCAGACACGTACCATGTTGAGCCAAATGTTGGTGGTCAGAACCTGATTTTTTTCATCCTGAAAGAAATAAAAAATTTTATTAAAACAGTATTTTTTTTCATCTAATTGAATATTAACAAAGTTAACATTCAATCTTTGACATATTTCTGAAGCTTCCTGGTATAATAGTTATATATTTAATCTGTTGGTGGGTCCAGATGCCCATTCCATGTCTTGGTTCCATATTCATGTACTGAATTCTGAATTCTATGAAGCAGAATTGTCTATAGTGAGTGCTATAAGGTCTTAAGACCTTAAGTGGATTTAAACATTTAGAGAATAGGGTGCTAAGTTCCTTTTCAGAATGAAATGCCTTAGTTCCAAACAGTCAGCTCCATTAATTATTTCAGCTAGGGGTGTAAGTTAATTAGAGAATTCAGTTGGCTCAGACCTGGAAGGGGTTTTATTTTCAGTTTCCGTGTGAAAACTGTGAAAAATCAGCGTGAAAAATACTGAGCCCTGGTTTCTACAGTAATGGGCGTGAAGATACTAACATCAGAACCATTAGGACAGAACAATCTTGAATATCACTGTACCACATCCATGATCTGGACCAGGCTTATGGACAGGACCACAGTGAGGGGGTGCGAGTCGTTGCCCACTGGACGCTCCATATGGTTGTAATCCTTCAGAAGGTTCTTCAGTAAAGTCCGCTGATGGGGCCCCTGTAGTGACACTAAAGATACAACTGAATTAGGTGAAAATACTAATAACTTCATTTATTTGGCATTTAATTAAATGTCTGTTGCCATTTCTCAGATAGTGAGGAATAATAATCAATTATATCAATAATAATCACAGGAAGGCAAGTTTACACAGAACCCTGAAGGCAGATGAAGAAAAGCTTGTCTTACTCAATCATTTTTACAAATAGTTTGGCAAATCCAGGGCCAAAACCCTCCCGACAGATCTGGAACAATAGTGATTTCTTTGTTGCTTTCACTTTAAATGTGAACATTTTCCCAAACATCATATTTCCCTCTTGTGCAGTACTTTCTTTCCGCACAGTTTGGAGTATCACCACTCTGAAAGGCATCAGGCAGTAGAAATCCAATACACTGAAGCATCCTTGTGAAGATTTCTCCATGGTTCCTGTCTAAGGGTCAGAAAAGCAGGGTTCTCAGACGATGCCTCCTGCAGCGAGCAGAAAACGTTTGAAATAAATTGCCTAAGTGCTTGAAAAATGTTGCTGTGAAGTACCAATTTCTTGCTCTCATCAGTCCTCACCTTAAGTTGGGGTGTCAGGGGTACTTGGGTTTAATGGAGCTGACAGCAAATTCCAAAACCTACAATTCACTCACTCAGCTTCAAAACGTAGAAGCAGTTTGTGTACAATGGCATTGTTCAGCTCGTCCATTCATCCATCATTCCAACACGAATCAAACTGCTTATAAAGGTTGGTGTTGTGGGATCAAACCCCACTTGCAACCATCGTGCCCCTGAGCGAGACACTTAACCCTGAGTGTCTCCAGGGGGACTGTCCCTGTACACAAAACACAACCACAAAGCAGCACAAAAACCAAGACTCCACGACCCGACGAGGGCACGATGCAGTGGGCATTCACCTCACGGATGAAAACTACCAGGAGGACAACACTGACACTACAAAAACTCCGGACAGAATCCTGGAACCCCTGGAGTCAGATCCTGATTAATGCCTTAAATGTAAATGTAAAATAACTCCCGTTCCGCCCATGCACCTATCAGTCAATCCAACCAATCGATCCATCTAAGGATCATGGTTACAAGAACCACCCCTGGACATGAATCGTCATTTCATAAAAACAAAAAAAAAAAGTGTGGTTTGATCAAATAATCAAATATGTATTTATATCTTAATTAGTCTCAACAGGTCTTTTCAGACCAATAATTATACGAATATATATTAAAGGTTATATACCACCGGGACTGCCAGGCCTTGTTAGCCAGCTGAAGGCAGTCATTGATTTGTGGGTTCAATGTCAACAGCAACAACGTTTTCCCGAGTACATTTTACCAGACGCCCTTATCCAGAGCGACTTACAGCCAGTAGGGACAGGGACAGTCCCCCCCCCTGGAGACACTCAGGGTTAAGTGTCTTGGTAGTAAGTGGGGTTCGAACCTTGTGGTCTTCTGGTTACTACCATGTTTTAAAATGGCAGGTGCCAGTGTTCCATATTATTAGTGTCCACAGACAGTCCCTAGAATAAAAAACGACTTTCCTGTCACTTCTTTCTGGTCCCTGTGGTGGAAGCACGGCAAGGTAGTTCAGGGAAGTGTGACGTTTTTCCTCAATTGGAAACCGGCATGAATCCCTGCCTTTTTGGGAAGGTTCCGGGCCCTCCCCGCGACGGCTTCAGCAGGCCCTCGGACACCTCGCGGCGTTCCGCGGCTCTTTACACCGAGTCTCCCCGCTCGCAACCGGCCACAATCAATTCACAACGAGCCACTAATTGACCCATCCGTCAGATGACTGGCAGGCAGCGGCAGCAGGCGCCCCAGAAGGATGCAGAGCGCAATGCGAGCTTTGGGGCGCCTCGCGAGGGATTCGCCCATTCAGTGTGAACGATCAACTGGAGTTACTTTATACGCGATGCTGTCTGGCTCTCGCTCCGGCATCGCCACTCGCCCCGGAACAAGCCCTTCTTCCAGGATCACTCAAAATTTGCAGATCAAACGCATCTTCACAAATTTCCACCTTTTTCCACCCGCCCATCAAATGATCCGCATGATCCCTGTTTTCAAACCAGGGGAGTTCTCTCAGCCAGCATGGCACGGATTTGCCATCATCCTCCCATAGCAACATGCTCTCTACTTGCCTGAACCCGTCTCTCCGGCAACATCGGCACGTCTGCAACGGCCCAAGCAGGTCCACCGGGAGGGAGCATTCGCACCGCGATCCCCTACATCGTCCACAATCTCCTAACCTGCTGACAGCAGCTTTACCGGGGAGACGACGGGGGGGGGGGCTGTTTCGGAAGTGGGGGTCTTTCCCTCCTCACTAATCCTGGCGGAGCAGAAGTCGGAACCACCTCTCGGCATCGGGACGTAGGTAAGCAGCAACAGTGTGCGCTCCTCCATGCAGCCCGGCCCCCCGCTTGTCCATCTCCCTGAACCCCCCCCCTCCCCACATCCAGCCCGGATGCGCAGGCAGACCTACCCCGAATCAGAGCTGAGAATCCACACACAAGCAGCAGCGGCGAGCGCCACATTCCCGGCGATATTCAGAGGCTCAGGGGTGAAGAGAAGCAAAGAAGAGGTGGGTGGGGATTAAACAACAAGGAAGGCAGGAAGGAAGGAAGGAAGGAAGGAAGGAAGGAAATAAGAAGGAAGGAAGGTGGATGGTGAAGAAGGGGAAAAAAGAAAAAGTGGAAGTAGAGAAATCCTGAAGGAGAGGAGTGGAGAGGAGCGAGGCAGGCGCTGCGGTGATTCAGATGTACTGATCAGGGGATAGAATGAATGAGAGAGAGAGAGAGAGAGAGAGAGAGAGGGAGCATGCTCCTCCACACCGTCAGCGAATCACCGAGAATGGGAGCACAGAAAAAAAAAGAAAGAAAGATTGATTCGCACAAGTCAGCTCTCTCTCTCTCTCTCTCTCTCTCTCTCCTCCTCCCCATTTCACATCCCTCATTTTCCCGAGGATGGGCAGATAAGGAGAGGTGGAGCTAAGAGGGCGATCAGAGGAACTGCCTCAGCTGACCTCCTCCGGACACCGTGACAACGTCCCACACACCTGGACCCACGAAGTTTCTCCGCGGACGTCTCCGAGCTGCGCACGTCCGGATCGGGCCTGGTGGGGGGTGTTCGGGGTTCGGGGTTCGGGGGGGGGGGGGGGTGGCTGGGTGATGGGTGGCGGAGCTTTTTAATTGAGGAGAGTGCTGAGCTCCGTGGGAGCGCTCAGCTCGACTTCGCTCCTCATCCGGCGCGAAGTGCTGATACAGAGCCGGGGCAGGGGGCTGGGCCGGAGTGGGGGAGCACATTTTATATATATATATAACTTGCTCCCCCACTCCGTATATATGGAAATATATCCCCCATATATATATATATAGGGAAAGAAAAATGAAACGATAGGTGCAGTGATACATATAATAGATTACCCCATTACTTCTGCTGCCCTGCTGGGCAGGCGGGGGGCTGTCAGACATCCCGGGTGGAGATTCACGCTCCGGAGCCCACCGGCGGGTCTGCGGGGAACGGAATGTAGACGATGGATAGAGGACGGTGCTTAAACGGCAGGTTGGCCATGAGCAGCTGTAACCATTTCAAGATATGAAGAATGCTTACATTAAATATATATATATATATATATATATATATATATATATATACACACACACACACACACACACACACACACACACACACACACATATATATACACACACATATATACACGCACACTCACACATATATACATATTTTTGTGTGTGTGTATATATATATATTCTGTAAATCACATCTGCTGTATACATTTAAGCAAATGCACCATTGCAAGGTTTTTTGAATATTAAAAGATATATTGCAGGATTTTTTGACCTATTCATAAAAACGACACGGTATATTAGCGACGTCGCCGTGCTCTGTGTGAAGAACTGTGAATGGGGTGTCCCATGGTAAAACTGCAGAGGTGTTGGCGCCACCTGGTGGAGAGCCGCAGGAATGCATCTGATGGCACGGAAGGGGTCAGGAGGAGAGAAGTGGGAGAAGGTGGAAAGAAAAATGAAACGATAGGTGCAGTGATTTACTGGAAATAAAATATGGTACTAACCAACTTTCAAGTCAGTATTTGGTGTTGCATGTTTGATCGGAATCTGAAGGAACTCTCCAGCTCACGCAGCCCCAAACCTTCACAAAGCCTCCACCTACGTTTTATAGACGACTCTTAGATGCTCATGATTGTTCCTAGTCCCTGTGGTGGATGCACACCAGGACGATTTGAACTGAAAATTGCGCTATGAGACCTTTTGCCACAGATTTTCAGTCCCATTCTAGTGTGTTCTGGCAAAACGTCAGCCTGTTCTCCCTGTTTCCCTTCATTAGGTATGAAGAAATGCCTTCATTGTCTCTATTTTTCCTTGGAAAGTGTGTGTTCAGACGGGCCTGGTGCCCTCTTTAGGGATTGTTCCTGCTTTGTGCTTTAAAAGCCCTGATGATCTTGACCTGGATGGAACGTACATCAGGGCTCCAAATAATAAATGCATGAATAGGACTGAGTTGTTTTCTGCCAAAAATCACTACACTTAATGTAGAGCTGTATATACATTTTTATTCCCACCCACTCAACGCTCAGTCCCGTTACCCAGGGTTGCGGCCGCCGGAGCCCTTCTCGAAGCCACAACAAGGTGCACACTCCATTCACTCGCACGTTCACGGAAACCGGAGAACACGGAGGAAAACCCCACCAACACGGGGAGAGCATGTAAAGTCCATGCACACAAGGTCCCAGGTCCAAGCCGGGATTCAAACTCCCAAATCTGTATTCTGTTGCACTAAGAGCTTGGTTGCTGAGAGCTGTGGCTCTGTCAGAAAAGCACCGGTGAGGAAGACGAAGGTCTGACCCGTTGAGCCTGGACGGTTTTTGCGGACTGCTGTGTCCCACAGAACGAGCCATTAGCGAGTGTGCTGCGTTGAAGCTGCGTCGTGGGCTTTTAATTACTCAGTAGATTGGAGTCGGCATTCTGCCACGCTGACGTGTTTGTGCACTTAATGGGATGCTACTGACCGCTCGCTCATACAGTCGCCGGAAAAGAAAGTTCCGTCTCCCAAAGACGATGAGGAACACTCAAAATTGGGTGCCTCTGCATACAAAGAAGAGTAAGACCTTAGATCAATAGTGCAAATTCATACGTTTCTCAATGGTCTCAATTAGACGTCACTCAGACACTTGGGCGAGAAAAAGAAGAAGAAAAAAAAGCTATGGCTTCCTGGAACGCTTCGATCCATAACCCGGTCTTGGGTAAGTGGGCCCTGTAGATGAAGCTATTGATGGTTGGAGGCACGGAACGCTAAGTCAGGTGCAAATATGTCTTGGTGCAGGGTTCACGCTCAGCAACTCCATACCGCTCTAGCCGTCGCCACCGGCGTTCACGTGGACGCGCAACCCGCCGAAAGAACTTTACAGGCCACCTCCACCCCTCCACGATGCCTTCTGGACGATGACGATGCTGCCTGCCACACTGCACGAACCTCTTCAAGAATGGTTTCGAGGTGAGGGCTGGGACGACAGGCCGGAATTACGGAATTTGAACGTCTGTCACAAGACATCTTCACAGGTCCACGTCTCTTCACATGCTCTCAATTTAGTATTCTGGTTGTTTGGCCCATTTATGTGCGTGATCAATGTATATACAAGATGAACACAGCTTTGTTCTCATAAGTTTGTGACAAACATCTTGTGAATGTGTGACTTTAATCTTGGGAAGTCTGAATAATTTTTTTTACACAAATTTGTGACTTTTAAACAAGTAAATATAAGACCTCTTTTTCAGTATTTTTTGAACATTTTTTAAAATCTGCAATAGCCGTGATATGCCATTATTCAGCCAAAAAGCCCTGTGAGCTTTTAATATTCGGGTGCACCATTTTCTTTGAACATTTCATGTCCACGTTTCTCTAATGATGCACTCGGGTTTGTTGGCTTTAACACTTGACAAATGATCATATTAGAGCCCTCTGTTGTTGTTGGCTCTCAATCTGATTTCTTAGTTAATGAAAAAGGCAGGCCGGACTGCGCAGGACTGTCGAGTGGTGCTGAATTCAGCATAAGTCAAGATCGGGGCAACATTCCTCTCCCGAAACTCCAAAACTGTCCTGTTTGGTGTGCAGAGGTGAATATGGTCTTATTATTTTACTACATACATATTCGCAGTTTAAACATTTACATTGGTTATTTATTTTTTACACTTAAGCATTTCAGACATTTTGTTTTGTTCCCTGCTTTTATCCCTCTATTTTTAAGATCATTTCTGTTCGGTTTTCCGTTGATCCATTACGCCATGATCTATGAGCTGAGTTTTTCTGTTTTCTGTTCAGAAAAATGAAGAAAAAATACCAGACTTCAAATTGCACTGATTTCCTTACAGAATACTGAAAACTCTGCTTTTTCTTCCTTTCACACAACTGATGCAAAGTAGATAAATCTGATGCCTGCAATAAATCTGGCATTTAGAATTCACAGTAGACCACACTGATCAATAAAAAAAGCTGAAATAAATGCTGCCTGTCTCACTTTTCCAATGCTTAAGAGCTACAGCCTGTGAAAGGGTGATGGAAATACCAAGAAGTTTAACTGGAGTGATTCTAATCATCTGAGACGGCATCAGGGCACAAATACGGAGAGATCAAAACATATGGAGAGATCAACAATCAGTAGATTTGAAAATGTAATGTGAATGGTATCGAGTCTAGACGTATCAACATTTACATTTTCATTTATGGCATTTATCAGACGCCCTTATCCAGAGCGACTTACAATCAGTATTTACAGGGACAGTCTCCCTGGCTGGGAATGCTTATGATTATGTATGAGAGCTGATTGCTCAAAGTATGCATCACAAATGCCATATCACTTTTTCCACATTTTATGACACAGCCTTATTCCAAAATTGATTAAATAATTTTTTTTCCTCAGAATTCTACATGACATTCAGATCATAATGACAATGTGAAAAAGTTCACTTGAGGTTTTGACAAATGTATTAAAAATAAAGAACTGAGAAAACACATGTACATAAGTATTAATGGCCTTTGCCATGATGAAGCTCAAAATTGAGTTCAGGTGCCCCCTGTCCCCCCTGATCATCCTTGAGATATTTCTGCAGCTTAGTTGGAGTCCACCTGTGGAAAAAAACAGTTGATTGGACATGATTTGCAAAGACACACTTTGGTCTATATAAGGTCCCACAGCTGACAGTTCAGCGCACAAACCAAGCATGAAGTCAAAGGAATTGTCTCCAGGTATAAATTCAGGAAAGGTTACAGAAACATTTCTGCTGCCTTGAAGGTCCAAATGAGCACCGTGACCTCCATCATTCGTGAATGGAAGAAGTTCAAAAACCATCTCTGCTGCAATCCACCAATCAGGCCTGCCTGGAGTTTGCCAAAAAGTACCCGAAGGATTTTCAGGCCATGAGTGAAAAATTCTCTGGTCTGATGACAAAGATTGAACAGATTTTTTTTTTGTGTGTGTATGTGTGTGTGTGTGAGTGAAAACAGGGTCACCAGTCAGGATAGATGGAAAGATGGCTACAGCAATGTACAGAGACATCCTGCTCCAGAGCACTCTTGAACTCAGACTACGGCGACTGTTCATCTTTCAGCAGGACAACAACCCTGATCACACAGCCAAGATTCAGGACAACTCTGTGAATGCAGCATTCACGCCCCACCCAACCGCATGTGGAATCTTGGCGAACCCCCACCTCCACAACATTTGTCTTTGCTTAAATAAAAATTCAGAAGCAACATGCTAGCGTAGTTCTTTTACACATAGCGTAAAAGTGAAAATAATAAATGCAGCGTTATCTTCATTTTAGATGTCAAAAACAACTCTCGGCTCCCGGTGCTTTCACAGAAACCGGGTCCAAATGGCCCTTTGAGTGTTAAACGTTGCCGACTCCTGGAATAAGGCCTAGTGGAGTCCTTGGCTTACTCAGTATAAGGTGGGTGGTCATAACGTGTACAAAACATAATAAAAGGCCTCGTATAAATGGAACGTAAAAGTGGAGAATACGTTTGACCTTACATTTGGATTAGTCAAGAGAGGCACTAGTTGTAACGTGTAAGTAATTTATATTTTAATGGTAACCCCTGTTCTGTTTTATATTGCATCTATGTGGATTGACAGAAATAGTTGTGTAAAGAAGTAATATGTACTAAGAATGTGTACTATTATATACGTAATGTTGCAAATGATCATGACTTGATGGGTAGGCGCAGGTTGGGAGAAATCCCCCTGTCCCTAAAAGCAGTCTGCAGCGTTCCAGTCAGTTTTAATAAAGGGAACATATCTGGTAGGGAGCGATACAGAGAAAAGGATCAAGACTTCGATATCAAGTCTAATTAGGCCAACGTTAATTCATCATGCTTCACTCTGTGATGTCTGATATCCTCAAGCAATCCCTGTACACATCGCTCTAGCATAATCTAATAACTGCTGAATTAGTGAGCAATCATGACCTCCACAGATGCTGCATAATTAGCATGGGACAGAAACTTAATGAACAAATGCAACATTAAATTTTTCAAATCATTTGATTGGAGCGCAATCCCACTGTCTGTTCTCCATATCTCAGTTGATCACCTCATTTTCAGAGAAGACTGCTTAAACTAACATACCAACTGTATGAAACCTCTGACAGTCACTGCCCATTTATACTACCCATGAGGGGTTAATCCTAGTGGCGGCGTAGAGGTCAAGGAAGTGGCTTCGTAAGTAGGTTTGCCAAATCTTTATCTGCCAAGATGCCACGGAGCAAAGCACCATCCCCACGTGCCTGTGATGGCTGCCCACTGCTTACCAAGGGTGATGGTTAAATACAGAGGACACATTTCACTGTCACCGTGTGCTGTGTCAGTGTTTCACAGTCACTTTCACTAAACATTTATGAAAGTCATAATAGATTATGCTAAATCAGGAAAAATGTAAGAATAAGAAAAGAAAAAGAGACAGCACTCCAGATCTTATAGCCAAAAAAAAAAAAATTTTTATTGAGAGAAAGACAAAGTTAGAGAGCGCAGGTGACGGATTATGAAAGGCCCTTAACGGTGCACTTTCAGTCTTTAGAATTTCAACACCATCTTTGGAACACGCCAGTCCAATTCCCGTCTACCTCCCATCTCCAATGGCCCTTCAGTAAATGGCTAGTGTTGCTTCCTCCTGAAAGAACATCCTACAAAGAGGGGAAATGCATCTCATCAGTTCCACGAACAGAATATATAATGATTTAAAACAGTGAAGGATCTTTTTTAACTTTCCAGGCCTTTAATATTGGAATAAATTCAGTCATGACCAAGCAAATATGGTTGAAATGTTATATTGAGAGATATGGTTATATGAACAAATGCAGTCATAGATTAGACCCAATCTGGAAAAAGGTTATCAAGGCCAGTTCGGACGTTCAGGTCTAAAATGTTAATTACCATCTTCAACCATCTGGATAAGAGTGTTTTAACGCACAATAATGAAAGGCGCACTTCTGAGATGCCAAGAAAAGTGCTTTTAAGGGAAATGATAATCCTTCAAGTTCAGCACCAACCTTCTGTGAGACGCGCTTTGCCCCCAGTAGGCTGGCACAGAACCGTGGAGCAGCCGACACACAGGACGACAGTCTGGGCGTGACTGAACACTGTCGTGATCTTATAACAGCCTGTAAGAAAAATTATTATTTTTTTTTTTTTTACCATTCATAATTTACAATGTTACACCGCAAGCGACATCTGAGCATCTGAAGCAGCTATACCTGGACACTTCACGTCCATGAAGTAAGAATTGGGACTCTGTACGAGACGCTTCTTCTTGTGCCTCCTCCTCTCCTCCTCGGGGGATGGGTGCAGCAAGTCTTTCGCGAGCTGAAAACGGGTCAGAGCATTTCGGATGAGAGCGACATTAATTTTTTTTTTTTTTTAAAAGACCGCACGCAATCGGGCGGATACAGACAAACGATAAAGAGCATAACGTATATTCGTGGAATCCGTGCGCCGAACAGACGTGTACGCACGCCGGGAGGATTTTTACGAACGCAGGGCGGCCGCCACATGCAGCCCCAGCCATGTTTTGTTACGTGCGAGCCGCCATCTTGTCACCGCGCAGCGCCCCGCACGCAGCCCCGAGACCGAGCTACCGTCGCCCCTGACGCGCCACACGGCCCGTTCCAGACGTCCCCCCCAGCACACGCGACGAGCGCGGCGTGGAAGCGCGGCGTGCGTTGTCCCTCCGCCGGCGTCCGGGCCGGGCGCGTCGCGGGCGGAGAGGCGAGATACTCACAGGCATGTTGGCGGAGACCGAGCCGTCGCCGAAAAGGAAGTTCGGCGGAAATAGCTCGAGCATATCTACCGAGCGTCCGTGGGGAGAGCGGAAGTGGCGTCATTTCTACAGCCGTGTATCAAAATAAAAGTCAAACACGCCGCGGGCCCGATGGAAATAAAAGCGTTTTCTTTCAATATTGAACATGTATGGCGGGCAAATCTATGTATGTTGCGTGAGTAACTAAACTGTGGATTTTAAAAAGATTAGAACATGCAGGTGGTTAGTATTAGGTCTAAGAATGTGATTTTGTATTGTCTTCCTCTGATACTGAAGTTTTGTGGGATTATGGAGGTCTTTCTTATTCAAACAAAAAATATAAGAATTATTATTTTTTTTAAAGTAAAGTGAAGTGATTGTCACATGTGATACACAGCAGCACAGCACACGGTGCACACAGTAAAATTTGTCCTCTGCATTTAACCCATCACCCTGAGTGAACAGTGGGCAGCCATGACAGGCGCCCGGGGAGCAGGGTGTGGGGACGGTGCTTTACTCAGTGGCACTTTAGTGGCACCTTGGCGGAACGGGATTCGAACCGGCAACCTTCTGATTACGGGGCCGCTTTCTTAACCGCTAGGCCACCACTGCCCCCTATGCTAGGCCACCACTGCCCCTAAGGCCACCACTGCCCCCTATTCTCACAGCACGATGAAAAAAAGTTCTCCTTTACAATTAATTTTGGGTTTAATTATAGACCTGGGGCAGTGGTGGCCTAGCAGTTAAGGAAGTAATCAGATTGCCGGTTTGAATCCTGATCCGCCAAGGTGCCACTGAGCAAAGCACTGTCCCCGGGCACATGTCATGGCTGCCCACTGCTCACCAAGGGTGATGGGTTAAAAGCAGAGGACACATTTTGTTGTGTCACCGTGTGCTGTGCTGCAGTTCTTCACTTTCACCTGGTATTTTTGCTCTTGAATCAGATTTTCTTTGGTGTCAATTTAGCTTTCAGATGCAAAAGTTTTGCTTGCAAGTTGCCCTTGATCTAATGGGCTTGATCTGTGGAGGAGGATGAGAGAAGAGTTTCTATTGTTTGGTTTGACAACATGGGGTCACGCCCATGATTCTGGAAAGCAGGTGAATGGAAGACAACGTACACAGCGAAGAAGAGGGAAGTTGAGACAACTCACTAATTATACTAATCAAAGCGTTGGTGGCAAATCAAGACTTCAAATGATGGGCTCAGAAATGTTTAATTCATCTCACGTCTCTTCGTCTGTGCACAGTTGCTGCAATATTTATTGATTCAAAATACTGATTTAACTGCACATTTTGCAATTAATTAATTACAATTCATACTTATGATTGCATTATATGGTAGTGTGTGCATTTAAATATTTTCATTTGGTAACGTCTGATCCTGTGTTTTAAGGCCTATCTGAAAATAATGAAAAAGTGCACGCAAAAGATAAATCCCATGGCGACTATAAACTTTGCATCAGTGTCATAGATCAGACTCCACAAAGAAATCTATTTGTTAATTGTGTTCATTTATTTTAACAGGTTAATTGCAACAATTAACACATTCATTTGGAAAATTTCGGACAATTCCACCAACCCCCAGAAAGGCACATTGCAGGGTATGTCCTAGATTCTAAAGTTCAGATTTCGAGCAGCATCCCCAACTGTTCAAAAAGTAATCATTAAGTGTACATGCATACCCAGAGGAATCCCGCACCAACACGGGGAAAGCCCGCGACTTTGGAGTAGCTAAGGCCACATTGCTAAACGCAGCCTTCGTACAGACACATCATGTAAAATAATTTGAAGTGGCTACTGTAGGAAAATTACCATCATCAATATCCGCACTTTACTCTGTCAGTTTTCTTTCATCATTCTCTTGACTTGAGGCACTTCTGCTGAGAGGGTTTCGAAGAGCCATTATTTCTTCGATCATTAGAAAGGGCTCACAGCTGACCAGGAATCGATTTCTCTTGATAAGACAAAAAGAAAAGTTTAGTTGTGTGAAAAACATTGCTGCATAGTCACATGGCATCCTGCATAGTCACATGGCATCCTTCAAATGCCATGGATTTAAACAATTGTGACAATTTCCCCAAAATGTTCCTGTCGTCACTGTATATACTATTTGCACATGTTGCTTAGTGCGCTTGTCATATAAATGCCCATATTTTGCACAGTCTCCCTCTCCAAAGTTCTTGACAGGACAAAAGTTGAATTTCTTTCAATTTCAATTCTTGGACAGCGACCAATTTTAGACCACTAGCCCTGCTGTTAAGAGAGAAAGCGCTCCCTCTGGCCTTCGTTAACTCTGTGGACTTACTGTTAGGGAGAGACGAAGCAGACCCACGCCCTCACCCTGACTTCGTAAGGAGGACAAAAAGAGAAGCAGTGAATGCTCAGTCAGGTTATTCCCTACAAAGAAAAAAGAAACGATCAAAGTCTGTATTCATTAGTGAGCAGAAAGCATAGATGCCCATGTTTAATCCATTTTTAAGGCCTTTGAGCAGAAACTTTACTGGCCATTATGAAAACCTGTGAGCAAGTGAGAGAGACACGGGAGACACAGGCAGACCTGACAGGTTGAGAGATGTGAGTGTAGCGTTTCCCGGCATGATGACCTTTCCGTCTTTATGGACCACACCAGGATCCAGCAGTGGATTGACTGGTTCAGGCACCTCTGCTAGCTGAGATTCAACTGCACTGCTTTTCTCCGGCAGAGTTTCCTGGGATGCATCACATATTGAGCTGCTTTAAAGCATGTTTTGAAGATGTGTGAGCTGAGAGCAGGGAGACAGGATGTGTTCTTGTAATTACACAAATACAAAAAAAGATGAGGGGAAAGATGAAAAATATGTAAATGTGTAGGGTTTCAACCTAATTAAAATTCCACTTTGAATAAAAACGAATGCAAGTATAAACGTAAAGAAAATCTCTTCTTGCCTCATGGTCTGTTATAAACTGTGCTCGATCTTTCCCGTCACTCTTCCCTCCTCGACCTTTGGTAGAAAAGAACGCAAAAGCCCATAAACACTTGGTCAAGTGGCATAAAGTAAAAGTACAACATTAAGAGCCACCTACATGGAACGGAGATATATTTAGGATATATATCACCTTTCTTGGAAACCTTTTGCTCATCCTTCTTTGCCGTGGCTCCAGGTGTCTGACTGGAGATTGTTTTTTTGGTCATCTCCTACTTAAAAATCACAGCGTTACCACACTAGTATTTTATCTGTCATTTACTGATTCACATCAGTCTGCTAAAAGATTTTAAACCGAAGACAGAAGATTACCTTCTTTTTAGGGCCACTCTTTGTCTCTTTCCTGGGAGTGAGGTCCAGAGAGGAGCTGCTGGGTTCTGAAAGTAAGTGGTCAGCAGGAGTAGCCTGGGGTGGGGAAGAGCACATCTTTGGAATTTGAGTTTACACGAGGGTCGAAAGGGCCTAAAATATTCAGTGGCAGTACCTCCCTGTCAAAACCTTTCACAATCAAACTTTCTGCTGAAAGTCTGCTGCATTAATTCTAAATCTTCTTTGCTCCCTTTCATTTCTTTGTTTTTTTGTTTTTTCTAGTGCTTCCTCAGTGGTCAATTTCTAACCAAAGAATAGCTGCTGGATGTATATTTGTGTATTATGAACAGGGGTACTTCTTATTATAAATAAGAAACTCATCAGTGCTGTTGTTCCTATTTCACAGCATCTGATGTCCACATTTAAAGTGGAAGATGAGTGTAGTGAAAAGCGTTCACTAGGGGGTTAAGTAATTCAAGTCAGGTTGTTTCGCATCAGTGCCAAGTTGACTATGAGCACCGTGTCTACTTATGGAATTCTCTTCGGATTGTCTTCCTACCGCTACCATGTGAGACAGCAGGCACTCTGTTTCAGGGGATGCTGTGGATACATATCAGTACAGGGGACAGTACAGCCATATCAGAGTAATTTGAACTCACTCACAGGGTGAACTATGCTTATCAGCAGTTTCCGTCTCTCTACGACCTCCTCGTGGGTCAGTGGAAAAGGTCCCAGTACCTGGGAGAACAGAGGCGATAACGGTGAATCTAATATCACAATCCGGAGGCATAAGTAGTACAGGCTGAGGGCACTAGGTAGCGTGAAGCAGCATCTACTTCACCTCAGCCAGGGAGGCCGCACCAGCATCTCCTATGCCATTATTAGAGAGGGAGAGACACAGCAGGGACCGGTTTAAACGAAGGCCCTAAAAACATTAAGGGTCAGAATTGGAAAAATGATTATGTTGAACATAAATGACAATACAAATTTACTGAGAAGCTGTATTGGTGTGGTTTTAGCACTGGGTCAGTATAATAGAATAAATGTAATCATTATGAGTGATCAAAAGGCACAGAAACATTTCCTTTCAAAAGCTCACTAAAGCTATTTTTAAATACAGAACTATTCGTGGGAATAGATCCATTGGAAAGCCATTGAAAATGAAAAATATATTGTGTATTCAAAATGTATTAAAAATATGAACGAATCAAACCAAAAGTTCATTGTCTTGTTCTTGGATATAAAAAAAAGTGCATGGCTTTCCGAGGTCTCTGTACTCAGCAGTGTGACAAATAAATGCCATTCCCTCATAGAGACAGAATACAAAAGCAACAAAATAATCATAGTATACACAACAGAGGCCAGGTGACAACACAATGAACAGAAAAAAACAAACAAGAACAAAGAGCTTTTTCAATAATTAATAACCAATTGTCATTCTTCATGTGTCTTTCAATCAAGACAATAAACCAGTCAAGCAGAGAAGCCATACAGTTGTTAAAGGGTTTGTAAAACCCCATGTAGTTCCATAGCTGGACTATTTGGTCACCTTGTGTGAAACACTGGTGACACAAGCACAGAAACAAAGGCGTTCAAACAAACTATAATTACGTCCGCGAGGCCGAGCACCAAAGCCAAAGGCCCTCTGTAAATGCTTTACCTTTGCAATGTGTCTGGCACCTGCATCACCAATAAAGTTGAAGCCCAGATTGAGAGATAGAAGGTTTCTGTTGGCAGAAAGGGCTGAGCCAATCAGACGGGCTCCCTCCTCCCCAATGTGATTGTGGCGCAGTGATAGGTGAGCCAACCTTTAGTGAACAAAGATGGGGTATAAAAAACATCTAATTTGTCATGGATCTTGGAAAAAAAAAAGGTGGAAAAAGACGTCAACATACACTACCAGTGAAAAATTTGGACACACCTACTCTGATTTTATTGTCCTTATCAAAAGCCGCTTCATGAGATGCTCATTAACATGAGTGAATGATAAAATTTTGATTTGTATTAATGGCAGTTATCAAATGCCCCTGGAGAAACTCAAGTGCCTTGCTCAGGGACACAGTGGTAGTAAGTGGGGTTTGAACCCCTACTATCACCCTCTAAGGAAGTATTCAGCAAAAAACCTTCAGGATGGATGGAAGAGAAAAGGTGGTGGAGAGAAATGCTGACATCACAGCAAAAGCTCCCTGATTCGGAAAAAATCAAATGTTCAAAATTTTTCTTGTTTGCTAATTTTTTTTATTAGTTGCATAACGTGTTATTTCATAGTCTTGTTTCAGTTTTGTTTTATGTAAAAACAAAAAGCATAATGTTAAAAAAAAACATGAGTAGGTGTGTCCAGGAGGTTGCCGGTTCGAATCCCGAACCGCCAAGGTGCCGCTGAGCAAAGCACCGTCCCCACACACTGCTCCCCGGGCGCCTGTCATGGCTGCCCACTGCTCACCAAGGGTGATGGTTAAAAGCAGGAGACACATTTCGTTGTGTCACCGTGTGCTGTGTTTCACAATGACAATCACTTCTATTTCACTTTAAGGTGTTTTCCTGTTAGATGTACTAGGTACTGTGTCTATGTATGTTAATGCTCGCTTTTTAGAATTGCATTTTTTATTGTTCTTTCTGTAATTTGTATTAAGTGACATTGCTCCTCAAATGCTATGCAGTTACTGCACGGGCAGTGCTGGCCTTGCAGGTTAGGAAGCAGACCCCTAATCAGAAGGTTGCCGCCAAAGTGTCACTGAGCAACACACCGTCCCCCACACTTCATTGTGTCACCGCGTGTTGTCCCGCAGTGTTTCACAATGACAACCACTTCACTTACCCACTTTCAGTTATTTAGAGTATGTAAGAGTAGAGGATCTCGACTTGTCCCAACAACAGCTAAAGTATAAAAGGGAATGTGTGTGAATTGCATCTCAGAAAGAGTAAGAAAGTGACATGCAGACTCACGTGCTGTCTTTAGACATAAAGAGATGGAAGCTCTGCTCCTGAAGCGGATTCCCTTCCATCACCACCGTCCTGACACAGAGTAAAGGATCAAGTCTACAATAAGTAAGACATCCCTGAGATCTTACTAAAGCAAGGGATTACAGAGAGGAAGTGGTGTACTTTTATGGCATTTCACAAATATCACCCACATGAAACAAAAGGCCTTAAACAAAATAGCGTAAATCCAAAATGCACCATATGGGACACGTCACTCACAATCCAACATTACACACACAGCATTACCTGAGGTTTGTGCACAGAGACATTGTTGTCTTCAAAGAGGTGAGTGTTTCTTCTGTTAATCCCACCCTCCAGAAACTGCAACAGTGCACAGAAGGATTCTTAATTCAGCAATGACAACACACGACCAACACTGTGAAGTAACATACCGTATTGTTCAAAATGATAGCAATAATGTGACTAACAAGAATAATCCATGGTTTTAGTGTATTTTTTATTGCTACATGGCAAACAAGTTACCAGTAGGTGCAGTAGATTCTCAGACAACAAGCAACACCCAGCATTCATAATATGAATGAAATGGATCGAAGAATAACCAGAATGGCAAAGGCTCAGCCACCGATCAGCTCCAGGATGATCAAAGACAGTCTGGAGTTACCTGTAAGTACTGTGACAGTTAGAAGACGTCTGTGTGAAGCTAATCTATTTTCAAGAATCCCCCGCTAAGTCCCTCTGTTAAAAAAAGGCATGTGCAGAAGAGGTTACAAGTTGCCAAAGAACACATCAACTGGCCTAAAGAGAAATGGAGGAATATTTTGAGGACTGATGAAAGTAAAATTGTTCTTTTTGGGTCCAAGGGCCACAGACAGTTTGTGAGACGACCCCCAAACTCTGAATTCAAGCCACAGTACACAGTGAAGACAGTGAAGCGTGGTGGTGCAAGCATCGTGATATGGGCATGTTTCTCCTACTATGGTGTTGGGCCTATTTATCGCACACCAGGGATCATGATCGGTTTGCATGTCAAAATACTTGAAGAGGTCATGTTGCCTTATGCTGAAGAGGACATGCCCTTGAAATGGGTGTAAACGTGCAAAGTCTTGGTTCCAAACCAATAAAATTAATGTTATGGAGTGGCCAGCCAAATCCCTGGACCTTAATCCAATCGAGAACTTGTGGGGTGATATCAAAAATGCTGTTTCCGAAGCAAAACCAAGAAATGTAAATGAATTGTGGAATGTTGTTAAAGAATCATGGAGTGGAATAACAGCTGAAAGGTGCCATAAGTTGGTTGACATTTACATTTACGCCATTTATCAGACGCCCTTATCCAGAGCGACTTACAATCAGTAGTTACAGGGACAGTCCCCCCTGGAGACACTCAGGGTTAAGTGTCTTGCTCAGGGACACAATGGTAGTAAGTGGGGTTTGAACCTGGGTCTTCTGGTTCATAGGCGAGTGTGTGATTAACAGGATTGCTAAATCCTAGAAACAAAAATGTTTGTACAGAAATTGCACAGCCTTTAGAGCGTGCATATCATGAATGCTGGGTGTTGCTTGTTGTCTGAGAATCTACTGCACCTACTGGTAACTTGTTTGCCATGTAGCAATAAAAAATATACTAAAAACATGGATTATTCTGGTTAGTCACATTGCACTGCTATTATTTTGAACAATACTGTAAATGGCAAAAAACAATCACAGAAATATTTTTACTGGGTGTCTACACAAAGACGGAAAGATGGAAAAGGAAGAACTTTCGCAATGGATGGCAACTAAAACATTGCTTTAGCCTCTTTTGTTTAATGTAGCATTATCATGCTAAACGCAAATATGTACATTTGCACTTTTATGTTATATCAGTCTTGGGTGCTTCATTTAAACTTACTGTAGACTCTTCAGGTAGTCCAGTGAGGGCAGGATTTTATTAAAGACCTTGACCATCATTCCACCCAACGTCCACCCTGTAGTGTCAGAGAAAATGAAAGGGTTCAGCCGCTCCGTTGAGGGCTCATGCAGTTGATTGCTTTGTAGAAATGAAGGATCTGAATCCACTTGCAGTAACAATGACAGCCATGTCCTTACCAAACACTTTTACCAGGTTAACACTGCGGGGATCATCAGTCTCCAGTTCAACATGGAGCCAGGGTTTAGGGCACCATCTTGTCTTCTCAAAGTTAACCAGTGACTGGTTGCCTTCTGGGTGTTGGAAAAATGGTGAAAACTCATTACTGATATAGTTTCTTCCAAGCACCTTTGTAGTTCTTTCCTTGACACTAATTGATCTTATTTAAGACCTGATGATCAGTGAGAGTCTTACCTAGTGTCCCCCCCTTTTGGGACATTGGGGTTAAGTCAGATATTTCCTTCACACACAAAAGTTTTCCAAGTTCCAGTAAGTCTATTTCTAAATTACCAGAACATTGATAGTCATCTGTGGGGAAAGATACAATGAGACTGAATGTACTGAATGAAAACTAATTGAGAACAAGATCAAAATGTATTTTTCTTACCAATACTTTGTAGTGGAGACCTTTCATGATTGTTCATCCCTAAATCAGAGATGAAGACAAATCTACATATAATAAAAAGCTATAAACATATAATTAAAGCATTGTAAATGTCAAGGACATATATGGCTAGTGTTCATTATTCTGACGATATAGGCACTATTGAGGGTTTTAATGTTTTGGAGAGCATGTTCACCTCTTGGTTTAATAAGGCTAAAAAGTGGCAAAAGGGTATGCTGGTGTGGTATTTCAGAGTGTATACTTGAACACTCTCAGATGATTCAACCCATTTTACGCCTTTCTGGTGACATTTTGTTCCTTAAGTAAACTAAATGTGACATACTTTCCAGGCAAGTCCTACGAGAGGAGGTGCAGTAATGGAGAAATGCCCCAAGTAGCAAAAACACGTCATTAATAAGATAATAAGACCCGAACATGGTTCAGCCGCTCCATTGAGAAATGAAGGATCTGAATTCACTTGCAGTAACAATGACAGCCATGTCCTTACCAAACACTTTGACCAGGTTTTTGCCACTTTTTTAGGGTGGTAGTAGTCTAGTGGGTAACACACTCGCCCGGGTTACTACCATTGTGTCCCTGAGCAAGACACTTAACCCTAAGTTGCTGTAACTACTGATTGTAAGTCGCTCTGGATAAGGGCGTCTGATAAATGCTGTAAATGTAAATGTAAACATCGCCATAAGATAAGATTGTCCTTTATTAGTCCCACGAGGTGGGACATTTACAGCATTTATTGGAACGTCTACATTTAGAAAAGGGCAAGAGCTCCTCCACCGTCTGTGCAACAAGAAATCTCCTACCAACTCCTGCTGAACGGCTGCCTTCCACTCCAGTACTGTCTCTTTCCGATTTATCCTTAGAAACCTTTTCTGCTTTCTTCTTCATCACTGTTCAGAGAAGACTGACTTAAACCTTTATTGCGTTATAGAGGTTTATTAAAACGCCCACTTAGTTACTTAGTTGTTAGTCACTTCGCTGGTTTGTCTCTGTATCGGCTGTTTATTTAACAAATAAACATTTACATTTAATTTATGGACTTGCTAGCTGTCGCCGCGTCTGTTGCTATGGTAATGAAGCCCGGTGCTGACCTGGGATCAGGACGATCTACCCAACCTCCGCACTGATTGTGCTGGCCAGTCCACACACCGATCTGAGATCAGCTGTCCCCACCAATCCGGACCCGATAGACGTTGAAGTCGGAAATTATGAAAATATCATAGAGACAGGAGACGTAGTGTGAAATAACCGCACAGCAGACTCAACCACTAAAACATTCAATCATCTAAACAATTGAACATGAACTACTTTCATAGTTTTTATTAAAAGTTTTAAATTCGATATTTTTTGACTGTTTTAGAATTTTTTTTTTATACAAACTGTGACCTGTCTTTTGTGCTGAACCTACTTGTAGTTTATGGCAAGATTTTACCCATAAATGTAAATATACTGACAATCTCTTTAAACAGATTACACATTTTGGTCTTTCTGTTTTACGTTATGTTAATTCTCTATTAGATTCTTTTCTCCAAACAATTGTATAAAGTCTCATTGATATTTATTTATGTTCTGCCACTATGTGAAACACTTTTTTTACTTATAATTTTATTTGTTTATTTCTGTTGTTCATCATTTCCTATATATGTTTTCTTTGTTATTAATGTTAGATTTTTTTACATTGTACTTTGAAATATTAATTAATTAATAATTAATCTCATGAGTCACCAGTCTTGACTATCTCTCTTGTGAAGCTTGACTATCTCGCGAGTCTTGACTATCTCTTGCAAGTCAGTGCAAGTTGCAACCAGTTCTCTCAGTAGTCACGAGTCATGACTATCTCTCTCACGAATCAGTCTGATTATCGACTATCTCTCTCATGAATCGCGAGTCTTGACTCTCTCGCGAGTCGCCAGTCTTGACTATCTCTCTTGTGAAGCTCAACTATCTCGCAAGTCTCGACTATCTCTCTTGTGAAGCTCAACTATCTCGCAAGTCTCGACTATCTCTCTTGCAAGTCGCAACTAGCTCTCTCGGTAGTCACGAGCCATCTCTCAGTCCGATTCTCGACTATCTCTCTTGTGAGTCTCTACTAACTCTCTCACAAATCACAAGATGTGACTATCTCTCTCAGGAGTTGCGAGTCTTGACTCTGTTGCGAGTCGCCAGTCTTTTTTTTTTTTTAAACTTTGTTTATTAGAATTAGAGCATAGGGAATAACAATATTCTCAAAAGGTTACAAAAGAAAACAGCTCAAACTCTCAAACCTAGACCCCAATAAAATAAAAAAAACAAACAGAAGAAAAAAATAATAATTAAGAAAAAGATAAAATAATATATATATATATTGATACATACATACATACACATACAGATATTACACCCCCCCCCCCCCAAAAAAAAAAAAGGAGGGAAAAAAAAAACACACACACACACACAAAACAAACCAAAAGAAACAAAAAACGAGTCGCCAGTCTTGACTATCTTTCTTGCGAGTCGCCAGTCTTGACTATCTCTCTTGTGAGGCTCGACTATCTTTCTTGCGAGTTGCGAGTCTCGACTATCTCACGAGTCGCCAGTCTTGACTATCTCTCTTGTGAAGTTCAGCTATCTCTCTTGCAAGTCAGTGCAAGTTGCAACTAGCTCTCTCGGTAGTCACGAGTCATGACTATCTCTCTGGCGAGTCAGTCCGATTCTCGACTATCTCTCTCGCGAGTCAGTGTGAGTCGCGACTAATGTTTTTTAATTAAATGGTTTTTTTTTGTAAAACTAAAGCAAAGTACCGTCCCCATTTACTGCTCCCTCAGGTAGTGTTGCAAACTTTCTCAGCCCTCAATTTTTTCTCAACATTTATTTTTGTATGCGTTATCAGTATCGCTCATACAAACTTGAATTTTACTTGGTATCGGATTGAAAAGGAAATCAGTGGTATAGCACATCCCTAGTGGAAACTGTTCCTGTACAGATTCAGCAAAGATCGCATTTGGCAAGGCAACTGAAGCAGTGCATTATGGGATCTGTAGTTTGTGTGTTATCAGAGCTTCATACAACAATAACATTTATATAGTGATCTCGCAGGATGTGGTTTGACACCCCTAAAACAGTCTACTACTCACAGCAAAGTTTTCCAATGCTTACAGTATTATTGGAATATGGGACTGGAGCTGCCTATTTTAAAAAGTACTTAGTGAATATTTCAAATACACTTAAAATTATGCAGTAAAGTATTACCAAAGAGATTAAATTGTATATTAAAATAAATGAGCAACAAGAAGATATATTTCATAATAATGTAGTGCTTTTTATTAAAAAACAAACAAACAAAAACAAATAAAACAAAAATATAAAACAAAAAATAAAAACCAACAGCATCTTATGACTTTAGAATCATAATTACAAACTTTGAACCAGAGTGGAAGAAGTTTTGACAAACTGTACACATCACAAAATGTCTGCCAGTCTGTCCATTTACAATGCTTGCATCTTATCTTGTGATTGTCTAAAAATAACTAAACAAATCACACAAAACACACAAATACAAGAAATACAAGCATCATATTTATGACCACTATCACAAAAGAACAGAACCATTTTTTTTTCATTTGGAAAAAAAAAAGAGAAAATTAAGAACATGATATTGAGCTGACAGGTTTCCTTTTTGGTTCTGTCATCTTCCAAAATATCATTGTACATTTTGATGTATATTTGTTTTTTTAGTGTTCAACACTTTGCAGCAAAAAATGAGGAGCAATTTTTCCACTCTCCTCAAAAGTAATAATTAATATTATAATGTTAATATTAATAATTACAGTGACAGATGCCAATGCAGGGTCACTGTGAAGCCCCAATGCCTTCTGGGAAGTCCATTTGACAATCATTTCACACATGCAGTTTTTTTTTTCTTTGTTTTTAGGCAACATTTTAAGCAACATTTCTGTTTATCTGTTGCTCAGTTCAGAAAGTCGTGGTGTTACTGATATAACTGGTTACCTCCTCCTCTCCCAAGCTTACATGTGATGATAGAAATACAAATGGCATAATAATAATAATAATAATAATAATAATAATAATAATACATATAGGGCTGAGTCCTGTACAATACAATACACAAAATCCATAATCAAGATATTGCTTTTGGAGACACCGCTCACATTTTCCCAGTCAGTATATACATAGCTTGGCACTATACAACTTTCTGTCCTCTTTCTGTCAGTTATTTTATCTCTTTAAATCCATCAACCATCTTTCTGTCAGTTTAGTTGAAGCATTGGGGAAATAAAATTAGTAATTAACATTCTCCATGGCAGTCAAACAAATGAAAAATGCCCAACCCCCCACCTCCCAAAAAACCCTTCCCCAAAAATATGACATCAGATAATACATTGTTTTCTCCCTCTTGGTCTGTGGTTATGCAGTCAAGCCCTTAGTTTATTCCATGTTGTTTAGATTTCTGACTGGGTTCCATACGTACATGCATACTGGCTAAAACACACACACACACACACACACACACACATACAGACAGACACACACCAATCAGGACCACTGAAGTCTAAGGCTTTACAGATCAAAACAGTTCAGCTCCCTCCGATTTTTTTCTCTTTCCTTAAAGTTGGTAAGCTGGTGAATCAAACAGTTCAAACAGACCAACCACAAAGCTGAAGACAGAAGCTAATAAGGAACCCCGTCCTTTCTGTTTCCTAAAATATTACATTTACAGGAAAATAAAAGCAAGAAAGAGACAGATAATATAGTTATAATTCATTTTGTTTTCTTGTTGTACCCACCCCCCCACCCCCCCACGTAGACAGCATCTTTCAATACTGCATGTTAGTGTGTACTGAACGTCTATTGGAACGAATGTTGTCCATGGTATACAAAGTGCAGTTTAGCCAATGCTCTTCTCCTCTCCTTTTTCAGTCTGTCGGCAGTGCGTATGTGCTCTACACTGCACTTCCTATGTCGCTCCTGCTTTTCATTTCATTTATGGATTTATTTTTGCGTTGTTTAACAAAACATGACAAAAAAAAAACTAAAAATTCCTCTTCTGGTTTCACATGGTATCTAGGATAAAAGTCTGCCACTGTTGGACACAAGGGGGCAGCGACATCCCATTCCTCTTGTGCATTCAATCATCTCCTCCCGAATCCATCCATCTGTCCAAGGCCACGGCTGCAGTACCACGTGCTAAGCAAATATATATTGACCTCTAGTTGCACTTGTTTTTAAAAATTAAAATAAAAAACAGGAGATCTGTCCAAGGTTTACAATATAGTCACTGTAATATAGCAGTATGTTTTATATTCAAGGCTTCAATCTTCTTTTGAAAAAAAGTTATTTAAAAGCGTCAAAAGCACACGGTTCCTATGTTTATTTGACACTCTACATCGTACGTGTAAATGTTTCAGGGCTGTTGCTTAGAAAACCGTTATGTCACTTCTCGAGTGTTCTCGGTGTGTTTCCAAGAGGGAGACCGGAGGAGGCAACCGTTTCCAGCAGGGTGGGGCAAATGTATTTTTACCAGTGGTGTCCATCGCCACCCAACGCTCCCTCCGAGACACTTCTGCCTCCCTCCCGCTCATCCCTCGCTCCTGGCTTTCCTTTTCCCTTTCTCTTTCACTAGGTGAGAGGGAGAGTGAGGAATGTGCATGACAGGTATCGGGGTGATTACTTCACTTCCTGATCACAAAATCAGCTAGTCCTAGTGTCCTTCTCCGCAGGCGGCGACCAGAGCCCTCCTCCAGTAGATAGGTCACATCGATAGCTGCAGGGGAAAAAACGAAGACAAATACCATTGGTCAGATTGTCACGGGATAAAAAGAGCAGTTGCATAAATATGTAACACTATTTTGTACTTTTTAGTTGTGCATGAATGAAAATTATATTACCAACAAATATATTTGCCATATTTGCCCAATAGTGTCAGTGATCGCATTTGTCAATTTGAAAATGAAAGTGAAGTGTTTGTCATTGTGAAACACTGCAGCACGGCACACAGTGACACAACGAAATGTGTCCCCTGCTTTTAACCATCACCCTTGGTGAGCAGTGGGCAGCCATGACAGGCGCCCGGGGAGCAGTGTGTGGGGACGGTGCTTCGCTCAGTGGCACCTCAGTGTCACCTTGGCGGATCGGGACTCGAACCGGCAACATTCTGATTACGGGGCCGCTTCCTTAACCGCCAGGCCACCACTTTGTATTCACAATGAAGACTCGTCTTTGTAATTTGTAACTACATCTTTTTTTCATGCCAAATAATTGATGTTTTTTTTTTTTTATTTGTCTGCCATTAGACATCTATGAGGCTGGAAGTCTTGTCTTCTTCGTCATTTTCTCTCACCATTTTTGCAAGGCGCTCGGTGCAGCAGCTCCAGCAGGATCTTGTTCAGCCGCTCCCGCTGAGATTCCCGCCTGCTCAGTGGCGCAGAGGAGTGAAGAGGTGAAGAACAGAGCGATGAAGAAGCGGGAGGAGCCTCCAGCATTTCTCCCCCAGCTCGAGCTCCTCCTCTGTCCAATGGGTCATCCCCCATCTCTCTCCTCTCTTCCCCCTCCTCGTCCCCCTCATCCTCTTCCTCCTCCCCCTCCCCTCGCGGCTCTTGGCCCGTGGGCTGCAGTCTGGACATTGAAACTGACTCCTCCTGTGAGACTGTCATCTCCACCTCCATTCCTCCTCTGGCTCCTCCTCCTCCTCTTGCTCCTACCTCCTCCCCATCTTTGGGGACAGGCCCAGAGCCTCTGTCACACGACCCTCCGGAGACAGTGTCATCCTCACAGGCTCCAGCTCCCTTGGGGCGCTCGCTTTTCCAAGCAGAACGTCCGCCGTTACGTCTGTAGTTGTCAGGAACGTAGTGAGGCTAGTGGAGAAGGATTGAGGACAAAATTGAAGTACAAGAAATTCACACTGTTCATTGACAACAGCCTTGATCGCAAAGTGAAGAGCAATTTTAAAAATACTGAAAATGTCAGCAAGCATTGAAGGCTTGTAAGCTTTCATAAAACAACTCTCCAGTGACTGCATCACATTTGGACGATCTGGACTGGTCACACTACAGGAATGGGACAAACCCTTCCTGCACTGGACACAAGAACTCTAAATTTGCAACATGTTCTATTCCTACTGTATAAGGCATTCGTTGAGATGCTCCTGCTTACAGAGAAGTCCCTCTTGGGTGTGAGCCTCTTAGGGAAGTGGTTGAAGGCATAGGGCTTGGTGCACACAGGGTATCGGTTGCGGTGGATCTTGTAGAAGAGGTGAGCTGACTTGTCCAGCCGGTAGTCACAGATATACACGTCCTGCTCCTTAACACCCTTGGGCCGACCTGTAGAGGGTGAATGAGCATGTGTGAGCGTGTGTGAGACGTTCATTTTCAACATGGCTGGGTCAATATGGACATCTATTATTATACTGAAATGTTGGGACATTTTAAACTATTCGTCAGCATGGATAAAAGTTCATATAAAACCTGTTTCTCTTGAAACAGTCTATAGGCATGCAAGATGATAACATACAATATTACCACAATATACACCGATTTAAACCATACTGGCCTAGTGGGAAACACACTTGCCTAGGGTGCCTTGCATTTATTAAAGGAAAAAAAAAAAAACAAAACAAAAAAAAAACTCACCTTTGCAGTAGGTGTAGAGGTCAAGCACACAGCAGGTGCCCACCACAGCCTCCAGAGGGATGATCTCATACAGTGGCACCCGGAACAGCTCATTGTGGTAGAAGCGTCGAGACGGTGAATGATGGGTCTCATGAGGACGGAAATAATGGTGCCCAAAAGCAAACCTCTCACCCCTGTAGAACAGGATCACAAAGAAACAACCAGATGTCAGCGTTCCTATTTTCCACTCCACTCATTCCAAAAAGGCATCTTCCAGGGTCCTCACTTCTCATTTTTCCAAAGTTTCTCAATGCGGAAGATGTCCAGTTTGTCCCGGTTCATATGAGACAGGAGTCGGTATGACTGCCGGACAGGCTGCCCCTCCGGCGTACGCCTGCTGTCCCGCATTAGGTACACACAGTCACCTACACATGAGGAAGAACAAAAAAAAAAATCGGAAAATAATAAACTTGTAAGCCTCTTGCATGTGAGAATATTTTATCCTATTTTTTTACTATGCAACATACTGCTCACCCTGGTGCAGCAGCAGGTCATCTCGAAGCAGGCAGATGTAGTACACGGAACCAGACTGGGCATAGCTGGGCTGGGGCAACATAGGCACCTCCTGATATAGAAGGAGATGGTAAACGAATGCATGAATAAATGTTCAAGTCGTCAAGACCAAACTGAACAGTGCATTTGAGAGTTTGCGTTGGTATGGGGGTGGTTGCCAATGTTTGCTGTGAGGTTGTTAAGGTACTCTACAGGGTTGCTAGGTTACTGAATGTAGTATGTTTACTAGTCATTTTATATGCAAAATCCCCAAAATAAATATCATTTAAAAAAATTTAAATAAAAATGTAAAAATAGTACAACAAAATGTTTTGGTTATAAAAGAATAACCAACTTATTGGGGTATTTTCATCCTATTGTGGTAATACAAAGATTGTATTCCAGTTTTCGTTTTGGCAGAAGTGGCATTAATTCTAATTCTAAATTCAAAATTCTAATGGGATGGAATCTGTATCTTGCTATTAAAATAAATTTGACAAATTGGATTTCAGCATCAAACACTAACAGGCTTGTACGGTTAGGGTGGTAGTAGCCTAGTGGGTAACACACTCGCCTATGGACCAGAAGACCCAGGTTCAAATCCCACTTACTACCATTGTGTCCCTGAGCAAGACACTTAACCCTAAGTTGCTCCAGGGGGACTGTCCCTGTAACTACTGATTGTAAGTCACTCTGGATAAGGGTGTCTGATAAATGCTGTAAATGTAAATGGTTAAAGCAGTTGCCACTTACCCGGTCTACTGGACGAGGGTCGCATTGCTCACAAAGGTAGTGCTCCACCTCTGCCTCTAATCGCATGCAGTCACAGTGCTGCCACACCTGAGAGGAAGTAGAAACATCTTCACAATCATATATCTTACCATGTACAGGTAACTGTTGCCAATAGATGACAATGGATTCCAATATATCACACAACACTGGGCACGGTCTCACCATGCACTTCTCACACTGGATCATCAGGCCTTCATCTTTGTACATTCCACAGATGCAGCGTATGACATCGTCGTCTTTATCGTGCCCACCGCTGCCGTGATGGTGGTGGTGTCCGTGGTCCCGCTCCAAGGAGTCAGAGCTGTCTGCCTCGCTGGCTGTCTCACCCACAATCTCATCAATCTGGACAGCAGCTTCATGCCGCGCACCATAATATGCCTTACGCAGCCTGCAAACGTCGCGCCCCACTGAGGACTTTCGGCCATAGTACTTCTGCATTAGGACAGTATATAAAAAAAAAATGTGAAGGACTCAACAACATTAATAACATTTAAAACATTAATGTGCTTTCCAGTCAAGATAAAGGCTTATTTCTACGCTTTTTTGACCCATGGATACTGACCTCTGCATTCCGGAACACCTTCAGCATATCCGTGTCAAATGCCTCCACAGTCTTATAATGTCCTGTAAGAATTTGCTTCTCAATGGTGTTGAGATCCAACGGGTCCGAAACTTTTTCATAGTACTGCGTATTCCTATGGGCACAACACAAAGGGGTCAACTGACACGTCAATGTCTTTTATTTATATGCACACCACATACACAAGGGTTGTCATAATTTTAGAAATTCAAACTTCAAACAATACCTCTACGCCATTTTTAATACAACAACTTCAAAGGCAATAATGTCTAAAAATAAAAAATTAAATGAGAACAATACAAACAATAACATCAGAGGCAACATTATTCTTAAATCATCTGATGTGCAAACGTGTAGTAAACCAGGATTAGTCTTTTTAGCATTTAGTATTTTAAGACAAATAATTGGTATCCTATTAAAGTAACACACTAACAACATTTACTGCCTAGCTCCCACACTAATGTTACTGTTTTTTAGTAGCCATAGCCAGCAGCTGCTACATTAATGGTGCCATATGGCTAATGTAGTAATCAGCTAATTCTTAACGCTAACGTGTGCGTCTGCCAGGTTAGCATTTATGGCAACAGTTTATAACCTCAGGAGCTTTATAAACAAGTCTTTAAGGTGCTTCGAACAAGTTTATTCTGCCTTCATCACTCCCGCAATGTTTGTATTGAGTTTACTGAGTTTTCTTTTTGGATAAAACTGGTTGTGAAGGACCTTCAACAGCATGTTGAGCAGCTCATTGTTCTGAAAAGCGACTAGCATTCATGTGTTCAGCTGCTAGTGAGGGAGGGACTTTGTCAAGATGCCACAGTTTGTATCGATACACTTGCAAATGAACACAGCAATAGTAGAAGGCCACACAGGCGCGGAACAAAATTCTGGAGGGTACTGAAGTATGTTGAGATCCACCCCGCTTCCCTCAGACACTATTCAGAGGACGAGCATTTTGGATGCTGAACAATGTGTGATTCCACGGCTGAGCAGCCATATACCAGCCTACATTCATCACGCTCAGTGGTCGGCTGGAGTGGTCAAAAGCTCACCTCCGCGGGACTGTGGAACACGTACTCTGGAGTGATGAATCACACTTCCCTGTCCAGCAGCCTGACAGATGAGTATGGGTCGTGGCCATGCCTAGGGAACGCTACCTGCCTCGGCGTATAATATAAGCTGTGAAGTGCGATCCAGGGGGCGAGAAAAGTCTGGAAATCGGTTTCATGGGTCAGGCCCAGACTCACGTTCCACTGATGTCAAAGTTTCAGCAGGAAATTACATTTTGCACATTTCTATGTCGACTTGAGCTGCGCGTGGCAAGATGCTGTGTTCATTGCAAATGGTCAGGGGAGGTATTCTCCCGCTTACCTCTTCCTGGATGGCAGGCTGAGCAGTGGAGCAGCAAGGGTCTGACCGTCTGAATCTGCAGGGGGAGACAAAGCACGAGTGAGATTTGCCTTTACAAAGAACGACCGCAGGAAGGGAACAAGGTCTAAGTGAATGGTCTAAATTCAATTATCCTCAGGATTTATATAAACAGATAAAATTGTACCTTCATTTTTTTTTGTCAAGCAAAGAAATTGTGTGCGTTTACTGACCCTTGTAGCTGGTAATCATGTCGCAGATCTCCTTGAAGATGTGTGCGAGTCGGGCCGTGCGCGTCACCTCCGTGTTCTCCTCGGCGGCGGCCAGTCTGCGTGTGCGCACTGAGCGGGACGTTTGTATCGCCGAGAACTGGGTCAGGAAGACGTCTGTGACCGAGACACACAGAGAGACTGCTCAGTGCAGGAACAGTATCATCCCCGGATAGACAGATAGCATGGGGTCTTCTCCAGATGCTGAACTATGGTCAACCTAGGGACTTGTGTAGTAGCACAAAAACTGTACCCTCCTGTGACCTCCAGAAAAAGGTCTATTGACGGAACTATAAAAACATTTTTAATGTGCAATATCAAACATTGTATATTTATATATATATTTCATCACAAAATTGAGCTGAAATAATCATGATTTTTTTTTTTTTAAGGCCATTCACTAAAACCTGTCATACCAAACACTCACACACCTGACTTGATGTTGCCATCGTCCCGAATGACGCCTCCCCACCGAGCGTAGATAGACATGCTCTCCCGGTCTCTCTCTCGATCTCCTTCTCGCTTTAGCAGTTCCTGCTTCTCCCGCATCTTTTCCCAGTTCCGGAGCAGGAAGACGTGGTGCTTCAGCACAAAGTTCCTGAGCCGCCCCAGACACCGGGAAACGGACACTTTAACACGAGTCAGTCATACAAGTACAGAAGACTCGTGAGTGTGAGAGGTTTGAAAGTTCTTGCCCTTTTCAACATTTTTTAGAAAATCACAGATTCTCCCAAGCTGATTTGTATTTTTTTTACTAAATATGTAAGATCCCTGTGAAAGTGAGCAGTTTCAAAGACTCCCAATGGGACCATAATATATACAGTAGGTGATAACTCACCGTAACTCACTTGTTGCCCATTATATTAACCAATTTATTATATTCTATGCACTGTAGATTTTGTCCATTCAAGCTCCTGGACACCGAAGAATATAAAATGGACTGAACTACCATATCATTTCCGCCATTTCTGAGGTGTTCAGTTTACGGTCAGGTGGGTTCTCAAGCAGTTGGTCCTCATGTTGTGATTTTTGGTTTGAAATTTGCTCCTTGATTCAAGGAGCTTCCACAAAGAGGTGCACTAAATCATGTAAAACATCTTAGACATCTTTAGAGGACAATCCCATTCAAGCTCTTGAATGGAATTGATTGCACAAGAGTCTGTCACAAAGGATATACATTTTGTCTGTGATATTTAATTCTTTGTCACATTGAATGGATTGGTGCAGTTAGGGGCCAAACTTGTGGGTAATGTCCTATTGGGATGAATGTGTAAATGTTACTGTGCTTTACCTCTCTCTGTTGGACATGGGCTTCATGAGCAGCTGTGGATAAAACTTGTTGCTATCGCTTGATTCTTCCTCCTGGTTTTGAAAGTGAAAGTGAAGTGATTGTCATTGTGAAACACAGCATCACAGCACATGGTGACAACAAAATGTGTCCTCTGCTTTTAACCATCACCCTTGGTGCACAGTGGGCAGCCATGACAGGCGCCCGGGGAGCAGTGTGTGGGGACGGTGCTTTGCTCAGCGGCACCTCAGTGTATGACTGGACTAAAGAGGGAAAATAATGTATCTCTGAACTACACCCTCCAGGTCACATTCAGGAATTTGTTTCAAGTGTTTTTATAGACTTTGGCTCCCCCTCGCTCTCTGACCTTATTTTATAGACTTCAACACTCTTTTCAACACAAACACACTGCCTGGGTGGCAACTTAGTAAAAATGCTGTCTTAGGTGCATCCTTTGGTCAAATCCCAATGGGGTACACAGAGTGAAAGTGAACTGGAACTGAGCTGAAAATGTCTGCTTCAGAAACAAAATACTATTATGTACTTTTGTTATAGTTTATATAAGATGCATTCATTCCATTTATCAAATTATCAATATTTACGTTTATAGCATTTATTGATGCCCTTATCCATTACAATCAGTAGTGACAGGGACAGTCCCCCTGGAGACACTCTGGGGTAAGTGTCTTGCTCTGGGACACCAAGTGGAGATTGAACCTGGGACTTTGTGGTCTTCTGGCTCATAGGTGGTCCTAAGGTTCATAGCCTTATTTTTATGCTTTCTTTTGTTTTTTTGACAAAATGTTTCATAATGGCAAAAAAACAACATTTTCAAATGTATTATTTGATTTATTTAAACACACCTGTGGCTTAATATTTTCTTGAAGCAAGTTTGGCTGCAATCACAGTCTCAAGTCTTCTTGGGTTTGGGCCCACAAGTTTGACACACCTATTTTGGGGGATTTTCTCCCCTTCTTTCTTGAGATCCTCCAAGGCTCAGTCAGCTTCTGGTCTTTGTCATGTTAGAAGGTGAATCATTGCCATAGTTCCAGAGCTCTCTGGAGCAGGTTATCTTGAAGAATCTCTCTATATTTGGTTGCTGTCACCTTACCCTCTTTGAGGATTAGTTGCCCAGTTCATGCCATAGAAAAACATCCCCTCAGCACAATGCTGCCACCACCATGCTTCACAGTTAGCCAGGTGATGAGTGGTGCCTGGCTTCATCTAGAGATTATGCTTTGAGTTAAAAGTTGTATTTTGGGTTCATCAGACCAAAGAATTTTCTTTCTTACAATCTACACTCCAAGCAGGCTGACATTTACCTAATAGCAGCTTCCGTCTGGTTGTGCGACCATTAAGGCCTGATTGGTGGAGTGCATTAGCTATGGTTGACCTTCTAAATGGTTCTCCTATCTCCACAAGGGATCACCAGAGCTCCGCCTTAGTGACCACTGGGTTTGTGATCCCTGGAGTCTCAGGGCTCTCCTTCCCTGATTACTCAGTTTGGTCAGACAGCCATATCTAAGGAGAGTCCTGGTGGTCCTTCCATTTCTGCATAAAGGAAACCAGTGCCTTCAACGTTGCCAAAATTGTTTTGAATCCTTCATCAGGTTTCTGCTTTTCCACAATCCGACATCAGATGTCTACAGACAGTTCCTTGGACTTCCTTGATTGGCTTGTGCTCTGATATGCACGGTCAACCGTGAGACTTCTAATAGATAAGTGCGTGCCATTCCACACCATGTTCACTCATCTCTATTAACCACAGGTGGACACCAATCATGTTGTAAAAGCATCTCAAGGATGAGCAGCGAAAATCTGAACTCAGTTTTGAGTGTCATAGCAAAGGGTGTGAATACTTATGTTCCTGTATTGTTAAAATGTTTTAATGTTTTGTAAATTTAAGTATCTATAAAGTATCTATAAATAACTTTTCACAATTATGAACCATTTTGTGTAGATTTAAAAGAAATGGTTAGGGTTTGGGTCCAGTGTTTCAGAAAGACTGAATGCTAAAAGAAACACAATAACCATCTATCTCCTTAGTTCTTAGTTATTTCAAAACCTTCTTACCCTTTTCTTCAGCTGATGTTTGGACTTGCGCTTCTCCTTGAACCGCCCCAGCCGCCTTGCTCCAGAACCACTGGTTTTAGGAGGAAGACCGTTGATTCGCTGGCTCTTTCCACCAATGATGCCGCGGCAGCTTTCTGAGCCGCACTTACAAACTTGCTGTATAATGACCAAATGGGCACAGTAAGCAAAAAGTGATCTAGCAGATATTTATGATAACCTGAAAATGGGAAAAGCCTCCAGGACAACAGTTAAATGCCTTACCTGCTCTTCTGTGTTGAACGAGTGAAAATTGTAGTCATAGGTGAGCTCTGTTCCACTGTTCATGTCCTTGAGAGCAAACAGGCCAATTCTGTACACGCCATTCACCGACCTAAAGAACAGAGGGATGGAGCAGGCAGAGGTTAAAATTTAAAAAATAGTATGTCACTGAAAACATTTGTATTCAAATTTCAAATCTGATTAGCAATTTTTACTGACTGTGTTAATACTTGCATAATTAAAATGCACTGCCTGTTACACGTTGGCTGTAAAGCAATCCAGCTTGTAAACAAATGTAGCCTATCCAACCTGACAGCAGAAATGCATGTGTGAAATTGGCTGACAAATGTATTTTGTTTTGGCGCCGAAGATGAATTGAGAACTGGATGAAAATAGCAATGTGCATTCCTGAAAATAGCAATTTTCATTCATTTTGGTCCAGTGAAAAGATAAACAAAGTCTGGGCCTGTGGGCAGCGCAGCTGTCCCCCACCCTCCGTTTTACGGGGAGATAATCACTCTTGTGTGGCAAGACAGATGACCTGCCACGCTCCACACATGAAGCTGAGTCCTCCCCTGATGCTGCGTGTAAGCGGGAGAGACGTGAAGGTCAACTGACCACCTCTGCTCAGTCTACGCAAATGTTTTCTGCGTGCGCATTGTAGCGTTGCTACTGGTTATTTGCTGCAATTCAAATGCGCTCCAAATTCACAAACTCAACTCACCACTTCTGCATTTCACAGTTGGGCTCACAACTGTGGTTGATGAAGCGGGCCTCGTTCCCCATGCGGTAGCTGTCAATAACCATGCCACTGTCAAGGTTGAGGCAGTAATGGCCGCTGTGGGCGAAGTACTGCTGCATCATTCGGTTCCTATAAAGCACAAATACCGAGCATGCAAGTGGGATTAGCCAGACAAAAATTAACCATCTTAACATGTACAAATTTGACATGAACAAGCACTTATTTTGAGATGCTTTTGTGACAATTCAGTCAGAATAAATTGCTTCAAAGTCCTGTGTGGCACTGACCTGAATTCGTGCTCGCTGACCACCTCTCCAAGATACTCTATGATGAACTGACCGGAACGCAGTGGCTCTTTGGTGCGGATGCCCCAGCCCTTGCCCTCAGCACGGAAGCGCTCCAGGCACTGCACCCAGTCATGTTTCTGGATGTGCTGGTTGTCACACTTGTCTGTGCATGGACATGTGCTTGGGGAGCATTCTGTGTAGATCATTCTGTCAAAAAGAGCCATGTGGGCATTGAGAATGGATGTACATTTTATGGTAAAAGATCATTTAAAAAATATGGCAAGAAAGAACGAAAGTGAAAGGCAATGTAATAAAATGAACACAAAAGAATGAAAGAGAAAATAATGGCTTCTGAATGCAAGGTGTTTTTCTATGAAACAAAATGGTAGGACAAGTGGTTCACTGAACAAAAAGTACATTTTTCGAGCACAATTGTTGCCTAAAAAAATTAAAATCCTTATACCTCACCAATGAAGGTAATGTTCCTATAATTGATTTCCTGAGTCTTCTTACCTGTTCAGGCAATCTTCCTGACATCCCTTCTCAGTTGGGTCCTTCGGGGCCCTGCAGTTGCATGTGGTGGCTTCATACCCCGAAAGTGGCTTTACATCCACATACACATCTGCAATTCACAAGGACACACATCTTACAGAGGGGCACAGTTTCTTTTTCTCTGACACAGCCAATGAGCAGAAATGAACAGGCTGAACCAAACCACAAAGAGAAGGAAATGCTATCCCCATAGGCATGCTCTATTTTTAGCTATTTTAATTCATCATAAATAGTTTGGCAGGGCTCATGCAATGCAGTAATCTCAACCTCATATGAATGGAAATGACTTTATACTCACTTGATCTGATCTTTTTGTAAAGAGGGACATCAGGTCTCTTGTGGAGCTGAAAGAAAAACAGTTTTCATGAGTGACTATAATCATACATCCTCTTTTGACATTTAATATGAAATGTATAAACATTTCTATGGACCACTGGTGTTTGTTTTTTCATTTAAATCAAATTGTGCTATTCATTCTGTTTATTCTTTATTTCGTGCATTCTGTGTGATCATGTTTTCTGTTCTGGCTGTATTTAATCAGAAAAGAAAATCCAGAGCTAGTGCAGTAGAGCACTGTATTACAAAGAAAGAAAGACAGACAGACATCTGCATTCACCTGGTCATGTTTCCAAAGCCACAGGATATCATAAGGTAACTGGAAGTCAATGCGCTTCTGTCTCAGGTACTTTCCTGGGTGAAGACATACATAAGAGACAAGCAATGCCTCTTTTATCCCAGTTCAACCTGAAGCAGTTGCTTAAAAATGAAGGCCAGGCATATAGGAGGGGGGAGCTAAAAATAAACTCTCAAGGCAGCCTCCAGGAACCATGAATGAAAAAAGAAGGGCGAACAGCATAAAAACAAGGGCTGCTCTGAGGGATCTGTGGATGGAGTCACTTACCAACATGGATAGGGGCTGGAAAGAGTCCATACTCATGTTCCCCTGGAATGTACTCCAACTTCTCCTTTTTGAGCTGTAAAAATTGACTGCGTGGGCTAAAACAAAACAAAAAGAATACGACTTATTTTATCAATTACTTTGGTTGTCCTAATATTTCCACACAGGAAATCTTAGCTAAAGGTAATGGATTATAAATTTTTTTCTCCTGGGCAGTATACTTACTCTGCGGTTTTGTACACATCTGAGTAAAGCCCTGCCTTCTGGAACTTCTTCTTCGGTGGTCTGGCAGGTCTCTTCTCCCGCTGGTTAGGAATGGAAACGGGAGGAGCTTGTTCTACAGGAGCTGGGGCTGCAGGTTCTGGTGGGGACTGGTCTTCAGCTTTACTCTCTGGTCCACTTTACAGAAGCACAACCACAAAAGTATTCCGATGAGTGCAAGTTTCCTTGGACAGCGGTTATAAAGAAACCACTCAAATCATAAAGAGAATTACATGATGTACAGCAGGGAGGTCCAAACTCTGTAAATTTACCAGCCATTTATTTGAAATTACTGGTATGCTAAATCAAGTTTCACAATTAAAGATTTATTGCACTAAATGTCTTGTGGACATGGCTAAACACAGAAAGAAAATTCAACAGCAGACACATTTGTATAAGAATTAAAGAACTTAAATAGGCTAATAGTTATAAAGGAGGTAATAGTAATAAATCAGCAGAAAAAAAAACTTTGTTTACATTTATTTATTTAAAAAATGTCTTTTATAATTCACGTTAAAATTAATACTACTGTTATGGCATGTACTGCCATAACAGTTCCATTAAATTCTTTTATCTAGTCTTGTAAGATGTAAATCATGAAATAAAAGCTTCATTATATATATATACACACACACACCTTAATTTTTATCTAACCTAAGAGCACCGTGATTTAGAAAAAAAAAATCACTTTTATCTTTCATAAGAGTATTCAATAAAAGGGCACCTTAATGTCTACTTTTGCCCCAATTGCTGGCCAGACCCTTATAATTGTAAGGTCACTGTAAGTCCACAGGGATTCCACTAAAAGCTCTTTTAATGTATAACTTTCTCTGTTTACCTGCGAAAGCTATGCAGCTCTTCCTGTGGGAGCCATCCAGGTCCTCCCCACTGCTTCGTCCCCACCTCCTCCTCTCTTCTTCCTGGTTGCTCCTCTTCAAACTCCTCCTCTTCTTCCTCCTCTTGTCCTCTCTCCTGCTCTCCAGCGTCAGACGCTGCCATGACCACTGTCGCAGCTTCCGCTTCTCCTTCTTCCTCTTCATCCTCATCTTCCACCCGATCCCACTGGTTCCGCTTACGGCCCCTCCGACGCTGCCCTTGAACCACAGACTCTATAGCGTCTTTCACCGTGTCCCCCTCCCAGACTCCCCTGTCCTGGTCTCGCTCGCGATCTCTGTGCCTGAGAGCGGAGTCCTGGAGAGAGGATAGTGGTGCTGGTGGAGGGGGAGAGGGTGGTGGTGAGGGCAGTGGGTGTTTACGGGGACGTCCAGGCCCCCTCTTTTTCACCATGTTGTTGCCAGTGCGTGCCTGCCGCTGAAGCTTCTTAGCGCGCAGGATCTTATTGACGTGATGCAGGCTGCTCTTTGCCTGTGGCTGGACCACTGGGGAGCCCCGATGGCTGCTGTGCATAGGAGGGGAGGGAGCATCCAGGCAACGACTTTTCAGGCTGGGACCACTAGAACGCGTGGATGGGCTTGCCTGGCGACTGGAGGGTCGAACGCCACTACCTCCACCTATCCCAACTCCACTCCCAGCCTGGTCCAGACCACAGTGTGACCCGCAAGCAGTTGTGTGTGAAAGCGATGGATGATGGTGAAGGTGGTGATGGTGGTGATGCGTGGTGAGTTCCATAACATCAGAAGCAGAGGAGTTGGTGCCCCGGGTGTGCATACTCGCTGTGGTTCCTTTAAAAGGAGAGTAGAAAGAAAAAGAAGTTGAAGAAATGACAGGTAGAGGCTCACAGACACAGCAGCTGGCAAGGAGAGTAAAGTGTAAAATCCTCTTCTCATCAGTTCAAGTGCCTACCAGACAGTGTCTTCTAAACAGCAAAATAATGTGAGAAAATCATGACATTTTTCATTTGTCCATATTTCCTTCATTCATCCATATGTTTCTAGTACGGAAATGGTGGATTAGGAGCAATGAGAAGTCATTTAGATTTATTTTTATAAATTCATTTAAGTCATTTATATTTATCAATTTCCTCAGTAATAAAAAAATGCATACATTATGTACATCTATTCTCTTACTCTAAATATTATTATATCTCACAAACATACAGTTGGGAGAAAAAAAAAATATTTCAATTCCTGCTGATTATTTTGCCCACTAACAAAGAAATGATCAGTCAAAGGTATGTTTATTTAAAACAGTGAAAACGCAGTTCACAAATTCAGAAAAATGTACTTCAAAACAGATATAAAGTCATTTGCATACTCATAAATTAAATAAGTATGTGTATGTTCCCTTTTGCTTTACTACTTGGTGGCAAACCCTTTGACGGTAATCACAGAGGTTAGACGTTTCTTGTAGTCGGCTACAAGGTTTGCACGTATCTCATAGGGGGTTTGTCCCACCTGACAAATTACCCATTTTTAATGCCCTGGCTGAGGGAAGGAGATTCTCACCCAAGATTTGATGGCCCCATCCATCCTGCCTTTGATGCAGTGCAGTTATCATAACCCCTTGGCACAACCCCCACCCAAAGCATAATATTTCCACCATGTCTGATGTTCTTGGAGTCATAGGAAGCAATCCTCCACCCCCAAACATGGCAAATTGAGTTGATGCTAAGAACTTGACTTTGGTCTCATCTGACCAAAGTCAACCTAAGTCAACACTTTTACCCTCTCAATCATTTAGACTTTCAGTGGCAAACATGTGCATGTGCTTTTTTGAGAAGGGGGACATTTCGGGCACTGCAGTCCTTCACGGTGTAATGTTTTCTTGGTGACTATGATCCCAACTGCCTTCGGATCATTGGTTCCACACCTTTCTCATTATCACTGAAAATCCACGAGGTGAGATCTTGTGTTGAGCTCCAGACTGAGGAATTATCACACAAACTGTTGTCACCTTCTCACCCAGTCTTGTAGCCCATTCCAGCCTTGTGTAGGTCCACAGCAAGAAATCTTGCTGAATGATATGGGATTAAATACTTATTTCATTCACAAAAATGCAATTTAATGTATTTTGTATTTCTTTTGTTCTTGTTCTGTCTCTCAGATTTCAAATAAATGTTAATGAACTCATTAATTTCTTTATTAGTGGGCAAATAATCTTTTCCCCGACTGTATAATCACAATTGCAGACTTGGTACATACATCTCTCTTAAGTTCATACTTTCATGTCTTCTCCTATCCTTGACATTTGTAAACATGGTTGAGAGTGGCACGATGGTGTTGCAAAAGCTGACCTCTGGACAACTTTGTGTCCCCAACTCTAATCCTGGATTAGCCTCACTTGGTTCAGAAGATATTTTGGCAAAACAACCCAAATCCCCCCTTAAAACATGTTTGTTATCGCACAAACACCGACACATGCACACATCCATCTCTACACACAGCAAGCAACCCCAGAAGAACAGGACAATTCCACAAAGCTCTCTGCCTTACCAGCTCAGCAGTATTTGGTGAACACAGGTGCACAATGCTGACTTAACAATTTATAACTATACCTGTACATTGCATCATTCCTTATCTTATCTCTGAGGGCCACCACGATAGGAACAGAGCTGAAGCATGGCTTCACAGAATTTACAAGATCTCTACGGTGGCTAGTAGTCACCTTCATCCAGGTGCTCTATCAGCACAGTCCGCTGTGGACATTCCCTGGCCTGGCAGTGTTAACAGAAGGATGCAGAACGTGGAGAGACTGCTGTATGTACCAGCGAGTTGACTGAAAGCACACAGCTCGAAAATCAATAGAAAGCCATCTTTACAGCAGTAGATCAACCAGGAATATTTGGACAGAGATTGACACTCAGTCAGCTGTTGGACCAGAAATCAGATATTTAGAGAACTGCTGCTCTTCACAATACAGAGCTAAAAAAATGGCAAAAAGTATAAAACCCCAGCCTGAATCTGCTTAACAAGCCAAAATTGGGTTCACAGAAAAATCATAACAAGATATTAGGGTCCCAATGATTTCTGCGATGCGGAATTGTGTAATATTCACGTTTCTGGCCGCTGCAGCCCACTACACATGTTTCTGGTTGAGGCGTGATGCAATGTAAACGTGCGGTCAGCGATGGCGAGGAAGCTGTGTGTGCCGAATGCAGGCCACTTGCCCCATCACTTCCGCGCACACTAGTGCAAACGCAGCATGTGCAAAAATTACAGAATCCCACTATTAGTAATAAGTCTGGAGTGGACCAATCCCCAAACTATTTAAAAAAATTAAAATAAAAACAGAATTTATGGGGAAAAAAAACGGATTTCATGGGGCCCTAAGATATTACATGGACAGCACTCCTACAGCCTATTTTTAATCACATGTTAAATTACACAATAAAATAACTTGAACTTACCAGTCTCTCTTCTCTCTAATGGCACTGAATGGTCTTTCCTGAGAGCTCTGTCCATTCGTGCCAGGTTGCTGCTCTCTGAGGTTCCAGCCTTTCTACCCCGGCCGGGCCGTAGAGAAGTCCGTGACAGAGCTGAGGCAAACAAGTTGGTGTGATGAGCACTGTGTTCTGTCTCCTCATTTGGTGAGATGGCCTCATCATCCTCACTATCTGAGCACCCCATTTGACTGTCCAAATGACTATCAGTGAAAGGGCCCTGAGTGGATGAGGCAGTGCGAGCTAATTTTCCATAATCAGCCTCAGAACATCCCATCCTGAACCACGAGTCCACTTGGTGATGACTCCGTGTGGTATTTCCGAGAGACAGCCGAGAGGGACCAAGGCAGGACAGTGAGGCTTCTTTTCTTTTGTACCGTTCTGCTGATGAGGATGACGATGATGACGGTGAGTTGGCTGAAGCCATAGCTGCCTGCTTAGTGACGGCACTCTCTGCTGAACCATCTCTTCCATATCGGCATCGGGAAAGGCCTTCCATACCCCCTGTTCCTCTTCCAGTTCCCACACTCTCATTTCCACCAACACCTCGACTACCTGTTCCCCTGTTGGTATCATCTGCATCCTCCTCTCCACAACGTTCACGATGCTTATGCCGATGTTTGTGTTTGTGGTGCCACCCAAATGACAACTCAGATGACATGGGTGGGTAAAGCACAGGTGAGCGTCCTCCACCAAGGTACTCCTGGCGTAGAATCTTGTGTTTCTTCTTATGGAACTTTGAGGGATTAAGCAGCAGGTGTGAGGGGTGATGGGAATGCATGTAAGAAGGTGGGGGTGGAGGTGGGAAGGACGGAGAGTGGTGTGAGTGAGGAGACTGGTGATGTGGGTGTGGGTACAGGGCACTGGCTGGAGGATATCCCCTGTAATACCCCAGTCCAAGAGGAGAGGAGGAGTATGGCACACCATAAGATGGGTGGTAGAATCCACCACTGGATAATGGAAAGCCAAGTCCAGGCACAAAGGGAACCTCAGACATTGACTCCCGCAGTTTAGGTGGTCTGCCTCGCTTCTTCTTAAGATCAGGTTTGCGGACATAATGTAGTGGGTCACATGAGAAGGCTGGGTGGGGCGAGTAGTACCCACTAAAGTTAATCCTGAAAATGGTAGGGAGAAGATCCCTGTGTAGGTAGTGATGAGGTGGAGGATTGGTTGCACCTCCAATGCCACTACTGCTCCTCCCACTTCCAACAGAAGTTCCTCTGCCTGTGGCACTAGTCCCTGTGCCCAATCCTAAGCTGCTCCCCAACCTGAGTGATGGTGTGCGGTGAGAAATCCTTATCTCACTTAGTTGCACCACAATTTCATCCAGTTCTGCCAGAAAGTCTGGGTCTTGCCGACGTGAGCGCAACTGCAAATACTTCTTTTTCCGTTTGCGCTTTTGCCTCTTCAGCTTATCATATCCAGGGCAGCCATGACTCCGGCGCTTGCACTTGTGCTTATGCTTCTCTTTGTGCCCCACAAGGGTGGAAGCAGGAGCTGCCAGGTGTGAACGCCTTGGATCAGGTGATGACCTTGCCCCGAGAGGTGATGGTGTTGGGGAGGGACGGTCAAGAAGTACAGAAGAATGTCGTCTCCTACCTCGAGGATTGAGTCCAATTCCAACACCAACCGTGGAACCCATAATTCCAGGCATCAACAACCCACTTGACATTCCTTGGGGCATTCCCATGCCTAGCCCACCGGCACCTCCAGCCTTCTCGCCACGATCTGAAGTACTGTTGTTATCTGTGCCAATGCCACTGTCACTGGGTACAGTCTCCTCACTGTGAGATTCACTGACAGGTGAGGGTGTGGCCTCCTTTAGCTCACTTAGAGGTGCTGGAGAAGTAGGCAACAGAGGTCTAGGAGGAGAAAGTTTCCGGTAGTGGTAGTGAGGCCTGTAGTGATGGTGGTGATGGTGGTAGCCACGGCATGAGGATTTCTTCTGGGAAGGGTTACTGGTGCCTGAGCCTGTCAAAGTTGCAAGTGAACGTGATGAGGGAGCTGAGAAAGTGGGTGGTGGGAAAGAAAAAGCATGGTGGCCATGATGAGAGTGGCTACAATGTGGATGTGTCATGAAGTGTGCTGAACCAGGTTCCACAAAGCTTGTGTCACTTATAGGGCTCTGCCCCCCACTAGACTGTGACAAAGATGGAGAAGGGAATGCATCTGAGTGGGGGAGTTGGTGCTGGCTCTGAAGAGATTGGGGATGAGGGTGATGAGGGGACGATGTGTTGGGCAAAAGAAAAGGTTCTGGTGGGGGTGTGGGTGCACCCATGGAAGAATTAGCTGGAGCTTTGGGCTTGCGCCCCCTTCTTTTTCCCATGTATATTGTGCCCTTTTTGCTCACATTAATTTGGGGTCCAAGTTTGCCTCCAAAAGTGGCAGCCAGGGAAGACAAAGACTGTGTTGTTGTAGCCACTGTACTTGCCACCCCACTTCCACTCCCTAATGAATCATGCTCAGGTCCTGAGCTAGGGCCCAGTAATATTTGACTAAGAAGCCGCTTACGTTTTACTGTTTTCATTTTGTTGATCTTCCCTATGATGGTCCTCATAAAGAGTTGGCCATTACCTTTGCTACGAAAAGAAGAGTCTCCAGACTCAGGAGCCAGTGTTGGGGGCTGGGACTCTTGAGGCAATGTTGGTGGCAAGCGTTTGGGCCGCCCCCTCTTCCTTGGCATTGGTTTTGGGGGATTAAGATCTACCTCAGGATGCAAGACAGGGGGATCCTGCTCTTCTTTGGACTTGAGCATAGACACCTTGGATGCAGTCAATTTAAGAGGAGGTCGTCCACGGGCTGGTGCATCCAGTCTGGGCATTTTAGATTTTGGACGTCCCCTCTTCTTAGGGGGTGGTGCAAAAAGTTGTGAAACTGCAGGGGGCACCTTGTTGGGGTTTGGAGGCCTGCCAACTGGCCTGCGTATAGGTGGATTGGGGCCAAGGGTTGAAGACAGGTGTATATTGTGTTTGTCCTGATGTATGGCACCAACATCATGCAAAGTCTTATGTGAGCGATGGACAACTCGTGTCCATCTAGGTCGACGACCTCTGCGCTTCTTTAAAGGCTTGCAGTCTTGTTCTGCTGGTGAACCCGGTGATGCAGCTGGTGAATCATCACACAAGGGTAAAGGTGTCCTGGTACCAGATGGGTTTGGTGGAGAGCTAGCCTGTCTTGTTGATTCTGATGGGCTTGTTGTCCTGCTAGTGTGGCACTCCTGATTTGGGCTACGTTTTACTGGGCTCAAACTCTTGCCTCGCTCACTTCTTGAGGTTAAATGAGCACCCTTGTCCTTGATTTCTGGCTTTCCTAAAACCAATGGGGAAGACCCTTTGCTAAGATCTCTTGGGGTGTCTTTATCTTTATCCCGCTCCCGATCTCTTTCTCTCTCATTGCTCTCCTCAGCTTGGAAAGGGCTGGCCCTGGGTCTGGAACACAGAGTAGCTGAAGGGACTGGATGTACCAATGTACTTCCTGTCCTCTGGTCTAATGACAATGAGGATGAGGAAAATGAGGACATGGAAACTGAAGATAAAGAATGTGGTAAGCAGTGAGTGAGACGAGCCTTGATATTATTGTTGTTGCTGCTGTTGTCACTGTTGCTGTCATTTGTAGAGGTCGCAAAGCGACCGTTACCTCCTAGGACAGAACTGGTGGCGATGGTGGCTGTTGTAGAGGCAAGGAGGTTGGTGTTGTTACTAATTATACCAGGTTTCATGACCCCTTCAGCATCTTCTTTCCTTTGGCCAGAAGATAATGTCTCCAAAATACTGTCTTTGTTCCTGGAGCCATAAGGGCGACCCGGGGGGCGTGACACAGGCGGTGGAGGGGCAAGATGAATTGCCCGGGAATAGGTGGCTCTGTTAGCCATGGCACGCTCGGGTCTCTGCAGATTGGATATCAAAGGAGCTGGGCTGTTGTGAGGGGTGTTGGAGGGGAGTTTACGTGGTTTGGGTTTGGGACATTTGGAAGGTGGGCATGTGGCAATAAGTTGAGCCAATTTTTCTGTGACAGTTGGAGTTCCCCAGTTTGTTGCTGACTGATCCTGCTCTCTCTGACCATCACTGTAGGTGTACTGGGGGGGTTTCATGATCCCATCTGACTTGGGCTCCTGCAATGGTGTGCTGGGATTAATGGGTATTGGAGTAGAAGAGGGCAGGGAATTTGTCTGGGACAATGAGGTTTTCTTTGCAGGGCAGTGTTGTTTGGCATCAGCTAGTGGCCGATGAAGATTAAGAGGCCTCTCTGTAGAAGGAATTGTCTTGACTTCAGACTTGCAAGCCAGTTTAGGCGGGGCCTGTCAGAAGACAGAGGCAAAATCATGTTTAGAATACCTGTACTGGACCTTTCGTACACTTTGATTCTGGCACTACTTTTCTGTTTGTTGTAAAGTTTGAAAAGTTTAAATATCTATAAAAAATTATATCAAATAACATTTAAGTAGCCTAGTAACACTATCGCCACTATAATACGATCACCCAAAAGACCACAAAGCCACAGTTTCAAACCCCATTTACTACCATTGTGTCCCTGAGGACACCTAACCCTGAGTTGCTCCAGTGGGACTGTCTCTGAAACTACTGATTGCAAGTCGCTCTAGATAATGGTGTCTGCTAAATTCCATAAGTGCAAATACAAAACAGACCACTAATTCAGTAATTACACGTCAGAAGACAAGTTCAATTTGCCGTGTCTAAATTAGTGCGTTCTTGATGTTTCTTCAAATAGAAAGTACATGCTGATAAGGATAACACATCATAGCTCATTAACCCTTTGAACCCTATAATTCAAAACAGTTCACTTGTACTTGTTTTGTTGTTTTAGCTGTAGTGTCATAAGTGTCATAAAACCTGCTGTGAGTATATGTTTTTTGTTCAGGACTACTTCGTCTTTAAACGCAGTAGTTTGGCTTTACTGTACGCTATTGCATGGTGTAATAACTTTGTATCCGCGGGGATGCAGTGACGCTGCGTGGTGGACACAGTGGAAAGCACAGAAAGCACAGTGATATTTTGTTTTTCAGAAACCATTGGAAACCATTTTTTGATAGCGCAAACAGTTCAAGAGGTACAGTAAAAAGCGGTTTGAAAGGGTGAATGAATTTCCCTGATATTAAATGAGCCCATGGCTTCAGAAAAGCTATTGGCTCATCATGACCAGAAATGGGACAAAGCTGTGCAAAAACACAAGTTATGTTTTATTTGTAATATACATATGATGCTCTAAATGCACACGGTGAGTTTTTTGAGCTTTATTTTACCCACCCATTGTTCAACATTTTAAATGACTATTTAAAATGTCTGAGATTTCCTATATTCTACTTTTAAGCTGTTTTTAATTCACATTTTTGTCCACTCTGCCTGCAGTAGGCTGAATCTACTGAGCTACTTTGTCCCTAAACATACACATAGCTATTCACAGGGAGCTCTGTTTATACTCTATTTGCCATTTTCATGTCAATCGGTGCTTCAAATATTCTGCTCTGACTTACTATCTTGAAGACTTTTTTTAACAGCTTTGTATAGAATTAGTGATATATAGTCTATGAAAAATTATCGTTGTTCAGAATTGTTATTGTTTATTGTTGTTTGAGCGCAGTACATTGTGCTTGCGGATGGGAGAATAGCAAGAAAAATATGCCTCTGGCAACCTTACAGCAGACAAAATGCAGTTCAAAAGCGGAAAAAGATCAGTTGCGTCTCCATAATAGTCAGCAGAAAATGAATCAGGAAGATGAAATTTGAACAGTCTGACATCCTTTACACCCTGTCACTGCAGCATTTAGTCCTTTAACGCTGCAAGTTGGAGTTTAATATAACAGGCTTTTTTAGAAGCATATATTTGCATACCTTTTTTGCTGGTGTGCTACCGTTTACTGAAGTGGTGGAACTGTTGGTTGTTAGGGGAGGAGGCAGAGAAGGAGTCTGTGATGATGCAGCCGGTGATGTTACCAATGGAATGTTGCGGGCAACACTTTGGCTTTTCTCAGCATCTTTACCATGGGAGACCTGGGTGTGGCTGCTGCTAGTGTCATTAGTTGCACCCCCACGACCACCCCTAGCTCCGCCACGTCCAGTATGCCGGACAGTGGCCCGGAAAGCTGGTCGGCAGACATAATTTTCCAGGATTTTGGGCGGCTTCTTCATGCGTTTGGCCTGCAGACCAATCTTGAGCCTGACATTTCCTTCTGAGTAGGTGGTCTCTTTGACTGAAAACTGTGGAGACTGTTGCTGTTGTTGCTGGTCAACTGGCACACCCTCTGTACCAACACTAGGGTCCACCTGGACCCCATCCTTTTCCCGCTTCCGCTTCTCTTCTTCCTCTTCTTTCTTGCCACCCACTCCTTCCTTCTCACGGTCCCCTAGAGGGGCTGCAGTGGGAAGAGGGGGAGGTGAGGTGGGCCCCCCCTGAGTCCTCTGATCCATTTGAGGTGTTTTGTAAGGGAGCTGAGCAGTCTGAACCTGGCAATCAAGTACAGAGGACAAGGCAGGAAGTCCAGTTGGTAGAGGGAAAGGGAAAAGGGTCAAGGGGAGGGGGAGGGGGGGTACAGTGTATTATGGAACGCAATCCTCTGCTGTCGGTAAGTGGAGATGTCCCTTCCCAGGTATCCAGCCCCCCTCACCTTCGATCTGAAAAGACAGGTGGGAAGGGTGGGCGGAGTTGCATAAAAAGAAAGAAAGAAAGAATAAACATATTAGCAAAGCTCAAAATGGGAATAAGCATTTTATGCATAAAATTAATTCATAGTGAATGTGTTGATTTGAAAAAGCAGCCACCAAATCATGCAACTTGACTATTTTTATTTTAATACACCTTTATTACCACATACACCATATAAAGAGCTCCCTGGATGCCAACTGTTTTGTAAAATCACAAAAACATTTTTGCAAAGTCCTTGTAATTGTTCTGTGTCATACCATCATGGCCTATCGCTAATGTGTGCTGATCCATGAAACTGAACTGGTAGATTCAATTCCATATGAATCATGTGGAGGAAACATAGGGAGTAAACAATAAAATGTCATCAGTTTTTCATTCTTGCTACACCAACTGCTAGCAATATCTGCAGCACCAGTGTTTAAAGGGTGGCGGCAGCTCTGCAAAGTATAACACAACCAATAAAGCACGCCCAGAAGCACAATGTCATAGAGTATGAGAAGTTCAGCCAAACAATACATATATATAAGTAAAATTTAGTATTTAAGTAAAGTATTTAAGTCTGATGATTCCTTAAAATATCAGCGTAATCTCAGTCTCCTCTCCAATAGATACTAGTACCTTACTGCTCTTTTTTTTTTATGGCTCTTTTCTTTAAACATTGTCTGTAACTCATTTGCACACCTTCACCCTTCCAGTTACACATATTTTATGTTAAAGACGTAAAAGTGTAATATTTGGTTATGTTTGCAATATTTGCATATTGGTTCATTGTTTACTTGCAACATTTGCAATACTGTGGTCTGTAGCAGTCGCAAAAAGCATTTCACTGCACATCATACCGTGTATGACTGTGTATGTGACAAATAAAATTTGAATTAGTATCGGACCGTTACTCAGGACTGGCTAACCTCCAAACATCAGGTATTGTAAAACCTCCAAGCACCGGAACTGATCGATGCATCCCTAATTATGAAAGTGATTGTTTTTGTCATTATTTATGCCCTTGACCTTTATTTCATGTTCACTTTAATGTCAGCTCTGGCTCTATATGACATGCCTACACTACATCTGATATTCTGCCCTCTTGGTGTCCAGTAATCATAATTTAAGGTTAGGGTTAAACTTCCAATCAGGTGTGGGTTTAAATGAACAGTATAATTGCTCATATAAACTCTATCCGTAGCAAATGTCTCCGACTCATTTGACAGGCTTAATATTAATCAGTGAGTCCTTATCATGAAAGTCTCAGAATGATCCCAGGACCTATTTACACAGCAGGATCAGTGTCTTGCGGCAAATTTGAGTCAAAGGCCAGCAGCGGTACTTCCATCAGTTCCTGCCAAGCCATCCCAAAAGAACAAGACGCCAGCGATAACCCACGCTTAAGAAACAATTTGCCACATTTCTGCAACAATCATTTGTCTGGTTTGACTCGCAGTGGACTTAATTGGGCCAAACCAGATTCCTGTACTCGGGCTCCGGTAGAACAACCTAAGCTACAAGCCATGAGCGCTGTTCTCCGGGCGCTAGAAGCACAGACAGCTCCGATGTTAAATCAACTCTACCTCAGGTTCCTCTATTAGCACTCGCCGAGAAAGTAGGCTCGGTGTAATTGGCTCAGCACATCGTCTGCCAAGGATCCTAATGATCAATTGTTTTTTTTTTCTTTTTTTGGGGTGGGGGGGGGGAGCACTATAAGAGGTAACAGACCCTTCCCCTTCCCTCGCCTTTCTCGTCCTCTCGCTCTCTGCTCCGGAGCCATGCAGAGTGATTTAATGCGAGTGAAGTCACAGCGAGGCGATTCTGAGCAGTGACCTCAGTGTGTCAAGCTCCTCCGGGAGACAGAGGCTCCGTCCGCCTTTCCCAACCCTCCAAAGCAGCCAATGACAGCGTGGGAGGCAGCGGGAGAGCGAGTGGGAGGGGCCGGTGGTGAGAAAAGGAGGGAGACGCAGCAGCATGCTGACAGATTTGGAGGGGGGGGGGGAAGGGCTACTAATACGCGACGTCTCTGTAGTCGGCGGCGGTTGAGGACGGCGAAGGGGAATACATCGTATTAACATACACCGCGGTCTGCTTACAAGCGTGGAATCCTGCCTGCTTTACTCTGTTTACTACAATTACTCACTCCATTTCACTTAAAAACCCACCATGCTTCCCCCACCCCTGCTCATACCACACTTTGCTCACACCTCCCCACTTTTTTTTTTTTTTGCTTTCATTCCATCCAAGACCCCTCCTTCTCGCTCTCATTCTCTCTTGCTCTCTTTCCCTCCTTCCGTCCCGCTCTCCTTCGCTTGCTTGGAAAGCTCCGGGTGTAGCAGTCGAGACTGCAGCCGCTTGTGTTCCTGCTAATCGAAAACACATTTTCTTTCCTGCACTCCCTCCTTCTTTCTTCCCCCTGTGCGTCCCTCCCTTAGTGACAATCATTGCCCTATTTCCTCTGTGCACTGGGTTTTTACAACGTGCACGTTCGCTCCGTCTTTTTACGTTAATCCGTAGTCAGGCCAAAAATACGCGGTCCGCGGCGCTGTAAACCCGGCAGCGAGTGAATCACGGCTTCGCCTTCATCACGTTTCACGTGGCCATCTTAAATATTAACGGTGTTTCGTACCAGCTCCACTTTCCCTCGGGTGGCCGTCTCACCGCGAGCCTGCGAGAAAGGCCCGCCAGCCCCAACCCGAGCCCGCTTTTCCTCCACAAAGCCGCCGCGCGAATATTAAGTGGGCCAAAGAACAAACGACATTGTAGTACGTCCCTGCAAACCAAGACGTAACCGAAGCAACGTATTACCACTGTGACGCCGCGACCAGCTGCCAAGGGAGGAAGAGGGAACAGGCGGGCGGGAGGGCGGGAGGGAGGGAAAGCACAACGGCTGAGCAATAAAAGTGTTGCGCCGAAATAGTAAACAGCTTGGCGTGCGGTCCCTCCCTCTCGGTCCCTGTCCACGATGCAACACCTACTTATTGTCGCACGTCGACACGTTATTAAAGGTCACAGACACGGAGCGTCCAGGGGCGTGCAGAAGTACAGCTCTCAGTAGTTCAGGCGTCGCTTAAAATCCCCCGAAAGAGCTCGGTCCTGACACAGAAGTGACTGAACAGCCATGGCGGGTTTACGGTCAGAAAAGGGCGTGTTTATACCGTCAGGCGGCCGATTTACGGCGAGAGAGGTTACCCGAGGGTGACGGACGCACAAATCTACACGACCTTAAAAAACTACAACAACAACAACAACAACAACAGACAGGTGCGACACCGCCGACCCCGCGCGGGTGAACTTCACGCCACCTCACCCGCGACCGGCTACTACGGCCATCCGCGCCGAGCACTGCGCAATCAACTCGCCACGCGTCGGCACCAAGTAACGAGACAAAAGCTGCGTTGTGACCGACGAGAAAGGAAGAAAAAAAAAAAAAAACATGTCGCCCGAACGTTGTGACACTGGCGTGACTATTATTAGCCCAGAAGTGACACTCACCTTGACGACAGTCCAAAAAGGCGCTCACATAATTTTGGATCAAAATCTCCGCTTCGTGCCCATCGGCGTGGCCATTGCGTTGTTTGTTTTGGTTATTTTCGTTGCAAGTCCTGATTTGTCGAGGAGGAAGAAGAGAGAGAAAAAAAACGCACATGAGGAAAAAATATATAAAAAACCGTAGACAAGCTAGTCAAAAACGACACTTAAAACGCCTCGACTACGAGGGAAAACGATTAACGTCTGAGGCTGAATGGTTTAAAAAAAATAATTACATGCGCTTTAAGCTAACGCTAGCACAAATAGCAGTGACCCCTAACATGCCCAGCCTGCGATCCTCCCCCCCCAAAAAAACAGCCAAGTTATTTAGGCAGTCGCCACCCAGCCCTGCGCGACCCCTGTGACGAAACGCGTAAATTAATGCAGAAAATATCCCAGAAAAAGCGGCCGGGGTTTAAAAAAAAAAAAAAAAAAAGAAGAAGAATTAGTCCACGAAATAAAAAGCGTAGCGTCGCCGTCTGTCCCCCCCACCTGTCACAATTCATTCATTGTGCGCCGAGGATGTTTGTTTTGCGGCGCGGCTAAGCGCCCAGTAAGCCCGTCCGTGTCGTCTTTCCAGGTAGCTGGATCTCCCCCTCTTTTAAAAAAAAAGGGGGGGAGGAAAGAAGAAAAAAAAAAACTTAAAAGTTCCGTCTCTGGGCAACGTGGCTTTTGCGCTACGCGTTGCGCCACCGCGCAGCGGTCGACGTTTCGTCGGCGCCGATGTCGCGGTCCGCGACGCTCCGTGCGACGCGACCGCGGCGACCAAAACAAACGTGAAGTGGAGCGGGCAGGAAAATCCCGTGCTGTCACCCAGACGCGGATGCTACGGCTAGCGGCGGGCTAACGGAGCGCTGCGCCGCAGCCAGGAGGGCTACCTCGGCGGCGCTAACCCCGAGCCCCCGCCGGCGCAGTCGGCGTGAAAACGGCAGCAAAAATGCGTTCGAGGCGACGGACGCGAACGACGCTGGCGTCGGAGCGCAGTCGCACACAGATATTACGCTGGAGAGGTTATTAAAAAAAAAAAAAGCACGAACTGTCAACAAAATGGCGGCGGCGTTGAATCAACAGAGACCCGAAATGGATCTCTCCTCGTATTTTCCTTCTCCCGCTCGTTCGTCCCGCTCCTCGCCGCGCTCGGCCGCCGGCGGCGTGCCGATGTGTCGCCGGACTCCTTCCCCCGGGGGGGCCGCGGTCAGTCGAGCTCGGACGCGTCGGAACGGGCCTGGCTCGTCAATCGGGCCTCCATGCCTGCTAAAGCCCGTATCGTTTCTGTCAGTACAACACGGGCATTCTCACAGTCGCCGAGTGGGAGGGAGGAGGAGGAGGAGGAGGAGGAGAGGGGGAGCGGGACGAAGGGAGGAGAGAGAGAGAGAGAGAGAGAGAGAGAGAGAGAGAGGGAGGGAGGGAGGTCGACGCTTCTCTTCCCCCCGCGGTCCTCGCTCCGCGCCGTCCCGACGTGAACGCCCGGAACGCCGGCTGAACGTGGCGAGCCGCCCCGCGTGTGAAAATGGAGGAAGGGCGGCGGGCGAAATGCAGGAAAAATTCCTGGCCCCCCCCACCCGCCGAAAACGGGGAGAGACCCGGCGTTCGCGGCGCTGTTTGACACGAGGAATGTTCTAGACGCCTGTTAGAATTTTTGCGTTACAGTAGGTGGGATGTGTTCAGTTCTGAAAAGACATGTCTAAATGGTACTCGCCTCTTTAAATGTACGCAGGATTTAGATCCACAACAAACAACGTCGTTTTATTTCATTTCTAGACGTGTTTATGCAAGATTTTGCACCTTATCGACACATTATACAGACCATTTGATTGATGTTATTTCTGCCATTAAAACATGAACCCGCCTCAGTCATTTGTCAGATAAGCCAGGGGAAATCCTAAAGCCTAAAAATACAAGACTGAAATCGAATACTGTAATAAAACGGTCCTTCCATGAATTATGACATGTTTGTAACACATTTATAGCACATGAGATGCATTTATAGAGCATGGGATTTAATGTTGAGTGTTTAAGACATTGCCATAGATGTTGTGGTAGATTTGAAAGGAATTTCCCGCAACTTTTAAAGTTGTTTTGCACGTGAACCTTCACAGAAATATCCAACGTCACCACTGCGTTCCACCAATATTTATTTTTATGGCCAAGGATTTACAGTTTCCGTGGGAGAAATCAACTTCTGAAAACATAGTCTCCCTGTCATACTGTATCAAGTAACTTTATCCATGACAATCACGTGTAACTTTACAAAAGCTAACATCAATATTCATGTATATTGTTTAGATTATTCATGTATATTATTAGGCACTAATCAGATCCTGTATGAAATATATGGTAATTATCCCTTACTCTAGTAATGACACCAGTGCATGTGGCACCTAAAACATTTTTTCTCCCCCCAATTGCAGCCATGGAGCAGAAGTCCTCAAAGAAAGCCGAATCATTTAAAAACCAACATCAATATTGTAAAATGAAGGTGGCAGAAAGTGCAAGCCCAACAGGAAGACTTGTCATCTTCCAGATAATTAAACGTTCTAGCAAGATCATATACCAATCAAAGACAACAAACATTTTGCTTGCAAATGCCCTGTTGCAAAATAAAAAGTCCAGATGCTTTATTTTTCTTATTTCTATTGCCAAAAAAATAAAACTTGTTAGGTCTGTGCACTTGAATAATTCTCACATGGAAAACTGAAATACAATTAATGAACATAAAAAAGAGCAATCTTGGGAAAAGCTAGCAAGGGGAGTCTTAACCAAGGTGCGCATAATTAGTGATTAGTTACATCTTCATTAAAGGACCCCTATTATGAAAATTTAAACATTAATAAGAGTTCTTGCCTGTCTATGTTCCTGCATTGGCTAGAAATGCAGATAGGTGTAAAGAGTGTTTTGGCCATTCTGCTTCGCCGTTCAGAGGCTGGCAGCTCAGACAGTCGGATCTGGAATTTGTCCCCTTATTACATCATAAGGGCAAAGGTTCCCCTCTGTTTCTCATGCTTTTTCCACCCAGAGAATTTCCCACCCATTTTTCTCCACAGACCATCATGGCTGAAGAACAAGTGTGTCAATTAAAAATTATTCTGGAAAAAAACGCCAAACCGAAAGTGTTGATGACGTAATTTCTGCAAAGGCCGCTCACTTCTATAGGCTGCTCTCCTCTTTGTCCCGCCTCTCTCCTCCTCATTAGCATTTAAAGGTACAGAGATCGAAACGGCACATCCTGGGGAAATCTCATTGTGGGACTGGATCAAAGTGGCTGTAATTCTGCGCCAAGGCTGAATTTCGGAAAGAGACTTCAGATGCAGTACTAGGGGACCGCTAATACCGATATTAAAGCAAAAAAAGTTTCATAATAGGGGACCTTTTAGGACATGAGCACCCTTAAAAGGCACAGATGAGTGAGGGATGAGGTAGAAGAAGACGAAGGTGTATCTCTCCCCCCTTGCTGGTGTCAACCTGATGAGAGTATCATGCACATTTTAAGTACTTTTGCACTCGTTCGAATGTACAAGCCAAATCCTTAATACGTTTCTAGCACACTATGCCAATTTTCCAAATGTCCTGGAGACATTTTTCCTCCACTAGTCCTTCCACCAATAGGTAGAGGAGTGATGAGCCCTTTGTCCTTCACAGAGTCCCTTGCCCCTGTGGTTCTGTACTGAGTGTGCTAGGCTCTGAAGGTTGAGGTTGAGACAGGAGACTGTGGTCATCACCACTCAGGCTCTTGCGGCACACGGGACAGGTGTCATGCTGTGAAGCAAAGAGAAAAAGACGTCAGGTGCATAAGCAAAGATGCGAAGATGATGTTCATGAATTGTTTTACAATAGTTCTGTTAACTGCCTGTTCCAGTGTGTTCATATAACTCCACATCAACAACGATCTCTTCTCACCAGTTGAAGCCATGGCACAATGCAGTTGCTATGGAAATAGTGCAAGCAGGGTAGTTGTCGAACACACTCATCAGCCTCATACGCCTCTCTGCACACTGGACACTCAAGCCTGCCTGCTAGGGGTAGCAGAGAGACACGTTGGAAAACATATAGAATTGTTTTGAAGTAACCTTGAACTATAATTTGGTATAGTGCTACCGCTTTACCAAATAGCCGCATTAATGTAACCACCATGTCCTGATGACTCCTGATGGTACATAAACCTGACGACTCAGCACCTCTGCGATTTATTTTCCTTGATGAAAAAGGGCAAGTGTGTGAGTCAGAAGGATTATAGGAACTCACCGGCCTGTTCCTGAGACACGGTTACCGTCGGGAGCGATGATATCATCTCCTTCTCAGCAGGAGGGGGACCAGTGTTCTCTAACTGGCCTAACAGCTGGACATCAAAGTTGCAGAAAAGAAACAGGAAGTATTGGAAATATCCAATAAACATTATGAATAAAATATGTTAACAAAGTGAGAGTAATTTGTCATGATGATCGACACCTGGGTTATGACAGTGTCTAAGCCCCCCTGTCCCCAGGCATAGTCTCCAGGATTTGAATGAAGCATGCCAGGCCTGTGTGTGCAGAAATATAAGAACATATAAGAAATAAGATCAGGGACCGAACTTCATGAATAAATCAGTACATGGGGGTTCACATTATAGAAGGTACACTTGCAGTGCATCTGGAAAGTATTTAAGTGCACCACATTTTCCACATTTTGATATGTTACAGTCTTATTCCAAAATTAATTAAATATTTTTTGCCCCTCAGAATCTACACACAATGCCCAATAATAACAAGGTTTTGGCTAATTTTTAAAAAAATAGTCTGTAGAAAACGGAGCTATGATTGTCTCCAGGCACAAATCTGGGGAAGGTTGGAGAAATGTTTCTGCTTCTTTGAAGGTCTCAGTGAGCAGAGTGGCCTCCATCATCTGTAAGAGGAAGAAGTTCAAAACCACCAGGACTACCTAGAGCTGGCCAGCCACCTAAACTGAGCGATCAGGGGAGAAGGACTTTAGTCAAGGAGGTGACCAAGAATCAGATGGTCACATTTTTCATGTTCATGGGTTGGTGGGCTGTTGTGTGTAGAATTCAGAGGGAATTTTTTTTTTGGAATAAAGCTGTAACAACAAAATGTGGAAAAAAGTGATGCACTGTATATTGGACAAATATAAGGACCCTCTTGGAATGAAAGGAATTTCAGTGACACAGGTTTGGTCCAGAATGATCTCCACCCAAACACATAAAGTGCCTGTAGGATTCTAACGTCAAGAACAGGTTGCTGCGGAAAGAGGCCAGCAATCCATATGGTGTCTTTCAACCTGCTGCCAGATAGGTGATACTCAGTATGAGTAATTAATAATAAATTTGTAAAATAATACCATACAAAGACAACATACCATGAAGTAGAGGTAGAGCTTGCATTACCATTGTTGGCAAACAGACCAGTCAAAAACTGCTGAACAATCCTAGAGACGGAAAGGGGATAAAGGTTGAACAGGACCTACTGATTAGTCACCAAGTGCATACTGATTAGGTGTTAGGTAACTTATTGGTATGACGAGAATTTAGCGTTTAACTCACCCCTCCACTGCTTGCCTGTGCTGGCTGGGTTGCTGGGACAAGTTTATGGGCTCCGTGACCCCAGATGATGGCTGCTCCACGTGATTCTCCACATCTTCTCCAGCACTAGAATCCCCACTTCCCTCGTCGCTGTGTATGTCGTCCGAGACGGAGCTGGTGGGGTCCAAAAGGACAGCAGAGCGTTCCATAAAGAGCAGCTGCCACAGCTGTCGGGGACGTGAAAACACGGTGACGATCTGACCACGCCAGTAGGAGTACAGAGGGGGTTAATCAGGGTCTCAGACCGATGTGGTGATACCTCTGAAAACTGTGTAGAGACGTCTTCGTTAACCACAGCTCTGTCCCCAGCCTCCAAAAGACTAAAATAAAACCCACAATGTTTGGTTAGAAGCATCACTGAAGTTTTTGATGCATTTCTAACATCCATTATAATCTCACCCGGAGCCTTCAGTCACTTCTTCAATGAAGTCAGACTCACACGAAGGACAAATGAGCTCCTATTGAGACAGCAAATCCCGTTTTAAAAATGACAAGGGATTACAACAGGGTCGTTTTTTTATTTCTTTTCATCTTCAATGTGCAAGGGGTGTAACGTTGAGCTGGGGCAGTGCGCACCAATGTCACAAAAATCTGCGTCAGCTGTTTTCAAAGGATCCGCTGATGCGTGTAGCTGCGCGGCGACCAGGAACGTCCCTTCGTGGAGTTGCCATGTCCGGTTATTACGAAACAACCTGCGCCATTATATACATGGAGCGTGGACGATGTGCGTGTTTTTACACCCAAATGGCCATATTTACGCGACCTACTGTATCCACTACTGACAAAAGAAAGCCATTTCGTGCAGTGGGTCAGAAAGCAAAGGGCGATTACGTTCGTGTTGCTAATTAAATGTCGCACGCAGATTTTAATGAGGCCCTCGATAAACCTATTCTATTTGGGTTTCTCCGAAGAGCTGTAAATTTTGACAGAAGTGATTGCGGGCTTCTGTCGTGCCCTGGCAACACTCGTCCCAAGCCCCTTCGATGCCGCCCGCAACACACCCACCAGCGAGTCACCGCGCCAGCCCGCACTAAAAACGGCAACAACGCGAGGTTGCCAGGGTGGCTGTTTTTACTCCACATTGGGCGGCCTTGGAGACAAGGTTGCCAGGAAAACGAAACACCGCAGGAAGCACACTGAAAACCACCATCGGTCGTCAGATTTGGTTTCAGTCGAAGTATTCGAAAACCAATGCATATTTTTGTCAATGAGCAGCACAGTACCCACTGCGGATGAATGTCATATTCGCTTTGGGAGGCAACTGTTCTGTCTAACTGCAGTAAATTCCCCCCTAACACTAAGTTAACACTCACATCGAACGTTTATCAACGTGAAAGACTATTTGGACTTTGGCTGTCATTTAAATCGAAAGGCGCTGGCGACGTGAAATTGACCACCACGTTTGGCAACACGGCAAAAAATGCAAACGCCTAAACTTGGATCCTGAAATCCCTGCAACGATCACTCTGGAAACGTGCTCCATAAATGCTCGGATAAAATATTTAACGCCATTTGAACCTAAACGGAAACGACAAGACCGCGGGGTTTTGCATAGCCTGCCACTGTGTGTCCCTGATGTAAACGTTAGTCATCCGCGGGGTGAAAACGAGCAAGTTTATTAAGCGCTTTAACGAAGTTTATTCGGCGGCAGTAATGAAGGAAAACACGCCACCCACTCACCGGTAGTTTGGGATCGACTTCACCCTTGCAGCAGTGACAGTAGTACCGCTGTTTTGGACTCGCCGCAGCCTCCGCCATCTTCACAGAATAGCGCCTTAAATACTTTTTTTGGCTCGTCCGCAAAAGGCGTCGACGGTCGTCGCCGCTGGGGTCAAGTCAGTCTATACGGAAACTGACACCGAGGGGTCAACATCCTCTTAACAACAATGAGACGTTTGCCCGACAGGAGCAGGACACAGCAGCACGTGGTGGCCACAGAAACCACGAACACTCTAAATGCTCCGGGGTTCTAGTCCCGTTCTAGACCTGTTTCTTGACAGGTTTCTATCCCGGCCGTGTAACTGTTCATAATTAATGTTGGTAACCCTATAATGAACCCCGAAAGGAAACGGACCAATCGGTTCAGAGCGAGATAAGGCAACAGGCCAATCAGCACACAGCAAGAACCCCAAACACGCGTGAAACCCAAATGCTTTGAATTGAAACTGGAAAATACTCTTCTGGCTTAAAGTATCGGATTTTCTTGTCGCTCCGCGAAACCAAGAAACGTTGCAGTTATTGGCCTATTAAGTCGATCTCAGAAAGCATGAGAATGATGGTAAACACCTTCATCAAAGGTGTTTAAAATAACCACAGGAAATGTAGTGTTAATTATGGGGTTTCCCGGTAAGCAATATTAGATTCAGACTCATCTAAAGCGATCACACATGCTGGCTTAGTCATACCCAAACCCTTGGTTAGTTCAGCCTGAAAGAGTTACGAGAAACAGAAGTTACTTCTTTTTTTACATTCTCAAAAAAAAAAATGCAATTACACACAGACACAAAGTAAACTTTTGCTGTGGTGACAGCATTTTACATTCTTTTTTTCCTCTACCGCCAATGAGATTTTTTATCTAACAGTCCTGAAAGAGTTAAAGTGTTGCCTATTATTAGATTCTTCAGAATAGCACCAGTCATTGTCTCCATAGCCTCCACACTGGAAGTTTGCAAGACAGGTAGAGTAATATAATGTGTCCATTTGTAAAATGTAGACATATTTGTCATATCTGTAGACCTGATTACATGCACTGCATCAGCAAATACATGATAATAAGACAACTATATGCTATACAGACTATACCACGTAGGAGCAAAGTGAGTGCAGTTAGCTGAGATCTTCGCTTGAAAACGACACAGCATATTGAGAATGAACATGGATCATCCTGATATGGACATTTAGGGTTTTTATTAAAAACAGTAACACTGCATTCATCATAACATACAACATCAACATCAAAGCATTAAAACACCATTAGAACACAAGCAAAATAAAGAGTTTCCATATAACGCTGGATTTGCAGATTAAATTTGGCATTTGACAATACTGGTAAACTGGCATTCTCTATAGCAATTACAACAACAACAACAAAAAATAAAAATCTGTGTTAAGAGTAACTGTTAGTGGCATAAATACATTGGCCAAAGGTAACGGAACCATTGCAAGTGTTAATTACATTGCCATTCTATTATTTAGGTGATGGATACAATGGGAACATTTTTGCCAAACCTCAATAGAAAAGTGGCTGCTGGTTTAGCAACATTGCTCAAAAAAAATGTATCACCATTAAACTTCCTATCTGAACGAAATGCTAGTATGATTTTGTTTGCCGTGCGCACTTTTTTTCCACTTCCCATAGTTTCAAACCAGCGTGGAAAAAGAAGTTTCAGCCCACAAAGCTCACATAAGGCTCGCCTATTAGTGTAAAACAGTGGCACATTGAAAGCAATTTCAGCAGTATTCTTGTGAATCCACCCTCGCACTTCCTGCAATGATGCATTGTTTAAAGTATCATAACCTTTTTGTGAATGCAGTGTGTTGACTACAATTATTCACTGTGCTATGCACTGCGCTGCTAAGGCTTCTGCACTTACGATGGTACAACATGCTGACACCAACCAAAGCACAGTTCTAGGGTGAATTCTGAGGAAGAAATAAATTACACCGTTTTTGGCATCCATTACAATTAAAAGAGATTAATTGTATGCGCTTTTTTTGAAAAACTTTTGAACCAAATGGTCTTTGTTGGCCAGAACTAGAAATGAAAAACCCCTGCAAGGATCTGTAAACCTGGTTGAATAACAGATACACTGTCCATTACATTACATTTTTGAGGCAGCATTCCAAAAGAAGCAGCTTCACAGCTTGATGGCTGCTTGGCTGACACTGAATACTGGAGGAAGTCAAAATTTGAACACCAGAGCACTTTAAACTTTTGGAACACCGAAGGCCAAAGAGCCGTCCTAAACTTTAACTCAATGATGCACAAAGGTCTAGCTATTAGATAGGAATGAGTACATATATTCAATAAAAACATAGATATTTTTGTGGATTCAGTTTATCTAAAGTCAGGTTTTGGTATTTTTGGCTGAAGGTGGAAGATCTGAAATTGAAATTAAAATGCACAAAACATGTTCACATGGTGCCTCCTTAAAGGGAGAATCTGGATTTTTTTTTCCTACTTAATTGCTATCTGCGTCATGCTGCTAAAAATCTAAAAAATTATTCTGATATTTCTAAATGAAACCCACAATGATACAGGTAGTGGGCAGTACATTCAATGAATTACACAAATGCATGGATATCTTAACATTTTTACATTCAAACAACACAGGCCTTTTACCCAATTTTAGCACTTATTAACACAACTACCCATTGCACCATTTCAATCAATTAAATGTTTGTTTTTATGTGAATATGTGAAGCTATAATTGCTGATAACAGTTATTTTCTCATTAAATAACAAGTAAGAAAAAAAATCCAGAATATCCCATGTAGTTCATACGTATTTGGCTGTGGCTACATTATTCAAACCTCCTAGGATCTCAGCTGGAAATCTTGAAACCCTGCACAAATGATCTCAGAAAAGCACTGAAAGGTCTATTTCACACTTTTCTTAAATCTTCCAATGACTACAACCTCCTCCACTCCAATCCTAACTCTGCTAATATGACTAATGCACACTGGAGTCAAATGAAGTAAAATTGGCTAAGATAAACAGGATGGTGGAAGAATCACCTGAACTAACATCGCTTGCTCAGTTTAAATCTCCACACCCCCCGCCGCGATGTTCCTTCTCCATCCTCTACCGGGTTCCAGTGAAGGCCCCTTGGGCTGCAGAGGCAGTGGCAGAAGCAGCCGCCTGGCGCACTGCCTGATTGGACATTACGCCGGTGGCAAACTCAGCCTGGGCTTTTTGGAAGCTTGCGTCTGTTTGCCTGTACAGCGAGTGGACCTGCAAAAAAAATATATATATTGTGTAATTAATTAAAATCCTTGTATGACAGTTTTAAAACTAATATACAACACCATTACACTGATCATGTGGTTTTATTTTGAACATAATTTCATTACTTTCCACATTGTTGCTATATAGCATGTTGATAATGGTAATAAGAACTTCACTAACCATAGTAACCATAGTAATATGTGACCCATGTAAGACTACTGGTTGCACTTTGCCGTTGTACATTGTACATCAGTTTCAATGCAAAACTGTGCCATTTTCTAACCACTTTCTGTCCCTTATTTTCTTTTCTTTTCTTGCCTTGGTATAAATGTTATGCAGAACAATTGCATCTTTGAGATATTCAGGTATTAATTAATGCTACCTCAGTTATTGTTTCAACCCTAAGTTCAACCCGAATCCCCCCGCCCCATTCTTACTCCCTGTTCTCTCTGTCTCATTCCATCCCTGTGTCCTCTTCACGCTTGTGCATGGTTACCTTCTTCAGCATAACCACTCCCATGGCGGCCTGGGCAGTGAAGAGAACAGAGTTCATCATCATGATCACACCCACTCCCACATTCGTATTCAGGGCAGCCAGGCTCACAATCCACCCACTGGAAGTGAAAGAGAAAGTTCACTAATGGTGAATAAGAAGCACTGTTCGTTTAGTCTGTCTGTATGACTTTTGGAGAGATTACAGGAAACCACATCACAACGAACCACTGGCAATGTGGAGCAACCAGCAAGATGATGTGTTGGTAGTCATACCACCATTACACTCACCACACATGTAAGAGCGCCAGATCATAAAGAAAGATGACTATGAGGCTAGAAATGAAAGGGCCACAGTGGGAAAGTTAACCAATAACTATTTACTCATTATTACAAAATAATACTGGACAACATTTCATCATAATCACACCTTATTTGCAGAAGTGAGCCCTGCATAAGTAGTCCAGTGGTTTTGCCCAGCGATTGATCTGATTGATTGCCACAGATTGAAGGATTTTCATTTCAAGACCAGGACCCACGAAACAGCACCACCTGGTGTCAAAATGCTTTAGCTTTACAAACGTCTTGATGTAATGAAACAAGGTCAGCAATTTGACCACTAAAATGTTTTTCAGGCCTCATTATTTAAATGATTATTGAAAGTATGAGTTTATAAAGCTTATCTGATCTGATGCAGTTGTTCCACAAGTTCACAGAGTCACACATACTCATATAAAAACCATAAAGCCACATCTGATGATGGAGCAGTTGGTAGCTGAGTCACTTACTGAATCATTTACATGCTTTTGTGATGAGCTATTGTTTTTGCCTCTTATATCAAAACTGAAAGCTTTTGTGAAGAGTCTTGTGAAATGAGAACAAAAAATAACTTAAATTGAAATGAACTTAATTTTATTTTAATTAATTGTTAGCTGCATTATCAGTGTTATTATTAATATGGTACAATGACAACTCTTGATAATGAAAAGTAATTTGCAAGCTTCCCAGAACACTGGTTTTAACCAGTTCAGGGCCTCTAGGGTGCTGCAGATTATACCATATGGGTGCAAGGCACTAAAATGCTTGCACAAGCTGGTTATTCTTTTTAAGGTCTCACCTGAAGCCCCAGCCGGGGATTCCAATGGTCATGATGACATAGAGGACAACTTGGGCGAAGAAGATAAAGAAGAAGGCAAAGAAGTTGAAGGAGCTATCACTCCTATAACATAGAGAAAGGATACCATATAAATATTTAAGATGAATTAAATTTACTTTCACCATTGCCATAACTTCATTACAACTGGTCACCCAAATATCTAAAGCACTGAGGGTGTTATGCTAAAGCTTGATTTATAATATGAGGGGTTCGGACCTGAAAGCTTTGTAGACAGGCCTGTACCAACAGACAAAGGAGCAGGGGGTGAAGAGAAGAACCCAGATGATGGCAAGTCCAAAGCCAACGCCACTTGTTGGGCTCACGCAGAACAGGGCAAGGCAGGAGAACAGGTTAAACACCAGCGTGCAGGCCGTGACTGTAAAATGAGAAAAGAATGAATTTGTCTAAAATACAGCTGATCTGTTTGATAATGGGGGATAATTGTGAATAATGGAGTAATACTAAGATACTGGCAGGACTATTTCACTGGGACTAGTAATGACTGTAATTGGAGGAATGCCAGTTTAGAGAGACTAATTCAGCTTCCAGGAACCCAGTCACTGGGGACACATTTGACTGTGCGTTTCTTGGTGATGGTCCCATGCCTGGGTAAAAGGGGAGGTTATAATCAAGCTGGGCATCCGGCATCCTTGAGCAGACATTTACATTTACGAAATTTCTCAGACTCTCGCCCCTTTTCCAAAGTGACTTACAAACAGTAGTGACAGGGACAGTCCCCACATCCACATCCAGACAGGACAAAGGACAGGACAAACTATTCGAAAACAATAAAAACATGAACCCTACATTGCTGAACTCAAGTCATGGGCCAATAAGGACCTTGGTCCCCGTCTGTTTAAGTCACTGGATGACCGTCACTGTAACAGTGACTGAACGATTTATAAAAAATTTAAAACAAGAAACCACAGCGAAGGCCCAGCAGAGGGCAGTCAAGAGGTCATGTGATGCAAGCAGTGCGCAGGCTCCCCTTACAGAGGATTAGAGGAACAGATCATTTCCTCTGTAGATCTGAGCCCCACCCTAGTAACGCAAGGCAAAGAGCATTTCTGGTCTGGCACCCACTGTGACAGTGACAGAGTAAATGTTTTTTTTGCATCCAAAAATCAACGGTTTGATCCAGCCAGTCTGCTGATGACATTTATGTTGTTTTCATCCTGATTGTATTAATACTGAGGAACACCAAATTTTGGTTGTCCCTTCCAGGGAGTTTGTCCATGACACCCTCACACCAAGCTGTTCGATTATTTCACAGATAGTACAATTGCTATGAAAAATGGCCAGAACGGTTTGGATTTAATTGAAGCAATCAGTTTAGGAGAGCGTTATTGACAGATTGAGCACACTCACACATCCAGTAGTAGTACATTATGGTGACAGTGCGTTGAAATCCCGGGCTGATCTCCAGGTTGATGTCCTGGTAGAAACATGGTCCCACAGGGCAGAACGACGGCAGGGGGGGCCAGTTGTTCGGCCGTGCTGAGGGAATAAACAATAAAGAGGCAGAACAGAAAGCTTCATTTACACGCCCATCCATCAGCCGTTGCCATTAATAGCTGGTTCTTTCGCATCGTTCCATGAGGAGACGCCTTCAACCGAACTCATCCATCCTCGTCTTCTGTCAGCAATCCAACACCTCAATCACATTCCTTACTGTACTGCCAACAGACGCATCCCCTACACACCACACCCCTCTTTCCTGGCAGCCACAGCTTCTGCTTCACTATGACTTTTATAAATGCCTCGTTCTGTCTACACTTTTTTTTTTTTTCCCCATCATTCCGTTAGTTAGTTGAAGAACTATAGTAGTTATGACGCTTAACAACTAGACTGAATGTGTATCACCAAAATTCATTGGTACTCCAGACCATCACAATGCATAAGAACACATATGGATAAATACAAAATGTCTCTTTTTCACCCCTCAGGGTATGGCCTGGTGATAAATGACACAATCCTAATTTGTTCATGGAAACATCCAAAATTTATAAGGATCTTTTCACTGAGAAAAAAAATTCATTGGATTCATTTAAGTGAATAAAGGACATTCGTTCCACATGATTAATTTGATCCAGGCTGTCCTAACACATGATTTGTATGGAAATCCAAACTAAACATGTTATGCTTACATGATCAAATCATTTTCTTTTAACTGTGTTGCATTTTGTTGGAAACATTAAAATATTAAGTCGAATCCATGTGATTCATTTAAGTGAATTTCCCTTCCATTCCCATTCTTACTGCCGCCGGGCCCCAAGGCATGTGAGTCCAGCTCCCTCTCCCGCCTTTCAAGCTCGCGGGCTTTCCTCTCCAGCTCCTCCTGCTTTCGCAACAGCTCCGCTGTGGTGGCATTCACTGTAGATTGCTGTGTACAGAGCGAAGGGAGAGTATGTGACAGAATACACATACACAAGGGCGTTGTGCCCAGTGAGAATTAACAAATAATCTGAATTTATAACTATGCTTAGGTAAAATAGATAATTATCTTTTTTTTTTATTTATAAAAAGTACCTGTGTACTATAGGACCCATAGTTGCGGTTTTCAGTGGGTGTGGTCCGGCTGGGTGGAGTCTGTGCTGGAGGTGGGGCAGACGGGGAGGAGGCTTCATAAGGCGGTGGGGGCTGCAGGTACAAAGGGGTGTTATTAAAATGCGGCAACAATACACTAACGTTCTAGAGTCATCACAGATATAGGGTCGAGATCTGAAGACTACCGTCACACGTTTACCAAGCAAAGGCGTGACCTTACTTCACTTGCACTTTAAAACATGAATCTCAAACCCAAATCCTGTGTGAGCCTGACAGCCACATATAATTGGTTTCTCCTTAATAAACTCCTCTTTAAAGATGCAGTTCCTGATTATCTTACCTCCATCTGTTTATCAAAGGGGTTGTACAGATCAAGAGTGGCATAGTCTGTGTTGCTGCTGTGCTGAACAACAGATGGATCCTGGACCAAAAAAAACACAGGGAAAATCAGAACCTGAATTTCATTGGAAGCTAACCATGTGTGCATCACACATGGAACGCTGACAAATAACAGCGGGAAGAGAAAAGAACCCATTTAAATTCTGCAATCAATGAATTCGATCTGAACAGTCACGTCCATCCAATGTTCTATTACAAAACAGTAAGGATTTAAAACTGGAGCAGCTATAACAACAAAGCAATGCCATGTTGATAGCACAGTCATTAAAGAATTATGATCAGGAATCACCTGGAAAGGATTGTGATCGTCGGTGGGATCAGGAAAACTCGTGTACTTAGACATATTCGCCTATGCTAATTTATAAGGTCTCGACGCCAGCGGTTTAGCAATATATACAGCTTTCCTATTAATTTGGAAAGTTAAATTCAGTTAGTGTATTTGATAGGTATGAGGTTCAAACCCAACGTAGACGTCCATATGCTCAAATTACCACCAAAACCTGAAATAACATAAGGAAAGCAGAACGGCTGGCTCGCTAAATCAAATTAGGTTAATGGCTGCCTGGCGAACAACGCAGAAACGCGAAATAAAAAAAACTCAACAATGGTCGTTCTGTCGAGCCGCGTCACCTCGCCAGTTCACCCGTGCGCGACGTTTAAAGCTTTTCTAATTCAATTTGCCTTCATTAACGCTACGGCTTTCGTTTCGAAAGGAAGGCAACCAGGAAGTAATGTCATGTGACTGCGGAACAGCGACTGGAGCAAAGAACGTCCTGCGGCGCGAGAGCGACGACTCTTTGCTAGCAAGTCACGTGATATAAATGCGCTGTATTGCGCCTTTTTTCGTCAAAGCTGCCATATATTTGTCTTTAAAAAAGACCAAAAAAAGTGTAAGACAATTCGAACGTTTGTAGCGATCCTCCGCTTTTGACAGTGATTTTTACCGAGTCGACTGGCTGGGCTTATGTTTAAAGTGGCGTGTCTGTTTTATGATAATAGGGGGGCGTGGCACCTGTCATTGCCAGTTATTGTTCCGGGACTGCAGAATGTTGTTGTTGATTTATTTGGTCGTATGATGATCATTTTGTGGGAATATTTGTATGCACACACCAGAAAATCTATTTTATTGTTAAACGAATTTATTGAATGTTTTAACTGAAATATTAGCATTGACATAGCCAACATTTTGGATGTTATTATATCTTTAACCATCAGATGTCGCTGTGGCTTCAGTAACATTTATTGCGTCATAAGGTTCCTCTGTTCTGCCCTATCTAACTCTATATCTATCGACAACAGACCAACAAATCAGTTAACACGACATGTCACGGCTTGGCTCGTTAAGTAATTTTGACAGAATACGCTTCGGAGGGTTTTAAATGTTATTTCCGTCCGCTCTGAATGGTTTTAAATGCTGTAGGAACTGCAGGCGGGGGGAAGGGGGGGGGTCATCTAGGGTCACGTGACAAGATGCAGTCACATGATTTGCCAATGCGACACACATCCTTGGGAGGCCTTTTAAACAACTGCCTTGGTTTTGCTGGGATCTTTTTTCCTGGTGCTACCGTGAGTTTATGTCCCCATATGTCACATGCACGACGGGTCATTCCTGATCTGCAGCTGTCAGATTTGGGCTCCTCCCAGGGTTGAAACCGCAGCATTCCACAGCCAATCGAGTGCCGCTTGGTGACGTGACATCACTGTCTGTGGAATGAGGGGGTGGGCGGCTGCCTGGGTGGGTGGGGGCTTTTATTTATGAGGTTTTCCCCCAGCTGTAATGGGCATGGTGTAGGCTTACCAAAAGGTCAAAGACATTGTTGCGACGCTCCCCGTGTTTATGAGGAACACTAGATCATTGCTCTCAGTCCTCTCGTTATTGTATGCACTGGGCTTCAGGGATGCTGAAATGCATCCAAGAGCCTTTCCCTGCAAACTCTCTCTCCCTCTCTTTCACTGTCTGGGTTTTATTAGCTGTTATGCCTGCGGTCAGTGGGTTCACCATCAGGCCAGAACTGCGAAGGTCTTGTCTTCCTCTTCCTCAGGCTGGAAAAATCATCACTGGCAGCAGACAGTTTCTCTAATCCGTCTCTTTTTCTGCGTCAGAAAAGAGAAACGGGCACAAAGGACGAGGTGAAGCGAGTGAAAAACGTGTGTCGAGTTAAACAGTGTGTCCTCTGTTCAGCCACGGCGGGACGGCCCCCACCGTCCCAAGCCGTCTCCAAAGTGCTACATTCATGCGTGTTTTACACGTGGGCAGGAAGCTGAATTTGACCGCAAAAGCCGTTATTTCGCAGGACGATGGGTGTTGCGGGAGGGTCGGCGGGGCACTTTTTCTGAGCTCATCCTGAAAGCAGCCACATCTGGGACAGAGCGAACGAGCAATGCAACAGTCAAATGGAATTCTTTTTCCCCATTTTCCCCCACTACCACTCCCTGTTCCCTTGGCACGTCCCAAAATGTCGTCTGAACTCAGGAATCCATGAAATATGGATTTCATTCATGCAGGAAAATCTGAAGGCGGCGACGGGCGGGGAGGAGAGGGAGAGAAGCTATTGAGCCGTGGCGAGAAGCAAGAATAAAAGGATTTATTATCAAGTCCACTACGGCATCCTCATTTCATTTCACCTTTAATGAACTTTTGATCATTTGGCATTGGCATAGTTAAAAAACACGTAGTTCCATAGTTACAAGGAGAAAAAAAATACATACATAGACAAGGAAAAATGTTAATGCGGTGTGGTGTGGTTTACCCAGCTATACTAGCAGATCTGCAGGTATAGGTTGTGTAAAGAACTTCTCTTTTCTTCGCGTGTGCAAGGAGGAGGGGGGCTAGAAATGTGATCTGCTCGGTGAATGGAGACTCTGAAGCCCATTTTGAAATTCCAGTTTGTACTTTGACGACAAGACTATCCAGACATTTCTCCCAGGTTTGGAAATGACTGCTTTTAAATTCCGCACATTTCTAAGCTTGCCAGACCTGCTCCAGAAGCCTGCATCTGTGAACGATTAAAAAATGGCTCCCGCAAATGAGAATAATGAAATGTGGACAACAACACGATTCAGCCAAAAGCCAAGAATTTTGAGTTTTGTTATCCTTCATGCTCGCTCATACACCCGGGTGCAAATGACATCACCAGCGCTCATTGTCTGTAATAAAGGATACAGAATGGGAGGTTAAAATATAATATAATAATATATGCGGTCATCTATACAAATTGCGGGCTGTGTGAACAGCATGGCTTTACCAGAATTAGCTTGCCGTCATTGGTCAGTTCTCGTGTCCAGGACGTCTTGGGACCCTCTCCCTTCTGGGGGCTCTGCTCACATGTGATCTTGCTGCCTGTCTCCCAGTGTGGGTAACTCTAATACATGTAATAGGGTGAATAACAAAACGCAATAAAGTCGAATAAACCCGGTTGAACGGACAAAATAATGGTAGAATAGCAGGTTACTATTTGAAAAGGGGACAAACCTTTGGTTGGAAAGGATGATGACATTATGTGCATTGCTTAATATGAAGCAATTAACATTGTGTCGAATTGTTGTGCTCAGGCACTGTATTCTTGGAAAATGTAGCCAGACTTTTTCCGTTTTATCATTAAAGGGTTTTATTAATTTTTTTTTATCGTTTCATAAACCCTGCCCTTTGCTGTCCATCTGGCTGCAAGTTCAGCATTTCAGGTCTTCTAAGGACACCATTACACAAAAAAAGTTGATTTTGTGTTAAACCAGTCCTTTTTTTCCTCAGCCAAGCACTGAGACCTCTGGAGGGAACCCGATGTCTGCTCTGGGAGCCAATGGCTCATCAGTTTTTCTGTAGGAACCAGATCTTAAATATTTATCCTTGGATTTAATTCTGTCCCCAGGCATCATTAGGCAGCCTCATTTAGCCAGGTCGGTAATAGGAACGTTGAGAGGCTTGAGGAACGATTCAGAACCTCTGGTCTAGACACAATAAGACTCATGGTCAAGAGGCAGGAATACAATGAGCTACAGCATAATTAGTGTGGGTACCGTGCATGGACGGCCGTCCACTGTGGTCTCGCTGAAGGACTCTCCCACGGTGAAAGAGACGTGGGTGGTGCGGACGCTGGTGGACGTCTGGATGGACAGCGTCTCTCCGTCCTGAGATATCTCCACCGCGGGCCGAGACGCAGCCGTCACCGCGATCTTCCTGAGGAACACGTTAACTCCTAACACACACACCGGCACATGGATTCAGTGAATGGACCTACAGCAGTGCAAGAAGGACATGCTTCATTTGGCCACTTTAAAGAGTTCCTCGTGTGCTGCGGCCTGTGTCGATTTGAGCCTAATGAGCACATCCTGGAGTAATTGCACAGGAATGCATAACGACGGGCCCACTGAACACAGCTTAACTTTACAGATTTAGACAAAGAGTGAAGCTGGCCATCGCGCTGCGTCCTCCACAGAACATTTAAGGCCACCAGCAGAATTCATATGAACAGGTACCAATCACAAAGCTACATAATGATAAATCTGCATTAATGGCTGCAAAATGCCATGGAATGGAATGAGTGGCCAAAAACATTGGGAAAAAAAATAAGTTTATTAATACGTAGTAATAAAAAACAAACAAACAAAAAAAAAAACAGCAGGATATTTTCTTTCCAGGTGCCTGTGAATAAATCCGATTTGGGTTCTGAGCAGAACGTCTTCAGTGGCCAAATAATTAGTACTATAAAGCTACCAGAGAATGAACAAAGGCGGAACAACCGGGCAAAAGTCGTGCAGGACTCACCCAGCGCTTTCAGGAGCTCCTCGAAGTTCACCGAGCTCTTCATTCTCCAGCTCCCAGAGAAGTCGGCGACTTCGCCCTCCATCTCCGACGCCCGCCGAGCTCCGGAGCTTCTGGTCTCGGTTCGCGCGTCCGAATCTTCTGCGGCGGACACGCCTGTTCCCGTTCAGCGCAACGCCTCGCTCGGTGCGCGCCGGGCTTTTTCTTTTTTTTTTTTATTTCTGAGCTATTTCCACTGGTAGAAAACTGTTTCGGGTTTTTTATATGCGGGGATGCACGTTTTTGCAACGATCCGTTTTAGTTCATTCGTTCTTTCATTGCCCAGATTCTGTACCTTTCTATTTCTATGGCGTCCATTCCATTTCCATCATTATATGAATTTCCACTCCAACACACCTTCATCAACACGAATATAATGTATATTCGGTATAAACTTGTTAGTTGCTGAACATTCTTGTAACACTGAATAATATAAAGGAGACGATATATTAAGAAGGTCTCTCCCTTCTTCTATGTGTCTGACATCTACACTTATCAAATACACACTCTTACCAATTAGAGATGAACTATGAGGCAGTGGTGGCCTAGCGTTTAAGGAAGTGGCCCCGTAATCAGAAGGTTGCTGGTTCGGTTGCTGGTGGCCCACTGATCATCAAGGGTGATGGTAAAAAGCAGAGGACACATTTTGTTGTGTCACCGTGTGCTGGGCTGCAGTGTTTTCCTTACAGGATGCAAAATGAAAGGTTCTCCGTATCTTCCTGACCTATGCTCCATGACAACCTGTCCATACCTGTATGTGTTTGTCCCAAAACAGACAACCAGTGAGAACGAGAGGGTATTTGGGAGAACACGATTCCTCGCCTGGTAAAAAAAAAAGGAAGATAAAGGATAAGATGATCCAAAAGAAATGTGTTTTTGGTGTTATCTGGTTTAACCTTCTGCACAGAATGGCCCTTGGGGTAATTCTTAAAGGAGGTCTTGTCTGTGCTTTTTTCTTCTCATGGTTTCTTTCTTTCAGGTCGAGCAATTATCTTATCAGTGATGGACACAGATAAATGAGCTAAGGGTTGGTGGAGAAACTGTATATTAAAGAGTTTTAAAAATCTGTTTCCACCTTCCTAACCTGCACAGAGAGAAATTAAGGTACACACAGGGTACAATATTAAACCTCCAGGTACAAAACTGTTCTTTTCAGTTTATTGTGCCTCACAAAGTGCACGACAGCTCCTTTGTGATACCATGTGGTACCTTTAAAGGTACATGAATTGAGAAAGTACATATTTGTACCCGTGAACCTGTACCACGTTGAAATGAACCCAATGAACCCAACGTACCAACACGAATGCTTGTAAATTGGTCGATTTCAGCTGCACAATAGTGATAACTAGTGGATTTGACCAAAGTTGCTGATGTTCATGTTTGTAAAAGTAAACTTTTAAAATAACATGAAAATACATCAATGAGAAAAATAAGAAAGACAGATATAGCAGCGTGTGGCTCAGTGGGGTAAGATTCTGCGCCTGTGATTGGAAGGTTGCCGGTTCGAGCCCAGCTTCCACACGTCTGTGGCTCCTTATGCAAGGTCTTTAACCCCCAGCTCCCTTTGCAGACCACTACATCATACTTATATGTAAGTATAATTTTCAAATTCCAGTCATGACAGGTACACAATTGGGCGTTAAAGGGTACAGATGACAAAAAAGAACCCCAGGTACATTATCAAGGATAGATGCATTATTGTTTCTCAGAAAGGTGCTGCCCCAGTGACAAGCATTTGTACCCATATAGATAAACAGTGGTACTTCCACTGGTTTCATGAACGCTTCTAGCTGCTCAAGGTGTTTTATGGTGAAAAAAAAACACATTTGCACTTTACGTGCCCGCTTGGTGGCTGACTGTGCTCAGAGCTTCCCGCAAACTGAGTTCAGAGAGGAAAAAATGTTAAATCCTGACTGTAGACTTCTTTTGGCGTGCACCACAAGGACCTCTGGGATTACAGTGATGAATGACTCATCTGAGCAAATGACCTTTTTCCTTTATACTCTGTAGTTTGGACTGCAAGCGTAGGTGCCTTAAGGGTTTTTAAGGACTAAAGTGGCTGGAAACTCTGAAAAATGTTGCTTTAAAAAACAGAAGAAAAAGGCTGAAAATTGAGGGGGAGAGGTGGAGAATATATGAGGCACTCAGCGCACAGAACTTGGTCAAAAGAAGAAAAACAGAGAAGATGGGATGAAAAATGAGACTGTAGATCCCTTCTCCCTGAATGTCCAGTGGTATTGGAATTACCAACCAATTACAGAGCTCCTTTCTTTTCTTTTTTCCTTTTTCATTCTTTGCTGTCTGCCAAAAGCCTTTTAACATGTCTGGATAGGAAACGATACCCATGGAAATGTGATGCGTCTCTCTCTCTTTCCCTATCTCTCTCTCTCTCTCACACACACACACACACACACACACACACACACAGTCATACATTTGATTTTACATCTGTGTGGGAATGTAGGGTAATAAATAGCACGTGTATATAGAAGTGTAATTACCTCTGTGTCACAAGACTTTCGTGCTTGAATTAAATGCATGCATTTTTTAAAAATAAAAATTACATTACAAATTACAAGCACTACAATATACAAGTTGCATTTATTGTCCATCTACATGTACTATCAAACTACGCTGGGAATAGGTCAGCAGAAGAACTGGACACAAATTGTAAAATAATTTCGGGACAAATCCAAACTTATTTAAAGCGACAATAACTGAAGTAAACCAGAAATGGATCAGATCGAAATTGAACTGAAATCTGGAGCATTTTATTACGCCTGGTTGGCGTCATCTGGTGGCCGTTGCTGGAACTGCCGGAACCTTGGTGGTTTGTCCACATTTCCACCCGGACGGCGGTCGGGGAGCACGACTGGCCAACATGGCGAACCATCTGCGCTTCCTTGCCCGCACTGTTATGGTTCAAGAAGGAAATATAGACACCGCATACAAAGCACTGAATCGGTAAAGTACGGCAGCAATTGAGTTTAATTCTGTGCCAGTGGGAATGTTTTTTTAATTGTTCAGTGGTCCTGCTGGAGTATCGTTCGTGTGTATTGTCAGAAGTCACTTCAATGTCATCCATCACTGTAACTGACATTAACAGCAGGTTCATTGTCAGTTATGAAGTATTATGTAAATGTAATTATTCAGTGCTTGTTTCTAGGGGTGTGGGAACATATCGGTACAGCGATATATCGCGGTATTTGACGTGGGGATATTTTATCAAAACAGTGACATCACATATTGATATTTTTGTATACAAATTTAGTCTATGTTGTTTTGGCTGAATTATTATTATGGGATCCACACAGATTGTATACCGTATCCTTTATATCAGCTCTGTTTTTACATTTTCAGTGAACTTTAGAATATTGCAATAAAAATACACAAGAGGAACCGCTACATACAGTATCACAAAATATCAATATATAATCATATCATGATACATATTGTATTGTGAGATCCTTCCCACCCCTACTCGTTTCAATGCTCATTTCTAAAAATGTACAATACAGGCCAAAAGTTTGGACACACCTTCTCATTCAACGTGTTTTCTTTATTTTCATGACCATTTACATTGGTAGATTCTCACTGAAGGCATCAAAACTATGAATGAACACATGTGGAGTTATGTACTTACCAAAAAAAGGTGAAATAACTGAAAACATGTTTTCTAGTTTCTTCAAAATAGCCGCCCTTTGCACATTCTTGGCATTCTCTCGATGAGCTTTAAGAGGTGGTCACCTGAAATGCTTTTCCAACAGTCTTGAAGGAGTTCCCAGAGGTGTTTAGCACTTGTTGGCCCCTTTGCCTTCTTGGTCAAATAGGCCTTACACAGCCTGGAGGTGTGTTTGGCGTTATTGTCCTGTTGAAAAATAAATGATTGTCCAACCAAACACAAACCGGATAGGATGGCATGTTGCTGCAGGGGCTGTGGTGGCCATGCTGGTTCGTTGTTCCTTCAATTTTGATAAAATCCCCAACAGTATCACCAGCAAAACACCCCCACACCATCACACCTCCTCCTCCATGCTTCACAGTGGGAACCAGGCATGTGGAATCCATCTGTTCACCGTACAAAGACACGGTGGTTGGAAACGAAGATCTCAAATTTTAACTCGTCAGACCAAAGCACAGATTTCCACTGGTCTAATGTCCATTCCTTGTGTTTCTTGGCCCAAACAAATCTCTTCTGCTTGTGGTTAGCAGTGGTTTCCTGGCAACTATTTGACCATGAAGGCCTGATTCGTGCAGTCTCCTCTTAACAGTCCTGCTAGAACTCTGTGTGGCATTTATGTGGTCTCTGATCTGAGCTGCTGATAACTTGCGATTTCTGAGGCTGGTGACTTGGATGAACTGCGTCTTCAGACGCAGAGGTTACTCTTGGTTTTCATTTCCTGGGTTGGTCCTCATATATACCAGATTCGTTATAGCGCTTGATTGTTTTTGGGACTCCACTTGATGGTCCCAGCCCCATTCATAAAGCAAGAAATTCCACTATTTAACCCTAATAAGGCTGTGAAGTGAAAACCATTTCAGGTGACGACCTCTTGAAGCTCATCGAGAGAATGCCAAGAGTGTGCAAAGCAGTAATCAGAGCAAAGAAACTAGAATATAAAACATGTTTTCACTTATTTCACCTTTTTTTGCACATGAAGCGCATACTGAGGAAGAGCGTGCACTTCCTCAGATCCTTCCATCACCTTCATCCCCCTAAATCCTAACAAAAAATGTGTGTGAAAATCATGCCATTTTACTGGGTTTTTTAAAATGATTATTATTGTACCTGCCACAGGGTCTTGTCAGTTGACGGTATTATAGAGACGGTGAAGCGGCGGCGTTACTATGAGAAGCCATGCCGCCGCAGGCAGCGGGAGAACTATGAGAACTGCAAGAGAATCTACCATACGGAGATGGCACGGAAAATCGCATTCATCTCGAAGTCAAACCGCCAAGACCCCTGGCTCGGCTGCTGATAAGCCGAGAGAAAGCTGACGACCGAGGCAAATGCCAACTGGTGCAGGAAGGAGCTTTTTGGAACTTTAACCACCAAAAGGACTGTTTCCCAATACGTTGTTGGAATGTCATTTCTGTCTGGAGGACTTGTACTGCTAAGATGATTTTGGAAAATGTGTTACTTTCTCCAATAAAATGATAACTGCTAAACAACAACATGCTTCCCCTGCCTAGTTTGCCAATTTAAATTTTCATGGTGACAAGACTTAGTTTCCAGATGCTATTTTCAGAATTTTGTCACTGAGACATCTAGTCTCAGATGTTGTCTTTTACTAAATGGATGAAATTATATCATTTGATTTAGTGTGAATGTAAAGTGTACAAATGTCTGTAATAGCAAAATTGTTCTTTGACCCATGCAGGAGAACACAGGTTCGACATTACACAATATTAGATTAAATTACACACACACACACACACACACACAATATATGTGTGTGTGTGTGTGTGTGTGTGTGTGTGTGTATATATATAATGTAAATCAATAATGGAAGGCTTATGAGATGGTCAGTAAATGCACAAGCCTAGAATTTAGAACAGAGGAGAACAATGTGAAATCTGCAGAAACAATCAGATGATTCAGGCAGAATTCTGGTTGAATAATTGACCATTTTTCCTGGTTTAGCCACACATTCTCAGTTTCCAGGCATGGACCTGACCTTTACGCAGAGGTCTACAGTTCAGGTTTAGAAAGAAAAAACCCTCACCAGGATTTTTTTGCCTCAATATTTTAAACAAAGTTGCTCAGCCAAGACATTTTAAGTAAAGTTCTAATTCTGAAATTGAATTCCACAACTCTTATCAGACAGCCTTATTCTGAGTGAATGGTAAGTAAGTGGGGCCACACACGTGGCATAGGAATTGATCAAATTTGAATCCCCCCCTCCATCCAGAATTCATCCTTCTTATATGGGTCCAGGTGCACGTACTGGTCCCACGGGGTAATACCTGCCTGAACACGTGCAGTCACAGTGCTGTCATGACAGCATTCAGAACTCTTTACCATTACCAGACTTATTCTTACCATTACTAGATTCAACAGAGAACTTGATTGAAGATCTCATTTCTTCCAGGACCAGGCTTAATCCATGACCCAGGTAAATTCCCTGCTCATGGATTAAGTCTCAGTGAAGTTCTTCATAAAATAACGCTTTTAGTCTACGACTGGATTGCATAATGACCCTGTGTGTACATGTTACAGAATATAATTTACATCATTTGAGTGCCTAGCCTCTAGTACTAGTTTCTTATATGTCTTGTTTATGCAAGATTGCTTAATCTGTGAACGGCGAGCCAGCTAACCAACCAGCTATCTCCTCACGTCCGCCGACCAGAGACGCCAAACCGCGGCGCAGCGTGAACGCGCTTTCCTGCCACACAGCCAGCTGAGGCTTGCACGGGTGCCACGTGCACGTACGTAGGCTGACCGAGTCGCCACGCCCCCGACCAATCGCTGCGCAGGCCACTCTCGGACTGGTCACGCCCCCGACCAATCGCTGCGCAGGCACGCTCGGACTGGCTACGCCGGCGACCAATAGGCGAATTTCACAACATCACGTCCGCCAATGATAGGCCGGCGTCTCCCGCACACAGCGTAGCACGTGTGTTTGGTGCACATGTCCTCCCTCGCTGTTAAGTGGCGTCAAGTGGAATAAAGAAAACGAGTGGAGTGAAATAATAAGAGGACCTAGCCGAGGTTACACCGAGTCGGATCGACAAAACCGAACTGGTGTCGTACAAACATTTAATGGCGAATTAACTGCGTCGAGAAGACTTGCACTGAGGTTGACGGCCACGGGAAAAACAAAAGCGTTCTGGCGTCCGCCCATCACTGTTTTTCTCTCAGCATACCGGTAAGGTGCGAACAGGCGTTCTTCAGAAAATGCTTTTAAATCCATTTGAAGTCACATATTATAACATTTTATCATATCATTAGGCATTTGTTGCATGTTAGCGTCTTTTTAAACATTTGGTAACTTGTTTTTTTCTAGCGTAGTTGTGTCTCATCTCGTCATCTGACATTCTGACAAAGTATTGTGTTGCTAAGTATGATTATGCAACAACAAAAAATGTTCTGCTGGCTGGAGGGGTCTGCACTTCAGCAGTATTGATGCAGTTTTGAGTATTGATCACCAGTACTTTTAACCCCCACCTGGGTGGAATCGGCAGATTTGTCATCTGCAACCCTGTGTGTCCGATCAACTGCTTTTGATACACAAAATCTGTACTTGAGACACGCTCTGGCCGAACAAATCCCACGCGCAAATGAATATTTGTGCTGCATTTCCCCCTTCCTGCCCCCAAAAAATGTAGGATGGAGTCGGAGATCGCACTGCCCTTGAGCTTCTGAAACATGTAAACGTTTATTTACTGTGTTAAACCCCCATACTGTCGCCATAAACTGCCGAGATTCAGGTCACACAGGTCACTTCATCTCTGTCAATCATAAATACAAGCCGATCCAATAATGATAGCTGATGATAGGGCCGAGGCGCAGTTAACGTCGTCGTGTTTTGGAAATGGGGTGCACACGGTTATCACGGTAAATGTTTTGTCGTGCAATTTGTACAAACCCAGTGAATTGTGCAAAATGTAATGTTTGTAAAAGAGTGCCGTGTCAGCAACATACCTCACCTCTGCAGGGTAGTTTAGTGCTTTCCTGTAATACATTACTATAAATTAAAGGGCTTGATAGTTTTGAACTCAAACGGCCATTTAGTAAGGATGAAAAAAATACATTTATTGCATTTATCAGACACCCTTATCCAGAGCGACTTACAATCAGTAGTTACAGGGACAGTCCCCCTGGAGACACTCCGGGTTAAGTGTCTTGCTAAGAGACGAAATGGTAGTATGTGGGGTTTGAACCTGGGTCTTCTGGCTCATAAGTGAGTGTGTTACACCTACTCATACACGGGCCGTTTGATTGCATCATCAATCCCAAATTACAGGATACAAGACCAGCAGGCTTGACTGTAGCTGTAGACCGCGTCCCTCGTCCCAGTTTTCACAAACACTGTGGACTGCGGGGGTTTAAAAAAAATGAAGATGGACATACCAGGCACGCTGGAACCTGTATTTCCTCATACGCGTCAAGCTGAACAGCCTTTTGTTAAATAGCGGTCAGTCCAAGCCCTACTCGCACAGTAAACAAGACAGAAAATGGATGTACGTTACACAGTAACTCGTAACCTTGGTGATGGTGAAACCTTGGCGTGTTAAATGGAGCTGTTTTTTTTAATGGTTAAACATAGTTTAGCTCGTTTAATGTGAGCTGGACCTATTGTTACATACAGGTTAGAATTCTGGTAGTTCATTACATTACATAATTGCCCTGTTGTGCTGTCATGGTGCGTGTCTTACTTCATATTTCATGTTTGAGATCATATTTGAGTGTAATGTGCAAAATTAGTGTATCCACTTGTTGGACTTTGTTACTTAAACCTAATTAAAAACTATTGAATATGCAGATTAAATAATCAGCATGTTCAGACAATGTTTGTGTGTTCTTTTCTGTTACTGTACATTATCTGTTTTTCTGTTCGGTTAATAGCAGCCCCAAAAGCAATGTTTGTGTAAAAACATGTTTATTATCTTATTTACTTGCACATTATTTTCATTACATTTCAATATTACATTTAGCATTATATATTCAGTTTAAATATACATTTATCCAACTATTTGAATGCTTGTATGTATAGATGTATAAACACAGCACAGTTTTTCCATTTTGTAGCCTAATCTTACAGGCTAGACTCAGAAATGTAGGGCAAATGTCACAATTATATGCTGCTTTTTACAAAAGCTCACATCTGCAAAGTACATAGTTGCATTCAGTTGAACACGGACATTGCTTACATTTAAGTGATTTTTGTTAGTCAATGGCTCACATTTCATAATGCCAAGATTATATCAGGTTCAGATACCAGTAAACACACACAAAGACACTCACAGTTTTTTATTTATTTATTCATTCAAGGAATGGAGTCACTGGGCAACTCCACTCAGTGGTCTTCACGGGACTCCCTCTCATACACTCCAAGCTTGGCATCAAGCGAGTGCGACCAGACAGAAGATGAGGGCGACTCTTTCTCTTCTGAGGGTGAAAGTGAAGGAGCCCATTTCCCGGTGGGCACCAATGTCACCAGCATCCTCTGGTCACCGGAATCTAACGACAAGAAACATGCAGGTCACCATCCTGCGGCACCTTCCTCTTCCACACCAGGACCAAGTGAAGGAGATCTGGCTTTTGCCCAGAAAGTGAGTGTAAAACATGCACTGGGCTACTGTTAATATATTTGTTTGTGGCTTAAACACACATGCAAGCGATCAAATTATGGGCTGTAACTATTCTGCCTGCTTGTAGTGCTCCGAACTGCAGGGATTTCTAAGGCCACTTCTGGAGCTACTTAATGGACTTAAAATGGGCAAATATGACAAAGGTATGGTCTGCAAACTAATATTAGAAATATACCATTGTATATTATGTGAACCTTGTGTTGCTAAAAGGCAATGTTTTGACAGGTCTAAGCACTTTTCAGCAGAGCGTTGCTATTGATAGACTTCAGAAGATTGTGGGAATTTTGCAGAAGCCTGACAGGGGGTAAGCAACTTCAGTAAGATGTTTTTTTGCTGCTTATCGAATGCTTTATATCTGTACTTAATAATGGTAATGTGAAATATACAAGCCATCAATACTGCAAAGTCACGTAGCACATTACATGGTAGGCAATACCTGTGTAATTTTATAGGGGCAGTGTTGCGAGATCAGCACTCAACAGATGACTATTTTAAGTATTCATTCATTTATTTGGTTTGCAGCCTTGACCCCTGCTGGTAAGGAGTACACACTGCAGATTAAGATGCACAGTACAGACACAAGTATATCAGCACAAACGTTAACAACACAACTGTATACGTATACGAATACATAGCTCACAGCAAGTCTATTTCTGGCTTTATGCTTACCTTCTCTTTTTGCTGTTGGACACATTTCATTTAACATGCAGCTTTCTTTCCATGTGCAACCTTTGTATCCTGTGTGAAAGTGATTTATTGTCACATGTGACATACCACTGCACAGCACCCAGGGCACACAGTGAAATGTGTCCTCTGCTTTTAACCCTCAGTGGCAATTGGGGGTTTGAACCCGCAACCTTTCGAGTATGGGCCAGCTTTCTTAGCCTCTTGGTCATTGCTGCCCCCATGACCTCACAGCACATTTGTCTGTCAAACTGATGAACAAATCCTGTATGAGACGTTTGAATGCACTCACACTACAAATGTAATTGTTATAATGAAAACATTTTCATTATAATCTAGTAATCTAGCCTGAAGCCAGATCTGATAGGGTATAAGAAGGCTGGTCTTTGTGTTGGGCTATTTTTCATGGTGACGCTTAGTGTTATTCTGTTACTCTTTTAGAGAGAAATACTTGCCCACCCTGCGCCAAGTGGAGGTGATGTTGAAGGGCTGGTTCCCTCAGGTGCTTGTCCCTCACTCCATCACTGCCATGCAGAAAAGGCCCGCTGGTCAACACTGGCATCTAGACCAGATGTGCATCCCGGTCAAGGTGAGCTTCATGCTTATCTGTTTACTTATCTGTTTTCCAAATGAAACTGTTGCCAATTGTAACTCAGTCTCTTTTACTGTCTCAGAAACGCAGACTGAGCTGGTCAGACCCAGAGCTACCCAGTCCTGCATCACCACACTACAAACGTCTCCAAGATGGGCAGCCAGTGGAGACCCTCAGACCTGCCAGCTTCAAGGATGGAGTTTCAGCTGATGCCACAAGCTGGAGTAAGACCATGGCAGCCAATGAAAATTGTGCATGTGGCATCCCAGGATCTTCCAATGATGCCACAAGGGGGCAGAAAGGAGTTTTGTCTCCACTGTTTTTTCCTTATTGCTCCTCTGGAAACAGTGACACACAGGACAGCTCTGTATCCTCCACCACCCCCACATCAGAGTGCCCTGTGCCAGTCAGCCTCAAAAGTCAGTCAGTGAAGATTGAAACCTCTGCAGGGCAAAATCAGCATGTAAAAGCACAGTCAGGAGCACCATCAAATACAGCATAGAGTTCCCCTCTGGGAAGTCCTTTTGACTGATGCTCTGTTTTTGGTTATTACCCTTTCAAGCCAATGTGGTCACCAGAGTTACAAACCTTAGCCTTTCTATTTACCCATACTCCATCAAAAATTACAGAATAAAATTAATAGATTGTCCAGTCTTGTCAGGTTATACCATCAAATTGGACTGAGAGGTGTGAAGTCTGTGCATTTACCAGTAAATTTAGACTATGCTGTCTAAGCATTACAATCTCCAGTGTGGAGGAAAAATGATGTCAATTTTTATGTGTTATGATCATATTTATTGAAAATCGTTCAGAGTACCAGAGTAGTTTTTGATATCATACATAATGTACTTGTGGAATAAAACCGAATGACAGCAGCCTGGTAACTTAGTGACTTTACAGGAAAGAATATACGTACAGCACTGACGCAGCCTATTTCATGACTACAGCACCACACTGATATGTATTCCTGTACATGGCTACAGGACATTCACACTCTGCCTTCTATAAGCCACAGTGTTAAGCGGTTTGAATGCCAGGCTGCAAAAAAAAAAAAAAAAAAAAAATCATGTACTGATTGATTACAAACCTCTTTTGATGAGACTTGAATTGTGTACAACCACTAACAACAAAAGAAGAGAAGAATAAAGAATTATTGAGGGTTATTACTTGAACAACCTGAGCTTTCGTACAGGCAGCCTTAAAATAACCTTTGACTTGATCATCAGTTGGGTTGTTGTTGCATATTTTGATCATTTTGGTGGCTGAAAATGTGTTCTATGTGCTGTTAAAAAAAGAGAGAGAAGGAGAGAGACATTTTCGGAGATGTTTTATTGCCAAATGCAAATTGCACTTGAGCATTATGATGCTTTTTACTCATTGCATTACTGATGTTGTTTTAAATGGAAATTGCACTATTTATCTCTTCCTGTCACTGCACAAGTGAATCAAGTCTTCATTCAGAGAGCAATGTGTGGTCATGAAGCAACGTTACTATTGTTCTGAAATCTGTATGTTCTTGTGGAGCTTACAATTTGTGGTTTTGAACCATACTGGTACAGTGTATGTTTATCTATTTAGCAATTGGACCTTGACATAGCATATTGTTATTAGTTAAAAGGGACAAATAATTCAGGGGGTGGGGTACATTTCTCACTTGATCATGTAGGCCTTTTTATCTTGGAGGCCAGCAATAAATTACAACATGCATATTAAGTCCATGTTCACTTTCATTCATAGATGTAATCATTAACCAATGTAAAATGTTTTTTTTTTTATTATTATTGTTAACCCCCCACAATTGACAATGTATGGGTCATACTTTTATATTTAGGCCTAAAAAAATATAAGACCTTGTGACAGCACAGTGTTAATTACACATTTAAAATATGCTGAATTTATTAAATAAAATATTTTACTAATCTACTAAACCTTTTTTGTATTATACAGGATTAACTTTATGTGTGATGGTTTTTACTGTAATGTCTGGTGGGCTTAAATGATACATTCAGTATGTGGCATTTTTCTACACGTCGCGCTATTAACATTTAAACATTGTGCATTTTAGCATTTAAAATTGTAATTATCATCTGATGTTTGCCCCAAGCTTTAGTTGCAACGATTCTGCTGATAAATTCTCGGTCATGATTGTTTATCTACAGCCTACACATGTATCCATAAGTGCTTGTTTTTAATACTGCGTTACACAAGGTGGGCATTATGCATCTTTGGCCGTTTGGTATAGCCGTTCCTGCGATGGTTATAATGATGTTATGGACCTCATATAAATGTACTGTGTGGATTTTATGATGGGATCCTGAAAATAAAGTATGGCTACAGTTCCTGTTTTCTCTTGCAAGAATTGTGTCGTCCATGTGACATCCACAAGGTCAACAATCATTATGATATAATATCGTCCTGAGGAAAACCTTATTATCTGTATTAAAACGGGGTGGTAGTAGCCTAGTGGGTAACATGCTCACCTATGAACCAGAAGACCCAGGTTCAAATCCCACTTACTACCATTGTGTCCCTGAGCAGTTGCTCCAGGGGGTGACTGTCCCTGTAACTACTGATTGTAAGTCGCTCTGGATAAGGGCGTCTGATAAATGATGTAAATGTAAATGATAGATGACTAAAGCTGACTAAAATTAGCTTCATCTACATATCTATCGGCGTTTATTACGTCTAGTTCTCTCGCGCGACGTCTGGCTCCCCGGCGCGGGCTCCGTGCGCATGCGCGGCAGGCGGCCCGCGTTGCTATGATCGGTAACCCAGAGTGAACCGGAGAAAGGCCTGGAAAATGGCGGCTGGGAACGACGCGGCGAGTAGCCAAGGCGGCCGTGGCTCGGCCCTGGATTCCGCGTTGGATCGTCGTTTTCAAGGAGTTACGAATACTATGGAGTCAATTCAAGGATTATCGACGTGGTGTATTGAAAACAAGAAACACAACAGCGCTGTCGTGCGGTCCTGGATTAAATGGTTACGGAAATGTGAGTGTTGCTAGCTCCTGACATTTAGCCCGCCAGCCTGGAGGCTCACGGGGCCACCATACTGTCCGAATACATGAAACATGGTCGTAAGATGGTGTGTTGTGCACGTGCTTTACAGAAGTTCAGACAATTATGTATTAGCTTAATGCAAAACTTTAGCTAACGTTATCATCTTGGCGATTGCTAGCAGCATCTCGGCTAAGAGACTAATTAGCATACCGGACAACTTGTGGACACTGGAAATAAAAGCACAGTTAGTTTTTTGGCTCGTTTCTGTTCGCCGTAGAAGGTGCATCGAAAGCATGTGAAGTCCTGCCAGTTTAGTGCGCTCACAGACATCGCTGCTATGAGCTTGTTTTTACGTCTAGGTCTTGTTCTACGTCTAGTTTTGCAAATATTACACCTGGTTCAAAGGTCAGCGCGCGGCTCAGCATCCTATAGATGCCATGTTGAGTACTGCACAGGTTTCTAAGTTTTGTTTTATTTTGGTGAGGAATTCAGCTGACAGGTAGTGTATGTATTATTTATACAACTGGACAAATGCATGCTCCATAATGTCTGTGCAGTCTTGATTAGGTCGCCAATAAAGTGTTAATATTAAGATGTGCAAATAATACGCATCACAATGCATCACATACAGTGTGGTGTGTAATAGATGTACAGTACAGGCCAAAGGTTTGGACACACCTTCTCATTCAATGTGTTTTCTTTATTTTCATGACCATTTACATTGGTAGATTCTCGCTGAAGTCATCAATAATATGAATGAACACATGTGGAGTTATGTACTTGACAAGAAAAGGTGAAATAACTGAAAACATGTTTTATATTCTAGTTTCTTCAAAATAGCCGCCCTTTGCTCCAATGAGTTTTAAGAGGTCGTCACCTGAAATGTTTTTCCAACAGTCTTGAAGGAGTTCCCAGAGGTGTTTAGCACTTTGCGGTACATCCCAACCATCTCGATTGGTTTCAGGTCCGGTGACTGTGGAGTCCAGGTCTCCACTTTTTGTTAAGTACATAACTCCACATGTGTTCATTCATAGTTTTTTCATGAAAATAAAGAAAACTTATTGAATGCCTGTACTGTATATGTCTGTTTAAGTGGATGCCAGATGTTTTATGATCACCATAACTGCATATTATAGCAACAAAGTAACAAGTGTATGGCTTTTGTTTGGACACTGTGGTGAATTGAAGAAGATAAATATAAAATAGCACATAATGGACCAGATCTGTTACATCGGAGTATATTTCTGATCATTTGAGTGGACTTTGTGATTTTAAAGTTGACTATCAGGTAAGAGGATGGATGTGCTTCTTCTGTGTTTATTGACTAATCATGGCACATTTACTCGATTCATTAAAATTCTTTAAACTTGAAAGTGTTCATAGGTATAGCGACGATTCTTGGGGGGATGCACGAAATAAGATGATCCTTTATTAATCCCACAAGTGGAAAATTTTCATAGTCACGGCAAAACATGAACCGTACATGACAGCAAAATATATACATATCTCTATTCAGTGAGGAGAGAATAAACAGCTCATAAAGTTTTTTCCATCTATAATGAGCTGGTTCCCCCTCTCCTTCTTTTCTGATATTGGTATATCTTTGTCAAGGAAGGAATAGATCATGAGTTGAATTGCACGATAATGACAAACAGTCTTGTTTTAATAATTAGGGCTTTTTAAATTTATGCTTGTATATATCAATTAATTGAGAAAAAAAGTTACTTAATGTAGATCTGCACATTGGTTGCAGGTTTTGATGACATGGGGCAGACATTTACTGGTAAACGTATTGTGAATCCATCTGCATAAAGAACAAAATATTTGCATTAACTGCTGAGATTAGATAAGACCATTTGAAGGTTTATGGTATTCGAGTACTTTATGAATGATTTTGGGGATTCTGAAAGAAAAGACCGTGAGGTGTTCAATGTTTTGTTCACGTGCATGTGTTTCCATTGGAGAAGGCAGCAGAATTGGTAAAATGGCAACAGTGTTATTCGTCTATGATGATGAAAGCCCTTTATTAAGTTCCAGCAAAAAATCTGGCCATCAACGCAACTGTACATATACACAAACATCACATGGGGGGAGTAGACAGGTCAAGAAGTTCCGATCACACCAATTAGCACAAATTCTGCCCATCAGCACAATGTTTTTGCGTTCTGAAACTTAATCAGTTTTACTTCAGTGTTACCGAACCTGCAGACATGTGCGATAGGAATGCTGTTCATTTACCCTCAAATTTCCACCATGGTAAATGATTGTTGCGTATCCCTGTTCCTTATAATGGCTGCTGCAGCTAGGTCAATATATTTACTATGTAAGTGCTTAGTTGTTATATGTAATACAGCACAGCACCCAGTGCACACAGTGAAATGGGGTCTCTGCATTTAACCCATCCCCTCCCGTGGGAGGACAGGCACCTGGGGAGCAGTGCTTGGGGACTGTGCTTTTGCCACAGTAACTTGGCAGCAGCCTTTTGAATAGGGATCAGCTTCCTCACCCGCTGGGCCACCACTGTCTCACTGCCTGCCCCATCCACTACTGGGCTTACCAGGCAGTCGTAAAAGCGTTGGAAAGGTACCTCACGACAGGAATGCGGTTCAACTTTGCCTTTACTGGCACATCGCCTAGCATTGAACTTAAGTTCAATGTCAGTGCCGGGGACTTGTCACCAAAAAATATATATATACAATTTTGTTCCGCATGCAACAAAAGTAGTCAATTGAAAAACATTTTTCTACATCAAAGCACACACAGAGACTCCATGACAGAGTCTCGCTTATTTCACCGCAACCTTCCCACAGACTTTTTTCGCAACTTTCAGGCGTTTTAGATGTAAAGTTTATCGTGAAATCACTGGAGGGACAGATTTTTGTGTCAACCTTTTTCTTTTAAAATTACATTAGTACCTCATGCTCAAAAGCATTTTTCATGGAAGCTGAAATGAATTGCGACCGCTGCCCAGCTCCCCACTCCAATTCAAGTTGACATCTGTGTGTAATCCAAACTTTTGCATTAAGTGATGAGGCCTGTGTGGCTGAATAAACAGATAATGGCACATTATTAAGCATTGTTAAACCAGTCGATTACATGTTTAAATGCTCATGTAAATGCCAACAAGAATAAAGTTTATTCATACCAAGACTTGTATAGTTTGGTTGATGATTAGTTCCCTTAGATTTTACTTATATAAAATACTGAACTTAAATGTACATTTTAAACATTGAACATTTTGTATTTATTATGATTTATTTTATTCTAAAGTGAAAGTGATTCTCATGTAACCCACGGCACACTGTGAAATGTGACCTCTGCTTTTAACCCGTCCCCTGAAAGGTGCCCAGGGAGCAGTAAGTGGGCACGGTACCTTGCTCTGGGGTACTTCAGTGGCACCTTGGTAGTTTTAGGTATTTGAACCCACAACCGTTTAATTAAGGGTCCACTTCCTTCAGCCGTTAGGCCACCACTACCCCTCTGTTCGTTGTGCCATTAACAAAGCTAGTTGTTCTATATGTATTATAATAAGTTCGTTATTCTATGTATTATATTTCACTTTATTACATTTTTTCCGCCAAAATGGATGCTAACATGGAGATTTCCTCTGTTATTTTGCTTTTAGATTACATTATGTATTTGCATATTTATGTGTGTGGTATTTGACTGTGCTTCCCTTTCTCTCCCTGTTTCTTAGCTGAAGCCTCTCACCGACTGAATCTGTTTTATCTTGCCAATGATGTTATACAGAACTGCAAAAGAAAAAATGCTATTGTCTATAGGACATCTTTTGCAGATGTGCTTCCTGAGGCCATTAAACTTATAAAGTAAGTCTTAATTTCAAACTAGTTTCTTGGTGTTTGGCAAGTGATTGACAGTGTCATAAAATTCCATTATAACTTAGGCTTTTTTTAAGGCTTTTCTGCCTAAGTGCAGTCCTGAATTTTATCAGGACTGATAGGATCATGATGTCAAATGTTTTTGAATGTGAAGTAATTGTGTCATTGTGAAGCAGCACAGCACACGGTGATATTATGTAATGTCATAATGTCAGAAACCTATCATAAAGAAAAAAAAAAAAAATATGATAAGGAACCCAACCAATTGGCCATTAGATTGGATGTACTCATGGATTGGCTTTGCTGTGAAGGGTGCGGCCTAATTTATTGTCATGCAGTCAGAGTGTGACAGAGTGTGGCGTTTTCTATTCTTGTCTGTGCATGACACCACATTTACACTTGTGCAACGTCAGATATTTCATGTTTACACTTCAGAGAAGCCCCTGACAGTAATCTTGTTGTTTTAAAATCACCTCATATTTCTAAATGTTTTGCTTTACAGTAATATTTATATAAGCAATATCAACCTATAGCTTTTGTGATGTGATTGAGCTTCAGTCCATGCCTGGGGGAGCAGAGCACAGACAGATATGTCTTCTGCAAATAGCCACATGTTTGGTTTAATGTCTGTGCAGACGGTGTGCACAGTGTGTGTAACTCGGTTGGGTTTAGCACAAGTAAATATGCAAAGTACACTAATTGCATAATATTTTTCAACATTAATCACACTGTGTATAAGTGTTTTCAAAATCGCAATGGCTGCATAATATGTGCAATCTTCACTTTTGTTCATTTGGCCTTGCGTGGGTTAACCCTTTTATACCAGTTGGTCACAATAGTAACCACACAAACCTTGACCATACTTACAATTTCTGCAAATCTTGAAATGTAAAAAAGTTAAATGAAAAGGTCTTAAATAATTATGTTCCGTCATGTTTATTTAAATGTTATTAATTTAGGCTGGTATAATGTAATTTCTTTTGCATACCACAAGAGGGTGAAAGGCTGTAGGTCTTGTTTTCTGCATTATTTGTTCACCTAACCGCTTCCTCTGGCCACACCCAAGCCTAGTGGCTGATCCTGTTTAATAACCTGAATGATTTCTCTTGATGTGCGGAGAGATTATTCAGGTGAGCACCCTGTTATTGTTCTAGCTCGCCTGTCATCACTTGCCTGAAGATTTTAGAAGGTCAGTGAGCGTGTGGCTTTTTTTTTTTCTTTCTTGAACCTCCACCTTATTTTCCCTTCTCACCACAGCAGTGTTAAGGACTCGAAGGTGAGGAAATCTGTGGAACGAATCCTTAACATCTGGGATGAGAGGAGCGTTTACCCAGATGAGTTCATCTTGGAGCTAAGAAATGGACTAATGAAGAAGGAAAAAGAGGTCAAAGGTCCGTATTAGAGCGCACAATAAATCTGGGTTAGGATAAGTGAAATGTGTGACTCTTACAAATGTCCTCTTTCAGCTCCTGTCAGTTCCAAAGCTGCTCTGAAGTCCAAGATTGTTGCAGAATTTGTGGTGAGTGTGTCTTCAGCCTGCCTGTCTTGTTGTAACGCACAGCATTATGATGGTGTCTGTCTTTGTTTTTAAGCCTCAGGCCTTCATTGAGCAATTAGCCAAGTACAGAAACTCCATGGACGAGATTGACCTTCGGGAGAAACAGCTTAACAGTATGAGGGTAGATGTTTGCAGCACTGAAGCACTTAAAAAACTGAAAGGTGCGTCCATCGGTTGCTCAGGGGGTGGAGCTAATGAAGTTGCTCTGTTTCCAATTCTGCTTTATTATTCACCTCAGATAAGGCAGGTGGTAAAAGGTTCTGCAAGGACTTTGACGAAGGCAGTGCCAAGCTGCAGGACTTTGTGGCCTTCTTGGATGGACAGGTGAAGCGAGGGCCTGTCCTTCTGGAAGCTTTGGAAAATGCAGACATCTTTTATGAGATGCAGTACAAAGAAGTGAAGATTGTTACTAGTGTGAGTCTCATTAAAAAAATATGCATGAATATGTATTTTGTCGCAAAGTAGTTGAAACAGTGTGGCTGCAATTTAAAAATAGCTTGTCTGTAATGATGCCATTTGGATTTCCTTAAAGTACATTTGAAGAATGTGATTTGCGATATCCTAAAATGTAAATACTTTCCTCTTCATCCCCCAGGCCTACCAGACCTTTGCGAATCGCGTGTCTCACCTAAAGCGTAAGCTGGATGCCCTCAAAGCCATGCTTCCTTCGATGGATGATTCACCCATTCCATCACCCTCAATGGATGCACCATCTCCTACTGGCTCCGAGTCGCCCTTTCATGGCCTGGCCCATGTGGGTGTCCCTGATCCGGAGCTCGATGGCCAAGCCTTGGATGACGACGACGATGATTATGATGAACCGCTCATCACACTTGGGGATGCTCCCAGTCCTCTGTCTTCTGTTGGGGGATCACCAAAGCCAAGCAGAGACAACCGTGATGTGGAAGACATGGAGCTGTCTGATACAGAGGAGAACGAGAGCGTTGGCATCATAGGTAAGGATGGCAAGACTTGTGGAGGTGTGTGTTTTTGTTTTGTGTTTTCCACATTTTTGTTGGGTCTTTCATATTTCATGAAGTCTCCAGATGTTAACGTCATTACTGATGCACAAAATAAAATCCAGCGAAAGGTAACTCATTGTGTGAGATTCTCAAATGAATAAAATCACAAACTGTTCTGTGGTTCTGATATAAATATCCATCGCTGTGTAGCAACCCACATAGGCCCATATTCAGTGGGCCTACAGAATTATTTATAGGGAGGCATGCTTTGAAAATGAAAATATATATATATATGTGTGTTGTCTGTTCAAATCATTGTGTTTAAGACAAATGCCTGTGTCATAATTTTATTTTATTTTATTTTTTTGCAGTGGAAGAAGCTCCCTCTGGCCAAGGGGCTGCCACCAGTACAGCTTCAGCTTCTCTGCTGTCAAAACCCTTATTAGCTAATGAAGCTGCTGCAGTTAAACAAGCTCCACCACCTCCTGAGACCACTGCTCCTGTAAACCCTTCCACCCCTGTTAACTTGCCCAGTGTCGATCTTGGGAAAATCAGCTCGATTCTCAGTTCTCTAACCAGTGCTATGAAGAGCTCAGGTTAGAACTCTCTCTCTCTCTCTCTCTCTCTCTCTATCTATCTATCTATCTATCTATCTATCTATAAATATAAATATATATAATCAAACACCCACTGCCTATATTTCATACTGTGTATAACCTTGTTTGTATGTTAATGGTAAGTTGTTTTAAGTCGGTGTTGTCTACAGGATTGATTTGGAAACGCCACACACCTTACCAATGCATCATCAGTACCACTCAATAGCAAAACATGAAATTAATCAATTGAAGGAGGAGGTGTGTCTCGCCTTTGCCTCAACTTTCTTTATCTCCATGTAGGAGCAAGTTCAGGCTGTCGCCCCTCTCCTGGGACCCCAACAACCCCTTCTACACCAGTGTCATCACTTAAGAGCCCCGGTCCAGCTTCTCAGAGCTGTAGTCCTTTGGCAAATATTCTGTCGAGAGTGGATGCCAGCAGTCTCCTCAGTGTTCTCTCCAAAACTCAATCACATGGTGGTGGACTGCAGGGTAAGCTAGGTGAGGTGTGGGAAATTGAACTAGGGCCATGCAATTTATACATTCTTGATCAGTGATCGCGCTAAAATCCTTTTCATGATAAATTAGCATCTTTTGCTTATATTACTTTTTATATATTGTTTATATTGCTGATGTGCTGGGGTACGGAGGCAATGGGCGTAGTACCCCATGACATGTTTCGCTGTGTAAAGCTAGGAAAGAATAACATGGCTGAGAACAGAGCTGAGGGGCGTTGGGTGTTGTGCTAGTGATACTTTGATTTTTCGTGAGCAGGCAGGAAACCGATCCATTAGCGTGAGTGGAAGTGAATAGGCATTTAGGACGTCCATGATGTGACCAATGTTTTAAGCAGCTCTTAAAAACCCAGATGGACACAAGTTCCTTGAGGACATGGTCACACTACTGGGTCACAGTCAAAGTGTTGTCGAGCAAATGAAGCCACTGTGTAAGATAAGTTTCAGTCCAGCAATATTAGAAGAAATAATTATATGAATCGTTCGAAAAAATCTAATAATTCCATATGGGAAAGCATAAGCATTTTTTTGCCCTATTGCCCAGTCCGTGTGTGCGTGTGTGTGTTTCTTTTTGTTTGTTTTTTTTGTCTCCTTTCCAGTCTGATTTAGTACCCATCATTTTCTCACTCCTGTGTTCATTTTAATTTCCAGGAATCTCCTCCCTTCTTAATAACCAAGCCGGAAAGGCTTCTGTAAACCCTCCTGCATCAAACAAAGAGCACTCTCAGCCATCTTCAGTTTCATTGCCTGATATTAACTCATCTACTCCAATGGAAAATAGTTCTACTGTTCAGTCTACACCCATCAGCAATCCAAAACCAATTCCTGGAGATCTCCAGGGGAAGATAGAGATGAAAGAACCACCTTCATCTTTGTCCTCCAGTTTGGAGTTAAAGATCAATAGTTTCCTTCGGGGGAACCCAGACTTGTGTGGTTATGATCTAGGCTTGCCCCTAGAGGCTGGCGGGGAAATAAGTAAAAACAGCAGCAATAGCCCTTCCTTTGGGCAGGAGAACTTAGATGGAACCCCTGTAAGAGATGAATCTGGAGCTACCCCCACCCAAGATGAAGTCATGGACTCATCAGGACAGGAACAAATTGCATATCAAGGTGAACCCTCCAAAACAAGACCAGCATTTTATGCTGGTACAACCAATCCCCTTTCATTAGGCACTTCTCTGCAGAACTCTCAAACCTGGAATAATCCAGATTTGCAGGGTCCTCTTTATGGAGATCAGAATGGAAGGGACTACCGACCTTATAGCAGGAATACCGAAGGGAACAGGCTGGCCACTGAAACGAAGGTGGATCCATACCAGAGGATTGAGACACTGGTCTCAACTGTAGCTGGAAATAAGAAGCCATCTGTTGACCAGATGATAACCCCGAACGCTGTAAATAAGGTAGCTGTCAATCAAACCCAGGCTCAAAACCGCTGGTACGACAAACCATACCTGGAAGAGCACAAAGATCATTTTGATAAAGGTTATCCTGGAAGGGACCTCCAGCAACCAAGGACTGACCAACCCTTAAGTAACTTTTTCAGTACACCATTACCACCAATCCCCCAACTTCCTCCTCCACCTCAGGAGTTTCTTCCAGACTTATCTGACTTGCCAGAAGATAGCAGGGTTCCTGTAAAAAGGTCTGACCAATCAGAAAGTGATGTTTTAGTAAGGAATGATGACGTTAAAGGGGACCAACATCCCGCTCCCATTGCAAAGGATATAATCCACAGACCTCTGGGACCGATGACTCATCCAAGGCATCTTGGACCATTTAGTGGTCCCAGGGCTCCACTTCATCGACCCAGAGGCCCCCTGAACCATCCTATTCCACGAGCCGGCCCTGTGGACTATGGACATACGAGGAGTTCTCCACCTCCTGTGACTCACTTCCAAGGAGACATCAGTCCTCCTCGTTCTCCTTACCATGATAGCTTAACCCAAAGCCCTTCGCCTCCATCCTATGTGAATGCACGGCCTCTTTCTACAAACCTTGTTCACCCTCCGCCCCCTTTTCACCGTCCACCGCATCCCATACATCATGGACCCCAGAGACCCATTCACCCTAGACCTCCCTTTCTTCATCCACAACTTAACTATCCTCGAGATCCACTCATCCGTGGCCTAGGAAAACGCCCTGGTCCAATGTACAGTGGTCCACCCGGACCAAGAGGTCCATTTTTCCCTCCCAAGAGACCTTATATGCCCCCACGTTATTGACTGCCCTCTTCGGATTTGTGTGCGTGAACCCTGGTTTGCCAAAAGATTGACCGCTTGGCCTCTCTGACCAGGTTCGCACCCTTCAAAGCTCAGTGTGGTGGTTCAGCCTGTGGTCTGCCGAATAATACCAAACAGAGCAACTCTGTCTGCAGTAGAAAGAACAGTGAAACGTGCAAATATTGTTAGGTTCGCCTGACAACACACAAAAGCCATAATTAGGTGGGTTCACCCCCCCGATTCTGAAAGATCCATCTACTGCAGTGAGAGAAGAAAAAAAGGACTTTACATGAGAAGAACCTTATTGATCAAGGATGAATAAAAATATTGACAAAATGGTAGGATCAGAAGTGGAGTGAAGGAAGCTTTGGAAGTGGAGCATCTGAACGGACCCACAGCCTAAAGAAGAAAAATGAGGTGGTTATCTTAAGTTTGTCTTATTTTTATTTTATTAAAGTCCGTACCATTCAGTCTCTAAGCAGACCCCATGTGCACGTGTGCTTTAATGCATGCTTTTCTGTGGAATAGGAGTTCAGCCTGACCGTGTTGTAGTATCTTTGCAACAATATATACAGAGCAAACTTAGTCGAGCCGTTACCAAATTGGTCCGTTCATATACAAGTCTCGATTTGTATGTAGACTGAAAGAGAACATTCTCACTCCATTATAATTGTTACTTTAACAGGGGTGGTGAATGTTACAACAGTAAATACAGCAGATAATTAATATTCAAGCAAATATGAACTTTATTTTCCCCTGAATTACCCCGCTAAAACGTCCTGTTAGACAGGTTATTTTCTATACCTGTGGACCATGCACTCAAATGTTTTTGAAAAGGATGGCATTTGACCATTTCAACGGCTCTTGAAGAAGATTCATCAACAGGGTGCTCAGTAGACCTTTCTGACGCCTCTGCTAATTACTTGTATTGACTTTAATAAAGACTTAACTCTGGAAAAAAACACCTTGGGAGGGTACTGTCTTTCTCAGTTATGGGTGGTGCACATCACTTAGTATTTTCTCTCTGTTTCTATTCACAGTTAGCTATAGCTGCTTGAGTGTACTGTAGAATAATCTTTAATCTCAAGATAACTTGTGTTTTCGTTTGTATTCAGCATAAAGAACCAGAATTTAAATTAATCATCAATTAGGGGTTCAATCCTCAGGGCTTTTGCCTATGATTGGTTGACACAGCCATACAGTTTAACACAAAGACCGATGATTGGTGACAATTTCTTTGTTTTTTCTGTGCATTTGTACTTGTGTGACTTCCTTAGTACTTCCATTTGTATGCAAGGCGACTTACAGTAGAATTCAAGTTTTATTTTTAGTCCGTTAACAAGATGTCACTAGATTTATTGGCAAGTATATTTAGGGTCCATTCCATTAAAAAAAAAAAAAAAAAAAAAAAGTTAATCGGAACCGTTGTTTTTTTTCAGTCAGAACCAGATGGTAATACTTCCAAGTCTGTAGAGCTGGAGGTTGGTGCCCTATTTGTGCTGATGGAGTTCTCATGTAGTTGCGTAATTGGCAATTAGAGCAATAAATAAATGATATCATGATATATTCTTGATTTCAAAGCTTGTTAATAGTTTGTAGATAGATCATTAGGGAAGGTTTACGTGTCAGCCCTGAACTCTACATAAAACAATGCAACATTTGCCCAGTTTGTTGATTTTCATTAACCTTCTTCGTAACTCTTAACGGCGTATCCAACAGTTACTCTTTAGACCAACACTTACCAATACTAGGCAATAACGACCACTGTTGTATTCTCATAATGTAGATTGATTAAGCTTTTTGTAATAACATCTTGTTCAATAGCCTCTGAGCACTTTGACGTTAGGCATGATTACTTGAATGAATAGATGTGATCTGATACCAAATTTAAACTGACACTCAATTTTTGCACGTTTACAGCGCTGTTGTGTTTCTGAAAAGATGGTTCAACAGTCAAGGTCATTGCTAAAAAAAAAAATAGGATCCAAATCACACATCCAGGGTTAAGACCAGTCTTGAATAAATAAAAACAAAGGCTAGCACTGTTTTCCAAAGGTTTAATGGTTTGATGGAGAGAAGACCTTGAAGAATATGGTATGGGACTCTGTTGCCACAAGGACAACTAGAAATCATCAATGAGGTCCTAATGAATTCCAACTGTGTCCTGGCATTCTTCTTCTCACAGTTTTGAAGACTGTTTAAGAATGGGAGTCATTGCTATAATCCAGTATAAATACATGATGTTGATTGATGAGCGTCAAGTAACGATCTTAAGTGGTTTGATGTTTAAGACGAGATTTAAATCTACCTGCTTGAGGTGCTTGCCAAAAGGAGAGGTTCTCCTTTATGCACCAATGACCTTGACTGCTTAAACTCTTTGTTCAATAAAGAAATGAATGGTGTGCGGGAGAGGGATATTATTATGATCAGAATTTGTCCTAGAAATATACATTTAATAAATATTTTTTTTTCCATTGATGTGTACAGCTTAGCTAAATCTTATTTCAGTACAAGTCTAGGCATTACAAAAAAAATGCGTATGTGAATTTGGTAACTTGCATAGTACATAAATTCAATAAATGATTGTATATTATAATATTCCAAAAAAAAGGCTCATTCTGAAAAATGGCTCCTATGAGGGTTAAAAAAATTCATAATTGATTCAGTAAAAAAAAAAATTTGCTGTAAAATGTATCATCTTTTACCAAGCTTGTCTATTGGTCACTGCATGACAAGCGACCATTAAAAGTGACTGTTTGATAATGATTAGATCACCAGTTGCTCTAAACAATTTATTAACCATGTGTGTGTGTGTGCATATAAAGAATTAGTAAAAGTATAAATGAACTGAAATTACTTAAACCATAGTTTACAAAGGTATATTTTACATATTATGTTTACTGTGGTGAATTTTGGTAGTCCAGTACACTATGACAAATGTAAGACTCTTATAGTCAGTAATATGATATGATAAAAGGTTTATTATTGCCATGTAACAAATAAAACTGAGTTATGACTGCAAAAAACATAATGACTAATTAAATTGGTTTGTTTAGAAGACTAACATCACTAAATTAGCCCAAATTAAACAAGCAGAACATATACCTTTAACGCAGGTTTTCCAACTTTTTGGCTGAGAGAAGCAGTACAGACATTTTGATATCACTTTCTCCCTCTGATGTGCGTACTTCATACTAATGTGTTTTAAAATATATAAATCTGCCTCTTTTATTTAAAAAGCAAAAGTAGTTTATTAAATGCTCTGAAATATAATATCAATATATACTATTGTACAAAATGTTTTCACTATTATTCGTATTATTTTACACATACAGCACCATCGTTTAAAAAAATATACATTGCCCTGCTGTAAGCAGCTTTGTGCTGCACTCCACACCACCTACGTGCCAGGTTCGCCGTGGTTACGTTGTCGTGTCTTGGTTTCCCGCCAGCCCTGTCGCTTTTAAGCGTTTGTTTATCACTCGGGTTGCCAGGTCTTTCCAGTGCAACAAGCAGCGTGTAAATCTGTCACTTTAAACCCTTGTTTGTAGAATACCACAGTTTATTGTGAGCACCAAAGGAAGTGTCCGAACGCGTGCCATCAGAAAATATATAGGTGTGTTTAATAATTGTGTATAATCACATTTGCATTCAGAACTGAGTGCGTATATGTGAACGACGAAAACTTTGGAGTCGCGTGTATTTAGCTGATCTGGCAACATGGGTGTTGACGCCGCTGGACACGCCCTCACATGGAGTTCGCTTTAAAGTGGAGGGGAGATGGTCAGATGCCCACTGATTCGTGATTGAAATCATTGATAGTATTATCTGTATTTTTTTCTGAAATAAATAATAGTTATGCTGACTTTTCTGTATGCAAGAGTAACGTTGAAAGAATTAAACTCAGCGATGAAGAACTGAAGTCACTAATCCATTGTGTTCATCTTGCATCTTGCAATTTCCATTTATTGTGAGATTGTTCTTTCATGGCTATTTTTATAATAAGGAACCATAATATTTCTTACCTTTTTAAACCATTACTTTCTCCTCTTTTCCTGTAGTTAAAGTGAATATCAAGTGACTGCCCAGCAGCACCAAGGACGCAGTTCTTCATCGCTCACAATTCAAGGTAGCCATGCTTCATTCACCTACCTTCGAAATGTCCACCCTTTATGATAAAATTAAGAAGAAGAAAAAAATCCTTGTTGCATATATTGTGCATTCACGTATGGTTTCCTATTAAAACAATTTAAACAGGGAATGCTGTCTGCTCAATGCATTTTAGATTTTTTTTTTTTTTTTTACCCTTCGCCAAGGTCGATTTTTTTTGTAAAAGATTCACACACGCATACCCTTCCACCCAGGCATGCACGTCTCCTCTGCGGGGAATGACAGCTGAGGACGGGCTGACTCACGTCTCTGTCACCAAGCAGACGTGACTTTGAATGCGAACGTCTCCTCCTTGCGACCAGGCTCACGCACCAGGCCGAGCAGGCCGGACACGCCGTCGCGTCGGCCGAACCTGTTGCCATTTTAACAATTTAGAACACCGCTTGCCTATCGTGGCCGGTGGCTTAATAAAAAAAAACACTAGGGGGCGCCCTGGCAACAGACCGCAAATATCAAGTGCTGGAACACGGAGGCCTAAACCAGGCCCATTTGTTCATCAGCAAATATTTTTATTCTGTGGTTGATAGCTGTGAGGTTGGTTGCTCTAAACATCTGTTATTGTCTGTTGTTGTGCCTTGGTGATGATTATTAGGATTTAGGAAGGCGGCAGATGGTGGCCACTAAGGGTCATTTTTTTTCATAGACGTGATTATTCCTGTGCTTTCGACTTCGTTTTGACTCGTGTGAACACAAAATTCGATAAGCAAGCACCCCACGCACCTGCTTGCGGCAACAATTCGACATGAAAAAACAGCGCGCGAAAAGCATTATGGGATTTTAAACACGCAAATGAGAGCCCATTGCAAGCTGCAATAGCAATAATAAATTGGTTTAAACAACTGATCTTCATGCATAGAAAAATACACGTCATACGTTTGTAATACCCGAAAAAAAAAAAACATTTACCGCGGAACGATTTAAAAATTTGTGTTTGTTTTGCGCTATTTCTTAAACAGACATTTCACGTTGTCATTGTTTTGATCTGAGCTCAAATGACACAAATGGAAGGCAAGCCTGCTCTCAGATCCCCGCTTTACGTTTCAGCACCGCGGTCAGAGCCCTTTCAGAACAAAGGCGGATTTGCGTCCCTGATGTCAGGGAGAGTCAATAATTAGTCATGCGTGTTGAAAAACGAATAAATCTCACGGGCCAAGTAGTACTACTTACATGTATAATTTTATTTGATACGGACGCTTTACTCTGCACGCTTTACTTATTGATTTATTATTATCTTTTTAATTAGAAGAATTAATGGCTAAAGCAATGTTTCTTCTTGCAAAAAGTGTATGAGAAAAAGTAAAAACCCTACTGATTGAATTAAAACATAATCACCACTTATTATTGACAACTCTAGAAAGTTGGACTCAGTGAGGATAAGGAGTTAGTGTATCCTGTCTATTTCTGAGTGCTCTTTCGGTTTTCGTCCGTGAGGGTGGAATTTGTAGACGCTCCCTGCCGTGCGACATCACGCCTTGTCACACCCCGACGGAGGGATGGAGCGGGACGCGCATCTACAGAGGAAGACACCGGCTGTAGGACTGTAGACCCACGCCAGCGCTTTAAAGGAGCGGACGCATCTCGGCCGCCTACCCGCTTATGAGATTTTAACCCCACGGGCAGCGCGCCAGCGTCCTTATTATTACTACTACTTGTAATATTATTATTTTTAATACCACGTCACGTGACGGGGCGGACGAAGAACTCAGACCTGGCAGGCAAGAGGATGACGCTGGAGGATTGACCGATTTTTAAAAAAATTTCCTTTCTGCTGGCTGCACTTGTCAACATCTGTTGAACTCTGTTATTAATTTAACCCAAATTCTAAGGAGAAACTGTAAAAGAAACACAAGAGGACCAAGGACTGCTACGAAATACGGAAAAGTAGGGTATACATTTCTATATCACATTAAATAAAAATACTCAATAAATTAAAAAAAATTTTTATTGATGTCTTTGTTCATAAATGTCATATACTTTGAAATATTACTGAATGTTCTATTTTGAGAAAAAAAAAATATATTAAAGCTAAATTTTTGCATACGTAGGATAATGGGTTTTTTTTTGTTTTTTTTTCGTGCCTAATTTAAAATTTGCCATTTTTATGCTACACCCAAAGCATTTAAGGATAGAAACATTTGTCCCTGGGCTGATTCCCCCAAGGATTCATTTAGCCTTTTACTTAGAGACCCGTGAATACACCAAACTGTGCACTGAAGAATCTTTTGTTCCTCTGAAGGCACAGACCTCTAGAATATTCTCCAAGGACTGGCACTGTACCTTTAATTCTGAGCGCTCACCTACGTTTCGCCAAGCTGATGATAAACAAATTTAGTGAAATATTATCAGCACTGAACCTGTCTGATTGGATGAATGAAATGTTTTTTTTTCTTCTCAGAACCCAACTTTAATAATCGAATGATGTTGAACATTTATTTTTTATTTACTTTCCACAGGTCTGCTCATCTTCGTTGCTTTGCTCCAGCATTGTTCTGAAATCCTTCTGATACCCATCCTTGGTGACGCTCTCCAGGATCCCCCATCCCCACCAAGCTCTTCTCCAGTGCTGATCCTCGGCGCAGCGATTCAATGAAGGAGGCCGACGCGATAAAGCTGTTCATCGGCCAGATTCCCCGAAATCTGGAAGAGAAGGACCTCAAGCCCATCTTCGAGCAGTTCGGGAAGATCTACGAGCTGACTGTGATCAAGGACAAATACACTGGGATGCACAAAGGTGGGAAAGGCATTTGCCTGGGACTGATTTTAGAGATTTACATACGTTTCATAAATGATACATATGAACTGACAGCTCACGGTCACAAAACGGAGCCTCATCACATTTCATCAGTATTTGTATCCTACATCACCAGCAAAACTAGACTATTCTTAAAAAGTCTAACATTCAGCATGCTCCATATTTCCACGAATCATGAAAGCAAAAGTCCAGTGCTGATTTTAGTGCTTATATTTTATTTATCTATATTACACAATCTTTCTGTGTGTGTAAGTACTATAGGCATAATTTAATTTAATAATACACACTGGCTCTATGTAACTTCCCCCCCCCCAATCTTTGATAGGGTGTGCATTTTTGACATACTGTGCAAGAGAATCTGCCCTGAAGGCCCAGAATGCACTGCATGAACAGAAAACTCTGCCGGGGGTGAGTCCTACATCTTTATAAATGTCCATAAATGTGCATTAGAATCTAAATGCGACCTCACTTCATTTTCATTTCTCTCCTGCTTAATGGAAGCACGGAATAGTAAATTAACGTTACGAGTGCAGCGGGAGGGTCAACTTTGCGGTTTGTCCGTTAGACGTTTCTGTCTCCGGCCACCTGTGGCTCTTCTCCAGTGTTTGATATAAAATCTGACCTGTGTTTTGCAGGAGAATTAAAATTCTGTCATTAAAGACGGGAGGTAAACTGCTTTCTGAGTGAAGCATTAAAAAAAAAAAAAAAAAAGCATAATGGACTTGCTTCCAAAATGAAATTGGGCCTGGATTATGAGTGAGTGAGAGAGAGAGGCTTGATTCTTTGTCTGTCTAGATTTTTGTCCAGACAACGTTGTATAATCGTTTTTGTTAAAAAAGGGGTTTAATTGTGGTTGAAAAAGTTGAATTAGATAACATTTGGAATGGGAATTTAACATTTCAGTGTATGAGCTGGTTTGTGCATGTCTGTTGCCAACATTCATTTCGGTGTGAAGGGAGCAGAGACGACCAGCACAAATCCCATTATTAGCATGACAGTAGTCTGACCTGGGTGACCTTTGGAAAAAGATCAGTGTACCCCCTTCCCTAAATCCTTCTCCTCCTCCTTCCTCCTGCACTCCAGCCGTCTGTCATTACCCCCCACCTGGCAATCTTAAGCCCCGTAAGACCTCAAGTGTTCAATTCTCAGCCCTCCCAACCTGAAAGGATAATAGAAAAATGGCTTGAAAAGGACACAAGAATCCACATGAAGTATCTGTCGATTTAAGAATTTTTTTTGTGTTCATGCATGCCATAGAAATGTATGCATTGCTCAGTTGGAAAAATGAAATGCAATGTATACATTTCAAATTTCTATAACAACCGTAAACTGCCTGAAGTGCAACTGTGGCTTTAGGTTACGTCGCAAGTAAAACGACGCGATCTTGGTTTTGTGTGGGTGTGTGCTTTGCTTCGTTCTCACTGCGTGCAGTACTGACGTCTCTCATTTGTGTGGCTGTTTAATGATTGCCCTCTGAAGGCCCAGATACACACGGAGACAGAGGGAAAGAATCAGTGAGGGATGAAGGGAGGGAGGGAGGGAGCGAGTGGCGAACAGATGGTGTGACTGGAGCAGCACCTGGCCTTGTGTTTCATTTCAGGTGAGAGGGGAGAAAAGACGAGAGAGATAGTTGAGCGTGGAAATAAGTGGAAAACCAGAAGGAAAAGGACTCCCAGTCCTTTATCAACAAAATTTTGTTGCTTAACTGCATTTCTTTAACCCCATCTTCATCTCTTTGTGAGCACCCATGGATTTTGTTGCCATCTTGACGTGCATGTTGAGTTTACTAAATTCAATGACTAACATGAAACTAATGTGAATGCGCTAACCTCGTTAAAAACGTCCAAAGCTTCAAACCCAGTGTCTTTTATTGGTATGATCTAATTTGGGCATTTTACACTAGAGGATATTGATTTATTGAATATTGTACTTAATTGTGATATTGAAAGGAAAAAATCTGAAATTGTGGTGAAACTTCATAGTGCTTTGTGAGATTTGAATATTTATTTTATGTCTTAACAATTTCGTGTACGTCCCTCATTTTTTGTGTGAGGGAGTGATAGTGTTCGGCTCGTGCGAGGCTCTTTGCGGCATTTGTTGCGTGGAGAAATGCACAAATTGAAATGTAAGTAAGTATTAGTTATAGTGAGGTAATGTAATGTTTGGATGTATGTGCTTTTCTCTTTTCAGGGTTTTCTTTGCTCCCTCTCAGTAGGAGGATGTTCTAGCCATTCAGTCAGGAGAAGGAGGCATTAAAATATAATGTCAGCGATGGAAGATTAATCCGCGGTTTGCGCAGAAATGATGCTTTAAAGAAAAGCGCTTGCAGCAATGGAGTAAATGTGGTGTGTTTGTGTCGGGGAGCCGCTATATGATGCTGTGGTGTGGGGGAGGGGAAGGCAGGTGTTTGGACTCAGAGAGGGGGATGGATTGTGTGTGTTGGCAGATAAAGAAACAGACTTGTTCCCAGATTGAACCACTCTAATTAGGCCCGACCCATTCAGTCATTCAGATGTATATAATGATATCGCCGGCCAATGTGACTCCTTGCACTGATTCGCCACACTCTTTTGGGAATCCTGGCCATATCAATGTTACTATGTTTAGGGGGATGTCTGTTTTTTGTTCGTTTTATTTCATATTCCTTTAGAAACACCTGGGTTTGTGGCCTACCGGACGTATAGTGCAGATTATCCCGATATTCTCCGTACAGTACATGGCTGAACATGGCGCCTTGATTTGGATGTGAAGGCAGCCCTAGCTAGATGAGAAGATGATGAGGGGAGGGGGGTTTAATTAAAGAGAGATTGGACAGATGAATGAAATGGGGGAGGTGGGGTGAGAAATGAATGAAAGTTTGACATAATGAACAGTGGGTGGGCTTTAGGGGGAAAGGGCTAAAGATTGGGGTTTGCTGGGGGTGCAACCATCAGCTTAAATACAGACATCTGTTAGTAAAAAAAAAAAAAAAATTGTGTGTGCGTACGCATGCCAGCTTTATGATTAACACTCAAAAAGGACACAAACTGGCAACATTTAAACGGCCTGATGAATGTCTAGTTAACGACAACCGTAAGGCCTCTTAAATAGAGTTTATAGTACCAAAGTAATTGTTGTCATTTAGATGCTACATAAACCCAGTTACTATTTTTTTTTCCACCATTAAAAACCTAGAATGGAGGTTGGGGGTGGTTTAAAATGTCAACATTTACATGATTTGATAACACTTCTCAAATAATGGAAGTGTTTAACAACGTTAGCTTTAGCAGAATATGTAACTGCTGTTAGTTCCGTCCTCATGCTGTGATTGGCCGGGAGGCCTTTTAGGCGTGCTGATGTCTCGCAGTTCATTTACCAACTTATTTACCTTGTGCTACTGGTCACAAAAAAACAAGTGATAAGCATCCGTACCTACCTGCCTACTTGCAGCATTATGTTGCTTAGCAACAGCTGCTACATTGTTGCCATTTTTGTTTTTTTTGGTGTGTAAAACCGAAATTATTTTTTGGCCTTTTTTGTGTATGTCTGCACAGTGGAAATGGTTGGAACAAGTACTGTACTGCTAGTATTGAACATTTCACATATGGAGTTGTTCTTTCAGATATATTAGTTATATGAACATCCATAGGCTGGCCATAAGATGTGTGGAATGTCTCTTTAATGACCTAATCATGCCTGATTTCCTGAGCATTTGGAGAGTCTGGACTCTGGAAGGTGACGTGTAGCCCCCCAAGGCTCTGGAGAGAGTTTCCCATAACGGTTGTCTCTGCATTAAATTATAGCTTTGCCGTTCTCCTTTAATTCCACTTTGGGGAGGAACCATCTGTCTCAACAAAGCCACAGCACTTCCATAAAGACCCTGGGACATTCTGTCTCCACCTTGTGAGGGACCACTGATTGGCTGTATTAACACAAATGCAGACATGTCCCCCCCGTACGGATCCTTAGAATTATAGAGCCTGCTGGACTGAACGCTTTGGCTTGCGATCTTAAGGGCCAGTGGCGTTAATTAGTGAGTTAATTGATTATTGATTATTGGTCTCTACTGGTAAGAAGGTGTAAATGCCATTCACTGTGTGCACAATTGATTTTTCCTCATCAAGCAGTGAAGGGTAGGTGGTGTCTTTTGAATAAGGGACAGCTGAAAGCAGAGGACAAGAGGGTGATGAGGCCCAGAAGCCTGGTGGCGGTGGGTGGGGTGTGGCTCGGATGATGTGTGTACATGAATGTAGATGAGTTTGGCATTTCTGCTCCTTCTGTGCCGGTCTGTTATCTGTTATCTTTGTCCTGCGTACGTATGGGAGAGAAATGGAAAGAAAGAGAAAAAGACAGAGGCAGAGGGGGTTGGGTGGATGTCGAGAGGGGAGAGGAAGGGAGAGTGGCTACTGAGGCAGCGGGTTGATTACGGTCGCGGGTCCCATTGCCTGGCAACCACGGGGGATGAGGGATGCCTGGTTGCTAGGTAACGCAGTGCCATGTGATGACCAGCACCTTGCTGAAGGATTGGGTGGGGATGTTTCTCTCTCTCTCTCACACACACACACACACACACACACACTACACAAAGAGAGAACAGTCTTTGTGTACTGACATACACAAAGGCTGAAACACTTTTTTTTTTGTATCTGCATGTTTTTTCCTTTTTGTCTGTCAGACTGTCAAAATCGTGACACACTCCATAACTCCCTCGCTCGTCTTCAGTCGGTCGTGTGAATTGGAAGAAGCAATCATGGAAATTTCCGATTACATTTAAAAACAACACAATTGGCCCTTAAGACACATTGCTGCCTGGTAAGAGCTAGAGTAGGGTGTGTTTTGCGTGTCTGTAGAGTATGCGAGTGAGGTAGGGTTGGGGTGTGTGCTGTGAGTAGAATGATGAGTGTGTCAGGAGTGTGTCACACCCTCAGCAATGCCGGACCATGATCGAGTGACTGAGAAAAAGACAGAGACAGGATGCCCATAGACTCCTGTATGTATAAAAAAAAAAATTATACAAATCTGCATATTCACTGCATTATATATGCAATACTGTGTGTGTGTGTGTGTGTGTGTGTGTGTGTGTGTGTGTGTAAGAGAGAGATAAATAAAGGTGTAGGCTCTGGGGGAAGGAATGAGGTGGGGGAAGGAATTTGATTTGATTGAATAATCTATGGATTTAATATCCCATAATCCCCCTGAAATCCCACTCCGTAGAACAGCGAAAGATTATGTGTGTGTGTGTGTGTGTGTGTGTGTGGTGGGGGGTGGGGGATGTGCGAGTGTGTGGATCTTGTGCCAAAAATACTCTGATGCGTGTCGACATCAAATGCCAGTCTTTAAATTCAGGGAAAAACCCATCTTGAGACATTCATACAGAAATAATTCAAATACATATTATATTATATTACATTATATTTTACATGAAACACATTTATATATATATATATATCTTCTTCTTCTTCTTTCATGTACCACTCTCACTCAGTCCTTTTTTTTCCCCCTTTCTTCCTCTCGCCTGAGTTGTCTGGGGCAACCTTGTTTACCTGCTGGGGAGCTCTAGTTGCGATGTTGCCATGGCAACTGCGTCACAGTGGGCCAGTGCGAGGCTGGTTGCCGTGCCGACCTGAAGTGGCACCGTTATGACTGCTTTGTACTTGCGCTCGTGCCTTTTGTGCCCTGCCTTTTACACACGCACGTACACACACACACACACACACACTTACACACACACATAATTAATTACATTTAGGATATCAAAGAACATTAGGGGCATATTAATGACTGAGGTAATTGTATCTTAAGGGCTGCATGCTAACTAGATCCTGTGTGTTCTTGCTCTTGTTCATTCGATTTGTTTCTCACACGTTGAGAATGCGGTGACCGTTAAATCCCAGTTGGCAGAGCATCTTCAGGTTGACCAGATTAGAATTATTAGGAGGTGCCGAAATCACGTTCTGTCCATGCAAGCCTGCACGAGTGTGTGGTATGAACCCCGCTGTATGCGCGCAATGTGGAGAAGCGATCAATACCCTTTCCTGTTGTGGAGCTTCTTGCTCATCATTCGGAGGAAAACCGGTCGGCCATGGGCCTCAAATGTTACCACCGTACATAAATACAACCTTCTTCAGGACTTCTGAGGCCACGTCCACCTTCTCCGTGCCATTCCCTGTTTTGCTAAAAACCGTGGCATAAAATGTTTTACAAAAGCATGTTATGTTATGACTTTATTGCTTTGCTCTGTTTTTTAAATTATTACAAATTTTTTTGCCTCCTGTTTATCACCGTACAGCCTTCAGCCCCTCTCTCCAGGCCTCTCACATTGGTAATCCTGTGTGACACTGTAATCCAGATTAGCCGGCGAGCGTTCTTAATCTCATCACTTCCCCAATCTCGTGTGGGGGTGTGCTTTTCTTGGTTCCTTGTCTGAGGGGGGCCGGAATAAGGGAGCAGAAAAATGGCAGGATTAGGTGGTAGTGTACACAAAATGGAGAGAACTAAGGATGAGACAAACGTTCACTCATTGCAGTATGAAAGGAGAAGAGGAGCAGAGATCACAAAGCAAGCAATGATCATTTATTGTAATATCCTCTCATTTATGATATTGCTCTGTAGAATAATAACCCTGATTCTGAATATTATGAGCGAAATAATTTCTGTCATTTTTGTAATATGTAATCAAAATGGCAAGATGTCACAAGGCCATATGGACGTATTCTGCATCTGTGGAATAGTTTGTTTGTTGCTCCCTGTGTCTTTCAGATGAACCGCCCCATCCAGGTGAAGCCAGCAGACAGCGAGGGCAGAGGAGGTAGGAGACCCTCCCGCAGTACACAACATTTCACCTAGTAACTTACCCACCGTTACATGTAATGAATAGAAATAACCTGGTCTTTATTACACTGTTCTAATGTTATATTATTGCTGATGATAATCGTTGGTATCTTTTTTTGCAATGGCTGCTGAGCTTTCAGCATCGCACCCTCGAATCATTTCAGTGAGCGCTAAGCGACTGCCATGTGAACTTGTTGCAGAACATAAGCCCGTGCTGCTCTGCACGTCTGTGCGCGTCTGACAAACTGTTGACTGGATGTGTGGTCTGAAAGCAAACCAGCGGAGACCTTAATGAAAACGACCTTTGACATTTAAATCTGGGTTGCTTATGAAAGCTGACAGCATCTGTGCATGAAATGTGCTGTAGATCCAGATTCAGATAGTGGGTTACTGCCCCCTGTTGGTGATGAGGGGTGGTATGGGCTGGTGGGACTGTGTTCTCCTCAAGTGTTAACCTTTCCTCTCGTGTGTCCGTCATCCATGTCTTCTTTGTCTTCCTGTCTGTCTATTTCTCTCTCCACTTCCCTTTCTACCCAGAAGACAGGAAGTTATTTGTGGGCATGCTGGGTAAACAGCAGTCTGACAGTGACGTGAGGAAGATGTTTGAGCCCTTCGGCAGCATTGAGGAGTGCACTGTGCTCAGAGGGCCTGATGGCACCAGCAAGGGTAACGTCCAGACTGTTCCTTTTCAGTGAAAGAAACTCAAAGCTCCCTTTGCCTGAGATAACAGTTGAAACCTCACCATCGGCAAAATGATCCTCCTAAATTCCCTTATCACGGAGTGACAATCGGTAGTTACAGGGACAGTCCCCCTGGAGACACTCAGTTGTCTTGCTCAGGGACGCAATGGTATTAAGTGGGGTTAATTTATTGCCAGATTTAGATTTTTGCACCAATATTTATCCATGTTCACTTGATTATATTAAGACAATATAGAAGGAGACAAATCATTTGGGTGTTAGCCTTGTTGCATAGTATTTTATAGGTTCCTCACCAGTGTGTCACCGCTATTTTGAAGCATACTGAGGATTGTCCAAATCGTCATACCCAAAAACCAGACTATTAAACAAAGGCCACAAAATGTTAGCAAGATGGGACAATCACATAGTAAAATGATTGTGTATCTAAGTATAGAGATGCGTTCTTTTGTTTTAACCAGTGAGCTTTAACAAGAAGCTCTGAACAATATCAGTTCATGCTGCAGACACACAAGGCTGCCTTCATCACTCAGTTGCATGCACAAAACAACGACCATACGCACAGCATTTAGAAAGTGAATCTACTCATGATGGAATAATAGAAGGATAGAAATACAATATTCTCAAAGGGCAAAAAGAGGCCACCACAAACCAGAGTCTAGTTTGGACGGTTTGGCCTTTTTAAAACATGACAATGAAGGTTACCCCCTGGGCCATAAATGATTAGAGGTGGCATATTACAGTGTCATTTGCAAACCACATTAGACGATGTCAGGATGTATTTCTTTGTTGTGAGTTCTGCTTTTTAAATGCACATAAACGGAAGGTGAAGAAAGAATTGTTTTTATGTCAATGCGGTGTGTTGTGTGCTAACCAGCTAGTCCTGTCTTGCAATAACAATGACAGTGAGTTACTGTAGTGTCACGTTTGTCCTCAGTACCACCTGAGAGGATACTGAGAAAGGTGTAGCTCTTCCTTTAGGGTTTATTCTTACCTCCTGGACTGGAAAATAACACTGTCAGTACCTGCTCTGCATCTAAGTATTCAGTTCAGCCAGCACAGACTGGGTACTGACAGCACGTAGTTTCCTTATTAACATCTTAAAACTGAGATTTCTTTGCTGAGACACTAGTGCTATTTTTTTTAATATACTAACTGTTACTAGCTTGGCTCAGCACATTTTCTTGTTTTTTTAGATTAGGGTTCACAGCTTTTCTGCCCCCAATTTGTGGGGCTGTGGTGGTATAACGGGTTAGGAAGCGGACCCGTAATCCCGGTCCGCCAAGGTGCCACTGAACAAAGCACCGTCCCCACACACTGCTCCCCGGATGCCTTTCATGGCTGCACACTGATCACCTGTTAAATGTGTGATTAAATGTATGCCGTGGTTGCTGTGATTCAATGAAAATTGTGCTGTGCACATAGTGACCCTTTGAGTGTGGGGACTTTACTTCGCTCAGTGTCGAAGCGAAGCGAACCTTGGTGGTTTGGGATTTGAACCAGCAACCTTCTAATTACGGGTTTGCTTCCTTAACCACAAGGCCAATCACTTCACCTAACTTCACTTGATGGAGTTTCAATCAAAAAGTTGAAATCAAAAGTGTTGCACCTTTAATGAGTATGATAACATTTTCAAAAATGCCAAATTGGATTGAACTCCAGTAATATAGTGATTTATTTATTTAATAATGCTACAGTTCCTGAATTCAGTGAGGTAAACCAGGGTAAGCGATATGCAGAGCTGTAGCCTTTCTGGTCCAATGATGTGTGTCAAAGGTGTGATCTTGGGTTTCTTATTAGGGACACATTGCATATTGGACGGTTAATATGCTTACAGGGGTACTGTTGATTAACTGTATTATGGTCTCCTATGGATTAAGGCTAATAGCACATGGGTCCATACAGGCCACCATCACATGGTGATGGATGTCATGTGTGTGGTGGCTAATGATGAAGCAATAGATGAGTTTTTTTGCTTTTTTGTTTTCCATGGTGTGTTGGCCTTGTAACGAATGGTGAATTATTCTTTTTGTGAGTGATTCATATTAGGTGGATATTTGAGTGTGTTTGTCTCCTGAGTCTTATAATGCATTTTGCATTTGCAGGATGTGCATTTGTGAAGTACCAGAGCAATGCTGAAGCCCAGGCAGCAATCAGCACATTGCATGGCAGCCGTACACTTCCGGTCAGTGTCTCTTTCCCTCTTTCACACACTTGCAAACTCTCACTTTTTGAAGGCCTAAAGTATAAAACAGGGAAAATTTTTATATTTAATTTCTTTACTCAAAACTTTTTTTTTTTAAAACAAAATTAGTCCCTTAAATTTTCTTGTAAAATTTCCTTAATTTTACTATAGGTATACAATATAAAGAATTTCTAGCAAAGGAACACTCCAGAAACTCCGTATTTATATTTACAGCATTTATCAGACATCCACAGTGATTGAAAATCAGTAGTTACAGGGACAGTCACCCAGGAGACACTCCGGGTAAAGTGTCTTGCTCAGGGACACAGTGGGGTTTGAACCTGGGACTTTGTGGTCTTCTGGTTCACAGGTGGGTGTCTTACCCACTAGTCTTCTGTCTGAATATCATTTAGTTATTTGTTTTGTTTCTAATGCCCCCATTAATAATCACTTTTGACTTCTGTAGAACTCGTCTACTGCTGCCTGTAAATTGAATTCATGGCAAAAAATCTTTGAAGCTCATCTGCCAAACACCTTTTTCATTGCAAATAATTGCAAATATTTTAATTCTGTGTCATTATTAATGTTTGTTTGATCACTCTCTTTTCTTTTTTTGACATTTAGAAATACGAAACTGTGCCTTGTCTGATAAAATAAGGGTTAAAGTTTTTTTGTTTTCTCCTCACACAGGGCGCATCATCCAGCCTGGTTGTGAAGTTTGCAGACACCGAGAAGGAGCGGGGCATTCGGCGCATGCAGCAGGTGGCCTCTCAACTTGGAATCATCAGTCCCATGAGCCTCCACCTCGGTGCCTACAACGCCTACACCCAGGCTGTGAGTACATTTTGGCAGTGGGTGCAAAAGTGAAATTCACCAAGCACACAAAACAAGACAAAAAAAAGGCCCCACCCGTCTTTAATTACACAAAGAGTTTAAATCTCAGAAATTACTCACATTCTCAGAAATAAAGCTATAGATTATATACAGTGTTCTTTAGTGAAAATGTTGCATTTTCTTATAATTGTTATACATAGAAAATGTTGAACAATGAATAACAGGAATTTGAGTAATTTTTTTATACTAGTTTGATGTGTTGCTTTTATTTTTATTTCTGTGAAGGGATGCAATACAAATGTTACACTGATACGTGAATGACAGTTTCTTTATTGCGCTCCTGCTTATCTTATCTGCAAATGAATTCTGCAGTGAGCCTAATAACTCAAAAAACAGATAAGATTTTGTTGTTTACTTTACCACCAGTTGCGAGATTAGAACTAGAAATTACTGCCTGTTCTTAAAGCCACAACGGGCATCTTGGGATCTCAGTAGCACCTCTCTCTCACTTCTAGTTCAATATTTCAGAATGAATTAAAAATGTTTCTAATTCCATAGTAATGTTTATATTTGCACACAGAGCAACAAGTTGTCGATTTAACTTGGATCTTTGTATTATGTATTTAATAATAATTGATTTAATTTTCAGACATACATACACTCACTGACACACCTAGACTACAGTCTGTTAGTATTGCTCATGAATGTCTTTCTCCAGCTGGTTCAGCAGCAAGCTCTGGTGGCCCAGTCTGCATATTTGTCTCCCGTGGCGACAGTGGCGGCCATGCAGATGCAGCAGCTGGCGGCTCTCAACCCAAGCGGCATCATAGCCACACCCATTGCATCAATCACCCCTTCCTCAGGTGGGGTGGCCTCTGGCTCTTCCTTTGAACAATACGTTTTAAATATTGGAATGTGTGGTAAGGTGTTTCCTCCTGACAGGTACCAGCACGCCCCCTGCCATTGCAGCCACACCCGTGGCTGCCCTGCCTCCACCAATCGCAGTTAATAGCTACACAGCACTTCCGGCACCGCCCAACGGGCAGTCAGCCACTGAAACACTGTATACCAATGGGGTCCATCCTTATCAAGGTCAGACTCCTGTCTATTGTTGTTGTCATGTAATATTACACAGCATCAAATCATTTATTATTATATTGTAATATTCTGTCAATCCTGTGCAGCTCAGAGTCCAGCCCTGGATCCTCTTCAACAGGCATACACAGGAATGCAGCACTACACTGGTATGGCACTTTGTTACTGTTCTTATTATTGATCTATGATCAAGAAGTCAATATGCTCTGAAAAGGCAACATGTGTTCTATCAGAAGATTCTCGCATAGAAACGGGAATATTTTCACTGCTTCGTGTGAGAAGTTTAAGTTTGTGGTTTGACGCACCAGCAGTACATGGTTTTACAAATTATGCTGGGGAAGAGCCAGAAACCAACGGCCTGACGTGCATCTGTCTCATTTATTTTGACAGCCACTTACCCAGCTGCGTACGGATTGGTCGGCCAGCCCTTCCCGCATCAGCCGGCCCTTGTTGCCCAGCAACCTCAACAGCCACAGCAGCCTCAGCAACTGCAACAGCGTGAGGGTACTTTAATTATGTTTTTAAGGTCATTCTGTCCCAATTACATTTTCTATTCTCTCTGTATAGCATGTCGTTGTAGGGTTTAGTGAAACATGAGCATTTGTACCTCACACCATAATAACTTCTGTTTTGTATTTCCTTTTTGTTCCTTTTCTATCACAGTATCTCTCATTTTCTTTTTCCTTCTTTTCAGGTCCAGAAGGATGCAACATCTTCATTTATCACCTTCCCCAAGAGTTTACAGACTCTGAGATGCTACAGATGTTCTTGCCTTTCGGGAACGTGATCTCAGCCAAGGTGTTTGTGGACCGTGCCACCAACCAGAGCAAATGCTTTGGTGAGGAATCAAGTGAAAGTCATGGGACAGATAGCATTAGAAACAATTCTGCAAAATGCCCAGAGATATTAAAATGATGATGTCTAAAAAAGGTTGAGGTCTTATGCCCATTGTGCTTCTGTATTGTTGTTATTTCCAGGCTTTGTGAGCTTTGATAATCCCGCAAGTGCTCAGGCTGCCATCCAAGCCATGAACGGCTTCCAGATCGGCATGAAAAGGCTCAAGGTCCAGCTGAAGCGGCCTAAAGATGCCAACCGGCCCTACTGAGAGTGAGAGGTAAACCATGTTTTCTTCTGCTAATGGAAAATTACAGTACAACAACAGGGAAAGGTGGAGGTTAACATAAGATTGCTGTTTTTATTCATTTACTAATTACTTTCTTCCTTTGCTTGGCCATATCTAAATAATATCTTTCCAGGTTCAGGCATTATATATAAATATTTATTTATAACATCCACTAATTAATTGTTTGGATGTTATTCTACCCATAGGAAAGAGATATTATGCAATAAAACAATAAAAATTCCATAATGCATATGTCTAAATGTCTGTTGCCATTTCATAATGTGGTGTTCAAAGACAAAAACAAATCTTGGTTTTGTTCCCTCAAAATCCATCTTTATATTGCAATGCTGCAATTGTTTTTGTCAACAAGTATGTATCAACACTTCCACTGTTTTATTGTGTTATTGTTACATTTTTAGCTTGGATGAGAGTCTGTGAAAAAAATTTAATAATAAAAAATTTTAATATTTAAATACAGATACAAGTAACCCATGCAAATGTAACCGTTTTTAGAATTGGTGCAGAATCAGTTTTCTGATTCTACTGATAACCATAACAGTATTACATTGACGGAATAGCATCAATGCTGTTAATACATCATTAATTACTTTTGATTTTATTGTTTTTGTGCTGTCATTTTGTCCATTTTTCTGAAAACAAACAAACAACAAAAAAAAAAACAATCCAACCCCATCATACCACACCCCAAGGCTGTCCTCTCCAATCATAAAGCACGTGGAGACCCCGTCGCTAAGGCAGTTACCTAGCAACCAATAAAGCTTCCCCCCCTTCTTCCTCTCACAACATTTTGTAAGTTGATTGGCCTGTGTTGGTTGCTGTGGCGATATCTATTGCCTGTGATGGTTGCCAATAGCAATTTTGTGTTTGGGGCATTGCCTCTGCATCCACCATGCTGAAAGGGTGCATGGCAGGTTGCTGTGGTGACCATAAACTTGTGTTTGGTGCCTTGTGATTTTCTATTTTTTGTTCTGTTTATACTGATCAATAACTATGATTTTAATTAGATTATAATGTACAATGAAAAAAACATTATTTCTTAAACATAACTTAAACATTTTTTCTGTTTAACAGTGCATTTAATATAAATACACTTCCAAATACATATATATATATATATATATATGTATGTGTGTTCAATATATATATATGTATTTATGGCAGAATTTGTTTTTGATCAGTTCCCTCTGTGTTTTGTTGGTCATGATTTCTATTTCTTCTCTAAACTCCCTTGTTTAGTTGGGTTGTGTTTTAGTTAATATAAATGTGGGGGTTTCAGTGTGGTTGTTTTTTGGAAAACCTGGATATGCTGTTTTGTGCAGAGCAAGAGAGAGGGTATGTGTGGATGGTGTATGAGCGAGATCAAGCAAGAATCTCTGTGGGAATTTATGTTTTGCTTGGAAAGAAGTGTGTGTGTGTGTGTGTGTGTGTGTGTGTGTGTGTGTGTGTGTGAATGTGTGATTTACTGGCTGTGTGTTTCAGTTGGTCTGCTAGAGGGATACTTTCTCTATATCTCAAACCTCCGAGGTTTGAGGTGCTGGTTTGTGGTTGTCAAGGTGATAAGTGACTTGTATTGCCAACCCAAGAACAGCATTCCTCTGTAAGAATTCTGGGATGTGTACAAACCTAAACAGAAAAGAAACTTAAACATTTTCAACCACTTATTTGGCCTTTTGGATAATGCAAATCTAAATATTAGTATGTGGAACCCAGAATTCCTATGGTGCATGTTGGAGATGTTTGCTTGCCAGAAATACGTTTCCCAAAAGACCCAGTACATCCACATTCATAGAGAGTTAAATGAATAAAACATGAATAAAACAAAAATGCAAAGGTTTTTACAAACAACTGCCCATGGGTGTGCAGCAGCAATCCCTATAGATTTACCACAACACAGATATATTTTTGCAATTTTGTAGTAATAGTTAGTTGTAAAGACTCTCTCACAGACACACACACACACACACACACACACACGAGAGAAAGAGAGCCGTTATGGGTTAACATAGCAGTTACAGATGAGCACATTTAGTACAGGGTGTCATTTTAAGTGTCATATTGACCTTGTAACATAATTTTTTACATATAGTATTCACTTTTTGTTTGCTGTTATTTAGCCCTGAATGTGATTTTTAAAAAAACCATTGCTGCTCATGGTTTGTACAAAAAGACAACAATACATGAATAGATTGCTGCTCCATTGCCAAGGGTAATAAACTAGTCCCAATATTGAGATGCAAATGTGAAAATGATAAAATTGAAATGAATTATTTGCTCAGTGAAATGCATGAAAGAATGGTAAGCAGAATGTAATTTTGCATCAACAACGTGTTGGGCAGTTTTATTTATCTGTGCATTTCTTAGCAACTCACCTTCAGTGGCCTGTGAAATGCATTTCCAACGATAGTCACGTTCCCGTGTTACTGTGAAAATACACACAGACCTTAACGTTTGTTTGCGACCAAATTCAGGTGTAGCTGTCAAATTTGAGATTTCATTCAGTGTTGTAAATACTATTATAATATTATTTTATATGACCACCCGTGGTTAAGACACATGGGGACCTTCAGCAAACAAATTTTGGGGTCAGTGTGCAGTTTCAAACCAACATCTGTGTGAATTTATTCATGTCTTATTGTCTTTCTTCCCCCCTTCTCTCTCTTTCTTTCTCTCGTTGTCCTAGGAAAACGTGGCTGAATCATGATGTCAGTTAAGGGGCGTCCTAATTTTATTCTGCTGTTTACTGTTGAGATTTAAACATGGGACCAACTGCTCTGCCAGGGCAGACCCATACTACTGCTTATTGCATAGGACCAAGATCTCTATTCAGAACCTAATCAGTATATCTAAAAACAAGTACAGAGGGAGCCTGAAGGGCACGGAGTGTGGAGATTAAAATGATGGATTATTGTTTGTGAGGCTGTACAGTTAGATTTATCAATTTATGAAATGACTGAGAACAGGGACTGGGACGGGACAAACTATTTAAAATATTTCGCTGTACATATATCATGTTTTAAAATGAAATCAAACATTTTTAAGATATTATTATTATTATTGTTATTATCTTTTTTTTTTTTTTACTGTTTGGACTTGTTCTTATTGAAGTCCATTTATTCACATACGTAGGTTAGACATCTTATGTCCAGACTATTTAATTATTTAAAAAACACTTTTTCTTTATTTTATTCAACTGCTGTTTACAAATAAAACTCAATAAAAATCTTTAAATCCGTTTGCTTTGGTTCTCTTTCTGTGCTTGATAGAGTGTGAACAACCAGAAAGCAAACACCATTGCCTTATTAGAACCCACAAAGAAATGTTGCTGTGTTGCCCCAGAATGACCCAGAATTTTGTATTATTTCTTTTCAGTATTCATCGGCTGATCAGATTAACCAAATGTAAATGTCATTATTAATGATTGAGATTTGGGGGCATAATGGACTTTTAAAATAAACAGAACTCTTCAATCATGTCAAAATGCAGGGATCTTTGTTGAGGGTGTTTTTTTGTTTTTTTTTGTCCGGGAGACACAACACTGCAACTATGATCTGCAAAATTATTTAATTACATGCTGTGATATTGACGTTTAGTTCTCAAGTTCTGTAAAAATGCATACCCAAATAAATGATACAGAGTCAGTCACCTCCATACACGCAATCACATCCTATTTTATATGCTATTTGTTTTTTGGGGGGAAACTACTCCTAATGTAGTATATTATCATTTGAAATACTGTAAATAGTAGTTTTGGGCGGGTAAGGAAACAGACCCATATTTCAAATCCTGACATGCCAAGGTGCCACTGAGGTGCCAGTGATTGCTACATTCATGTAGTTGTAAAAAGCATGACAATATATTAAGTAATCCAAAGTATTCAGAATACTTTACTCACATTGAGTAACTTAACGGAATACGTGACAAACTACATTTTGGGGCATGTATTCTGTAATTTGTAACGAAATACATTTTAAAAGTAACCTTCCCAACACCGCCACTGAGCAAAGCATCATCCCCACACACTCAGCCATGACACCTGTCATGGCTGCCCACTGCTCGCCCCAAGTGATGGTTAAAAGCAGAGAACACATTTCATTCAGTCACCGTGTGCTATGCTGTGTTTCACAATGACAAAACTTCACTTTCACATTTCATCAACTATGAACTTCTATGATACGGAGTCCCAGTGATCCGGGATGGGCCCTTGCAGCAGCGACCCTGGGTAGGATTAAGCGGTTATGGAAAGTGACAATACTATAATAATATTGTGGTACAGGATTCTGTGAATAGAAAATGCGCAACGTGTTAAAAGAAAAGCGCTTTGAAACAGTGGTGTAGTGACCTCTAGAGGAAAAAAAGCAGGAATGGTTTTCAATTGGTCATTGTCACTTGTTCAACAGCCATTTGAAGAAATAATTATGAAGAGAAATATGTTATGTTTAACATTTAAACAAAATAGATTAAATGTCAACCAACATACAATACAGTTCATACATTTAGGGCCCTTTACTCCGTCCAGACAAAGTGTCTGTTAATGATGGAATAGCTTCATAAAGGTAGACAGGAACTTTATCAGCAACAATTAGTCTTGGAATGATGTGTTTGTTAACCCAAGTCTGTCACTTTAAAAGCTTCATTCATTCAACACATTATTTTAGTAGAGCTTAAAACATTTGCATTGATTAAAGCAGCAATAAAACATGTAAAAAAAAATTCCACAGGGAAAACAAGGACATTAGTAAATGATCCTAAACTTTTGAACTGTTTTGTAAGCAAATGAGACCTGAAATAACCTGGGCATTTTAGACAGTTTGTGCTATTACATTCTATCCTCCATACATATGGGGTGGTAGTAGCCTAGTGGGTAACACACTCGCCTATGAACCAGAAGACCCAGGTTCTAATCCCGCTTACTACCATTGTGTCCCTGAGCAAGACACTTAACCCTGAGTGTCTCCAGGTGGGGGACTGTCCCTGTAACCGCTGATTGTAAGTCTCTGGACAAGGGCGTTTTATAAATGCCGTAAATGTAATACAGGTTCAGAGTTCATTCTTAAATCCATATTAAGGCCCAATCTCATTTATCCTTCTGTAAAGACAAATACTCGCCATGGCTCTTCTGATGCCAGAGCACGCACGACAACAGGGGCCTTAATTAAAAGGTCACCTCGGCTGACCTCAACCTTCTCATACCGCCAAAGTAACAAGCTAGTTAACATTCTGGAACGCTGCGAAGGTACATGAAAGGATTTTTTGGCGGGCGGTTTTGAGTTAAAAGCCCATCCCTTAAGTAGAAGGTTGATGGACTGTGTCTGCACGGCACAGGAACGTTCATTACGACACGTTTTAGGGTGTATCCGTCGGACGTCATTTTAAACAGCCCGGGCCACGCCCTGCCCGACCACGCCCCGCTCCGGCCCCGCCCCGCTCGTCCGACGCCGATCCCCGCCCGGCCAAACATCCGTCGCGGAGCTGTAGGCCTCTCCGTCGCGGGGAAACAGTAGTGGGAAGTCGGGCAGCGGAATTACAAATCACAGCCGGGGACCCGAGAAACTGAGGACAAACCACTGTTTTTTTTTTTATTTATTATTAATTTAAACCCTCGCCATCGGGCGTCTACAATGTGGAGAACACCGCGGACCGAGGAGAGCGGATCGTAGTCGATGAAAACAAGTTATTACAATTTTTTTAAATGTATATTTGTTAGGACTCGGCTGAATGGCGTCTCCTGCGTAACGGAGGACTTGGGACGCAGAAGCACCGCAGCAGCAGCAGCAGCAGCAGCGTCGCCGCTTTTGTACCTGGCTCCGGAAGTACCGTTATGTGAGGATCCGTGCTGCCGCCTTCAAGTGCTGCTGGCAAACTCGCATTTACGAGTCTTTCTCCTCTTTCTCCTCCCTTTTTCTTTTAAATGGCGAAAAATACATCTTAATAGCCGAGTGTCGGAAACAAGAAAACAAAATGGGCGCTGAGGTTTTTTTTTTTTCCTTCCACGTCTGCCGGGAGACGCGGTCGCGATTTCGCCTTCCGTGTTCGAGTGGAAAGTTATATTTTACAGTCAAACAAAGCTCTCAGATGTCCGTGTGGTATCTAAATTGGTTGATATTGGCGTCGCCAATACTATACAAGACCATAGCTTTACTGTGTAGGACCAGTCGGTAGAGAAGGTGTTCCTGACTCGTAAATTACGACATTTCCGATAGCACTTGAAGGCGAAGAAAGTGCACAATTTGCTGTAAATATGGTCCTCGGTGACCTGTGTTGTCTTCTTTCACGTGTTTTTTATTTTTTTTAATTTTTTTTTAAGAACAGGCGTAAAGCTGACGAGGCGTAGTGTAGGTTTTGTGGTTAGCCGGAGGCTAAAATGTTTTTCCTTTTAACGCCGTTACGGTACATTGCGGTACATTTTTAGTTTCATTATCTAAAAGATAGATATCACTCTGAAACGAGAACTTTCCCCCCCCTGTTTCACGTGGTTTGAACACATAAAGACTTGCGGCCCGGGGGGCAGCGTGGTCCCCACCACCGGCTCTAAACAGGAAGGGGGGGGGTCTGTTGAAGGGGTCGAAGGTCATTCAGACTCAACATTTATTGTGTTTTGGCAGAGTGGTGAGATGCAGTGAGATACAGGAACTCGTTGAAGTTGAAAAATGCGGGGTTTTTTGGGTGCGGTGATTCTACTGTTAAGGAGTTCTAAGTTTTTTTTTTTGTTGTTTTTTTTATCTCTGGTGTTCTCAAGAGTTAAAGATTGCTGCTGCTGAGTCGATGGAAGATGAGCTGGCATCTTTAACCATTAATTCTGTGCTGGTGGGGCTGAGGTGTCCTCATTGAAAACCGCCGTCTGAGTTCTCCAGGAGCGGCCTGTTGATGGTGGTTCTGATCCACTTCGGCTCCACTCCCAGAAAGCCCCAAACCAGCCACCTCAGCTGAGATCCAGAACGGACCTTGGTTCCGATGTCACGGCTGGCTTGGTCCCATCCAGCGAGTGCTTTTCCTAGCTTTTGTCTTAGTGTCCCTGTGATGTTGAAGCGGTGCTACCTGAATATGGCGAATTGAACGTGTCGAATGATGCTTGTGAGTCCGTCTCACAGCACGTCTCCCATCTTCCTTCTCAGGATGTTGTCCGCGCTGAGTGATTGGTTCTGGCAGGACTGGCTGTGGTTTCCGGAAGGCCTGGGATGGAAAGACCTTGAGAACAAGGGTGATGAGGTCTACGCCAAGGCCGGTGACCTCTGGGTGACCTTACCTATCGCCCTTTGCTTTCTTCTTGTTCGACAAGTCTTCGAGAGGTCAGTTTTTCTACATGCTCTCACAAGCCCCCCTCCCCATCAGTGACCATCACATGATTGTCTGTCATTGTGGCTTAATCTCGATTTATCTTTCTTTTACGTGGCTATGAGGAATGAGACTCCATTTGTCCCCTGTGTGCCTTATCATATCTCAAAGAACACATAGCTGGTTTCTAAACTACTGATAAAGACCGGCCGTTTCTGCCGCGCCAACGTGCCGCTCTCATGCTTTTGTTGCTTGTGCAGGAAAGTGGCCGTACCTCTGGCATCTCTTCTGGGGGTCCGAGAAAAAGTGCGTGTCAGGGCGGCACGCTGTCCCGTTCTGGAGAACTTCTTCAGTAGCAAAGCAAAGCAGCCTACACAGGTAAAAACGTCACTGCACAGAGAACCCCGGTCCCCGAGGGACGGATTGTCATGTCTCCCGATGGAACTTGAACTGCTTACCGAACTGTAAATAAATACATACAAACGTGTTTCAGAAAGAGATTTGACGTTAGCAGGGAAAGAATGGTTCTTTGTCATATTCCCCTCACACTGTTACTCAACTTCCCATTTCAGAGTGCTGTAGAGAGCTTAAGTAAACAGACTGGCTACACTGAGCGACAGGTTCAGAGATGGTTCCGGAGGCGACGGAACCAGGAGCGCCCCAATCAACTCAAGAAGTTCCGTGAGGCCAGGTAAATAAAGGAAAATGGGGGGGAAAAAAAAAACTCTCTGCGGCCATTTTACTTTCGTTTCAATATGGAGAATTATTGAGAATAGTCTTCCCAAAAAAAAGTCTTTTTTATTATTATTGTAGCCCTTTCATCTACTTTAACATTCACAATATCAACTTTTTATTATATATAAAAATGCACAAAACATGCATGTAAGAAGTTCCCTAGGCGTCAAATACACAAAGCATTAAAATGTAATTGAAAAGACAATGACAAATCCAACATCAATGGCAATATTTGATTGTAGTAAAAATGGGCCCGTGCTGTTCCTTGTTCCTGACCTGATGGGAACTTGGCTAGTAGATCGCCAGTGCTGCATTATACAGTTGGTTCGCTTTTGGCTGCCGTATAAAGGTTTCTTTGTGGTCCCGAGTGGTGTGGCAAATCTATTAATGTTTTATATGTTCAGAAGCATAGGGTCACTTTTTTAATTTCATTTTTAATTCTTTGACGTGAACGGACTCTACGCTTGGTGTGCATGTTTGTTTCGCTGATCTAGTTTGTTCTTTTGCAGTTGGAGATTTACCTTTTACCTTTTTGCTTTCATTGCTGGTCTTGCTGCACTAATCGATGTGAGTACACGTGCTTGGGTATATTCTATTCACACCATGCTGAACTCAGGCGAGCGTCTGAAACGCATCCTCTTCTCTCTCTCCGTCTCCTCAGAAGCCTTGGCTGTATGAAATGGAGGAGATGTGGAAAGGCTTCCCTAAGCTGGTGAGTCCTCACTGCTCCAGTATCCAAATCGTTGTAATCATATTTCCCTAATATTTGTGAACGGTGTTTGGCTGCCTAATAACCAAATTTTATGGGTCAGGAAATGAAAGCATGATTATTCCATGTGAGACATTCATTCTGAAGTTCTGCTTTTTATGTGAAGGGCTTACTTACTCTGCTTTTAAAATGTTCACACTGTCGTCTCTCTTTGTGCTGATTATTATTGCCTCACTCCCTCTGATTCAAATTTGGCAAATATTAACCCAAATTTCCAAAAGCGAGTCATATCCGCTCCGGTTTTTATGTCATTTGTTACTCACGCACATTTGTTTTCTCCTCTCCGTCCCCCAGACTCTGCTCCCCTCGCAGTACTGGTACTACATGATCGAGCTGGGCTTCTACATGTCTCTCCTGTTCAGCGTGGCGTCAGACGTCAAGCGCAAGGTGAGTTCTGTTCTCCATCTTCGCCACAGACAGCTCCATGACCGCATCTCGTGAGGCCGTATCGTTAGGAAGGCTTCCTCTGGCCCGGCTACTCGCAGCGTGGCCAAGGTTCAACAGTTCAGACAGGCTGTGCCATGTCAATTTGACTCGTAGTAAACGGTCCCCTCCAGGCAAGTTGTAAGCATTTAAAGTAATGCCACATGAGAAATGTTTTTTCTATGGCGCTGGAATGAGTACTTAAGTGTGCAAATGTGTCATGGTTCGGTGTTCTTGGAAGGGTGATTTTAGGTCACTGGGAAGGGACCGATGTAGCCCAGAAGGACGCAACTACGCTAGGTTTCTCCTCTGCTCACTGTGAGTGTGTGTCTGGGCGGGTAAGGACTTGTGCAGGATTTGCAAATGGGGTGTGGGTGAAAATTTCTCTGTTTACAGTGCAGGTAGATCGTATTATGTCAATCCTCTTTCTTTCAAGCATGCACTACATAAACACAAAAGCTTGTTAATATTGTAATTATGGTCATTTTAAAAAAAGGTCATGTTACAAAAATGTTTAGTCCCCTGCACATTGAAACTTTATAATAAATAAATAAATAATTATTTATTTTTAAAAAACATTTTATGACAATGTGACTAGACAGAGGAAGTCAGCCAGTGGAGAATGTGCATCTCATTTGCAAGATTGTGTCTTGCTTTTGTGATGCAACAGGTCAAAACTGCAGAACCAGAAAAACAGAAATAGCCGTAATAACGATCTGAAATTGCCACCTACCTTAATGAAGCCAGACGCACCGTAGACGTAAATTCTTGTATATACTTGTTTGCATTTAGTGGTTTAATTGTTTGCATCTGCTGGTTTAATTGGCCTAGTTGAGTTAAACAGTCCGCTCAAATTTACAGGATTACTTCCTCAATTCATCCCCCCTAACGCTAGAGATAATTGCAACAGGGTGGGGGATTAATCGGCAATTGCCAGTTGTTTTCCAAAGCCAAGAATAGACCAATCACGGATCAGCAGCTATGAAATGTCTCTAATGTGCTTATGTTTGACATGACCTTTTCAAGCTTGATTTTCCCCTTATAATATAGTGTTTGGTAAATTGTCTGCATTATTATGAGTCCGCAGACCTGAGTTTTGTTTTGCGTCACCTGCGTTGCACTTGCATGATGGGAAGTGTTGCTGAATGGAGGACGAGAGGAAGTTCCCGTTTTGGAAAGCTGGAATGAGAGCGGTGTTAATTCTTCAGGCTCGTTAGGCTTTGGCTGCAACAGAGATTTGGAGGCGTGGAGGCAGACTCTTTTTGTCATTTTAAACGGTGTGCTAGGCATTTTTTTTATCTTATAATCAGTATTGACACTGCTTGCTTCACACGCAAGACGGACCGGTTTGTCTGTGTGGTAATATTGGCAATGCACAGTTTTGTGGTTGCCCAATTACCACTACTTGGTAAATGAGTTCTTAGACCCAGCTCAATTTTTTTTTTTTTTTTTGCTGAACTGTCCATTGTTGGCAGTGATCTTTGGACTTGGGACTCCTGTAGAACATCAACAGCCCTTCTCTCCTCTGGCAAATAAGTGTCCGGTGAGGTTAAGAGGGCAGAGACCACTGCGAGGATGGCGTTGTGCTGAGCAGCGTAGTGTTAACTTGTGAGTAGAAGCAGCTCTGGATGAGTGAGTTAAATTAGGCAGAAATACAAACTGTGTATCCTGTGGTTACAGGAGCTGGGCGACTTTTGGTGGCCACGAAAAGAGCACATGATCATAATACTCACCCTTTCTGTTTATATTGCCTGTTATATAAACCTCTTTTTGTGTAACCTAGACATGAACATGGTAAGACTTTTCCAGAGAACCGAGAGCATGGAACGTGCAGAACAATATGCAGTGTCAATTTTCCTTTCATACGTTGTTTTGTTAATAAAGAGACACTGTCCACCCATTCAAGAAGGGGTGGTAGTAGCCTAGTGGGTAACACACTCGCCTATGAACCAGAAGACCCAGGTTCAAATCCCACTTACTACCTTTGTGTCCCTGAGCAAGACACTTAACCCTGAGTGTCTCCAGGGGGGACTATCCCTGTAACTACTGATTGTAAGTCGCTCTGGATAAGGGCGTCTGATAAATGCCGTAAATGTCCACCGTTGTCATGTGACTTCTTTTCTCTCATCAGGACTTTAAGGAGCAGATAGTTCACCATGTCGCCACCATCACGCTAATCAGCTTCTCCTGGTGTGTGAACTACATCCGAGCTGGCACCCTCATCATGCTGTTGCATGATAGTGCTGACTACCTGCTGGAGGTAGAACTCTATATTCATAACGCCATGAGCTTAGGTCCCTAGCATCACACGTTATTAGTGGGTCTGGTTTGTGGTTATGCTAGGAACGTATCTGTAGCTTAGTTTCAATATATAATACCTAATACATGCACAGGGCACCGTTATGATTTAATTAGACTGGGTCTAAAGCTGGGTGCAATGCAATACAACACTGCGTGCAGTAATGCCGCTCATTAAATTAACGTGCTGTGGTTTGCTGCCCTCTAGTGGTTCTTATTTGCAGCTGCAGCAGATCATTCTATTCTTTTGTCCTTCCTAATTTCCTCTCTTTATTTTCTTCCCCAGTCAGCAAAAATGTTTAACTATGCAGGCTGGAGAAAAGCTTGCAACTATATATTCATCATCTTTGCCGTGGTCTTCATTATCTCCCGACTCATCTTCTTCCCCTTCTGGTGAGGTTCTCCAGAATAATCACAGCACAGTTCAATAACCAGCCTTAATTTAATTAACCTTAATTTTTTGGGTCATTTGTATTGAAATGCAACGAATATTTACCCCTTTATATACTCTCTTCATAATAAAGCCCATTGATGTTTGTCACATCTGTAGCAAACCTGATCTTTTGTCTGTCACATACTTGAAGTAATCTAAATTCTAGGGGTGTGTATTGGTGTATGTATACATGGGTCACGATGCGATTTTACTCTGCCTGAAATGTCAGTGATTTGACGTACCCAGCCGTACAGCGCCATCTACAGGTGTGGAGGTTGCAGTCTCACGCGGACTCTCACCTCTGCTGAGCTCACTAAAGAAAACGAATCACCCGGTGGACTAAATTTGTGTTCAAAAATAACGATACAGTATTACCACATAAAATATCACAATATATTGCTGTATAGATATTTTCTAGCACCACTACTAAATTAATTTAGAAGTAATAAACTTCGAAGCAATAATCAGCATCAGTAGCGCAGTTGGTGGTTTAGCTTCTGTCCTTATCTAATCTAACTTTTTTGGAAGGTGGGTGGAATATTTAATATAACTGCTTTCCCAAAATAAGTGTGTATGTGTTACTTCCTCTGCAGGATCATGTACACAACATGGGTGTACCCTCTGACGATCTACAAACCGTTTTTTGGTTTCTACTTCTTTAACGGGCTACTGCTGGTACTGCTGTGTCTTCATATCTTTTGGGCGGTGTTAATTGTGCGCATGGCCATCAAGTTTCTTCCTGGCAACGTAAGTGTCCTTAAACGGTTTACCCATATCACCTGGTCCCATTTTCGTCACGGGCTAAAAATGTGATTTCTTTTCAGAATATTGTCGAGGATGAGCGAAGTGACAAAGAAGAGACTGACAATTCCGAGGATGACGACAACGAGGACAAGGCGAATGGCAAGGCAGCCAAAATGAAAAACGGACCAGTTCAAAATGGCCACTCCAGCCTGAACAACCACCACAAAAAGGAATGATGCAGGGTTTGTCCAGACGAGAGTCTCCCTTACTCTCGCACACGGATTAGACCAAAAGACTGAAAATCCAAGATGGAGATCTTGTCCGTCCATGCACACACACACACACACACACGCACGCACGCTCCTCTACATAAAGCACAGAACTCCAACACCTCCACAGTGCTGGACACTAACATCATTCCCTTCCTAGAATACACTAATTTGCGGAAGCAAGACAGTATGGGGGAACAGTATTTTGAATAGCACACATGCTGCTCACTGCCGTGCTCTTACTAGCCCTTCTGTAGTGCCTTACGGGCTCCTTACGCGACCCCGTCCCCTCGCTGCCCAACAGCTCCTCTGTCCTCTACAGTATGTGCCTCTGACACATAGTTATATCCTCTTCCCTCCGACGGTAATACCTATTATGGACTGTAGAGGAGATTTCTGTCTATTTCTCCGCAAGTAACGCAATTAACAGTTTATGCCAGCCAGGCATAGCCAACACACAGTGGCCTTTTTGGTTAGAAGTGGCCCGAGCCATCACTTGCACGTCTGTCCCGTTGACCCAACCGTGTGCCTGAACCCTGCTGCTGAGTAGTTTTCCAAAAATGTGGGTCCGGTACTCTGCCCATTGGTTGGACAAATAGTAGCTAAAATGCCAAATAAATCCATTCACTAGCTGTTTTATTTTTTTGGTTTTGTTTTAATTTATGTCTTGTCCCTAGATTGCAAGTTAAAATAATTTCACCCCGCTAAAATCAAAAATTTTGTACACATTGTTTCCCAAACAGTTACTGCTTTTTAACATTTCAGTCGACTGACGGTCTGTGGATCAGTGGAATCACGATGTTTACTTATTTTATGCGTTTTCATGCTCGGCCTTTCCCAGTGCAACTCTGCCAGTATTATTTATCTTTACACCACAGTATGCACTCATATGCAAGGAGTTAAAGAGTTTGGTCCATATCTGTACACCATCTTACTGACTTATTACAAGCATGTAGACCAAATATGAGACCAATTCAAAACACAAGACTGGTTGTGTCAATTGTATCTGCAGTTGCTGTTGTGGTCCTACTATTTGCCTTATTTAATTTTAATTATTTTTTTATTACACTGGGTCATTCTTGGTATTGTACTACAGAGTACAATATATCTGTTTAGTTTATAAGTGCCTTCTCAAAGAATGAATCTTATTTTTTTATTTTGGTTACGGTCTCAACTCTTTCTCCAATTTTATACATTCTCTCTTCCATGATTGTTTCACCATGCGCCAGTCGCACACACACACACACACACACACACACTTGTCACCTCTGCTTTCTTTGTCCATTCCATTTGTTGTCTTCATCTCATATCTTGTGGTGATAAACAAATGATACAGAAATGATCATGTGATTTGGTTCCCCTTCCAATGTTTTGTTTTGTATAATCATTTAAGTGCTAAACTATTATATAAAGATACATGTGGCTAATGATATTTTTGTGTTGTTGTGTATGTTCTGCGGACTAAATTTAAACTTGTGTGCTGACGTGACAAGGCTGAATGGTGTCGTTTGACATGCACACAATCCATACCATAGACTACAACCAAACCAGAATGAGCTAGAACTTCATGGCAGCAACTCATCAAAAAAAGAAAAAGAATCTACAGAACAGCAGGTCCTTGACATGACTGGGAACAAAAATATCTAATATCATTTACTGCACCAAATGTCATGAACGGTGTTTGATGCCCTCAGAAGACTCTTCCAGAAATGACTGATCACAATTGGCTAAGTGCAGAAAAGCAAGTCAAACCTCTGTTATGTACCTGTGAAGCTGTGTGTGAACATAACCCTCAAATCCAGCTGTCTTCTCTGGGCCAAACCTCATTTAAAAAGGGCCGTGCTCACTGCATCGGCTGGACAAAAGAGGAGAGGGACTATCAGCACTCTGGTTTAAAATCCTACATCTATGATGGTATTTGAGGGTACTTTTTTCCCCCTGCCTGCTCCATATATACTGAGAAGAGAGCAACGTACGCTCCCATCCAGACAACAGCATATATTGCAACAGCATGACTTCACAGAAATCAAAATATCAGGAACCTTTAAACAAGTTGCTTGTGGCTTCAGAACAATAGATTCACGTTAAAACGTGTGAAATGATCATACTTCATTAAAACATAACTTGCCACAAAAGTCTATTTTAGAAAGTCTAGAAATAAAGTAATAATTCATTACACCCAATACCATTGCTTTTGTAGTTGAGAAATGCAACCCTGATTAGATCCAAATAGAACTTGCTTTATTAATGTAAATGATCCATTAAAAATGCATCTGTCCTAGAAGTATATAATCCTTGTCTGGGAAACCAGCCCACTGCCTATCCATTATTTACAACATAGACTGATGGGGAGTATATAGTGTCATGTTGAGGGAGGACGGGATGCAGTAATCCAGCCAGCTAATGGTCCACACACGTTTGACTGATGTTCTGAGATCCGCCTGCCTCCAGCCAGCAGTTTAAATCGGGGAGCCGCAAGGTCAACTGTGATGACAGCGGCTGACTCACGGCGTGTCACCGGAGACATTTCCATGTGTCTTTTGGCCGCTTGACTCAAAGCCTGAGATGAAACTCGAGGCGGTGGGGTTATCGCTTGATACCGACCGCATGTTTTCATGCCTTACACATCAGTTGATTAGGAAACTGCACTTGATAGTGGCCTCAGAGCAGAAGCCTACTTGACTCTGCAGTTGTGCTGTGTGTTCCAGATAAGGGAAATTAGATTTAAAAAAAAACAAACTTCGGGAAGTTCTAGATTTTAGATTTAGGCTCTTTGATAATATGCACCAGTCTGTCAAATCGCCTGTCTGTCAAATGGCTGAGCTTATCATTTATTGTATAATACCATGAATACATTTAATTTAAATATAAAATACTATATTAAATGTAAAAATATACAATTTTTAATTGAGGTCAATTCAATGTATTATTATTATTACTGAAAATAGAGCAAAGTTTTGATAAATAAAATGCTGGCAATGTATTCTTGTAGAAGTGAACCATTTTTATTTGCAAGTACATAATTCTTAAAAATTCTTACGCTCCGTCTAATTGGTAGTTTTTGTAAACTGATTAAAAGGCTTTTTTTTTTTTTTTTTGGTTGATCCTGTAATTTTTTGCTAATTTCTGCCATGAATATTGTTGTATTGGTCTTACCTTCTCTCAATGTGTCCTGCACATCTGAAAAAATTTACTGGAAAAATGCTTCCCAAAACATCCAAACTCCAAAAGTAAACCGAGAGATGCTGTAATTGTACCAGTTGAATAGGCGGACGCTTAAATGCTCACCAGGGCTTCAAGAAGCATTAAAAAAAGAGACTCTGGAGGATATAATCAAACCGACCGGTTATGAGAATGGTCCCCAGCTTTACTCTGTGTGGGCTTTACTCGGTTTTAATGAACTTTCCCTGGTGAAATGGACCCTATGCAAATTTGCTTCTGCCACTCTTTCCTCTCTCATCCGTGCCGTACATTAGACTCCAAAAGGTCACCATGGTTCAGGTTAATCCCACTAACATCCTGTGCGCTAGATGCAGACCTCAATCCACTTCTCCAAAAGGGGGCTGGCTACAACCACGGGAAATCATTGTCATCATTTTTGTGATAATTTTTCTTAGAAACCATTTTCAACAGTGTATTTTTTTATCAAATCCACAGGAGGACAAGAAGAACAAGGTAAGTGAACACTTTTCATTTGGCTTTGTAATCATTTTTACTTCTGTCTGAAGATATATTTATGTTACGGAGTCATTAATTCAAATAGTAATTTACTTTAATGAATTAAAAACTATGAGCAACAAATGCTTTCTCGTGCGCTCTCACACTTTTCTGTGTTTTCAAGTCTGCAGTTTTAGTTGTAGTAAATCATGTGGTAAATCGTGTTTTGTGAGTCGTTTCCAAAACTTGACAATAAGTCAGCAAAAAAAGAATCCTTATATTATGAATGAAATGCGTTAAATAAGCATGCTCCAGGTTTGATAAATAGTTTGCAAAAACATTCATATGATTTTATTGCATTAATAGTACTTTACTGACATTTAATAATAAATATATGTATTGCAAATATAATCAAAAAAAAAAATGTATATACTTTTTTGAACATTCGCTGTATTTTCATTGCATGGGTCATTAAAATTTTTCTTATGTGAATAAAATAATGACCTTGCAGAGGGTTTAAATCTTATGATTAAATTTGTTTCTTCTACCACCCTGTTCCGATTTCCTGATCGGTGGCCCCTGGGTCCCTGGGTCAATTGCATGTGATGTGGCTCACTTTACCTGCTCACCTCGAACCTCCCCCTCCTCACTCCTCTTGGCCGACACCCAATCCAACGCCGTCTTTGTTCAGAATCAGTTTCCTTTTCTATGAAACTCCCCCTTTCATGAATAATATTCCCTCCTCTCCTCCATCTTCCCTGCCCCCCCCCATCCAGCTTTCTCCCGCTCATTACGAGCCGCCGCGCTAAAGAGATGCCTGCCGCGGTTCAGGCCTCGGCTTGAGTTACCGAGGTGTTGTGCCCAGTGGGTGATTAGGCTCAAAGGCTCCGTGACAGGAGAACAAAGACCCCGGGTGTTTTATTCACATGTGAACTGTGCTCGCCGTCATTTGACTCCTGCTAAACTATTCAGTGGGATCGAGGGGGAGGTTTTTTCGTGTGTATACGCGCCGGGTGTGCATGTCTGGTATAGGCATATCTGTTGTGCAACATGGCAGAAACAATTAAGGCAAATGAAATTAAAGAGGCCGGTCTCGAGGGAACGATGAGGTGAGACGTTGACAAGGTGAAAGGGTGGCGAAAGAGAGAAGATGCGGTGTCTGTAGTGCAGGGGACATGAAGGTAAGTGGTGGGATCTGATATACAGTGGGTACGGAAAGTATTCAGACCCCCTTAAATATTTCAAACTTTGTTATGTTCCAGCCATTTGCTAAAATCTTTGAAGTTCATTTTTCCCATATTAATGTCCACACAGCACCCCATATTGCAAGAAATACACAGAATCGTTGACATTTTTGCAGATTTATTAACAAAGAAAAACTGAAATATCACACGGTCCTGAGTATTCAGACCCTTTGCTCAGTATTTAGTAGAAGCACCCTTTTGATATAATACAGCCATGAGTCTTTTTGGGAAAGATGCAACAAGTCACACCTGGATTTGGGGATCCTCTGCCATTCCTCCTTGCAGATCCTCTCCAGTTCTGGCAGGTTGGATGGTTAACGTTGGTGGACAGCCATTTTTAGGTCTCTCCAGAGATGCTCAATTGGGTTTTAATTCAGGGCTGGGCCATTCAAGAACAATCACTGAGTTGTTGTGAAGCCACTACGTTGTTAATTTAGCTGTGCGCTTAGGGTCATTGTCTTGTTGGAACAACCTTCAGCCCAGTCTGAGGTCCTGAGCACTCTGTTGGAGGTTTTTGTCCAGGATATCCCTGTACTCGGCTGCAACTGGTGGAGGTCTGCAGTGATGGTTCACTTTCTACAACTTTCTCACATCTCCTGACTGCATCTCTTGAGCTCAGCCACAATGATCTTTGGGTTCATCTTTACCTCTCTCATCAAGGCTCTTCTCCCCCAATAGCTCAGCTTGGCCGGGCAGCAAGCTCTAGCAAGGGTTCTGGTCGTCCCAGACGTCTTCCATTTAAGGATTACGGAGGTCACTGTGCTCTTAGGAACCGGTGTTTCACAATGACCTTCACTTCACTTCAGCCAGTTTTTTTGACCTCATGATTCTCAAGGAAAAAAAAAATTCATTTTAGCAAATGGCTGCAATATAGAGTGAAAATTTTCTGAATACTTTCCATAACCACTGTAGGTGTTTGATGCTTTGGTTCATACCACCAATGCTATGACACACATCTCACCTTAACCATCATGAAGAATGCAAAGACAGTCAAGCTGTCAAGTCCATTTTTTTATCATAAAAAAACTTTGAAATTAGGAACTTTGGCAAAACAGGAGCCGTGCATTGATTAATTGTTCTTCCTTAAAAAGTCGACTTTTTTTTTTTGCACTTCACAGTGCAGCACAGTGAACAATGTGACCAGAAAAACAACCAGAGGCACCGTGTTCTGTGCTGTGCCATGTTTTACAATTACAATCACTTTAATTTCTTCAGAGGAATTGGTCCATTGTCCTTGATCACCAGGTAGCCGTTTATATTAACCTTCCAACCTGCACTGGTCAAATGGATGATGGTCCATTGGTCCAAGTACAGAAGTCTGAAGCTGTTACTTAAACAAATCCAAACCAAATCAAAGATAGCCTTTTCTTCTTCTTCTTTCTCTTCTTCCTCTCTGATTGGCAAAAGTTTTACGCCGATGCCCTTCCTGACGCTCCATTTATCCGGTATTGGGACCGGCACCTAGAAATCATCTGCATCTCCAGTGGCTGGGTTTGTTTCCTCAATAGAGCACTTTTGTATTCTGTATTATGTCTCGAGAAATCAGCTTTCCTGACATCGTGACTTGTTTTTCAGTGGTGCATTTTGCAAAAGTAAAAAAAAAAACAATCGTGAGAAAACATGGTGGGTTATGTGGGTTATGGTGGGTTAAGACAACAAGTAACATACGTAGTTATATTGCCGTTACAAGACGCATGTCCTGTGTCAACCGCAATCAATGTTGCATGAACTTCCATTCCAGGCCAGGCCGACAGAGCTAATACTACTCCACACTATAAGACATTTGTCTCTCCAGGCGTGATTACGTATTCTACCTACACCGACAGCGATATTAATTATTCATGTGACAGATAAATTGAGATGTATTGCCACTTCACATGACATGTCTTTGAGGAAAAAATACAAAAATGCCCACCTACTTCAGTTTTCTGCTGCAACATGAGCAGGAGCATTCACACACCGCATGACGTCTGCTTTTAAATGTAGTGTTTTGGTACAGCAGAGTGAGATTTAGAGACTTATGCTCTTGCTTCTGTGTTCACAGGAGGGAGAAACTGAACGCTGAACGATCCCTCCATTATGGGCTGGAAAACACAGATCTTCTGACACAGCTTAAAAGAGACGACGAGGTGCCACAAGTCAACCTCACTCGACTAGCGGGAGCCCCCCAGATGGACCAGCCAGCACCGCCTGTGTCAAGTCTGGAGATAGATGTGGACCTCGGATTTGCCTTATTCTTCCTCATTCTCCTCTGCCTTTTCTTGCTAGCGACCATGGTGCGCTGTGCTCAGACAGTGGTTGACCCTTATGGGGCCATTTCTACCTCCACCTATCAGGAGGAGCAGGTCTGACCAATCAGCTGCATGGAGAATGCATTTTGGAGAGTTGGGAAATGGGAAAATGCATCTGGTGTTAATCCAAGACCATATCCTGGTTTGCTTATCCAGTGGCACTCCGTGGGACTGTGGGACTGCAACCGAAGCAGCACCCAACCATGCTTCCTTTTGGGTTTATGGGATATTGACGCGTTCGTCGGTGTCTGTATCTGCCGTACTATAGACTCGGATTCGGGAATGGTGGGGACTAGCTTTTGTAAATTGGCTGTACAATTTACACAAACACACTGTCATAGACACTATTGGGAGAAATTATGCAGCACCCAAGGCCTCAGGCACACTGAGACACAGTCTCAGAAATGAAATTTGTTGCAGTCTGCTGTTTCGCTAAAACAATATGTATATGGATATCTGTTAAAAAACACCTGTGCACCCGTTGCTAGAATGAAGAATAATTATTTTAGTTTTACACATACCATCACATGTTGTGTCTGAATACTACATGTATATAAAAAAATGTAGATTAATTAATTTATGCAATACCATTTTTACACATATTTAAACTCACAAGACACGTTTTAAAAAAAAAAAAAACGTTTTGATTTGATGGACCCAAAAAACACACCTAATAAACAAAAAATAGAGCGATTATGATACAATACATAGATTTGTATATTATAAAAATAGGAAGTGAGAATTATAAGGAAATCCATCACAAGGTTCTTCTCTGGTCAGATAGTGGCATGGTAGGAGACACTTAAATATCCAAAAATCCTTTGATGCATGGTAGCCAATGATCAAACACAACACCCCCGCCCCTAAAGATACTTGCCCCTTTTCTAAAATCACACCCCCAATGTGATTCCAGAAATTAAGACTTCTGTTTAAAAATGAGACTTTTGGTTTAAGTTACATGAAAATAATATTGAAACATGTCTAAAAATGTATGTCTGATGTGAACTATATTGAAAAGGGGGTAAAAAGTGGGTAGGCCTGTTTTATAGGCCCATATTAATAGATAATTCTACATTTCGTTCATAAATATATTTATTTGAGAAACAGAAATCCTATTGGTCTGTCTGATGTCAGGCTACGTTTTTCTTTTGAAAAAATGGCATACTTTTATGTTCAGTCAGAATCGAGTTAGCATGTGTGTTGTATTTCAAAAATAATCATTTAAAACATAGACATTTCACACAAAGAAATTGGTATAGTGATTTAGGTTAATGAATCACGGTTCTGTGTCATGAGGGGAGGGTGTCGGGTGAAGCATGCACCCCTGGGGGTCGGGGGTGAAGCATGCACCCCTGGGGGGAATGGGGATTATGTTTTCTGAAAAGAAAACGTGTATTCTGCTATGTTCGGTCGAAGTCTGGTTAGCACACACATTCTATTTTTAAAATAAACTGAAAAGTATTGAATTTAGTGAAAGTGAAGTGATTGTCATTGTGATACACTGCAGCACAGCACATGGTGCACACAGTGAAACGTGTCCTCTGCTTTTAACCATAACCCTAAGTGAGCACCTCATTGGCAACCTTCTGATTAGCCGCTTCCTTAACTAGGGCACCACTGCCATGTAAACGTATTTAACACTAAGACTGTAAAAAACACACACTTAAAAAAAAAAACAATCACATATTAACAAATTCTGTGAAACCTCATGAAAGCTATGGTTAGTGTCAAACGGTCAAAAACCACCAACATCTGGGAGTCTTTAAGTCAGGACAGGATGGGTGATTATAGATATAGAGAAACAGCATTTCCACAAGTGGGGGATTGTCAAGAATATTGAATCATTTCTGTTTATTAAAAAGAACATTCGTAAGTTTTGTTCATGAATATATTTATTTGAAAACCAGAAATCCTATTGGTCTGTCTTTTGTAGAAAAAAACTATGTTGAATTCTCCCAACTAAATAGAATTTGTACGTTGTTAAATGTTTGTGTGTGCCATATCATCTGAAGACGCGTAAATGAGTCACTCGCTGGAGAAGGTTTGTTCGTAAATCAACATGAGGAATAGTTTCATTTCACCAGAGGAACAGAATGTGAAAAGAGGAACAGTTTTCACTCTCTACAGATTGAATCATTCCCGTTGGGAAGGGAAGGAAAGTGGAAGGGAGGGGAGGGGGAAGGCTTAATCCATCAAAACATTTAGCCTCACATTGACAGGTCATCAATCGTTTCTGACATAAAGTATACGATACGACTACTTGCCAAACATCTTAACAATATTCTTGTTAAGGGTAGGTATGACTGCAGTAGAATCTGGACTTGCCAAATTGATTAAGTCTTTTTTAACACTTGTAATTTTAGTGACTGCTATCTAATGTTGGCTCCAACCGGAGACCAGTTTCCACGATAATATGGCATCTTCTCTACATTACATCAGTTCGGCAGCAAGGAGCTGCACCTGGCAACAAGCATGTAGGGGACATAAGTAGAAGCAAAGTGCAGCCTTCACTCCACCACTAGAAAAATGACACCATGTTCAGGTTAGCAGGACAGATTTGATGTTGCTAGAGCTTTGTAAGAACTTTTGAGCGTTTTGTGTTTTCATGATGATGATAATGATGATTTATAAATTTGCTGTAGGTTTTAAGTTGGGATGATCTGGTCACTGCAACACCCATATTCCATATTATGAGCCTTTCATCATTTTAACACTTGTCAACCCATTCAACACCTTTTCAAACAGAACACTGGTGCGAAATGTTCATATAAAAAGAAAGTGGCAAATCAGGTTTAATAAAAACTTTCTTCTGACAGAAATGACGAGTGAAGTGTTTTTACTTTCCAAAAAAAGTGTATTTAGTTTTCAGAAAAACAAGACTTTAAATATCATTAAAATTAGTAGTAATTCCCGAGTAATTATCCTTAAAAACTGCAGACCCAATACTGCCTACTTCCACACCTTTATTGGGGATGCCCGATCCGTTTCGCGCCTGAGATCGGGTACTGACAGCGTGCATGGAAATCCTGGAGGGAGTGCATGATAAAATATGAACAAGCATTGTGTTACTTAAACATTTTCTTTTTTATTTTTAATGTAAACTCCACAGCTGAATACAGAAAAACATAAATAATTGTAGAATCATTTGCATTATACAAAAACCTGGTATTTCACTGGCCTTATAGGCGTGACAGAAAGTCCACTTTCAGTAGAATTGCACATATATTGTTTAATCTGGTATGTGGTTATGCTGTATGTTGATATCTGTATCCGAAAAAAGGTTTATTGTTCTACTTCCTGCTGCAGCGCCTTTTCAATGGACACATGTTGCCCTTTCAAAACCAGTTACATTTAAATTTACTTATCAAAGTATATGCCGCAACAAATTCCGTCTACAGTCTATGGTTAAATTTATTTTGCAATATGAATTGCGGATGGCGGATGGTCTTCCCAGACCTGGAGTAAAGCATTCGCTAAATCCTGGACAGTCTGTGGTGCAAAGTTCCCTTGGTCTCACAAGGGGACTGAGGATCTCATCTTGGTTCCTAATGGCAGTCACATGGAGGGCTGTGTCACCCCACACCATTACTGACCCACTGCCAAGCTGCTCATGCTGGAGGATGTTTCAGGCAGCAGAACGTTCTCCACGGCGTCTCCAGACTCTGTCACGTCTGTCACATGTGCTCAGTGTGAACCTGCTTTCAGGTGTGAAGAGCACAGGTTTAATTTAGCCATTCGTTGTGTTCTCTCGCAACTGCCAGTTGCCGAACTGCCAGTGCTCCTCCTGTTCCTCCTTGCACAAAGATGGAGTTAGCAGCCTTGCTGTTGGGTTGTTGCTGTCCTACAGCCTCCCCCACGTCTCCTGATATGCTGACCTGTCTTCTGGTAGCACCTCCATGCTCTGGACACAGTAAACCTTCTTGCCACAACTCGCATTGATGTGCATCCTACCTGAGCCACTTGTGTGGGTTGTAGACGCCGTCTCCTGCTACCACCAGAGTGAAAGCACCGCCAGCATTCAAAAGGGACCAAAACATCATCCATAAAGCATAGCAACCATAGAAGTGGTCTGTGGTCACCACCTGCAGAACCATGCCTTTATTGGGGATGTCCTATAATTTCCGCCTGTTGTCTATTCCATTTTCACAACAGCATGTGAAGAGTTACATTGTGTTGTTGAGCAGTGTTTTGAGCAGTGTAGTAGCCCCATTACACCTAATCATTAACCAATCAGCTTAATTTGGCTTCCTAACGACATTCAATCAGCATAAAAAAGACATCAAGGAACAGGTCACTTGAACAGAAGAGAGGTGCCTAGAACCCATAAGCAGCACATCAGAGCCCAAATAAGGTTTGCCCGTCAACAGGTAAAGGTTAGTTTTAGAAGTCTGTGCTTTGGTCTGATGAGACTAAACTGGAACTGTTTGGGCACATGGATGCTGGTTATGTTTGGTGAAGAAAGGTAGAGGAATTCCCACAGTTAAACATGGTGGTGGCAGCATCATGCTGTGGGGCTGTTTTGCAGCCTCAGGCACAGGGAGCCTTGTTCAGGTGCATGGCATCATAAAAAAAGAAAATTCCGTTTACATTTTGATGGAGAATATGCAAAAATCTGCTTGTAGTCTAGGCTTAGGTCGTCACTGCGTTTTCCAACACGACAATGACCCAAAAAAAATTAGGCCAAAAGTTCCTCAAGGATACCAAATCCTGGAGTTGCCTGCACAGATATTGAGGATCTGTGGTTGAATGTCCATGATCGGAAACCATGCAATTTGGACCAGCTAGAACAATATGCAATGGTTGAATGGGCAAAAAGCAGACCTGTGCCAACCCATTAAATACCAACTCTAAAAGACTGGTGTCAGTTGTGACTCACAAAGGGTACACTGTTGACAGGGAGCTAATCATTTTAGATATCTCATTTTTGTCCTCTCTTGTTTCAACTCAGTATATCAATAGAACATCCTAATTTAATTTAGTGGACATTGTTATTTATAGAGTATTTATTTCTAAAATAACAATTTCTGTTATTCTGGTAATTTTTATGGAGAAATCAAAAGCGTTTAATTTCATAAGTGGGGGTAATAATTTTGGCAAATGTGGCAATCAGGGTTACTTCTTACTTTTATATTCATTTGACAATGCAATACAATTTCACAATGACTGTTTAATGAAAACTTTTTCTTTTTTCACACTACTTTTACAGTCAGTTTCAGTATGTATTTAACACATGCTAAATTGTTTGTCTATTGTATTGGCCTGTGACACATTAGGCCAACCAGAAAAGTGCAATACTAACAAGCAAATCATTCCAACAGTCTTTTTGGGAGGTTAAACTCATCCAACAGTGTTTACTGTGGCAGTCATGCTTTCTTACATATTACCATAAACTCAGTTTTACTCATTTACATTTACATTTACGGCATTTGGCAGACGCCCTTATCCAGAGCGACTTACAACAAGCTTTCAAGTTATTTTATTCAATTTCTTCCTTTAATGTTATGATTAAAAGTAAATGTTGGGCCAATTATATACATACCTGAATGATGGATAAGTTTCTCCGCATTTGCAGTGTATATATGTGTGTATATATGGGCAGGTCCTGGCATGTCGATTAAAAGATGCACTCTGATTTGACGAATTTGCTCCAAGGTTGACCATGATTGGTCCACTTCTTCACACAAGCTAGACAGTGGTAAAGCATTTTACGGCTCTAGCTACCCCACTTCCCCTACATTCATAGAAATCTATGGGGTCACAGCGGTTCATTGTACAACAGCGCCACCTTATGGTACAATTCGAATCAAAAGGCACAAAAGAGACTCTTCTTCAATCAAAGCCACTCTGAGAAAATGAAGAGAAGATTCAAACTGCATAAAAAAAACAAATGCTCAAATGCTCATTACCAAATGAAACTATAAAAAAGTAATAACCAAAAACTGCACATAACTGCACATAACACATAGACGTTGTTTACAATTATCCATCAAAAGCTTTTGTAAATATAAGAAAACAAGTTTAAGAAATGTCCAATTACTCCAAGAACATTATTAAAATATTAATAAACTTTTAATGTACATACAAACATTTAAAGCAATATACATAATTACATGTATAAAAAGTGGGTAGAATACAGAGTGTGAAAAACTCTCTCTCTATACAAACAAAAGCACTGTATTCAAACCACTCCAACTTGATGTTACCTGGCAGAAAGAGGCATGGCACAATAGAGGTTAAGAGGATGAACAGTTTCTAATTTATTAACACCGGTAAATTATTATTGCAGTTACATGTGAATATTATATGTAAAAAGGTACCAATGTTACAGAGAAAACTAAAATGGAAAGAAAGAGTAAGGAAGGAGAGAGAGAGAGAGAGAGAGAGAGAGAGAAAAGCTAGGAGAAAAATGGGAGAAAAGACTCGGAAGCCGGAAGCAAGAAAGCCCAGTCCCTTTCCCACATGTGAACAGATCTTTTATACACCTGGCCTACAGGAAGTTGTCACAGACCAATCAGAACTAGTTGCTTCTGACGTAAGGCCCCGGTGCCTCGCGTCTGGTGAAGACAAAGAGAGTGGGCGGTCCCGTCTCTTCTTACAGACGACCGCTATGCAAAACAAAAGCGTAGAAAGGCCATGGTCCTGTGACACCCCATCTTGCATTATTAAAACAAACTCCACTAGTGCAAAAACTAGTTCCCAAGTGAATGGGCATTTCTAAAGAAGTGGACCAATCACGGTCAGCCTTGCAGCAAAAAATCAGAACGCATCCTTTAATCGACATGCGAGGACATGCCTATATATATACACGTGCATATAGATTAGGAATACTACATATACTACAAAAGTAAAAATTGTGCTCCTTCCTTGTGGCACATGTCGTTGTGTCACCATGTTCTGTGCTGCAGTGTTTCACAATGACTCACTTCACTTTCACTTTTTCACCAGCCGGAAGTGATGCCTGTTTTTTGGCTGATATTCCTTTTCTTCCCACCATTCTGATGCTCGGGTTGGACTTGTCAAGAACGGGTGTACCTAATAAAGTGGCCCATATTATACTCTCTGTAAAGTTCACTATTAATCTACTGACTGTGAGTCGCTCTGGATGCTGTAAATGTAAATGAGAAGCATTAATACAGTTAATGTCTGGTGGGGCAGGAACCCAGAAGAGCCACTTATTCATTTTTCAACTGGTTATGTTTCATATCTCATCAGCTTTCTCACACACATCCACATATTCAAAAATTGCTGTTGCTATTCCACATTCAGTGTTCATTCAGTATTACTAAAAGTATATAGTTGTGTTTAACAGAAATTTTGAAATATAGATTGAAATATTATGTTTATTGCTTCCAGATTTGACTGAATGTCCAGTTTTGGAAATATAATCTTCTGTTTTGGCAGTCAGTGGGAAAACTAAAAGGCTTCAGTATGTTAAACTGTCGATTCTCCCCTGAACAGGAAATTGGCAAATTCATAACAGATTTTGATCAGTGATTTGCAGTGTGACAGTTTCAGCTGTTTAGGAGGGAGATGGCGAGGGGGAAGAAGCTGTTCCTGTGTCGGGTGGTCCTGGTCTGCAGGCTTCTACAACATCTGCCAGAGGGCAGTAGATAAAAAAGTCTGTGTTCAGGGTGTGAGAGATCTGAGATGATTTTCCCTGCTCTTTTCCTAGATCTGGAGAGGTACAAGTCCTGGCAACTTTTGAGTTAACACCGGAAATCTTTAGTAATTTTGTGGACTTTTTTTGCACGCATGTGGACTAGTCTCTTCTATATTCTATACAGTATGTCTAAATCTGGTCAATAAACACATAATAAAGTAGACTACATACAACGGAATAATAATCATATTATGTTAAGTGATGCCTTTTTGTATTAATTAAATGTTATTCTTACACTAAAACATTTGGCCAATCATTTGAGTCTGCTGAATCAGTTTATATTTAAATAAAAAATTATTTAAACCACAAAACCATCAAAACGTTTGTGGTTTAAATATGTCTTCAAAATGTACAAACTCGCAATCACTGTCATTGCCGTTGTCGCCGCATGGTGCCGATAGAGCAAGTACATCAAATCTGTACTCTGTTTGTGTAGAAGAAATTTGACGAGCCAATCAGTGTCGGTGTTGGAATTCTGTCACCACCGCTGACCAATCATCAACCACGTTCTTCAGCAATCAACACCAACGTTTCCAAGATGGTGCTCGAAAGTACAATGGTCTGGTAAGAAGCCGATAGATAAACGTTATGTTTTTTATCCGCTCGTTTTACTGGGTCGTAGTTGGGAGCGGAGAGTGGACGAAACTCTTGAAGCCGGGTCAACTGTGTCGTGTGCGGCGACATGAAAATCCTGGATAGAGGATGAAGTGTTCCGCCGTCTCCTGCATGGCGTTTCCCTGAGTCATTAGCAGGCTAGCCGGTTAGCTGCGCTGCCTGGCATTCTTTGTTGAATGCGAAGTTTATTTTTTGACTAAAATGCAAAAAACCCCACATATTTAAAGTTAATCTCAAGTACACAGCCGAACGAATCCTCTCTTGTTTTATTTCGTCTTGCAGCTTAAAAACTAGCTTTTGTGTTGTTTTGCTGCTAAACTCTCTGCTAACACGCAGTTGTTGTCCAAAGGAAACATTATTATTAATAATATTATGGGATTTATCCTGATAAAACGTACGAGAGCGTTTTCATAAAAGTTACCACTCCGATGTCAACTTTAATCAGCAGATATAACCGCAGACGCGCCGCGATTTCTTATCGTATATTTTATAACTTTAAGTTTACATATACATTTTTACACGTCGTCATGTCTCGTATCGTCACGTCGCCTTGTTTCGTGTCGTCTTGTATCGTCTTGTAGTCGTCACGTCTCGTGTCGTATCGCATCATTTACAGAATTTCACATGTACATTTACAGCATTTATCAGACACCCTTATCCAGAGCTACTTACAATCAGTAGTTACAGGGACAGTCCCCCTGGAGACACTCAGGGTTAAGTGTCTTGCTCAGCGACACAATGGTAGTAAGTTGGATTTGAACCTGGGTCTTCTGGTTCATAGGCGAGTGTGTTACCCACTAGGCTACTACCACCTGACGACAGGATACGTGTGGTCTTGTGTTGTATCGTGTCGTCGCGTCACCTTGTCTCATATGCTGTCAGGTTTTAAGGCTTTAGCGCTGGTTATGAAGTAATGTGTTGTGAATGAAAGTTTGTATAAACGGAGGAACAGAATCCGTCGGATGTTAACGTGACTGTGTTTTACAGTGTGGACAACAGCGAGTACATGCGGAACGGAGACTTCCTGCCCACCAGACTACAGGCGCAGCAGGACGCCGTGAATATTGTCTGTCACTCGAAGACCCGCAGCAACCCAGAGAACAACGTGGGTCTCATCACAATGGCGAAGTGAGCTTATGTTTTATGATTTTTTTTTTTTTTTTTTTTGAAGGGGAATTCTTTAGTTAATTTCAACTGCTCCTCAAGTTTAGCGTGTTTATCTGTGGTAACTGCCCTGCATTCGTTTATGAGATGGAATGGATTACTCTCTAAATTTGTCAACCTTCAACTACTTTTGAAATATCTGCCGGTTCTGAGTCACGGTGTTGGGTTCAGTAACACGAGGCTTGTTTTTGTGGCCGTATCATCAAGTCTCAGACTTGAACCAGACAGAAGATCAGAAGATTCTCAAGCAATGAAAGACGCTGCACATCTTATTTTTGTGTTAATACTCTACATGTTGTAACGGTGTGACTTTGGGGCGCTCCCCTTTTGCCCTGAAGGTGGGACTGATACTCTCGCGAGGAGGCGATGAAGGAAGCAGAAGTCAAGAACATCTCTTCCAGTTAGTCAGCCCTGATTTCTCTCAGTAACGCTCCGTGTGTGTCCTGTTCTCTTTTTGTAGTCGTGTGTAAGCTAGTTCGGGTTTGTGTCATAAATAAACGTGCTCCACGCCTCTGGGACGTGACCGACCTATATGGATGTGAGTCTTATTTAGCCACCGGCTGCTACACCATTTTGGTGAGTTCACCGTACATTCCAGGCAGGACTGAGCATTACAATGTCAAGAAAATAAAAAATGTTTTTACTGTGGGTGTTCTGACGTATCATTTACATTCACATTCATGCCATTTATCAGCCGCTCTTATTTAGAGCGACTTTCCTCGATCGTGCCTCGCTATGATAAACCGAGTATTTATCCCGACTGTCCTGTAACATTAGCATTGACAGGGAAGTAAATTGTCAGGTTCATGCTGCGTATCTTCTTCCAGCTGTGAGACCCACAGAGAACCTCAGACGTTCTCTGGACCATGCAAATTATTCCCGTCTGGTACAAGACTATTAGTTTCACGGTTTTAACATTTCACATTTTGTTACCAGTGGGAATGTGTGCCATCATTGGGACAATGTTGCTTCAATATTCCACCAATCTCACAACAGTTCTGTTCTAGTTGCTGATATCAGGCATCATGTGGCGATGATGACAACTGCTGCCTCATACCTTTCTGTCCTTCCAACTTTGGAGTTTTGGCTGCGCATTCTTCTGGAATTGCTGTAGCTGTTTTGTTTTGTTTTTCATTTTTGGAGAGATTGCGTTGGTTTGGACACTTTATGGAGGATAGAGCTACCAGGCAGGAGGAAAAGACGAATGTCTAGTATGTGGTTTGTGTGGAAGAGCACAATGAAGAGGACGTGGGGGAAATGGAGCCGGTTGCACCATAGATTCTAACTTCCAGCACAAAGTCACACACATCCACCCCTTATTCTGTTTACTTTTTAGTGATTCTGCAGCCATGTTAAAACTCCTATCTTGTGCTTTTGTGTGCAGCAACTGCGAGGTATTGACCACCTTGACACCAGACACGGGTCGCATCCTGTCCAAGCTGCATGCAGTCCAGCCTCGTGGAAAAATCAGCTTCTGTACCGGAATACGGGTGGCTCACGTGAGTTGAGCTCCTGAATACTTCCTTTCCTGAGACTGGTGTATGCTTGTTTTAAAAGACCATTTTTTGTTTTGCTTATCTTGGTCGTCCAATTAGAAGTAAGCAGCATAATGAGGTTGTGCTGAACTCAAATTAAAACCTTTTCTGTTTTTATTCTCATGCTTGCAGCTTGCCCTGAAGCACAGGCAGGGGAAGAATCACAAAATGAGAATCATCGCCTTTGTTGGCAGCCCAGTGGAGGACAATGAGAAAGATGTGAGTTCTTTAGTCTTGTATTCTTCTGTGGCACTGGTGACGTAATCATTGCAATAGTTTTTGCTTTAACTTTCTCCCTTTTACCTCATAGCTTGTGAAGCTGGCAAAACGTTTGAAGAAAGAGAAGGTCAATGTGGATATAATAAACTTTGGAGAAGAGGTGAAGTAAAGTATATTCTTTCTTTAATTGGATTAGGTCATGAGTTACGTGAAAGTGATTAGTTGTCACATGTGACACAGCATCTAGTGCACACAACAAAATGTCCTCTGCTTTTAACCATCACCCTTGGTGAGCAATGGGCAGCATGACAGGCGCCCGGGGAGCAGTGTGGTACAAGAGGAGAGCAGTGATTTGCTCAGTGGCACCTTGGCAGCTCGGGATTCGAACCAGCAACATTCTGATTACGAGTCAGCTTCCTTACCCGCTAGGCCACCAATGTTGCCTGTTTAGGTTTTAGGTTTAATTGTTAAAGGTCCCATGAAATGAAAATGTGATTGTGAGATTATTTAATATTAATACGAGTTCTAGCCTGTCTATGGTCCTGCAGCTGCTAGAAATGGTGATAGGTGTAAAGAGTGCTTTGGTCGTTCTGCTCCGCCTTTCAGAAAGCGGCAGCTCAGACAGTCGGATCTGGAATTTGACGTCATAAGGGGAAAGGTTACCTCCCGTTTCTCATGTTTTTTCTACCCAGAAATTTTCTCCACTGACCATCATGGCTTCTAACCATGCGAAGCATTGCAGTTGCTTGGTGATTGAATGTAAAAATTAGTTTTTTTTTTTGTTTTTTTTTATTAAAAAGATAGTATTTTTTATTTATATTTTTTATTAAATATATATAGCTCCGTCACACAAATAATTAAACCAGTGGGTTTAATTATTTTCCTGGGAATACAGACACAACTTCCTATCTTCACCGAACAATATTGTTGTCGGACTGAATAAAAGTGGCTGTAATTTTGCTGAATTTCGGAAAAGGGGAAATTTTCAAAAAAGCAGAAAGATTCATGTCAGGGTACCTTTAAAAAGTTAGTCTTTGTTGAGTTGGCCTTCTCTGTTAACATGAACCCCATCTGCTTGCAGGAGGTGAACACGGAAAAGCTGACTTCCTTTGTGAACACACTTAATGGGAAGGAGGGGACTGGCTCCCACCTGGTGACTGTCCCTCCGGGCCCAAGTCTGGCTGATGCCCTGCTCTCCTCGCCTATCCTGGCCGGCGAGGGTGGCACCATGATGGGCCTGGGCGCCAGCGACTTTGAATTTGGAGTGGATCCAAGCGCAGACCCGGAACTGGCACTGGTGATTATCGTTGGGAGACATGGGATTATGTCCCGTACTGGAAACCGAAAGGGTTCCAGAAACCAGTACCTGTGAAACCAGTACCTGATAATTCTGCTCAGCAGGGACTTTGTAGACCCGAGGTGTGCCGTTGACCTCATTTAATATTTTGTTCAGCTTTTGAGCTATCTGCGTAAGTTTTTAATTATTACCCCAAAAGCACCAATTTTTTTAATGATTAATATTTTTTTTTTTTAATTAAAGCACTGATGTCTAAAACAGGTTTGTAATTTACATCTGCTGGTGCTTTGAACAAGTTTTATTATGAGGTCAGACACCTAATGCGTACAAAGGATTGGGGATAAGATAGGATCATGTTTTCAGGTTATAAGATTGATTTATTTCAGTTTTTATAGTAGCAAGTGGCCCTTTCTAGTTTTAATTTAATTCCTGCTCATGTCCTTGACCTCACTCTGTATAGCACTTTGAAAATAGTACTGCATATGCTATATTTACTTAGAATATGTCAATTTGGCTCTGGCAGCTTCTGTAATGATATAAGCCTCTCTTTCTTGTTCAGGCTCTTCGTGTCTCCATGGAGGAGCAGAGGCAGAGACAGGAAGAGGAGGCTCGTCGGGCAGCAGCAGCCTCGGCGGCAGAAGCTGGCATTCCTGCCCTTAGTGCTGATGGTGGACCATTTACTTTAAATAGTGTCCCCTGTTGTCCCTTTACGTGACCATGTCATCCTGTGATGAAAAGTCTGTTCATATTTGTCCATCTGACCATCAGAGTCTGAAGATGCCCTGTTGAAGATGTCCGTGCCTCAGCCGGAGACTGGTGTGGCAGCCCTGCCAGACTTCAACAGTATGACCGAGGAGGAGCAAATTGCCTACGCCATGCAGATGTCCCTGGCTGGAGGAGGTCTGTCTGTTTCAAAATGCATCCTGCTGTATTTATACTGGTGGACAAAAACTTTGTCGGGTCAGATCTCATCATGTTTGGATATGACCTTATTCAATAGATTTTTCCATCCAAGCATGTGGCCCTAAAAAGTTGTTCTTTCTAGTCTTTGGAGAGCCAAATCTATGTGAAATCAGTGTAGATAGTGCTGTTTTCTGACGAGACCTGGTGAACTGACTTGCTGATAATCGCATACAGGCTTTGGTGAGTCAGTACCAATGGATGTGGGAGCACCTATGGACACCACTGAGTCAGCCAAGGTACTTTTGCCCTTTTCTGATTTAATTCAGTCCTTCTGAGACGTTAACATGAATATTTTTTTATCATTTCATTTTCTCGTTTTCAATAACACTACTTCAAATGCGATATTTGCATTTATGTTCTTTTTTACTTATTCAGGAGGAGGATGACTATGATGTGATGCAGGACCCAGAGTTCCTCCAAAGTGTTCTAGAGAACCTGCCTGGTGTAGATCCCAACAACGAAGCCATCCGGAACGCCATGGGATCTCTGGCCTCCCAGGCTGGAGCCAAGCCTCCAGAGGGGAAAAAGGACAACGAGAAAAAGAAATGATGTCCTGAGGCACACAAATGACTAGAAGATATACAAACAGATCTACAATGTTCAAAAGGACACAATCTATAAAAAAAAGAAATAGTGGACGAATGTGTAACCAGACTTACAGTATGAACTGATATCTGTAATCTAAGGGTGAAAATATGACATTCTGTGATATCCTACATAAACGCTCATGTAAAAATGCCATACTCTTTCCCTCTGATACGGTGGCTCCTAAATACCCTTGTTTCTTTTTTTTTCTATTGCAAATAAAAGGACATGGTGAGTGAGATTGGTAAACCTGTCTCTGTGTTTTTTGTAATGAATTAATGTTTGGGGTTCAATTGCATGTAGTAGTGCAGTATTGCATTACAGGGCTGTAAATGGAAGTGCACCCTCCTATATCAATACAATACTACCTAGCTACACTCCTGCACACCCTCTCAGATCTGCAAATGAAATGAGACTGAAAATTCCCTCTTCACGTGGTCTCTGATCCTAATGAATTCTGTTCTCCTTGTTGTCCCTGGCTGGTGGAACAACTTGCCCTGCTCCATTCGACTAAGAAGCAGTTGAAAACCCACTTGTTCAAAAAGTATTTCAGACAAATCTAACACTTACACACGCACATGCACACACACTGCCCAAAATAAAAAAAAAAAATGTTTTTTCTTCGTCTAGCACTAATTTCCGAGCATGTTCTTTTTCTTACAAGTTAGGCCTTATCAGGGCGCTTAGTTTTGTAAACTCAAAATCTATAGAAATCGAACGAGAATTGCTGTTGTCTTCCTCCTGTAAGTCGCTTTGGATGAAATTGTCTGCAAAATAAAGTAAAGTATTGTTTGTTCACTCAGTTTCTCATTATCTAACTTGTAATCAAGAAATTTGACACTGACAACTGATGCTTTACTCAAACCTTTTATTATTTGGCTAAATGAAAAATAAAGTTGATGTAGGTGCATTTTTATTAAGAAATATACTTAAGTAATACACCATATACAGTGCCTCACATGTTGCAGCTTTATTCCAATTTTTTTTCCAAATTTTTTTTTTTAAAAATTCACAATTCTTCACACAACACACAATAATGATAATGTGAAAAAAGTTTTATTTATTAAAAAAATTAATTCACAGCCTCAATACTTTTGCAGGAGGAGTGTCCTTGTGGCTCAGGTTAGGGCTTCTGGAGAGATTGAGTGGACAGATTGATGGACAGATGGTTTTGTTCTGAGTACTGAGTGCTGCTTTCAATTTGGATCTTACCTGCATTCCATTATCTGTATTCAAACACCATCACCTCCTCAGGCTGTGATCGATTTGTGTTGTGTAGCAGCGCGTGAAGTAAAACATCGATTATTGGGGTCCTGGGGTGTGCGCTGGTACAAGAGGGGCAGTGGTGGCCTAGCGGGTAAGAAAGCGGACCCGGAAGGTTGCCTGATCAAATCCCGAACTTTCTGGGTGCCCACTGCTCACTAAGGGTGATGGTGTTGGTGTGTGCTGTGCTGTGTATCACAATGTCAATCACTTCACTTTCAGTATGAAGATGGTAATGCCATCACCCACGTTTTAAGTTTGGACGTTTGACTAGGATGGTGCTGCTTACCATGGGGAAAGTGTCTCAGGACAGAGCGAGAATATAAATGTTGCTCAGCATGCTCCCGGAGATGACTCTTTATTCACTGATGTTCAGTGTGTTTCCCCTGAAAGAGAAAAAGGAAAAAATTAAATGCACTGCTACTGTTGTACAGCGTAGCCCGGGTTTGGGATGGTCGGCAAGAAATACACTGTCACCTGCGTCCCCAATGGTTGTACAGCATATTTTTTAGCTGATAATTTGCGACAGGACTCACTATGTTAGAGAGAAATGCTGAAATTGGAGCTGAACATTTCATTATTCCACAATGATATTTAGAAATGGGCTAATTTCACAGCATGTTGCACTTTGCCCATCTTATGAGTAGCCTTTATATTTGTGTTCAATTCTTTATAAATCATTATATTTCATGGTTGGTGTCGTTTTTTTAGCTGCTGAAGAATGGGAGAAGTGGAGATGCAGCCATAATACACCACAGTACACTTGTACTCTTACTGTTGTTACTTACATACATTTTACTGCAGAACGTTTGTACTTTTACTCAACAGGACGTGTAAAGGGGTGGCTTTTACTATTACTGGAAAAATCACCAAACAACAATGGAGTGTGGGTTTTGTTTATTGAAATCTTGCTTTTTCCAAAGAATCAAGCTGACATATATAATGTAATGTTTGTTGACTGAAGCCTTTTTTCGACAAAATTCACATTGTTCACATTAACCAACTTCTGTAAGGAGCTGAAAGTGCAAGGGAGTTCATGGAATCATGAGTTTTACCCATGAGCTTATCCAGGTCATAATTGTCCGAGACTTAAATCACTTGACTAGTCTGCCTTAATCCTCGTTCTTGATTTCAGTCGGGATCTGAAACGCCTCCTGGACCGAGCGGCGGTATGGTTCAAGCCATGCATGGAACTCCTCTGCTTTCCCCTCCAGTGTGGTGCGCAGGTTCTCCTGGGTCTTCTCCAGCTTCTGACGGAGGTCGTTGGCCTTTGTCTCCAGATTCTCTCGCATTTCCTCTGTATGGGATTTCAGCATCTGGCCCAGGGCGGATAGCTTCTCCTTGGTCTGTTCGTGCATCTCGGTCAGGTATGGGTTCACGCGAAGCTTAACGTCATCCACCCTGTCGTTGATGCGGCTCTGGAGCTCCCCAAAATATACTGACATTTTGCTGAAGGGGGGCAAAGGTGACACATGAGGACCTTCTCGACCATGCACTCTCTTATTGGTTTTCTGCTCTCATACATAAAACCATACCTAAATCCAGCAGAAATTAAAACCAAATAAAATCTGGTCACGTTTGCTTTATTCTAAGTGAAATGAAAGAAGACGTACTTGCGGAACTCCTCTGTGTCTTTGCCCAAACGCTTCTTCAGCTTGCGGGTGTAGGTATTCAGCCTGTTCCTGACCTCTGCTGTGTTCTGCTCCACCAGGGTCTGAAGCTCTGTCGTGTACATGACAGTGCGCTCTTTCGCATCCTTCATGTCAGCCTCGAGCTTGTCCGCTAGCAGTAGGAAGTCCTGTTGGAGAAGTTCTGCTGTGTTCTTGGCTAAGGGCCCCAGCTTGTTGTGCAGGTCGTCCCTGTACATGCTCAGCTCAGACATGGTGTTTGAAATCAGGTTGCTGGACAGGGAAGACAGACTCTCCACTTAATATTCAGAGAAAACTGTTTTTTCGGTCAGCAATTGATTTGTCATCAGAATGTCATCAACTCACTCAAATTCTTGGTTTATCTCAGAGCTTTGAAGGGTCTTCTTCATTTCCTCAGCTCTAGAGTTCACGTCAGCCACATATTGCCAGAAGCGATCGACAGCATCTTCCCATGGTTCCTTAGGCTGGTCCTGGTGGAAGGACCATCCATGACAACCTGAAGGAGAAAAACATTTCTTCTTTGAATATAATTTCTAAAGACAAATTTAAACAATTAACTTTACTATAGAAATCTGACCTGAAAAGACTGCCAAAGCAAGGATTGCTGCTACAACCTTCATGTTGATCTGTTGAAATTGTAATAAATTTTTTAAAACTTTAAAAATAATATTTTAACATATTTAAATATTTTAACAAATATATAGCAGCCTTTATAGCAAATAGGCAACTACACGTACTAACAAGTTATAAATACCTGCTGGCAGTTCGTACCTTGCTGTAGTGTGCAGACTGTCCAAATGAATCAGGTATTTATACAGTGTGCCTGTTATATGGCAATGAAGGCCATGGCACAGGCTGAAGTGGCAACCTCTGTTCAAAGTTCCCTGGAGCAAATTCCTCCTTCTCTATTTGTTTTATTGCCAGGTTCATCAGACTATTCCACGTTGCACCATAATGGTGTCAAAGGGATGCACTGTTAAACTTTGCTCAATAGACACAATACTACACTAACATTATAAGCAAATGCCAGTGAAGACTCAGTTGCACCGTTCAAATAACGTGAATAAACTAGAAACAGAAGAACCAAAGATGCAAAAAAAAAATAGGGATTTTTTTAAGGTATCATGGACTTTTGAATAACTGATGATGCAGGAATTGATATTTCCATTTTGGATTTAGATGAACGTGAAAAAAAGAGTTTTTGAATGTGACCAGTCTGGCTAAATCAGCATTGTATGATTTTACCGATAGTCCAAGGACGCACAGTATCCTCTTGTCTGTTTTGATATCAGCTGCACCTTAACCCGTATGCAGTTGATGTAGGAAGACTCACTGCAGGAAGGAGAAATGTGGTTCAAGGATGTTTCATTTCACAGCAGTACTTTTAAATGACATTTAGTCTATACTAGGGCTGATGGGACCCCCTGGTTTAGCAAATTTTTGTCATATATGTCAAAATGCTTCTTTACAGAACATAATTTTTTAGTTCTGATATGATTTCCCAGTTGTATAACAGTTCATTAAAAACAGGATTCAAATGAATTCTCATGGAACTGGAGCTATTTAGAAAGAGAAAGTTCTGCAGATTTGCTGAGCTCAAGCTGATTTCATAATCAGAAATCAACATTACAAGAAATGCTGCCACTAACAGGCACATTGTTACATGCCACATGGTGAAGGAGACACTCACACACTCAACATGGTAAATGAAAGTTAAACAGTCAAAAGAAAAAAGGCCAAACGAGTGCAGGACAACCATGGTGTCCTTCTGCTGCACTTATGAAGGGTCCTGATCACTGGGTGTCAGCTGGGTGAGCCCAGTTATACCGAGGGGTCATGGCTACTGACAGAGACATATTTAAAAAGTGACCTTCAGTCGGACATGTGTGCCCTAATGCAGATAGAAACACGACTGAGTGCTGAACATTTCTGCCGCTTCAGATAAGTTCTGAGTAATTGGTACACTATCTTTTAATGGGCCACGTGATTCAGGTTCTGGTGATTTTGGTTCTTAGCAGACTGTTCCTATAGGAACATCTACTTAGAAAATTATGTGTAATGCATGTGAGGATTTAAACAATAAACAACAATGACAAAATTCTCTCGATGAGCTTCAATGGGTCGTCACCTGAAATGGGTATCCAACAGTCTTGAAGGAGTTCCCAGAGGTGTTTAGCACTTGTTGGCCCCTTTGCCTTCACTCTGTGGTCCAGCTCACCCCAAACCATCTCAATTGGGTTCAGGTCCGGTGACTGTGGAGGTCAGGTCTCCACTTTTTGTTAAGTACATAACTCCACATGTGTTCAATCATAGTTTTGTTGCCTTCAGTGAGAATCTACCAAGGTGGTAGTAGCCTAGTGGGTAAAACACTCGCCTGTGAACCAGGAGACCCAGGTTCAAATCCCACTTACTCCCATTGTGTCCCTGAGCAAGACACTTAACCTTAAGTTGCTCCAGGGAGACTGTCCCTGTAACTACTGATTGTAAGTCGCTCTGGATAAGGGCGTCTGATAAATGCTGTAAATGTAAAATGTAAAATGTCGTAAATGGTCATGAAAAAAAAGAAAATACATAGAATGAGAAGGTGTGTCCAAACTTTTGGCCTGTAGTGTAGTTCACCAATGATCTGTTAGATCTTGTTAGCACCTAGTTAAACAGTATCTGACAAAGTGAGTACAGCCCTCATATTTCTGTAATGTTTTACAGCACTGAAGATATGTCACTTTGACACAAGTACAGGGTGGGCCATTTATATTGATAAACCTTAATAAAATGGGAATGGTTGGTGATATTAACGTCCTGTTTGTAGCACATTAGTATATGCGAGGGGGCAAACTTTTCATTTACATTTTACATTTACATTTATGGCATTTATCAGACGCCCTAATCCAGAGCGATTTACAATCAGTAGTTACAGGGGACAGTCCCCCTGGAGCAATTTTCACAAGAAAAACAATGGCGTGCTTTGTTTTAATGTAACTTTATTCTTTCATGAGTTATTTACAAGTTTCTGACCACTTATAAAATGTGTTCAATGTCACCAACCATCCCATTTTATTAAGGTGTATCCATATAAATGGCCCACACTGTACTTGTATCAAGGTGACATATCACTTGACATAGGCAGTTTGTATAACAATGTAAATTTACGGTCCCCTCACAACAACTGAACACACAGACATGAACGTCTAAGCCGCTGGCAACAAAAGTGAGCTAACCACTATGTAAAAAGTTCCAAATTTTACCCAATTAGCCATCGTCCCTCCCTGGTGTCATGTGACTGGTTAGTGTTACAAGGGGTCGTGTGTGAATGGGGCACCCGTGTGTTAAACTTGGTGTTGTCGCTCTCACACTCATACTGGTCACTGGAAGCACAACCTTGTGGAAAATAAACTCGCTTTTGCGAGATGCTAGATGTGAGATGTGGGTTATAGAACACAGATCCCAGATACAAGGTTCTGTTACGCAACCTTTTGTTTCTACTTAGTACATTATTGGTCATTGATTTGACAAAATTCCAAATGTGGGAAAAAGTAATACTAATAATAAATAAATATGCTGTAAATGAGTGAATATTTTGGAAGTAAAGATAATGTTCTGAATACCTGAATGATGAATGGATTTAATGTAAAACTTTCTCTGCAAGGAAATAAAAATTCTTCTCTTTATACATTTCCTGTATTTGTTTATTCCAGTCAGTGCAGGCTTTACAGATATGCTATATAATAATGTGCAAATAAATACATCTTAAAATAAAATTGTCAAAATCTAAACAGTGCCGAGAAGATCAAAACTCCTCATTCTTAGCACCTCATCGTTCTTTTGGATATTTCAGCTGCTGAGTAGGAAAATCTGTTTTTGTTAGAACTTGAAAACAACGAAGACTCAGATCAAGGTAAATGTCCCAGAAAATGTCCTTTCAGTTTCTGTTTTTGGTGAAGGACTCCCACAGAGAAGTAAGTTGGGCCTTCAGGTCTTGGGCATAGGGGTCCAGCTGTTTCCTCAGCTCCTCTGAATATGGACCAAGATTCTGCTGAACTTCTTGGCTTTTCTCTGCCAATTGCATCTGGACACTCTGGGCAAGCGGGCCTATCTGGTTCACCTTCTCCTCCAGCTCTGCTGTGTAGGGACCCAGTTGAGCCTGGACGGCCATCATGGTCTTCTCTAGAGTCCCCCTCATCTCCTCGGTCTTCTTTAGCAGGGTGGTCCTCAAGGTCTCAGGATCCAGAGACTGTGCATCACGCGTCCACTCTTCCACATGTTTCTGGAGGTCTGCACTTAGCTCCATAGCATAGGGCTCCAGCTCAGACTTCACAGAGCTCAGGTCCTGCTCCAGATGCGTTTTCAGCTGCTGGGCTTCCTGGTACAGCTTGGCCATGAGGTCCTCGCTCAGAGGCACAACCTGTGCACTCACAGCTTCGGAGTACTGGCTGAGAGCATCAGAGCTGCCAGCAATCCTGGCACTGCACAAACCACAGATAGAAGACACAAATAAATTGATTGATGAATTTGGTTGAATGGTTAACATGATAGATTCCATGCACCAGAACAAGAACTTTATTTTCTCACCTGACCTCCTGGCCCAGTTCAGACTCTCTGATTTTCTGAATTGTTTCTTCAGCAGTGAGGGTTGACTTGGCAACATAGTCCCAGAAAGCATTCTTTACCATGTCCATATTTGGTACGGGCTGGTCCTGCCACTGACTGTTGGCATGGCAACCTGATATAAAAATGTATATCTGACTTCTGAATCAGTGTTTTTTTTTTCATCAAATCACCCATTTAAAAAGCCTCTTACCTCCAACAACAGCAAGCGCAAAAACAAGAAATGCTTTCATGATTCTGTCTCAGACCCTAGAGGAAGATATGTTTTTACTTAAAATGCGGTAAAATAAAAGTCCAATTATTGCTTACAACAAATGAGCTTTCACCAGCATCTTACCAGTAGATTGGACAGCTTGTCTCTGAGCGTGTTAGTCTCTCTGCATGTCAGGGTGGTATAAATACACCAAGACAAGTGTTGTTATGAAAGATACAAAGTCCAGCGATGAGTGCCCTGCTGTAAGCATACACCCTGTCACATATTCCACATGGCAGATTTATCTTGATTAAAATGACAAAAGTACAAACTGCAACGAAAGTCAACCACCTGACATCTCCTAAAACAGGCCATGATAAAAAAAGGTTAGTGCCAGTAGGGAAATGAAATAAAGTGGAAGACGCTTCAGAAGATCCTAAAGGAGGGAGCTGGTATGGAAATTGATGAATAATGTATTGGTAAATCATAGACCAGAATGTAGAGACATAAACAATGATCATTTGTTTTGGACAACAGTTGCAAAACTTTACATTTACAGCATTTATCAGACGCCCTTATCCAGAACGACAGTCCCCTTGGAGCAACTTAGGGTTAAGTGTCTTGCTCAGGGACACAATTTTAGTAAGTGGGATTTGAACCTGGGTTTTCTGGTTCATAGGCGAGTGTGTTACCCACTAGGCTACTACAGCGGAGTGTCATCCCATCCATCTCTTCAAACATAATACTGTCACGGACATGGCGGGAAGAAGGACGCATACGCACAACCTCACGAAACAGGGGTTTAATACATGGTGGACAGGACAAGGGAAACATCACCAGACAATGAACCCAAACAATGAACCCGACCTCAAACAGGGCAGCTTTAAACAATCATACACAGATGAACACGATCAGGAAACATAATAACACAAGACTAACCTGAAACTCCGGTCCAAACTCAGGACCCGGAGTGGCCCCTGCCGGACCGGATCAGGACAAATACATAACATCTGACCTAATGTTAAATTGAAGACAGAGAAAACTTGCAATAGTCAATAGTTCTGATACAGATCCATTTATAAGCACTTTGATGCTATTGATAATAAATGTGCTATAAACTCTCATGTGTGATGTGAGGAAGCTGCTGTAATTGTAGAGTAATTGTGCCTGCTGTCTGAATCCACATTGGTCTGACCCTTGACCCCAGAACAGACTTTGAGTCACATTAATCAACTTTCTCACACATCACTTGACCCTCCTGTGACGTGACATATATGGAATTGCAGGTTAAAATTATTGGTTGCCATGGAATTACACTCAACAATCACTTATTTTACACTAAATCAAATATGAAAAGTCATTCAATTTTATAGAGATGTGTTTAAATGAATGATTTCAGGTTTAAAGAACTTAAATGTTAAAGGATATAATAATAATGATTGATGTTTATTATCTTTTTAATATAGTATCTTTAAGTAACTTTATTGGATGCTTATTGAATGAAGAAGAATGGATAATGAAGGAGTTGCAGGACTGCTGAAAATCATTCCAAGTCCCTAATTTAATGTTCATAAAAGTGAGTTGGTGTCATCACAGCAGAGGTTTCCTGCCTAAAATATTTGCTACCGAATCTCTCCACAGAAATGAAAATATGTCACTCTACCAGATTAAATCGAGTTTTAGGCGTACGTACTCGGAATGCTTATGCTGCAGTGCTTGTGAAATCCCCATCTTTGTTGTTTTTAGGTTGAGCAACAGAACAGTGTCTCCTGTAATCCATACATAGACCTTTAGTGTTCAACACCACTGAAGTGCTGAGTAACAGGTCAGCAGCAAATGAAACTTTTTGTAACTAGACGTTTATGTTACAACAGTGACGGAGAAATAGAATTGTGTAAAATGGGCGCGTCACCACATTTGCATGGAAAGTAGTGTGTGTTTTAGGTGATGACAGCATGGCACCCTTCGCTGAACTTTGATACCGTCATCACAGGCTTGTAGCCTCCTATATATACCGAGCTTTCTTCAACTCAGACTCACACACTCCTTCAGAGGCAGAGAGACGGACCGACGGAGACAGCGGGGGTAAGATGTTGCCTGCTCTTCTTCTGCTGTGGCCTTGCGTTACTAGCCAGGTCTACGTTTGAATAATCCCGCTTTTCTTTCTCCATCAGTCAGAAGCTCATCATGAAGATTTTCTTTTTTCTTGCAGTCGCTGTTCTTACAGGTACAATTCTTTTCTTGTCGTTATACGTTAATGTTTTTCCCATTTTGAACACGCAATTTTTTTTTCTGTTACCCTTTCCAGCCAGTGCTAACCAACCCATGCCCAATCTGGACATGATGACAAATGCATTCTGGGACTATGTTGCCACGGTTACCCTGACCACTACAGATACCTTGCAGAAAATTAGACAGTCTGAACTTGGCCAAGAAGTCAAGTAAGATTCATTCATTGATGGTTTTATTGTTTGAAACATATATGTAACAAACATATATGTGAACTGGATTTTTAGTTTCTGATCCGGGAATGATTGTCACTGCATATTCTAAATGTTGATCTTCACTCCATGCAGTGCCAGGATTGTTGGAAGTGCTGGTGCGCTCAGCCAGTACTCTACAGCCGTGAGTGGACAGGTCATGCCTATGGCCCAGGACCTCATGGTCAAGCTGTATCAGGAGGCCGAGCAACTGAAAGGTCGTCTGGAGCAGGACCTGGGCTCTGTCAAATCCGAGCTGGAGCCCTATGTTGAGGAGCTGAAGATGGAAATTCAGAAGCAGGTGGAAGAGTGGAAGCGAGATGCTCAGTCTATGGACTACGAGGCTTTGAAAATCAACATGATGCAGAAGAGTGAAGAGCTGAGGGGAGCAATGGAGAAGACCATGAAGGAGCTGCGGGCCAACTGGGGTCCATACACAGCAGAGGTGGAGCAGAAGGTTCAGCAGCATCTGCAGGACTTCCAGACCAACATCACTCCTCTGGCCCAGAGCCTCCAGACCCTGCTGCTTCAGAAAGGCCAGGAACTTCAGCAGAACTTTGGCTCACATTCAGAGGAGCTGAAGAAGCAGCTAGACCCCTATGCCCAGGACCTGAAGGCCCAACTTACATCCCTCTGGGAGTCCTTCACCAAGAGCAGCAATTAAAGAACATCATTCCAGGCTCATGCCACACAACTCCTGTAATGTTCTGTCTACATGTATGGAGCATGCTACATGGTACAATTATTTATTTGTTCAGTTTACTGGAATTTTCCATGTAATTCATTTGAATAAACACTTAACTAATCCTAGATTTGGTTCTTTTTGTCCAATCTTGTGGGCCATTCCATTTGCTTTTGGAAAAAGCAGGATGGTGGTTTGTAGATTCATATGGAGTCATGAAGCATCAGCATTTTCCAGACAGAAATAAATAAGAATAAATCAAATGCTGACTGGTATTTGGAAGCACTATTAAAGAGCTGGAAGATTATGGACATGAAATTTGAAGATTTGACTAGATTTGCATACAAATTATAAATAATAGAATGACCATTGGTAAGAAGAAGTGAACATTTCTGACTGTTCTGGCAGGTAATTTTGCTTTGGTCCTAATATTTGATTCTTGTTTTGTTTTCATATTTCATGATTAATATCAGGATCTTGTATCACACCCCTGTGTTCACCAAAAGCTGTTTCACACTACATTCAACTGAATGAACAGGAAAATAAGCATATTAAGATTATAACGGCAGTTGAATTAAATTTGTTTACTCACTAGTATTGTTCACATAACACATTGCCTGACAGACCATGGCAAAAAAAACATAAAACATAAAAAAAGACCCCCTGCAACCTTAAATATAAAACCAATCATACAGATGATACACACAATGAAAGACTTAATCAGGACAAAAAAACATGACTGTTGAGAGGGTTTCTTGTCCCCAAACTCCAACCAAGGCTTTAAATCATATTAATGGTGATAATGTATTATAAAAAGGCCCTTCAATGCAGAAGAATCCCTATAACATCATGCACGTTTCTGTGTCTTGAGCTTGTCGGAGTTTGTAAACGGTGGCTGGAAGAGTATTGAGACTGATACAGTCTGCCTGTTAAATGATGGGCTCCGGCTTTGCCTGTACATCCAAGTATGGGTTGTGTCACCCCCTCCCTCCCCATGCAGCGTCCTGGTATGTCTTATCCAATGGTGATGCCGAACCCGCACTGGAACTTGTTCTTGCGGTGGTTGAGGAACGCTCCCAGAGCCAAGCTGAGCGGTAGGGGCACCAGTTTCTTCTCCAGCGTTGCCCCGACCACCCAGTTACTGTCTACGGAGCCTGCAGAGAGAGTGATTGAAAATGCACTTACAGGGAGAAGAAAATTCAAATCAAATAAAAATTAAGGTAACTTATGGCATATAAGCCGCCTCTTTTCTCACGTGCTTTGAGAACCTCGGATTTTACAATCGTGCAGCTAATTTATGGATTTTTATAGATGTGGTTTAAAGATGTACAATTTCTTTCTTCTTTCTTTTAAAGATCATTAGGTGCGGCATATATATATATATATATATATATATATATATATACACACACACACACACACACACACACACACACACACACACACACACATATGTGTGTGTGTGTGTGTGTGTGTGTTCTATAGTCTAGAATTTATGGTACATAGTTCTTACAGTTTCTTTTATCACAAATAAACCTCCTAGGCTAAATATAAGCACTGACATTGAACAATTAACCTCTATACAAATGCACCCAAGACATTAATCAGATTCATATTGCATTGTGGGGTAATAAGTTATAAGGAAATAGATAGATGGATAGAGACTGGAAGCTGATCTTTCAATTTTAAATTTCAATTTGCACCATGTTCTTTTCCACACTGTGAATCCCCAATGCTTTGCAATTTTGTTTCTCTGTGAATGAGATGACTTTGAAGTGATCATACCTTTGAACAACAGGTTCGCTTTGGGCACATCTAGCTGATAGCCAAGAGACATACTGGTTTCCTGCATTCTAGTACTGGCCTCAAACTCTACACCCAGCTGCAGCTGTGGAGGAAATTGAACAGATGAACACCCTGCGTCACAAATAGAACCGTGATTATATGAAACACACCACAGTTTCCAGTCCTTTATTCCTGTAATCACAATTGCCCAAAATAAACGTGGATGCAGCACATGCATTATGTTCTGTTAACTAGCCTCTGTGTAATCCAGTTTTAATATCCTGCTGTAAATGTAAGTCACATGAAAACAGCAGCAGATGGCGTCCTTACCTGCTCATTGGCTTTATGATAGTATGTGGCATGAGCACCAGCTCCCCCTAATGTCACAGTGGCAATGAAGTTGCTGCCTGAGGGACAAAGAAAGCGAACTGACGTCAAACCTCAGATCAAATTCTTGCAATTAAACCTCAAGGGTTATTTGAACGAGAACTGAACAATAAGAGAAGAAAGTGTTTATTTAAGGCTGGTACACAGGGTACTAGTGTCACATTACTAATGCCAACAAGGTATTTGCATTTATATCCCTCAATGTTGTCTAGCTTTGCTCACCTGTGTAACGTCCAGCCAAGGACATGACTGTGCCCTCTTCCCCTGGCCGACGGTGATATACCAGCTCTCCACCCAATGCCAGGGACGGAGTGACGGACTGGAGGTAGTGAGCAACGATTATTCCTGTAAAGCCCAATGAGACAAGAGGATCAGACAATCAAAAGAAAAAGATTACAATGTCACAACTAATATGTTAATGTGTAACAACAAATATTTATATAATAAATATACGGAAAAGAACTTAAACTGAAAAGTAAAGGGATTATGACATTTCACTGGCTTACCAGACCCTACAAGAACATCTGGGTTGCCAAGGGTAACAGTAGCAGTGAAGTCATTGCCCCTGAATTCTGCATCTCCTTGCCAGTTCACAAATTTCTGCTGCTGAGTCTGATTGGTCGGATTAATAAAAAAAAAGACAACAGTGTTCATCTTCCTGGAGGGAATACAGGATCATTTATAATGCAGTGGTGCACATACACACACACACACACACACACACACACACCTGGAAAGCCAGTTTGGAGCGCACTCGATCAGAGACCTGATGAATGATCTGTGCGTTTAGACTGCCATTATTATCCATATCTCCCACCATCACTGGAAAAGACTGAGGAAAAACATAATAAATTTATGTCATTTTTCCCCGTTTTATGCAATACACCCATGCGGTCACCATCCTTGTCCCCAAGGTTGTGTGTACACACAACAAATCAAATCTTTTGACATACCTAGTCCTTTTTTGGTGTGTTTTTCTGATTATTGGTATATTAACAAATACCGAAGACTATGTAATAACATTTGCTGCATTTCTTTCTCTCATATTAATGATCAACTTGTGATGCTGCTGGTGCCAATGGAGTGTAAAGCAGTCATAAATGTAAAGAAAGTCGACTCTGCTTTATAAACCACATTTTGGTTTCTATATGCAAATTTCTTTGTGTTCTCATGACAGTTGACGACCATAATTCATGTTTATACCTCAGCAGGTCCTGTCTGTTTGGAGCCCACGTAAGTGGCTCCAAACCTGTAACTCGAGTCGCCCAGAGTGCTGAGCATGACCGTGTGGTTAACCTAAAGTATGGCAAGAAAGAAACACTGTTACAACAAACACTATCATGATGATGAATTAAATACAGAGATTCCATCATTGACATGGCATGACCTTGAACAACAGCACAGGAAAAAAAACAATCACAATGATAGTAGGATAGATAGTAGGATAGTAGGATAGATAGTAATATAAAAACTGAGAAGAACAAAACAAAGCCAACCACACAGGGCCAACTATCTGTAAATAGAAGTAAGTAACACTCATCGAGGCAGCAGGTAAAGAAACGGACCCTTAATTGGAATTCTGCTGATTTGAAAGCCAAAGACCCAAGGTGCCACTGAGCAGAGCACCGTCCCCCACACTGCTTTCGTTGTGTCACCGTGTGCTATGCTGCACTTTTTCACAATGACAATCACTTGATTTTGACTTCATCAGATAGTAGCCATATCAATAAAGGCATGTTGTTTTCAAGGGTTTTTTTACCATATTTAAGAAGGACCCCATATTTTCAGGAATTTATCACATGCTGAAATATATATTAGATATTTTTCAAGTTTTCTAACAAGACACAATGTCTGCCAACAGTAGCATATGCCCTGTATGAGTGGACAGGGCAGCTTCCTCCATAAAGCATGCCGAGCAAGATGGGGAGGGGTTCTCTTTCCCATGTCTAAAAGTGACTTTTAAACAAGCATGGAAATAAAAGCAATGACCTTGACTGACCTGAAAGTGATTGCTCAAACCCTTGTTTACTGTAAGCCTCACGCCTTCCATCTGCATTGGATAAACCTCTGAAAGCAAAGCATAGAGGACGCAGAAATTAGACGTCTGTCCCGCATTTACTGGTTACACTAAATACTTGATCTTGGAGAACCATTAGGGGCCAAAGGTTGCTGGTTCGAATCCCGAACCACCAAGGTGCCACTGAGCAAAGCACCGTCCCCACACACTGCTCCCCAGGCGCCTGTCATGGCTGACCACTGCTCACCAAGGGTGATGGTTAAAAGCAGAGTGCTTCACAATGACAATCACTTTCCAACACCAACCACGTGGTCAAATCCCTACGGCAAATTTTCCTCTTCGCTCCTACTGCTGACCTTTGCACTTGCGGTGGCACTCCTCAAAGGCACCCGGATTGGGAAGCGTGGGCTCAGGCTCTCCTTGCTGACCGGATGGAGCACTGCTGGGGGTCAGCGCAGGTGAGACCGGGGGCATGGTGAAGCCTGGCGGCACGGACACCAGCCCCGGGCCGCTGGCCGCAGCGGCCGGAGAGGGGCTGGGGGAGCTGGCAGCCAGAACACTGCCCATTCTGAATGGAGAGGAGGGGAAAAGAAGTCACGTGAATGCGTGCAAGGAAGAGGCCTTCACTGAGGTCAGGTCAAGACTGACACCAACACGAATCCTGGTCTCTGTTATTAATGTAGTTATAAACGTGTTTAAACATTCGGAGGGTGGCCTGTGGCGACACACCAGCTAGCGAGAGCGGCTAACTCGGCTAACACCACCTGAACATATAATCTGTAAAATGCAACATCGCGTCATTAAATGACTGTTTTGGATTTTTTGTATGCTCATATGACGATGATGAGTTGGTGAATTTAGACGCATTAGCGCGTTCGGGCTGTTGTTTGAGAACCTCGTGTTGTAAGACTCGTACTCACGTTGTAATTCCCAGACAGAAGGACGAGGCGAGACCCGGCGGCGGCAGCGCAGGAAGTGCTCAGCCGACCAGCACTTCCTCTAATGCACCGCCTACTTCGTAAAACCGACATTTCCATTGGACAATCACATTCTTATCTGAATTTCGATTGGACAAAAGGACCGTCTTTCTTCAAGCAGGAAACTGCCTAGGTCCCTTGAAATGAGTGAGAATACGGGGGCGTGTCCACACGCGCTGTCCGCTCTTGGAGGTGATTGGACAGCGGGAGGGGAATTTAGTTTTAAAGTGTATGATTGGATGCAATCACGTCCCGTCCGGCCATACAAAGCACAGCTGATTGGTTGAAACTCTATTTTAGGGCCGAGATTGGATAGGTTGTTTGCAGCGTAGCAGTCGCTCGAATGAGGTTTAAAAAAAAAAAAAAAAGGAAATCTTGAAGGTCAGCTAGCGTATTCAAAGGTCAAAAGCCAATCTTGACATTTTAGAAAGGTACAGGAATGGCATAATCAATTATATATGATAAAAACATAAAGTCATACTATATAATAATAGCTTTTAATATAAGTTTTGTGCTATATTGTCACTAAGACAGACTTTGGAGATCAGGTCTGCTTTACTTTATTCAACATAACATTCAAATAATGTTCAAACTCAACATATTTCATTCATTGTCTTAGGTATGGCAATACTTATTCACAACTATGCATTTCAATAAAAAAAAAAAACCTCCTTGTGCCTTGCATTTAATAGTTATAAATAATATCCATTATTTTATCTCTGAAAATTTTAACCCTACAACCCCTGGAACATACTGTAACCGTGAATCTTTCACGTCTGATGCAATTTGCTGGTAAAGCTAGAACCACAGTGCACAAAATCCTGAAGAAAAAAAACCACACACACGCAATAGAAAACTGAAATGCATTATTTTTTTATTTTGCCAAAATACCACCACTTACCCGTCTTCAGTAAAAAAAAAAAAAAAAAAAACACTTTGACAAAACATGAGAAGTAGATCTGACTGTAAAACACAAGTCAGGGTCTGAACCAGCTTAGATTTGCTTTAAACAAAAAAAAGAAAAACCAGATGGTATGACGATTTATTTATTGCATACAAACTGCGTTCACCAAAACAGGCCTAAAAAGTAATTATCGTAAATTGACTATTTGAAGGATGCATTTTTTTAAAAGAACCATCCATAAATAGAAGGTGAAGGGTATTATATTTATTAATTTCGCATCTTTACACGTGTGCTTTAGCACAGTCCTCACAATCAGGCTGTCAGAAATGGTTCCACAAAGAATACCGCAGAAATTTGTGCCATACTAAGTATCAGACCAGGATTTCTACTCTCTTTTTTTCAGAACATTAATGAGGAACAAAACAAAAAAAAAAATGTACCAAGATGTTCCACATAAAGTACAACGAAAAAGGAAAAACATCGAGAATCTTCTCTTAGCAAACATTGAACTCAGATAACAGACTGTCCACAAATCATTTAGCTTTGATTACTAAATTACTTTTAACATAAAGAAAACCCTATTATTTTTTACTTTGAAGACATCCACGAGCCTTGCCAAATTCTGATCTAACCCTGTGAGATTAAAATGGACAGTCAGGCCCACATTTAAGGCCAAGTTAGTCATAGCACAGGGGTCCAGTTCAACACATACTTTGGAACATTTTGTGAAGAACTGTAAACGAATATAGGCGGAAACGTCCTGGTTGGCCTTGGTTGCTTGCTTTCATTTCAGAGATGTTGTGTACGCTCGTGCATGAAACAGTGAAAATACAGCTAGAGCTTAACGGGGTCAACAGACTTGAATAAAGAAAAAAAATAAAATAAAACACACATTAAAATCTAATGTGTGCAAGACTGTTCACAACAGCCACCCATTCCGGGACTGATGTTGTGCGTCCCCATCGGACCCACCCACACACACACACAAAAGGTAATTAACTCTGGTACACAGATGCTGCCACTCTTAACTCACACCATTCACCCACTGACCATTTGTAAAAATGACAAACACAGCATTCATTTCATAGATAAAAAAAAAAAAAAAAAAAAAAAGAAATTGCATGAACAGATCAAGCATTCGGAAAGTTCACGGCCACCCCTCACACAGAAGACAATCACTCTATTTGGTTTATAAAGTTTGCTTTAAAGTTCAAATTTTCTTATTTTTCAGCCTTTCAACACAACACAACAACTGTAGCACTTCCACACCATGTTCCATGAGATGAAAATATATGGATATAGAAAGAACACGTGGGGTAGGTGCATTGTAGATGTAACAGACTAGAGAGAATCACCCACCCCACAGCCTGCATGTTACCTGGGACAAGCAGCTCAATACCGACACGTAGCATCATTTCACAAATGAGGGTGAGAACGGCTCAGCTACATATTCTGCAGGACACTGAAACCAAAAATATTACAGCAATTTCAGAGTCATATTGCCATTAAGATATTAACCTGCGGCTCAAGAAGGGAAGGAGGAGTCAGAAGGATCGGCAGCTTTCAAGGAAACATATTTTGCGTACAGAACTGAGAGACATTTTTACTGGAATTCAGCTGCCAAAGAGAAAATACGGAGGTCAGATATCTTCAAATGCCCCGCCCCTGACCGGCCAGAACGACAGTCAGTGTTGTGTTCGTCTAACGCTTTATAGCGTTATAATCTGTGCTGAAATCGGCTCCAGCACCAGGGTGTCAGTTGTCAAAAAAGGACAGATTTTTTTACAAATAACTATGTTGATTCGTACAAAACTGCCACTAATAAAACCCTGTAGTAACCCGGAACACCCAGTAGCTGCACTAACAAAAAAGGTGTTGATCCCCTTTTCTGAAGACAAAATGGAAAAAGAAAAGAAAGAAAGAGACTATGTTCTAATAAGCAGCAAAGGGACGGGCAAATGAGACTAAATGGGCTCGAAACGGTATATTAGCCTTTTGGCTGAAGAAATGCTAATAGAAAACCACGCTCGATGCCCTTTAACAACTAGAACTATAAAGATGCATCCAACAAGAAAACGCTGATACTGGAAAAACTAAACCCAGAGCAGCATAGAAAATAAAACTTGTCCGGTCCTCCGGATGCACAGACCAGCAGTTAGCATTTACATAGTGTTGGTGTAGGAGAGAACGCGATTCAGCATTAAGGCACTTAACGTACTTGCGAGTGAGTGAGAGTGAGAGAAGGGCATTTAAAGTAACCGAGCCTTCAGTGGACTCTTTAGGGATAGAACACGGACTCCAGTTACAGATGGCATCTAAAATTCAGGTCCCTCTGTCTCTTTACTTTTCTTGTATTATTTATTGCAAGTCCAACAGGACTTTGGAATGTTAAAATCCCTTCTTCCCTGATCTTCTCTCAGTTTTGTATGCAACACACGTTACCTGGTATTTACTGGAGTTGAGCTCTTTTGTCGGGTAAGTCAATGTGGAGGAAAAAAAAAAAAAAAAAGTGCACAGACTGCATGTAAAACAACAAAATAATAATAAAAAAAAAAATGTTTGTGCAGCAGCAACAAAGCAGCTACTGACACATCCAATGCTCCTGCAAGAGGGAGGGAAGAAAAATAAAATCTATGAACAACAGATACTTCCCAAGCAGGCAGATGTGGCTCTCTGTGTAGTTTTATTCCCACCTCACCTGTTCTGGGACTGTGGCTTTACGGGTTGATGGGTAGGCGGCGGAAGTCCTCTTTCTCCTCGTCTTCCTCGCAGTCAGGTTTACTGCAGTGGAACTCTGCCACGTACAGGCTCTTGTCAATTGTGCCCGGGATGGGCTTGATGTCCGTGACGAGCTGGTCCTCGATGGCCTTCAGGTTGAAGCGATCATCCGAAGTGATGAGGTTGATGGCCAGACCAAAGTGGCCAAACCTCCCTGTTTTTGATGATCAGTGAATGAAGGATGAATGGATCAATCAAAACATTTATATTAAACAGGAATGACAGCTTGGCTACAGTCTGTGCAGTGCTATGACCCATATCTGCACCTGATCGTCCAATGCGATGCAAGTACGTCTCTGCATTCTTAGGGAAGTCAAAGTTGATGACCACATTCACTGCTTGGATGTCGATCCCTCTGGTAAACAAATCTGACCGAAAAAAAAAACACCTCACTCTTAATAAAAGTATATCATGTACAAATGATACAAATCCAACAGAAATGCTCTTACCAGTGCACACCAAGTTTCTACAAAGTCCATTCCTGAAGTCATGGAAAACACGGTTTCTGTACTCCTGTTGATTCGAATATGTAAACCATTCAATGCAAAGGCAGCAGAATTTTTTATTATTTTTTTAATCCTACACACAGCGCCGGCTCACTAAAAATCAGTTTAACCTGTTGCGCTCTCAGTAAAAAGTGCTTTTTATTCTGACTGTTACAGAAACATACCTGCATCATTTTGGCGTGGATATAGAAGCAGGAGTAGCCTAACTGAGTGATCTTCTTGGCCAGGAGTTCCACCCGCTGAGTGGAATTACAGAAGATGATGGACTGGTTGATTTGAAGCTGTAAGGAAAAAGACAGACAGGAAAAACTTGGAATGTATAGGGGGGTGTGTCCTCTGTATTTAAGCATCACCCTTGGTGAGCAGTGGGCAGCCATGACAGGCGCCCGGGGAGCAGTGGCAACCTTCCGATTACAAGTCTGTTTCCTTACCCGCTTAAGATAATTGGGCCACCACTGGCCCAATTACCTTAAATGTTTAGCAGAAAATGGCAAATCATGATAAAGAAAAAAAATAAATCACAACGGGCAAATAATTAGGCAGACTGGGTGTGTCATGGGTAAATTACCCTGGAGAAGAGGGTGTTCAGACAGTGCACTTTCTGTCTCTCTGTGACGTAGGCATAGTACTGGGTGATGCCTTTAAGAGTCAGCTCCTCCATCAGGTTGATCTCATAAGGCTTCTGGAGATATTTTGCCTAAAAGCGGTGTTCAAATTCGCAGTGATCAGATGACCTTAAAACTACTTAAGAGTTCTGAAGACTTGCAGAGCAACGCATGCTTCTCACCATGAATTTCTGCACGCTGATGGGGAATGTTGCAGAGTAGAGAAGAATCTGTCGGTTTTTGGGCAAGAAGCTGATTATATCCCCAATGAGCACCATAAAGTCCTGAGACAACAGCTTGTCAGCCTGTAAGAGTTGACAAAGCACACTTTCAGTTGGAACCTGAACCTGGACAGCAGCTTTGAAACTAAAACACACAAAAAAATAATCCCGCAGGTATTGCAAATTAATTAATGACCATGTCTAACATGATGCACTCATTTGAGTATTTATGCACAGAGGTAGGTAGGCAGACACTTACTTCATCCATAACCATCGTTTGAACTTTATCCACTTTAGCCACGCCCTTTTTGATCAGGTCCAGAACCCTGCCTGGAGTTGCGATGACTACATGGACTATGTGAACCACAAATCAGAGAAAGACACAAAGACCAAATTAGCTTAAGTGAACTGAAACGTATGGCAGCATCACAAAAGCTTCAAACAAAAAAATGAATTACCAGTTTCATCCAGACGCATGATGTCATCGCGCAGGTTGGTGCCACCTGTGGTTGCCATGACTTTCACTCCACCCAGATGCTTGCTAATCTGGATGCTAATCTGGCTCACTTGCAGGGCAAGCTCACGAGTCGGAACCATGACTACGGCTACGGAGAGAGACAGAGAACATTAGAAAACCGCATCTACGCACACACCAACAATTCCAATCACGTCCTTGCATTTCACTGTCTGTGTCAAAGCAATAATTAAAAACGGGATGAGCCTCAGATCCCTTGAATGTCCCCATCCCAACCACCTTGAACATTATTCTGCACCCAAGACAAGGCTGAACAAGAGAAAGACTCCTGAAACAGAAAAGTTCCCTCGCACCCTGAATGTAGTCCTTCTTCAGATCAATCCTCTCCAACAGTGGGATGAGGTACGCCCCACTCTTCCCAGTGCCGTTCTTTGCCCTGGCCAAGATGTCCCGGCCAGAGAGGGCAATGGGAATACTTTCCTCCTGAGAAATTAAAATATTTTACGTCACATACAAAAATAAAGCAGATCACCACATTATGGCAGTCAACAGACGTTCTATTATATGTACATATATAGTTTTTAAAAAAATGTATGTATATATAAAATCACCACTTAGATATCGAACACATCATTAATATTTTTTAAGTTGTTTTATAGAGTACATTTATACTGTACTATTCTACATACTTGTGGGACTAATGAAGGATTATCTTATTAATATTGAATTGGATTTCATTCACATAATTTGACAGTTTAATAAGAACAACATTAATAGTAAATATGATGTGCTGCTGGAGCTAAACTTACCTGAATGGGAGAGGGTTTTTCCCAACCCATCTCAAATATTCCCATTAACAATTCCCGTTTCAGACAGTAGTCTTCAAACTCGTTCCCCTTGGTGGCAGTGACATCCTGAGAGAAAGAGAGTTAAAGAGGATTGAAACGGTCCCCAAATCCCTCCATTAGTGCATATGGAATCATATGAGAGAGGGTGACTTCTTCTGATGGCCAAGCATTTAAGTCAGACATCCCTCTATTTTCATTGCTGTGAATATATAGCAAATTTAGGTACTAAAATAGAAGATCATTTTAATTCTACATCCACCGTTTCCACTATTTATGAACTCACTGATGTCTTGATTCGGTTGTCTTTGGGTGGGAGATGTAAACTCTTCTTCCAGTCATCTCCAAATCTGGGAATGAATGAAAATACAAATAAGCAACAAAAATATATATTTATTAAATGTACAGACTGGGCTTGCAGGTTGGGGTGGGATTAAAATAACTCACTTGATGCCTGGACCCTCCTGCGTACCTCCACTGGGTTTCAGGCCGGGCGCTCGTCCAGTGGGGACGCTGGCTGCAGACGATCCCGACAGTGACGCTGCTTTTGGTGGCCCTCGCAGCTGCCCGTTGGACTTGGTGAGATTCATCATGACCGGACCAGGGTTTTCTGTTCTTGCAGCTGCCATTTGTTTCTCTATAATAGCCTTGTCTTCTTAAGTTACCTTTTTTTTTATTATTACTATTTATGTCCCTTTAATTATGATACAGTTAAAGAATTTACAAAATTATGAATTAATCTGAAGTTATATTTATAATATTTACATATACACGTGCGTGTGCTGCAGTCTCTTTCAATAAGAGCAACTTATTTTCTGGAAAATATACTAAAGCTCTTCCAAATGAAGAGAAATTACAACTTCTATGCTGAAATACAGAACATAGAACACTTGGCTACAACATAAAAATATGTAGGCAAGTATCAGAAAGAAAAAAAGTCCGGCAACAGAACGTGGAAGGCAGTGATGAACAGGGGGGTGTCTGAAGACCAGTCTTATCTTCTCGAGCTCCCTTTCTGCCGCCCCCGCTCTCGGTTCAAACGTTTCTCGGATTCCGCCGGCTCCTCTTGAGGCGTAATACTTGGAAGGGAATGTGGGGAGGGCCGTCTGAGTTCCCCGCTGCTTCAGATGGAGTCACTACATTTGCCGACAGGCCACCTCTGCCGGACGCGTCCCTGCGCGAAGCGAGCGTGTAAAAGTGCGTGGCCTGGCGTGAACTCCGCTTTTATTCTGTTCAGAAGGTCAAGCCCGCGGCACCTGACAGGAAAGGGAGGGAGGGGAGAGTTAGTGCCAAAAACAGGAACAATTGCCACAATATTGCCTGTAAATGCACCGGAACTCCTGAAACTGATGGGCATTGGTATTTACATCTGTCAGCATCGGATGCTGCGGATATTTATTCGGTTTTATTGGTTTTATTCCGCGCTTCGCACCGTCCGCCAGAACAATGGTGAATGGCGCGATGGTTAAAAAGGAAACGCGCGTCTGCGGCCGCGGAGCGATGGCTTCTTCCTGCCGATGAGGAGTTGTTGTTGTTTTTTTTCCTCCTCTCTTCCTCTCTCAGTGTTTGCGGAACAAAGACTACGGCAGGTGCAGCAGATCTGCGGAGAGGATCAGACCAGCGCGTCAGGGATGGATCCAGGTCAACACTCTAAACAGGCCGCCGAAAGCTTTACCACGAACGTGTTAAAAAAAAAAAACTCGAGTTTCGGTTTTCGAGCGACGTCACTACGACGACTCGTCAGATTTAAACTAAAGCAGCGGCCGCCGCACTCTTAAGCGCAATGAAAAAGTATAACGCTAATCTTCTCGTTAATCCGCCGGCAATTACAGAAATAACAAAGCGGGCCATTTTCTTAAAGTAATTATCTCACAGCCATCAAATCAGCTCTACGTTTGGCGGCGACGTCGAAAACAAACAATTCCACAGTGAGCCAATCGAGCCCGAAAAAACGGAGGCTAAAGCTAACAAGCTAGCCAGCTAGCTGTCGCTGCTAAACTCGTCAATTTCTTCCAAACAACCAGACGGGCGAATATGACGGCCATTGGCAAAAGACACGCAGCGCGACGCAGTTTACCTCTTCCCGAGGACGATTTATTCTGGTTAAATTATCCAAAACAGTGCTCCGATGTTTCATGCTCTCTGGTACCAAGTCTCTATTGTGTTTGTTCCTGCTAATTCAACATCAACACGCTCACTTTCTTCTCACGTCGGTCGCGCCGCTACCGCCGCCGTTTATGGTGCTGCCACCTGTCGCTTAGGAGGTTTTTTAAAAGGAGGGAAATTATAAAATAAACTATTTTAGGGACGGAAGATTAGATATTTAACAACTGTTAAAACACACTCATATTAATACATATATATGCTAATCTTTAGAGAGTACAAAACAACCCTGGAGCTGTAAGCATTCACAATTCTTGAAATGAGAAACCATATTTATTTTACAGAAAAGTGTAACTAGCAACACATTGAATCAAGAAACAGATACAAACAAAAATACCACTTTATTCTGTTATATTGTACAGTGGGCACAGTATTTATGATTGATCTTTTCATGAATTAATTGTACAAAAACCACAACAAAAACTTGACTGACAAAACCCAAAGTTAATGCATACACATTAATAATAAAGCCACAATAAATAAATAAAAAAAAAACCTGAATGAATAAATTAAATGTTTCACCCTGCCTTCATTTGTTCCAGTTTTAGTATGTTTTGATTACAATTTCCCATTATTAGTTTCCTAATAACACTGAGCACTGTAACACACACACCATGAAAACGATGGAGTCGATTTAGCTGTTTGGTCAGTGATGTTTTTAAAGAAAATAAAGTAAATCAAAAAACATGTAAACATTTGAAAAATATATTTCAAGGCTTATGAATGAAAGGCATCGCCACTTGGCCTTCTTGTATCCCCGTATTTTAGAACACAAAAAACATTACACCAAACGCTAATTCAGCTTTTTCCTATACTTCACACTGTCCACGTTCCCTTTGCTCTCAGTCAATCCAACTGGGTTTCTGTTCAAGTGTATTAGCCATTTCAGTTGCGGAAAAACACTTGTCTGTGTCACGCACAAGGACATGGGTCCTGCTGAAAGATTTCTCGCATTCTATTCACACAAATGTCTGACGCCTCCTGAGTCTCTTTGGAGAGCTGTAATAAGCTAAGGAAACCATGAGGAAGGTCCTCAATGACAGTCAGGGTAACTGGTTGCCCGATGCCTTTGAGCTTCTTGGCAAACATCACAGAATCATCCAGCAAGGCATCTAAAGCAGAGGCCTAAGAAAAAGAAAAAAGTAATAAGGGTAAATAATAAGAACGCTGGGGTGGAAATTCTGAATATGGTTGGGAATTTCAAGACAATATAAATTAGGGCTGTCAATCAATTAAAACAATTTTAAAAAATCAAAGATTTAGCTACGAATTCATGGTGGGAGGAAACCGGAGGCCCCAGAGGAAATCTGTGCAAGCACGGGGAGACCATTCAAACTCATTTGAGATTTGAACTCACAACCTTGGAGATAACCACCGCACAGTAAAGTGAAAATCACAACAATTAACAGCCCTAATTGATAGTCCTAAAATAAACACAATGTGCAAGTAACCAAAAGCAACAGTGCAAATGACTGCATATCAGACAAGACTGAGGTCACAGTTGCCTCGTGACATGAAGCACAGTTTGTAAACTGGGTGGATGTATAACTGAACCTCTGATGTTATAAGAGATTACTGTAACATAACAGTTTATTCATAATATCAAACTGATGGATCCCACTACTCACCACTATATGAATAGGTGGCAGGCCTTTCAGCATACTGTCCGGGGCCAGCAAAGGTGACACAAACGGGTTTCTGATGACTGGTGTGTGTGTCGCCTTGATTTCAGCTAGCTGCTCGGAGCGCAGTGGCTCGAAGCCCTCTGGGTATTCAGCAAGTTGCTCGTCGGAGTTCTTGGAGTGGCACTCGGCTTTATCTCCATTGGAGAGGTGCTGGGTGGAGGACGAGGGGTCTAGGAAAGACTGGAACCAGCTGGACATACCTTGTGTAAGGTCGCTAAGCAACAGCACCGACTCACGACTCAGTGAGCCAAGAGTGCCCAGCTCTCCAGTGGGTACTACCGCCTGCTGAAAATCCATGCCTTCATTTTGTGTGTGTTCGAAATAGAGAGAGAAAGGAAGAATATGGTCAATATGGTGAAATTTAATGTACAGTACAGGCCAAAGGTTTGGACACACCTTCTCATTAAATGTGTTTTCTTTATTTTCATGACCATTTACATTGGTAGATTCTCACTGAAGGCATCAAAACTACGAATGAACACATGTGGAGTTATGTACGTGTGTACATATTTCAGTCAGTTTGTTGCTGGACTGCCAATAATCACCTTTCTTTGCCATGGCAACATTCATATGGTTTAATTAATGAAGTGAAGAGAGAAATTTATTTGTCATTCAAATATTTTCATCATCAAAGTAAGTGGGCTCGACTAATGCTGATTTAGCCTGATCAGGGCTGATTGACCAGCAGAGTGGGTTAAGAGACATCGCAGACTACATCGAAACACGGGATGCTGAACCCGAACATGTAGCGGGTGAAGTGGAGGACTGAAATGAGGTAGTTGGCGTTATTTTGGCAGGTAGCGCCCATGAATGGTAGTGTTAGTCCCGCCCACTTACTTCGATGGGTCAGAATGACAGACGGAAGTAATTCATGATGCACTGAACAAGCCTAAATTAAATAAATTGTGAAATATTTCAATTTTAATTAATGAATGATGTTTTTATTTGTCATTTTAAATAGTTCATGACACTTTAATTTAATTATTGATTTATCTATTTAATTTTGACACTTGCAGCCCTCCATACTTACCAGCATATGCATTGATGCATTTGGTGAGAACTCCCAAAGGCAGCATTGGGTCAATAAGAGTGAGCAGGCGAGAAGGTGAGGCATCAGTTGTCAGCAGGGTGGCGGGGTAGGCAGCCATGATTCCATCAGGGACACGGACGCCATTGGTCATGGCTCTCATGGTGACCGTGATGCAAAGGTTGCCCCCAGCACTGTCACCAGCTAGGCATACACGCTCTCCGGTAGATCCTAGAAGATATTCAGAAGTCCTGTGGTTACTAAAGTATACCAAAATCACAATGTTATATACTAACAGCAATCAAATTTAAGATTTTAGTTTTAATGCCGAGCTTTACCGACCTAGCAGGTGGGAGTTCTGCAGGGCCCAGCAGTAGGCATAAAAACACTCCTCAAGGGCCCGAGGGAATGGGGCTTCTGGTGCCAGGGAGTAGTCCACAGAGAGAATAGGCACGTTGAGGTCCCTAGACCAGCTCTTCAGATAATTCTAGATAGACACAAAAAAGTTTTAAAGAAGACTATAATTAGGTCATTTTCAAACAGCAATATTTTCCTCATAAAGGACAAAAACAGAACCTTGTACCTCATGAGATCTTGAGGTCTGAGCTACAAATCCCCCTCCATGAAAGTGAATGATGAGCCAGGGAGAGAGGGGGTGTTTTTGGGGCTTGAAACCCACAGGAAAGGAGAGGGGAGGTCCGTCAGAACGAGCAAATGCCAGCAGCTCCTCACTATCCTGGTGGGGGGGAGAAAAGGAAAAAAAAAGAAGAAGAAGTGTCCAACGCTGATCTAACAAGTCGCTGATATCCTCATTATCAGGTCACCTCTCACCTGTCCCTCACGGAGAACGTGTGATATCAGACGCAAATTTACGCCTCCAGGCCCCCAGTGGGCCACGGGAGGCGAGACTGAGACAGAGAGACGGGGGTCGGAGGCCAAGGGCATTCGCAGAGTAACAGCTGGAGCAGACAGGGTCAGGTTCACCTGCACAAGGTTAGATGTAATACTGGCCAAACCCTAAAATATGAAACAAAGAGAATATTCAGTTTCAGTTATTGTTTTTTTCTAATTAAACATAACAGGGTCGGAAATTTGCAGTGTCCGAAGCCTGCAGTGTCAGTGCACGTACTGATAGCAACTCTGTTTCGGTCAGGTTCCAGAAGGACTTCCAGAAGTCCATGTCAAGGTTCTGGGTGATTCGCTCAAACTCTGCCCCCCTCAGCTCCGGGTCAATAACATACTTCCCTGATGTGAGAAGGGACAATGCAGCCATTCCTGCCAAACACAAACATCAAATTAAAATCGATCCATTGATCCGAAAATCGATAAATATTGTTATGTGTAACAGAATTCAGGAGAGAAATATCTGGTCACAGTACTAGAAGTATCGGTGGTAAGATGGTGCCAACCTATGCCTGACTGCTGTCTCTTGTAGTTTTCACCGAAGGACACCATGCTGATGACTACAGTCTGCAGAAATGGCCTCATAGTCGGGGAGAACTTCAGCCATGAAGAGGAAAACGGAAAGAAAAATAAAACCCACCAAGTTCACAGATATCGGGAATTCCTCAGTCTTGAACAAACACAGGAACGTAATGTCCACACGTGTCATATCAGTAGGTGAAAGTACAGTGCCACGCGGTGCGAACCCCCCTCCCGTCACCACCAATGACCTCGCTGGTCTGCCGTGGACAACCCGCCGCGCAGCCGCACCCGCACGCACGCACCTGAAAACCCAAGCAGCGGCCATAGAAGCAGGCCTTGTGCATGGAGCTGTACTCGCGCGCGAAACTCTGACTGAGGCCCTCGTCGCTGGAGTAGAGCTGCCCGCTTTCGTTGTCGTTGAGGATGCGCTTGGCCAAGTACAGCAGGGCGCGCAGCTGACATAGGGCACTGCAATACGCCTCCAGCTCCAAGGCGTTGTGCTCCACCCTGAAGAAGGCGCCGCGACAGTTGTTGGCGACGTAACGGCTCTTCTGGATGATGTGGAAGAGGCAGGAGCGCACCACCTGGTGAGCAAAGAGAAGAACGTTTCGGTCTTGAATAAAAGGTTGGCAGCAGCCTAGTCAGTGAGGAAGCGGACCCGTAATCAGAAGGTTGCCGGTTCGAATCCTGAGCCGGCGAGTTCCCACTGAGTAAATTACTGTCTCCACACACTGCTCCCCTAGGATTTGGTTAAAAGCAGAGGACACGTTTTGTTGTGTCACCATGTGCTGTGCTTCACAATGACAATCACTTCACTTTCACACTCACCTGTGAACCAGAAGACCCAGGTTCAAATCCCGCTTACTACCATTGTGTCCCTGAGCAAGACACTTAACCCAGAGTGTCCCCAGGGGGACTGTCCCAGTCACTACTGGTTGTAAGTAGCTCTGGATAAGGCCGTCTGGTAAATTCCATGAATGTAAATTGCATTTTAATAATGGAGTCAAGTTCGGAGGAACCTCTACTAAGAGGTCGAACAAGAAGTTATTGTTAAAAACCTAAGCGAGATGGATTGATGCCATTACTGTATGCAGTTACTATGTTTTTTCTTTCCTTTTTACGGACTAAACTAAAAAAAAAAAAGAATGCTCGGCTACAAAACATAAGTGAAACACAGCAAGCACAGCACACAGTGACACAATGAAATGTGTCCTCTGAATTTAACTAATCACCTTAGTGAGGAGCGAGCAGCCATGAAAGGCGCCCGGGGAGTAGTGTGTGGGGACGGTTCCTTACCCACTAGGCCAACACTCCCCTAAGACAACCTATAAAGGGGACATACTTAAACTGGGACATACCATGCCAATGTTCTCTGCTACAAATGTGTTTCACTAAGAACCTATACAGTCAATTTGCAATAAAACCCACTCACACGGGGTAGTAACTGCAAACACTACTGGTACATTATATAGATCCAGCATTCGGGAGGCCCTTTTTGTGGGAGAACATTTATAGCATACATCAGATCAAGTAGAGCAATATATTAAAATAATTAAGAAGGACAAACATTACAAATGATTAACAACGGCCATGAAAAATACTGTAGCATTGGGCCAACCTCGACATACCTTGACTAATGTGCGGTATCCATTCCCAGGGGTTTCTGCATCAAAGTCAAAATGGTGGTAAACCGAGGCAAAGCCGACGACGACCGGCTCCAGAGCGCGGCCGTGCTCTTGTATGCGCTTCATAGCCTCCAGCAGGCGCATGGTGGCATCATCGTGTGTCCGGCCAGGTGGTCCGGAGAGGGCAGTGATCGAATCTTCACACACCCGCTCCAGGGTGGTGAACACTACCCCGTCATTCATTTCAGCAAGGCTGTTAAGGCAGCACAGACACCATGAAAGTCAGTCTGAAGTCACAGGGAAAGCCGAGGGACAGACTATTTAATGAATGCCTCACAGGTCAAAGTGTAAAGGTCAAAGATGACACCATGTGACCTACATCACAATAAAAGAGGCCAAACGGAATGGATTACTGTTTTATCATTAAGCTTTGTCCGAGAAGAAACCAAAGAAAATCTAAGACCATCAGACCATGTAGCTAATTGAATTAACACTGTCTCAGAGATATGAAATCTTAGTTTTTGAAGATTGCACAAATCACCTAATTAAACTATCACATGGAACTGAGAGATTTCTTATTGGCTGTTTGTAAACTCATCTTAACCTGAAACAGCCCTCCACAGTATATGGAGATCGAACGCGCACACACACACACACACACACACACAAATACTACAACAACTACTACTACTAATAAAATAGACTAGGAAATACATTAAAAAATTGATTTGAAGATTAAGCAATAATTAAAAGGCTTTACCCATTTTCCGAATTAGGCAATTAAACCATGTTTTTTTTAACGACCATTAGATCAATTGCGGCAGTTGAAAGTACTTTGGCCAATCAATAAATAGGACAAAAGAATCCATAAGTATTTCTAGCCATGACAAACAGAACATGATGCTTAATAAAAATTTATCTTATGATTATAGAAATTCTCAAAAGAAATTAAAAATGATTTTTATTTATTTAAATAAAAAAATCCCAATATTGACCCCTCCAAAAATAAATAAATAAAAGAGTAACAACATTATGATCACGTTATGTTGAGTGATATGGGACTAACGCAGCAATGTCATGGAATCATATACATGCCACAAGAATAACAACACAGCACACACGGTCTGTGAAAATGTGATTTTCTGTGATGCAGTAAGACGCGCAGACCAGACGACGGGATGAGAAGTGAATAAGGAACTCTCACGCAAGTTCACCCCACGCTGGCCGCGTCCTAACAGAGAAACGGACCACGAAGGCCCTGCACACCTGCTCAGGTGAGGCCGCGTGAAATCTCGCGAGATTTCCGCACAGGTCTTAACAGGCGTTGTCGTTGTGCTCTGCGCGAAAAAAAGACGCACTAGACCCCTCTCAATGGACGCTGACAGAACAATAGAAAGAAAGGAAGGTAGGAAGAAAGAGAGAAAGAAAAAAGAAAGAAGAGAAAAAAAGTGGAACAGAAAGCGCGCGGCTCAAGTTCAAACACGGAACTTTACGCGCGAACACCGTAAACACCGCGACACGCATTTACTGTATAAGATACTGTTTGGTTTTACTTACACACACATTCACACGCGAGTGCGCTTTGGCGTTAAAAGTGTCGCATCGTGGCGGAACTTACCCCGGCGACTCATCCCCGCCTCCTCCTCGCTCCCACAGCATCTTGGGTACGGCGGTCATGTGAGCAGCGGGGCCGAGAAGAAACCGGATCTGCCAAGACCTGAAGTTTTTAAACGACACAGATCATCCATGTTCCTGCGACACGGCTTCGTTCATAGACAGATTTAGATCTGTGCGATTGATGGCACTGTGACGTTTTCCTTTTATTATTATTTTTTTTTTGCATTTTGTGTGATATAATCTGAACTCACCCGTGCTAATGCTGTAACTGAGCGCGTTCACCAGATTAGCTGTCTGCCAAACTCGTTTGCAAATCATGAAAGGGGTTAAATCCGGATTAGAAAGTAAACTGATTGGCGCCGTGTTAATAACGTGCATATGTCAATCGCCCAGTCGTTAGAAGTTTTTTTTTTCCAACTGCCGACAGGGAAACTTTCAGACAGGACACGTAGGTTCGCGTCACGAATTAATGGAACAACGAATTAAACAAACGCTTTAATTAAACATTTAATTAAATCTAGAATACTGCCGTGATTAAAGAGATAATACTTCGACATTCCCATGCTTTAGTCTAAACCAGTGGCTCTCAAACGTTTCACAATGATTCATAATTTCTATAGTAATAAATTAGTATTCAAATACAATAGCGCTAGACGTCAAGTAAGGGCCTTGACTACTACGTTGATGATAGGTAGGATGTAGTAGGTTGTGGTAGTAGCCTAGTGGGTAACACACCTGCCTATGAGCCAGAAAACCACAAAATTAAACCCCACTTACTACCGTCGTGTCCCTGAGCAAGACACGTAACCCCGGGTGTCCCCAGGGGGGACTCGCTGTAAACCACTCTGGATAAGGGCGTCTACCAGGGGTGTGTATTGACGCGGGTCACGATACGATTATATCACGATATATTGTACACATCGCGATATTCTACGGTTCACTGAAAATGTTAAAAACGGATTTGACATACAAGATGCTGTGATCGATCTGTCATGTTTTGGGGGGTTTTGCCAGGCAATAATTAAAAGTACCCAGCTGTACAGCGCCATCTACAGGAGTGGAGGTTGTACTCTGCTTCTCATCTCACTAAAGAAAACGCTCGACGGCACCACCCAGTGGAATAAACTTGTATACAAAAATATCGATATTTGAAGTCCATGTATTGATACAATATCACCATGTAAAACATCGCAATATATTGCTCTATCAATGTTTTTTTTAACACCCCTAGTGTTTACTAAATGCCATAAATGTAATGTAATTTTTTTATTAACAATAACTTCTACTCAAGTACCACTAGTATTCAGTACTACTGAGCACCACGGTTTAAAAACCAGTGTTGGGAATCCTGCAGGAACGGAACTGGGAAATGTGACAATACACGATCAAAAGGTATTCATGCAGAGACCTGTGACCACAGGCTTGCCCATGTAGCCAAGATCTCTACGTTGCCCAGGGAGTCTAATATTATCTGCAAAGGGCAAGTATGTATGGTGATGGTAGTCTAGTCTAGTGGGTAACACACTTGCCTATGAACCAGAAGACCCAGGTTCAAATCCCACTTACTACCATTGTGTCCCTGAGCAAGACACTTAACCCTTAGTGTCTCCAGGGTGGGACTGTCCCTGTAACTACTGATTTTAAGTTGCTCTGGATAAGGTGTCTGATAAATGCTGTAAATGTTTCCAACATATCCATTCCACCCAACCCTCATGTTTTTCCCTCTACTTCATTAATTAATGTATGTCATTAATGTTTGCAAAGATTTCTTCACCACAAATCCTGGAAACCTCTGGATATGACTGAACACATCTGCTAGTGTTTGCTGTTTAAGAATCTACAGGGTGGACCATTTATATGGATACACCTTAATAAAATGGGAATGGTTGGTGATATTAACGTCCTGTTTGTGGCACATTAGTATATGTGAGGGGGCAAAATTTTCAAGATGGGTGGTGACCATAGTGGCCATTTTAAAGTCGGCCATTGGATCCAACTTTTGTTTTTTCAATAGGAAGAGGGTCATGTGACACATCAAATTTATTGGTATTTTCACAAGAAAAACAATGGTGGTTTTAACGTAACTTTATTCTTTCATGAGTTATTTACAAGTTTCTGACCACTTATAAAATGTGTTCAATGTCACCAACCATTCCCATTTTATTAAGGTGTATCCATATAAATGGCCCACCCTGTACAGCTATGCCCCATACACTGATCCACATGTCATACAGAGCCTGCTGCCCTTCAATACGTTTAAGATGAACGTATCTGATGGTCCAGTCTCTTCAAAACTAAAAACTGCTGTTATTGGGGTAAGGCAATGCTTGCTGCCATGAACTCGCTCACCTTTTCTGTCTATGACAGATGCTTTCTTGGCCAACGTGGTGAATTCTACCCTCCATTCTCTACAGCTGACCCACTTCACATCCTAAGGGAGGTTATTCTTTTGGAGAACAATAGAAGCGCTTAGATTTAAATGCCACAGTCTGATATTTCAATGAACCTGATGTTTTTTTTCCTTCATTCTCCTCTGCACCTCTTTTGTTATGTCATGCTCTTTAGGTGCAATGTTCCAACCATGTGTTTTTCTTTCTGGGCAAAAAATGAGCACTTTCAGTTTCTGGGCAAACTGCAAAACTCTTTTGGCAAAATCAAATGACAGCAGATGGCAAAAACCACAGCAGCATTCATAACCAAATGACAGTAAACAAATCTGGTTGTATGCAGTTTCATCCTAACGTCTGAGTAGATCATATTTACGATTGGGTTCAGGCACTAGACTTTAGTGGCATTGGAGAAGGCTATCCTGAACAGGTAAGCTGAGGTATTACTTTAAAGCCCCGGGATTTAAAAAAAAAAAAAAAAAAAACATACCTCCTAAACAGGGTATTGTATTTCTATCAATGGCTGACTATTATGGGCCAATGAATATTCATAAAAGATTTTTAGCAACCCTAAATGGATTATTTTATGAAATGCGACATTACCGCTTATGGTCACAGTGCTTGGAACCAGTTAAAATATGAAGATAAAAAAAATATGAAGACAATTATTTAGGGGCAGTGGCGGTCTAGGGCTTAAGGTAACGGTCCCGTAATCAGAAGGTTGCTGGTTTGAATCCCGATCCGCCGAGGTGCCACTGAGCAGAGTACCGTCCCCACATGCTGCTCCCCTGGCGCCCGTAATGGCTGTCCACTGCTCACCAAGGGGTGATGGTTAGAAGCAGAGAAGCAATTTCCTTCTGGATTAATAAAGTGTACATAAAATTAAACAAATATATACATAAGAATAAATCCAACAAAGCGCCATATGCAGGTGCCGCTTATGATTTATGGCTACAGTACCTACATCACGCATTTACAGAGGCTGGAAACGAATATTCTGGCGGATTTCCAAGAACCTGCTTTGTTGCGGAATACATTGCTATTTTCTGTGAATTCGGTGCCATTCAATTCCACAAAACAAGCCATTCAATACATCTGTGGCACATTCAGATCGGATTTTCTTGACGTCAGATGTTCTTTCTTTTAGAACTTTGTCTAGGTCAACTGGCATGTTGTCAGATGCCATACACAAAATTATTAATGGAATTAGTGGTTTTCATTAAGCTCTCACACTATCTGAGAAAATGAGTTTCTCATATGAGTTTCTTATAAAAAGAGCTAAGGTGTCCACTTCTTTATACAAACTATACAACGCAATGCCATTCAGTTCTGTGTTCAGTCTGGCTGTTTTCAGTCAACCATTCTGTCAGTCTCTGTTATTGTCATCCTGAAATAATGTCACAATACATGACAATCAATAGTTATGATTGCATTAGATTTTCTGCCTTGTCCAGAACATTGTGCGCACATTTTAATCTGGAAGGCAAGAGGACCACTGACCTTCTCGAATTAGTTTGCTGAACGATGACAGCACAGCTACAATAATTAATCTTACTTGTGGATACTTGTGGATTTGGTGCATTCAAAAGTCTTAACAGAATTAAATTTTGCTGATATTGAAGTGATTTCTACCTTTGTTGTGGTACCATGTCTGAGCAGTATAGATCCCTTTCCTTACCCGCCAGGCCACCGCTGCCCTGAATATGTATGGAATAGAAGAAGTTGTGTGTACAGTGTCATAAAGTACTACAGTATAGCTTGACGATTTGATGTGTTAGAAGAAGAAGAAGACTGGGACCAAGAACAAAAAAAGATCTTTGTAAAATAAAAGTTTTAATTACAGTGCTTTTAGACAGATTACTTACACAAACAGGTCACAAGTAATGACAGCAAAGCAGTTTACTCGTAATGCATGTAAGTGAGAGGCAAGAGTCATGAGGATCCGCGCTGGTCTGGGCCCATCAGCGTCCTTTATGCTGCTGTTGATCAGTAGTTGAGGGGGGGAGGTGAGAAACTTGGAGATTGGGAGTGAGCTGGGGGGCTGGAGGTGTGACGGGATCATTAACATAGGAAGGTATTTAATTCACAGTTTTTTAAAAAGGAAAAATCTAGATGTTTTATCGGTCCTACTAACATTTTTTAAATGTCTGATTATTATTTAAATGTCCGACGCAACATGATGCCATTACAGATTTTTTTGTGTAGATGCTAAAACATATCAGATCAGTTAGTCATTGTAGGAGGCATTCAGGTCAATAAAGCATTAGTTTAGTGTATGATGGTGTGAGAGGTGGGACCGGATCGGGGAAGGGACAGGAAGGACATGACCCTGTCCCATGTGAGAGCACGTTTTATTTACGATACACTGAACTTGTGTTCAGCTTCAACATCATTTAAATGTTCGCATAGACAACATCTTCTTTCACTACCTGCGCAAAGGTACTTCCTTGTCCCAAGAGCGGCAGAACTCCTGCTTTCTCGTGGTCTGGAAATCTGATTTATAATTTGAGCACATTTCTTTTTTAATATGCATAACATATTTAATATGCAAACATACAATTTTCTAATTGCTTAAGGTAAATTGAGTACAGAATGCATTTGAAGAGGTACCTGGAAACTGATCTAGGTCCAGCGTCTGTCATAATTCACACCCCTGGGAAACAGTAGGATCTTTATTTCTGCAACTCATTCAGAAGATACTTTTCTGTATGCATCTGAGGAATGCAAAAGTGAGCTGTACTACATCCAAATAGTTTTTTTTTTTAATATATAAACCAGTTTCCAGTTCATGGATTAATCTTAGTCCCAGACTAAAATTCTCCATTGAAAAAGGAGATTAATCTATCAATGAGAAACTGACCCCCTCATGTTTTAAAATGTTTTAATGCATCTCTACTTAAAGAAAGTCCCCATCAGACTATTAAACCATCATATATAATGTTAGCCATTCAATTCAGCAACTGACGTATCTTAATATGTAAGAAATAAACTTTACAGCATTAACAATTATTGGTATATATGAATGAAAACTATTAAAATAGAACAAGGCCTCCAAACCTGTTGGGTCTGCATTTTGAGGTAGGTAACAACTAGTATTTAACCCTCTAAACCCTTTTGCCATGTCATCTCATGTACATTAGCATTCACATTAAATGAAAGGAAATGAAAGCTATAAGTTCAAAATTTCCAGCCGCACAATTCTGTTCACTTGCAGTGATGTTATGTTTAACTGGAAGTGATGAGTTTTTGGATTTTGACGAGGGAAGCCACATACAAGGGAACTGAGAACAGCACTGCAAGAGATAGATGCCACTGTTTCTTTTAGTCTTTAAATATCTTTGCGTTTGGGTTGAAAGTAAACCGGCTTTGGCTTTCAGACATACACATATTTACAGTATCTGGCAGCAGGCGAGAGACTGTCTACTATCTCATCTGCAGGAAGTTAATATTGCACCCTATCAATGCTGAGGACTTGAGGTTGCAACATAAATCATGGATGCCACTGCTGGAACAGGCACAAAAAAGTAATTAGCTAATGTTTATTCTAGTTTATTTGCTAGTTAGTAATATGTGTATTGTACATTCCAGAACTGCTTGTTTTTTTATATAATATATTCTGGGTGTGACAATTAATGTTACGTACACTACCAGAAAAAGACTAAGATGGAGGCCATTTTGAAGAATCCAATGCAAGGAACACGTTTGCCTCTTTTTACATTCATGACCGCTTTGTTCCGCTTTGACCACAAGTGTTCAGCATAAACCTTCTGGACTGTTGGAAACCATCTCTGTTGTCAGAAGGTGGTTGGTAGAAATGCTGGTGGTTGGTGTGAAATGCTGCCGTTACAGTAAAATCTCCCTTATTTGGACAGACTTCTTCAACTTCAACTTCTTAACTTGTTTACTTTTTTTGGTTTATTACATAACCTCACATGTGTTATTTCATAGTTATATTATACTATTACATTATATAATGTAAAAAATTGTAAGACCCATAAATGAGTCTGTGCGTCCAATCTTTAGACTGGTTATTATAAGTTTGAGCTTTTGACTTTGGGTATTGACACATCTCATGCTCGTCCATGGGGTAGTAGTGGCCTAATGGGTGGGTAAGACACTCGCCTATGAATCAGAAGACCACTAGTGTCCCTGAGCAAGACAATTAACCTTGAGTGTCTCCAGGGGGACTGTCCCTGTAGCTAATGATTGTAAGTCACTCTGAATAAGGGTGTCTGCTTAATGCCATAAATGTAAATGTCAATAGATATCATAGTTAACAATCAGAACATCTTGCAAGTGTTTATGACTGAGCATGACATAGCTGTTCTTCAGTTCTTGATCACCATGATTCATCAGAACATTCTGGTTACTGGTTCCTGTTCAGTCATACATTGCCATATCTAACAATGTGCTATGACAACAACCCATAACCTCCGCTATGTCCCTTCTGTCATGCATTCAGTGCCAGAGGACAGAGAAGTTCAGTGTACAAAACAGGGTGCTATTATGCGGTGTTCCAACTGTCAACAATATTGCTGTGCAAACTGGGAGCTATGCTGGTGCCTATGCATGTCCCCAATAGTCCGTTAATTGCCTTAGACTTGTAGCTGTGTACAATCATGGCCAAAAGTTTTGAGAATGACACAAATACTGGTTTTCACAGTGGCATCATGGAATAGACAAAATTGTGAAAAATTCAGAAAAATGGAAAGTAATTAGCTAATATTCATTCTCTTTGTCCTTTGCTAGTTAGTAATATGTGTATTGTACATTCCAAAACTGCATGTTTTTTAGCATAATATATTCTGGGTGTGACAATTAATGTATGTACATTATCAGTAAAAAGACTAAGATGAAGGCCATATTGAAGAATCCAATGCAAGAAACATAATTGCCTGTTTTTACATTCATGACCGCTTTGTTTACTGTTCATTATCATGAGTAAATGATAAGAAAGTGTTCAACATAAACCTTCCGGAAGTTTGTTTTTTCCATTTTAATTATAGCAATTTGCATATAGTCCATGAGTATACTGCATATACTTCACTCCACTCTTCACTGAAGAGCGATCAGATGAATTGCAAAGTCCCTCTTTGCCATGAAAACTTAATCCCAAAAAAAACATTTCCACTGCATTTCAGTCCTGCCACAAAAGGACCTGCTGAGATCATTTCAGTGATCCTCTCATTAACACAAGTGAGAGTGTTGAGGAGCACAAGGCTGATTATTCTGAGATTATTCTGTCAGATCATCAAAAACTTTAAGGAGAGAGGTTCAAGTGTTGTGAAGAAGGCTTCAAGAAAGTCCAGCAAGTGCCAGGACCGTCTCCTACATCTGATGAAGCTGCGGGATCGGGGTGCCACCAGTGCAGAGCTTGCTCAGGAATGCCAGCAGACAGGTGTGAGTACATCTGCAGCACAGTGAGGCCAAGACTTTTGGAGGATGACCTGGTGTCAAGAACGGAGGCAAAGAACTTTCTCCAAGAAAAACATAAAAGACAGACTAATATTCTGTCTTGTGTCAACAGTAAAGCATCCTGAGACCATTCATGTGAGGGGCTGCTTCTCATCCAAGAGAGAGGGCTCACTCACAATTTTGCCCCAAAATACAGCCATGAATAAAGAACGATACCAAAACATTCTCCAACAGCAACTTCTCCCAACCATCCAAGAACAGTTTGGTGAAGAACAAGGCCTTTTCCAGCATGATGGAGCATTGTGCCATGTGGCACGATGGCCTAGTGGTGGCCTAGTGGTTAAGGAAGCGGCCCCGTAATCAGAAGGTTTCTGTTTCGAATCCCGACCTGCCAAGGTACCACTGAGGTGCCACTGAGCAAAGCACCGTCCCCACACACTGCTCCCCGGGCACCTGTCATGGCTGCCCACTGCTCACTCAGGGTGATGGGTTAAATGCAGAGGACAAATGTCACTGTGTGCACTGTGTGCTGTGCTGCTGTGTATCACGTGTGACAATCACTTCACTTTCACATAAGGCCAAAGTGAGAACCGAGTGGCTCAGGGAACAAAACACTGAAATTTGGAGTCAAAGGTCAGGAAACGCCCCAGAACTTAATCCAATTGAGAATTTGTGGTCAATTCTCAAGAGGCGGGTGGACAAACAAAAACCCACAAATTTTGACAAACTCCAAGCACTGATTATGAAAGAATGAGTTGCCATGAGTCCGGAATTGGTCCAGAAGTTGATTGACAGCATGCCAGGGGGAAATGCAGAGGTCTTGAAAAGAAAATGCAAATACTCACTCCTTGTAATTGAAATTGTAAATATCAATAAAAGCCATTGAAACGTATAAAATGGTTGTAAATGTACTTCAATACACCACAGAAACAACTGACAAAAAGGTCTAAAAACACTGAAGCAGCAAATGTTGTGAAAACCGGTATTTGTGTCATTCTCAAAACTTTTGGCCAGGACTGTAGAGTTATTTAAAAAGGCTTGATGTTTCAAATCCATGAATGCAAGGTTTCAGATGTTTAGATCTTTAGAGCTGGTCATCACTAATCTATTCGTTGTCTTTCTCTGTGTCGGTCCAAGGGAGGAGACATTATGTAATTTTGTACTAGACTTTTTTTTGGAGTGCATCAAATTTCCATTTGAAATATATAAAACCTGGATTAGGTTTTGATCATACAATGACAAAACAAATCCCAATTGTCATTTTACAATGGTCCTGTGATGGGATATCTGTGAACGGTGCAAGAAGTTCTCTCATGCCCATCACTAAAGAACTGATCAAACAGGTCTGCCCAGCTGAGAAGCAGAGGGACGTCCTACTCTGTCCCTTAGCCACACAAGGGGCAGAGGCTAGAGGACCAATACTGAGTAAGAGGAGGTGTGGGCATTCACCTCTATACCACCCATCAGACAAGAGACGGAAAAGAAAGGGACAGAGAGGGACCAGAGACAACTCAGATCCTGTCTTGACATAGGGCTGCTCCAGCCTTTATGGCAGTCCTCAGAAGGCCAGAGTGCTTGCTTCTGACAGCACTCCTGCTTTTCTGCTGGCCTTATTCTAGCAGCGCTTTGCAATGGGATGAAGACCTGAATGTGGAACTGAGGGACGCAGATAATGCAACTGCAGAAACCAGTCTAAACAAACAAGGGAACCAGACTGAGCATGCACCAGCAACCATCGACACCTTGCCCATAGTAACCTGGAAGTGGCACCATGTTGAAGCTCCTTACTTGGTGGCCCTGTGGGTCCTGGTATGCTGGCTCTGCAAGCTTGGTAAGCCTTTTATCTTTTTTAAAGGGGAACAGGGACTCTCTGCATGCCCAGTGATCTCACCCGTAGGCATTTCCTAGATCTGTGTATTCATCACCTTGAATTTACCTATGTGCTTGGAGTTAACTACAATTTTTGGAGGAACATTTTAGAATTAGATGAATACAAGGTGTACATCCACGGATGTTACATGAGAGTCCTGACAACTTGATATCAGCAAAAATATTGACCTATATTACATTAAATGAGGTCAGACAGAAAAAATGAGGTCAAAGGGAGTTTCAACAACAGGTCTAAATTTGTATAAATGTGTATATAGAAATAGCACACATTTGATAGGATGTCACACTGTCCACTGTGAATTAAATTAGATAAAATTTATCATACCAGTTTTCCAAATAATCTTAAATCTATTTGTGCCATGGATAGCAATAGCAATAGGAAGTAGTGAATTCTGTGGGAATTCTATTTCTATAGTGACCTGATATTTGTGGAACACCCAGAACTGAAATATCCCACTATTTCTGGAAATTTAAGTATGTAAATCCACCAACTTCAGCATCAAAGTGACAACGGATTGCTAATCCCTGAAATCCATGAAACGTTTCATGACCCAAATCTAAGGTTTTATGTACTTTTCTGTGGTTTTTCATAATGAAACACTGAAATCCATCATAGCAAGCAATATGCTGACACAAAGAACACTCCCTTTTTCCCACTTTCCTAGACTTCAGTCCCTCACATACACACCCATCTGTCTTTATTCAAAGCCTGTAATTTGAGAGAAGCAATCTCTCTTTTGTGCCTCAATCACATTTTTTTGGGTGTAATAAATCTGTCTATATCCACCATTGTTTACTATGTTACAGACAGATTCCCACACAATGATTTAACATTTATATTCACAATAGAAGGGGAATGAATAGAACGAACACCTTGCTTTTTATTTCATAGACAGCGCATCAGTTACTCGTAGTCACTTTTCTGGAAGTGCCTCACCTTCCCTGACCTCTGTTCTGCGCCGGGTTATGGAGTAGCATTTTAAGCGTTTGAAACATGTACATGTACAGTTATGTGTAATAAATACCGATATTGATTAAGGAGTCAGTTTGCACTGAATGATCTCACTTGCTATTCATGCATGAGTTTTACTTATTTCACTCATTCCCATGCCTCTCCACACATTAAGATATTATGCCTGTAATTGTCAGTAATAAAAGTCGTCATGTACCCGCTAACACATGAGACACTTATTACGTTTCTTCTGCACAGTCCTGTATTGTTTTCATGCACTCGCAAACACAGAAGTGCGGTCACTCCTCCGTGCGACAAATGTGTTCCCTTTCCGTGAGGGAGAATTTAAAATTAATATTAAAAAGTGAATATCTGTGTCAACTTTACCTGTTGTAGCCCAACATATAAATGTATGTAAACCCTTTAAACGCATCTATTGTGCTGCATGCCAAGCCGTAATTTTTATGTCATAATAATCATATATCATTATTTCGCCTTGAGGAGCAATATCATGTTTAGAAAGCTAAAAAGCATTGACAGTTGTATAATTAATATACTGCTCCTTTTCAAATAATTAACTGCGCTGTATTTATGGTACACATGTACTAGTGCCTAATACACCGGCATGCGAATAACTGCGAATATCTGCAAAATATCCATCCCTGAAAGAGCATAAAAAGTGCTTTATGTCCTGATGGAGATAGTGAACGTGCTGACTCAACCTTATAATTTGCGTCACACAGCAAAACTATACTTTCTTACTCATCATTTTGCCTGCATAGTTATCCCTTTCTAGGCTTCCATTCTTGAAAGTAAGAAAATATGCTTCTTCTCAGGTGTGGTTAACCCACATAAACTGTCACAGACGTTTGTTTTTCATTCATATCTATACCCTAATACATGATTGACATATCAGTATCTTACTACAGGATACTGAAAAACAAATGAAATGAAAAATTATTTTGGATATTTCCATGGGAAAAGACGAAATGGTGAACGATTAAGCGCATATCAATCTTTCACTCGTTTAAGACCGGAAACCTTTAACTGGCGTTACGAAATGAACACGTCAATCATTAAAGAAGCGTGAGACAGAGTGTAAACTTCTCACATATGCATAACTTTTGAAAGCTTTTGTACCCATTTCAAATTGTATAATCAAGGTTAAACTACGTATCCCACTTCTTCTTATTACAGTATTATTATAATTTTTTTTTCATTTTTTTCAAAAATACAGTACAGACAGATAATTTGGTTGGTGTCGCCAGAATAAGTAGGAAAAAAAGATCAAGGTTGTATGCTAGACACTCTGTACCCACCACACTGAGGCTTTGCACTGAACAAATGTAAAAAAAAAAAAACACTAAGCACAACACCTCTGGCTCACAGCCTGTAATGACTGACTAGAGGAAAATTTTATTAAGTAATTTCGCTAAAAAATGGGAGATTATTCATGGACGACTGTTCCTCCCCCTTGGCCGGGGACACATAAAAGACTGAGCATGAGTTTCTGGACACCTCTGTGCTTCTTGCACCGCTGCCCAGAGTTTGACCGGAGGGAACGAGGTAGTGAAAGTAAAACTGGAAGAAAAGGAGCTTCCAAGAGATCTAAGAAACGCCGGAGATGAAGAGAAGAGGTCCTCAGTGAGTCTGCTGCCCAACCCTTGATGTTCTTCTGAATTTGGGCTCCTCTTTCACAGCTGGGCTATGGAGTCCAGCTTCGGCTGCTGGAGAAGAGGACTTGTATTAATGCCATTCGCCACATGCCTTTTCCTGCTCTGTGCGGTAGTGCCCGTCTGTGATGCCGCGGCGGGTGAAGAAGACATCTGGGGGGTCTCCAACAGCAGCTCTCAAAACACTGAGGGTCAGGAGCAGAACAATTCAGGTCTCCCGATAGTGACTTTTAGGTGGAACCATGTGCAGACGCCTTTCCTTGTGTCCGTGTGGATAATTGTGGGATGTTTAGCAAAAATGGGTAGGTACTGGCATCAAAATAAAGCTCTGTAAATTGAATCTGGGTCCTCAAAGATTTGTGACTCTTGCAACTTTAACATTTTCAGTACCTCTTTTGCCATGAATTCATAAGGACAAACTATTTGTTAAGATAAAATCGAGAGACTCCTAACACGTGGACGTGCGAGTCAGCTTGTGCATGAATGATAAACACTGAAGGGAAATTGCACAGTCATGTAAACCACTTGCTATCTTCATTAAACACTTCATGAATATCGTCATTATCCATTAATAAAAAAATAATCAAATGCTGACAAAATGCCCCACACTGGGGCTATCAAAGATACATACCGTTCCTATGGTGCATTTCACAGACAAATTGTGAGGTATGAAACGAAAGCTTGAGTTTTCTCTGCCGTATTTCATGCCAGTTTCAATGTGGACATATATTATGTACATTTCTTAAGAACATTAACTAATTTATGAGCTCACTTTAGGTGTTCAATAGTGATGTTTTTTTTCATAACTGCCTAATATATATTAATGTAATGCCAAACAAAAAACAAAAGATTTAAAAGTTAAAGGATGGGGTGCAGAACCTGATAAATTGTCTGTGATTTTCTAGAATGTACTAGGAAGACTAGAATGTACCCATGACGTCACAGCTTAATGAATTTAATTTTTAACACGGTCAGTCACTTTTTAAAGAGACTACTGCCCGTGAGGCACCCTCTGCTTCCCATGTGTGTTGCAAAATTAGCTTGAAAATGATTGGGAGTCAGAAGAATTTAATTTCATCATGTTCAGAATCTTAACAGAAGTTAACAATAAAGAGAAATATAATAAGATCAGCAACTTGTAACAACATGGTGAGATATAACTATTTTGCATTCCCATCACTTGCATATTTCACCCCCAAAACTGTCAGTGTTGTAATTGAGGTGCTGGAGGAGGCAAGACTTGACATGGTTTTTCTCTCTGTCCTCCAGTGTTTGAGCTGAACCATCGCGTGACCAACATATTCCCAGAGAGTGGCCTCCTCATCCTCATCGGCTTTGTCCTCGGAGGCATCGTCTGGGGGGCTGACAAAAAGGCGACGTTCGCCCTGCAGCCCACAACCTTCTTCTATTACCTCCTCCCTCAGATCATTTTGGACGCAGGCTATTGTATGCCTAACAAGCTCTTCTTCAGCAACATGGGTGCTATCTTGGTCTATGCCGTCATTGGGACCTGCTGGAACGCTGGCGCCGTGGGCATCTCCTTGTGGGGGTGCTACGAGGGGGGTGCCATGGGTAAGGGGCACATTGCTCCATCCACACTCATGTGACCCCTGAACTATATTCATATACATAGCAATCCAACATACGATATCATGTCATGATCTAGTACTGTAGCAGTGCTGAAAGTTCCTAACATCCCCAAACTACTGTGAACGTTTGCATTTTAAGGCCTTTCTTTCTGCAGGTCACCTTGAGATTGGATTCTTGCAGTTCCTGCTCTTTGGCAGTCTGCTTTCTGCTGTCGATCCAGTGGCAGTGATCGCTGTGTTTGAGGAGGTGCATGTTAATGAGGTCCTCTTCATCTTGGTGTTTGGAGAATCGCTGCTCAATGATGGCGTCACTGTGGTCAGTGTTAATTATCTTCTTCCTTCAGCTCAATTCGCTATAAGGTCGCAAAATCTAAATGTACAAATTGCCTTTATAGAATGAAATGTGTATTTATTATAATCCGACCTGTACAGCTCAAAACTAAGCTAGTTGCAGAGGTGTGCACATCCGCAAACTACTACTTTTTTTATCTGTCTTTAATGAGTTCCACGGTATGTTCAATGCTGTGGATATTTTTTTTTTTTGCACCCTTCACCTGACTGATATCTTTCAGTGATGAGATCCCTTTGATGCTTTGTAAGCACTTTGTGAACCATGGCTTTTGCTGTGGCAGCAACTGAGCAAATGTCAGGAAAATCCCTACTAGTGCAGCTGAACTTTATATAGGGGTTCATCAGAGTCTCTTTGATTGTTAGCAGGTGTGCACCCCAAAAAGACTGAATGCTGTAAGGTGCTTCCACAAAGTATTACTTTGGTGCAGTGGCGCCCTAGCGGGGAACGAAGCGGACCCGTAATTGGAAGGTGGCCACTGAGGTGCCACGGGGCAGTGGTGGCCTAGCGGTTAAGGAAGTGGCCCCGTAATCAGAAGGTTGCCGGTTCGAATCCCGATCCGCCAAGGCACCACTGAGGTGCCACTGAGCAAAAGCACCGTCCCCACACACTGCTCCCCGGGCGCCTGTCATGGCTGCCCACTGCTCACTCAGGGTGATGGGTTAAATGCAGAGGACAAATTTCACTGTGTGCACTGTGTGCTGTGCTGCTGTGTATCACGTGTGACAATCACTTCACTTTCACTGAGCAAAGCACCGCCCCCATCTTTCTCTTAAGTGCAATGTATATTATGTATATTTACTCAATGTAAATATGTAAAATCTCACAAATATACCTTTTATGTATATACTGACAATTTTTTTTTTCTACAACTCGCATTAAATGATTTTTTTTTCTTTTCAAAAATTATTTATTTATTTACTAGTAGAGTGAATCTTATATTATATACAGTCGACATAGCGTCTATTGTTTTTTTCGATGCTCCTATGTTGTACTGTCCACTCCCTGCCGTGACGATGTAAATTTCCCACTTGTGGGACTAATAAAGGATCATCATATCTTATCTTATCACACACTGCTCCCCAGGCGCGACTTTTCACAGCATGCGGTGGGGTCACATGTGACAACTTTTCACTTCGCTTAACAAGGGTGTGCACACTTATTCAACAAGCCTCTTGTACTAGCAGATTTGTTTATGTGTAAAATGTTTATATCCATTTACTGCCCTCTTTATTTTGGTTTTGATGATAAAAATGATTTACGATTTCTCAGGTGTTGTACAATGTGTGTGATGCTTTCGTGTCCCTGGGAGCTGCCAAGATCAATGCTGCAGAAATCATCAAAGGCATAAGTAAATATGTTTTTTTTTTCTGTTTATATTAGTCCTGCTGTTTATGCAAAAACTTCATCAGTCTTTTGAATGTTTTCCTAGTTTCGTTCTTCGTGGTGGCATTTGGTGGAGCTCTTGTTGGGGTGATCTTTGCAATCATACTTTGCCTGCTGACCAGATGCACCAAGAACATTCAGATTATTGAAGCGGGCTTCATCTTTGTTATATCCTACTTGTCCTACCTCACTGCCGAGATGCTATCCCTCTCAGCCATCATGGCGTAAGAGCACAACATATTTCCGCATATATCCAATGTGATTTTTGCAAAGAGAATTTCGTTCAGCCTTTTGTGTTACTCTGTTCTAGCATCACGTTCTGCGGCGTTTGCTCACAGAAGTACATCAACGTCAACATGGACGAGAGGTCCGTGAACACCGTGCGCTATGCCATGAAGGTGTTTGCCAACGGCTCGGAGACCATGATTTTTGTTTTCCTGGGCATTTCAGCCATTGATCCCGCCATATGGGTGTGGAACACAGGCTTCATCCTTCTCACACTCCTATTTGTGTTCGTCTACAGAATTATGGGTGAGTTAGAGGTACACCACCTTCTATGACGTTAATCTTACATACGATCCATTATTATCCATAATGTAAAAGGATACAGAAATATGCACAACTTTTTATTTCTTTGCATTTAGCCAATAATCATGCAGTCGATCCACGATTATTTATTTGTTTTATGATGAGATTTGTGCAACTGAACCTGTGCTGACGACTGTGCTGATTTGACCAACAGGGGTGTTTTTCCTTACATGGTTTTTAAACAAGACCAGGCTGGTCCCAGTCGAGACCATCGAACAGGTGATCATGAGCTACGGCGGCCTTCGAGGCGGGGTGGCGTACGCCCTGGCTACTGTGCTGGACCCTGTCAAAATTAAGGAAAAGAATCTCATGCTCTGCACAACTTTCTTAGTGATCTACTTCACTGTGGTCCTTCAGGTCAGTCAAACCTTGCAGTAGACCTCATCTGCTCAACAAACATACTAAAACATCCAGCAAGGCTTTTGATTTGATGATGAAATGTCACTTTTTTACCCTGAATTCAGCCCTCCTTACGTACCTTACTTAACTTACATTCCAGGATGAGCAGGACCTTAATAAAAAATTACCATGGGAGAATTGCTAGCCATTTTGATAGAAAGACATTTTTGTCAAGTAACTATTGTCGATATTTCTAGGTGCAACTAGAATGAGAGGTTCAGTTTGCATCGGTTTTTATAAAATAATCTCAAGGAAAAAATGTTTGGCATATGAATGATGTACAGAGAGCTACTGTCTAAAATATACAAATTATGAAAAGCATTCTGAATTTGGGGGGGTGAGCTATGTTCCAAGTGAGACAAAATCCGTCATTACAATGTATGAAGTATGGAAGCCACAGGTCTGTCATGGACTACAAAAAAAAATAAAAAATGCTGCGGCCAGTACTTCATCATCATCTTTTCTGCTTACAGGGTGTCACCATGAAGCCACTCGTTAAGTGGCTCAAAGTGAAGAGGTCAGCACAGTCAGAGCTCAAACTTATTGAAAAGCTGAACAACAGGGTAAATATTAACCCACATTGCACACAAATCCGATTCATAATTAGCCAAGATATTTCTTATAGAAGTAAGAAATATGTTACTTCAAGATTATGATTTCAAGTTATTTCACTGAAATTGGCTCAGAATGGGACACATAGAGCATAGAGCCTGATCACAATAATTGCTTGAATCAGCATTACATTGTTAATGTTCTCTGTTCTATCTAGACTTTTGAGCACACTTTGTGTGCAGTGGAAGACATCTGTGGAAGAATAGGTGATAACTGGTGGATCAGGGGGTGAGCGTGCCTTTTATTTTTTGACCAGAGGATGTAAGTTCAGAGGTATGCAGCAGAAATGGACTAAAGAGTGTGTTATTCTGATCAGATGGAACCGCTTTGAGCAGAAATGGATCTGCAGGTACTTGATGAAGCCTTCTGCCAGGAAGTCCCAGGATTACCTGTTTGGTGTCTTCCACCAGCTCAACCTTGAAGATGCTGTGAACTATGTCAGTGAGGTAAGACGGGACTAAGGAGGTAGCTAACTAAGCGAAACCCCCTGCCCAAATCACCAAAAGCCTATGTATTTACTTCATAATTCAAAATACAAATACAAAATGTGTTCCACCAATCCAAATATGCTATTCAGTCACAGATGTGCAATGATTCCATGGAATGCAATGTTTTGATGAGAGGATTTGGAAAGTTACATTAAGCAGTAATGTTCATTTTGTGTTGCTTGGTAACCAGGGTGAGCGCAGGGGTTCTTTGGCCTTCATGCGTTCAGAAGATGCGGCCAGTGTTGACTTTAAGAAGAAGTTTGGAACAGACATGTCAGACATAATGCCAGACATTATGGTCAACACAGACTTCAATGGACTTGACGTCTCCATGTCGTCTGTCACGTAAGCACATTTCCTATTGATAATCTGAAATTAAAACAAATTTTTATGCAATTTTCCACATGCCACAGAGATGGCATGAGCAAAGAAAGCCTAGCGGTTAAGGAAGCGGCCCCGTAATCAGATGGTTGCCGGTTAGAATCCCGATACGCCAAGGTGCCACTGAGGTGCCACTGAGCAAAAGCACCGTCCCCACACACTGCTCCCCGGGCGCCTGTCATGGTTGCCCCCTGCTCACCAAGGGTGATGGTTAAAAGCAGAGGACACATTTTGATGTGTCACCGCGAGCTGTGCTGTGCATCACAATGACAATCACTTCACTACTCTTTAAAAATCAAATGAGCCTTGCATTGCTTATTCTACAATTATCATTATGTATTGCGTTTATACACACAGTCTTTATGAGAAGGTTCATGGGCAGGGAATACCCCTTCTGATGACATTTATATAATTCTTCCACAGACGGGAGAGTGTCCCATCCGTCTCCCTGGAGATCCATGAGAATGATACGAAGAACCTAAGGAACAATAATGATGTGAATGTCCACCACCTTCTGCAGCAGCACCTGTACAAGAGCCGGAAGCATGTATGTTCCCCCATCTATCACTATACCAAAATGACACCATTAAAAAATGGTGAACGGGTGATCATGTCTAGGGGGGGGTGAGGATTTATAGTGATCGAGACAATGATGAGCCTTTTAATCTGCGAAACGAAATAAAAAAACCCAAACTAAAACGCAACTGTACCAAATTCTCAGCAGGTCTTCTAGCCATTTGTTTTCTCTTAAAGACTCACTATTTCCCATGTCTGCTCCCACAGCACAGACACAAGTACAGCAGAAGCCACTTCAGCATCAACCAGAGCGAGGATGAGGTCCAGGAGATCTTCCAGCGAACCATGAGGAGTCGCCTCGAGTCCTTTAAATCTGCCAAGATGGGAGTCGCTCCAGCGAAGAAGATTAGCAAACACCCACAGAAGGATAGACAACAAAAGGTCAGAGGCTGTTCTAGATGGTTCGACGTTACCTAGAAGCAGCCTTTACTGAACCCCTAAACTGTGCTTCATGTCTTCCAGATGTCAAACGGAAAATCTTTGGACAAGTCCAAAGCACATCCGTATGGGGATGAAGGTAAGGCAGATGAACATTGTCATTTTTAGTCTAAAATGATCACTTTTTAAGTTGATAATGAATTATGCGTAATGCTATCATTATGCAAATAGTGTGCTTTTTTTTCTGTTCACAGATTTCGAGTTTTCCGATGGGAACAGTGCCTCTGGTGGCGAAGCTGCGACGTACCAAACTCCTTATGCCACCAGATGTAAGCGCTACGTTGCCTATTCGAAGACAGGAAGCAACATGAACTTAAGTTCAATGTGACTTCCGGTTACACATCTTTTCCACCTAAAATCTGCAGATAGGCGGCACTGATGACAATAATGTATTCTTCATCGACCTGGCGGCAGTATTTCACCACAGAGCTAGATTACACCCTCAGGGCAGCGTTACTGTCGAAATGAAGGCCAGATTTGTCTCAATATCACCTCTTCATGTGCGCGGTAGTATTACAGGGTGGGTCGGCTACATATTGCTGCTAACAAAAAGACTCCTTTTACATATCCTCAAATCTAAAAATCATGCACAATGCACCTTTAACATTTCAATACTTCCATTTACATCTTTGAGTCGTGGTGTAAAGTACCACTGAGTTTCTAACTAGACCGAAAATAATTAGAACAAGGAAATTTTCCAGAATTTGTGTTCCTACATTTCAAACACTAAAGTCATGCATTTCTCTATACTACAGCTGGCATTGTCAATCGGGCATTCATGCCAGAAATGGACACCCCTCCCACAATGCGCACCCCACCATGGCTGAGCCAGGCCGAGACGGATGGCTCGGTGGCGCCCTCGCAGCGGGCCCAGCGCAGCCTGCCGTGGAGTCCCAGCAACATCCGCCGTCTGGCACCACTGCGGATCAGCAACCGTTCCACTGACTCTTTCATCATGGCTGACGTGGTGAAGCCGCCGGAAAACCCAGAGGATCGCAATTCCCGAAGAGATGAGACTTAGATGTAGACTATGTCTCATTTTCATTATATATATAAAAAAAAAAATTAAAAAAAAAGACTTTATTCAAAAACAGCTTATTTCAAATAGCACGCGAGATGCACTTGATGGCAATTTTTCATAGGGAATGCACTGCACAGATCTCATCACACCCAGCTTGTTGGATCATGGCAGGGCGGGTGACACAAAAAAAATTCACACTATTCATCATGACAGAAATCGTGTGTTGAATCGTACATAACCAGAGATGAGAAGTCACGAATTGGGGCTCATGAGTATTTAGAGTAGCGTTATCACAGTAGAGGATGGTACAGAAATGTATTTTCCCTCCTGCCTGTTTAATCCTTAGGCTTCTATTCATTATTAGTATTCACATTGAAATCACAGGGCAAAATACTGCAGTTAGATCAAAGCTTGACAATATATAGGAATGGATTTAAAAGTGGTCACCATCCAGACAACTGATTGCACCTTGGTGTAGAGGGCTGCTTATATTTATTTAAGTGTTTTCCCCCCACTGCAAGTTCATCAGGGGTGGCGTAATTATTTATATCGAGTGTTTCAAAGGACACCTTTGGGTCAGATGCCCTCAAGGGCCACGATTGGTTGTTTTTGATTAGACAACGTTGCTGCAACTGCAATGTTGCTACTGCAAATCACTTTTGGGCACTTTATTTTACTTGTTCTGTAACAATATTAATAGCTTTTACTTTTAGACCTCTCAAAACAAAGGAAGAAACCCATTTATGTGAATTTTATTGTGAGATTTCTACCCCATCTCAAAATCAAAAGCATTTAAATGTAATACTTTTTTGGTATATCATATTTTAAATAGACATTTTATTTTTAAAGAGAGATTATTTTTGGTGTAGTCTAATTTCTTAATAGAAATGTATAAAATTAATAAATAGACTATTTATTCATGAACAAGAAGTTGGTGTAGTGTTTGTGTGGATTTTCATATTCCAATTTTTATTCCAAAGTTGTTTAGTGAACACTCATTTGGGCAAGTATTACATCAAAGTTGGAGTGACCAGTGTTGTGGCCATAATGGCTTCCCCCCCCCCAATCGCCTTGACTTACTATAAGTGCACATGAACATAAAACTCCCCTAAATCCACAGGTCAGCGTCGTTCCTCATCCAAGAAAGAAACATTTAACCACAGGCACATTCTCAACATACATATTTAATTCAAATATACTTATACATATTTAATTAAAATAACAGTTAAATAGGACAAATGAATAAAAAGCCTCAACGAGAGACCAATCAGATAAGTGTTAAAAAAAAAAAAAAAAAAATCCAACACAAACTTTTATAAGGACAATTTCATGACCAAGCTGGCAACTGCGCATATTATGCAATAACCAAAGCTATATTTACCATCATTTTGCTTTTTTTTTTTTTGTATGTTTGAAGATGCAATGATCCACAGTCAGTGAGGTGCAGGTCCTGGACTCCAGGACTAACTGTACCGTCGGCATCGCGCCTTTGTCCGTCATCCTGGAGTCTGCTGGTAGATCAGTGCCCAGAACCGTTCTTGCCATTAAAGCGACCACCTCCCCAGCGAACCAGCGGGTCTGCTTGGCCCTGACACCTCGGAGGAGTATATTACGGTGTTCTTGGCATATAAAGATCTCAAGTCTCGCTCACACAGACACACACACTATACACTACATCTCAACTCCGTATACTCATATATATAATTTAGACAAAGGCTCTCGCCCCTTTCGTGAGTAAAAGTAAGATACTTCTTTGATTAATATGTTTACTTCAGTTTTTTTTTCAGCACCATCAGGAAAGGCACATTCTAGAGACCACTTTTTTTTTCTTTCTTTTTTTTTTTTTATATTTAAAGATGAACCCTACCCTCCCACTCCCCCTCGCTCCATCCACGAGAAGAAAACAGACAGGAGGGAAATGGAGATTTAGAGAAGGCAAGGACACAGACCGTTCTGGTCAGCCTAAAAGCAAATAGCACCGTAAGCTAAATATTAACAGTGCACATTATTGCTGCAACCTTGTTACTATTACACTGCACTGCTGTAGAAATGCTGCCACAGCTAGACGCCAGACAAAGATAATTGCTAATTGATGAACGGATGCCTTCCTCATACTGGTTCCTAACGCACTGCAAGCGAGCACATATGCACACACCTCAACATTGCAGCGTGTTAGGAACAGGTGTTATAAGCTGTGCATCGTAATAATAAAATTAGAATAAAAACTCATGGTTATGCCTTCTATAACAAAGAACATTTAAATGCATCGATTACTCTTATAACTTTTTTTTTTTTTAGTAAATTAATTATATTTATTTATATATATCCGTATCTTTGACTACTATCGTGCTTTTAGCAACGTGCTACGCAAATACAACCGAAGTTGCAATTAACAACTTGCCTATAGAAGAGAATGAGGACAACATTAACAGAATAGAGAACATGTACACCCCCATTTACCAAACCACAGCAGCTGCCTCTCCCCAAAAGCAGGTACAACAGAAGAGTTCACTGCAGCCAACCCCCAGATAAGGGGAGAAAAGTTCAACAGTCTTTATTTCATTAAGCACATTATTAGTAGTAGTGGCTATTACCATATCTTCAGTAATATAATTGTAATCTTCATAAATGCAACGATTTCCTTTATTTATATTATTCCTGCTCTATCATAAATCTTTTACAGAATTTGGTTAGCAAAAATAGTCGGTGTGTATTATGTAATATCGCTCTTTTAAATGTACAAATATATTTCCATTCGGAACGGGGAAAAGAATTCTCTGAGAAAAGGCCTCTGGGACTTCAGGAGTACTTATTACATCACAGCGAAAGGGGAGGAGCAAGTGAGGCTTCGCCACATGGGTCAGACAGGCCCCGCCCACTGGCACTACAAAGGCCACATCATGGCAACGCGAGCAGATCCCGAACGTGTGAGGGCGGGGTAGTGGAGTAAAGGACAGCCTGTGCCAGTGGGAAGACCGTTGGCTTCTACCTCCTCCATTCAAGTTAAGGAACAAAAATTAAATTAAATGCTGGTAATGTCTAACCCACACGTCACAGAAGCGTAACAAGTTTGCTCCAAAGTGTGGACAAAAGCTTGCGTCAAACACATGACCCAACACAATGCTTAAGATCCTGACCTATATAAACTCAGTGCAGGCCCTGGTATCCGCGGGAATGAATGAGTTCCCCCCCCCCCCAGGATACAGAACCACACCTCTTAGCACCTCAGGCACGTGCTCCACTGTGAGCACTAAGTGCAGTAAATTTCTCATACTTTACACATACTTTTTCAAATGTTTACAGTTACTCACTCTCGTGGGAGTACAAGGTTTGTGTAGAATACAGAGTAGCAGCTACTATGGTTCTGTGCAGTTTTGGTTATGGGGCGGCAGGAGAAGGGGGTGTGCTACGGTTACACACTTCCGCATTTGTAAAGAAGGCAGTGAGTGAAAGGGGGGGAGTTTTCACGAACAAGACTGCAAGCTATTTTTTCCACTCCTTTTTAAAACTTGCCTACTTGTAGGGATGTCACAGATTGGTGTGCAGGGTAATCTATTCAATTATTTGACTTGATCACTTGACATGATTGATTGAGTATTGGGATTATTTTCATCATTACAATTTCTTACATTTAAAATGCTTAAACTGTAGATAGAGCATACTTGTCTTTATAATTATTGTACAGTTGATTCAGGACTGGGACAAAAAGTCTGTCATCATTTGTGAAATAATTTCAAGCCTGAATAGACTACAATAATAAGGTTTATGTCATATTACAATATCTGCTTTATTAATGCAGATTATGAAATAATTCAACGCTCAATGTAAAAGAAGCAAAAAAAAGGGAGCGCTGAATAGCTAGACAATTTAAAAATCAGTTCTAAAATGTGTACTGCTGGAAATGGGAGGAATTATATAGCTATATCTGTAGTAAGCATTTTTAATTTGAAGATGTTACATCAATGCTTGTGACATCCCTACCCACTGACCTGACCACCTACAGAGCTCAACTCCCGTGACCCCCCTACTCCTCAGAGGCACATTGGTTTGGTCCAAAAGGAACACCCCAGAACTTACAGAGGCCTCATCCGGAGACTCCTTGGGAAAAAGTGAAGCAAAGCAGAGAAAAAGCGCAAAAATGCCCTTTGAGATCGCACAACATTTTTAAACTTCTGAAGGCTTTGTTTCTAACAGTGCAAAATGGGAGCCCCACCCCAAAAATCTGAGCAAGTGGACAAGGTGGCCAAAAAACAGGTTGTTTTTGCCTTCAAATTGGTCAGCCAATTCACATTATTACTTAAAAAAAGAAAGATTAAAAGCACTTCCAGCTACGATTACAGCACGCCCATCCCTGTCTAAACAGAACACGCGAATATGATGAATGTAGACGTATTGCCAAACGGGCTCCAGTATTAAAAAATAGTGAATTTTCTCCTCCTGCCCTCATAACAGGCACTTGGTCATATATCCCCATTTCTAAAATTCATCCGACGTGGTCACAGAACACTACGCAATTGGGACAATTTGCACCCACCACACGCCAATCCAGTGAGGAATCGACTAAAACCCTTTTTTTCCCTTTTCACAGATACTGCATAAGCCAACTGGGTGAGTTGCTCGGTTTCAGCCACAAAGAAAACCTGAGCCTGGTGGCTAATTGCACTAAAAAAAAAAAAAAAAAAAGAATTAAAGCAAGATTCTGTAAGTATGTGAACCTAAAGACATGTTGAGATACAAATGCTGTATAACAGAACTATTTGAATCAAGATGTATATACGTATAGCGTACCTGTCCAAAGGGACGAAAAGAACACGGCCAATGATGACTGATGTGATGAAAACATATTACTCAAGATATAGGTAAAGGCAGCTAGGTAGGTGACTGTGACAATTCACTTTAAAATGAATCATGTTTTAAAAAAGGACAAAAGAGAAATGGAGTGACATAAATAAAGAGAAATAAAAAAAATGTAAAAGCCAAAGTGAGTATAAAAAACAAAAAAAAACATAATTGCTCTTCATTCTGCTCACTTTGACTGTAATCACTAAGACTAGAAAATGGATAGAATTTCATTTGAACTATGACCTCAGGGGGGACGTACTGATGCAGCAGTAATGACACGGTAATGAAAAGAGGGAGGCGTGGTACGAGGACTGGTCTTGGTGTGGGAACGAACACGGCAGGTCTGGTGAGGATTAATTCACACAGAGCCATTCTGACCTCCGCCTGAACTCTGAACCAAATCTTATTCAAACGTACGTGCCGCTTCTTTAGATATAAAGGGATCTTACTGAGTCAGTCAGTCATAATAAATAGCATTTAAAGACAAAACAACAGATCAGCATGGTGAGGCGAAGGGCTTGAGGGAAACAATTGGCTTGTTTTGTTATTGCATAACAGTGCTATACTCCCCTCAAGTTTTTCTTTTTAGCAGCGTGGCATCCAGTCATTGGTTGCCCGGCGTCACTGGACGTCACCTGATGCAGCACAGTGTCTGGCATCGGGTGAGTGGAGGGGGAGCTGGAGGCAGAAATCTCAGGCAAAGTACATGGTCCTCAGCGTGTCATGGTGGATCTGTACAGCTTTGGCCAGAGCTTGCGGGTCGCGCCCATTACTCTGACCAGAAACATGGCTGCCCTCCGCACTGGACACACACACACACAAAGAATTGTGAGTGAAGAGGGAAATAAATAAATAATATAATATATTTATATAATGTGTGTGTGTATATAGAGGCCAAAAAGTTTGGACATAACTCCACATGTGTTCATTCAGAGTTTTGATGCCTTCAGTGAGAATCTACCAACGTAAATGGTCATGAAAATAAGAAAACACATTGAATGAGAAGGTGTGTCCAAACTTTTGACCGGTACTGTGTGTGTGTGTGTGTGTGTGTGTGTATATGAAAATATACATTATTTCAGAGTCTAACCTGTCATGTTCTTTGTCCACTAGGTGGTACCGAGCGCGGAACGCCACCAGATGGGCATAGTAAGCAGGTGCGGGAATAGAGACGGAACGAGTGCAGCGTACGTAGGTGTGGCACAGTTGGTACGTCAGCAACTGGAACTCATCAGCTGTAAAGCAGTTGTCGTCCCACAGGACGTGGTAGTGTGACGGGCGACTGGTACCCTGGAGGTGGATGAAGAGAGGTTCAAATTCATGGTAGGGACTTCTATAACCTTTAATCACAGTTGATATAAGAATCTAAAGGTAGTTCTGCCTTTGTATAAAAAAAAATATATGTGTTTATTTCCCAAATATATTAGAATATGTGTTCCTGTGTTTTTGTACTTGTATGTTTGTGAGAACAAAATGTACAGTGGAAAATACTATTCCTGTACCAACACTACCATGATACACATAACAATGAAAAGTGTGCGTGTGTGTGTGTGTGTTTAGTCAATGAGATACAAAATCTGATAACCTGGATCCCAGCGTGACTGCAGAGGTAAAAGTCAAACTCATATGGATGGGTGATGTCCGTGTCCACAGTTGTACCTGCAGGAATGTTACCGCTTCGTCCAACCTTATAACATAAACAAATACATCATTTTTTAACAATTGCACAATGTGTAACTTTCAGTGCATTCAGTGCAAGAAGACCACCAACATTATAAAACTGCATTTTTAAAGAACAAAGAATTCAGCACAAGACTGATTACTTGAGTGATTGATGTAGACATCATACCACACATGCCTGAAATAAAATCAAGCTTATGCTGTAACTATGCAGTTATGTATAAAGGGAACTGCATAAAACAAAACCTAAATGTTTATACATTGAAGAGAAAAAACTAAATGTGACAGAACATAATACACAAAAGGAGACATGGGAGTGCGCACCCTCTCGTTGCGGTCTGCACAGAAAAGACGTGTGTGGTGGCGTTTCTGCACCACAATGTAGGTGATGCCGGGCTGGTACTCTTTCTCCAGGCTGATGCAGGCCTCACGAATGGCCAGCAGCTCGTAGTAGAGCACCTGCCAATGAAAAAGTCATATTTAGGTTTCACCAGCCGGTATTACAGTATTGAAAATGTTATAGCTGAACCTGTGTCCAAGAAAAATACAATGTGGAGCGGAAAGCAAGCTTCCCCAAAACATGTACCATATAATCAAAATCTGTTTTTTGTACATTTGTACTTTTTCTTCTTCAGTAAGGAATATATCACGAAGGTGGTTGACAGCACTCCTGCAATATACCCATTAGCATACAGTATTGTGTTCCCATTGTTATTTTGGCCAATATGTCAGATTAGTGCTGCACAATTAATCTAATCGCAATCGTAATGTCAGTCTGTGCGATTAAATGAACGCAAAAAGATGCGATTTAAATGATTAGTACATGGATTGGATCGGATATGTTGCTGATCCATTCTCATTCTCTCAAAGTTGGCGAGCTGACTGAAGTCTCACATCTCACGTCTCAGTCGGATGTGACGTGTTTGGTCACATGACTTTCGATTCGGAGACATATGGGTAGACGGCGCATGACGAGCTGCATCGTACGTCAACGTCGCCGTCATATTGCGAGAGGCTCTGCTGTGGTGTGAAGCATATACATGTCTATGGAGAGAAGTACAAAAAATGCCTCACTCTTGTGCTGCTTGGGGCTGTACAAACCGCTGTACGCTCCAAACCAGATCCCGGGGGTTACATAGGTAAGGCTGGACAATTGTTTTGAATATATTTGGCCATTATAAAATCCCGTTTTATTACTCTTAACCTTAGCTAAGCTAGGCCAAGCTAGCGAAGCTATGCATTCCTGTGTTCAAGTCAGCCTCCAAACAACGTTTTGGCTAAACGTATACATTAACTATTTAGACTGTTCTTAGCTGTTTAGTTAACTTTTTTCAAACTTTGAAGGTTTCCTAAAGAAATTCACCTCAGTTTACAAATCTTAACCTTAGCTAAGCTAGCAAAGCTATGCATCCCTGTGTTCAAGTCAGCCTCCAAACAACGTTTTGGTTAAACGTAAGAACTAAAATACGGGATTTTATAATGGCCAAATATAATCAAAACAGTTGTTTAGCCTTACCAGGGTTTGTCGTTCGACAGTAATGTAAAGAGTTTTTTGTGATTATTTTATATTTGTAGAATATTGTATTTTGAAAGCACTGGGCATTTCAGGTTGTTACAAGTAGTTTGTATGTTTCACTTTGAAATTAAACATTTCACTATTAGTTTGCGACTTTTCATTGATATACAAGCAAGTGTCCTTTATCATATCGCAAATCTCAATAATCGCAATATGTCTTTTTCCCCAAATCATGCAGCCCTATGTCAGATATAAATATGTTTAATGAGGGGCAGTGGTGGCGTAGCGGTTAAGGAAGTGGCCCCTTAACCAGAAGGTTGCCGGTTCGAATCCTGAGCCGCCAAGGTGCCACTGATCAAAGTACCGTCCTCACACACTGCTCCCGGGTGCCCATCATGGCTACCCACTGCTCACCAAGGGTGATGGTTAAAAGCAGAGGACTCATTTTGTTGTGTCACCATGTTCTGTGTTGGGTATCACAATGACAAATCACTTCACTTTCACATTTTTCACTTTCACTTAATAAAGAAGTCCATGTCATTTCAGCATGCTATATTATGTTTGGTAAAAAGAAATGAGACTTCCTTGCGGCCTTCCAGAGCATTTTTATACTATGGTGTATTTCATTTTTCCTTTTGCACGGAGTTACTGAGCGCTGGAGCAGTGAAGGAAAAAGTAGAAGAGTGGAAAGAAAAACAGTGCAGATAAAAAAAATTAAATAAAAAAAAGGCACACAGTGTCTGAGAAACAGCGCAGTATCTGTGTAAATGAGAGTAAAGGAGACGCTTACTTGTCGGAACTGGCCTTCAGACACACCGTCACGATAAAAGATGATCCTGGTGGGCTTGTAACGGGTGGACTTGTAAAACTGGATCAGCAGCTCGCGCACCATTGAGGCCAGATCCTGGATGACTTCCTGTCTGGGCCGCTGAACCCGCACCGTGGCACAGTACCTACTTGGGTGGGCATCCATGCTGCCGACCACCTGGAGGGAGAAACAAGGGGAACAGATGAAACCAAAAAGAGCAGGAGGAGGGAACAAAGCTGGGCCTCAGAAGACGTGGAGACATCTCACCGCTGCGATTGACGGCTTCTTTCCATCTCCCGCCGGAGGGTGTGTAACATCTGCTCCCAAGAAGATGACTGGCTGCTGAAAAACAGTGGGGCTGAAACAGAGAAATAGAATTCAGATGCCATCCATGGTCGCGGTGAACCTTAATTGGGAAAAAAACGTGCTTCTGCTTCTGTTGCATCTGACATGTTTATAATTCTCGTGTACAGTGAGCAGTCAGATCACGTCCAAGCATTGGACCATTTCTATTTTTTATTTCTTCGCATGCAACCGAAGTCGTACAATTCAAGTTGGGTGTTTACCAAACGGCAAAAGAAAGTCGCTCGGTGTGTGCACAGCTTCGGTGTGGGCGGAGTCAGTCTTACCGCTGATGCGGCACCAGGATGTTGTTGATGCCACCCAGTTTCACGTTGATCTTGAGGCAGAGGTTGGAGAGGGTCTGAGGCGACGTCTTCACCACGTTCTTCACCTGCACACACTGAGTGGCCATGCCCAGGAGTGTGTCACCCACGCGCTTCACCTCAGCTACAGCGTAAATGGGGTGGGGATAAGGAGTCAAACTTAGTTTAAAACGAATGTAGATTCTCTGCTCCTCCTGGTTCACAATCTCCACCTCGTCCAAATGTTTCTCGCTCTGATTCTCTTAATTCCTCGGTCACCATTTGCTCCTCCCTCTTCTTAAAGGTCCCATGACATGAAATTTTCACTTTGTGAGATTATTTAACATTAATACGAGTTTCCCTAGTCTGTCCATGGTCATGTAGTGCCTAGAAATGGAGATAGTTGTATCGAGTGCTTTGCTCATTCTGCTTCGCCGTTCAAAGAGCAGCAGGATCTGGAACTTGTCCCCTAATGTAGTCATAAGAGGAAAGGTTACATGACGTTCTGATGGCGCCAAACATTGTGGTTGGTGAACGGTGTCGATGACGTCATTTCTGCGAACGCCCCCTCAACCTCTCTCCTCCTCATTATCATTTAAAGCTACAGACACAGAAACGGCGCGTCCTGGGGAAATCTCACTGTGGGACTGGTTCAAAGTGGCTGTAATTCTGCACCACGGCAGAATTTCGTTAAGAGACTTCAGATACAGTATAAGGAAACCAATAATAAATAAATAAATAAATAAAAACTCATGTCAGGGGACATTTCAGGCTCTTCATTGTATAAAAGCCTGAACATTTACATTATCAGACGCCCATATCCAGTGCGCCTTACAAATCAGTATTTACAGGGACAGTCCCCCTGGAGACACTCAGGGTTTAAGTATCTTTCTCAGGGACACAATGGTATAGTAAGTGGGGTTTGAACCTACCGCTCCAATACATAATGAACATTTCCAGGTCCTCCCTATTTTGTGTTCTCTGTCTTGTGCTCCTGATTACCCAGTTGGGTATCTCTGTAATTATCAGCATAAACATGTCTTGCCGTGTTCCGTCGTCATTCTGTCACTTGTCATTTCACTCTGTATGTATGTTTGGTGTCTGTGTCAGGGTCCTGTGTGCCCTGTTTAATGTATTAAAACTTGAATTCTGCGTTTGCATTTTCTTCTCGCCACGAGTTCCTGGCACAAAGTTGCCCACCTGCATCTCCAACGAATATCTTGGAAACTGTGTGGGATTTCACTAATCTCTCTGCTGTCATTCCCATTCTACACAGGTGCAGAAAACTGAACACCAAAAGCAAGATACATGCTGTCTGTTTAAACATAATGTTAGGATTTATACTCAATGGTCATGATGTACTCATCACATGTGGAACAAGCCACAATACATCGAGTATATCCAACATAATCACTTACAAGCATTAAAAAATATATATTGCATAATGTTACAATACTTGAATCAAGATTCAATTATTCCATCGCCCGTCACTAGTTCACAGCCATTTCCATAGTTTTTTTGCTACATATACCAACATCTGACCGTCTGCATTCATCTTCGACACTCTACACCTCCTCATAACCTTTATTCCCTTCATCAGCATGCCCACTGAAGTCTGCACCAATCACTTTTTTTCCCTTGGGGGCACCAACTCTCTCATCCTTCTCACAACAAACCAGCAGGGCATGTGCACCATTAACATTAATCACCACCCCTTCAATTATACTTCACACTCATTACTCTGTCTGACACTCCAGAACACTCTTAACATGCCCTTCCTTCACAATAACACCTGCCCCATTTCACCTGCCATTCAGCCATTCCAGCCTTTGGGCCAGTGGTGGCCTAGTGGCTAAGGGACCGGATCCATAAGCAGAACGTTGCCAGTTTGAATCCCGAACCACCATGGGGGCACTGAGTAAAGCACCGTCACCACACACTGTTCACCGGGCGCCTGTCATGGCTGCCCAATGCTCACCAAGGGTGATGGTTAAAAGCAGAGGACACATTTAATTGTGTCACCATGAGCTGTTCTTTGTGGCAATCACTTCACTTTCAATATGTCCATTAGATGGAAAAAGGACATGTGTATTAGGATCTAGAGGTCTTAGATGACATTAATGTATGAAGAGCGTCTGTACCATAGACAGGTGTCTTGCCAGGCAGTATGACTATGATGAGCTGCAGGCCTGCATAGGTGTTCTTCAGATGCCTGAACATGGGCTCCACGCTGTCGGCCCCCTGGGCGTACTTGCAGAAACAAGGTTGGCCCTGGATGGGCATCCCAGCGTCCTTAGAGATCTTCCTCAACTGCTCTGTAAAACTCCTGGAGGGAAAGAAAGATTGTTTCTCAGTTCAAGTCTAAGAAAAATACCACAGAAAGCGTGTCTAGAAGAATACAGAAACCACCAGCCACACTACTACCGATTTATTAATATTGAAAAAAATTTGGATTGCAGAATATTTATCCTGGTGTGCTGCAGTTGGAGACATACAATGAATCACAAATTAACGTGGCAAAGAAAGCATTTTGTTTAGATAATTCCACATTTGGCCGAATATTTAGTCATTTGTTCTTAATTGTGGGGAAAAAAAAAATCTACTGTTATTACTGATCTATGTTACCTATGGATCTGTGATATAGCTATCAGTGTTGTTGCTAAGCAACATCATTCAGATAGAAGTTTGTCATCTCAAGTTGCAGCAGGAAACAATGATATTAAAAAGTTTCTTTGTGGACACTAAGAATGTGACAGTATTTACACGCTGTGTGTACGTAATTAATGACCAGCGCTTTGAGGGTGTGACACTCACTTGAGGATCTCCTCTCTACACTGTCTCTGCGTGGCGAAGCAGGCGATGGCCCACATCTTGATCTCCACCCCGGTGTGGAACTGCTTCCCTCTCATGTCCCACACGCCGTGACTGGGAGTGGCCACCGTGCGGTTCTGCAATGACAGTGAACCATTCATCTGCTAGGCTTACACCACACAAAGAGAATTTGTACATGCATGGAATAAACATATAAAATGCAAAAAAAAAAAAAAAAAAAAAAAAAAAGCAAGTGAACAACCTGCCTGTTTTAGTTAGTTATTGGAGCTATTTCTATTGCTTAAAATCTATTTGTTATGGGTGCATTACAAAAAAAAATAAATAAATAAAAAGTACAAATTCATGCAATCTGAAATCTACAATGTATCCAGCCATCAATCATAGCCACACACAACATAGCAAAGAAGGTGATTTAAAGGAAAGGTACCATAAAGGGGTCAGAGCTCACCCTGCCGCCATACTGCAACATGGGTGCAGGCAGGACACGGCCCGTCACCTCTGCCATCTCGTCTCGCACGCGGAACTGGAACTCCTGGACGAACGGGTCTATGTCATAGTTGGCGTTGCGTACCTGAGACAGAGAAGATATTCATCATGGCTTTGCGCCCAGGAGCTATTTAAACGATATTTACTATTGTAAACTGTGAATTTGATTTGAGCTGAAAATAATAAAAGCAAAAACAAGCACAATAAATTGAGAATTTTATGTGATTTCCCAGCTGAAACAACTATGATTCCTTACAAGAAGACTCCAGCAGAAACCTCTTTCTAAAAAAGCGACTGATGCAGTGACCTACTCACCAGCCTGCTGATCTCCTCCTGCCTGTCCGGAGCGGAGCGAGCAGTCGCTTTGATCATTGTGGAAGTCTGGTTATCCGTCAGCTTTTTTATACACCGCTGGCCGGCTACTATGTTACACACCTATAAAAAAAAAAAAAAAAAAAAAAACGAGGAAAACGTGAATGGTGGAAGACTTTGATCAGACCCATCTCAATAATACACAGTTCAATAACACAGTTAAAAAAAAAAAAGAACAATTACAACATAAAATTAATGTAACTAATTACATTTCAATACATGAATTAACAATTATAATTGACCAATTTAATAAAGATACTATAATAACAGCCACCACAAGGTCAGACTTCAAGCCTCATTATTGCAGTTAACAATTTTTACTTATAACATGCTATTTCTGCTTCATTTACACTAGGGATTCACCGATACCGGTATCTGGTATCGGCCTCGATACCACATTTTCGAAAGTACTCGTACTCGTTAAAAGTCCGCCGATACTGGGGACTGATAGCATGGTCTGAGAAATGTCTGTGTTTGAGCGGCGTGTAAGGGGTTAATCACAGGTGCCGAGTGCCCGCTGCAGCAAACTCTTGCAAGACGAGAGAAAATGTCCAGAGACAATCCACGTGCTGTGACAATAACACGGGCAATAATCGAGTGACCAGTCACTCTCGGAGGTAGAAAATGTGGGATTCCTGCGTCTCCTCCATGTTGTGGAGCCCAGATATGAGGTCCCAAGCCGCCGCTACATGACTGCCACGGAGCTGCCTAAACGACACGACTCCACAGCCTACTGCAAGCCTCCTCTGCGTTTAGTTTCACCGCGGATATTTGGACCAGCAGTGTTGGCCCCGTATCGCTACTTAGCCTAAGTACTCATACTCGTACTCGGTTTCCAAAAAAGTGGTATCGGTGCACCCCTAATATACACTGCCAATACAACACATCTGGGAACCCTGTAGTATCCGACATTTATCTCCAGCAATCCACATTCCATACGCAAAGATGAGTTGGCTGAATTAATTAAATCGCTATAAAATCAACTTATCAGTACGGCTATAATCAACCTCCCCTCAATCTTTGTTTCAGAGACACTTCGGTGACTTCTTTCTATTGGTCGCATGACAATGCGCTGCCCACTGCTCACTAAGGGTGATGGTTAAATGCAGAGGACACATTTCACTGTGTGCACCGTGTGCTGTGCTGTTGTGTGTCACAATGACAATCACTTCACTTCAAATGCATCACATCATGTAAATGTCAAAGTTCAAATTAAACTTCTGCACTGTGCGTAGAAGGATGTGTAGCGCAAAATCGCTATTTAGGGACACATGCTGCAAGGTTGTGAGGGTGATGCATGCCAGTTATATCATTAACCACGCCCACTTTCCGCGCTGAAGTGACACGAGCGTCATGTAAGCGGCAGTGGGTGAGAGCCCTCCCTGCGAGTTAATATCCAATCACTGTTGTGTCTCCACCCACTGCTGCTGTAGGATGAACATCATGAAGAAAAAGCATTCACGCAGATGCTGGACTTTCCATCTTTCTCGCCATTTATGAACTATTTTTATGAAGTATATCAACCTTACTATGTCCGGTTCAACAACTTGACATGTTCAGACATGAAACAATACAGAGGTCACACATTGTGAAAGTAAAGTGACTGTCATTGTGAAGCACAGCACATGGTGACACAACAAAATGTGTCCTCTGCTTTTAACCATCACCCTTGGCGAGTAGTGGGCTGCCCACTACCACTGCTACTGTTCTGTTCAAAAGCGAAAGTAAAATACAATGGGAGCTCATTAAAAGCTGGTTTAAACTACACAAGTGCAGGCTGATGGCTGCGCCCACCACAAAACACAGTTTAAAGTAAATGACGTAACGCCGTTACATTAAGCACTGGCGGTTGAGTTTGTTTACTTTCTCCACATTCAGTCCCCGTCACCACTGCTCGAAATCTGCATTCTGTGGAAAGCTTCCACCACGAGCCTGCCGGCGTGCAAAACAAGTCTCTAATGGAAGTAACCGGCCCTTTCCGAAGCCATGTTAAAGAAATGGAGACGGCATATAATCGGAAGCTCACCTCCAGGGGCAGGTAGGTGTGTTTCTGCTCCTGCCCCACCTGCAGGCAGGGCAGGTGAGGGTAGCTGAGCTGCAGGTTGTACTTCTCCCGGAAATACTGAGCCACGGTGCGTTCTACCGTCTGCCCGTTCTCCAGCTGCAAGGGGAACCTGAGGGGCGCAAGCAGACAAATCAATTTGAGAAAAGGCTAGAACGTTCCTTACCATCTCAAAGTGTAACTGGCTCAGGGGAATTAAACACACATTTTATGATCTTTAAACGCTTTTAAAATGTTGCTTTGCAACGATAAAGCTGCAACCAAGACATGTTTTCAGCCATGTTAAGTATAATTCCAAGGAGTTAAACCGGTCAGCTCGAAGGGACCTGTGGACTGTACAGGAAAACATCTGGAATTATAGAGTATTGTTTATGCATGTGTGGTAGTGGCCTAGTGGGTAACACACTCGCCTATGAACCAGAAGACCCAGGTTCAAATCCCACTTACTACCACTGTGTCCCTGAGCAAGACTCTTAGCCCTGAGTGTCTTCAGGGGAGACTGTCCCTGTCACTACTGATAATAAGGTGCTGTGGACAAATGGCGTAAATGTAAAATGTACACTTGAAAATGGAACCTAGAGTTGCCCTTGAGTCTAGTTTTAAGGAGTGAAACTAGATATTTATTATAACTTTTGCTACTCTTATGCAATTGCGCTTGGCAATTTTACAAGGTATTTTTTACGTATTGTTTAACAACTGACATTTTTAGCAAAAAGAACATGTCTATTATGCATACATAAGCATTGTATGAACATATTTGAAATGAATATTGACCAGTACACCAATGCTTATTATTATGTCCATGCCCTGAAAGCAGTTAGACACACACTACACCCATTATAAAAAGCTTCAGTCGGCGGGCCTACACTGAGCTTCTTACGTCTGTTGGCTTGCAGGACGGCGAGTCACGTTGCATACTCTGTACTTCCGCCTCATGGTGCCACAGTGTGTCACCTCCACCTTCAGACCTGGAGATGGGCGGAGAAAAAAAAAAAAGAAGCATCAATAACAGAGGGGCAGTGGTGGCCTAGCGGTTAAGGCCGGTTCAAATCCCAATATGCCAAGGTGCCATTGAGCAAAAGCTCTGTCCCCACACACTGCTCCCCGGGCGCCTGTCATGGCTGCCCACTGCTCACTCATTTATGGCATTTATCAGATGCCCTTATCCAGAACGACTTCAGTAGTTACAGGGACAGTACCCCTCGAGCCATTTAGGGTTAAGTGTCTTGCTCAGGGACACAATGGTAGTAAGCGGGATTTGAACCTCGGTCTTCTGGTTCATAGGCGAGTGTGTTACCCACTAGGCTACTACAACCCCACCACTCAAGGTGATGGGTTAAATGCAGAGGACAAATTTCACTGTGTGCATCGTGTGCTGTGCTGCTGTGTATCACATGTGACAATCACTTCACTTTAATAAATCCAACATCTAACAGACATATCAGAGTTTCCTCTTTGGTGTGCTTCAGCTATCGGGAACCTAGAATTCAGGTATATGGAAACCTCATTAAAGTTAGATAAAGTTATATATAATAAAGTTTTTTAACTGTAGCAAATGGGCACAAACCTTTGATCTCTTTGGTGAATTTGACCCTGTGTGAGTCGGTGAGGGGGCGAGGCTGCTCGTCGATGTTGTGGATGTCAAGGACCTCACACATAAACTGTATTACTGGCTGCGCCTTATAAAAAGCAGTGGCAGAAACTACAGGCAAGAAGAGAACGATGGCATTAAACATATATATATTTATATAATGAGTACAGAAGGTTCTTTAGCAGCAGTACGGTTATCTATATAAGACACGTATGATAATTAGCTCACAGGGGAAAAAAAGGAAATGGGTTACAGTTTATAGGCCATAATGCCATAAGGTCATAATGACAGAAGAAACCCAGACCAGGCATCTGGAATTTAAAGAGAGTTTTTATGATTGTGTCTAATAAGTATTAAATAAAATGAAAGACTGGCTGAATTAAGTCAAATGCCTTCAAAAAAAAAAAAAAAAAAAAACTGCCCACAGTGAAGCCTTTATTGAGATATGAATCATTCCAAGTTGGTTTTATCCTCTCATGAGTCACTTTATCCTGAATGTTTCAGGATGACTCCAAATCCATGATTTAAAGAAAAAAAAAAAAAAGTTTCCAGACATGCTGATATAATGAGTCACTCATAACTCACCGTCGATGTTCAGCATCATCTTCCACATGGCTGGGCGTACGGACTGATGAAAGCCAAACCACACCTCCCTGCCTCCACCCAGGGGATGGTCATACCCTTCCGGAGAGGAGAAGAAAGACCTTCCCACAGGCGTGTACCTAAACGGAAACAAGTCCAAAAAGAGATCATAATGACGCAGACACACACGCGTCAACTTTGGCTAATCTGACAACTGTGGAAATAAAAGTTGGCCTGAATGAGATCATTTCAGCCAGCATAAGATATTATATTGTAATTATAAAGTTCATCTACTTCACAGTTCCCTGGATTTTAACTTGCCATCAAAACCAGTTCAAAAATACAGACAGCATTTCACATTGATCGTAGTTAAATAACTCATCTAATCTAATAATCTAATAACCTCTTATGAGCAATCACGTGCATTTTGTTTACCACATACTCGCTGCCCATCGGATTTATATTTGTATAATGCCTTACAGAAAAATGACTTAAGAGTGCGGTAAATAATGTTAAATAATATACATCCATCATGTTTCTGGATACACACATTTTTGCTCAGCAAATAAAGGATTTTTGCTCATTCGTAATATGTAATCTAACAATGACAACACTACTTTGAACTGATGAAAGAGGTCTAGACTGAACCTCATGGAAGGCAGATGGCGGAGGACCACGTCCACAGCGTGCACAGGGTTGGTGCTGATGGGCTTGTCCAGGTCCATCATCTCCGGCATGCTCCTGCCCGTCAGCACCTCATGCAGCATGTGCCAGCTGACCAGCGAAACAAACTTGATGGTGACTTTAAATGGACGGTCCTTCCCACCTTCCCCAGGTAGCGTAACGTCAAGATCCACCTTAAAAAAAAAGGTGTTATATTATATTTCACACAAGCTAAATATCTGTGGGTATGTTTGACGCCATTCTGTGTTTTGGTGTAGAATCCATTCAAATTTGCAGAAGCCCAAAACACAGTGTACCTGTTGAATGAGCAAGTCTGCAAATATTTGGGCAGTGGTGGCCTAGCCGTTAAGGAAGAGGCTACCTGTCATGGCTGCACACTGCACACCAATGTGTTAAAAGCAGGGGACACATTTCGTTGCGTCACCACGTGCTGTGCTGCAATGCATCACAATGACGATCACTTCGCTTTCACTTCATTTGGTTTGTGGCCTCAACACTGACAGATTATGACGCACAGTACGCACGCAACACAAACGTTAACAACGCAAAAGTACGGGTACGCATATGTAGCTGACAGCAAGTATCTATCTGCCTTAACGCTGCCACATTACAACTTACCCCAGCAGCGGCCACGGGCAACGGGTTAGCAGTGTAGAGGCTCTTTTTGCCATCGTACACCGGCCGGCGATCCCCAAAAATGGTCACCTTGAAGTGCTGCACCATGGAGTCAACAACCTCCCTATATAATAAATAATTACAAAAAAATTACACACTAAACCTTTCATGTATTAATCATAAAACCTTTTTTTCACACAAACATTCACTGCATTATCAGCAATTTAACAGTATTTTTTATCAGAATTCAGTATCAAATAAGAAAGAAACACTAGACTAATATTAATTCATTTTCTAAATTAAAAGCAGGTCACATACGCTGCCAAAATCATAACATTTTAATTCAACCAACAATGTTTTCCAGTATTTGTTAAATGCGGGAACACTTGCACCTCTAATCATATTTTGGGTCGAGTTATTTTTGGAAGTTTTGAGCCAAGTACATAAAACCAAGTACTGTGTCATGAAACATCACACAGTGAGAAGCAGAGTACAGGACGTCCTACATGCCTGTTGACTCGACGGGGGCACTTGTCCGGCTTGATGTCCACGTCATACAGGTAGACGTCCATTTTGGGGATTTCCACCTGGAAGCAGTTGGCCAGCAGCTTGATGGGTTTCCCCACGGTGCCATAGCCTGGCCTCCGAGGCACAGAAAAAAGGGACTGTGCCCCAACGGCTCCTGTGGAGGGACAAAATGGAAGAACTTCTAAACTAGGCCATGCTGAATGCAAACTGAATATTTCCTGCCATGAATTAATGATTCGTAATAAACTGAATGGAGATATCACGATTTGCCTATTAATAAACCTGTTCTGGGGTGCAGCACAGTCAAATTGAGGGGATCTGCATGAATATTTTTACACAGGGCCCAGACTGGGTTTCTGAAACAGAGGTTGCCACGGCGATAGAGCAGATGTTATGAGAGGGCAGGGAACGGTTTGACCTCCCACTCCTGCAGTATCTCATGTCCCTGCGTGGCGTAGCCATGCCAACGAGACCCACGTGGCTGCAAAATTCTCTAGGCACTAACGGGCACCGGGAAGGGGTGAAAAGCAGGCGTGTAACATCATGACAACTTCGTCCACACACCTGCACACCAGACTGTGTAACGCTGATAAATATCAGCAATGTATTGTGTGTGTAGCAATGTATTGTGGAACAGAAAAAAAAAAAAAAAACATGTTCAAATCAAGTCTAAACAGGGATGTGAGGGACTTATCCCTCTCTACCTATAAATTCCACCTGAAACGCATGCTGGAAGACAGGGTGGGACAACAATCTATGTTGTCTATATCGCTCCTGCGATGATCCATTATCAGTAAGCGAGTATGGTGTGTGGTAGTAGCCTAGTGGGTAACACACTCGCCTATGAACCAGAAGACCCAGGTTCAAATCCCACTTACTACCATTGTGTCCCTGAGCAAGACACTTAACCCTAAGTTGCTCCAGGGGGACTGTCCCTGTAACTACTGATTGTAAGTCGCTCTGAATAAGGGCGTCTGATAAATGCTGTAAATGTATTCAGTATCTGTGATGTAATAACACTTTCCCTTCATTTGATTCTCTCCTGTCAGAGCGTTTCGTACAGCAGAACAACCTAACGCCCAATTGTAAACACTTCACAGACAATGAGTCCAAATAGTTTAGTCACGAGAATGAGCATGGTGATATATTCATTAAGAGAAAGATTTGTAAACTTGTCCAAATGTTTTTTGCGTGGTTGTGCTGACATGGGCAACGATATTTTGAACTTTTACCAATATAACAATGGCAATCATTTCTTGTTTTATTCTTTTTGCAATAACTGATTTTCACAACCACCAGTTCAGTCAACCCCATGACGGAGACGTTGCCGTGACGTCACGATGAGCAGGGGTGGTGCTGTTATCGCGGGCGGAGGCTGTGCGGTTGCCATGGCGCCCACCACCCCGGCAGCGACAGCAGCTGAACACCTGAAGGCCGCGTCACCTGTGCGTGACACGACGCACCGGTCACGTGACGCCGGTTCGCCTCAGCCAATGAAAACCGTGTCGGCGAACGGTCGCCGAGGCTCGATCGCGCAGCCTGATTGGCCGAAGGAAAGTCAGACTCACGATGCGCCCCCCCCGCCGCCAACCTGCTAGCATTAGCTGCAAAGAACGCAGTAATGTCGTGATTACACGCCACGAGGACACCGTGTGATCAGTCTCTTGTGCCCCCGCACGACGCCTTCACGCGTGTTAGTGTGGGAACGGAGGAACGGACGGGGGATTACCTGTACTGATTTCCATTCATGAGGTCTCAGTCCGGATTCTGCCCGGCTCCCAGTGATCCAACTCCGTTCGAGTTTCCCCAACGTCCGCCCCTGCCGGTCCGCAGCTCCGAGTCGCGGCTCCAGTGGCCTAGATCAGCGGCCAACCGCCCCGCTCGGGTGTCCGCCTGGCCGGAGACCTCTGTTCCGGTAAAAAGAAGGGGCGCCGAGAACACTGCGCTTCAGCCTGGAAATATTTATAACATTTATACCGCGACTCGCGGCGCGAAGCTTCGGCTGTTCCAAAATGTCCGAGTTTAAGCGCTACACCATCCACGAGATGGCGGGCCGGCGCTCGTCGTGAGTTTAAAATGTTTAAAAGCGCAGCTTTCCTGCCATTACGCTCCCCCCTGCAAGTTTGAAGTTCCTCTCCCGGCTCCGTCGGGTCTGTAACCGGTTTATCGCTCCCGTCTCCCTCACTACGTCAGGGGAGCCTGCAGGAAATACCATCTGCCGACTGCGACGTCACTTCCGGCGGCCGAACGCCGGCCAGAGGCGCGCCTGGCGCGTCGCTTCCTTTCTGGATGTATTTTTATTGAAGTCCACGCAAACGTACGAAAGTCCGAATCAAATGGAAAGAACTGGACACATAAAGTCATGTTCAAAAGTTTAGGGTCGTTTAGGAACGTCCCTTTTAGATGGAAAACAAGTGTTTGGTCCATTAAAAAGTCACGTTTGTTAATGATGGAATATTGTGATGGAGATATTACAGGCAGGTGATGTAGATGTTACAGGCGGGTGGAGGAGGTGTTACAGGCGTGTGATGAAGGTGTTACAGACGGGTGATTGAGGTGTTACAGGCGTGTGGAGGAGGTGTTACAGGCATGTGGTAGTAGCCTAGTGGGTAACACACTTGCCTATGATCCAGAATACCCAGGTTCAAATCCCACTTACTACCATTGTGTCCCTGAGCAAGACACTTAACCCTGAGTGTCTCCAGGGTAAAGTGATACACAGCACAGCACACGGTGCACACAGTGAAATTTGTCCTCTGAATTTAACCCATCACCCTGAGTGAACAGTGGGCAGCCATGACAGGTGCCCGGGGAGCAGTGTGTGGGGACGGTGCATTGCTCAGTGGCACCTTGGCGGATCGGGATTCGAACCGGCAACCTTCTGATTACGGGACCGCCACCACTGCCCCAGGGGGACTGTCCCTGTAACTGTCCTTGTAAAGTAAGTAAAATGGACTGTCCTTGTAAGTCGCTCTGGATAATAAGGTAAATGCTGGTAAATGAATATCTGTGTAGAGAAATTTGATCAACAGCAACAAGTTTTGGCTTCCAGTGGAATGCTTTATTCTGTCACAAATGTTTTTTTTTTCATTATCTGAAAAGCATTTTAATTACTTAAAATGAAAATGATTATTGTCAATGATTATTTATTTTTCTTTAAATGTTGGCAATAAGTCTCACACATAGTTGTCATCAGACACTATCTGCAAATTTACGACAATGCTAAACAACTAGCTAAACACGTTTGTACTCCTTGTGGTTAAAAAAGTCGGCGAATAGCCAAAGCAAGATAAGATTTGGGGGTAAAGTCCACAGCATCCATTTTTTTATTTATATATATATATATGTGTGTGTGTGTGTGTGTGTGTGTGTGTGTGTGTGTGTGTGTGTGAACATTATTATGGATTATTTCGGCCGTGGTGTTTTACGCCGAGCCACCAGGTGGCGAAACTCGCCTGACGTCAACACGTAACACTTTCATTTCACCCGATTCAGAACGACGCAACGTCACATTGTAAACGCTTTCATTTGCATACTCCAAATTATTTGGTATTCTATGACTGTTTTTAATAGCAGCACAGTATGGACAAGGCGATAAACCGCTTCTTCAAGCGACCAGAAGCCACGGCCAGGCTGATCTGTCTTCCGTGGGCAGGCGGAGGCTCCGGCCACTACGCCCGCTGGGGGAACCTGCTCGGCCCGTCGGTTGAAGGTAGAAGACGCGACACGTTTCTCCGCGGCGGCCTCCTGAAATGACGCTCGGCCCCGCTTTGCTCTCCGCAGTGTGCGCAGTCAGGCTGCCGGGAAGGGAGTCGCGGGCTAAGGAGCCTTTCTTCCGGAGCATGCAGCAGATCACGGAGGAGCTCTGCACGGTGCTGCTGCCCGAGATCGGGGAAAAGCCTTTTGCCCTGTTTGGCCATAGGTGAGCGAGGTAAAATGCTGCTAAATGACTCAATAAATGTTCCAATATTGAACATCATTTTGTTTGCCCCTTTGCCAATGTGAGAAATTCCTGTAGTGCATATACACGATGGTTCCGAAGAATGAGGGTCATTTATAATTTTTTTCTCATTAAAAAATGCAGAAATATTCATAAAAACATTGAAATAATGATTTTGTTAAACCTAGTATGAAGTATTATTGTATTATTATTATTGTTGTTATTATTATTGCTGGTTTCAGCTTTACTAAGATCTCGCTGTAGTAGTGGTGGTGGGGCAGCGGTGGCCTAGTGGTTAAGGAAGTGGCCCCGTAATCAGAAGGTTCAAGGTGCCACTGAGCAAAGCACCGTCCCCACACACTGCTCCCCGGGCGCCCGTCATGGCTGCCCACTGCTCACCAAAGGTGATGGTTAAAAGCAGAGGACACATTTCGTTGTGTCACCGTGTGCTGTGCTGCAGTGTTTCACATTGACAATCACTTCAGTTTCTTTGGTTGTATTCTTACTGTAATTTCTGACCTATGTATACAATACATAGCAAAGCAAACCAAAAGAGCAACAAGAGCAGAACAGCACAAAACAGAACACAACTGCAAACAGGAGCAGTACGGCTAAACAAGACGAGACAAAACAATGTTCAGAGCAAAATACAATTATACCGACCAGTACTGCATTCCAGTTCATAAAGATGTACAGAACAGAGTTTAGTACAGCAATAAATGTAAATGTTCCTATTTTTGCAGCAGCAGCATGGCAGAGAATATACAGAAAGTGCAGTATAAAAGGTCTCAATTCAGGTTGAGGAGTCTGATGGCCTGAACCAGTCTACTGCACATATAAACAGCCACTTGGAAGCGTCTTATATTGTGTTGTCCTTGTTTATTGTTCAGAAAGTTTAATATATATATAATTTTTTGTCTGTATAGGTATTTAAGTTTTAAGTGTAACGTATAATATTTATATACAGTACAGGCCAAAAGTTTGGACACACCTTCTCATTCAATGTGTGAAGTTGAGACGCTGCTGGGCCTGCTTGGGGTTGTACCTTGTGTTGGCCACATTTAATGCAAATTTTTTCTGTGTACATTTCTATACATACATTTAGTAATCTCTAAATGGAAATTTACTTAATTACTCATAACACATACTTATTTAGCTTGTGACCTTTACTTGCAGCATTTCCCCCAAACGTACATATATTTTTCTTCTTATTTTGTTAATTGAGCTAAACTTTCATTTGTTTTGTTAAATAGTCCTTGCTAATTTTCTGTCACAGTTTTGGTGCCATGACCTGCTTTGCCTTCGCTGAATACCTCAAGCGAGTCCACAATCTTGAGCCAATTCACATCTTCCTTTCCGGTGCTTCTGCTCCCTATGTAAGCACGTTAATATTTGGAACATGTCAGTGGGATCAATATTCATCAGCCAGTGTTGGGATAGAGATATATTATTCACTAGAGACAGTAATGGAATATGAAAAAAAGCTTTACTTGTCTTGTCACAGTCCCTAACACGACTTCAAGCCCCAAAGAAGAGCAACCTGTCAGATGAGGAGTTCTTCCAATGGATGTTGAGCATCGGAGGCACGCCCCCTGAATTACTGGCCAATCCAGAAGCGCTGAAGCTCTTCCTGCCTCCTCTCAAAGCGGACCTTCAGATAGCGGAGGCATACAGGTCGGTTGAGGTTGGCGAGGATCACGCTCTCTGGATGAACTTGTGTAGCTGTTGCGTTTTAAAGTCCTCCAAATGGCCGGGTATGACATTATAACCTTTTTCTAGGTACTCCAAGCCAGAGAGTCCGTTTGTTTCCTGCCCAGTGTCATGCTTTGATGGAAAAGATGACATGCCACATGACCTGCAGGGTTAGTCTGTTGTTTCACAAATTTGTATATTGAGGTATTAATATTCTGTGTTTTAAACTGAAGAAGTGTAATTAATTGTGTATAGCAGAATAATACATGTATTTGAAGTGGGAAAACCAAAAACCAAAGGGATGATCAGTTGAATGTTACATCTAATGTTACGACCTGCAATAAGGCTTGAGTAAAGGTAAAATCAATAAAAAAAAATATATAAGGGAGCAAATTATTCTTCTTAAGAACATATTAGTCCCTAATACTTGGAAGTTGGTGGTAATACAATCAAATCCATGGGTTTGTTTCAAAAACCAATTACCTGCTACCATTCATTTGCATAAAGTTATGTATGTCAATAATGTGAAGTTTGAATGTGAATTCTGTGTGAATTCTGCCACTCTTCCTTTACTATGATAGCATGGAAGGACATGACCAGTGGAGATTTCACCATTACTATGCTGCCCGGACCACACTTTTACCTGAAGGACACTGCAAATGAAAAGGTCATCTTGGACCACATCACAAAACATCTGGAGATGTCAGAGATGGACTATTTATAAAAGGCTGATGTAGGCACTTCCCTTTCCTTGGACATGTAGAAATTGCCGCATACTGACACTTTTCAATGTAAAACTCTGAATCTAAAATATCTTAATAATGCATATGCCAAATGGACCATGGTATAACACTGCATAAATCCATGTTGTTTTTATATTTGTTGTTACCATGATCAGAAGTGCCATTACATTTTTTAATTAAATCTTGATTTAATCACGTCCCACAAGCCAGCCACTAATACATTTTGCACAAAAAAAGGCACTCACTTGCTTTTCAAATAAAAGTTTTTGTGCTATTCAATACCTAAATGTGATGCTTTGTTGACAGGGTATTAGTTAAATTTTCAACAACTGCCGTGTAACAGAGACTATAGGCTAAATTACACACCATAATAAGTTCTAACAAGGAAGTTATGCATATTTAGTCCAGTTGATACTCCTTAAAAAGTTTTTTTTTTTTTTAATGCCGCTGGAAGATGGGAAGGACCTCAGCCATTCTGATAGTAATAGTTGGGGCCAGAACTGAATATAGAGGGATGTCTTGCTTTTTTGATGAGAGGAGGCTCAAGATTAGAAATGTGTGATGCTCTGAGAGGACAAGGAGTGACCCGCTGCTTGATCATGCCAAGAGACAGGAAGGGAGATAATCTGTTCATCATTTACAGCATTTGGCAGACACTCTGGATAAGAATTACATAAATGCTCAAAATATCCATCATTGAAAACCCATGTTTGGTTCGCATAACGACTACAAACCAAACCTTTATTATTATTATTATTATTATTATTATTATAAAGACAACTAGTTCATTCCATCACCTGGTCTCCAAGACAGAGAAGAGTCTAGATGAATGCTGTCCTCGTACTTTGAGATGGTGGTACCAGTGGAGCAGTGCTGGAGGATCGGAGAAATTGAGGTGCAGAGTGAGGAGTGATGAGAGATCTGATGTAGGAGGGTTCTGACCCTGCCTTGGCTTTAACAGCTAGCATCAGTATGCTGAATCTGATGTGGGCAGCTACAGGAAGGCAGTGGAGCAGTGTGGGAGAATTTGAAAAGGTTGAAAAGAAGTCGTGCTGCAGCGTTCTGGATCAGCTGGATTGTTCCAGAGGTTGGAGATGACCAGAGATTCATAGTCAGGAAGGCACACCCATTAGCCAGCCAGAAATCTGGATTAAACCTGTTTTTACCCCAAATACTAATAAAACCTTTAAGTAAATAAACTGTAAACTTTTTCATTCATTTTACATTCAATTAATAAACTACTAAATTATATTACTGTACTACAAATATTCTTTTGATAGAAATGTAATAGACCTCTATAGTAATAGTAATAGGCCTCTGAGGAGCTTTCGTGGCCGGTGTAGCAAGGTGCAGATCTAAGCAGCAGGACCATCCGGCACCATCAGAAAGCGGCTCTGTGACAACTCGGCCCATTGTCACATGTTGCCATGCAGCTCTGCATTATTCAGCAGCAGCTGACTGGCCGCCGCGTTTGCTGGTTACCTGGTGACAGGAGCCACGAGTCACCGACGACTGGCACACATTGTGACATTCTCTCAACTTTTTCGTGTGAAGTCTGCGGTGTGTAAGTGTGTAATTATTGTCACTCTTTAACATAAGTAATAATCTAAATATTAATCTGGAAAATGATAGAAAGGGTTTGTATGAGTGAGTGGCTTTTGGTAATACGTGCTTAATGTCTCCAAATGCTAATTAACAATCTGGAAATCGTCTGGTTTACATTACGGCACTTCAGTTATTGTCATGTTTTTGCATCAAAAGTAAAAAAAAAAAAAGCACAGAAAATGTTTAACAAAATCATACTTTAAATTCCATTACTGTCCAAAAGTTGAGGGCCTTTCCTTGTTTTCCATGAGAAACAAACGAAGAACAGACGAATTGGAAAATAACACATTAGCCGTCAGTTTGTTGATGTAATTCTAATAAAAATGAACCTTATAAAGTGACTTGGTGAACACAGCATCATTCTATTGGAACTCAAGACTAATTGTTGCTGATAAAATTCAGATAACCGTTATTAGCAATTTCCAGCCACCAAAGTCATTTACAACATTACAACTTTTCTACTGTATTGTGTACTCCATTACTGCTAATCTATGAGCATCACAATTCAAAAGTCGTTAATGACCTTTCTTTTGCTCTAGCAGTAGAAGCAACTTTACCCTCAAGCAAACATGGCCACGTTAAGCTCAAAGCCTGGACTTAAGCACAGCGTGACAGACTGGGATGCCACCAACAAGCTGCTGTCTGACATTGCTGAGTACAGGAGGAAAGCGTCACATGACATTTGCCAAGAGGGGCGGGCTCTGCGTAACGAGACAGCCAATAAGGTGAGAGATGCTACTGCATGTGTGAGTAAGTCATGGACATGGAATGGAATGACTACAACATGGAATTGGACATCAGGAGGTAAATGAGAAGAGTATTAAAAGTTTGATGACAGATTATTGGTGAACTTCATGATATTTATGGGTCAAGATGAAAGTTTCTTTACCCTGCCTTTGCTCTGCTGTGTTGGATGCTGTAAATCTGTCCTGTTCCTCTTGTAAACCTTCACCCTCTTCTTCATCCACTGTCTTCCAGGCTAGCTGGCTTGAGAGTGACAGTAATCGCAGACTGAGTGACAGGATTCATGACATCTCTCACTGGAAGGAGCTTTTGGAGTTCTGTGTGCAGGAAGTGGACAGGGAAATGGATGCTCTCACTCTGGTAATGTGAAATTAAAAAACCCAAACCTTCAGACTAAAGTCTAAAGAGGCTTTCTGTGGACAAATGAACAATGCTTCATCTTGCTCTAGTCGAAGGAGGCAGCAGAACGTGCCCTGGCCTCCCTCACATTGCCGCTTGAGGTCACAGTGGATTGTCTTACCATGAGAGAGGGTCGCCGTGGCAGTGAGCTGGTCAGTGATCTGGTAGAGGTGGAGCTTAAGAAGGAAGTCCGAGTTATTGATGAGGCTCAGCATGCTCTGCAGCAGCAGATAGACCAGTCCTTCGAGGAACTCTGGTAAGACGCTAGACCCATGTTAAATGGTGGACAGTGCAGCTTGTCCGTCACTTTTTTATTCCGTCACAGTTTATTACAGGAAGCTCGACATCAGCTGACCCTTGACCTCCAGAACAAAATGGAAGCCCTTGATGCGGACATGTCCTGTTTGTCGCTTACTGTGACATCATCAGAGATCTCACTGAAGCCTCAGCCCACGCGAATACCCCATGGGTAAGCCTGCTGTGGCAGTTCACTAGAAACATTTATAATACTTATAAAAATATAGCTTAATTTACCTATATACTTCAAACTATGTATCTCAAGAAACTAAATGATTCTGCCTAATGTACAACTCTGCTAGTGACATTTAATTTTTTTTAAATGTGTTCCAGTTCCAGCACCCCCCAGCAGTGGGTGCAGTTTAGCCACCACAATGTGACCCGGGCCCAGCAGGAAATGCAGGCATCGCAGCAGCTGCGTGAGAACATCAGTACCACCAGAGTACAGGTACGACAGCATTACCTCGGCGTGCTTTTTCATCATGTAAATATTTTCAGACCTGCTCAGATATGCAAAACATTTAAATAATTGTACAAAGCGAGTGGTGGCCAGAAGTGGACTTTTAACCGAAAGGTTTCAACTTCAAATCCTGAACCATCAAGGTGCCACTGAGGTCCCCTTGATCAAGTTACTGTCCCCACACACTGCTAACCTGTCCTTTTTATGGCTGCTCTCTAAAGGTGAGGGGTTAAAAGCAGAGGACACATTTTGTTGTGTCACCACGTGCTATGCTTATGTATTACAATGACAAACTCCCAGTATTAATTAACATGCCAACTAATTATCAGTGCTCTTTAAGTATACATGTTAATGTAGCTTTCGCAGCAGCTGTATTGAGATCAGATCTTCTGATATTGCAAAGGTTCAGAATGAGTTGGAGGCCCAGCGTACGGTGTTGCAATTTGCCCTCCGGAAGCGCACCCATAACCTGGAGCAGGCCAAAGATGAGCTGCAGTGGCAGCTGAAAACTGTAAGCAATAGACACCTCCTCCTAATACAATGCATCCACCCATTATATTGCATCTTTATATACTATTTACCATTAGACCAAGGATCAGATCATGGATATGGAGGAGGATATTCGTGGCTTGGAGGATGACCTGCAAGCAAAGATGTCACCACTGAAGCTGTCCCATACGCGTCTGGAGAACCGAACAAAGCGCCCAGGGATGGACCTCTGCTGGGATGAGGTAGACCACAACAGAGAGAGTAGAGCAGTCTATAGAAGTTGAGGGGGCATTTAGCAGAAATGGCGTCATTAACATCATTCACCAACCACAATGTTTGGCGTAGACATGAAGTCTTCTCTTCTCTTCAAGACATTAATCCACTTGTTGACATAAGGGGACAAATTCCAGGCCACAACACTCTTTACACCTATTGCCATTTCTAGCCACTGCAGGACAATAGACAGGCTAGGGGAACTTGTATTAATGTTAAATAATATTACATATTGCTCTATTCTGTCATAATTGGTAAACAAGACAAATATCTTATGGTATTTAAGCATGAATTTTGAGTGTGATGTTGAGGTCACTGTAACTTTGACAACGCACCTGCTTCATCTTTTTGGAAGGCAGACCTGCTGTGTGTCATGTGCTTTTCAGGCTTTCAGTAGTCAGATGCACCTTAGCTTGACAGCACCAAAATGAAAACAAAAAACCAACACCCACAGATGCCAATGAGCTTCAAATATTCTACACAGGTCCAGAGTGGATTGGTGAGTGAAGCCAAGCAACTGGAGGGCATCATCCAGAGTCTGCATGAGAAGCTGTCCCAAGCTCAGTGAGTTAGCTGCTCTAAACAATCGAACCTTTTGCACATTGACTCTGGACAAACTCGCCCAGGGCACGAAACAGGCAAGGACTGCGTCTGGCCTGAAACATCAGCCGGGTTTTACAGTTGCCTGGCTTTTGGAGCTGCTTAAATGTTCGTCACGTCATTGGCGTCCTACAACCCGGCTCACTCACTATACGAAAGCACTAATATATATACTAATATAGCCTATTCCAACATCATATCATTGATGAATGATTGCAGCACTAATTTAAATGTAATGCTACTGTGTGGTCTGTGGTTCATTTCCTTCTGTCTTCCAACAGACACTCCCTGCAGGACCTTCGCCATCACGAGGCCTGCATGTTGGAGGACCTGTCCCGTAAACAGGACACCCTGTCACTTGAAACGCGCACTCAGGAAATCCGCCAACGCCTGTTCACAGCTTCACAGAAGCAATCCTATCCCATCGCTGCCGTCCCCCTCACAAACTACAGCAAGAGGCTTAATGGGAAGGTGGCCTAATGCACCTCTGTAATATTCATGTAAACTGTCATTTTCCTTACAATGCATTCATCTTGATTAGTGCATAAAATTCACACACTCAAACACACCAATAGTTGTTTCTTGCTCGCTACAACAGATTGGCTGCTTAATCCACAAACTTAGTCTATTTTTAAGTTTAAATGACTGCAAACTGTGAATTTCCCCCTTGGATGAATAAAGTACCTGTCTATCTATGCTTGGACGTGAATTTTTGGACCAACAATTCAGTTCAAAGTAAATGGCAAGTACCTCTGCATCATAGCCATCTATATAGTCTTAAGAATTAATTGTGATGAATTATTTGAAAAATGTCCAAATCGACATTTTGAATCGATTGACTACTGTAATGTATATCTTCACAGGCTGGTTCAGGTACTAAGTCATTTGGAACCTGTTATTACCTCCAACTAGCCACTAAAACTCCTTTTTCAAGCTTTTGCTGTAGCCTGGTTATAAAATGATGCATTGTATGCATTGTATAAGATGACTGCAATCATAAAGCAGATTTATTTTTTGAGAGTACAGTAAATGTATACGTCCATATTTACAGGGTACATGAACAGACCACATCTGGTTATTTATCACTATAAGGCTGTTTTTCTGTTTGTGAGCTCTGAATGTGAACCCTGTAAAGTTTATTCCAGGTAGTGCTGTATCAGAAATGGTCTATTCTCTTTTTTTTGTGTTTTCATTAATGAACATGTTATCTGCCTACTGTACAGTCTGTTTGTTTTGGGTGGCGGGGAGAGCGCGAGAGCTTGTTTTGATGTGGACGTAATGGTCTCCTTATGATTCGGACTTTGAACTAAATTTCGGGGAGATAAAGGCACGATGAAAAACAGACACTGATGCACATTGTTTTTACTGCCTTCTCCTTGGCCTTAATGTCTTCTAATGTGTTTGTCAGACATTATCTTTGAAATATAAAACCACCTGTATGGCGCAGAGGAAGGTATGATACTGAAATATTAAATTATTATGAAATCTAATAGGCCGGGTCATTACTGGCTCTGCGCTTAACTCTGCGACGGAGTTGTAATAAAGTAAATGGTGTTCGTCTAGTGAGTGAAGATGAGTTTTTTTTTGCAGGAGGACTTTTATTGATCTACTACCACTAATAGTACAGTACTACTTGTAACATATTTAAAATAACAACATGCTCCAAATAATACAGATATTACGTAGATACTTAATAGTATTAAATTGAATCCTTACAGGATCCAAAACATGGATCACAAACAAAAAGATGATAAAATATAGGAACAATCGATCTGAACTCTACAGTAGAGGAGTATGCTGGACCCCTCTTATAAAATGAACAGCATCCCTAAGCTCTACCCCAACACCCATGCGACAATCGTCAACTGAATCTGTTTATGACTTTATGGCCTGGCCCTCAAATTCACTTAGAGTGACCAGGCTATGGCTCGATGGGCAGCGCTTCCTGAAAAGCCCAATTATTCTGAATCATTTCACTAAAGGGCCCTCATGCCAGCTGCCGCATAATTACCCCTGCCAGTGCCATCTCTCACCATTACCTCTGCACGGCTGGGTCCCTCTGGTCAGGCCGTGCCCACCACGCACACTCCCTCTTCTCAACTCGCCCTGACGGCCAGACAAATACACGCCTCCCTGCCACGTGGTCTCCCCGCTGCTCCCTTTCTGGAGACTGGAACTCTTTAATGGATCTACGGTGGCGCCGGTTGGGTTCACAATGGTTGACGTTTGGTCCGATGTGGCGAAGCGCAGTTTCTGAATCGACCGATGCAAGATTGCGAATCAGCTAGATTGACTGGAGCAGGTCCATGGCGAGGAAGTGACTTCCGCGTCACTGCATAGGCTGTGAGGATGGTCTCAGTCGCAGATGCTGTCTCCTTGGCCATCTACTTGTTCACCTTCCTCCTTGGACTGCCTGCCAACCTGCTGGTGCTGTTCGTGTACCTGCGGAAAGCCAACAAGCGGGGTGCGACGCCCAGTGTGGTCTACGCCCTCAACATGTGCCTGGCCAACCTGGCCCTGGTAGCATGGATGCCCATTAAAATCCTGGAGACGGCGGTGCACTGGGTGCTCCCGTCCGCCGTCTGCCCCATCTACAGCTTCTTCTTCTTCGCCTCACTGTACGGCAGCTGCCTCTTCATCACCGCCGTCACCATCGGCCGCTACCTGAGCATCGCCTTCCCCATCAGCTACAAAATGTACCGGCGCGCCCGGCTGTCCTGCGGCGTCAGCGCCACGCTCTGGGCCCTGGTGATCCTGCACCTCGGACTGGCCCTGGCCGCGGAACAAGGCCAGCACTTTGTGGCGCTGGCCGAGGGCAACTTCTCGCTGTGCTACGAGAAGTTCACGGACGAGCAGCACGCGGTCCTGCTGCCTCTGCGCTTGGAGATGGCGCTGACCCTCTTCCTGGTGCCGCTGGGCCTGACGGCGTTCTGCACCCTGCGCTGCGTGGCGCTGGTCGGCCGGTCCTTCCTCCCGCCGGGGAGCAAGAGGCGGGTGCTGGCCGTGGCGCTGTCCACGCTGGGCGTCTTCGTGGTTTGCTACATGCCCTACAATGTCTCGCATGTGGTGGGCTTTGTGCTGCGCACCACCGTGACGTGGCGCCAGAAAGCCATGCTCTCCAGCTCCTGCAACGTCTTCTTGGAGCCTGTCGTCATGCTGCTGCTGTCACCGGCCGTGCCACAAGGGTTTTGTGGAAGGATCTGTGGGACGTGCGGTTTGCAAAGACGTGGGACGTGCCAAAGCAGTTTGACCAAAGAGCAACCAGGCAAGACGTGACATGGCAAGATGTCATCTGAGAAAAAAAAAAAGCCATGGAACTTAAATTCCTTTTTAAAGAAGATATTCAAATTACACTCTCAACACCAGCAACAGGCTCGATTTCAAAGATTTCAGTAATTATTTGGTATAGATCAGAGATCAAAGTGCGGTTCCTGAATAACCGTTTGCAGGATTTGTCTGCTGTTGTCTTTTGGGAAATGAGGTCATGAAGACATCTAAAGTGCAACAACATCAAAGCTAATCTCACCAATTAATCATCTTATTATAATTATTAGATATTTTACCCAGGACACGTTTTCAATGTCTAATGTTTTGGGGCAGCTCTAAAATTGATCAGTGAAGATATTAATATCGACAAATATTTTATATCACACTGCAAACTGGAGAATTATTAAGAGTGATGGTAAATTGTGGCACTTTTCCTGTGTTCAGAGACAGATGGAAGAGCATCCAGTGATCTGTGATTCCTCGTTTTCACCGCGTGCGGGACGTAGTAATATACTGATTCACCCAAAGCAAACAGGTTGTATTTTAGCTAAGAGATGAAGGATGTTTCCTTGTGATCGTTTCAATCACCTCGCCATCCTGTGTCAACAAGACTGTGATAAGATTCGACTGTACATGTCATACATGTGTCATGATCCTAAATGTCTATTTATTTGATTTGTTAAAGGTGAGTGATAATTAGAAGGCAGTTTTATAAATAAATAATCATGAATGGTTGTTCTGTTTTATTTTGTTTCCATCGGAGCAAAGTGTTATTTTGGAACTACAACCACTTATAATCACTGTGGTTAACCCACAAAAACTAAAAAAAATATTAATTAAAAGTGAAATAATAATGTAAAATATTCTCAGGCAATGAATTAGAAATTAGTATACAGAATGTTTGATATATATTTTCTTAATTTGTGTACAATCATTGAGGAAGTAAATGAATGATCACTGTAAATGGAATACAAGTCATTTTTAATTAACTTCCATCAAAATGGTCTGTAGGTAATACAGCACAATGCAGCTGTGTTCATATGAAAGCCCTGACTGAATGCTAATAATGACCAAGCTGTTGAGAAGTGAATGTCATTGGGATACACTGCAGCACAAAGTGACACAACGAAATGTGTCCTCTGCTTTTAACATCACCCTTGGTGAGCAGTGGGCAGCCATGACAGGAGCCCGGGGAGCAGTGTGTGGGTACGGTGCTTTGCTCAGCGGCACCTTGACAGATCAGGATACGAACCCACAACCTCCTGATTACGGAGCCACTTCCTTACCCGCTAGGCCACCACTGCAGAAAGCAGAAAGCACACTTGCTGTGAAGAAGAGCAAATCCATCCCAAAACAGAGGCGGTACTTATCTATTAAAAAATGCTACAAATGGGGTTTAGGTTAAAAAAAACATGTTTGATTTTATCCTCTGAACAAGGGAAATCTGGACTATACTTCAGCGATTATTTTCTGTGTTCTATAAGTAAAGCAATTCTGATGATTGTGATTATCAATCTAAGTCTTGCACGAAGTTGGTCATGCCGTATGGATAGTGGTTTGGTCTAAACATTGATGTGTTCAAGCCTGATCTAGCCGTAGGCGAGGGTTGGTGGGTGTAAAAAAGTGTGAGAGCATGGGATTAAACATGTGCAGCCATGATTTGAGGAGGATGAGATCAGGCATTGGTGTATTCATTGGTGTACAAGGAATTGTCCAGCTAGACAAGAAGATCGTGGCACCACACTGATCTGTGCTTTTGGTTCCATTCATTTTCAGGTTTACATTTTATAAAGATACTCAGTCGAAGTATGTCTAAAACTGTACTAGACCCCAAGAGGACACCATTACATAACTACTAATAAGTGAGCTCACACGAGAAGCTGGTTTTGTTGTCGTTCCTTGTGAAACGTCAACTCCAGTTGAACTTTTGTACAAGCCAGCCATGATTGCGACACTCGTCTGTGAACCGTACACGGAGCGTTCAGTGGTTGCTGAGTGACGGTGTTTGTACAGCTTTGGGTACATGGATGTCCGCGGTAGCTTATTAAATTTCCGCAACTAATGTTATAAATTGAGGTGTCACGTTACTGTGGGAGGTAATCACACCCGTGGCGCATGTAGAGAGGTGGCAAAGTAAATCTCTGCCCCATTTGCTGGGCCATCAGGGTGTGCAAGACTTCAGTGCAGGAAGTTTACTAGGATGAGGAACCTACTGGTCTACAGGTAGGTCTATAAATAGCAGGGTCCAAATGTCTGAGATTTCAATGAAAAAAAAATGGAAAGACAGGTTAATTTACAACACTGGACACTTTTACAAAAATATTTCTAAAATTCATCAGGTTTTGCACTTGGGCAAACTTGCACAATTGTAAATGCTGTAAATGTAAAAATGCTGTAAATGTAATAATATTTTATCGTAAAGAGAAAAAAAACAAAACAAAATAGCCATGCAAAATTATTTAATTTGTGCACTCAGACATCTGAACCCTGTTGTATATTTCAAAGCTTTTTGGAGAGGTACAAATATGCAGTCGGCTAAAAAAAGCAAATGAAAATGGTTTTGGTTTACATATAGATGCATACATAAATATATGCATGCATCTTTCATGCATACATGCGTTGTTTATGCAGTGAATGAATAGGGACAATAATTTATACGTTCATATATCTTGAGACGGAGTTTGAACAGAAAATTGAGAACAATAAATAATTAATAATAAATACAATATATATTTTTTGCAAAGAATCCAAAAACCAGAGCGACAATATATATCCACCCCAAACCCTCTTAAGGTGTTCTTAAGAAGCAATCCTCCCTGCCGTCTTTTTGGACTCTACCACGGCATAGTGATGACCATCATCATCCTCCCCTTGTGAACGACTGCTCTATGGCTGAACTGATAGGGAGAAAAGTTACGATAGGAGTAGAGTAGTGGCAGTGTGTACATCTCTCTTGCAGGACGTCGCCACTCCGACAGATCAGGTGACCCTCCTCGTCGTCCCTCACACACACTGCCCGCGTCCGGCTGTCGCTCCGCTGTTGTGTGGCCCCGCCCGTCCCGGGTTCGGAGGTCAACGGCGCAACCGCAGAGGGGAGGAGGAGAGGGGCAGAGAGGAGGAAGGGGGGCAGCCGTGGCCACGGCGACAGCAGGGCGGAGCGGCAGAGTTGTTGTTGATGTTGTAGGTGGATTTGGTGGTCATAGGGCGTTTCGTATGACACCACGTGTGGAGATATATACAACGATAGGGATATAGTGGAAGGGAACAAGTCAAAGATCACATTCTGCCCCCTCGAGATTTTTCTTTTCTCCCTCAACCCTCTGCCTAGCCATCCTGACAAAAAATCACAAAGCAGCCTATTTCATAATATATCTTACTATCTAAGCAGACATTTAAATTCAAATCAAGTTAAAAAGGGAAACTAATTAACCCTGACCAAAAAAAGTGAGGTAAAATTAACACTGTAAAGCAAAACATGTAGTCAAGAGCAAGCACCCTCTCTTCATACTTAAAGAAAAGAGAAATGAAACAACTAAAAGAGAGAGATGCTCAGCTTTCTTATTTCATGTATGAATGACATGAACAGGAGCTAAAACCCTACAGCTGACTGCAGAACACCACGTCAAACAGGACAAAACCAAAACCAAACCAAACCAAAAAGATTGGACTACTTACCGAATCCCGGGGCTGTGGACAAGAGAGGGTTAAGGAGAAGAGGAGAGAGGAGGGAAGAAGAGGGGGTGAGAAGGTGTAAGGGACAGGCTTGGTTTGGGAGTACTCACCGAGGTGGATGGGCTATAGGACCTTGTTCTACGACGCCTTCGTTTGTGCTTACGCCTGCTACCCTTCCGCCGGTATGAATCGCCCCGCTCGCTGCGGTCGCGCTCGTGGTCCCGTCGGTAGCTGTAGCCGCCGGGTGAGAAGTCTCGGGCGTAGTAGCAGTCCGCTGCTCCTGCTCCGTGTTCCCTCTCGCGGCTGAATTCCATGCGGCGATAACCTTCGCAGTAGCGGCGGTCATACGGTCGGCGGTCTGCTGAGCGGTTGTCGTAGCTGAGGAAGAAACGACGAGTAATAAAGTAAATAGAAGTCAATAGAAACGAGTTCATTTGTAAACACCACTAGCTTTCAAATGGTGGCACTTTTTCCAGTGAAACTGTGGACGACATAAAAAAAAAAGACATATTAAAAATAAGACCATAAGTCCTCTGAAATTGTGCAAATTTAAAAAAGAAATTTTTGTGCGACGCACACAGCAGCACGTAACGTGGTTCGCTACGTGAAGCCAGCAAAGATCCTACAGAGCCGCGCTAGTTTTAAACGTTGTAGTTGTAAAACATGCATTCTTTACACATTCATGTGTCAATCTGACTTCAGTGTCTTTTCAAGAACTTTATATGTTTATTTCGCATTCCAAAACTTTACAAATTCCATGACTTTTTTTTTTTAAAGACTGTAGGAACCCTGTGTGCATGTGCGTACCATCAGTCGGCACCATCGGATAAAGATGTACAGTACAGGCCAAAAGTTTGGACACCTTCTCATTCAATGTGTTTTAATTGGCAGATTCGCACTGAAGGCATCAGAACTATGAATGAACACATGAAATATCTCAACCTGGTTCGGGAACAGCACCATGAAGGACAGGCGAGCCCTACAGAGGGCGGTTCGATCAGCCGAACGAATCATCCGTACCAAGCTCCCTGACCTTCAATCTATCTACAGCGAACGGTGCTGCACCAGGGCCAGGGAGATAGTGAAGGACCTCACCAACCCCAACAATGGACTCTTCTCTCTGCTGCGATCAGGGAAGTCCAACACAGAGAGAATGAGGAGGATCTTCTTCCCGCAGGCTGTCCGAGCTCTCAACAACAGTACATAGAACTCCAGCACTTTCACTTTCACCTCCAATCACTCCAGACTCTTTTGCACAAAATCACTGCTCTTTTTTTTTATGGCTCTTTTCTTTAAACATTGTCTTTAACTCATTTGCACACCTTCACCCTACCAGTTACACATATTTTATGTTAAAGACGTAAAAGTGTAATATTTGGTTATGTTTGCAATATTTGCATGTTGGTTCATTGTATACTTGCAACATTTGCAATACTGTGGTCTGTAGCAGTCGCAAAAAGCATTTCACTGCATATCATTCCGTGTATGACTATAAAATGTGAATTTATGTACTTAACAAAAAGATCTCCACAGTCACCGAACCTGAACCCAGTCGAGATGGTTTGGGGTGAGCTGGACCACAGAGTGAAGGCAAAGGGGCCAACAAGTGCTAAACACCTCTGGGAACTCCTTCAAGACTGTTGGAGAAGCATATCAGGTGACGACCTCTTGAAGCTCATCGAGAGAATGCCAAGAGTGTACAAAGCAGTAATCAGAGCAAAGGGCAGCTAATTTTTTTTTGTTAAGTACAGAACTCCACATGTGTTCATTCATAGTTTAGATGCCTTCAGTGAGAATCTACCAACGTAAATGGTCATGAAAATAAAGAAAATACATTGAATGAGAAGGTGTGTCCAAATTTTTGGCCTGTACTGTAGATCACTATGAAGTCAACCTCCTTGGTAGGTGTTTTTAATAATATATAGTCAGTGTTTTTTGCATGTTATAGACATGATGTACACACCAAACACATCAAGAGATTTATTTAATCATTTTTAAAAATTATTAAAACCGCACATTCAGTTCCCCAAAACATAATTATACAATCTAAAAACAATTATATAAAACCACAGGGTATTCCTGGTAAAAATGCACGATTTCACACCAGCCGTCCCCTGCATTCGGCAGCACCACAGCAGCACGCCACCGCTTTCCCTTTCTCGCCATCCGCTTTGTAATTGTAGTCCCACGTCAGCTCTGTTCCGGCTGTGATGCGGCTGAGGAAGAGAGAGCGAAGCATTGTGGGTAAATGCACGCGCTAGAACGCTGCTAAACATCACGGTCAACTCTTCTTCCCCACGACAACGGACATTTTACATTTCAAAACGACATCATTTGCATCTTAACAAAATATTATAAATACACAAAAACAAACTCTTTCACAGTGAACGGTTCCTGCGTATAATTGGTAATTATTCCAGTTCACTGAAAAACCTACAGGGGTTTCCAAACGTTACGGGACAAAGATTTCAATTGACTGACTTGTTAGCAAAGAATGCGATCCAGGGGAACCGGAGGTCATGCGTGTCCACGAAGACATTCTGGACAAACATGTTCGGCTTGCAGCTATGCTGTAGGGAGCAAAAGAGGAGAAATGATGAGACGTTTGTTTTAGGGACAGATGGTGAAAGGCAGTGGTGGCCTAGCAGACTTGTAACCTTGTCGGTTGTGGGTTCAAATCCCGAACAGTCAAGGTGCCACGCAAGGTACCGTCCCCACACCCTGCCCCCCGGGCGCCGGTCATGGCTGCCCACTGTTCACTAAGGGTGATGGACACATTTGGTCATGTCACCGCGTGCTCTGCTGTGCGTCACCGTGTCAAAAAATGGCGCGTGTGCTCAGGCAGGCCTGCTTACGTTGAAGTAACGCGCCACGTTGCCCTGCTGCCTGGTGTCGATGACGAAACAGGACGCCTGGCCATCAAAGAGCCTCCTGGTGACGTTTGTTGGTCCCTCTGGGTCAGGGGCTGCTTTAAGAGGTTTAACCCTCTGGTAAGAGGATTTGACAGCGATGCAGCGCCTTTGAGTCCCCTCCCCCTCCTTCTGCTTATTATCTGAGGCTGTTAGAGGAGTAAAAGAGATGATTAGTGTTTTATCATTTATAAACTGATAAATAAAATGGATTTATTTTGTATAGTATAGTTGTACAAAGTGGGCATGTGTGTCACATCGGAACAACGGTGGAATTTCTGGTTGTATAAACTGTCTATAAGGGGAAAGGCAATGACCACAGATCCACTGGAGCAACTTATTGGTGGGGTTCAGCTATCTGTTGACCACTAGCTACCACGCTCAGTTTACGGTGTAACCGTAACCCTCACCATCAAGACCTTTTCTGTTCCCGTGTGTGGTGGGGGATTCATCATCCTTTTCATTCCCGTCTTCCTTAGTGCCTGGAAATATTGACCCTTGGTTTTCCACGTTCATCCGTCCTCCCCGCCCTCTTTCACCTTGCGCTACGGCGCCACTCCTCCGGGTCACGTAGCTCCTCGGTCCGACGGACCAGGTATCAGACTCCTCTGCTACAAAGCTGCTGTCAGAGCTGCAGTCCTGATGCTCACTGTCACTGTTGTCCTCCCGCATCTCTTGAACAAGCGTTTCTTCTGGAAAAGGAGAACACGGTACTTTAGTTACCAAAAGAACAAGCATTGTGACCGTCTATAACGAGGTGTGCGTTATATTCACATCCCAATAAAAGTCACTTTACGGCGCTTGGTTCGGTTTCCTTTTACACATTTAAAAATCCAAACGAACCAAAAACAGGAAGATCGACGATATTGACAACATTGAAATTTACCCTCAATTCACTGTTCTCTAGTCATGTGATAGCGTTTGGTCCTGTTTTGGTTCGGTACGTGTTCTCACCAGGCCTGTAGGTGTGAAAGCGCCTTTAATGAGGATTATTTACATTTAATCCTGATCCAGAGCGACTTCCAACATGCTTCCATGTTACCATGGGACCCCCAACTATGAATACAGTCTTTTTATTCACTCCGTTGTAGTTTCTATACACAAGTCAGACAATAAGAAAGTTACAAGTTCATCTAAATATTCTGTAAAGAGGAAGGTCTTGAGCTGCCGTTTGAATCTGATGTGGGGGGGGGCAGCTACTGGGAGCCAGTGGAGGGAACGTAGCAGTGGGGTGGTGTGGGAGATCAGTCGTGCTGTGAGGTTACTAAGGACTGAACCAGCGTCTGGGTGGCCTGTGTGGACAGATAAGTGCGGATTCGTCTGATATTGTAGAGAAGGACTCTACATGCTGATGTGAGTGGAGAAGGAGAGTTGGTTGTCTACTGTTACTCCAAGTTTGTAGAAGGAGAGAGCTGTGAGTTGTCCAGGTAAATAGCGAGGATTATTCGGTACAAATATTATATGCAACACTTTCGCACTTGTGGAAGTAATAACAGAGCATCTTATTTCTTATTTGGGGAACAGCTACAGGATAATAGAAATACGTGAGGATGCATTTGTGAGTTAAAATTTGTGTAATTCCCAAAGATTCCCACCCACACGGCATTCTATCAGGAGTCATTCAGAAACTGAAAGGAACACAACCCGAGACAAATTAAAGACAGCCGCTCCTGTTGTCATCACTAATGAAAGTGAAAAGGTGAAAGTGAAGTGATTGTCACACGTGATACACAGCAGCACAGCACACAGTGCACACATGACATGACATGACAGGCACCAGGGGAGCAGTGTGTGGGGACGGTGCTTTGCTCAGTGGTACCTTGGCTGATCGGGATTCGAACCGGCAACCTTCTTATTACGGGGCCGCTTCCTTAACCACTAGGCCACCACTGCCCAATGTGAATGCAGGTAGTCTCTAACCATGAAATTCCAAAAGGGTTCATATATTTTTTCTTGCTGATGTACAGTAGAGGCCAAAAGTTTGTACACACCTTCTCATTCAATATTCTTTCTTTTCATGACCATTTAAGTTGGTAGATTCTCACTGAAGGCATCTAAACTATGAATAAAAACATGTGGAGTTATCTACGTCAACGTCACAGTGACTTTGTCAGGGCTCATGCGTGGGTTCAGCTGAACAAGGTAAAACTATTAGAATGCATTCTACCTCGTACTCGGTGTTCGAACAAGGGACACCCACCTTCGCTGAGCTCGCCCTCTTCTTCAGCACCACCTCCCTCGTCATCGTCATCGGTACAGCGAGCTTCACTCTCGTATCCCTCTTTCAGATGCTCCACAGCCTCAATGTAGTCCAGGTTAGTAAGGTGCTTATTCCCCCCCATGTTTCTTTCCATGCCAATGACAGATTCATTCAGAATTCTGCCTGGAAAGGAGAGACGTGTTGACTTTTGATTAGTTTACGTTTTTATTCCTGTCATTTTCTATAACAGTATAAAACATTTTCTCCTGAAACTCATACAAAATGTTACTATTTTCATGGATTCGTCATGCTCCGATAATCTCATTATCATTCAAATTTATTGAATTGTTAACAGAAATAAATATTAATAAACAAAGGTAATATAAGAAAGCGCCACTGATTGTGAACACACATATTAAGATGTCAGGTGATCAAGATCTTTAAAAGCTATTATTCCAGGCAGCTCCAAAAGCACTAAGAAAAGGCAAAGTGAACAGGGAAGTGCACATATTGTGGATCTATGTAACGGCGGGAATCTAGACACGGCTCAGTTCATATAATCTCGATATACACAAAAATAAACAAAAAGATAAAACACAAGCACATTTGGCAACACAACAATAAGGGGAAATTCCAGCCCGTACACTGCGCAAATATTTAGATATATTTAGTTTTTCACGTTGAGATTTGTCAGTGGGGTTCTGGTATAATTATGTCAGCCATCACACCAGGCACAGTCATAAAAAATAGCCTGAATAGGTGAGGGGAGACTGGCCTAAAACCCAACTGATAAAATAATGTTAATATTAAACAAGCAGTCTGTATTATGAATTGGAGTTCGTGTTTGCAATGTGGAAACTGCACACCACTACGGAATTACTGTAAATGTGTGTCTAATACACACACATACATATACAAAATAAATGAAGAAAACCCCATCCGAATCAGGTATTTAAAACCACAGAACTATTCTTTCAAGTGGGAAAGGCGGTCCTATTTCTCTTACCTGTAAGAACACAGATGAAGGTGCCTCTGGCCAAATCGTCCTTACAACGGACGCCCCAGCCCTTCTGCTTCATCTTAAAGACCTGGAGACGCACCTGCATGTCTTGCTGCACCACCCTGTTGGAGCACATCTTGGGGTCACAGCGACACATGGCGTTGCACTCGTATATCCTGCATAGAGAAACATGAATATTAAAGGGCCTGTTCATTTATTTATTTATTTATTTATTTATAACGCGCAGGCAGGGCATCAAACGGGGTCCACTACCCAAGTATAGTAACCACCTGGTCTACACATGTAAATGTAAGTAAGCAAAGCAATATAGCGAGAGACGAAAGGAACTCACCCTGTAGGCACATTCTTCAGCAGTCTCTTGTAACTATATCCTACCGTGCTGTCCACAGGTCCTCCTGGACACAAGCTGGTAGACACAATGGTCAACTGCTGGCAGGCGCACTTGAACCTGTCGTGCACCAATACAAATATATATGTCTGAAGCCTTTTTTTAAGTTTGTCAATGAGTTTGAGCAATTTGTTGTAGAAGCTCAGTACATTAAATGTCAAAATTCCAAGCAGGACACAACAGCTGCCCGACCTGCAGCAGCTACAATTATGTGACCTCTTTAAAATCTGGTTTACCTAAATTTACATTATTTATCAAACGCCCTTATCCAAAATAAATAAATAAAATATCTGTGAACGTCTTTCGTTTGTGCCTCCTTCATATCTGTTAGCTGGACTGCATATCCAGACGGGTATGAAAGATCCCCCATATTCTCCGCTCTGATGCAACAGCCGTCCCTGTCTGAATTCACTATGGGCCGTGACCTGGTTCATCTGGCAAGCTTCCACACACATTTTCTCGCACACACACACACACACACACACACACACACACACACACACACACACAACCCTACCTATCGCGACAGCCATCCGTACAGTCACAGCCCACCAAAAAGTCTGGGTGTGTATTGATGTTGACGCCAAAGGCTGGGATCCTCTTGGTAAAGTAGGCCAGGTTAGGCAGTGGAAAGGAATCAACCTCGTTCACGCAGGACACAGGCACCCTCTCAGAATTCTTTGATATGTCCTGTTGCCAGAAGAGCGTCTGACGTTCTGGCCCAAGACCGCGCTTCACCAGCACATCTGGGTCCAGGCAGAACATGTCGATATAGAGGAAGTCGCAGCGCGTCTGCAGTAGGAACTCCTGTACATCCTCCATGGAGGCCAGACTGCAGCCGCACGGCGAACGGTAGAAAACATGGAACACCAACTGGGACGAGAGAAAGGACCCAAGATAGGAACGGTGAGGGCAAAGTACAAATTATTTCTCCGTCAGATTTTAGTTTAAAACATTTGAGAAGTAAAACAACAAGGTTACCTCCCGTTTCTCGTGCTTTTTCTGCCCAGAGATATTCCCTCCCTTCCCCTGAAACATGGCTCCTAAACGTGCGAGGCATTGCAGTTGCTCGACGATGATAGGAGGTACAAACGAGCACAAATGCATTTTTTTTTTTAGTTCCGTCCCGTGAGATGAATTTTCAATTTGTGGGTTAATTTTATTCTTTTCTAGAAAACGCCGACTTCCTGTCTGCGCCAAACATTGTGGTTGGTGAACGATGTTGATGACATCATTTCCGTGAATGCCACCTCAACTTCTATTGGCCTCTCTGCTCCTCGTCCCGCCTCTCTCCTCCTCATTATCATTTAAAGGTACAGACACCGTAACGCCGCGTCCTGGGAGATCTCATTGTGGAACTGGATCAAAGTGGCTGTAATTCTGCACCGAGGCTAAATTTTGGAAAGAGACTTCAAATACAAAACTAGGATATAAGACCGATATAAAAGCAAAGAAAAAAAAAATGATCATAAGAAGGACCTTTAAGTAAAAAGGCTCACAATATACGCAGCACAATCATCAAAAGCTCAAGATTGTACGTTGATTAAACTGCACATTGGGATAAAACGGCCATTATGAGAACAGTGTTTAGATTTTATTTATAATTTTTTATTTTTTTTTTACCTCAATTCAGATGAATTGAAATGCAGCGACCTCTACAGATTAATTGGTTCATGCTTTCATAAAATGTAACAACTACAATGGAGCAGTGCAAGTCCACAGGTTCCAGTCTGTGCTCACCTTCTGCTTCTCGCGGCAGCGCCCAGTCATGCGCCTGAATCCGTGGAGCAAGGGAATGAGCAGGGGGTTGCGGCCCCGGGGTTGGTGTGTCGGGGGCCGATGGCCATCTAGACAGGCGGGGCAGCAGCGGTGGGGTGTGTAGACCAGGCGGTTACTATACTTGGGTAGATCAGGTGAGGGTGGACCCCGTTTGATGCCCTGCCTGCGCGTTATAAAAAAAAAAAAAGTTTACATTAGGGCTGCACGATATTGGGAAAATATGCGATATTGTTGTTGAATGTTGCGATATTTCTTGTGATATAACATTTCCCTAGAGAAATGCTTTTTAAATTATTATTATTAGCTATTAAAAAAATCATTTATATATGTAACGATCATACTAAAATCAACAGGTAATATATATTCATCTGATCAAATTAAATCTAATTCAGGCTAAAAAGAAACAATGTCAAGGAAGTTGCAAATAATTTGACTTCAAAACATTATGAATGACCTAAAACCCTCAGCAGATATTCAGATATTTTGTTTGCTGTTACCATAGACCTGGCAACACAATATGAATTGCTTTCAAAGATTACTTTTATTTACATGTAACCATCAAGTTCTTAAAACAAGAGCATCTTTTAAACAAAATATTTATATATAAAAAATATTATTAAACAAAAATTAAATAAGAAAATATTATTAAACAAAGTGTACAGGCCTTAAATTAATTGGTATGTAGTGGAAACACTAACATATTGCCAACATCACCATAAATAAAAATTAATGTTAACATTACATGATCCGGTCTAGTCAATAGCATTATATCACCTACTTGGGAGGCGGGTATAAAGATGGGTTAAATTTGGACACATAAATGCTTGGCACATAAATTAATGCTGCGTCCGAAATCGCATACTACATGGAGGAGACGCAGGAATCCCACATTTTCTACCTCTGAGAGTGGCTGGTCTCTCCATGCAATGTACTCGATAATTGCCCGTGTTATTTTCACAGCACGTGGATTGTCTCTGGACATTTTCTCTCGTCTTTTGCTGCAGCGGGCACTCAAACACAGACATTTCTCAGACCGTGGTATCGGTCCCCGGTATCAGCGGACTTTTAACGAGTACAAGTACTTTAGAAAATGTGGTACCGGTATTGGTGCATCCCTACTATGAATTCGGACATACTACTCGCTTCACCTTTGTTGTAGCGTAAGTTCTTGCATGTTAAAATAAAATTTAAAAATGTAAACCGTGATGGCTTTGACAATACAAATTGAGAAAAGTGCAGTGAAAACAGGAAGCTTACTGTATTCTGGGAGGCTGATGAGAGGCGGCGGTTGACTGAGAGGACGCCGAAACCGTGACAGCCTGAGAAACAGACTTTGATGAGACGACCACTGATGATGTGACTGATTGTAAAGAAATCGGCACCAAGCTGACGACCGGCAGCATGCTCTTGCTGTGGGTTGAAACTGATGTGGTGGCGACTCGCTGTGCGGCCGATGTCGTTGTGGTGGCAGCTTGCGGTGCGGCTGCTGTTGTGGTTGGTGCTCTGGTACATGTTGTTGAGAAACGCTGTTGCGTTTTAAGAGAAGCTGCGAGAAACAAACAGAAAAGTTAAGTGTAGTGATGCATCGATCGATCACGCGATCTTCAGCCTGAGCGGACAGATTGGTGACTGGTCTGACATATTTCAGATGCCAAACTGGTGCGCAGAACCACATCACAGTTGGATGAATCGCAATGGAACACACGAGACCCACCACATAATAACAATACCTCATTCTTTCAGTTATATAAGGAGATCCCTAAACCACATATCAAGCTGTATATACACAATGGAGTGGAAAAAAAGTGTTGGCTTTTTTCCATGTTGGTCACACTTAAAAACTACATGGCCCTGTGTGACAAAGTGTTTGCCCCCCATAACCTTTGGGACTCATTATTCGATGATTTAAAACATTTAAATGTGACTAACATAAAAAAACGTACAAATCAGAGGGGGTGTGATGTACATATACATCTATCTATATCTATATATATATATAAACTTGTGCACAGACCACTTTTCCTTTATATGAAAATGAGGTTTCCAAGCTAAGGAAGACCAGCTAAATTATAAGCCAGATAGTGATAAGGCCACAGAAAACATTTTTAACATATCACTAACATTTGTCACATGATTTGGGGCAGTGGTGGCCTAGTGGTTAAGGAAGCGGCCCTGTAATCAGAAGGTTGCTGGTTTGAATCCCGATCTGCCAAGGTACCACTGAGGTGCCACTGAGCAAAGCACCGTCCCCACACACTGCTCCCCGGGCGCCTGTCATGGCTGCCCACTGCTCACTCAGGGTGATGGGTTAAATGCAGAGGACAAATGTCACTGTGTGCACTGTGTGCTGTGCTGCTGTGTATCACGTGTGACAATCACTTCACTTTCACTTTCAACATTTATTTGGAATGATGATGGTAAAAAAAAATCCACATTTTAAAGTTTAAGATGGTGAAGAGAAACAAGGTTCATAGTGATTCAGCTATACAGAAGAATCAACTCATCCTTTGTTGTGAATTTCACTCGGCCTCAGTCCTTACTGCATTATTTATTATTCTTATTTTTTTAAAGAAATATATTTGTGTATTTATTTGTATGTTTTATCTTTTTAATTTGTAACATCAAAATAACATTTTGAATTAATCATTTGTATTTGCTGTACTGGCAAAAATCTTTATCGGCAATCACACTGACGAAAAGAAAAGTTCAATAGGTTCATCCCTAGTTACTTTTATCAGTTATTTGTATGTGCAAGAAATTGTGTTTCTTTCCACTATCACACTGAGGCCCACGGTTACACACATAATGTAATTATTACATGAAATCAATGCTGTAATACCTTACTAATGCATTAAAATTGTCACATGATTTACAGCCTACACTGTGGTGTACAGACTGCTGAGCCCAAGCATTTTTTTCATTTTTTTTTTATCAAATGCATTTTTTTTGTAACCGGATGGGATGGAATATAACAGAATGCTTTTTTTATTGTCATATTGCATGTACAATGAGATTGAAAGCAACTCATTCAGTACAAAATATTAAAAAATACAGTCAGTAAACTCAAATGTATGATATTTTATGAGTTTGTATGAGTTGTATATTATCCTTATCCAACTGCTAGTATTTTATACTATGATCTTAACAGATTGTGTGTGTGTGTGTGTGTGTGTGTATGAGGGAGCATGCAGAGCAATTACCTTGTTTTTTGGCCTCAGCAGCACGTTCTTTCATTTGAAAAATATGTTTCAGGCGGTCTGAACCTTTATGTAGCCATACTGTGCGGTCATCATCCTGCACCAAACACAGAATACATTACCAAGTGTTCAGAAATTCATAATGAATTCTAATGTTCATCCCAGCCTGAAAACACACTGAACAAATGACATAAATTACAGAAATACGTTTCAGAAGTTTATATGATTTATATGATTATGCAACAAAATCCAAAGAAAAAAGGCTGGAGAGCTTCACTCTTCTTCACCATGCATTCACTTTACATTAAAAATTATATTTCACAAAAGCTCAAACCACAATCAACCAAGATCTTTTTGTGAGCAGCAATTCTTAGCGTAAAGCCATTCTTAACGTAATACTCTCCAACATGTACAAACCTTCAAGACCACCTTAATCAGGCTACAATCAACCTGTTTGATGCAGCCAGGTAGCCACTGGCCGTCATAGTCCACCTCGACCGGCTCGCCTTCTGGCTTGGTCACGTAGATGACGCAAGGGTACGCCTTCAAATAGTTCTGCACGAAATGCTGCCAGGCCACGTCCTCAATATCTTCAAGCACATTATTCGCTGCACACAGCGTGAAGAAAGGGAGTTGTAAAGACATCAGCCAGTCACTTCAAGCACTATCACCACATTCAATCTGTAATATCGTCATTATTAGCAACTACACAGACAGAAACATTACGAACATAAAAACCTACATGGTGCGTGGACCAAGTGCATGTCTGGCAGTCCAACGTAGGCCGAGTGACCGTCATCAAAAAACACCAGAAACCTGCAAAATACACAGACATATCTCGAGTGAGTTATTTATTCATAAACATCAAATCATTTAATACATTGATATTTGCGAGGCACGTATTAATTATTTTAATAATGTATGGGTCAAAGAAGCAGCAGCTGATGCTTTTGGAACATGTGCGTATTTCTTAAGGTACATCCTGAATCACTAATCAATCTAAAAATTTTTGCCGCAAATATAACCTTTTGTATTCATGGCCGGGTGTAAAGCTGTTCAAGGGTAGTAAGCATGTGTTTGCTCAGAAACACGTTTGATAATGTTTTTAAAAAATATATACAGATTAAATTGCATTGAAGATTACAGTTGAAGGTGCCTTGTTATGAAAATTAGACTGTTAGATCATTTAACATTAATACAAGTTCCCCTAGCCTGTCTACGGTCCTTCAGTGGCTAGAAATGTAAAGAGAATGTAAGAGAATGTAAAGAGAATGCTTTTCCGTTCTGAGAGCAGCAGCTCAGATGGTCTGATCTGGAATGTTGTCATAAGGGGACCAATTTTTTTCTGAAAAACTCTGACACGACGTCTTGTCTGCGGCAAACATTGTGGTTGGTGATGCGATTATGTCCATTCCGCGAATGCCAGCTCATATTCTATAGGCCGCTCTCCTCCTCATTAGCATGAGGGCTCTACTTCCATGTCACAAAGGTCAAGGACAGTTCCAGTTAAAAAAGTCAGACTCTGTAGAGTACAGCTTGATAAGAGGACATTGTCCTGGTCACTAGACATTAGCCTCAGGCGCCAGAGTGGTAGCAACTGGGAAATTACTCTGTAAAATTCTCAACACACCTCATGCGGTTCTTGCGGTCAGGCAGCTCCGCCAGGATAGCAGAGTGCAACCAGTTCTGATGTTCCTCTTTATAGCGGGCGACCACTCTGGCTCCGATAAACAGGTCTTTCAGCTGGGCTGCCTTCTCGTAGGCCACATGATGACCAGAGAGCAGGCACTTCCTCTTCCCAAACTCCACCTTATACCTGTCCACACCATCTGAAAACAAAGCAAAAGACAGGGGACGGGACACAACAGCAAATCATTAGGCAAACTTTAATGTGAGTAGTGTTACTCTGAAATAATAATACTCAACACAAGTAAAAAGTACTCATCCAAAATTACTCAAATAAGAGTACAGAAGTATGCAGTGATAAATCTACTCAAGTACTGAGTAACGGTTTGAGTGTAATGTCATGAATGTTTATATCATATATATGTGATAATTCTGGTATTTCCTAATAATAATAATAACATATTAAAGTACGTAGTAATTAATGGACTAAATCTGAGCACACAAACTCTCCTAAGTATACAAATTATATGTGTTAGCGTTGACCTATTAAATAAAACAGCGACACGATAACACTACGTCCTTCTTCTAGAGAACATGTATATTGGTCTACTTAGCTTATGGCACAATTTGAAGTTCTTTGAATTTCTGCTTTTATACAGTTTTTTTTTTATGTTTTTTTTTTTTACAAAGTTTGCTGCTTCTGTGTTTTTAGATATTTTTGTCAGTTGTCAACACAGAATAATTACAAGTATTTTATTATCAATTCCAGCAAATAGTCAACATTTGCAGCGTTGGCTCTTTTTTACCAAGACCTCTGCAATTCGTCCTGGCCATCAACTTTTGGGCCAAATCCTGACAAATCCCGCATCTTGAGGCTTGACCACAAGTTCTCAATGGGATTAAGTTCTGGGGAGTTTCCTGGCCATGGACCCAAAATTTCAACGTTTTGTTCCCCGAGCCGCTTAGTTCTGCACCTGTTTCTTTGCAGGTAACCATTGTTAACAGGGGAAGAACCATGATTTTAAAGAATCCAGTCTGCTATTCTAACTCAGTCAGCAGGACAGAATGATCTCCAGCCTTGTGCTCCTCAACACTCTCACTTGTGTTAATGAGAGGATCACTGAAATGATCTCAGCGGGTCCTTTTGTGGCTGAAATGCAGTGGAAATGTTTTTTGGGGATTAAGTTCATTTTCATGGCATAGAGGGACTTTGCAATTCATCTGATCATCTGAACATTCTAGAAAAAAAAAGGAAGCAGCAAACTTGGTAAAAAAAAACAGTATTTGTGTATCTCAATTTTTTGCCCACAACTGTATGTGTGGACACATAGGCCTACCAATTCTTCTGATCTCTTTCAAAATGCCAGAATGCCACGTCTTTGTCCTCTTCCTGCCAAGGACAGACATGCCCACTTCCAGAATGCTTGTTGTCTCAGGAGCCGTCTGTGGGCCTGAAGAAAAGCACGATTGGGGAGGGAGCATAAACATTCATAAGGGCTGTCAAAATCAACACTGCGGATTAATCAATCATCAGGATTAAACTGATTAAAATTTGTAACACAATTAACTCATCTGCAGTGCTGAATGACTCAAAATCCCTGAAATGTCTCTGTTAACGCATTTCGGGCAGTTTGTCCAAGTCCAGGTACCTTCTAGCGAGGATTTATTTAAAAAAAAAAAAAAAAAAAATGGCACATTCGACCGACATACACATTATGGCTAAAGCTTCGCCCAGTTTGCGACAAGCCTCTCTAGCGTCGTTACCTTGGAAAAATGGACACGATTGCCAAATGGATTGCAGCAAACTGCAGACCTAATACAGTCTTTGGATAAAATTATTATTATTTTTTTTGTTAACATAAATGTTCAATAAACATGTTAAGTGCACATATATTCACTTATATAGTAGTTTATAGCTCATGCAAAAAAGAAAGAAAAAAAAAATCACCCCAAAAGTGAAATTTTCCCCCTAATCTGGGACAATCTTACCTTCTGGTGGATTTGTGGGGGGTCTTGGAAAGGACGGAGCAGTTGTGGAGACTCTGGTGCTGGTAGGCGAGGTTGCTGCACCGGTCGTGATAGTTGGAGTTGGGGGTTTTGTGGGTGGAGGGACGCTGTCGGGTGCTTTACTTTGGGAGGTCACGCTGGTGCTTGAAAGGCTTGTACAAGATCTCCTGGTGACCGGGGTCGTCTTGGCGGACGCCGCTGAGGTCGTGGTGGAAGGCGTGACTCTCGATCCGGTACCAGCTTTGATTTGAATGGGTTTCATTCGTTCTACCATTTTTTTCAATTGCATTAACTTCTTATTTGCAGGAGAGGTAGAACTTGGTGTTTTGCTGGTATTTGAAACGTCTGGCTGCGCGCCGGCAGCTGCAGTCTTGGTTACGGAGGTAAAGACAGTAGAAACAGGAGCTTCAGCGCTTGCGGTCTCCTCTGCAGAAACCGTCGTGTTTCCAGATGCCGGGCTCTGGGGGGTCGCAGTATTGGACATCGCTGTCGCCGCACTCGGGTCAGCGCCGCCCTCTGCAACGCTCTCTGGTTGCTCGGTGACCTGGGAGGAGTCTTCTGGCTCCGCTGGTGCCTTTTTTCCACCCGGAAAGGAGGATCATTCTTTAGAAGACGTCTACTCGTCTCAGTGGTGTGTCGAGTGGTGTGGGAGTGTACCTACCATTTCGATGTCACGCGTTTCAGCTGCTGGGTTACTTGTCAGATCTGGTTAAAAAAAAAAAAAAAAGATCAAATCTGTTTCTGCTCTTTGAATTTTATATACATACATATACATATACATATACATATACACACACACACACACACACACACACACACACACACACACACACACACATACATATATATATATATATAAACCATGCTAAAGTGTTATGTCCCATGGTCATGTGATGTGCTGTGTTTTCTGTAGGAGGAGCCTGTAATTTACAGAACCGTCGGAGCGAGGCCGTTTAAGATGGCGTGGGTCTGCTGGACAGAAGGAGAGAGGGGACGAAAGACAGATGCCCTGTTCCCAGTAGTCTACCCAGGGTTTTTTTTTGTGGCCTGACTTGTTGTTGTTTCAAGGCTGAATTGTACTGTTTCGATTTATTAAAATGACCTTGTTAAAACGTTTGTGGCGTTTCCCTCCCTCTTTCTAATCGTTCACATTCCTGAGCTAGAACAGGACGTAACATAAAGCTACTTAATAATTAATAATAAGAGATTATTATTTACCATGATCAATGCTGGAATTTTCAGTCCCGCCAGCATCGTCCTCTTCCTCCTCCTCATCATCTGTGATCTGTATGACGCCGGTAGGTCGCTTTGCCGCGCCTTCGTCCTCAGAGTCGCCGTCTTTGTACTCCAGTCCCAGCTTGCTGTACAAGTCTTTCATCTTCGCCTCACACTCCAACACAGATCTGCAGCGCAGGACCAATCACCGGGAGTTTATTACTCTAATAATTTATTCACCATTTTAATACAGATGCAATTAAAACTTCTAGATTTCTATTACGTCCAATATTTTCTCAGAACTAAAACCAGAACGGGTCAACGACAGGTATTACACAAAGTTTTTTTCTTGCAATGTGTGACTGAGGTACACAAGTACGACAAGTGACGACAAACCAGGACACAAAGTTTCCCACACTGCACACTCACTCAAACGCGTTTTTAAAAAGCAGATTGTTCTTGCTGATCTCGTTCTCCTGGTGCAGCACCCACTGCTCGATGGCGGCCACGTCGGCAGCCCGCTGGGCCACGACTCTGTTCTGCTGCACCACCGCGTAGACATACTGCTGCAGCTCGTCCGGGCTCATCTCCACCTCATCCTCCTCGCTGTTCATTCCTGGGAGCAGAAGCACGCGGAATCCGTTCGCATTGTTGATGACAAAGGTGTAGTCATTGGCCTGTTTCAGCATCAATAATAAAAATCACATAGTTGTGCACATTAAATGTACAAAACGTGAGTAGAAAGAAAGAGAAAATTTCGCTTACATACTAACCCTTCAAGACGACCAAATTAACAAAGAAGCATCACCTCCACGACTTTCCATTCTCATGCACCAATACCGCATATACAGTACAGGGCAAAAGTTTGGACATCTTCTCATTCAATGTGTTTTCTTTCTTTTCATGACCATTTAAATTGATAGATTCTCACTGAAGGCATCAGAACTATGAATGAACACATGTGGAGTTATGTACTTAACAAAAAGTGGAGACCTGGCCTCCACAGTCACCAGACCTGAACCCGATCGAGATGGTTTGGGGTGAGCTGGACCCCAACAAGTGCTAAACACCTCTGGAGAACCATTTGTTGGAGAACCATTTCAGGTGACGACCTCTTGAAGCTCATCGAGAGAATGCCAAGTGTGCAAAGCAGTAACCAGGGTAAAGGGTGGCTATTTTGAAGAAACTAGAATATAAAACATGTTTTTGTTGTGTACATAACTCCACATGTGTTCATTCATCGTTGTGTTGCCTTCAGTGAGAATCTACCAATGTAAATGGTCATGAAAATAAAGAAAACACATTGAATGAGAAGGCGTGTCCAAACGTACCTGTACGGTACGTATAGTCTAATTAAAGCGTTCCCTAAACGTTAGCGCACTAACTCTAAAACGCGTTTTATTAAATCACTAGTCTGTCAGCATGCTGCGTTGCTCCGGTCTCTTTAAACTCACATTTTGCACATTTATGTGTTTTGTTGTTGAGCTCGTAACAGATCGTTAATGCAAAGGAAACCCATTAAAAGTTGTTTTTATTCTGCAACATGCATGCATCTCTCTACGTGTTTACCACGTAATTCACTACGACAAATTTCAACTTATTCACTGTACAGGTCTGATATTTAGGACGCAGTCTAAATGTTAAAAAAACAAAACAACTTTAGTAATGGAACCGGTAAATATTAAAGATCGGGCGGCATGGCAGCCTCGGCTGCGTGCGGCGCGTTTAAAAAGCGTAAATTAAATTTAAAAAAGAAAAAACGCGCCCATCTCAGGCCTCCGGGAAGATCGGCTCCACCCATCGGGTCCAAACGCGCGGACCGAAGCGTCTCACCTGCGGCTGAAACGTGGCCGGGCGTTCAAAACAACATCCAAACATCCGTCTTGGAGCGCAGCAGCCCCGCCGCTTCCTGGCGGCAACGTGACGCGGGCGCGGAGACCGGAAGCTGGAAGCTGGAGACGTCGCGCGCATGCGCACTGCCTCCGCGGCGCCTTTATTCATTTATTAACGTCAGGGTCGAAGTCTCCCCGCAACCCGGCGCAACCAGGCCGTAATCGACGGTCCGTCTCAACTTTCTCGCTGGTCGGAACGCATCATCTGACCGCTCATTCACCGCGCAAGTCAGCGTAAAAACCCGCGAAGATCTTCAGCTCCATCGGCGCCTTATGCGCCACCTGGTGGAACCCCAGGCATTACAGGGCGAGTTCAAATCGCCTTTCGTGGCTGCCCACTGCTCACCGAGGTGATGGGTTAATTTCACTGTGTGCTGTGGTGTGTCTCATGTAACAAGTAAGTCAAAAGAATTGTCTGTAGACATCCGAGACAGGATTGTCCCAAGTCACAAATCTGGGGTAGGTTACAGAAAAACATCTGCTGCTTTGATGATGGAGCACAGTGGCCTCCATCATCCATAAGTGGAAGTTCCAAAGCACCAGGACTCTTCCTAGAGCTGGCTGGCCACCTAAACTGAGGGAGGTGGTCACACTGTCAGAGCTTCAGAGGTCCTCTGTGGACAGAGAAAAACCTTTTAGAGGGACAACCATCGCTGCAGCAATCCACCAATCAGGCTGTATGGTAGATTGGCCAGATAAAAGGCGCTCCTTACAAAAAAGGGACCTGAAGGACTCTCAGACCATGAAAAACACAATTCTCTGGTCTGATGAGACAAAGGTCGAACTCTTTTGTGTGAATGCCAGACGTCGCCTTTGGAGGAAACCAGGCACCGCTCATCACCAGGCCAGTACCATCCCTACAGTGAAGCGTGGTGGTGGCAGCATCGTGCTGTGGGATGTTTTTCAGCTGTCGGAACTGGGAGACTAGTCAGGATGGAGGGAAAGATGACTGCAGCAACGTACAGACACCTCCTGGATGAAAACCTGCTCCAGAGTGCACTTGAACTGGGGCGACGGTTCATCGTTCATCAGGAAAATGACCCTAAGCACACAGCCAAGATATCAAAGAAGTGGCTTCAGGAAGACTCGGTGGTTGTCCTGGAGGGGCTCAGCCAGAGCCCAGACTTGAATCCGATGGAACATCTCTGGAGAGATATTAAAATGTCTGCACCGATGCTTCCCATCCAACCTGCTGGAGCTTGAGAGGTGCTGCAAAGATGAATGGGCCAGACTGGCCAAGGGTAGGTGAGCTAAGCTTGTGGAATTGTATTCAAAAAGACTTAATTTCTGCCAAAGGTGCTTCGACAAAGTATTTAGCAAAGGCTGTAAATACTTATGTACATTAATTTGCCAAAACCTCACATTGTCATAACAACAAAAAAATAAAAAGTTTCTGTGACACTAAATCATCTCTAGGTTTCCCACAAAGGTCTGCACAAAACTTGCAAAACCAGTTCCCCTCGTCCAGGTACTTTCCTTTACCTTCCACTACACATGACTGCAAATAATGGCCATCTGAGGGCTTTTAACCCCTTAAAGCCTCTAGACCTCATCTTTATTCTATGCAGTTATTGCATTAAAAAAAACAACATGCTGAGAGTCTCAAATGGAAAATGTTCATATGACAGATTTAACAGGAGTCAGAACAAGTGCCAAAACCCCAACCTGTGTGAACTTGTACAGTCATGACCAAAACTGGCACAAAAATGACACAAATACTGTTTTTTACTACGTTTGTTGCTTCTGTTTTTATTGTGGAAATTTGCATGTACTCCATATTGTTATAAAGAGCGATCAGATGAACTGCAAAGTCCCCAAAGTCAGAAGAATATTAGTCCGTCCTTGATGTTTTTCTTGGAGAGAAGTGGCTTCTTTGTTGCCCTTCTTGACACCTTCGCCTCACCATGTGTGCAGATGCCCTCACACCTGCGTGGTTCATATTCTGCAAACTGTGTGGAAAAAAATAGTATTTGTGTCATTCTCAAAGGTTTTGGCCACCAGTGTGCTACACATCATTATGGTTTATGATTTCTGTTGGTGGGAACTGTAATGATGAAAGAATGCGCAAACCTTCAGATAGCTCAAGACAAAACCAAGAAACTTTCCACCCACTCACCCACAGCCATGAAAGCTTTTGTGAGACGTGAATGCTGAAAGTGACAACTTGGCATGTCATCACTTGCCCAATAGTACATTTTTTGTATGCAACTGCAGTTATGCACACACTGTGCACACCCAGTGGCTTTAACTCATAATCAAAATGTAGTCATCCATACATTCATCTAGGCACTCTGTAATTGGGTTGTGCAAGGCATTTCCGAGGTTGGGGGTTCGAATCTGGGTCTTGGCTTTATGTGTGTGGTGTTTGCATGCTCTCCATACAATGGCGGGTGCTCTGGCATGCATGCTAGCGGCATGATTGAGTCAAAATCACGGTAGGTGTGTCACCCCACGATGGTCCAATGTCCTGCCCTGGGAGAGACCCCCCTTGCATCCAATGACCTGGAACCCTAGGGACCCAGGTTTTTCAAAACAACCCCAAAAAATTTGGCAACAGCTTGAGCAAATTAAAATAATTAAACGATTAAAGAACAGGTTCAACTCAAATCCATTTTCCTGTTAAATGAAAACACTTGTCCATCTAGTTCTGAGACCTGGAGGCACTAATCTGTTGGTGTTGTGGCTCTCTTAAGACTGGGCGAATATCTGTCTCTCTCACGATATGGGATACATGGTCCATGATGTGATCAAACTTAAATACCTGCGAAAAGGTGAAACAGGAATTCTTCTTTTATGTCAGACACCCAAACTGAGAGGAAACTATGAAAAACATGTTTTTCTGTAAACTATGTGATCAGTTGTGGGCTAAAGTAGACATTCCTTTATAAAGAGCATGCCATGTTTTACTGCATAACTAATATGCATAAACATGTATGTAGCAGTTACTTTTATGCGAGGGGTTCTCAACCAGTCCAGCTTTAAGTTAAATCACCACCCCCACAATGCCAGCAAATAAAATTGTAGTTATCACATACTATTTTGCATACATTACAGGCCAAAAGTTATCACCTTCTCATTCAATCTGTTTTCTTTATTTTCATGACCATTTACATTGGTAGATTCTCACTGAAGGCATCAAAACTATGAATGTACTCCTGTCATTTATGAAATGTACAATACAGCACAAAAGTCAGCACTGATAGAATCCAGTGATTTATCCCATCGTTCTCTGAACAGCAATAGGATATTGTTTTTCACATGTACACTTGATCATATATTTGATGGGGAGATCCCAACCCAAGTTCTTGTAGCAGATCTCCGGATATCAACAGTTTTGATAATGAAATTATTGACACTTTCATTTTTAAGAATTGTTATTGGTGTGTGTTGTCCCTTCCTGTATGCTGGAAAAACCTTTAATTTGTTTCACTAATGCCTAAAACTTTAGCAAAAGTAGCTATGTTTATTGTCATGATGAGAGCCAACATCTCATGGTGTTGCACTGCCTTGATCATTTTAATATGATTATTCTGCAATACATCATTTAATATGAATTTTTGTCAATCAAAATGCCAGGTTGCAGTGGCAAATCAGTATAAATAAAACCATGTCATCAAATAACGAAATCTCAGTCTTATTTCATTTAATATGGGGGGTACAACAACAGACATTACACGTGAACTGCCGAGATCACACCCCAAAGGCTGCATCATGATACAAGCAAAACTGAACCTCAATATATAAAATGTAATGTGCTTACAGCTGTCCTGAGGAGAATAAAAGGATCTCTCCAGGCTTTCCAGAGGGGAAATTGCATGTGGGGACAGATCAGTAAGACAAACAGAACACATAGTTTCCCAGAGTCCTGAAGCAGGGCAAAGGAGAGGCAATAAAAACAAAAACAGTTCGGTAACATCACTGTCCTCTAAATGGAAAGGTGGTGACTGTCTCTAATTCTGGGTGTCCTGGGTGAGACCCTGTCTTCGGACCCAGGTTAGTGGATGTATTACACAACACCAGCACACAGACTGACCTTCTTTAAACCCAATATCTTAAGCAAATTAAAATAATTAAATGATTAAGGAACCGGTTGAAGTCAAATCGCTTTCTCTTGTCCATCTAGTTCAGAGACCTGACTTTGTAATGAAGTTAATTCTACTCAAATTAGTGTCAAAAGGTTTATTCACACTGCTAGAGTAATATTTCACCTTATGGTTATTTTAACTCCAAATTAAGCAATTTTATCAATAACACTCTAATGTGTAACGATATACAGTATAAGTTTTATTTCTGTGTAGTGTAATATTTAAAAAAATCTTTTTAGTTCTTTATTCTGAAATATAGGGCTGTCCCTAATTCTTTATATGCTTCTGAAGTTACAAAAGACATGGGGAAAATAAAAGACAGACAAATAAATGAGAAAAAAGCTGAATCAGCTGAATGCATGTATTCAGGTAAATATAGAAAGTGAGAATAAACTAAAGTGTCAACACATAACTCATAATTACAAATTAGGAGCCATTAATCAGTGTGGCAGGCTGGAGTATATGGGCCAATTCCACAGCAAACAGCAAACATTTGTAGGAGTTGGTCCTCCGATCTAATTAAGATAGTGCACAGGGCACTAACAGAAATAGAACCAGAAATTGTTCTTCAGGGTGATCTTTTAGAACTGATAAAGGACAAACAGAAAGAAAAATTCACTGAAAAGAGTGCGCATGCTGCACGGTGGGGTGGCGGTTTGCCAGTTTGAAACCTGACTTTGTATGCCCTTCTCGCCTTTACCGTGGGTTTCCTCTGAATTCTCCGCATTCCTCCCACTGTCCAAAGGTGTGTACCTTTGGTGAAGTGGCGAATCTGAGTGGTCCATATTTGTGAGTGTGTTAGTGAAGGTATGTGTGTGTGCTATGCGGTCGGCTGGCGTGCCACCCTGTGTGAGTTTGAGGCTCCAGCACCCGTGACCCTCAGTAGGGTGGTTACAGAAAACGAGTGAGTGAGTGACTTTCTATTAGACATTTCTTCCATGGAAAGGGGTCCATGTAAACGCAATGCCTGTAGTAAATAAAAAAATGCTGCAGGGAATTATGAGGTAGCGTTCTGCTCATGCAGTAAAGCTGTCAGCACAAATAATGCTTATACTTGTCCCGAGACATTTTGCAATTCAGCAGGTGCACTTGAACACGTTTTTTGTAGTAAGGAGTGACATGTTCTGGGAAATAATGAATAACATGTTCTGGGAAATAATAAAAAAAACTTTTACTCTTCGTTATCAAAAAGACAAGGGTTGAAGAAATGATTTGAAACAAATAAAAAATACCACACCATTACCAATGGCAGTGCAAAAGAAACATTACTGCATTAGAAAAAAAGCATCAAAGAAGTGAATACCTTTCAAGAAAATGAAATACCAGTAGAATGTGAGTACCTTGTATTTTCTTATGTAAAGTGAAGTGTTTGTCATTGTGATACACTGCAGCACAGCACACGGTGACACAACGAAATGTGTGCTCTGCTTTTAACCATCGCCCTTGGTGAGCAAGGGGCAGCCATGACAGGCGCCCGGGGAGCAGTGTGTGGGGACGGTGCTTTGCTCAGTGGCACCTCAGTGGCACCTTGGCGGATCGGGATTCGAACCGGCAACCTTCGGATTAAGGGACCGCTTCCTTAACCACTGCCCCATTGTGTGTTCATTGTGCAATTGCTCTTCAATTTCAGTTCATGTGCAAATTCAAATTTTGATTATAATGTGATTGTTGGATAAAGGCTAAGGTAGGTCATCATCAAGATTGCCACCGGCACCACATATACCACTAAATGCAATACATCTTACAGAGGTGTTGGTCTCACAGCCGTCCATAGAGAAATTGCATTTTGAGGCAAGCAGAAGCAGAAAGCAAGTGTGAAGTGTCAATCCCAGTTGGTATTAATCTAAAAAGTCTATCACCTCCACAGGCCGCTATGAGTACCTCATCATGCCTACTTCCCGGGATTTATGAAGGACGTCTTCCGAGACATGCCGGGAATGTTTGTGGTGGTTTACATCCCACAACATCTCTCCGTCGCCTGCTACATTAGTGGTTCCGTTGGTTAGAACCATGCCACTCACCGGCAGAACGAGCAGGAGGATCGGCAGCAGAGTGACCGTCCGCAAGGAGGTCAGAGCCAGTGGAGGTCCATCACCTCCTGGAATCCAATACCTGGTGGACTGGGAGGGCTCCGTACCGGAGGAGCAGAGTTGGGTGCAGTCAAGTTCCACAGAGTTCCACCCGCACTGTCCAGCTCCTTAGTCCTGAGGCCGATCACCTTCTCCCGAACTCTAATCATTCAATCATTACTTCAGATGGAGGCCCTGGCCTTTGATAGCGCACATTTGCATGCTTACGCTTATCAAGACTCCGCCCAACCCCCTTCAGAACCGGACAGAGTGCTTACGGGCCGATTCATTTCTTTTATGTTGTGTTTATTAAAAACTGTTGCGTCACTTGGGTCCCTCACTTCGCTCATTCCCCGTGGCATTACAGGCATGGGAGACTGATCGACTGTCCAACAGGGAACACAAGTAATGAGACTATAACACGGAATCTATTAACGTTTCTTCTCATTAACTTCAAATTATCTGTCTAATATTATTTGGCACGGTTTACCTAAATTTGGGTCCATTGCAGCTGACATTGTCTTTGACTACAGACAGTCATCTGAGAATCTAAGGGCGTGCCCTCCAATGTATTCTGATATACGTTGTGTCGAGTATTCAGGTTCTAATCCATGTTATCAACCAAATACTGAGCTGTCTGTAATAATCAAAATCAGTCACGGTCAGTCTGTTCAAGAAAAGAACGCACCCTGTTTTCTTGGGCACAACTTTAAAAGAACATAAAAAAAAGATCAGGGGAGGCATGCCAAGCAGCAGGAAGGTGGCAGAGAGCCAAATAAGGGAAAGAGGGGAATTAAACACCAGCTCTTCATTTTTCTTCAAAAGAAGCCTCTGTTTCGTCAGAGATGACCGGATGGAATATCCTGGTCGAGGTAAAGACACGCCCATTCACAAAGCGCACGAGCAGACTTTAATGAAGTTCACCGCCCTCATTGTCATCTGCCAGGTCTGAGGGCATAAATCTCTGGAGAATTCAAAATAAAAGTCCAAGTTAATTTAAATAGAAATAGGCGTCTTGATAAATTATATGGTGCGCAATTGGGAGAATCTGCATACATTTCTGTGTGATCTTTATATCAATATATATCAATAATATATTTTAAGATGATAAAACCTTTATGTTGTAAACCATGTCACCTAACAAGAATATGAACTCTTATTCAGTACAATCTCCTATTATCAGTACTTTGATACATTTTTATCAATTTTATTTTAATATACAAAACAATTGTTATTAAAAAAGACAGACATTATAAACTTTTGAACAGTAACATATGCATCGTTACAGTTATAACCCAAATGTCTTCTTGTCTAAGCCTAGGAATATTAGGACCACAGAATATACAGAGTAAAGAATAAATGCTGTACCAGCTGAAAAAAAATACCTTCATTTGCAGAAACATATATTATAACAGGGTTTTGTTAGTGATATGCTTGTTAATGTCTTTTTGGGTCCAACTTGGTGGGTTAAAATCAGCTTTCTGCAGTCATTGTGTACACGGCCGGGGTGGAAGCGTGAGGACAATTCTAGGATGTGACAGTTCCCGAGACAACGGCACACGATAGGAGCTGTAACAACATGCTGTATAAAAGTGGGAAGGACTAAAGGAATGCAGGGTCGGGAGGGTTGCAGGCAGATGGAACAGGTTTATTTATTTCTTTTGGAAACTTCTCTCCCCACCATTAGGACACACCCAAGTGAAAATTCCAGCATTCCACCAGTCATCAGTGCTCCTGGTATCTGTTGATCTCGTTTCGTTCCAAACGTGGTGTAATCACTTAATGATGTTAGACTATGTGGAACCGGGTGAGATGTCCCAAGGCCTGCCGGGCTGACCAGTTGGGGTGTGGCCCACAGGTGGCAAATGGGGCCAGAAGTTTCTCAAGACAATGAGATTACTGTCCACCGCCCTCCCACCCCTTCCAAGTAAGGAATTCAGTTTACTGTATAACAGAGGTGTGCCGAGATAAGAGCTGACAAGTCGATGGATGGTAGCTTGGCGTGGGTTCAACTAATTAAAACATTTAATCTGATCTTAAATGTAATTTTTCCCTGAACAGAATGAGTTTTAAAGCCCATGTTCTGTAATCGTGTCTTGTCGATCAGTCTGTCCTTTTGCAAATGCTTATCGCTCCCTTCAGGCAATGTTCTTAATGTTTTGTTTCTGCACCACTTACATGTTTGCTCAAGGCATCTCAGCACAATAAGTTGTGTATATTGTCAGTTATCGTGCCTGTTTTGCATTTAGTGAGTGGCTGGAGGGGAGTGGCCATCTTGGGGGCGGAGCATTTCCGACAGATATGTATTGGCCCCCGCAGAGCCTCACGACTGTGTCTGCACTTCAACTCGCGGAAGAGGCGCTCTTCCCATGGACGACAGTATCCTCACGTGTAGACGGGACACAGGTAGGGTGCTGCAGTCAATTTTTAACCCAAATTACTCTGTGATTTGCCGTGTATGTGCCGTGCTGCAGACTGCAACTTGATCTGGTGCACTTGAGACATCTTGATTATTCAGCATGATTCTTACAAGCTGCATTAATTTAAAAAGACCGCATTAATTTAACATTTTTTAAAAATGAAATGGGACATACATGAAATGGGTCAAGTCTTATTAAAGCCATGCAGATTATTTTTTTCCCACCAGTCACTGCTTTTCGCCATATAAAATATAAGTCATGGTCTGTTATATCCACCTGTAGAGACACAGATGGCGGCATGTCACTCTTTTTAAGAATACAAAAAATTCCTTTAATTTGCCTGTTTATTTTGTCAGTGATTTTCCATCTGCAATAGTTGAAAAAAGTCTATTCTTCTGGGATGTTGGGTAGTAAAACAGCATTCCAGTTTATGCCAGCTGTAACTGCGTTCCTATCTTAAGTTACAAACTGAAGTAGAGCAACCTTTATTTATGCAGAAAGCAGGAATTCCGTGTGAGATCCATGTGAGACACGCCCTTGAAATAAAAAAAAAGTCAACATTCTTAGACAGATTACCTTTGACCAGTTCACCCTCTGTGTAGGGGTGGGTGTCTTCTGAGTGCACATACTCGCTGCTCACACATTTTGACAGCATAGCCATATGAATGTTGCAGCTTCAGAACTGTATGCATATTGTTCACAGCAGATTAAGGAATCTTACATTTACATTTACATTTATGGCATTTATCAGACGCCCTTATCCAGAGAGACTTACAATGAGTAGTTACAGGGGACAGTCCCCCCTGGAGCAATTTAGGGATAAGTGTCTTGCTCAGGGACACAATTGTAGTAAGCGGGATTTGAACCTGGGTCTTCAGGTTCATAGGCGAGTGTGTTACCCACTAGGCACCCCTTCTCATTAACTGATTCGTTTTGTAAAGGAACTTTCTTTGTCTCACCTCTGTAACAGAAAACTGGAAGTTTTTCTCTCCCAGGGAGCTTGCATCAAGTTAAGAGAATGAACACGTGCAGCTGTAAGACATTATGAACTGGCCAAAGGCCAAACATCTTGCACCCAAAACACGTAAACTGCACCAAAATGAGAAACCTGACGGTTTATTAGATTCTCAGGCCCTCCTTGGAAACCTGATTCGCTGACGACTGTCATAAGACCTTAGACAAATCCATATCTTGCAAAGAATATTTTTTTTTTGTAATGGGGTATAGCCCTGAAACTTTCACTCCAGCATTTTCATTCAGTTCACTCCATTCACCAGGATATCTACTGTAATGTTTTACATTCCCCTTCCTCAGTCTATTGCCAACAAACCTGTCGAAAAGATATACTGATAACTGTGGTGTTGAGTGGTGCAGTGTTGAGCAGGAAAGACGAGATTTATACAATCTGGTTATGCACAGCCATGTAAAGAAAAATTGGATCACAGAGACGCACACTACAACTTAACAGCGATTTCCCAGTGAATGGGGGTTTATCGATTTCATAAAAGAATGCAAACTTAAGAAACCAACCGGTGAATGTGCTGTAAACTGTTTTTACAACCAGTAGCGGAATAATCTGACTGATAAAAAAAATCAATTGAGACATAGCATAGTCCCTGCTGCAGGGTCCACTATCTATGACCATTGTTGTTTGGAATTTCTGTCCAGTACAAAGAAGACAATGCCTTTACACAGCAAGGATAAAATCCTGTTTATACTATGTGCACGGTGGATATGACTCAGACCAGCCTTTAGTAAATGAAATGAATATAACATCTGTTATGTGTAGCTGTTTTTAACAGGCCTGATCCTGAATTACATCTTTTTCTATGACTGTTTTTAAATCCAGTTCCTGCTTTTCCAGTTCTTATTTGTCACAAAAACGGATAACACAACGGATAATAACTTACTGTTAAGTATATGTGTGCTGATCTCCCTTTCATCCCTCCCAGCACCTCCCAGTATAGTGATTGCCTTAACCAGTGTATGGGAGAAATAATAGGTTTAATTAAATTAAAATAACAAACAGTAGCAGTGATGTTGAGGTCAAGTGGTTCAAATTCAATTTCACTGCAATGTGTACTTTAAAACATTCCTTAATAGTCCATACTGCCCTTTGATTAAGATAATTTATTATTATTACTGTTAAGATTAAGTTTCCTTAATAGTCCATACAGCCATAATTATGATGCATTTGGATTCCTCTGTTGTGCACTTTCTGGTATTTCAGACTCATGTGTCTCTGAGCCAGACAATTAAGAGTAAACTCCAGGGGACGCAACAGTTACTGAAAAGACTCAGCTGGATGATGAACAGCTGTACAGGTTCTTCCTTATAACATTATCCGGTCAGCTGTGTGCTAACTCGACATAGACATTAAAATGCATCCTGTAAATGTATTTCTGCAGAAAGACTGGGTGGTAGTAGCCTAGTGGTTAACACACTCGCCTATGAACCACTACCATTGTGTCCCTGAGCAAGACACTTAACCCTAAGTTGCTCCAGGGATACTGTCCCTGTAACTACTGATTGTAAGTTTCTCTGGATAAGGGCGTCTGATAAATGCTGTAAATGTAAATGTAAATACTTCACAGAACTGGTCAATAATATGCTTGTGAAAGCACCCAAAGGCACAAAAACCACTGGTCAGTATCTAAATACAGCCCCCTACTGGCGAGACTGTATAGCTCTTTTATGTCTCACATGCTTGTCCTAACCTCGTGCTTTAATAACCTTCTGTAGAACATCAAAATGGGGTGTGTGTTACAGACAGCTGTCTGTCAAATTAACCCATGCTCTACACATTCAAATTGTGGATAAGGGTGATGAACTTATCCATGTCACAAATTGAGAAAAGGATCTCTGGCACTGGCACATAACATGTTTTTCTGAAGCTTAAATTAGGACATTGTAAATCATCCAGTTTAAGTCCAGCATGGACATGTCATTTCTTAATGCATATACAAAGTAAAATACTACAACACTGAGAGGAGACTGCTTCCCTTCCCTTATTTATTTATCTATCTATTTATTTATTTATTTATTAAATTATTGTTTTATTTTTTTGTTTTTCTTATTTATTTATTTCTCTTCTTGCTGTTTGACGGGTGGGACTGAGGGTGGTGGGTGGATATTGGTCAACAGCTGCTATTTGTTTGTTGTTGAAAAATTGAAAATCACAAATAAAGCATAAAAAAAAAAAATTAGGACATTGTGCTTAAAACAGTGTGGCAGTAAAAATGCATGAAACAACTCTGATCAGTGACCATAATCATTCCTATAGCAATCCTTGCCATCCAGTTCACTCATTTCTTTCCAGCTTGCACGTGTGCAATATTAAAAGTCAAATTTCATTGTATTGTGTTTTTACATCATAAGAAACCAAAGTTAAGATTTTTTTTTACTGCTTCCAGACTAAACGAAGACATGAAGTCAACAGCAACAAAGAAAGAGCCCTCCAATGGGGCAGTGGCTGGTGTGCTACTTGAAAATTCAAAAGATAAATTAACCATATATGAAGCGCTGAAGAAGCGTCTTTTGAAGGCAGCCACATGTTTGGCATTACTAGAAGCCCAAGCTGCCACTGGTGGTATCATCGATCCAATCAATAACCTGAAGCTTCCAGTTGAAGAAGCAGTGAGGAAAGGCATCGTTGGAGCTGAAATGAAAGAGAAGCTCCTTTCTGCGGAGAGAGCAATTCGAGGCTACACCGATCCATACACCAACCGAACCATCTCTGTTTACCAAGCAATCCAGAAGGATGTCATCCCAAAGGACCACGGCGTGCGACTGCTGGAAGCACAGATAACTACAAAGGGCATTTATGACCCTGTTGACCAGAAATACATCTCAGTGGCATTAGCCTGTGAACAGGGCCATTTGGAAAAGGATCTTCTTGCTGGTCAAACAGAGGCCCTCAGAGTTTTTTACAACCCCACTTCTCAAGAAAACCTGACCTACACAGAACTGAGAGGAAAATGCACGGTGGACCCGGAGACTAACCTGCTCTTGCTCCCTGTAGGCATCACATTTAAGGGCCTACGAAGAGGAGTATCTTCGATTAAGCTTCTGGAATCGAAAATCATTGACAACGACACGTATGCTAGCCTACAAATAGGCAAAACCAGCACACAGGATGTGATGCTTTTAGAGACTGTGAAAGAATATCTGGAAGGAAAGGGAAGCATTGCAGGTGTGGCAGTGCTCTCATCCGATGAGAAGATGAGCATCTATGAAGCCACAAAGAAAAACCTCATAATGCCTGGAACAGCCCTGATTCTTTTGGAGGCCCAGGCAGCCACTGGGTTTATGATCGATCCGGTGAAAAACAAACTGTTTAGCGTCGATGATGCCGTGAAAAGCAAACTTGTCGGGCCCGAGTATCATGCCAAATTGCTCTCTGCTGAACAGGCAGTTACAGGTTACAGGGACCCGTACACAGGCAACACATTATCCTTGTTCCAGGCTCTGTCGAAAGAGCTGATTGTGAAGGAACATGGGATCCGCTTGCTCGAAGCTCAGATTGCCACGGGAGGAATCATCGACCCCATAAACAGTGTTCGAGTACCAGTGGATGTCGCATTCGAGAAAGGCTTGTTTGACAAGGAAATGCATGCAATTCTGAAGGATCCCGGCGATGACACAAAGGGATTTTTCGATCCAAACTCAAAGAAAAACCTCACTTACCTGCAGTTGATGGAGCACTGTGTTATTGATCCTGCCACTGGACTCTGTCTCTTACCCCTTCAAAAATCTGGAAACCTGAGTAACTCATTCATTGAGTACAAAACCAAGCTTACATTTAAAGACGTCAAAGTGAAAGTTGCTTGTGGAAAGTACAAGGGAATGACTCCGTCCCTCTGGGAACTGCTAATGTCTGAATACTTTGGTGAACAACAGAGGAAAGACATCATCCAGCAGTACAAAAAGGCAACCTTGACTTTAGATATGGTTACTGCAAAGGTTTTGGAGATGATTGAACATTCCGTAAAGACAACCAAGGTAACATTTCATGGAATTAGAGAGAAGGTGACTCCAAAACAACTTTTGGATGCTGACATTATCACAGAGGAAACGTTTCAGGAAATAAATGAAGGGAAAAAAAGCGCAAAGGACGTCACAGAGGAGGAGACGGTGCAGACCTATTTACAAGGAAAGTCGAGCATTGCGGGAGTCTTACTTCCAGACTCACAGATAATGACTATCTATCAGGCTCAAAGGAAAGGGAAATTAAGACCTGGAACCACACTCATCCTACTGGAAGCTCAGGCTGCTACTGGTTTCATAATTGACCCTGTTTCCAACAGAAGATTCTCAGTGGATGACGCAGTGAAGGCAAACATAGTGGGACCTGAACTTCATGCAAAACTGTGTTATGCCGAAAAGGCAGTGACAGGCTACAAGGATCCATGGACTGGTGGCAGCCTGTCCCTGTTTCAGGCCATGCAGAAAGGATTCATCCTGCAAGATCACGGAATTCGATTGCTGGAGGCCCAAATTGCAACCGGAGGAATTATTGATCCAATAAACAGCCTCCGAATTCCACCACACATTGCCTACCAAAGAGGCTACTTTGATAAGGGAATGAATCAAGTCCTTTGTGATCCTACAGATGACACAAAAGGTTTTTTTGACCCAAACACTGATGAGAACCTTACATACATGCAGCTGATGTCCAGGTGTGTACTTGACCCTGCCACAGGCCTATACCTGCTACCACTGAAAGGGAAAGATTATCGAACCACTGTACAGGAAAAAACAAAGGAGATATTCCAAGCAAAATATGTTCCTGTGAAATATGGCAGGTTTAAGAACAAGCAGGTAACACTGTGGGATCTTTTGAACTCTGAATATTTGTCAGAAGACAAAAGACAGGAGCTGATCGTGATGTACAAAAGAAAACAAATTACAACTGAGCAAATAATCACCATAATAGTGGAAATTGTTGAGACAAAAGAAATTGCACAACAGGCAGAACATAACTTTGAGAGTCTGAGGGGCTATGTCTCTTCTTTGGATCTTCTGAAGCTTAAGATTATAGAAGAGGCAACCTACAAAGCTTTGCTTGATGGGAAGCTGAAACATGAAGACATTTTGGAGATGGAGGCAGTGAAAAGATATCTTTGTGGAACAAGCTGTGTAGCTGGGGTGGTGCTGAAATCATCAAATCAGAAAATGAGCCTTTATGAAGCAAAAAAAAAGAACCTTTTAACACCGGGAACAACGTTGAACCTTTTGGAAGCTCAAGCTGCAACTGGATTCATAATTGATCCAGTACTTAGCAAAAAACTCACAGTGGAGGAGGCTTTAAAGCAGAAAGTGATCGGACCAGAGCTTTACGAAAAGCTTAGAACAGCAGAAAAGGCCGTCACTGGCTACGAGGACCCATACACTGGTAAGAAGATTTCCCTTTTCCAAGCAATGGAGAAAGGTTTGATTCTAAAGCAGCATGGGATTCGTTTACTTGAGGCCCAAATAGCTACTGGTGGCATTATCGATCCCTTAAAGACCTTACATTTACCCATTGAAGTGGCATACGCATTGGGATATTTTGATGCACAAATGAAGGAGATCTTGGAAGATCCCAAGGATGATACCAAAGGTTTTTTGGACCCAAACACACAGCAAAACAGGACCTACAAGGAAATGACTGACCTATGTATCAAAGATGAAGCGACGGGGTTCCTCCTTCTGCCAATAACAGATAAAAAGGCTGCACAAGGGGAACAGAACATTCTTTCATATAACAAGATGCAAAAAGAGCTTGAAAACAGAAACGTTGCAATGTCTCAAGGGCCTTACTCTGGGAAAACAGTTTCTCTGTGGGAGTTGATTCACTCTGGATACTTCACTGATGAACAGAGGCAACAATTCTTTGAAAAATATCAAGCAAAACTAATGACAATTGAAGACTTGACCACAATGGTCACTTCGGTCATTAAAAGATTTGAACAAAACAAAGCAACCCAGCATACATCAATGGGTTTGAGAAGGCCTGTTTCTGCAGAACAGTTGTTTATATCCAAAATAATCGACTCAAAAACCCTTCAAGATGTGCAAGAAGGTAAACTTCAACTGGACAATGTGACAAAACAGGAGTCTGTCAAGCGTTATTTGAAAGGTACAGGAAGCATTGCTGGACTTCAGGTGCTTCCATCAAAAGAAGTACTTAGTATATATGAAGCAAAGATACAAGAGCTAATATGTCCGGATACCGCTATGATACTCCTTGAGAATCAGACAGCTACAGGCTTTGTCATTAATCCCATTACAAACAAGAGCTTGACAGTTGACGAGGCTGTCAAACAGAAAGTCATAGGACCAGACTTGCATGAGCACTTGCTTTCAGTTGAAAGAGCAGTAACTGGCTACACTGATCCATACACAGATCAAACAATCTCTTTATTTGAGGCTATGAAGACAAATCTGATTCTGAGAAGCAATGGGCTTCGGCTTTTGGATGCACAAATTGCAACAGGGGGGATAATTGATCCACACAACAGCCACAGGCTGCCAGTTGATATTGCAAAAAAAAATGGATACATTGATGAAGAAACACTCCAAACTCTATCCAAACCACCTGATGATATTAAATGCTTCCCTCATCCTGAAACAAAAGAAAATCTCACTTATCTTCAGCTCAGGGAATGTTGTGTAAAGGATCCTGAAACAGGTCTTCTTCTTCTGCCTGTACATAAAAGTAAGAAAGAAAAGATACATACAGATAACGAATCGGAGATGGCTTTAAAAAACAAATCCCTCATGGTTGACACAGGGAAATTTGCGGGGAAGCGTGTAACACTGTGGGACGTACTTTTCTCAGACAGCATTTCGACAGAAAAGAGGAAGCAGTTAATTGAAGACCTCAGAGCAAAGAAAGTGACCTTGGACGAAATTGGATCAATAGTCACAGCCATAATAACAGAAGAAACATCAAATAAACATAAATATAAAGGTTTACGAAGACAAGTCTCAGCGAGTGAGCTTTTTGAATCAAAAATTATATCAAAAGAGATGCTAGGGAAACTAATGCATAATGAAATTACAGATAAAGAGCTGAATGAAATGAAATCTGTACAGCAGTACCTTGGAGCAACAAACTGCATTGCAGGCATATTCATTCAGTCCACCAAACAGACCATGAGCATCAACCAAGCCAAAAACAAAGGGCTTCTGACCCCTGGAACCTCACTTGTTCTTTTGGAGGCACAAGCTGCTACTGGGTTTGTCATTGATCCAGTGAAAAACAAGAAGCTCTCTGTTGAAGAGGCTGTTTCGGCAGGTGTAGTTGGAGTGGAATGGAAGGACAAACTGCTTTCAGCAGAGAGGGCAGTGACCGGTTACACTGACCCATATACTGGAAAGACAATCTCATTATTCCAAGCCTTGAAAAAAGATCTGATTGTGAAGGATCATGGTGTACGTCTGTTGGAGGCACAAATTGCCACAGGGGGCATCATCGATCCTGTCTACAGCCATCGAGTGCCTGTGGAGGTGGCTTACCAAAGGGGTTACTTTGATCAGGAAATGAACCAGATCCTCTCGGACCCAAGTGACGACACCAAAGGCTTTTTTGACCCAAACACAAAGGAGAACCTGACATACTTGCAACTCATAGAGAGGTGTGTAAGGGATCCCAACACAGGTCTTAATCTACTTGTAATTGCGCAAAAGGGTGAGTTCTACTTCTTCGTTGATGAGCACACAAAGAAAATTCTCAAGTCCACCACCACCACAAAGGCAGGGGGCAAATTTCAAGGGAAAGTGGTTTCTCTTTGGGATCTCCTTTACTCTGAGTACATCAGTGAAGAGAAACGAAGAGATTTTGCACAGAGATTCAAATCTGGGTCCATTACAATTGAACAATTCACGGAACTTGTCTTAAAATCCATTCAAGAGAAGGTAGGCCACTTCACATCAACCACTTCTACTGACTCAAAGACAGAAAAACAGGTCACCACGATCACCACCACTACAACTGTAAACACCACGGAGTTCCAGGGTATCAGAAAGAGTGTGACTGCAAGTGAACTGCTTAACTCAAAAATCATTGATGAGAACCTTTTCAAAGAACTTAGTGCAGGCAAGGTCACAGTTGATGAAGTGAGTAATTTGGATTCTGTACGCAATTATCTGCGGGGAACTTGCAGCATTGCAGGCGTATTCATTCAGTCCACCAAACAGACCATGAGCATCAACCAAGCCAAAAACAAAGGGCTTCTGACCCCTGGAACCTCACTTGTTCTTTTGGAGGCACAAGCTGCTACTGGGTTTGTCATTGATCCAGTGAAAAACAAGAAGCTCTCTGTTGAAGAGGCTGTTTCGGCAGGTGTAGTTGGAGTGGAATGGAAGGACAAACTGCTTTCAGCAGAGAGGGCAGTGACCGGTTACACTGACCCATATACTGGAAAGACAATCTCATTATTCCAAGCCTTGAAAAAAGATCTGATTGTGAAGGATCATGGTGTACGTCTGTTGGAGGCACAAATTGCCACAGGGGGCATCATCGATCCTGTCTACAGCCATCGAGTGCCTGTGGAGGTGGCTTACCAAAGGGGTTACTTTGATCAGGAAATGAACCAGATCCTCTCGGACCCAAGTGACGACACCAAAGGCTTTTTTGACCCAAACACAAAGGAGAACCTGACATACTTGCAACTCATAGAGAGGTGTGTAAGGGATCCCAACACAGGTCTTAATCTACTTGTAATTGCGCAAAAGGGTGAGTTCTACTTCTTCGTTGATGAGCACACAAAGAAAATTCTCAAGTCCACCACCACCACAAAGGCAGGGGGCAAATTTCAAGGGAAAGTGGTTTCTCTTTGGGATCTCCTTTACTCTGAGTACATCAGTGAAGAGAAACGAAGAGATTTTGCACAGAGATTCAAATCTGGGTCCATTACAATTGAACAATTCACGGAACTTGTCTTAAAATCCATTCAAGAGAAGGTAGGCCACTTCACATCAACCACTTCTACTGACTCAAAGACAGAAAAACAGGTCACCACGATCACCACCACTACAACTGTAAACACCACGGAGTTCCAGGGTATCAGAAAGAGTGTGACTGCAAGTGAACTGCTTAACTCAAAAATCATTGATGAGAACCTTTTCAAAGAACTTAGTGCAGGCAAGGTCACAGTTGATGAAGTGAGTAATTTGGATTCTGTACGCAATTATCTGCGGGGAACTTGCAGCATTGCAGGCGTATTCATTCAGTCCACCAAACAGACCATGAGCATCAACCAAGCCAAAAACAAAGGGCTTCTGACCCCTGGAACCTCACTTGTTCTTTTGGAGGCACAAGCTGCTACTGGGTTTGTCATTGATCCAGTGAAAAACAAGAAGCTCTCTGTTGAAGAGGCTGTTTCGGCAGGTGTAGTTGGAGTGGAATGGAAGGACAAACTGCTTTCAGCAGAGAGGGCAGTGACCGGTTACACTGACCCATATACTGGAAAAACAATCTCATTATTCCAAGCCTTGAAAAAAGATCTGATTGTGAAGGATCATGGTGTACGTCTGTTGGAGGCACAAATTGCCACAGGGGGCATCATCGATCCTGTCTACAGCCATCGAGTGCCTGTGGAGGTGGCTTACCAAAGGGGTTACTTTGATCAGGAAATGAACCAGATCCTCTCGGACCCAAGTGACGACACCAAAGGCTTTTTTGACCCAAACACAAAGGAGAACCTGACATACTTGCAACTCATAGAGAGGTGTGTAAGGGATCCCAACACAGGTCTTAATCTACTTGTAATTGCGCAAAAGGGTGAGTTCTACTTCTTCGTTGATGAGCACACAAAGAAAATTCTCAAGTCCACCACCACCACAAAGGCAGGGGGCAAATTTCAAGGGAAAGTGGTTTCTCTTTGGGATCTCCTTTACTCTGAGTACATCAGTGAAGAGAAACGAAGAGATTTTGCACAGAGATTCAAATCTGGGTCCATTACAATTGAACAATTCACGGAACTTGTCTTAAAATCCATTCAAGAGAAGGTAGGCCACTTCACATCAACCACTTCTACTGACTCAAAGACAGAAAAACAGGTCACCACGATCACCACCACTACAACTGTAAACACCACGGAGTTCCAGGGTATCAGAAAGAGTGTGACTGCAAGTGAACTGCTTAACTCAAAAATCATTGATGAGAACCTTTTCAAAGAACTTAGTGCAGGCAAGGTCACAGTTGATGAAGTGAGTAATTTGGATTCTGTACGCAATTATCTGCGGGGAACTTGCAGCATTGCAGGCGTATTCATTCAGTCCACCAAACAGACCATGAGCATCAACCAAGCCAAAAACAAAGGGCTTCTGACCCCTGGAACCTCACTTGTTCTTTTGGAGGCACAAGCTGCTACTGGGTTTGTCATTGATCCAGTGAAAAACAAGAAGCTCTCTGTTGAAGAGGCTGTTTCGGCAGGTGTAGTTGGAGTGGAATGGAAGGACAAACTGCTTTCAGCAGAGAGGGCAGTGACCGGTTACACTGACCCATATACTGGAAAAACAATCTCATTATTCCAAGCCTTGAAAAAAGATCTGATTGTGAAGGATCATGGTGTACGTCTGTTGGAGGCACAAATTGCCACAGGGGGCATCATCGATCCTGTCTACAGCCATCGAGTGCCTGTGGAGGTGGCTTACCAAAGGGGTTACTTTGATCAGGAAATGAACCAGATCCTCTCGGACCCAAGTGACGACACCAAAGGCTTTTTTGACCCAAACACAAAGGAGAACCTGACATACTTGCAACTCATAGAGAGGTGTGTAAGGGATCCCAACACAGGTCTTAATCTACTTGTAATTGCGCAAAAGGGTGAGTTCTACTTCTTCGTTGATGAGCACACAAAGAAAATTCTCAAGTCCACCACCACCACAAAGGCAGGGGGCAAATTTCAAGGGAAAGTGGTTTCTCTTTGGGATCTCCTTTACTCTGAGTACATCAGTGAAGAGAAACGAAGAGATTTTGCACAGAGATTCAAATCTGGGTCCATTACAATTGAACAATTCACGGAACTTGTCTTAAAATCCATTCAAGAGAAGGTAGGCCACTTCACATCAACCACTTCTACTGACTCAAAGACAGAAAAACAGGTCACCACGATCACCACCACTACAACTGTAAACACCACGGAGTTCCAGGGTATCAGAAAGAGTGTGACTGCAAGTGAACTGCTTAACTCAAAAATCATTGATGAGAACCTTTTCAAAGAACTTAGTGCAGGCAAGGTCACAGTTGATGAAGTGAGTAATTTGGATTCTGTACGCAATTATCTGCGGGGAACTTGCAGCATTGCAGGCGTATTCATTCAGTCCACCAAACAGACCATGAGCATCAACCAAGCCAAAAACAAAGGGCTTCTGACCCCTGGAACCTCACTTGTTCTTTTGGAGGCACAAGCTGCTACTGGGTTTGTCATTGATCCAGTGAAAAACAAGAAGCTCTCTGTTGAAGAGGCTGTTTCGGCAGGTGTAGTTGGAGTGGAATGGAAGGACAAACTGCTTTCAGCAGAGAGGGCAGTGACCGGTTACACTGACCCATATACTGGAAAAACAATCTCATTATTCCAAGCCTTGAAAAAAGATCTGATTGTGAAGGATCATGGTGTACGTCTGTTGGAGGCACAAATTGCCACAGGGGGCATCATCGATCCTGTCTACAGCCATCGAGTGCCTGTGGAGGTGGCTTACCAAAGGGGTTACTTTGATCAGGAAATGAACCAGATCCTCTCAGACCCAAGTGACGACACCAAAGGCTTTTTTGACCCAAACACAAAGGAGAACCTGACATACTTGCAACTCATAGAGAGGTGTGTAAGGGATCCCAACACAGGTCTTAATCTACTTATTCTAAAAAAATAAGTCACTCAGTGACAAATTTTGCAGCAATGACTATTTAAATGCTTGCCATAGTAGTAACAAGTCCATACAATATATCTAACGGGCAGTGGTGGCCTAGCAGTTAAGGCAGTGACTCTGTAATCAAATGTTGAAGGTTTGAATCCCGATCCGCCAAGGTGCCACTGAGCAAAGCACAGTCCATACTCCCAGGGCACCTGTCATGGCTGCCCACTGCTCACTCAGGGTGATGGGTTAAAGGACACATTTAACTGTGGATGCAGAGGACACATTTCACTGTGTGCACTGTATCACAATCACTTCACTTTACTTTACATCTGAAGTCTGCTTAATCACAAAATCTATCAATTCTAAAATTCTGATCAGATTATTGCCTGCATATTTATGTCCAAAAACAGAAGATGTTTTTATTATTTCACTGAACTTTCAAACTATTTTGCTGGATATAGTTGCATTAAAATTATGATCCAAATATGTTACGTCCTGTGTTTTCTTTTCATTTGATCAAATGAATCCCAGACTGACGTGAAAAATATTTTGTCCTTTAATCAGTCCATTATCACTTTTGTCTTTCCAGAAATGCACTGGATGCTCAATGTTCAGTATAAACAATTCATAAAAACTAGACAATAAAATGTATTGGGAACAGGAGGAGAGGGGAGAGAAATAAAAGCCTGTAATTGCTGCCAAAGGTGAATCAACCAAGTATTCAACAAAGGATGTGAACTATTTTTTTTTTATTAATTTGCTAAAAGCTAAACTTTTGCTAAAAACATGAACATTTTCACATGATCATTATGCAGCGTTGTTTGTAGAATTCAGAGGAAAAAATGCATTTAATCATTTTGGAATAAGGCTGTAACATGACAAAATGTGGAAAAACTGATGCCCTGTCAATACTTTCCAGATGTTCTGTATGCATTGCTGAGACATTATAAAAAATATAAATGAATAAAAAAAGGAAGGAACATTAAGAAATTCTTGAGGGATCTGAAAACCTTCAGTACCCCTAAAAGGACATATTATGTTAAATTATCCAGAAGTTGTTGGATGTTTTCTTGACCACGATACAATCTCTTGAGTCCCCTTGGCAGGTTTCGACATGATGAAAGATTTAAATAACTGAGTGCTTGGGAATGAGAAATCAGTAACCTGCAAAAAGATGCATAAAATGATCATTAGTGTCGTACTTTGAGATTTCTTCCTAAATAACTAAATCAGTTAATTAAAACTTGAACTATAATGATCATAGGATAAGAACACGGTTCATAAGTTCTGAAAGCTTGTTACTAATTGATTAAATGACTGCAGTTATATTTTTAAAAAATTTACATTACCTGAGTGAATGTGAAGTTATTTTGGTCCCACTTAAGTTTAGTGACTGCACAGAGTCTGCCCTGGTGGTGTGGGTCAGGTGACCCATGGCAACTTCAATGTCTTCTTCTGAGAAATTGTGATTAGCAAGGTCCAGTTCTCGTAAGGTTTGGCTCCACTTCTGAGTGAGAAGGTGAATCCCCTTCTTAGAGGACAGCATTTTGCTGCTGTTGAAGTACTGTCCCCAGAATAAACACTCTAGCTCTAAAGTGAACATAAAATGCAGTAAGTAAAAGTATAACATATATACAACATTACAGAGTTGGGGCAAGAATTTACCTTCACAAGGCAGACAGATCAGCCCTGCTGTAGTGATACGTGAACAGCCACGGATGTCCAGTACCCTCAGTCGTGGTGAGCCATGAAGAAAGCTGCTCAAATCTTGATCAGTCAGAAAAGAATCTGATGACGTAGCTACGCAAAGTTCTTCTAGCATCGGGAACCCTGGTGCGGATACAGTGTTTCTAGTCATTTTTGGCCTTGGAGAGAGGTTCATCATGCTGAAAACCTAAAAAAAAAATGGGAGGTTACTGGCCAAAGTATGCATATGCAACTACTGCAGTGTTCAAAAATTATTACTTAAATGTGCAAAATGTCTTCCTTAGGTTTAAAAAGAATTACATATGCAGTCAGAAGATCATATACACTAATAAAGGAAATTCATTTCACTGTATTTTGAGCCGGTCAATGCTTCCTTTTATGAAGTGGAATGATTGCACATCATACATCTTAGTAGACAAATGGTTCATGTAATGGAGAACATAGTCATCTGCCCCAGAAAAAGGACGCTTTAAAGAAATGACTTGAAAGTCCACAATTAACCTTCATGCCCATGATGACAATGTAAATTTTCAATATATTAATCTCTAGGGAGTAAAAAGATTCTACTATGTCACCGAATATTTTATAGACATAGCCTATATTTTTTGTGCTTTGGGAAAAGCTCTGCTGGAAAACGTTGGGTCTTGCCAACATACACTCCTGAAATTGCACCCCAGATTGCGATGGAGCTCCCACCACTGAGAAAACATCTCCAATGGAATCTTCATGTCATGCCAGTAACAATGCAAACCACCATGGCTGTTCAGGTTTATCAGAGGATAAAACAGGCAAGTTTGTGGTGTGGGAGGAGGCAGGGTCTTTGAAGCCCTTCTTTTGCAGATGCTGTAAGGGCCTTCATTTTGGCAAAGGTTAATGAAGCAGCCCCGTAATCTGAAGGTTGCCGGTTCGAATCCGCCAAGGTGCCACTGAGCAAAGCACCGTCCCCACACACTGCCCCCCGGGCGCCTGTCATGGCTGCCCACTGCTCACCAAGGGTGAAGGTTATAAGCAGAGGACACATTTCGTTATGTCACCGTGTGCTGTGCTGCAGTGTTTCACAATGACAATCACTTCACTTTCAATAAATGTAACATTCTGAACCTCTACCTACATCCCGGTTACAATCAATCAAACAATCAGTGCGAAATAGAATGGTAGGAAACGGTATTCCCTGATGGGACGGACCTCTTTCAGCTGGACAATGTCTCCAGCTGCACAAATATGGTTTGAGGAAAGCAAGAAGCTTGAACATCTACAATCAAGCATCTAGATCAGGGGTGTCGAACTTGCAGTGCGTGGGCCACATCCTGCGAGATCACTTTATATAGATCTGTTATTATGGCAGAGCGATATGAAGCGCTGATAACACACAAGCTACAGATCCCATAATGTAGTGCTTCAGTTGCCTTGCCGAACATGATCTTTACACTGCAGCCGAATCTGTACAGGAGCAGTTTCCACGTCAACATCAAACAGGTTGTGTAGCAGCTCGAATGTTGTATAAACTCAGTACGTAGGGCGCTCAGTTCGCCAGCAACGTGCACACTGCATTATGGGATCTGTAGCGCATCATATTTGTAATACCTCTATATAAAAGTGATCTCGCAGGATGTGGTCGTGTTTGACGTGTGATCTGTGGGGTGTGTTGGAATAACAACACCAATCCCTGGAGGACATAAAGTATCTGCTAATGACCGCTTGGTGGTGAAAACCACAGCGGAACACAGAGGTCTAGTGTATTCCATGCCTGAACAGGTCACGGCCATTTTGGTTGCAAAAAAGGGACCAGTTTAATATTACGTGGATGGTGTTTATGTTATGGCGACTGTTTGAATATCTACTTGTTATCAATCTGGAAAAACTATATGCAGTAAACAAAGTGCTTCTTTAAGATCATTCTTCATATTACCAGCCTGATAAACATGTACCTGAAGCTTTGGACATCCAGCTTGCAGAGCAGGAATACATACAGGAAGTTGAAAGAACCCAAAGGTCAGATTTGTATTAATTGCTAATAATCGAAGTTCTGGACAAGATCCTCTCTGTCAATGAAGAAACACACACACAAAAAAAAATATGAATGATTAAAACCAAACAAAAACACACATCTGTAAAACATTACTTTAATAAAATATGGTTTAGATTTAGTTTACACAATACCAAATTGTGGCATATGTGTATTTTTGCAATCATGAAGTGGGCAACTCTAGCAACTAAAGGCAATTACAGTACATGTAATATCCTACAAATCTCTGCAAATGTCAGCAAGATTGAACGCAGTAGCGACGCCTTTGCCATTAACTTTTCTTAGTTGATGCCAATGAGGTGCCATTACCTTTCCACACATTCTGAATAACAAGAAAGTTGAGTTTGAATCTTTTTGCAAAGAGTCAGATACTACGTCTGTCAATTAATTAACGTTTTTTTGCAAAGGGAAAGAGACTCATAAAGAGAAGAGGTCATAAGCATTGTGGGCATCAACTTTGAACGGGCTGACATCATGCACCGCCAAACTGGATTGTGGATTAGTCACTTGTATTGCTTATATTGCTTTATTAAAAAGTTGAACTTTTCATTAGCGGAGCAAGTGGAAGGTAAAAAACCGGCAAGAAAAAAATGCCGCCCGTGTGCTCTCTGCATGCTAGACACGCCCACTTGACGTGTATGACGTGTGAGTGTACACTAAACAAGCTGCTGCAGTGTAAATGGCCTTCATTTATTTTAAATCAATCACAGTGATTAACATGTTCATTTACACCGCCCTATCCGGAATTACATTGAATACTGGGATAACAGTACTTACAGAGATAACAGTGAGGAGTTTTTCACTTCTTGGGCCGTAGGTGAAGAGCACCTTCTTAATCTGACTGCCATACATCTCTAAGAATGTCACCAAGGCATCACCCTGTACCTGCATGGAGAAATGTCACACTGAACAACGGTCATGCCAAAGTGAAACCTGGTCTGCGTAGAAATTAAATTTTTACCTCTGTGTGCTGAACATCGATGCTCTCAAACGACTTGCAGTGGCTTCCAATGCTTTGAAAGGCCTTTTCTGTCACACCAGAACAATGTGACAATTTTAAGGAGTTGAGGTGTGGACAAGACTCTGACACAACCTGCGAAGCATAAAACCACCAGACCCATTCACAAAACTGAACATTGTTTAAATAAAATTAAAGATCCCCTATTATGAACATTAGACTTTCTGAGATTACAAATTCTAGCCTGTCTATGGTCCTGCAGTGGCTAGAAATGGTGATAGGTGTAAAGAGTGCTTTGGCCATTCTGCTTCACCGCTCAGAGAGCGGCAGCTCAGATGGTCGGATCTGGAATTTGTCCCCTTACATCTTCATAAGGGGAATGAAATTCTGGACATGACTTTCTGTCTTCACCAAACATTTCCACGAATGCCCCCTCAACTTCTATAGGTCATTCTCCTCCTCGTTATCATTTAAAGCTACAGACATCGAAATGGCATTTTCTGGGGAAATATCATTGTGGGACTGGATCAAAGTGGCTGTAATTCCGCACCAAGGCTGAATTTTGGAAAGAGTCTTCAGATACAGAATGAGGGGACCAATATATAAAGCACCAAACAAATTGGAAGAACTAGAAAGTACGGGGTAGCGAAACTGGGTCTAAACCATCAACAACCAGATCCGAGTAAATCTCGTTTGACACGAGAACAAAAAGAAAACCTGTGTGATGGTTAAATACATTTCGTTGAGCTCTACTGCAGCGCGTCACAGTGACGATCCCTTCACTTTCATACAGGCCCCGAATTACACTTACCTGCACAACATAGTCCACGTGTTTTTTCCAATGGCAAAGGGAGAATACCCTGAGTTGAGAAAATCTGAAAAGCAAAAAGTGTATTAGACTCTTCTACATTTTTTAAATGAATGGAATACCTGCATTATCAGCAACAAGTAGTCTCGGGTTCCAACAGAATGCAGTCTGTCACTAAAAAGGATTCTTTTGGAACCAAGACTTCTGAAGTCGCTGTTGGTGCGATTGACCGGTTTGGCCAGTGGAGCGAGGCTTGGTTTGAATTTTTATGTATTATTGTTCTGGTCCTCGTTTATTTCTTGATGTGCGTACAACCTGCTTTGCACTTTAACTGAGGCTGTTTTTATTGTTTTTTTTCTTGCTTTCTGACGCGTGGAAGCATGGATCCAGCATGGATATCCCTTCTAAATTGCCCCTCAGGGACAAATAAAGTTCTTTAGAATTGAAATGAACCGATCATCAGTAATGTTAATTGATTATTTTAGCATCGCTGGAAACGGTAGCAATAAAACTGGCCTTCTTACGATTCTGATGTATCAGACTATCTGGGTTTGACTTCTTCCCTCATTCATTTTCTAATATCTATTCAGTTGGAAAATCATTTCTAGTTGACCCACAACTTTTGAACAGAAGTGCAGTTTGTTTCTAGGGATGTAAACATTTCTGTCACTTGTGGAAGAAAATAACTGTTGAACGTACAGCTCAGTCAGCATGTCACAGACGACAGTATATTTCAGATTTATCTACAGTACAGGCCAAAAGTTTGGACACACCTTCTCATTTAATGTATTTGACCATTTACGTTGGTAGATTCTCACTGAAGGCATCAAAACTATGAATGAACACGTGTGGCGTTATGTACTTAACAAAAAGTGGAGAGCTGAACTCCACAGTCACCGGACCTGAACCCAGTTCGAGATGGTTTGGGGTGAGCTGGACCGCAGAGTGAAGGTAAAGGGGCCAACAAGTGCTAAACACCTCTGGGAACTCCTTCAAGACTGTTGGAAAAGCATTTCAGGTGACAACCTCTTGAAGCTCATCGAGAGAATGCCAAGAGTGCGCAAAGCAGCAACCAGAGCAAAGAAACTAGAATATAAAACAGTTATGGACATAAAAAAAGGTGAAATAACTCCACATGTGTTCATTCATAGTTTTGATGCCTTCAGTGAGAATCTACCAACGTAAATGGTCATAAAAGGAAAGAAAACACATTGAATGAGAAGGTGTGACCAAACTTTTGGCCTGTAGTGTTAATTTACCGGTTCTCTGCCAGCCAGTGTACAGTGTTCCGGATCTTCGCTTCGGTGCTTTGTAACTGGACCTTTCCTGGTTCTGTCCAGCAGTGGCCCACGGTGACGGCTCGCCACAGAACCGGGTTCGACGCCGCATCTCTCCACAGCCGACAAACTCGCCCGGCCCTTTAGAAAGTTAACCTGGTATTAACCAATAAACCAACAGAACGCGCTTCAGACGAGACTGCGGGTACCTGCAGAGGAACGGGACGGCGCCATCCTGACCGACCACCAGGCGAAAAACCTCCACCAGCACTTCTACCGGCATGCGGCGACCCCACCGGTCCGTCCCGTCGCCCGAGCAGGCAACGCCTGGCCGCGGTGGTGCATCGTCGGCCACGGTTTGCTTTGCGAGGATGACTTCCCTGGACGCCTTCCTCTTCTTCGACGCGGTGGCTGTGGTCTGCCCCTTGTTTGCAGTTTTCTTGCGCCGCTTCTTCTTCGGTTTCCAAACCCGATCGTGACTGTTGACGTTAGACACGATCAGCAGCATGTCCTCGCCCTGCTCCACCGTGAAGTTCGGTCTCGGTTTTCGGGGAACTCTGGGCTTCTTCTTCTTAGCCTTGGTACCTGGAGCAGGGCTGCTGCTGGACGTCCTCCTGACAGGAGCTTTTCCTGCGGCGTCTGCACGTGGCCTGGATCCCGAGGTATTCCCGGGATCCACATCTGACACACTCTCACCTGTCCTTTCCATGGTGGAAAAAAAAAACTATATAAACACTTCCATTAAAGGTCAATTGGACACATCAAGCATCGACCATTCTCACGAGAAAAAGATCAATGTGTGGTTTAAATAGTTAAATGTGTGGTTTCTTTCCTCTCGTCCATCACTTTGGCTTTAAAAGACGCGATTTTCTTTCGTAAAAACACAACAACAATGGAAACGTGAATTTGTTGCGTCGCTTTACTTCTACTTTCAACTCGGTGTGAATTAATGCGTGTCACGGGTCACAGCGCCATCTGTAGGTCCTCCAGTGGTTTCCAGAATTAAAGGAACACGATTAATATCGATATTTTAGCCAAAAATATTGCAGATATTTTCATCAATATTGCAAATATTGCAGATATTTTTCATCAAACGTGTTGTTAATTTGTGGAATTTTATTGGTGATCAAAACTAATATAGTCGCGTGCGCTACGAGCGTGTGTGGCATGTTTGTTCAAGATGGGCACAGAAACTGGATCCACCATAATGGACGTTTCCTTATTTTTAAAAAAAAAAGATGATTTCGAACTATCCGCGGTCTGTGTCACGATGTTCTTATGGACGTTGTACTATGAGCTCAATACGGGCTCGTTTTAGGCCATTCCGGGAGTCGGTTGGAGTAGAAAGTGGCCCGACCTGGCAACCCCGCGCTGCAGCGTGGTTATGAGCGCCACGGCAGATTACTCCACACAGGCGCTGCGAAGAGGCTGTCCGCTTCCTCAGGAAGGTTAGTGAATAAAATTCACTTTTTTAACTGTACACACACGGCGCTGATCTTTAGTCGAGATTAATTGTAGTCAAGTACCCAAACTCGCACGAATTGCCCTGCAATCGGCATCCTAAACGGAATGAAACTTCTGAGGTGTGATGTGTGTGGACTTTTCTTTTGCCATGGAAACGTGACCTCCTGTCTGGTGGGGACCAGTTTTATAGGTGTTTTCCCGTGTCCTCACTGTACGCTCCCGCCGCTCGCTTTCGCAGGCGATCGCCATGATGCAAGGCGGGGATGTGCGCAGGCTTCCATCGGCCGGAAGCGTCTCTATCCGCGTCTTTCACGACGTCTTTATCGGCGACCACGAACTCGTGGAACGTCTGGCGGTCAGAATGTCACGTCGCGTTTCGTTTTCTCAGGTTCTCAGGTCGCTTTTACACGGCGTGGGTTGTTGAAGGCCACCCCTGCTTCTCGGACGACCTTTAGTCTACTTCTTGGAACCGAGCAGGAGTTGGGATGTACCAACACTCGACCTCCAGAATCAATGATTCATGTGTCTGACCCTAAAAAGAGTACAATTGTTCCTTCAAGGTTGGCTGAAGCGAAAGTGAAGTGATTGTCATTGTGACAATGACACGGTGACACAGTGAAACGTGTCCTCTGCATTTAACCCATCACCCTTGGTGAGCAGTGGGCAGCCATGACAGGCGCCCGTCGAACAGTGTGTGGGGACGGTGCTTTGCTCAGTGACACCTTGGCGGATCGGGATTTGAACCGTCAACCTTTCGATTACGGAGCCACTTCCTTAACCGCTAGGCCACAACTGCCCCTGTAAACGGATACAAACAATACGTGGCAGCTAGTTCTCTCTACGAGTGTCACCCCGAAGACTTTCTTTCAAACCGGAGCAGCGTACCCCGATGGTTGAGGGGGGATCAATCTGATGAGACATTTTCAGAAAGAACAGGGCTCCTCAGTTCTCAAATCAAACTCAAATCTGCCCAGTCGGACAGCATTACGACAGACAGACAAATCGTGAAGTAAAGGTGAAGTGATTGTCATTGTGAAACACTGCAGCACAACGAAATGGCGAGTGGGATGTGAGGAAAAATATCCCTCATTTATCACCGGAGTGGGTATTGTATTCCTGAAAACTGGCGTTAATTAATAACAGATTTGTGCTCAGATCATTACGCTCAGTGTGGGGCAGATAATTTAGATATCAGCAGACGGGAAACATGTATTTTTTTTTTTTTTAGGTTAATTTTTATTTATTTATTCATTTTTTTATGGGGCAGTAAGAACTAAAACATATATTTGGACTTTATTTGGAAGCTGGTGAACATCCAGATGTATTAAAATCCTCCCTCCCCACAAAGCACCTGGATACAAAGTTATGGACAAGGAGCTAAATTCAGGACTCGGTGGCCACAAAATCCTTGGTATCAGTAATGAACTTCGTAAGTATACAATTTAATATTTCACATAAAAGAACGTTATTCATGCATAGTGAATGCAGTTATTGAATGTAAAATGCACTGGTTTCTACTATTTAATTCCGGAATTTTTTTTTTTTATGCAGGCGATGAAACGTTTGACAAACTTGTAGTCGATTTTCTTGGATCTCAAACGGGGGAGGGGCTACACCTTGATGAGAAGCCATGCAAGAACAGACTTCTGGTTCAAGTGGGACTATTGCAGGAAGACAAGAATGCTCCTTGGGGAGACGTGATCAAATGGCTCCAGAAAATCTTCCCCATGTTTCAGTCTGCAGCCTTTCAGTGTTTGATCGAGAGGAGTGTTGACGCAGCTTTGAGTTTAACTGGTGGTGCAAGAGAAGCGTTCCTGGACTCAGACGTTAACTTTGAGTTTGTCGGCCCCATATGTGACAGCATCGGCATCGGGAGAATTGATCTATTACAAATGTCAGCCTTTTCTGATCGTGTTGCCTGTACTGAAGTTACAAATGGTCTTGTGTTAGAGCTTTATGATTTTATCATGCGAGAAAAAGTAGAGCCCATTGTTTTAGTGTCATGGCTCCAGAATTTTCACCCCCAGTTTTGCAGCGATGGTAGAATAATGAAAGCAAACAGGCTCTTGAAGCCCAGGCTGAAGAAGTTACTGTCACACTACCGCACTTACCAGAGAAGCAGATACAGGAGGAATGGCTTAATTGAACAGTTCCTTCAAAGTCATTTTGACCTCAGCTTTGGTATTGCTGTTAAGAGGTCAAACCTGAGAGGTTCCAACAAGAGAATGTGTCTCCTGTCTGAGTATGGTGGCAGAAAACCTGTGGGCAAAGTCCTCAAGCAGGACACAGACGACTCCATAACCTCACAATCAGACTCCGAATATGAAAGTATTCATCCTGCAGCTGAGAGAGTGACGTTTAAGGGAGAAGACGTTCTCCAGGATGGAATGGTGGAAGAAGAATGCGATCCACAATGGAATGAACCCTCAAAAATGCCAAACCAAAGTTTTGACGCAGCAAATCGTGAATGGCTGACACTGCTTGATGTGTCAATATTATCCGTCCGGAAGCTGTCGACTGTGCAAGGAGGGAAAGCCGAGGTGTCCAAGCACGTGTCCCTGGAGCTGCTTAAAAACCAGTACACCTCAGTGCTGATGGGAGACGGCGCCATGAAAAAGATGAACGACCTGCTCAACGCTCTCATCGAGGCACACTCGTTAATCTTGCCACTGGACTTTCTGCACTACAACACGCATTTTCTCTTGGATATCTCTGATGCCATTGAGCATCAAATGATGTCGTTCGAGAGGGAGATCGTGAATGCCACTGGGGCCAAATTGGGGCGCGACAACAACCCCGCTTTTCACAGTTTGGTGAACTTTGCAGAGAGCGCTACGTGCCGCTACATACAGATGGCATCGGAAATCCTGAGTCCCCATGCTAGTGCGAAGAAGAACTGCAGAAGACATTGGCTGGCTTTTTGTGTCGAGAGGAACAACCCCTCCAAACTGCCGGCAAGCGTGTCGGAGAGGTTCAGCTACTACTTTGAAGCGGCCGCTGCACTCCTTCACCACCGAGCCGACGTGGTCCTCTTCTTCTCTGATCTGCAGCTGCTGAACGACGATCCCAATATCGTGCTGGAGAGCGTCAATGACGACGCCGTTGACGAAACCATTCAGGCTCTGGTTTGTGTCCTTGCAGTGGTCTACTGTAAAGTTCTTGGCCCTTATTGGCAACTCCTCACCAGCAGAGGACAATATGTACAGTACAGCAGATACATGTACTGCCTCTACCGGAAGCTCTTACAGTGGTCCAACGATGCCTCACCACTCATGCTGCCAGAGCCGGAAAAAAACGTGTTCCTTCAGGTTCCGCTGCAAGAGACAACCTTTGACGGGGTCTTCTCTTACTGTGGCCTTAATGCTGAGAATCAGTATGGTGTCCTGATCAAGACTTGTTTGCAAAAGATTATGAAAGTCCTTGCTGCCGTCATGGAGGAAAACCTGAAGAGTTTCCTCCCTGGGGGAACATACTTTGAAGAGCCCTCGTCTGAAGTAACCAGCCTGTTACAGAACTACACCTTCTCAGACCTAATGGGTGAATACCCCTTTGGCCATGATCTTCTTTACCAAGGGCAGAGGCAAGCAGGGCAAGTAAATAGAGTTTCGGCTTCTCACACAAGTACGGGGCCCAAGGACAAGGCTCAACAGGAGCCCTGTTCATTGCCAAGTACAATATCTGAAGAGAAAGACCAAGTGAGTTCAGAAGAAAACGTGGACAAGACAATGCAAGAGTCCACCACCAATGATTCCACTGTTGTGACCGTAGACACAAACCAAGGACCATGCAAAAGCAAGCAAGACGTTGACCGTCTTTTGGCACAGTTGGAGGGGGCAAGTCATGCTCGGAAACGCGAAGCCATTCGCGGTGAAATAGCTCACCAAAAAGGGATTCTAGACTCGAGCAACAGAAGCCTGAACCAGATTGGCTTCTCTTTGGCCGACATGGTTGCAAAGTTAAAATCGGTTCTTCCGAACGAGGAAGGCCACAGCGAAGCCTCGGACACCCAGGCAACGGCAGGGTACAAGTGTCCTGTTGCTCTCCTTACGAGCGACGCCGAAGGGCAGGTAGACGCCGAGGAGCAGGGCTCCGCCAGTGACCGCAAGTGGACAATTAACCTAGAGCGACAAGGCCCTGTCATTTACACAAGCTACCGAGAGAATATGGGGGAATTTCAAACAGACCTTTTCACATAGACCCGTTTTTACACGTAGACCAATCCCATTCTGCGGTTGTCAGAGAATGTAGGTTTTGGAACTGACTAGAATCCTAATGTAATAATGCTAAACCTCCTATGTTTTTGTGGTTTATTTGTCTGATGTGTTTTTTTTTTTTTGCCCAAAGAATTTCCAAAAATAAATATCAGGTCAATTTTGCATTTCTAATTTTGTCTGGAAATTTCTATTGGTCCTTAGACGTTAAGATAGAGCCCCATCATCTGAGCCATATCTAAAAATGATCAGAATAAACAGAAAATGATTATTAGTAGTAACACACGAGTGCCACCTAACCAACACACCCGGTGTCACACATCAAGGTTAAATCTGATCTAAAATCTAGAACCGCAAATAACGCGTCCAGCGCTGTGTTGTCACCACGTGGTCCACCGTCTGCTCAGTGCCATAAAGGTGTGCATCTTCCTCAGGCTGATAAATGGCTGGAAGCTGGTGGAACCATGACACTATAACGCACTTGCTGGTGGCTCTTTTCGGGATGGGCTCTTGGATCTCCGTGAACTCGCTATGGGTTGAGCTGCCAGTGGTGGTCGGTGTTCTGCCTGAAGGTAAATTATTATTATTATTATTTTTAAATTGCATGCTAATCTCTGTCTGACCCGGGAAACGTCTCCTCTTTGCTTTTCGCTAACAACACTCTACTTTTTCTGCAATTTTCCTCCTTGCTTGACAGGATGGAGCCTCCCCGCCTATCTCTCCGTGCTGATAGCCTTTGGAAACCTGGGTCCTGTGGCTGTGAGCCTTGCGCACCATTTTGCTCCTGGGAGGCTGAATGAGCGTCTGGTGATCCACGAGATCCAGGCGACCGCCGTGGTGGCCGCGATGTTCCTGGCTCTCTTCTGGTCCCGGACGACCTTTGTGGCCGGACAGCTCCACTCGCTGGCCTTCTTGATACTCTCCTTTATCTTGGCCTTTGTCTGCTGTACCTCGAATGTCACTTTCTTGCCTTTTATGTTTCGCTACCCACCGCAATACATCCGAACCTTTTTTGTGGGCCAGGGCTTGAGTGCCCTCTTCCCATGTGTGCTCGCCTTGTGCCAAGGTGTTGGAAAACTCGAGTGTGTGGAAACGAATGGCACTACCAAAGCGCACTACCTGAAGGAGAACTTTCCAGCCCAGGACTTCTTTTGGTTTCTTTTTGGCATGCTGATCATATCAGGTCTCTCCTTCCTGGCGCTGACTAAGAGGGTTGTGTCTGAACCAGCACCAACTGAGGAGCTACAAGGAGATGTTAAAAGAGAGCCTGACGGCGTGGAGACACACCCACTGCAAAATGGAGGCACGCCTGTTTCTGAGGAGCAGGTGGCTGTGGAGAAACCTTCAGCAGAACCTCCAGCCGTCACATTCTGGACCCCTCGCAACATCTACGTTTTGGTGCTGCTCGGCCTGTCCACTGCGCTCAGTAACGGGGTCCTGCCTTCAATACAGAGTTTCTCCTGCCTGCCCTATGGCGGCATGACGTTCCATCTGTCTGTTGTGCTGGGCAACATTGCGAACCCCCTGGCCTGCTTCATTGCAATGTTTGTCTTACTCAGGTTGGTACTTAATAAAATAAAATAATCCTGATCGCTGAGTAGCGCTGTGGCCTCAACCTCCAAGGTTGTGAGTTCAAATCCCAGCACGGGTGTGGAATTTGCATGCCCTCCGCATGTTTCCTCTGGATTCTCCATTTTTCTCCCGCTGTGCAATGGTGAATTGGTGACTCAGCATTGTCCGTAGCTGTGAGGTTAAGTGTGTGTGTGTCACGCCCTGCATCCAGCCTCCTGTGGTTATGGAAAGTGATCAGATTTAAATTTGTATTATATATAAACATCTGTATACATCTAAAAGAGTAATATCTAATTTAACTTTTAAAATTCATTTAATGCACTTGGCAATGATGTCAGATATCAGTTTTGATATGTTTGTGACATGAACAATATTTCCTGCAGATCCAGTGCTGGTCTGGGTGCAATGTTTGTTGGAGGCTGTGTCTTTGCTGCTTACCTCATCTGCCTCGCTGCTCTCAGTCCCTGTCCTCCGCTCCTGGGCAGTCCTGCTGGGTCCGCGCTGGTGGTAAGATGAGTTATTACCGTGTTCCTAGTATGCGTCTTCGCAAGCATCTTGAGTGACCACATTTTATTGGTTCTCACTTCCCTGCACTGTGTGCAAATCAATACATGAACCAGCAGGAGGCAGCAGTGCATCTCGCCTATTTATTTAATTGCAAGAGAAATTTTCTGATAACTAAAACTTAATTTCAAGTTAAAAGAAATTACACATACCCTTATAAAACTCAACTGACATGTAAATGTATCTGCATAAATGTACAGTTGTGTCCAAAAGTTCTGAGAATTAGACAAATACTGGTTTTCACAAATTTTGTCGCTTCCGTTTTTATTATGGCAATTTGCATCTACTCCAGAATGTTCAGATGATCAGATGAATTGCAAAGTCCCTCTTTGCCATGAAAATGAACTTAATTACGAAAAATAAAACATTTCCACTGCATTTCAGCCCAGCCACAAAAGGACCTGCTGAGATCATTTCAGTGATCCTCTCATTAACACAAGTGAGAGTGTTGAGGAGCACAAGGCTGGAGATCATTCTGTCCTGCTGACTGAGTTAGAATAGCAGACTGGATGCTTTAAAAGGAGGGTGATGCTTGAAATCATGGTTCTTCCTCTGTTAACAATGGTTACCTGCAAGGAAATATGTGCAGTCATCATTGCGGTGCATAAAAGACGCACTGATTATGAAGGAATGGGTCGCCATCAGTCAGGATTTGGCTCAGAAGTTGATTGACAGCATGTCAGGGCGAATTGCAGAGGTCTTGAACAAAAAGAGCCAACACTGCAAATATTGACTCTTTGCATAAACTTGATGTAATAGTAATTAGAAGCTTTTGGAGTTCAAATTGAATGGCGCGGCGATGTAAAATGCTGAAAACACACAAACTACAGATCCCATAATGCATTGCAGCTGAATCTGTACCAGGAGCTGGCAAAAGGGCACTCAGTTTGTCAGCAAAATGTGCAATGCATTATGGGATCTATAGTTATTCTTTTTTTTTTTTTAAGGCTAGGCTGCAAATTCTGTTTTTCTGATTCCATCCAGGTGGCCTCATGGATTGTATTTACTGGATTGTTCTCCTACCTGAAGGTGGTGATTGGAAGTCTGCTGCATGAAATGGGCCACGTTGCTCTTTTGTGGTGTGGCATCTTTATACAGGCTGGATCCCTGATTGGAGCTGTCTCCATGTTCCCCCTGGTCAGCATCTATAACATCTTTCTCAAAGGTGAAGACTGCGAGAACAACTGCAGGTGAGCCTGAGAGCTGAATCTCAGGCTCTACTAGTCATTCTGCCAAACATTCGCAGAACGTGCCTTCCCTCACATTCGCTACAGGAAGTACCTATTATTACAAATATGACCAACACTTATTCCTGACTGAACCAAGATGGTCTTTTTCAAAATCTATTAAAAAAGCAGCAAATAGAAAAAGCTTTATGTGTTAATTCCTGCGCCGCAGATGTAATCCTCAGGTTATAGTGTTTTTTTGAATAATTTTTTTTATCTTTTTTTTTTTTATTCAATTATATGGTTAAGAACCAATGTACTGGGAGAACTCGTTATACTCGTAGTGATTTAGGTGTCCAGTAATATGATTGGCATATGATTTAGTTAATACTACATGACTTTCTCCGGCCCATAGAGAGATTCATTGTCATTTGTATTTCAGCTGCCTTACCAGGGCAAATGTAATACTGTAAATTGTATGTCAATGTGCATATTAATATGCAGGTTATTACAATAGAAATTTTCTGAAGGTAAAAGGTTATGGGATCTAATGCACTTCCTTATTTACTGTTCCATAGGGGTGAACTGACTAAACGATGCCCCTAAAAGGAATCATTTCAGGAAAACACTCAGTTTACATTTAAATGTAAATGTAAACTGACTGCAATGCTCAAATGATTCCTTTTAGGGGTTAAAAAAAAAAAATGCACTTTTTGGACCACACAAGAATAAACCTGCTCTTACCTGTTTTCTGCATGCACACAGGACAGTAATTTCTGTATATATTTTTAATCTATGTGGGCATTGACATTTTGATTGGGGAAAAAACACTACATTCAATTAAGCTCATTTCTTGTATGTTGTCAATGAATACAGAATATTTTTAAGAATTTAGGCTTTCTGCACATCAGAAGGGCACGTAAGGTTATTATTGTTATTATGCTAAATGAGACCATGATTGACTAGGTGTGAATGTCTCTTCCCCAATGACTGCAGCCAGTTTTGCATTTTCTAAATTTTTATGTACATTTTTAGAAGGGGAAAATTTTAACATTTTCTATGTGCACAGTATGTACACTGAATAATTTGGTCTGGTTTACATTTTTCCTTATGAATAGGCTAAGTACTAGCCTATTCCTATAAGTACTTTTCTAATTTTGCTGTAACAGATACGGTATACCCTCTCTATGTGGTTAGCCAGCTGGTTTGTGCAGCAATTCATAAAATTTTAACTGTCCTTTATCGTATAGCAGAAAACTGCAGATGCTGTTTTTCACCGCTGTCATTCGTGAGCTGTGTCTATTAATATATGTTAATTATTTGCTGATCTTTAATTGCTTAACATTTTACATTTCTCTGAAAACATCCAGCAAAATAGGAAATGAAATAAATTAATAAAGTGTTAACAGCTCATTTACACTGGATTCTTTTGACTTGAAGAATTCTTTCATATTCCACATTTCACATCACAATAAGGTTTTTAAATGGGTTTAAGTACAAAGTTTTAGCACGTTCAGAAAAAAAAGACCTTCAGCAGCTTGGCTACATTCAAACTTAAAGCCTCTGAGGCAGTCGTCCCCAGACTTAGGACGGCAAATTACTTTACCTGGAAGGGCAGGAGACAGTAAAGGAGGCCTAGTGGTTGCCGGTTCGAATCCCAGTCCGCAGAGGTGCCACTGACTGCACATACTGCTCCCCGGGCGCCTTTCATGGCTAATGGGTTAAATGCAGAGGACACATTTCCTTGTGTGCACCGTGTTCTGTGCTTCACAATGACTATCTTCACCAAAGATACACAAGGTAAAATTTTATTGCATCCTTTAAAATACCACTTTTTGCCATTTTCTGCACTTTCACATGCTGCTTCACTGAATATGTGAGGAGCTCCATGCATTAAGTTGCCTGGAGGTTATAAGATAAGAAACTGCTATGTGACTATGTAATAACTCATAACTAATGACGGACTAGTGGATTAATGTAGTGGATTAAAAAGTAAGATATTTGACTTGCAGTGGAAAACAGCACCAACTACTATCAATGGGCAAAAAGTTTCTTACATTTGTACTTTTTAAGGGTAGTCAGTGCTGAATCCGTACTGTCGCTACCTGACTTGGACTGTGCATGTGCGCACACGTATTCCGAACGCCACCTACGTTCGCGGCGTAACCCTAACCGTCCCAAGTCAGGTGGCAACACGTACCAATTGTGCTCGATCGGTTCTGTGCATCGGTGTAAATGAAGCAGATCGTTATTATGTGGGGACCGGATGCAATACATCCAACATGCAGGTACAGTTTTGGAACCACTGTAGTGGACAAGATCAGGATTGAGAAAGAAAAGATATGATGAAATGATATATTTCGATTTATTTTTTTATATGTAAGAATCAAGCCTTATCTTAATGAAATCAGTTATGGCTTGGAGTCCATGTTGGGGCGGCTTAAAGGAAGAAACATATAGCCAGGAGTAGTCCTCCAGGAAATGCAACATGGAAATACAATTCTTTACACACATCATAACTGCACTGATATTTTCCCATATAGAACTACTGTCCCAGGATTACATAAGACTTTGTTGCATAGGTTCCAATATCATAATAAAAGAGCACAAAGAAAAAAAGGATGTAGTTTAAAGTGCAGAGAGGAACATTACAATTTAAAGTGCATAATACTCTCTTTACATACAAATACTCATTTGCAAATCTGGTCTATCAGTTCTAAATCGTAGCTATTACAACAAAGCGACAGAATCACAAATAATGCATTCGTCGCGGAGCAAAGTGAAGAGGAATATAAAAAACTGTCACCGTATGCAGATCACTTTAGTCTTCATAAATACCTTTGTCGCAGCGAAGATAGAACAGTTGGCGTGTTTGTGTCCACACCGAACACACATCATACACGCGCCATAACTGCATAAGGCTTGTCGGCTAAATAAGAACATGTCATTGCTGATGCGTAATGGTAAGGAACGATCTATTTTATTATTTTTAGTGCAGAATGTGTGAATACAAAAATACTCTTGCATGAAAGTACACCTGCTCTAAAATGTACATAAGACCGCACTGCTGTGTAAAAAATTACAATATATGAAAGGATATAAAAACCATGTAATAATATGAACTGTACATGAAGGCAAGACATTCAAATCCTCCAGTTTCTACTCACGTATTTTAAAACCAACTGAAAGCATTGATCATTTGAATTCCAGTCTTTAAGTTGTGCTGTTTAAAAGGCTCTCGTTTATAATACTAACACTTAGAAATATGAAGGCACTTTTTATTCCTGTGTATTTATGGATGCTGGATCCATTTTAAAATATAATGTTAACACATGTTAATAAAACTGGCGTAAAAATTCCAGTTTATTTTGTGTGATATGTAAACATAATGTTTCTATTTACATAAAAATATCCGAGTGGCGCTGAAGTGGCACGGGCCTATGGGAATCATGATCCTTATGTAGATCCTTACATAGCAACGTTACACTAATAATGAGCCTTTCTATGATATGTAAAGTCCACATCCTGTGTCTGACTTTTCCCGGATTGACCGTGCTGGATGGGCCCATCAGTTCTTTTTTTCCAGGCTTCTCGTCGGTCTGGCAGCTCTTCTCTCTGAGGTCCTCTTCCCGTGTTATGCGTGGCTGTTGACAGAGATGCTGGAGAGCTCATTCCGGATGACTTCGTTTACTGTGAATAGCAAACAAGCTGTATTATAGCCAAAATGATTTATATACACTTATTTACATTTATATACGCTAGCTCAAGCTAGTGACTTAATTTAAGCAGAACAATTGCAGTTAAACTAAACAGTGTACTGTGAGATATGGTGGATCTCTGCCCACAGTCTAATTCGTGACCCTGGATTCTAATTTAATTATCTAATTTAATTACTATAGTCATGCAACCTCTTGTCTTGTATCTTTCAAATATATTATTTTTCAGTTTAATTAGAATTATTTCAAACTATTTAAAACAGTCTCTTGACAACTTCTCTGAGCCAGTGCATGACTGATTTAAAAAAATATATATATATTTTGATTTAAATAAACTTTTCCATTCCTTATATTACACACACACACACACACACACACACACACACTCTCTCAATCACTCTTCTTTCCTTGGGGTTCTCCTGTACATTGTCACTTAACACTGGATTCTTTGGGTAGAAGGCAATTATGGGGCTCTGGGACCATGACTGGTCCAAACAGTTATGTGCTCAGGCGCTATTAGATAAATGCCACAGACAGACTAGAAGTGATTTACATTTTAAAGGCTGAATATTTTACACTTGCTTCTCATTCTGAATCACTAATGACAATAACAGGGAAGGAAAAAAAACTGCTTTAGAGATCCACCGAGCATGGATCTCTAAAGCAGTGTTCACACCTGCCAAGCCCAGGAGTCCCTTAGACCAAAAAGAATCAATTCCCACCGAACAAACCACGGCCAGCCAAGAGCACAGCTAAAGCAACAAAGGCTGCGAACACCACACCCAACACAATACAGCCGAGCTTTTCATCCTGGGCTATGCTCTGGGCCACACCCTTTGTGACCAAGGCCCGACACGTCCTCTTCCCATGTCCTTTTCTACTGGCAAAAAGGCTGTGTACTCTGTGATCATGCTGGTCTTGAATGAGACGCCAAATGTGAAAAGATTCACAGAATATAGCGCTGTGATGCTTGTTTTCTTTAAAACGTTTCCCTGGAGGTATGATCTATAATCAGAATCCATCCAACCCCGCTTCTTTCAATTTAGGGTCATGGGACCAGCAACTCTTTACACATGGAGACATTGTCTTCTGACAATTAGATATTCACTGTATAGATCCATATTTTCAGTAAACATCTACACGACAGACAATCAGTTATGTCTGACGTGATAGAAATTGGCTGATTGCTCATCATTTAATGCAATAATGACCTATGTTGAAGGGCCATGGACAAAGGAAGATTCTGGGAACTGACGCTGAGATGTGTATATATGCACATTTCAACTTACTGTAGTTAGCTGCATCTGTGTAAAAGCTGGTGATTGCTTATATTGTTTCTGGGTGACCCTCAGTTCAGCCCATGAGGGCAGAGAGGAGTACAAGACCACAGTCTCTCTTAACATTGGTAACCAGTGAGAGATTTTTCATTCTGATGTAACATTTCACACACCTCGTCTAATTTGAAAGACAAAAAAGCAGGACGGCCATCAGAAGAAAGCTGCCCCATCGACTGGTGTGGGATCTGGACTCAGACCGAAATATTTACTAGTAATAGCATATTGTCCAGGCTGAACACTCTCCATGAGAATTTCACAAATGAGCATGAAGCTCTACAGAGACCGAGGGACGCTAGGCAACCAGGTCTGACTTCAAACAAAGACAACCAACAACATCTACAGTATTACACAGTTTCAAGTCACTGAATCATTCTAGTAACTATCCTGTCTGTTTGTCTGAATGAATCTATAAAATACAATAATTCATCTCTTATAGTACATTACTGCCTTGATCTTATTCAGTTATTCAGTATTAGGCTTGAGAGTAACTAAGGTTAACTGATAAAAATAGAAACAATGAAAGTAGACGTGGATTGAAACGTAGTGTAACGTGTAATAAAAAATGTGTAATGATAAAGTATTAAGTGATTTGACTAAACATGCTGTGATGTAATGAAAATTTTCTATTCACCATTAATCACTCACAACAAAAAAATGGAGGTAATGAAAATGTACAAACAGATAATTTGTCAACTGGTTTAATGAACTATGCTGATATTGTGTTGCTCCGATGATATAAACTACAATCACATTTATTTCTAAATACATTTACATTTATATAAAAACATTTATAAAAACACTGTAATAAACATTATAACGTATAATTTTCAGCAAGTGATTGTTACACCAAATTCACACACACCATCTAACTTACAGGACATGATATTTCAAATCGCACTTAGAGCATGTTCAATAGAATAAGGCCAAAGACGTCCCCAGGATTCACATAAATGAATAGATCCTGAATGAAGTTGACAGGCATGGATTTAAATCATTCAGAATCAGAAATCATCAGCTCCTCCCATTTTAGTTCACAGTAACATCATTAAGGGTGACAAAAATAATTACATGGCAACAAAAATAGTCGATTGTTTCTCTTCTTCAAGATAGAGAAACCTTACACTACCCAACAAACTCCATACTTAGGGAGTAATGCTGCACTTAGCACAAGTCTGAAAATAGTGCCCATTTAGTTTTTGTACTTGACCTAAGGGTCAAGTATTAAACAAGGTATTGTACTCTATTTATTGGTACAGTAAACACATATAAAAATGATTTTTTTACAAATATAAGATGTGGTACCTAAGATGGTTAATATTAATAAACTGTGTGAATTACCATTTTCTGTACTTACCATCATCTAAGTAAACCTGATCGAGCTCCTGTGGTTCCTGCTTGATGCTCACAGCTGCAGGTGAGGGTTTTCCCCCATCTGGCGAGAACGAGGAAGGGCTGCTCTTTCCGGTCCCTTTGGGTAGTTGTGGGCACTGGTTGGTGTCTTCTGTGGTGGGCTGAGATGGTGCTATATGGTGGGTGCTGTGAAACGGGTGCTCTTCTGTAATGTTCGGAGAGGTGGAGTGCAGCCCAGCAGGACCAGCAATGATCCTGGGTGGATAGAGAAGAGACTGCTGGAAGCATCCAGATGCTGACTGAGCATCTGGCCCCTGCTGGACTACAAGTGACTGATGAGGGCCCATCTGGTGTGGGGAAGAGCCATTGTAAAGGCTCTTTGGGAAATGCGTAGGTGATAGATCTTGTAGTTTGGCACTGGGGCTTGGGGAAGATGAGAGAGGGAAAGAGGAAGGCTTTCCTCCAAGTCTCTGAGGACAGGCTGTAAAGGACACGTTGGGTCTTAGATCCACCGACACCACAGGAGGCAGAACTTCTGGGCTGTAGTAAGGGTTTGAAGGCAAGGTGAGACCAGATACATTCTGGCTACAGGGTCGATGAACCTCATAGTCATCATGTGGTTCTGTTTTTATTGTTAGAACTGGGAAAAAGAAAAACAAGAAAAATAATGAACTGAAAAAATTACAAAATTCCTTCTGTACATTCTATTCTTAAAATTCACTCTGTATGTGTATGTAAGAGTAAACATTTACATCTAAATTACAAATTAGATTTGTTTGTAGATTAAATCTTCTAGGTCATCTTAGATCTTCTATCAGACAAACTAAACAGTATTTGAAAGAGGGTGTAATTAATGTAGTCATTAGTGGAAGTGATACACTGCAGCACAGCACACGGTGACACAAAAAAATGTGTCCTCTGCATTTAACCCATCACCCTTAGTGGGCAGTGGGCAATGTGTGAGGACGGTACCTTGATCAAGGAGACTTCAAAGACACCTTGGCGGTTTGAAATTCAAACCCACAACCTTCCAGTTACGAGTCTGTTTCCTTCCCCCACTACGTCACCACTGGGTACAATACAATACTACTGCAGATTTCCCAAACCTGCACATGATGGTGGTCCACAACAAAGTAGTTCAACTACAAACTATTACATTTCAGGATTGATTTGATGAGTATACCTAGTATATATATATTTAAAAATCCCATATTTTGAATTATAGTAGCATAATAAGGATATTGTATACAATGATGGATAGACCGGCTGATGCCAACATAAAAAAAATTTGGCCCCAAGACATCTGTGTTCAGTCATAATCTAATATAAATATGTTGCCGTGCATAACTATTTCTATAGGTACCATATGTCCACATATTAGAATTTTTTTGTGATTATTAGTCTGACGTAGCAGCCCCATACCCAGCTTTAGTTTAGTTATTTTATGAATAAAATCAGCTATTACGGATGTCCTATGTACCATAGTTTAAGTTATTAATTATTATTTTATTCCCACCACTGAACCACCAGCTAAAACATAAAGACGGACGTCTATGCTGTGTCAACGTCATTCCGAAGGAGGGAAACTCACAGTTCATGCTGTGAAAATAGAAATGGCCGCAAGCTGAAAATAGTAGCCAGACAACTATTTATGGGGCAGTCAGAGGAAGGAAGTCTGCTGGCACATGTGACACTGACATGAAGGCTCTGACTGCAGGCGGATTAAAAACAATACACCCTTCCTAACAGGTACATTTAATTAGGACGGTAAGGAACTAATTACTAAAGAGTCCTATGGATAGGCTCCTATGGGAAATTATGGGAAATTAGTCACCAATGAGGCAAAAAGATATTGATGTCATAAGCATGGCAGTTCGACAGCCATCTTGGTAATGCCACCTGGGTATAGTATCAAAATGAATGGCCACTCGTGCAAACTGCATGAACAGAGTCACCAGTCCCCACAAGTTTGGGACTTAAGAAGTCTGCCACACTATATGATTTCGCCCCACCACGGGTTAAACTTCTGAGTTGGTGTGCCAAGAGTGACATTCTTCATCATTTCACCTAAATGAGTTCAGAAAGCACGAATCCGATTAAATGATAAATAATAACAGGACAAGATAAATAAAAGTCATACTTCTGATGCCTAACCTGAAGCCAAATACTTTAGCAGTTTTACTGTAGTAGGGGACGCGATTAAAAAGAGCATTTCTACTTTTACTGAAGTAATATTTCACCTTGGGTATCTCTCAGGAACTTTATCCACTTTATCTCCTCCCTTTCAAAGACCAATATTGAAGCAACGCGTAGGACAAACGAACAACTGTTAAACAGAAGTAAATCTACAGTCACTGATGAGAAGTTTTCGTGGGACCTGACGTGGCTAAGTGCTCAGTGTGCATTCAGCTCCCCGTCCAGGTGGACAATGCAGGGCTTTGAAAGGGGACTGCTTTCGACTGCGCGCATACTGAGCCTGGTCTTTGAACCTCCCAGTGGTTAGCAATTTGAAGCCGCTGGCAATTAGATGATGTTTTTTTTTTTTTTAGCTTTTGCACTATGAGGTAGGCTTTTATTCAATCTGGTAACCAGTAACAGCATTCCCGTTTGTGAGCCCCTCCCTGATTTTGCCCTTTCAGTGCTACAATAACTGCGTGAGCACATATGCATAGAACATATGCAAAGCCTATTTTGTTAGGTTAGTAAAATCAAAAGCAATGAAATGAATGTTAATGGCATAATTTGATCACATCCTTAATTTCAATTTCCATTTTTTGTCTGATAAGTTCTCTGTTCCATAACTCTGTGTAGAGATCTGTGTGCTTTTACCATTTGGCGGCAGGTAGGTGAAGTGCTGGCACTGGCTCCGCCTGTGTTTCCCACTGCACACGAAGAAGTTCACCACAACTGGGCAGGATAATTTTTGGTTGTGGTACGGAGGAATGTCCACAAGTAAAGATGTCTGGAATATGAATAGAAAAACATTAAAAGAACCCAAATCTTAAAATCTTTGTTTTTGTGCAAGTGTTTGCCCCTATCCATGAAGCATATCCATGGAAACAAAACCTGCACTTATTATGCATTGAAAATAACATATGCATGTATTAATCATATAAAAAATGGTTTTAGTGTGCAATTGGCCTCATAATGCAGGCATCGCAGGCATTAATCGACTCAGTTACCTAGCCAACTGATTAATCGGTCGGTCCGTTTTTTGTACAAATATTCCCATCCAGAAAAATAGCAATATTCAGTTTTTTATATATATATATATATATTTGCTGCAGACATAGCTTTTTCTGTCTTAAGTCACTCCAGTGTGGCTTTGATGAAAGCCCAGGATCGTAAATCAAGTCCCCAGTGACTCGCACACTGCAACAGAATTCCATACAAAGGTTTAGTGTGTCTTGAACCACCCATTTGCTGTATATTTTCACAAGTATTTCCCCTTAGAACATAAACCCTGCCAATAACAATAATCTGCCTTCACAATGTTTTACAGGTTGGGCCAAACAAAGTGCATAGCTGTGTCAAATATGTCAGACTGTGAAATGCTGTTGTCTAGTCCACCACTAAGCCGACGCATCTCCTTTTCCAAGGGGGGAATCAAAGCACAGTTTTTTTTTAGCTATTTCTTTTATACAAAAAAAGAAGAAAAAATATAAAATTCAAAATGGCAAAAAATCTTAAAAAGCTCTGTGTGACAGCCCAATACTGATTATATTGATCACAGTGTTGTGATGCAGCTAAATTAATAAAAGGTATGACCAGAACAAAGCTCAGAAGTTAACTTTTATTTATTTTTTATGATTCTTGTCTTCCTTATTGTCTCTTTTGTCATCTTTAAAGCTCTCTATGTTGTCTCTCGTATGAAATGTGCAGAACAAATAAACTTGCCATGTCATCTTCAGTCCAAAACAGATTTTTTTAATGTAAAAAAATGCATCTATGGGCATCATAGTAATATGATGTGTGACTCCCTTAAAAACCGTTGCCCTGATGAAACGGTCTTGTCCTGATTTTCTCATTCTCTCTAAAGAGGAGAACTAGTCATGCTGCGTAGCACACCCAGCCAGTCCAAGGACTACTGGGACGGTTTATTTCTCTGGCCGCGTGGTGATTCCCTGACAGCCGTGAACTTTTGACTGGTGTGGTCGTCAGCCAGAGACGCGGTGTCCTGCGCTGCAGATTCGCGTTGGCTTTAAAGAGATTAACGGGCCGGTTGTACGGGGGCCAGAATGGAGGTCTGCAGACTCTTTTCTGACATTTCAATACAAATCACATCTTTGCCAAAACAGCACAACCTACTTTATTGGTAAGGTGACTATCACAGGAGAATTACCAGACTTTTCTTTATCTAATTTTTCGGATTCCTGAAAGAATAAGTTGAGTATAGGCTTTGGCCTGTTGCTCTCACCTTTTCCACCACAAAAAGAGGTTCTGTGTTGTTCTACAAAAGGTGAGATTTGACTGTGCGGTTGTTTAAAATGGGCCAGCGTCCAGTATGACTGAGGTTCGGTAGAAGGGGCCAACAGCGCATAAGCAGACACGCTGCAACTGTGAGCATGGAGCCAAAACAGAGGCTGGGGGAACGAAGCAGGTGCAGAGACGTTGCACACAAGATGTAGTCTTCTCAGTTCTTTACTCTCTTCACACGGTCTCAGATCGCAACAGGGGATTTGACTTGTTTGTGCAATTTCATAGCATGTTTTAAAAGATGTAAACTCCCCCTTTCAAACAATTAAGCACCTTAAGATTGCGCTTGTCAGTCTTTTGCACTAGTCTGTCGCAAGCACTGGGCACGCCCGGGACATTTCTGTTAAAACAAGGTAGTCTCTTGATTTGTTATTACCATTACTTATGATGTTTTTCTTTTAGAATTTCACTTATAAAAATCCTTTCATAACCAGCCATAAACAGCCACGAATAAATAATACAGGCAGAACTGTGGAATAATTGCAAAATACTCAATTTCTGCATTGTTAATTTTTTCTAATTATTAGGCAATTTGAGGAAATAACATCTGATTTCCTATTTTAGAACGGGTCTTGAAGGTCATCGCTGTGGTGTGCAAATGAACTTGGAGCACACGTTCACCTATGGTCAGAGTTAGTGAAGAGCAATGCTTAAAGAGTAATGATTCCCAAATTCCTGGGAACTCACCGAACTGGAGGCAGCCTTGTCAACTTTGGCTTCCTTCTCCCATACTTGACAACCATCTGCAGATAACAATCAATAAACAAACAAATATGTTAATTGCAAACAATTAATTAACATGGAATGCTAACATACCTAGATATGGGCCTTGTTATGGCTAAAAAATGGTGAATAATGCTGTTAACAAATGACAATAATATATTCTCAGAAATAGAAAGATACTGTTCAGTTGTCAGGATTGCCTGCAGCTGGGCTCCACACCTGACTCCAATCCTGACGCCCCATAAATGCCGGAAGTTTCTGCCCCTTCTAGGTCTCCGGCATTTTCGTTAACTCAGACATGAACTTGACTTCATTGGGTGAATGTATGTGTTTTCAGTTCTGGCAATCGCCACACGCCTGCGGGCAAGTTTACGTTCGTTATTGTAGTTAAATTGTTTTTGGCCATCGCGCCGCTGTTTATTTGTAATTATTGTTTATTTGTTAATAAAACCCCCTTCCCAGTATGTCCAACCTCTGCGCTTCCTTCCCCCGTAAGCCCGTAGTCGTGACAGAATGCCAGAGACCCACCCAAAAGCGCAGAGGTAAAAAGCAGAGGAGAAAATGCACCGCGAAGGACGCAGCCCAGCGCGGTGAACGCGGACGCCAGGGGAGAGACGCGCCGCCCATTCTGGTGGAGCGTTTTCTCCCCGAGAAGCCGTGGTACGCGGCGCCGCGTGATGACGTCACCCCCGGGAAACTCCGCCAAACCCGGAAGCGACAACGACGGCGGGTGAGTGGGCGGAGCGAGGACGTTGGCGTCGGCAGCAGCGAGGAAGTGACGTGGGCAGCGAGCGCAGAAGATGCGACCCCCACGATCTTCGCCATGTCGAGCCAAGAACTCTGCGCTCTGCTGGCAAGGCTCCCCGTGGACGACACGGACGACGACGAGAGCACGGGAGACGAGAGTTGGGCTCCGCCCATCGCGCCTGTCCATGATCGTCGCGAGGTCCGTGGGAACCCACGTCACTTCCAGGGGGGTGAGAAGCGACAACAGCGGCGTCCCTCCAGCGAGGAGGTGGGCAGGCTCCAGCCCGAATGGCCAGAGTACTGTCCCTGGGAGTTGATGGCACCCTGGGTCCAGGATGTCCGCAGGGTGGACGACCCTCAGAGTCACAGGTGGGAGGACACGGATGATGAGAGCGACAATGACGTGGATTTTCGTTGGGCAGTCGGGGCCGGGATGGCTCCACCCAGCGCGCGCATCCGAGATTGTCGCGACACCCGTGAAGACCCACGTGACTTCCGAGGGTACGAGGTCGACACGGACTACGACGAGGATGACGCCGATTGGGCAGTCGGTGCCGGGATGGCTCCGCCCATCGTGCCCGTCCATGGAGACCCACGTCAGTCCCAGAGGTGCGTCAACAGCGAGGAGGAAGACAGCGATGCGGGGTTAAGCTGGTGAAAGAGGCCAGCAACTGCACTGCCGGAACTGCCTCGCAGGGAAGATGCCCTCCCAGCTCCAGTCGCCAACCCGCCTTCCCTCTGCTCGGACGTTCCCCAGATGAACGGCAGCGCATCACCAGCGCCCCCGCATGCTGGAGAAGACGTCCACCACCCCCCACGCCACACGCCCACCACCATCTCCAGCGATGTGCCCAGGCCCGTGTGGGACAGCCCAATGGTCCCAGGACCCTTCAGTGGGGCAGCAGACACGGATGAGATCACTACCATCCTCACGTGTCTGACTGGATCAGCATGGGGCTGGAGCACAGCCCTCTGGCAGCAGGGAGAGACCGACAGGAGTTTTCGGGACTTCCAGCAGAGACTGAGGGCGGAGTTTGATCGGCCAGAGCCTGAGCCAGGGATCGAACTAGGCCCCTCCACCACATCCAGTACCAGTCAGGATCCGGGGCAAGAAGACCAAGCACTGGCGGGCGACGAGAAGGTCGCGCCTCCCGAGATCCTGGCTGTGCCCCCTGAGGAGGTCCCGGAGAGCTCAGAGAGGGAACCAGACGACCCTCTCTTCTGTCTGTCTCTGTCTGTGTGTGTGTGCGTGGTATATGTGTCCGTATGTCACCCCCACTTCCCCTCTTTGTCCACCAGATGGCGACCCAGCAGCGGAGCTGAACCCCAGGGAGGGAGTTCCCAACCTGACTGCACCGGTCCAAGGCGAGGTGGACGAGCCCCAAGGTACCCCTAAGTCCAGCCGGGGGGGGTGCTCCCCCAAAGAATTTTTTGGGGGGAGTGCAGTTCGGGTTGGGGACTCCTCCTGAGGGGAGGGGAGGTGGGGAAGCGATGGAGCTGGGTCCTCCGGTAGCCGGTAAGGAGGACGGGCCAGGCATGGGCCTGTGTCCGCCTCCAGAGGGGTGGAGCGCCATAGAGCCCCCTGGTAGGCAAGAGGACCCAGCTGGGACAGGCAGGAAGAGGGCCTGCTTGTCCCAAAGGATGCAGAAGGGGCTAGCCGGATGGTCTGGCAATGCCCCCCCCCCTTGGCACCAAGGCCGTGCAGTGAGAGGGGCTGCATAGTCCCAGAAGGCACCAGCCTGGGGTGCCTGGAACAGTCGCCGGAGGCTCTGGGACAATCTCCCTGCGCGGTGCAGGGGGTGACACAAGACGTGTCAGAGGGGACGTGTGGAGACAGGGCCCACACGTACCCAGATGGATCGGCCCTGATTATTGTGTGCAGGTACGAGGGTCCGGGGCCCCGGGTCCGGGGCCTCTCCAGCATGTGGAGATGCTGGAGAGAACCTCATTTTCATTTACGGCATTTGGCAGACGCCCTTATCCAGAGCGACTTACAACGTGCTTTCAAGTTACCATCGATGAAGAGATCAATTCCAGTTCACTAGGACCCCAACTATGAATACATCTATTTAATTCACTCTGTTGTAGATTCTGTACACAAAGTTCGACAACAAGAAAATTACAATTTAATCTAAATATTCTCTAAAGAGGAAGGTCTTGAGCTGTCGTTTGAAGGTGCTCAGTGACTGAGCTGTTCTGACCTCGAGGGGAAGTTCATTTCACCACTGAGGGGCCAAGATGGAGAAGAGTCTAGATGAATGTTTTCCTTTTACCTTCAGAGATGGAGGGACAAGGCGAGCAGTACTGGAGGCTCGGAGTATACGAGGTGCAGTGCCCCTTCCTCCAGGTCTGGTCTGGCAAATGGGAAATTTGCCAGAAAGGAAGGCAACACACACACAAAAACTCCTGACCTCCAACAGAAGCTACAACTGCCTGACATGAAGACATGTTTGCAGTATAAAAGGAAGGCTAGCTCCAGTTACATTGCCCTGTTTTTACTTTTGCAGTTTAATGCAACTCAATGCCAAAGAAAAAGACCTCTTTTCCAAAATATACCTTGATTTTACTTTAGTTTAAGGATCTACCACAGAAAGGAATTGCCAGAACTACCACACCCCGGCCTCTCCACACTTGCCCTATCCTCATGTTTCCTCCCTTTTCTTTGGCTCTTCCAACTTTTCTCGTCCTTCACTCCAACACTAATAATTACCTTCTGTAGCCTTGGAGCTAACAGCACACTGAGCAGCAGGTGAGGAGTGGGAGGCTGAAGGTATGGTTTTCAGCGTGCTGCAACACTGTACAATCCAAAATGCAAAAAAAGCTCACAGAATAATAAAAAATGCCCTTCAAATGCTGCCTTTTCGGAGTTTATTTTGCATCCAGAAGGATGGTTTTGAGGCATGTAGAAAAAGGAGAAGCATGGTTATATTTTTGTAAAAATTGCCATTTTGTGGACACCTGCCACCCATGGCAAAAACTAAAGAACGAATAATTTGTCATCCAAAATATTAATTTTGTCACACCAAGAAGTGTGTATTTAGTTATGGGTGGGGAAATTTGGAGGAACGGATGGGGTCAGGGGAGGTGTGGAAGATGGGATGAAACAGTCCGTTGTAATGTGAACTAGAGTTGGGTTTTAGCTTAAACACAGTACACCATCACGCACACATACACTGCCTGGACCTGAAAGTGCCCCATGAAAGGCCTTCCTTGTCCTCTTCTGGAAACTGGTACTCGGTCCTACCATCATTCCTTACCCAGGATATGCAGGAAAGCCAGGGCATGCTGAACTTCACTGCCAAAACGTGCAGGCCCTCACTGCAGTATGCATTAATTCCTCGGCACATCTCCAAAACTGGCCTCCAAAACTTAGCAAGGGGGTGGTGCTGCCAATTCACCCAGAAGGTCAAGTTCATTACAGCTACTTTTTTTTTTTCAATTTTATTCCAATTTTCCAGTTTCATTCAGAGGATCGGAAATGCATCTGGACTCCTGATTGGTGGGCTAGTTTCTATGCCGATCTGTCTGCCAATTAGAAACAGGTGTAAATTTGCGGGCCTTTCCATAGGAGAAAAAAAAAAAAAAACATCATGATCCTTTCACTTTTTTGACATTTTGTAGTCAAACTGGCTTGAGTGGAAAGTGGCTTTCTCAGGTTTTTAGATGTAGATTTTACAGTATGTTAAACTTTTAGAAAAAAAATGAAAATCTGAAATTGAAAAAAAAGTATACCACGTCAATGACTTTCAATAGTTGAAAAAGCAGTCGTATGTCTCTATAATTCAGAGTACCCTACTGAAGTTGCATCTGCACACAATGCATAACTTTGTTAATTTATTTGTTTTGCTCAAATAGAATAGTGACGTAGGCCAAGCCACAGTGTTGTTTTGTGAAAGTCATAATCTTTTCATAACACTAAATTAATTAAGTACGGACAGACTCTGGGATTTGTCATGCATAGACAATATACTCCTGGGAAATTTAAGACAAAACTAACTCATAACCTGGGTCATTCATCAATCATTTTAAAAACATACACTGTAGCAAAAAATGTTGACTCTGATTAAACAAAGCTGTGATATCTATGGGGTGGTAGTAGCCTAGTGGGTAACACACTCGTCTGTGAACCAGAGGACTCAGGTTCAAATCCCATTTACTACCATTGTGTCCCTGAGCAAGACACTTAACCCTAAGTTGCTCCAGGGAGACTGTCCCTGTAACTACTGACTGTAAGTCGCTCTGGATAAGGGCGTCTGATAAATACTGTAAATGTAAATGTAAATGTATCTCTTACTTATATTCTGGAGATTACATCCCATGAATGTCTTAGGAACCAGACCCATAAACAGTTCATCTTTATTTTTCAGTTTTTGGATGAAAAGATGATTTTAAGTGCCATTTGCATTTACAGCATTTATCAGATGCTCATATTCAGAGCCATTTATAACCAGTATTTACCGGGACAGTCTGCTTGGAGACACTCAGGGGTTTTCTGAGGGTTCATAGCTGGGTATGTTACCCATTAGGGCTACTTAGGGCACACCTTTATGAGGGCATCAGTAGACTTCATTTGCACAATAAATCAGTTCTGAATTACTTATTCTTATTTTGTTTATAAATGGGTTTCTTGGCTAAAGTAATATTGTGGTGGCCTAGCGGGTAAGGAAGCGAACTCATAATTGGAAGACTGCAGGTTCAAATCTCAAACCAACAAGGTGCCACTGAGGTCCCCTTGATCAAAGCACCGTCCCCACACACTGCTCCCCGGGCGCCTTTCGTGGCTTCCCACTGCTCACCAAGGGTGATGGGATAAAGGCAGAGGACACATTTCATTGTGTCACTGTGTGCTGTGCATCACAATGACAAAAACAGTCAATGAACCGTCAAAATTCTAAACTGCGGGTAAGGCGGGTGGTGCTGGGGGCTGGACTGTTTAAGACGAGTGGCAAGACTGAGACGGGAGTTTCCATCACCGAGCTGCCAAAAGCTCTCAGGCGGGGCCCAGACCCAGGGAAACCCTCATCAAAAACGAGCATACACACCCATACACCAGTGGCCTTTAAGACGTTTCAGTCCAGAGCTATTGATTCCGTCTTTTTTTGCACTGTATGCATTGTATTACATTGAACTTTTTTACCCCAAAATATACAGTACAATCTTACATTTGGAGAGCAGACAAACCAGCAGCCGCCACTATATACACAACATTAAATTAATCTTCAGAAAAGGGACAATACAGGGTTGTCTTGCATTTGATCCAATACAGGTTATATTATCAATATACATCTAGACATCAGACATGACAAGTACAAAGTACTTTGCCATAAATGTATTCCATTAAATACATGAAAAAGTGAACAGTGAAAAAGTATTCAGAATACTTCTAAAATACAATGTTTGAAATGCATATGTAAAAGTGTTGTACAGTATCATTATTTGTTATAGATAAAGTGTTAACTAATGCTTATATGTTTTTCTTTTTAATTGATTACACTAAAAAGTGAGCAGCCCTCCCTCACCAGTTCTTTTTCTCACAGGTAGAACAACATGAGCTGTTCCTCCAGGGTGCCACGTCATCCAGCTTGTGCTATTAAAAATGTTTACACCGCCCAGAGCAGCCTTGTGCTTCATTTTTTTTTTATTTTGGAAGATGAGGGCAATAAAAAAATTGAAACAAACAAAAAAAAAAAAAAACATGCAAGCGCTTGGGACAGAAGCAGACTGGATCTTCTGTTTGGGAGCCATTTCAGTGCTCTGCAGGCAATGGAAAATTTGGCAAATGTAAAAGTGTGGAGTTAAAAATACTGTGCATTAATGTGCACCACATGTGGTATTTTGGCAGCACTGGAGATATTTTGACGGCAGCAAGAGGGAATGGCAAGAGGAGAAAAAGGGAGCAGCTCTGGGGGTTTTCTTTTTGGAGGGAAGACACAAACACACACACAAAAACAAGCACTGCACACACATAAAATTCGCACAAGTGCTCTAAGTACACTCATGAGCCCAAATGAAAGTAACAGATACCTTTATAAATGCACATGTGAAAAATTATGTGATTATATATTAGAGTTATGAAAGTATCCCGGCTTATAAAACAATCCAGTGTTTTTTTTTTTTTTTCCTCAAGCTCCGCATGTTCTAATGGTGCCAACGGTATGTCTTACCTTGGGCTTTCTCCACAAACACCACCCTGGAGTCAGGGTGAAAGTTGTGGCCAGTCAGGAGCATTCTTTCACCCCCGGAGGCACAGCAGCTCTCCACACTCTGCTTGTCCACCAAGGGAAGCTCCTGAGCAGATCTCTGCGCTGCGGGCAACCACCACAATAATGAAAAAATTAGAACGGGGGGGCTCCTTCCGCAAAAAAGGAACATTAGGCAGACTTTAGAAAGTCACACGTGTCATTTGAGCAGAGTCCTGTGCAAGTTCTGCCTGCTAACCGGTTCTCCATCCCACCCTGCTCATCCAGTTCAAGAGTTCAACCTTCAATCCAGTTCTCCAGTATGTAGGTCTGCTGTCTGTTTCTCATTTTTTCTTTTTTTGTCAATACAACAGATTTCTCAGATACAACCAAAAAAATGTTTTTTAATATTATTCACATATTCCTTCTTTTACATCTAATATTCAGAAGGCAATTAAGATATCATACTTAACATTTAAGTCAACTATAACTATACTGTACATATATTTACATCAAAATATTTGACAAAATATACTTGTGTCCACACTGAACAGCGAAAGATCCATTTTCTTTATTCAGAACTCTCTAACTTGGCAATGTTGGAAGATATCTAAATGAAAAGTCCTATGAAAAGTCAGTTTGTCTTCACTTCTGAGGCATGTATAATGCAAAATAAAAACGTTTCATTATTTATTTATTTTGCTTAACCATTATGAAGGTTTGACTTACAGCACTCGATAGGGCTGGATGCAACTTGAAGCGAGATGGTTCTACCATTCGGCTGGTTGATGTGCACCCGGAAGACCATCCTGACACGGGTATTCTTGCGCCCTATGTCTGTTTCACCCTTGCGCAGCTCAATGTCCGAATTGCGCAGTTTGAGAATCCCGGCACAGTCGATTCTATTGGACAGACACACAGATAAACATCATTAAACATACACTGGATATTAAAGGCATTACCGACCGATCACATCACGATTAACTGGCTGATGACAAACAAGATCGGGTCGGTACACCTAATCTTATAATCCCTGCAAGATAAGAGGCAGGGATTTACATCATCCAGACTGAGAAAGTAGTGTTCATCCATCACCTCCCATTTTCAACTGTTTAACAAAACATTATTAATAATTAGACACCAACCAAAAAAGGTAGTTTGTTTCTCTTCTCACGATTTACATGGATAGATAATAGATTGTGTCTATTCGTGTAAATCCCGAGGACGCCTGACGTTACGCTAGAAAACAACCCCCGAGTTTACTGTGTAGCTCCGCGCAGTTCAAAATGTGTGGCTGTCTTTTATTAACTGGAAGGTCAGTAGAGGAATACAGGTGGATTTAAAAAAATATCAGGCATAGGGACCATTACGGAGACATAAGACAGGAAAACAAGACTTCTTCTCCTATGTAGGACTGTTGAAAGCTGTGGAAGGCTACCAAGAAATTCCAAAAAATCACATTTTAAGTACTATAAGCTACATTGCAATATCAGCAAAGGTCATCAGGCACAACAATCTTGGCGGCCCATCCTTGAAATTAGTGTCATTTATGTATTCACAAAATTTTAGGAAATTGTTTTAAGATTTCACATTACTAAACGGGTATATGGGCAAGTGACCATGAGGACTTCACAAAATCTGGTCAGGACACGTGTGAACAAATCACAAAGTATGCCCTTGATGGTGGACAACCCAGCTGTAGCCAGCATGGAAGCATAAAAAGAAACAGAAATCCTGCTGAGGATGGAGGGAGCTGAAGAGCTTCAGTTACAACCGGACAATGTCCCAATGTGCGCAGCCAAGTAAATCAGGAAACAGCTTAATAAAGAGAAGCTCCCTGTCCTGGAATGTCCCAGTCAGAACCCAATCTGGTCCCAATAGAAAACAGACAAACCTAAAGACAGATCGAATTAGGCTGTAATCAAAGCGAAACATTCTTCCTCAAAATAATAAGTAGACATGTTTAGACATTTTTTTTCTTGACATGATCATTATCCATCGTTTTTCCATACCATATGCAAGTTTTGAAATGGTTTAGATTTGGTAATATTGGGGAGTATAAGGTGATGTATAAAGTCTTAGGCAAAAATTATAAAGTTTAAGGTTAAGCGAGGAGTCGTTTTTATAGGATAATACCCAGTAAACGTCTTACAGAAAGCCTTATTAAAACTGTCCAAACCTTCCTACTTTACAAGGGAACACAAATAGGCAAAACCCCAAAGCTTGCCATTTGGTTTGTATAACAAAATGAATCAAACCCAAAAATTCCCGTAGACTGCTGCTGGAACACGCAAAAAAAAAAAAAGAAGATGAAATGCTATACCTTTCATTTAGTTGGAATAAAGTATAATATGGCAGGTCTGAGAAAAAGCCTGGTGCTCAAATATCATCTAGCTTAATGGCTTCAAGAAAAGTGGTGACTAACAGTGTACTAACAGTGAAGCTGTTACACTGGTAATAATAATAATGATAATAATAATAATAAAAAGAACGTTCTTGGCTTTGAGCTCTTAAGAAGTGCCCCATCTTGGATTGAATGCTGAAATCCAAAGAAAAAAAAAAAGGAAAAAAAGAAGGAAACTAAATACAGAAGTGAAATTGTTATACAACGTGCAGTTAAGTGTTACATCCATTAAAATGCTACGGGTAGGAGTGCTGAGCTCGGCATGTTGCTACTGCCTGGTGCTGAAGCCAAACCACATGCCGTGTCAGCGGCTCTCCTGAGACCCACGGGCCCCCCCAACCTGAACTCTATCTAGAGAGCTCTAGCTCTATAGCAACACAGTTATAACAGAACCTTGGCTCAATTCTAAAATTTTATTTTGTATTGATGTGAGACATACAGGCCAAAGGTTTGGACACACCTTCTCATTTAATGTGTTTTCTTTATCTTCATGACCATTTACGTTGGTAGATTCTCACTGAAGGCATCAGAACTATGAATGAACACATGTGGAGTTATGTACTTAACAGAAAAACGTGAAATAACTGAAAATATTTTATATTCTAGTTTCTTCAAAATAGCCGCCCTTTACTCCAATGAGCTTTAAGAGGTCGTCACCTCTGGGTCGTTCCCAGAGGTGTTTAGCACTTGTTGGCCCCTTTGCCTTCACTCTGCGGTCCAGCTCACCCCAAACCATCTCGATCGGGTTCAGGTCTCCACTTTTTGTTTGCGTACATAACTCCACATGTGTTCATTCATAGTTTTGATGCCTTCAGTGAGAATCTACCAACGTAGATTGACATTGAATGAGAAGGTGTGTCCAAACTTTTGGCATGTACATTTGAAGTATAACTGTTTCTAATATTTCTGTAGCAGTTTTCCACAGGAGCTTTGGTAATTCCTGGATTTATTTATTTATGTCTTTATTTATGTATTTCAAGAAATCTTGCTAAATTTAAAACAAATACAACTGGCTGGATTTTAAAGATTTTCCTTGACTTTTAACTTATTCTAATGCAATTTTGTGGGACCAAATTTCTGAGCCGATTTGGAAAACAAAAAATCACAAAAAGTCAAATTTACCAAAAATGTAACTAAATTTGACAACCCTGAGAAGCTTAACTTAAACGGCAGTGTTTATTCCTCCAAGTTTGCGCAGCCCGAGCCTGATAACCACACCTTGCCATTATTACAGTAGATTCACTGCAGCCTTTCCAGCAATTTATGAAAAAAAACTTTTGTCCAAACCCTCCCAGCTTGCACAGTGAATGGTAATGCACTATAAAACACAATAATATGCAATAGATCTGAGCCTTTTGGCTAAATAAAGTGTTACTACACGTGTTAAACCAATCAGGTTCATTTGCTTCCTTGTATTAAAACTTCGTTGTTCACTTGACGGCGTGTGTGTAGTACTGCAGTGTCCGTGCACAACAACTTACACTGCTCTCATGTTGTTCTCAGGGAGCAGCGGAATCTCCAGCACCTTGGTGCTGCAATGCAGGACCTCGTGGGTGGGCGTGGAGACGGTCTTCCCAGTAATGCGGTGGACCTGATAGAAGGCGTGGGGTCGCAGCAAGCGGTCGTCTGCCGTCCCGATGAACAGCTGCAGCGTGAGGGGATCGCTCTCCGTGTATCCATGCAGCTGACGACAGTCAAAATACAGCAGCCAGTTAGGTTCAGCTATTCAAGACTCTGTGTCATTGTACACGCCTTTGTATACCCATGACACATAAACGGTATCACTGCACACCAATACTGTTAATATGAATTGATATTTCGGTAGAGGAACAACAAAACAATGGCATCCGCCGACTATTAGACTGCAAATCAGTATTTTAATTGAAATTAATTGCAATCAGTATTTTAATTAAACTAAGCAATTGTGCGTAATTTAATTGCAGTAAAGATACTATGATGACTAAACCCGCTCTAACAGCAGAGTTAAACGTCAGTGTGAAGATAGATACAACTCTGCACTGTGTGGATTACTACCAGCATGCATTGCGCGCCCAGTTCAGTAGGGGCGTTCACCCACCGTTAGGCAGACGATTAGGTATGCTGATGGGACCCGGGGGAGAATGCTAGTTTAAGTGAGTTTTGTCCGGGCAGCCCGTGTCTTGTAAAATTTAACTTGCTCCAACTCTCCTGACTCGTCCTTCCAACACCGAATGACACAAGTGTAGTGAGGTCATGTTGGCAGCATTTACCTGCTGGTGTAATGATATTGGCAAGAAGCTGCATGCTACATGATATAGGTTTCATCGCTGGCATTCACTAATATAACATCATATGATGAATATGTAAAAAAATAACACTACAGAGAAATAAAAATGACATATCATCACACATTAGAGTGTTACTATTAAACTAAATTTGGAGTAATCATATCTCTCTAACAGTGTGAATAAGCATCAGTGTTAAATATTATTTTTACGCATTTCCTTGTAAATTCTTACACTAAATGAAGTAGAATAAACTCTGAAAAGTCAACACTGGCCATAGAGTCAATTCTACTCTAATTTGGAGCGGGACCGAGTGTTATCAACTCAACTCTTTAGGTTTTTTACTGTGTAGGTCACCAACCCAGTTGACTGGGACACCCTACATATTCATGGACACAATAGTGCTGTCTGCCATGTCTCTTTATGGAAAGTCTGATTATGACTACTTTATTATGGCTTTTCGCCACTGTTTGATAGAGGAAATATTTTGTGGCATCGTACATAAATACAAACAGGATACAAACCCTGGAATTCCCTTGCATGGTTGTCAGCGAGGTATAATTTTCTGTTATTCACCCAAATCAGTACAAGGCGCAGAGTCGCTCGACATATTTTCCAGGGAAATGGAGTAGAGACACAGATTATAGCTGTGGTGCAGAGGGACATTCTTTGGGCAAGCACACTGGAGTCTGCCCTCCTCGTGACGAGGCGTGTGGTTGGTCGGTTGCCTAACAACATCCAAACCATTTGGGGGAAGGAAAAAAAAAAAAAGCAGCAAACTGAGCAATGCCTCACACGGCGGGATGGCGAGCGTTCCAGTACGGATGAATGACCGTTTGAGAAACGTGTGGGGGTGGGAGATCCCTCAAGACCGCTTGGTCCGAGTCCACAATGGAGCGCACTCTCTAATCTGGCAGTTTACAGGAGGAGGCAGCATTGAATCAGACTTGTCCGAACATCCCAACAGCGGTGGGCCAGAAACTCGTGCGGTTTAGGGGGGCTGGCGGGGGGGGGGTGGCCGCCGCCGAACGGCATTCTGTATGATGTCAGGGTTGCACTGGGACCTTTTTCTAAACAAAAGGCTGACTGTGGAACTGGGTGGAAGCTGCGGTTACAATATATATATATATTCAATATTCACTCTGAGTTTATGGATCATTATCCACATTTTAGAACCCTAAAATGCTTGAACCATTTTGGATTCTTTAGATTCAACTAAATGTTCCTAAATACAGCTATTACTGCAGGATCATTAATAATTATATTGCATGAATATCATATACTTGGTAAATATGGTATGGTACATTTTTGCATTCAATCAATATAACATTATAATCTTGTTGCCTTTTATAAATCCTGCATCATGTACAATGTGTGTAGAATAACACTGACTTCAAATCTGCTCTTGGCCTTGATGACCAATGCCCTCCACAAGCTTCTCTTTGGCCACCAGACTTAAATATTCACTTCTGTGACTAAAGCAGAGTGGAAACCAGTGAGTCAATGGAGTCTGGAGGAACGGGGAACTGAAGGAACAAGGAAGAGTCTGAGGAATTAAAAAAAAAAGAAATTCCACATTTCTGTTGTCTATATAATGTGTGGTGTATGTGTATTATATTGGTTATGTATGTATTTGTATTTGTTGGTGTGGGTCACACTCTTGAAGTAACATTTACATCAGTAGTTACAGGGACAGTCCCCCCTGGAGTGCCTTGCTCAGGGACACAATGGTAGTAAGTGGGATTAGAACCTGGGTCTTCTGGTTCATAGGCGAGCGTGTTACCCACTAGGCTACAACCACCCACGTAACAAGACAACATAACCAAAATGGTGAAGATACTTAAACTTGTCCGGCAGTGTTTCCATCTATAGAACGTTGGTGAAATGTTTCATTCGTTACTTTTCACCGTTGCAACAAAAAAAATTACATACGCGCGTAAAGGGATCGGTGTGATTCAAATAAAGTGAAGAATACCTGCACAACAGGGTGGTTGCCAGCTAGTGCCTTCACTGCCCCTCTGCTGCCCTCCGTCTCATAGTGGGCACGGTGGTGAGATTTGGGCTGCACCTCAATCTGGAGGGAGTACAGACCAGATCTGGTGGGCAGCTGCCAATCGAGGGCTGGCAGGGATGCGCTGCATTTGAAAGCGAGAAAATGCATGCATGGGCGGCAGATTTGGGAGAAAGTATGAGAGAAAATGGCGGAAAAAATGGTTTCCGCCATTAGATTCACATGTGGGTTTATATCATTTTAATTTTCGTCTACCAACAAATGTGTGAGTGCTTTCAACGTAGAGACATTGGAATGCTTCACAATATGTGCAAATCCCACGTGAAACACTGCAGCACAGCCAGGATACTCTAATAGACAGATAAGAAGACTGATGCATTTTACTTTAACATAAAAAATCTGGTTTGCTATGGCAGAATACATTTGAGATCAATTTTACGAGATCTTTAAACTGACAAAAGGACTAAAGTACATTCTTAGAAACAGAAATCAGTGCTGTTCAAGTGAAACTATGGATGTTTATGTTGTAGTTCCTCCATTCTGGCTCTCACCAGTCAGTTCATTATCGAACCGGCTGGTGATCAGTGGTGAATTTAAAAAAAAAAACTCGTCTATTTACCTCATGTACGGTTTTGAGCTGGCCCAGGTAAATGCGTGCTGCGGCACGTCAAGGAAACTTCTTCCATAGGTGTCCTTCTTGAAGGGCAGTCTGGAAGAAGGGCCAAACTCCTCCTGATCCTCAAACTCCGCCGGGCTGAGCTCTACCCCTCGAGGCTCCATCTTCAGATTAATGGAGAGGCAGGGCTCCAGGCAGGTCTTGCGGGCCTTCAAGGGGACGCCCTCTCCGAGGTCACTCACTCCGTCCGTGCTGAGGGCATTGATCGCGGCGACGATGGCCGAGTTGGTGTACTGATTGGTGTTGGCCATCCAAGTGTCATCTGTCACGCTGAGGCGTGGCGAGGTGCGTGGGGACGGCCCAGGCGAATGACTGGGCGAATATAGGTGGTACTTGAGGCACCCGCTTCCGGTTTCACTAAAGCTGTACTTCCTCTTCCCGCCACAGGGGGAGCTTGGCTGGGAAAGGGGCCTGGAGCCGATCCAGCTCTCATCTGAGACGCTGGTACGGGGAGAGCCTCCTTTGGGGGACACGCAGGGCGACTGCCAGGGGGAGTTCTGCGGGGAGTTCTCGTAGTTGCAGGAAAGGCCGGATTCGTGGGACGACGCCTCTGAGTGGCAGCTCCGAGACGACATGCTGCTGGCGGGGCTGAGGCAGCTGGGGTCACGGTAGCCGTCGGCGTTTGGCAGCGTCAAGGTCACGATGGAGTTGACCTGCTTGGCCGCGGTGTTGCCAGTGCCGCTGCTGTCCTCGGCGTCCTCTTCGGGAAAATGCCCGTAGGACGTTATTTCAATGCGAGGCCTCTCGAGTGCGGGGGTGCCATTCGGGCGAGGGTAGTATCTCCCCCGACTGGCCTGGGTGCCGTGGTGCTCGGGGGACAGGCACGGGTCGTCGAGAGGCAGGGAGAAGCTCAGGCTGGGAGCGTAGCAGTAGGCGTCTGCAAAGCAAACACAGGCGGGCTGACCATCCCAAATCTCCTGGCTGCAGAACGCGGTTAACCACGTCGACTGGCAAAAAGTTTCCCAGAGAGACCCAAACAGCCACGGATGCCATGGCAACAATATGATAATATGAGGACAATTCTGAACAGTTATGAGAATTATTGTCTAATTTATCTGAAAATTTTCTCCAGAAACGACCATTATGATTGTAATTTCATTGTTATGTAATTAGTTGGTATATGCTGCAAGATTGTGCCACTAACACTTTATTTATTTCAATATTTGTTTATTTCAATACTTTACAACATAAAAATACATCTAATCACAAATCGATCATTACGCAGACAGATGATGTCATTCCGCTTTACCTTCCTCCGCGGACTTCATGATGGCGCCAGTCCCGCAGGAACTTTCCTCTCTCGCCCCGAAGTCGGAACTCAGGGACGAGGCGCTCGTTCTCGTGTTAAGTCCATGTAGCGCGTTTTACTGTCCACGGCCACGGATGACGCGGCGCCTGAGGTCTCCGGCGCGTTTTAAAGGCGGGAAACACCTCGCCCGGCGGTGACGTCACGCGGCGGCGGTGAGGGATTCCAGATGTGGCGCCGCTTCCTAGCAACGCACACTACACACCGTCGGCCAGATGTGGAAAGGCGTCCTTCAGCAAATTAGCTGACTTTTTTTTTTTTTTTTTTTTGTTAACCAGCAACTTTGGCGGCACGTAGCAACGTGGTAGGACGCGTTTTAAAACGTCACGACGTGACGAGTTCATAATATTTGGCAAAGTGAAATATTGTTATTTCATGTGTGATTTGTCATATGTTTGTGACATATTTCTCATACACAGCACTGAGATTATTTTTTATAACACACAGACACACACACAAAAAGTTTGATTAAATGTACAACATACACTACAGGCCAAAAGTCTGAGACACACCTTCTCATTCAATGTGTTTTCTTTATTTTCATGACCATTTACGTTGGTAGATTCTCAACGAAGGCATCAGAACTATGAATGAACACATGTGGAGTTATGTACGCAACAAAAAGTGGAGACCTGACCTCCACATTCACCGGACCTGAACCCAATCCAGATGGTTTGGGGTGAGCTGGACCGCAGAGTGAAGGCAAAGGGGCAAACAAGTGCTAAACACCTCTAGGAACTCCTTCAAGACTAATGGAAAACCATTTCAGGTGACGAACTCTTGAAGCTCATGGAGAGAATGCCAAGAGTGTGCAAAGCAGCAATCAGAGCAAAGAAACTAGAATATAAAACATTTTTTCAGTTGTTTCACCTTTTCTTGTCAAGTACATAACTCCACATGTTATTCATAGTTTTGATGCCTTCAGCGAGAATCTACCAATGTAAATGGTCATGAAAATAAATTGAAGGTGTGTCCAAACCTTTGGCCTGTACTGTATAATACAAAAGAACAAAGAGCTTCCTTTTTTAATATAGTTCATGGATTAAAGTCTTTCGTGCTTCCAGGCAAAACACGCACCCAACCTTAATCCCTGGCTAATCCATCAATTAATGCAATTAAATTCAGACGGTTTGACTAATTGTGGAACACTTTCGCATCACATGAATTAGACGACTGACCAGTAATTAAAATGTATTTTCTGGTACATAGACAATCATTAATACTGGAGTAATATCAGTAGAGGCCACGCAGATGCATCCATGAATGCCATTATGATTCATTTTGCATCTTAGTGAACAAATCACATGTAATAATTTTAGAAGTCGTGCTGCTGTCAGAGTAACTTTAATTAAATGCGTTTTCACTCAACATCTTGAACTCGCATGTGACATCAATTATAGGGTGGGGGCGCGGGGCAGCACTGAACAAACATCCAAGCAAGCTAACCATGACAATAACTAATAAACTCCCTCATTGCCACGGATTCCATTTCAAAGGCTGGCACAGGAAGCATTTGGGAAGTGCTGGGCGCTCTTTTTAACGGAGCCCCTCTTAGGCCTTTGACTTCATGGAAATCTCTCACCCGCAGGACAGGACAGCGGTTTAAATGGGAAAAGGGGAGGGTCTCCGCTGCAGCTCTGCGAAACTGACCCCGAGGAGCCGTTACGAGCGCGCGTCCCGGCTGACCGTGAATAAAACCGCAGCCCTGTTGCTGGCACCGCCATGCCGGCTGATTTTCCACTCAGGGCCTCAGCGCCTCCTGGCTAGGGAGGGTCAGGCATGTTGCCCAGGGAACATTTCGGATAGAATGGGGCGTGTTAATATTTTATACCGCTGTTAAGCTTGTGGACCTAATCCATTCTAAAATGAATGTTGATCGATAAATATCACAGTCAAAGTCCTAAACAGTTTGCATTAAAACTATTTTTATATGTAGGCATGCAAAACAAACTTAATAACAGTACAATTTGTTCAAATATTGGAAAGTCAATATGGCTCATGAAAGTGCGGCGTTTAAAAAAATGTGTTACGTTCTGCTACCGCTATAAATTCACACGGTCCAAAATCTATATAGTTGCTCTGAAAGACTTCAATGTATAGGTTCATTAAGAAGATTTAAACGCCGGTCATCTTCAAGTGGAGCACTTTTTACTGCCAGGCCCGAAGAACATTAAACGGCCCCAGTTAACAGTCAATCAAAGCACAGTAAAATGGTCTCCTGAAAGTTCCAGTGTTTTCTGTAGGGTCTGTCTGTACAGTCCCGTTCAAGAGGCGTTGTAAATTACGTACAATTACCATGGGACACAGATGAAGGCTGCTATTCATAAAATTGCTATCGCTTTTGGGATTTCTTCAGAATATCTGGTAAGAGTAGCAGTTACATTAAAAGAGGGGCAATCCAAAAAATAGCTGAATAACAAAGGATATGAATATGAAGGCAGATTTTAGTAGTCCTAACTGTAAAATGTTTATGTCTGAAAGTTGAGTCATGGTAACTGGACTTGCTTCTTTAAAGAAAGAAGGAATCCCGAATTCGACGAGTCCACACAGCAGGAGCCTAGGCTCTTTTGTTTTTTTGGGAATCAAATAGAATCTAAACCACCACACTATGAACTACCCTTGATGTAAGTCTGTGTTGATTGGCACTTTATGGAAAATAATTGCATTTAAGATCATATTGTGAAAGTTTCCAGATAAAGAAAACAATCAATTTTAACAAGATATAATTTTAAAGGAGCCTTTTTGCTTGTAGATATGCTAATGAATTCAATAACAATAAACTTTGATTTATGGGCTAAAATGAATTTTATTGCTCTTTCAATAAACAAAATAACAATAACAATACTGTTATAAAATTAAGGCGGACATAGACCACAAGCTCACAAGAGCAAGTAATCGAAATGTTGCCAGTGCAAACATCCCTTTTGCTTCCACACGAGATTGCAGTTAAACACTCTCTAAAATTTTTTTTTTTACATGAAAAAAGTGGTACAATCAAAATGAACATTATCAGATGCATCATAGGCAATGTCACATCATTTACAGCAGAATGATGTGCATGCATCATTTGAGTGCCACCAGCATTTTATTTAAAGGCATGGCAACTCACACATGCACACGCACACACAAGTCGATTGCTTTCCCATACTCATCCACACATACAGAATACACAACAACAATAAAACATTGCTTAGAATGATAGAACTCATCCTAAATAGTGGTATCACCCTACTCTTTAAAGCAAGGCTCTCAGTCACATTTAAAAAAAAAAAATGATAATTATACTAATAAAACATGTTTAATGGCCACATTTACAAATATATTAACCCTGTTGTTCAGAAGTATCGAATTGCTTTAGGCAAATGGAATTTTCTGTCTGGGCTTTATTTTCAGAGAGCCCAAATTTCAAAGATTCCTCTGCTGGAGTGCAAATTTGCGGTTAACAAATTGGTCTTACGTTGTAAAATTCTGGAATGATCTGATTGGACCATAACAAAAGGGATTGTGTGATGATGTGGAGTCATATAGTCACCACTGGTGGTGGAAAAGGTCTTTACAGGAATTAGTAATACAGTAATGGCTTTGCTAGCAGGTGTCGAGTACAGGTTACCGGTTTCAACGAACCTGGATTTCAATAATCCGAAACTCTTGGTCTTGCCCGCCACGGGTAAATTTGCTGTATTAAAATAATCAAAATGTGAATGATCCATATGATGGTGGAGTCTTTCTGAACTAGCAGGGTCAGGATAATGACCAGATGCATGTTACAGTTTATGAATATTAATTTCTCTAGTGATACTGATTATGTTAATTTAGCATTTTAGAAAGGTTTTAAGCAAGATATAAATGACAAAAAGTCAGTCATAGCTATACATAAATAAGCAAGCATGAGAACTGACAAAAAACAAAAAAACAAAAAAAAAAAAACAATAAAATAAGTTAGTAATAAAACCAAAAAAATGAAGGCAACTACAATATGTTAAGGTTCCTTCCAGTAGGTTCAGCAACGTCATAGCACATCATTTTACTAATTTAGTTTGTGTGCCAAATGCATTAATGGTTTTCCAACCATGCCAGTGCAATCATGTATAAATAGCTCTTCATTGGTCAAAATGTACGTCCAGTGAAAAAGAATCATGACGATAGCTTGGAGTAGCTGGGAGGGGAGAATTTTCGCTTCAGGTATTTAATGATGTAGAGAGGGAGACAGCTGACCATCGTTATTGCTGACACTTTCCACAGGAAGGCTTTGGTTGTAATAAAACCCAGGTCTGCGAGGGGACAGAGAAGGAGAGAGACAGGCACAAAAGAAAAATTATTTTTCATATTGCTTCCTCACTTCATCTATAAGACACAGTGGTATATTTTCAAGATGAACTTTAAGACACATTGGGTGCATTCAGGATAATGTGTTTCTTTGTGAATACATTTCATTACAAGGACAAGATAAACAGCGAAGGAAAGAGGACAGAGGACCTTGCTCTGTGTTGCGAGACAGGCAGGTTTGTTATTTTTTATATTATGCGTGAGACTGTTGACGGACCATATGCATTTAGGAACCTAATTCTTAATTAAATATGTTAAGTAGTCATAGTAGGTAAATAATTATCAGATAATTTCAGCAGTTTTGTGAGTGGTCTGCTGACTTTTTGGATGAAAGAGTGCCTAAAGAGTGAAGTATCTGGCAACACAGATTGCACTACTGACATATTGACAGACATGGCTTTATAGAGTACAGGGTGAGGAATTAGGCTGCATGACACCTGGCTTAATCATTAAAGACTGTATCCTGGGTGACAGAAATAAACTGCTCATAAACTACCAAATGATTCTTTCTTGTTTTTACTTTATTTATTTACACTATCAAACAGGCCATGCCTATTACATACTCTACAGACCAGGGCACATAAGGGCATAGGTTTGTTCATTTCCACTTCACGCTCAAGAACAGTTCTCCAGGTCACAGTTCTACTTCATGTTAGGTCCAGATCACTGATGGTTGTCTCCAGTATAGTGGGATGGTTCCCTGAAACTGAATTTCTTTTGGCCGAGGCATAAAATTGCAAGTTCTCAAGAAGACTGATTATATATGAATCAAAATATAATAGTTTTATTCCGTTTTACAGATCAAGTAGGGAAGAAAAAGAACCAAATGACTAGCTTTACATCTGTCACCCATTATTTCCTGTTCTTGTCACTGAGGGGGGGTGGGGGTTTGCATGTATTACAGAAAGTACTGGGCATGCCGTAGTGTGCCACAGCCCCCAGGGGCTAAATCAAACCAGTCCTGGATTTACGGCAGCTAGATTGTTGAATGGCAAAATGTTTCCAGACGCTGGGAACAGACGTGAGGAAACCAAAAGGGTAAAAAAACACAAATGCATGGAACAGAAGCAAAGCTTAAAAGCATACAGCAAGCATGAAAATGAGTGCAACCTGGACTTCAATATTTACACCGTTCAAGATGATGCAAGGTGGGGCAACAGTCAATGAATGTTAGTAAAAAGGAGAGGCATGATAATTTTTCCTCAGAACTCAAACCTACCCAAAAAAGCACCCAGCGAAACTCTGCCTATGCCTATCATAGACAGCCAGATAAGGACAAAATAGGAAGAAAGGAGGACAGGGGGAAAAAAAAAAAAAGTCAGAAGCAAGCACGTATACACATATAAGCACAATAAATTCAGGACAAGCATCATTGACAGCACTGTTACAGAAATTGGATCAGGATTATGAACTTATGTAGACTAAAATGTAAAAATGAGTATGAGCCAGGTATGAGTTTACTGCTGGCACCTAGTATCATTATTTCAGTCACATGGTCTATGGCTATTTGTAAAACTATTAGGTCTTCATAAAGATATAAAGAAAACTTTGGCACCCACTGCCATATTTATCACTGTTATGGCACATCGCCCAGTTCTAAGATGCGGCACAGTTAAAGACTGACAAAAAGATGACAAAAGCAAAGCTGCATGCTTGCTTATTTATTTCAGTTCTTCATTTTGTATGTTCCATAGCTTTAATTTGTTAGTCTTAGTGTGTAACTTAAGTAATTAAGTCTTATTGCATGACCATATAATGGTAAAAAAACGTAAAAAGGGAAATTGTTTAGATTTTTTAATTCAAAAACGATGCCACAATAACCACACAGAAAGTCCAGAGCCACCCTTTTATTTAGACCATTGACAGCTAGCCCGATCACTTACCTAACCCCAACCTTTTCTCAGACGAGGCATGAAAGCACTTACCAAAATACTCGTTGAGGAAGGCCAGTGAGGCCAGGTAGCAGGCCAGGCTGAAGAACTCTGCCACCACCATCAGCCAGTGCCAGGTGCGCACAGTGAGCGCCACCATGAGGAGCTCAGTGAGGATGAGGGCAGTGAAGGAGATGGCAACCACGTGTACAAACTCAGACTCGAACAGCAGCAGGGCCCCATACATCAGGATGCCACCTAAGCAAAATATTTTTTAGGGCGGTCAATCGATTCATTTATTCACTTAATTACACCTTTACTTAATTAATCTTGCTATGATACTTAGACAAGTGTGGGAAAGAGGCTGAGAATCACATGCCACCAAAACAAATTGTGAGTCCTTGATTTTTGCACTGCTTGCAAGCAAAATGTATAAAAAATATATACATTTTCCATTAATGCAAATATGCATGCAAACCCTCTAGCCAATAGGTTGCATTTATGTAAATTACCTATCAAACACCCGTTGGATTTATGTTAAGACAGCGGTGTTGTCACAAATGAGGAACAACAGTTAGATGTTCCTCCTGTGCTCTCAGACACGCCTACCATCAAGCATAGATGCAACAACATGCTTACGAATACAGGCTATAACTTAATTTACCATGTCAAATATATAAATTAATTGAAAACATGTGTCTTCCTACTTCCCCTTGTGTCCTTGTGTCTTCCTACTTCCCTCCCTAATAAAAACGATTGCATGCTGATATGTTAATGCATCACAAAACTAGGAGGGACACTCTTGGTAAAGAAACATGTTCTCCTGCAAGTTAGTGTTTCATGTGTTTCCTTGTAGGGATTCACACACAGCCCACCTAATATTACACATACATTAGTTATTAGTTAAAATCTCCTACCTTGGTATACACTAATCAATACCCAGATTAAGAAAGTCTTGAAAGATAAAGACCGGCCCTGAAAGAGATTAAGAGGATGTAAAAATATAATAGCAAAACATATTGTCAAAAATATATTATGCAAATTATATCATAATCACCAAGAAGTTAAATTGGTCTGATGACTGTTTCTTGGCTACATACCAGCAGAAGCAACATTTAAATTTGTGTTTCTATTTTGCAATCATGGCATGTGCGGTATTTGTTGAAATACAGTGGATTTAAAAAGGGCCCAGCCATATGCATTTCAAAACCAAAACCAGGCGTTTAATGAAAATGATTTAGAAACGAGTTTGGAGTGGACTAAAACTGCACCTTGGTGAGGTCTTTGTATAGTTCTGGGTAAAGCAGTGCCATCTCAGGCTTCACGTCTTGGTCCAAAACCAGCGAGAAGACTGGAAACATTGTGTAAACAGTGGCATACCTATTTATGGAAACAAGAAACGTGAGAATGAAACCCAAAAATACTCAGCAGTTCTTTATGAGATTGCAAGCATGCAAATAATGCTTACCCAACCATTAAGAATCCTTGATACAAGGGGACAGAAGCAAAATAGAACATAGAGGAGAATACTGCCTACAAAGAGGGTATAAGGGGGGGAAAAAAAGTTTAAAATCATAAATCCTTCATTATTATGAACCACAAAACGAGTTACTTTGAGTCTGCATGTCTGAGCTTCCTACCCCAATGCTTTAAGATATATTGAAGGGTTGTACCTGCATAGTGGATATGATCATGCCACGGTGCATTACGAACTGTCCCAAAGCGGCCGAACGCTTGTAGCTGTTACGGCCATGAACCATCAGCAGTCTCCCAATGTGCTTGAACTGGGTGATTGAGAAGTCTGCAGCCAGAGACGCTTGCTTGCCTTCCTTTAATAAGCGAGATCAGTGCAACCCAGTTACCCCAATAAATATATGGGCTTGGAAGCATATATTAAATGTAAACATATATAATTAAATACCTTTCCTTCAATGCCAATGCCACAGTCTGCCGCCTGGATCATGCTTACGTCATTCCCTCCATCACCTAGTCATTAAAAAATAGGAACTAAGCAATTTCAACAAAATAACAAATAATAATATACTTTAACAGAAGGTTAGGTTGCCATCTTGTGGACAGTGTGGAGGGACATAGATTTCGTTGCATGAGGATTTTTCTTCTCATTGTATTTGGCTAACCGATGGCACATGTCCGGTTGGACGTGTGCTGCTGTAGCAGCCGGACGATCTGGGCCTTCTGTGTAGGTGAACAGCGGCAGCACACCACAGCAGGGCACTGGCATGCCAGCTCCACAAACTCGTGTTCATAGTAGCGAAGGCACACCTGCAAGAAAGGAGCAGGATTATGGGGGACACAATTTACAAATATTCAAAAGTCTAACTCTCTCAAAGAGAAGCCTGAGGGGCTAATGTCTTTGCTGATTATATATATCTCACACACACACACACACACATACAACAATCTCATACATTACGTTATTGTTATATGCATTTGATGGATATTGAGTTGTCTTGTTTATAAAATGTATACGGTGTTTGCTGTTTCATCGCATATTTGTACAATACATTCTGTTGTGTTCCTTGAGAGACACCAATGACTGGAACACAATTCCTTGAGTGTGTTAACATACATGCTCAATAAACATGATTTTGATTCTGATAAATTACAGAAAATCAAATACAATTAAACCAAACAGCTTTGCACTGTGTCACGCAAGGTACACACCTCTAGAGAGTCTCCAGAGATGACCAGGGCACATTCGTGTTTCCGCCTAAATGCGTTTAACTCAAGGTGGGCCTCACCCCTGCTGGACACCTAGCAAGGGACACAAACCTTTCATTTCTCACTTTTCTCTTCTGTTCATGCAGATTGCATGGATGGATGAAAATGCTAATAGAAAAAAGGGGTCTCCTACAGGTTTGAAAACATGAATGTCCTGATTTCTGGAAACCAGGTGAGAGCTTTTTGCAATGCAGGTGGCGGTTTCCAGTTTGTCACCGGTCAGCATCCAAATCTGAAATGATAATTAGCATATTAACCCAATGCTTCTCAAGAAAATAAGTGACATTAGAGCACGTTAAATTGTTAGTATGCTAATGCTGGCACTCTAATACCAAAAATGCTAATGGGGCATGGTCACAAAGAGGCACATACAATTTCGTGACGTTTAGACAACGTTCAAAAAGTTGAATTTTAGCATGCTAACAATAAAAAATGTTAACTGGATGTGGCCACGATGAGTCACGTTAACTTAACGTTGGTTGGTTGGAAGACTGAAAATGTGACCATTGTTGCTCTGTAAAATGAATGCGTTTCAATGGGAGGATGGGGGTTGAAAGGGAGAAGTGCGGGTAAGGGGGATGAGTGGAAGGAGGTTAAATGTGGTTGAGTATGTGAAGGTTAAATATGTGGTGGTTGGAAGGCTGAGAGTGTGATTATTGTTGTTCGTTTAAATGCATGGGCAATGTAAATGGGAATATTGAAGGAAGAAAAAGATGAGCGGAGGATAAACGTGTCAGGATTGGAGGATGTGCAACGAAAAATGTGGTAGGAGATATATTTGTGTATGTTTCAGGGAGGGAAAAAAATAGAATAATAATGATACTGAGGAGAAGAAATCTGAATTAAGAAATCAAATTAATAAGCGCGCGCACAAACATTTCATTTTTTGGGTCAGTTTTCAAATTTGTACACTTGAACAGGAAGTGCGTTAACTTGGAAGTGTGCCCATGAGTTGCTACAGTTGCAGACCTTAATCCCGGCATTCCGCAGGAGCTCCAGCGTAGGGCGTACATCGGCTTGCAGCTTATCTTCCACACCCGTGAGGCACAGAAGCTCCATCTCTCTCTCCAGGCTTTCCACCACAGCAGCGACCTTCAAGGTGCGGTCATGGATGCTCAGCTTGGCCTGGTTGTAGCGACTCTGAAAGAAAAACAGCGAGCATAGGAACAGGAGGGGAAAAGAAGACCGTTATATACAATTATTACTTATCTACATAAAATAATCATTTTAACGTAACATCATGACGTTTCTGAAGTGATAGGTACCTCAAAATCTTGATACTGCTCCTCTGAAAGCGATTTCTTTGCAACCACTAAAGTGCGAAGTCCCTCTCTGGCCATATTTCCACACTAAAGAAGGGTGAGACGACAAAGAAAAAATTGTAAAATAATTTTCTTGGGCTTGAATTAGTTTTTCTTTGACTGCATGTTAAATGCAGACAATGAGGCAAGGAACTAGCTGTTTTGGCAGTTTTACCAGTTTATGCCAGCACAAAACCCAAAAGCACAATTTATCCCACAAAACACTGTCTGTAAGTCAACCTGAACTTAATTTCTATATCTGTTTTCATAATCAAATGTCCCCATCGAGGAATACACGTATATACAGACAATAAAACCATTTTAAAACTTGACTTACCTCCTCTTCCAACCAATCATTGTACTGCACAATGCTTGCCATGGCAACATCAGCACCTTTCATGTACAATGTGATGCTGCCAGTGGCTTCCTCCTAAAAGTGGAGGCAGTGAAACCATAAATAAATACAGAAATAACAAAAGAGAGAAATATGATCTATTAAAATACAGGAAAACTACAGACACACTCACTCTAACAATAATGCCCATGCGCTTGCTCTCTGATGTGAAGGGAAAGATCTGCAGGATGAAGTAGGTGAGGATCTGCCCAGAAGGAGTCTTCAACTGCAGAGAGGTCAGGTCGCGACTGACCAGGGTCAACCCCATTCTCTCCGTCCAACGTACAAGAGCAACCTAAACAAACACAAAACTTGTTCGGTTAAACAGTAACGTTCATGCACTGTTACAGTAACGTTCATGCACTGAAGAAAACCCCAAAAATCGGCCAATCAAACCTTTCATTCCACTAAAACATTTAACTACATTTGTCTTTTGAAGAGAAGAGCATGCAAACCTCGTCTGGGCTTGAGGCCTGGTAAGTGCGGTTGTCGTCGCTGAAGTCTTGGTCAGCCTCCGCCGCATCGGTCTCTCCGTTGATACCAGCCCGTGACTCGTAGACGGGCGTGACATTGTGGCAGAGGGCAATGGCTTTCACTGCCTCGTTGATACGGCTGCTGACACTCTTTCGGACCTTGGGCCCTGCAGAATGCTGGCTCTTGCCTTGCGATGGAGTGGCGGTGGAACTGGTGGTGCTGCCCCCGCCACCACCACCACTGTTGGACTGGCTAGCAGATGCCTTGGAAGGCAGAAAGGCAAAGGTGATGATCACAGGGATTAACGCAGTTAACAAAAGTATACAAAGCAAAACAAACTCAAATGAAGCAGTATTTAGAGCATTACTGTTGGTATGTCACTGAACTTCTTTGACTCGTCCCAGAAAAATGAAGAATCAATAAACAGCGGTTCTCATTTTCGGAATGGATAGATCATGGCTTTCATCACTCAAACCAAATATAGACTGAACCAAACCTTAAACTGAAACTAAAACTGTTTAAGCACCGAAATAACAAAAAAATGTAATATTTAAAAATGATATTACCTGCTCCAAATGCAGAAAAATGTAGCAATATTAAAATTAAAAAATGTATTTATAATATAAGTACCTGAGCATAGGCCTGAGCAATGTGACTCTGGATTTCATCCATTGTGTCTGTTCCATATGACACAGTGCCAAGGTGTAATCGTCTGAAGACCATCTCATTCTGAGTCAGTGTGCCTACAAATAAGTCAGAATTATTATCACGGTTAAATCGACGATCTTACATATGAAAAACAAACGATTAAAAACAAATGTCATTTCAATGTCAAAATGCTCTTTAAAAAATAAGACATTAGCAAGTATGGGGGTGTTTCCTTCCAACTTAGGGTTAGGACTAGTTCAGTTCACTTCAGCAATTGCGTTGGTGTACATTATTCAAAAGTTCCCACCCTTACATGTCAGTATAGGACTGGGGCTATATTGTTCCTTGGCAGACTCTGCAGGATGCTAGACAGTGTAACCTGTACAAAAACTCCACCTCCCACAGTCCTGATCGCAGCACTCCGGCGTCCCTGGAACGCTGGATGACAACTACCGGGTGGAACATCTCGTACCTGTTTTATCAGTTAGCAGGTAAACCAAGCGCCCCAGCTCTTCAGGGATGGTGCTGGTCCTCACCACTGTTCCGGGAATATTCTCATCTTTCATTATCATCCATCCATATGCAGACTTCCCCATGTCAAGGTTGACCCGGAGGCTGTGTTAAAGCATTGATTTATTACACTCATATGTAAAACAAACCAAAAAAAACTAACATTCACAAACCTACATATACAGAAAAATAAGTATTTACAACTGAGAATTAAAACTCCTCCATTGATTTAAGCCTATTCATTTGTACAGAACATGTGACGACATCTTTATAATACCTGATGGGAATAATGTAAGAGAACAGGACCACAAAGCGAAATAGGTTACGGAACCAGGGACCCAGGAACCCCTGCAGGGCAACCATGACGACGGACAGGACCACCTGTGCTACAAAGAGGGCCTTCGTGAGACGGTTCAGTTCCAGGTCAAGCAGCCCTACCTGCAGGCAGACAGTTACATGGTTCAACCCAAAATTTATTTCAGATATCTCACACACCATTATGACTTTCAAGATTTTCAACAAAATTCTTTTTTAAGCTTTTTTTAAGCAACATAACTTACCTTGTTCTTAGCATTAGAGGTGTTCAGAACACTTCTGGTCTCCTTGCCAGTGTATATTACCACCCCAATAACTGTACCTAGCCAATGGGGGGTGAGAAAACATTTCTATGATACCTGAGGTTCCACAGGACAACTCAACAAATCCAAGGTCTAGAATCCAAAACAAATGCTGCAGATATTAGCAATACCTACCTTACAAGAAAACTAGGGTAAAGAAGGGAGCTTGCTCACCAGATGCCACCACAGTGCTGGCCCAAAGTGTATTTTCAATGCTCAGGCTCTCATGAACATGTGGGTCGCTGTCCTCCTAAGTGACCATTAGCAAATGGAATTAATTACAATTCACTATTGAAGAAATCTGTGTATCAATGGCAAAATGTAGAGATTAATGCCCCATTAGGGGCAGTGGTGGCCTAGTGGTTAAGGAACTGGCCCCATAACCAGATATTCGAATCCTGATCCGCCAAGGTGCCACTGAGCAAAGCACCGTTCCCCCAGGCGTCTGTCGTGGCTGCCCACTGCTAACCAAGGGTGATCCATAACGCAATCAGTGTGATCAAGAGTCTTCCGCGATATTTTAATATTATAAGTACACTGATTTACACAGACCATCTGATTTACAAAAGAATAAAAACTCACTCACTCAATCAATGGTGTAAGATTACATACCCTTGTAAAGTTCCCTTCAAAACTGTGAATGTCCAGCAGAGGCTTCTGAGCATGGACATAAGCACTGATGGAGAACAGATCCTGTGAATGAGAAAGAAATGTGCAAAACCTACACAGGGATGTCTTCCAGGGTCTTTCTGAGTGTGGAGAACGTTTCAAACCCTTTAGTATCAACACTTTTTTGACTGTGTGTCTAACAACCTATAAATTACAATAATCATAAATTAATACCAACTGCAGTAAAACGGAAGCCCTGGAGAACGCCACCTCGCAAAAGACGATCAGCGTTTACTTGCAGGGCTGAGAGAGAGTGAAAGTTTATTTTTTTCTTACCACAATTGCTGGTAATCTCTGAGTGCATGCAACTGCTACTTTTAGCTTCCAGTCTGTCTCTCCATCAAGTTGGTCGGTCCTGATAAAGCAGGCCCCTGGCAAATAAACAGGAACAGAAGCAAACCAAACCAGAAATGACAATGTCCTATGACCCTTGTTACACAATATTAGTTATAATAAAGGTCTGATACGCATCATTGTTACAAATGTGAGATTTAAAAAAAAAAAAGAAACATTTTACACCCACCAGTTTTCTCTGTGGTCCTCAGAAAAATCATATCAGCAGGTATCCTCTGGTTCTACATAATAAATAAAACAAATTCTGACTTTGGACGAGGTAATCTTCACTTTAGCTGAATTCGACGTGAAACAGGTCAGTAGGAACTGACCTTTTCAACAATGATCAGGTCTCCAACTTGTATCTCAGAACTTTTCACTTGCACTTTGCCTAAAACAATGTTGAGTTGAGAAAAAAAATCATTTTGAACAATCCAATTTTGGTGACCAACGCTTAAATCAATAAGTGACAAGGGTCATTTTATGAATGGGGAGAAGGGAACATCTGTCCACCTCGCATGGTCAGCTTGGTGTACAGCTGCGAATTCATTTCTTTATCCCTTTTGTAACGTCGCACCTCGTCCACGGCCTCCCTCATCATGGTGACAGTCAACACAAAGCCCTGCAAATCAACAAAAAGACGCTGCACAGATGCGCTGCTGGTGCCACCTCTTACACATTCATGTTTTATACTGTTATGCACAATTACCAGAGGTGCCCAGTAGGTGTATAAAAACCCTATTTTTAATGATGGGACAAACTGGGAGCAAGCAACCACTAGGAAGTACAGGTTGAGGAAAAACTTGAACTGCTGATAGAGAACCTGAAGAGAGAGAGAGAAAAATGGAACAAGCGCAATTAACATTATCAAGAAGAAGGTCATATGAAGACCTTTGTTACATGAGCTTACCCCTGGCACAAAGGTGAACACATTGTACTTCTGGTTTTTAATGATGTTCCTTGGGTGTTTCTCTTCGCTTTTCTCTGGGCAGCCTAGCCATACAGTCCGAGCTTTCAACTCTTTCCTCTTGCGACATGTGCGGAGGAGGCAGTCACAACAGCTGTGGTGGGGGAAGAAATAAATAATAATAAAAAAAAGAATGGAATTTGTTGATGAAAACCACAATGTGTGCACCATGTGCTTTAAAGGAAAAGGATAAATGTTACAAGCAGTTCCTACCATCCACAAAGGACCTTCCAGCCACAAAACAGTAGCCAGCACAGCCCACGCTGTCTCTGGCCTACTCGTGCTCGAGGAAGAGTGTGATAGTCGCTCTCAGCACTTTCAAAGGCCTCCTCAGACATCATTAAAGGCATTTCATCAAGATTGGAAGCCTCGTCATCCCCCTGGAACCTAAAAAAAAAAAAAAAAAAGTAAAAAAAGAAAAAGGGTCAGAATGTTAACATGAAGTGATTGATATTGCCCAGCAAGCAGAGCGCAGGATGCAAAAAAAATTATAAATAAATAAATTAAAAAAAAAAAAAAAAAAAAAAGAGACATCAAAATGTCAACACGTCCCCCATAGATGACATGGTAGGGATTTAATTAAAACTACAACGAAAAGACAAGAAGAAGGAAAAAAAAAAAAAAAAAAAAAAAGTAAAACCTAGAATATATACAATTATAAAATACATTGAACCCTTATATGATTCAAGATTGGTTTATTGTCTGTACAACAGTATACACAGTATACCGTGTAATAATGTTTCACACAGACCACCCCATAGTGCAATCATAAAAGAAAGATTTTTTTTTTTATATATATCTATATATACACACTAAAGTAAAACTTAAATACTGTACAGGTTATAGCTATAAAGTAGAACTTTTCTGTACAATGAACAGTTCGAACAGGACGTAACTGGACAACATCAGGTAGGACGCTTGTAAGTGAATAAGTTAGATTTTTGCTTTATTGGCTCAACTATGTACTGATGCCTATTTATGTCTATTTGAAGATGCCTAATTTCGTTGTGCTATTTACAATGGCACATATATTCTGATAACAGGATATTTTACATTGTAAACTACGTCATACATACATATATTTTTAATGTATTTAGGGCTTGTTTACTTTACGCCGCTTAATTAATTAACTTGATAGAAAATTTTGGATAGTGTTAATGAACGGACCTCCAATATGTGGTGCGTCCTACCTGTAGATTGTTGTAATTTATTCTATTTTACAAATTAAAGCGAGTAGTAGCTCATTGACAAGTCATGTGCCAAGTCAGGCGCTGTCTGATCTGTAATGCGAACAGAAATTTCTCCTTTAGCTTCCAAGTGGTTGGTATAGTTTCCTACAGAATGAAAGCAGTTTTATAAACCTCACGAGATCCTAAAAACTCTTCTGCGTGACAAACGAGTTGTTTGACTTTGACAAAATAATCTCGAAACATTTTTGTGAGGACAATTACGAGTGACAAGTGACCCGTTACAAGTGAAGAGTTCTGGAAAATAGTTTTATTATTTTAAATATGAATGAACGTTAGCTGGCTAGCCAGCCTGAACCCCGACACTCGATTATACTTTTGTAAAAGTAGCCGAAAGCATATACTTTACAAGCGTTTTGGCTACTAAAAGACAAGTAAATACGAACAGATAAAACGAACACAACGCTGTCATACCTTGGCGCTCTCCCAGCATTGTAATATGAGGTCTTTTTCGAGTTCTTCCGCACTGGGTTCAGTGGGATGCTGTCAGCCATGTTGGCTGTAATGTGTTGAAGCGTGACGTCACGTACACAACACGTCCCTCAGAGATGACGTGGCAGGGACTTAAAACCAGCGTCGTTCATTTGAATTAAAACAACGAGGAAATCTGGTAAAACGTTTTGTTTTTTCGTTTAAATCCCGTCAATTGGAAATAAAAATGCCTACTGCCCGAACTCATATCATACGGTCGATATGTTGTCTATTGTTCCATTGCTGCTCTTATCTTGTGTGATTAATGTAAACTTGTGGGATTAATAAGGGATCATCTTATCTTATTTTAATGAATATAAAACAACATACATTTATATCCAATTATATACGCAAATGATAAACAAAGCGAGTAATAATGACTAAGCGCTTTTTTATATCATACTACTGTAACTATGAAGAGCAAGAATGGGGGCAGTGGTGGCCTAGCAGGTTTTAAAGTAGTGAACATTCCCATCATATAAAATAAACAGGAAGAAAGAACTAGCATGTAAACCTCCGGGGTCTTAGTGGACTTCTGGCATCTCAGTGGATCTGCAGACAGACTCGTCTGGTGTTCTTTGGATCTTGTTTGTGTTTCCCTTGTAGTAGGAGGAGCCTGCAATTACCCAACTCCTCCCATGCCTGATTCCAATTAGTGTTCCAATCGGAACGGGAATTTTAAAGATGGTGTAGGTCCACTGAGAGGAGGGGAAGGAGAAAGGGGCCGCCACTACCCGATTTGGACTGCGCATGCATACCCAGACAGCCACCATTGTATGGCCTAAACCTAACAGCTGTCCAATCGGTTCCAAATCGGGTAGCAGTTCTTAGCGGCCTAATTTTTGTTTCTTTCTGCATGTGAATATGAAGTGAAAGTGAAGTGATTGTCATTGTGATACACTGCAGCACAGCACATGGTGACACAAATGGGGCAGAGGTGGCCTAGCGGTTAAGGAAGCGGCCCCGTAGCGGCCGATCTCAAAAACAAAACTGATTTGATTGCATTAGAATTTTTTGTTAGTGTCAAATAATACATATTGACTCCCCTTGTGGCTAAAAATGTAGATGCACCAAAATCTACCATAAAATTCTCACATCAAAAAATGTTCCCTTTGTCAACTTGAGCCCTTTCATTCAATAATATTCAATAATTTTCAGGATTTTAAGCCAAGAGTAGCGATGTAACACATATGGTAACTGTTAAAAAACCCACCTTTGGGCTTATGCTGGACCAGTGTTGAAATTTTTATGAGAGTTTGAAGCATTTTGGGTGTGGCCTATTTAATAACTCCCCTTTTATTACAGTGAGTAATAAAAATTCTCACATACTCCGAAACATTCTCAGCATTTAACATCATACTGAATGATATCAAACATGGCCTATCTAGTGTTTTTCAGTCAGATGTAACATGATAATTAAAAACATCATAATTAGATGAATGAGGTAAGGTAATTGAAGGTAACACATTTGATACAAGCGTTCCTGAGTTTAGGAATCATATCAAAAAGTCTTTCTGTAAGATTCAAATTTGAGGGGACAGGGAAGGTATGCTGGCTTTGGCTCCACTGTGTCTGACAAAGGGGGGTGTCACGGTCCCAGCCCCAACCCTCAGACCACAGAGGGCACAGGGACGGCGACCTGGAAGCAGATGCATGTGGAGCCAGTCTAGTCCATAAAGGCTGTCCTCCATCTTGAATGCCTGCTCATTCAACTTGTTTTTTTGCCCATTGTTTACTGCTCGGTCATTAGACAAATTGCCAAACGCTTGGTAACTAACCCCCTGACCCCTCTGAATGACCATTCATTTGGATTACCTCTCTTGCCTTTGATGTTGCTGTCTTTCCGCCTGGAATCAGACTGCTCCGCTGAAGGAATGGAAACGAGGGGTTCAAAGGGGTTAAATGCTTTGAGCTGAAACAGGGGCCCCTCTGGTTTGGCTATGTGTAGAATTCTGTGCAGCTTGATAGAATTCTGTGAGAGCTACCTGCTTGCCTGCCTTCAAAAGTCCTACACCTTGCACATGGTTATGAGAACTGCCCAGCTCTCCTGCAGATCAGCAGTCCAGAACACACACTCCTGTATGGTACACACAAACAGATAGACGGCACAAAGCACAAACCAGGCAGAGGGAGACATGGGAATGGGTTCTCCAACACTATGCTATGCATATCCACGAGCCCTAATCAGCGTCAGCTGGGCAGGATCAGGACTTGCTCCTGAGCGAGTGACGCCAGGGGGAAGCCGAGCACCACAGTACTCCCCCTCCATTATCTACAGTGAATAACACAACTGTCACGGGTGGGCTGGACATGGCGGTGAAGGAGGACGCATTCACACGATCACAGGACAGGGGTTTAATACAGACTTCACAAGACAGGGGAACATCTACACGCACAATTACCTGACAGTGAACAGACACAAACAGGATAGTTTTATACAATTATATAAATAGACAGCAGGTGAACACGATCAGGGAACATTACACAGGACGAACATGAAACTCCGGTCCGAACTCCGGATCCGGAGTCAACCCCTGCCGGTCCGGATCATGACAGTACTCCCCCCTTAAAAGCACTACCACCTGGGAGTGCCCACAAAACGGTCCATGAAAGGGGGGAGAAGTCCATAAGGACGAGTGGCGGTTGTCCTGCACCGGCGGCGTCAGGCCCGGGCCAAAGCACGGCTCGTCCGTGGGGGACCGGCATCCTGTCCGCCGTCCGCAGGCACCGTCACTCCGGTCAGTCTCCGGCACGACCCGCTGGAAAGTTCGCCGCCTCCCTCGTCTCGGTTAATGCCAGGAGCACCTGAACTGCGCGACCGGTCTCCTCGACCCCACGGTAGCTTTCGTAGGCCGCCGAGAGTATGCCACGCTTGGGGAAACTTTAAAAACATGGACTGGATCTTGGGCAGGGAACTGGCGATTACCGGAGCTGCGTCGCTGGAGTCCGGACGAGACGGGGACGTCCATACATGGAACCTTGAACATGGATCTGTGGGGCAGACGTCCTCCCGACCATCCACGGTTCCCTGGATCTCAGCGGGGCGTAGATCAGCTGCGTCCACATGGTCGCGTCATTCTGTCACGGGTGGGCTGGACATGGCGGTGAAGGAGGACGCATTCGCACGATCACAGGGGTTTAATACAGACTTCACAAGACAGGGGAACACCTACACGCACAATGACCCGACAGTGAACAGACACGAACAGGATATCTTTACACAATTATATAAATAGACAGCAGGTGAACACGATCAGGGAACATTACACGAGACGAACATGAAACTCCGGTCCGGACCCCGGATCCGGAGTCAACCCCTGCCGGTCCAGATCATGACAACAACGTTTCAATTACTTCTCCAACGTTGTGTGTAATGAGCCTCATTTCTATTGGGGCATAATTTCCGTTGTGTTGCACCATTTTCATTCGTGTTGCTTCATTTGCATTTGTGTTGACCCTTCTAGTAATTAATTACATTTCCATGTTGTTATTAAAAGAACATTTCATTAAAGAACTAAAAAAAATTTTCATTTTATAATATTAACTATAAAGAACTATACAGTCCCTGACAAAAGTCTTGTCGCTTGTGTAAATCGACCTCAAGTGCCGCTGAAATATATTTCTAATCAAGATTTTTTTTTACAAGAAATGGCTCATTTTATTCCCAACAGCTTTTGTAATAATGTTTCAGTGCAAGACGAAACTGTCAAAAAGTATTCTAATATTAAAAAGCTTGGTAAAACCCATTCAGTCAATTTTTGCAAAGACATAAGTGTTGTCGCCTTGTCATATGAGCTTCACACCTGTGACTAATAATGGATCAATTAGGCCCAGGTGTATAAAAAGAACCTCAGTACACTAGACCTTCACATCAACTGCAACTAGACCTCTGCAAACATGCCTAAGATTCACCCTGATACTAAAGTGTTGATTATCAAGAGGCTGAAGACCAAATTCACTGTTAATGTGGCAGACACCTTCAATGTGTCTCAGCGTCAAGTACAGAGGATAAAAAAAGATTTGAAGAAACTGGAGACGTTTTTTGACAAGCCCAAACAACTGCTTGAGAGGACCAGTGCCAAGAAACCAACACTAATCGAAAGACATTTCAAAAAACGTGTCATTTGCCAAGGCCCACATCCTGCTAAAAGGATGGATCCTGGAAAAGGGGAAGAAAGGTGGATTTTTCAGATGAATCTTCTGTTGAATTACACCACAGTCACCACAAATATTGCAGGAGACCTACTGGAGCCTGCATGGATCTGAGATTCACACAGAAAACATTGAAGTTTGTGGCGGAAAAATCATGGTCTGGGGTTACATCCAGTATGGGTCTGTGCGAGAGATCTGAAGGCAACATCAATAGTCTGAAATACCAATAAATCTTCGCTACCTTTAATATTCCCAACCATAGAAGAGGCAAAATTCTTCAGCAGGATGGAGCTCGATCACATACATCCATCTCCACATCAAAGTTCATCAAGGCAAAGAAGATCAAGATGCTCCAGGATTGGCCAGCCTATTCACCAGACCTGAACATCATTGAGCATGTGTGGGGTAGGATGAAAGAGGAATCATGGAAGACGAAACCAAAGAATATTGATGAACTCTGGGAGGCATGCAAGACTGCTTTCTTTGCTATTCCTGATGACATCATCAATAAATTGCCAAAACGCATGGATGCAGACCTTCATGATTAAATGATAAATCTTTTTTTTTTCAGTGAAACTAATTCATTTCAATGCATTAAACATAATTTGGTAGGGTTTTAGCTTTTCATATGAGCTATTTCTAACACCAATTGATTGATTAATTAAAAGTCAGGTTAATAATAGCAGGTATTTCTACAAAATAAATAAGTGACAAGACTTTTGTCAGGGACTGTATATAGCAAGAAGTTAAGAAAATTAGATTTGAGGTATCACTATGTTATAGTTGCTTATTTAAGGATTATAACATATGATTAACAAGAAAAAGGATAAAAACGAAGAAAAAAGAAAAGAAAAACCAGCATATATCAATTTAAGACCTTGACGAAGAAGAAATATTTCTCATTGACATTATGGAGAAGTTGGACATTCCAGTGAAAGATCCTTACCAGGACTTTAATTTTATGAAATGCATAGGGTCAGGACGTTTTGGCAAGGTTTACAAGGCCAGGAGTCGCCATACTGGCCAAATGGTTGCAGTGAAACGTATAAGGGTTACCGGTTGGAACTATGCACAAAGAATAGTAGAGTCTAATGTACTAAATTAATTAAAACACAAAAATATTATTACGCTCTTTGGGAGATATTACTGGGACAAAACCATTTATGTTTCTATGGAGCTTTGCAGTGCCGGGGATTTATCTAGACTCTATGCAGAAACAGGACCATTCAAGGAAAGAGAAGTGGCTTATGTGACCAAAGAGCTCCTTCAAGCTCTCTGTGCTGTACATCATCAAGGATATATGCACAGAGACATCAAGCCAGGCAATATTTTCCTTACTGATACCGGTGAGGTGAAACTAGGGGATTTTGGCTTGGCAGGACGGATGCGCAAAAGGTCTAATGCAAGACAAATTGTCGGCACCTATATTTTTATGGCTCCAGAAGTGTCACAAGTATTGCTAAACAAACCATACAATGAGAAATGTGATGTGTGGTCCATGGGAATCACTCTGATTAATTTGGCTGAAGGTAGATATCCTCTCTTCTTAATGAGTACTAGATCAGTTATTAAGCACTGGCAGTACAATGAGACCCTCAAGTTGAAGAAGCCATAAAAATGGTCTACAGAGTTTCACAACTTCCTTGAGGCTGCTCTGACTAAAGACCCATCGATGAGACCGACTGCAAGGCAACTTTTGCAACATGACTTTGTGAGAAACCTGCAGACTGAACAATCACCCCTGAAACGATACATGAGAGGATGCAAGTTTTTAAAAAAAATTAGAAAGTCTTTCCATTAGTTCTCAGAAATACTGCATGCAATTTATATGTTCTTAAGTGAATAAAAATAAATAAATAAATAAAAACACCAAGGGAGATGAGAGTGTCTAAATGAAGCTGCCCTGGCCTCAGGACCATATGATTTTTATTTTACACAAACAGCGAGCTTGCTCTCAACTGGAACAGCTAAACACTAAACTGTACATTTCTGGGACAGTATGGTAGGAGGCCATGTGAATGAGGCCTTTGAGGTCTCATTGACGAATTTGACCACATAATGTGAAGTAATGTAGAAACATTTATGGGAACACATAGGATACTAAAATTACCAATGGCGTGATTGGGGCTACATATCACCAGGCGGCGCAATGGATGGGCCAGAGCGGATCTCCAACATGCAGCCCGAGGCATCCACATACCAATGTCTCCCCTCTGCATAGTTCGTGCTGTATGTTGTCTGTCTATCTATGACGGGCCGTTTAGGAAATATTTCAGACTTTTGTTACACAAACATGTGAAACACATACACATTCACATATGATACTGACAAGCATGCATTTATACTACTGAAAACTTGCTCACACAGATACGATAAATACGTTTTTACTTAGCTTATTCCTGGGAGTTTTGGGACAATGGAGACATAATACAGTTTTTCACGGATACACTGCGTTTTATTGAGATGATACAGACAGAAAGAGATGGGAGAGTGGTGTCGCTACACGATTTGGACTGCGCATGTGTAAAAAAACATTACTTTGAATCGGGTCGCCACTTAACAATCCACAGAACCGCCTTCCAGATATTGTGAAAAGTTTTCACTCACACGAACATCTGAAAAGCAATGCTATATGGGCATTTAACACACCATTTAAGTTACATTTTTGTTCGTTACATAAGAGTTTATCTCACCTGTAACTGTGTGAGTGTTTCATGTGTGTGTGTGTGTGTATCCTTTTTTTTCACCTGTATCTGTGTGAGCGTTTCATATGTGTGTGTGCGAGTTTTCAATAGTATAAATGCATGCTTGTCAGTTTCATATGTGAATGTGTGTATGTTTCACATGTGTTTGTGTAACAAAAGTCTGTCAAAAGAAATATTTCCTAAACGGCCCCTCATAGTCTGTCTCTTTGTATGTGCAATACAGGAGCGTGTGTGGGATTGCCTGCCTGTAGGAAAGCTGGATGGTTCTCATGGCTGTGTGCAAGGCCAACATTTGAAGGTGTGTAAGCAGGGAGCAGTATCAAGCTCCACAGAGTTCTACTCACCAGCGTTGTGACTTGTTTTTACCAATTTCCTTGTTTTCCTTAAACTGTAAACTGTGTTCCTTTTCTCCCTACCTTCGGTGTCCATCGTTTCCCTCCCCCCCCCTCGGCTGTGACAAGGACTTTTTTATTGATGACCTTCTTAGACCATGATCTAATTCCTTAATGTTCTTTGTCATAAAGCTCACCTATTTAAGAATATTGCTATTTAAAGAAACAAGAAAAAGAAATAACTTTATCCAGTATAATTATGGAAATGGTTAAGATTAATTACAATAAACTTTGGGCTGATGAAATGGAAGCTCTTAAAAATCTTGTAGATGAACAGCTTTCGGATTTCCAATAACCCAAAACTTTCAAGTAAACGGCAACATGTTATATATAATACATTCTGATTTTCAAGTAGCTGCAGGTGGCTTATGACCACAGTGCGCACCCTCAGAAAAGACGTCTCATTAAAAAAGTTCTTGAGGGACTAATGGGTCGTTTGCTTGAAGTTAAAAATGACATGGTAGAGACAGACTTCTCTGAGCACCATGAAATGAATGAAATATTGCGGAGTCTACAGTTAACACCTGCAGACATTGAGATTCCAATTCCAAAATATTTTGGCCATGAGCAAAGAACTAATGAATAGCAGATGCTGAACATTTCCCCAGAAGTTGTTGGTGATGCAGAATCCACTTCATTGCAGCCAATTTAACCAAATATGTTGCCAGTTGCTGCCAATGGAAACGATTGGAGATGCAAGAAGAAAATTGAAAATGAGCAATAGTACAAACAGGACATTAAAAATGTCACAGAGAAACTCAGAGACAGGGAAGGACCTGAAATGATATACAATATGAAGGAACAGATACGGCAGTGGTTCTTTGAATGTTATACAGCCTTAGGCTCCTTTCCTGACTATCCTGCTGAACAAGATGGTGGATGTGCTTTGATTTTTGATAATAAGACACCTGAGCAGTTAAAGATAATAGACATGAACACAAGCGAAGTAAAATAGCCCAATGCAAAGGAGCAAAAGACAGATTAATCCAAATCATAAATTATACCTGATGAAAAAAAAACATCAACTTTCTTAACTGATCTCCAGACTGCATACGACGAGTATACCTCAGTGTGGCAGCATCGTAACGAAGCCAACAATTTCAGTCAGAGGCACGAGACAGACTTAATCACAGAAAAAATAAAAGTTGACCTGGAAATTGAAATTCGACGTCAAGTAGATGAGCTCATGAGAGATGAACTGGAATGTCTAAAGCGGGTTGATAACAAGGGCAAGGACAAAGATAAATAACGCAAAGGAAAAAACGAACCAAAGCAAAAGAAAGGAAAGAAAGTTGCACCTGAAATGGATATTGAGAGCGTATTTCAAACGTTGAAAGATGAGGGCATACTGCAGCAAGTACAACATGTTAAACTACCAGACTATCTTGGAGATTGGAACTTTAAATCAGGGGCTAAAGAACCCCTGCCATCCTTGGCAGATGTGCGCCAGCTCATTACACTCTATGCTGTTTTACCTCTAGGTTCACAGTCGGTGCATAAAAATGCCCCCCTGGTGAAGTCTATCCTGCTTGCTGGGTCTAAGGGCGTGGGAAAGAAGATGCTGGTCCATGCCATCTGCAGCGAGACAGGTGCAAATTTATTTGATCTCTCACCTCTGCTTACAGAAGAGTCCCCCCAAAAAAAATAAAACTTGGTTGAGATGGTGTTTACGGTTGCCGAAAAGAAGCAACCATCTGTGGTATGGCTACGAGAAGCTGAGAAACATTTAAAAGTTTTAAAGAAATTTTTGCCCAAAGCTCTTACTACTATTGAACCTGGGGGACGAGTTCTTGTCATCGGAACAACAGAACAACCATTTCGTGCAGATCTTCAGTCTGTGATTGAAATTTTCAACAAGGTGATAATAATTCCACATCCAGACTATGGCTCTAGATTTGTGCTGTGGTCTGAGCTGATAACAAGAAATGGTGGCAAGGTCACAAATGATGTTGATATTGGGTCTCTAGCCAAAAAGTCAGATTGCTATACAATGGGTCGCATTGAGGAGTTAATACGCAGTGTTCTAACTGTGGCCCGTATTGACGAACAGCATAAGAATCAGCTGACCACAAGTGAGTTTGCTGATCATTTAGGGGATGGTCAGTCTGTGACCAATACTGAGGATGAAGAACTGAAAGATTGGTATGAAAATTTTTAGAAAATGAAAAAAGGCGATGAACAGGGAGATGCCAAAAAAACTGCCAAAAAAACTGCCCCAAAAAAATGAAAAGACTATATTATTACATGTGGTATTTTATATTGGAATACTATACACTATACACATCACCAGTGTTAAATGAACTCTCAATGTGTTAATTTTAACACTTTTAAAGTGTTTATATAATTCTCTCTGGCCAGTGTTACATTAACTCTATCTTAGTGTTGTTTAATCTACTCTGATAGTGATAAATACGAACGTTTCGATAGTGTTATGTTAAATCTTACTAAAGGTGAAACCTTTAGAAACATTAGAAAACTCTAATTGTTTTAACACCATGCAAGTGTGATTAATATCTGACTGGTGCAGATTTAACACTGATTAAGAGTTCATCTTATACATGAAGAGCAAAAGTAAACTCTGAACAGTGTTTATTTTGTTAACAGGCGCATTTGAAACATTTTAAAACCAATTGCGTGAAACAAGAAATTATTGGCAAACAAATATTGGCAAATTCGTACTATCTTGTCTTAAGGTGTTTAAATGATAATAAAGCATGCACAACATCTATACACATTGAACTGTTTTAATTATTACTTTTTATTAAACAAGCCCCCACTAATCCATTCTGAAACTTTCCTCAAAATGTCAACAATAAAAAAAATTTATACAACTTAAATAACATACTGCTTGTAATAACACAGACACATACACAGAATTAAAGCCCCACGCATTTGTAGCCTCCCGCGTCTTTAGCCTCCGGCGTCTGTAGCCTCCCGCGTCTGTAGCCTCTGCCGTCTTTAGCCTCCCGCGTCTGTAGCCTCTGGCGTCTTTAGCCTCCCGCGTCTGTAGCCTCTGGCGTCTTTAGCCTCCCGCGTCTTTAGCCTCCGGTGTCTGTATCCTCCCGCGTCTGTAGCCTCTACCGTCTTTAGCCTCCGGTGTCTGTAGCCTCCTGCGTCTGTATCCTCCCGCGTCTTTAGCCTCCCACGTCTGTGTGTGCGTCTCCCGTGTCTGTAGCCACCCGCATCTGCGTCTCCTGCGTTTGTAGCCTCCCACGTGTGCATCTCCCGTGTTTGTAGCCTCTCGCATCTGTTGCCTCACACATCTGTAGCCTCCCATGTGTGTGCCTCCCGTGTTTGTAGCCTCCTGCGTCTTTAGCCTCCCGCGTGTGCGTCTCCAGCATGTGCTCCTCCCGCGTGTGCGTCTCCCGCATCTGTAGGCTTCCCTTTGTGTGCGTGTCCCGCGTCTGTAGCCTCCCGTATCTGTAGCCTCCTGTGCGTGCTAGCTTCCCACATCAGTCTCCCACCCATTTGTTTCGGCAGCTCACTGGTGCCCCTCTTTGATGATTGCAGCAGACTGGGGCAATCTACCGGTTGGAAGGTGAGGGAGGAGAGTGATGTGGTACCGCAAAGACAGGCGGATCAGGTAGCGAGGTTTGGGATTTAGGCAGCCCTGGTGGTGATACCAGTGACATGGGGGAAGCCAACATCTGTGACTTTGTTGTTATTAGCCTGGCCTTGCCTTACTGGCATTTTGCTCTCAGACATGATCGTGAGCTGTTGTCAGCTGGTCCTGGTGCTCCTGGACCCAGTCCTTCATAACTGCCAGTCCCGTGTCCACCCCAAGCAAGAAGTCGATGAGCAGTTTTGGTTCACAGCCAAACATAACATAATAGGGGGATAGGCCTGTGAATTGTAGTGTTGTAGGCGTAAGTTTCCTTAGGCAGATGTTGAGGCCAGTGCCTTTTCTTCGTTGGAGGGAGTGTCCTAAGCAGGTCATGCAGAGTACGATTAAATCTTTCGCACTGTCCATTGCCCTGGGGATGATATGGTGTTGTATGACTCTTCTGGATTCCATATACTTTACAAAGTTCCTGGATCAGTGTACTCTCAAAGTTCTTCCCCTGGTCCGAATGGATCCGGGAAGGCACTCCAAACAGGTCAAACCAGTGCTGCACCAAAGCTTTCGCCACTGTACTGGCTCGCTGGTCTTTAGTGGGACTTGCCTGGGTATACTTAGAAAATACATCAGTAATCACCAACACATTCTCCCTACCATCTGTACGTCCATCACGACGTACAGGTGGCACCTTTCACAATTTCGGCACCATATTTCAATGTCCTTAGACATCTGTCCAATAACAGCGTTTCCTTGCGAGTTGGCAGGTCCGGTACACTCCCTGATTGGACCATCTCTCTGCTGTAATAGTCTTAAGTCGTCATGGTTCTGTCCCACCAGAGCTGAGATCTCATTCTGGACTACTCCCATCATGGTTGTCGCTGGCCCGCAACCTTCACCTGCCATTTGTTGTGGTACCTCTGTGCCTGCTGCTACTGCATCCAACTATTGCCTGGAGAGGGCATCGGCATTACCATTACTTCACCCGTGTCTGTGCTTAATGGTGAAGTTAAATGACGCTAGTTGTGAAGCCCAACGCTCCTAGCTTGGCAGTCCATAAATGGCTCAGAGGGTTATTGTCTGTATAAACCACAAATAGGTGCCCCAGCAGATATTCTCTAAATTTCTCTCACAGCCCACTTAAGGGCCAGAAACTCTAATTTAAAGGTGCTGTAGTTGTCCATGTTTCTTTCTGTAGGTCTTAGACTACGGCTGGCATATGCAATTGGTAACAATTTACCTCCCGCCTCCTGCGACAGCACCGCCCCAAGTCCTCCATGGCTCGCATCCACGTCCACAACAAATGGTTTCTGAAAACCAGCATAGGCCAAAACAGGTGAATTTACTAGTGCCGCCTTAAGGAATTTAAAGGCTGACTCACATTCCTCCGTCCACAAGGAGTGCACCGGTATCTTTGGGGTCTTTCCCTTTCTCTTTGATCCACTCACTTGGGCAGCCGGGTGGTTCAGTGGGGCTGCCAACTTTGCAAATCCTTTCACAAATCTTCTATAATGACTGGCAAATCCCAAGAATGATTTTAATTCTGCCAAGTGATTGGGGCGGTGCCACTACTGTACCGCTGCCACTTTATCTGGGTCAGTAGATACTTCTCCTTCGCTCACCCCCCAGGTAAGTCTAGGGTTGAGAAATATTTTGCCCCACAAAGAGCATCTAATGACTATTCAATCCGTGGGAGAGGGTACGCATCTCTGTGAGTTTTGGCGTTCAACTGTCGGTAGTCTGCACACAGCCTGAGTGTACCATCTTTCTTGGTCACTACCACTATAGGGGACGAATAGGGGCTACAGCTTTCCTTCATAACCTTAGCGTCAAGCAACTGTTGGATGTGAGTTTTTACCATCTGATATTGCGATGGTGGAAGACTACGGTAGGGCTGCCTCACTGGTGCATCGTCCGTCACAGGTATCTCGTGTACCGGTAAGTTGGTGCATCCCAAATCCCCCTCCCCTAGGTTGATTACTTCATTAGAAGTGCTCTTGCTTCCACTGCTTCAGGTTCAGAAAGGCCTTAAAAGGTCTAGGGTAGTAGCAGGTCTGATTTCTGCCATTTGTGAAGCCACCGAAGCCGTGTGTGGTGAGATGTTTACAGACTCCAGTTCATGGCCATCAATATTTCCCGCTTCAATCCATTATACAGTCCCCACTACTTGGTGCGTTTGGAGCATCACATCAGTAGTGCCTACATTGGTTATTGGGGCATATAACACTCTTCAGTTACCAGACTTGGAGACACTAATAATCCTTTTGGGAGTGCTCCCTCGTGTGGTTCCAATGGCTCGAGCAACCAACACCCAGGATTACTTGGAGGTACTTGGGGGCAAGTAACTAGAACCACAGCCCATGTACCTGTGGGAATCCGCCTCTGGGGTCCACCCTGCACACGGACAGGAAACGCTTGCACCTGGGGGGACTGAAAGAGCTCAAATCCGTATTCATTGTACAATTCAGTAAAACAATGACGAATTACATTCATGTCCAACACCCCAGGGACAGCGGGTAACCATTTTGTGGAGGGCTATTTGACCATAGTCAGTTTTTTGATGCTCTACGTTAAACACAGGGTGAGTCTGAGGAGGATTGTGTCTGAGGAGGATACCTAGCAATGTGGCCTGGTTGATTGCACTTCAAACAAATAGGTTGAACATCTGGTGTGCGTTGGTTTAGTTTGCCTCTGTCCTGCCTCCTGTTCTCACAAACATAACTAGGAGTTAGTTGCGTGCGTAGCCCGCAGTAACTGATCAAGCTGGGCCTGCTGTTTTAACACCATATTTTTCAGTTCCATCAACTCTGAGTATTTGGCATCCACAACCTCACTACTAGCAGTCACCTGAGTTTCACTGTACAGCACCACCTGTCAAGGACACTTCTCCCCGCTAGGCTGTCCATCCTCCACCCAACGAACAGCTTCACTGTGAACATCAAGAATAGAAAGACTTGGATTTTGACGCACCAACCTCAGGAGATCTCTACACAGGGCCCGATCACGCACATTTTCACAAAACTGGTCCCATAATATCTCTTTAGGATTTGGCACGCCAGAAGGTGTAACCTGTAAAATACTCCCACGTCTGTAGCCTCGCGCGTCTGTAGCCTCCCACGTCTGTAGTCTCCTGCGCGTGCGTCTCCTGCGTCTGTAGTCTCCCACCTCTGGAGTCTCCCGTGTGTTCGTCTCCCATGCTTGCGTCTCCCGCATCTATAGCCTCCTGTGTGTGCGTCTCCCACACTTGCATCTCCCGTGTCTGTAGCCTCCCGTGTCTGGAGTCTCCTGTGTGTGCGTCTCCCGCGTCTATAGCCTCCAGCGTCTGGAGTCTCCTGTGTGTGTGTCTCCCTCGTCTGTAGCCTCCCGCATCTGTAGCCTCCCGCGTCTGGAGTCTCCTGCGTGTGCGTCTCCCAGGCTTGCGTCTCTAGTGTCTGCAGCCTCTCATGTCTGTAGCCTCCCGCATCTGTAACCTCCCGCGTCTGTAGCCTGCTGTAGCCTCCCACGTCTGTAGCCTCCTGTAGCCTACCGCGTCTGTAGCCTCATGTAGCTTCCTGCGTCTGAAGCCTAATGTAGCCTCCCACGTCTGTAACCTCCCGCGTCTGTAGTCTCCCGCGTATGTAGCCTCCTGTAGCCTCCCACGTCTGTAGCCTCTTGTAGCCTCCCGCGTCTGTAGCCTCATGTAGCCTCCCGCGTCTGTAACCTCCTGTAGCCTCCCGCGTCTGTAGCCTCATGTAGCCTCCCGCGTCTGTAGCCTCCTGTAGCCTCCCGCGTCTGTAGCCTCATGTAGCTTCCCGCGTCTGTAGCCTCATGTAGCCTCCCATGTCTGTAGCCTCCCGCGTCTGTAGTCTCCTGCGTATGTAGCCTCCTGTAGCCTCCCGCGTCTGTAGCCTCTTGTAGCCTCCCGCGTCTGTAGCCTCATGTAGCCTCCCACGTCTGTAGTCTCTTGCGTCTGTAGCCTCCTGTAGCCTCCCGCGTCTGTAGCCTCATGTAGCCTCCCACGTCTGTAACCTCCCACGTCTGTAGCCTCTTGTAGCCTCCCGCGTCTGTAGCCTCATGTAGCCTCCAATGTCTGTAACCTCCTGTGTCTGTAGTCTCCTGTGTATGTAGCCTCCTGTAGCCTCTCACGTCTGTAGCCTCCTGTAGCCTCCCGCGTCTGTAGCCTCATGTAGCCTCCCGCGTCTGTAGCCTCCTGTAGCCTCCCGCGTCTGTAGTCTCCTGCGTAAGTAGCCTCATGTAGCCTCCCGCGTCTGTAGCCTCATGTAGCCTCCCACGTCTGTAACCTCCTGCGTCTGTAGTCTCCCGCGTCTGTAGCCTCCTGTAGCCTCCTGCGTCTGTAGCCTCATGTAGCCTCCCGCGTCTGTAGCCTCATGTAGCCTCCCATGTCTGTAACCTCCCGTGTCTGTAGTCTCCTGCGTACGTAGCCTCCTGTGGCCTCCCGCGTCTGTAGCCTCCTGTAGCCTCCCACGTCTGTAGCCTCATATAGCCTCCCACGTCTGTAGCCTCATGTAGCCTCCCATGTCTCTAACCTCCTGCGTCTGTAGTCTCCTGTGTATGTAGCCTCCTGTAGCCTCCCACGTCTGTAGCCTCCTGTAGCCTCCCGCGTCTGTAGCCTCCCACGTCTGTAGCCTCCCGCGTCTGTAGCCTCCTGTAGCCTCCCGCGTCTGTAGTCTCCTGCGTAAGTAGCCTCATGTAGCCTCCCGCGTCTGTAGCCTCATGTAGCCTCCCACGTCTGTAACCTCCCGCGTCTGTAGTCTCCCGCGTCTGTAGCCTCCTGTAGCCTCCTGCGTCTGTAGCCTCATGTAGCCTCCCGCGTCTGTAGCCTCATGTAGCCTCCTGCGTCTGTAGCCTCATGTAGCCTCCCGCGTCTGTAGCCTCATGTAGCCTCCCATGTCTGTAACCTCCCGCGTCTGTAGTCTCCTGCGTATGTAGCCTCCTGTGGCCTCCCGCGTCTGTAGCCTCCTGTAGCCTCCCGTGTCTATAGCCTCATATAGCCTCCCACGTCTGTAGCCTCATGTAGCCTCCCATGTCTGTAACCTCCTGCGTCTGTAGTCTCCTGTGTATGTAGCCTCCTGTAGCCTCCCACGTCTGTAGCCTCCCGCGTTTGTAGCCTCATGTAGCCTCCCGCGTCTGTAGCCTTCTGCGTCTTTAGTCTCCCGCGTCTGTTGTCTCCTGCGTGTGCGTCTCCCACGTCTTTAGCCTCCTGCGTCTGTAGCCTCCTGCTCCTCCCACGTCTGTAGTCTCCTGTGTGTGCGTCTCCCGCATCTGTAGTCTCCAACGTCTGGAGTCTCATGTGTGTGTGTCTCCCTCGTCTGTAGCCTCCCGCATCTGTAGCCTCCAGCATCTGGAGTCTCCTGTGTGTGTGTCTCCCTCGTCTGTAGCCTCCCGCATCTGTAACCTCCCGCGTCTGTAGCCTGCTGTAGCCTCCCACATCTGTAGCCTCCTGTAGCCTCCCGCGTCTGTAGCCTCCTGTAGCCTCCCGCGTCTGTAGCCTCATGTAGCCTCCCACGTCTGTAGCCTCATGTAGCCTCCCATGTCTGTAACCTCCTGCGTCTGTAGTCTCCCGTGTATGTAGCCTCATGTAGCCTCTCACGTCTGTAGCCTCCTGTATCCTCCCGCGTCTGTAGCCTCCCGCGTCTGTTGCCTCATGTAGCCTCCCGCGTCTGTAGCCTCATGTAGCCTCCCGCGTCTGTAGCCTCATGTAGCCTCCCGCATCTGTAGCCTCCTGTATCCTCCCGCGTCTGTAGCCTCCTGTAGCCTCCCGCGTCTGTAGCCTCATGTAGCCTCCCGCGTCTGTAGCCTCCTGTAGCCTCCCGCGTCTGTAGCCTCCTGTAGCCTCCCGCGTCTGTAGCCTCATGTAGCCTCCCGCGTCTGTAGTCTCTTGCTCCTGTAGCCTCCTGTAGTCTCCCGCGTCTGTAGTCTCCCGCGTCTGTAGCCTCCTGTAGCCTCCCGCGTCTGTAGCCTCCCGCGTCTTTAGTCTCCCGCATCTGTTGTCTCCTGCGTGTGCGTCTCCCACGTCTTTAGCCTCCTGCGTCTGTAGCCTCCTGCTCCTCCCACGTCTGTAGTCTCCTGCGTGCGTCGTCTCCTGCGTGTGTCGTCTCCCACGTCTGTCGTCTCCTGCGTCTCTCTCATGTGTTTCATCCAACATAAATTCAACAGGGACAACAAATAAAACCATCAATAAAACACATTTACATAGTGGGTTACATGTGTAAAAGAGGACCAAAGAACCTTTAAAACATCAAAAACATACATATCAGGACATTGATATATTGACATTACACCAAGCACTGGATAAATCTACTCTGGTGTCTAAAAACCGGTGACACTGCAGCAAACAAGGGGGTGGGGGCAATGTAACTAAAAAAGCCAGCAGTAAAACTGAATAAACAAGCCGCCAAAAAGTCTAACAGGTGAAAATGAAAATGATTCTATATACAATTAATTTTTATTTGATTCTGTAGAATTACAAAAATATAAATGCAATGGAATGCATAGATCAAACTAAAAACCTCTTTGGTGGCAGTTGCTGAATCTTGTAGTTTCTTTGGACCTCTTGGCTGGATGCTCTGATGTTTGATCTTGGTCACTTGATGAACAGCAAGATATGGACAAAGTATCAGTGCAGGAGCTGCGTTCTCGATCTAACTGCTCCAATTCTGGAGGGAAAAATAAGCACTCCATGAGATGATGATAAGACAAAATCAAAGCGAAGAGAACCAGACCTACCAGTATTGTTGTCTCTGACTGTTAACACCATGTCAGGTTTTGCTTGAAGCAGTTCGTTTGTGTCCTCCTCAATCTCAGTTACAGTGTCATAATAAATACGAAGAACTCTCCCTGAAAAAAGCACTACACCACAGAAATCAGATATGAAACTTACCTTATGAAGTCCACTGACGTAAATCCATCTTGAAGCTTGATGAATTGTTTTGCCATTCCAAAACTGATCTTTAACTAGCATATCTTACATCTGAATGAGAAACAGTAACAGTCGCACAAAATGAGCACAACTTTTGCATTTAAAAAATGTAACGTGTATTGTGTATTCATAATATAAAAAAATTATTTACAGAGCTCTGTTGATTTGTGAAAAAAGGTGAGGATCATCACGTGTTGAGTCGAGTTTTACATACACGCGCCTTGTAGATGTTCGCACTGTACTTTGCATATCTTTAAAAGAAGTCACGAAAACTTGCTAAATATAAAATAAGACACAGACAAATACTGGAATTGTATTTGACAAACATTTTAGCTCAGGGGCCACAATGACTTTTAATATTTGACACACAAGTTGGGCCAGCACCATGCATACATATCAGACATAACCATAAAAAAGCAGTATTGATATTTACACAATCAGTAACACAGAAAGTCAAGGACAGATCACCTACACTGCAAATGACTGTACCCAAATAATCGTCCTTTTGCACTTCATGATCACACTGGAATAAAATGTTTGAGATATGTGCATTTTGTGTTTTTGAAGTGTGCATGTCTAATTATTTATATCTAGTAGTACAAAGGTTTGAAAATGCGTGTATATAGCATTTTTCCATCACACAGCAAGTATGTGCCACTTAGTGAACGTCACCAAATGTTTTAACTGCTAAAACGATAAGCTGATAAGCTTTCATGATATTGACTAATTGGTGGATTGTTAAGGCAACCATTTAAAAACAGGAGTATTGGCAACATATGATTTCTCTCCTTGAACAGTGTGGTCTGACTTTCTGCATTACTGACTGGGTCCTGGCAGTTTAACTTTGTTGTCAAGATCATTAGAATACAAGAAAATTGCATAAAAAGTATAGTTGAAGGAGGGTTCAGAACAACACTTTTTACGGCGCTTTCACACAGACTGCGTATTATTAGTAAGTGGCATAAAAATTGCATCTTTTTCACTGTTCTGTTGTTCATACTTTTTTTATATTGGTAGATTCTCACTGAAGGTATCAAAACTATGAGTGAACACATGTGGAGTTATGTACTTAACAAAAAAAGGTGAAATAACTGAAAACATGTTTTATATTCTACTTTCTTTGCTCTGATTACTGCTTTACACACTCTTGGCATTCTCTCGATGTTCTTCATCATCATACAAGACTTAGAAAGGACCAGTGGATGAATTCTTTTTTTTTTCTGGTAAAACACCAACACTACTTCCTGGTTGTGCCATTTCCACGAATGCTCCCTCACAGTGATTAGTCCTCTTCTCGTATCTCTCCTCCTCGGTTACATTATACACATGCGCACACACACACAAATGGCGCATCCTGGGAAATCTCATTGTGGGACTGTCTAAAAGTGGCTGTAATTCTGCACCAAGGCTTAACTTCAGAAATAGACTTCAGATACAGTATTAGGGGACCACTAAGACCTACAGTATATAAAATAAAATAAAAAAGTTTAATAATAGGGGACCTTTAAGGAGTGGTTTCCATCTGGCGACTCTACAATACAGGCCTGATTCTTGGTCCTTCTCCCCAGGTCCCTCAGTTAAGGTGGCTGGCCAGCTCTAGGAAGAGTCCTAGTGGTTTTTGAACTTCTTCCACTTATGGATGATGGAGGCCACTGTCCTCATTGGGACCTTCAAAGCAATATATCAAAGCAAGCAATTTATTCTGTAACCTTCCCAAGATTTGTGCCTCAAGACAATTCTTTACAGACAATTTGTTTGACTTCATGCTTGGGTTGTGCTCTGACATGAACTGTCAACTGTGGGAACATATAGACAGGTGTGTGCCTTTTCAAATTAAGCGGCATTCAGTCTCTGCTTCAACTGGTACCAGATGTGCTCTATGGGGTTCAGGTCAGGGGACATTGATGGCCAGACGAAATTAACTTCCTGAAGTCAAGCTGTGACAATTCTGCTATGATGTGGCAGAGTATTATCATCCATGAACAGAAAAATTGGGGGTGTACTAGCGGAATTGGGGGATGATGATGGGTTCTATGATGTCTCTGTGGTAAGAACGTGCAGTGACTGAGCCATGTACCATAACCTGTTTTGCGCTGACTGGTGATGCCCAGACTGTTGCACCTCCCCCATCAAAGCAAACCCTGGGGACCGTGTTGACCTCAACGTATCGCTCACCTCGCCTTCGCCAACGCTGACGTGACACTCATCAGTGAGCAGGACAGTAGACCACTGCTGCATTGTCCAGGTCACATGGTCTTGTGCCCACTTCACATGTTCATGGCGGTGTCTTGGTGTCAGTGGAGTCACCTGCAACGGTCCTCTGGCATTCAAGCCAAAGGGACGGAGTCGTTTGCGAATGGTTTGTCTGGAAACCCTAGTTCCCTCGCATCTCGTAAACAGGCCTGTGGCAGAGAGCATAGGTCATTAGGTACTGGTCATCACTGCGGTCTGTCACTGGTGCTAGTAGAACTCTGCTAGTAGTTCTGTGTCTTGATGCATGTCTGCTGATGACACTGAGACGCTGAGATGGAATTTGTACTGGCTGACATTTCAAGTTATAAGTATAATTATAAGTATGTTTTGATGAGAGTGGTATTGTGTACCGATTGATTTAATTAGTTTGAATGTTTGATACATCAGGTTTGAGCATCATAATACTCTTAGAGGGACATAGAGGAAGTTGAGAGTTGTGGATCTCATAGCGCACCTGTGGCAACCTGGATGTGATGCATTCACTTTTCCTCATCGTCCAGGTGCCTTTTTGTTTGATGAACTCTGAAATAATAAATTTCTAATTCTGATAAATTACTACAAATCAGAACTGAGGTGGATGTTGGACAACTTTTAGTTTATCAGTTACACAGCTGCTACAGTGGAGAGAGCCAGCAGCCTCTGGTATTTTGGTGTGCATATTTCCAGGGACCTGATATCGATGACACCAGACCTCTACACTAGTAGAGAAAGCAAGTCAGTGCCTGTATCACCTCGGGCAACTGAGGAAATTCAGAATCTCCTCTGCCGTACAAAAGTCACTCTTCTGGACTACTGTAGGGTCTTCGCCTATTGGGTGCATGGTTTGGGGGCTGTACTTCCCAAGAGTGTTATGGAATTATATGGAAGTTATATGGAATACTGAATGGATTGGAACAATATGAGAGATTGGGCTTTTAAACTCAGTGATGAATTTTTATCATTTTGTACTACTAACGCCACATAGGAATTCTTCTTTTCTGTGTATTGTTTTTTTTCTCTTAATCCTCCGAGTCCCCAACATGTCACTGTATGTCATGTACAGTGATGTGAAACATGTTCAGGTTCAAGTTCAAGTAGGTTTATTGTCATTCCAGCCATACACATACAGTATACAGTGAAATGAAATATCGTTCCTCCAGGACCATGGTACAACACAGAGCAGATCAGAGAGACGTCACAATTGCAGGGCATAAATACAATTTGACATGACTAGACAACACATCACCATCACCAATGAAGTAATAAATGCAACACTTCGACAGATCTAGTGGAGCCCACGCCTCGACGGGTCGGATTAACACACTCAACATCAGGGGATCGCAATGCTACGGCTGATTGGTGCGCGCAGCGAGCGTTCCGCGATCCAGCCTCTCAGCCTATCGCAGCGCGGCCAGCCATCTTGCTGCCCTTCCTGCTGGCCGGACCGCGACTGCGCTCGATCGCGGAAGTAGCGCGGCAGTTGTGGTGCACGGCGCCGGGCGCTTTCCCTGAAATAACCAGACCCCCGGGAGAACCGAAGGGCAGGAGCCATGGCGGGACGGCTGCCGGCGTGCGTGGTCGACTGCGGAACGGGGTGAGCTGTTGTAGCCGGAGAGCCGGAGCTGTGGCGGTTCGCGTGTCAGGTCGGATTCCGCATCCGCCTGCGTTTACGCACCTTTCAAAAAGGTCTTTAAAAAAAAAAAAAAAACAATAATAATAATTTTAGAATCTATACAATCACACGCGATGCACAACATTTCGCGGAACAGCTGCGCCTGTTGCCTGACTGTTCTTTCGGCTAATCTTTAGCACGCTAGCCATGTTAATCGGTGAATTTCCTTTTCGGTAGGTTCCTGCGCGCTTCGTCGTGCGCTTGGAATTTCGCGTGTGGTGTGCGCTCGTACAACGATTTGAATCGCCGCACCTGCGGAAATCGCATCGACGCGGTTGTGTGTGTGTTTTTGATTCATTTACACGGCTACACTTGAGGCTCGAATCCAGCCCTGTACTGCGCACGCGCAGAAACACTTCCTCCTGCCACTTCCTGATTCCAGATTTGACTCCATATATGGTCGTGTTCGGGGTTCGCACACAATTAAGTGGCTGTCTACAGCTCGACTGCACGGAAAAACCAATCAAAACAACAATTACGTGTAATTTCTGCTACTATGGTGTGTTTTCTGCGTCTAAGTGTAAATTCTTCATTAGGTTTAATGCATTGTGTGTGGAGAAATCATCCACTGATGCCTTCCAGCCTTCCACCACACCTATGCATGCTCATGCCATTCCTTCTTTCTGGGCAGGATTACAGGGATCTGTTTCCAGGATGAGATGTAGGGAGGGCATTTTGGCTTTTTCATTGGACAAACATATCTGATGGACATATCTTACAAACCACTGCTTCTAGGATGCAACTGGTGGATTGTCCGTCCAAATGTACATTGCGTTCAAGTTCTTTTTGCCCCCTGTAGACTGGTTAATGGCATGTCCTTTAATAATAAGTAGTGAGTTATTATTGTTTATTTAGATCAGGGATGTGCAGGACAATGTGCAGGACCTGAGGGTCTCCAGCGGGGCCTGTCCCTTTACTGATGTGTATTTATTGCACCATAGTTACGGTTTGTGCTAAAAACAGTTTGTGGTTAAATGAGGTAAGATGCACTGAGTGGAAATGCATGCATGTTTTATTAGACACCGCGCTGTAACATGTTCTTTACACAAAATTACTTTCTTTTCAGTTATACAAAACTGGGGTATGCAGGTAATACAGAGCCACAGTTCATCATTCCATCATGTGAGTATGCCAGTGTCTGCAGACTGACATTACAATACATTACAGCAGTGCTCAACAATCAAAACTCATTCACAACATCACTCTGTTATTGCTGCTTGCGTTTCTTGCTTGTCCCTTGTCCAGGTATTGCAATTAAAGAATCAGCCAAGGTTGGGGACCAAGCCCAGCGGAGGATGATGAAGGGTGTTGATGACTTGGATTTTTTCATTGGTGACGAGGCAATAGACAAGCCCACGTATGCCACCAAGGTATTCTTATTTTTGTGACCAAGGAAAACTTAGCACACATTAAACATTGTCACTGAGATTTCTCGTCGAATCCACAGTGGCCGATTCGACATGGCATTGTGGAAGACTGGGATCTCATGGAGAGGTTTATGGAGCAGGTCATCTTCAAGTACTTAAGAGCTGAACCTGAAGATCACTATTTCTTACTGGTAAGAGGAACACTGCACCATTATAGAGTGGTTTTGTATAGGAAAAAAACATTGTGTCTGTGTGTGAATAATATATTCAGTACAGTGCAGAAATGCAGTAAAATACTGCCTTCAGACCTGCGTCATATCTTGTAACCTAGCGGTTAAGGAAGCGACCCCACTGACCAAAGCACCGTTCCCACACACTGCTCCCCGGGCACCTGTCATGGCTGCCCACTGCTCACTGAGGGTGATAATTAAATACAGAGGACACATTTCATTGTGTCACCATGCGCTGTGCTGCAGTGTTTCACAATGACAATCACTTCACTTTCAGTTCATACACAGGTGCTAATGATCATCAGTTTCACATCCAAGTTTAAAGTCAGGAACAGCAGTGTAGGAGGCTTAAAGCTCAGTGGGGATCAGCCAAGCTCTGCTGAGAAGTATCCATCATACAATACCATCAGGCGTATGACTGGCCCCAAATTTATTCTGGACAACCTGTTTTGCAAGCAAAGGCTGGTCACGCCCAATATTGATTTGATTTACACTTTTGTTCATTCACTGCATTTTGTAAAGCATTAAAAATGTTATATACGAACATGATTTCTAGAGCTCTGTCTCTCAACTTGAAAGGAGTTCTGCAGTTCAATCTACTTCAGATCACAGGCTGTGCTTTGGCTTATTGTGCAGAACTTCACTGTTTTGATGACTCACGCCTGCCTCTTTCTTTCCTTGGTCAGCAGAGGCGTTGCAGACAAGTAAAAGTATTTTTCTTCAGTAATAACGTGTCAGAACAGATTGATCCGTTTGACAGTTTATCAGTGGGTGGAAATGCATTAATGCTCCCTCTTGTGTAAGCATCACCCTTCTTTTCATCAGGGTCTCATGTTTTCTATTTTATTTGTTAGATTTTTTATTTTTTTTTAACACACTTACTTAGACAACCGCAGTCAGAACAGGATGACATAGGAGGGTTAAGTCCACAGCATTGGTTCTTTCCTTGTTTGGTGAGATTTGGTTGAGTTGATGAGCAGTTCATCATATTGATTGAGGTGCATTGGTATTGAAATCCTACTAATTATGGACAAATAATGGCTGCCATAGATACAAAGTTCTTAATGTTTTTATTGTCTTTAGAGAATGTTTTGACATGTTTTATGTGAATGCACCTGAATAATTGAAAGTAACAACACCTTGAACTGATTATTGTGTTGACTTTAATTACAAGGCTGTTAATTAGCTCTCATACCAATGGGCCCTAAAATTAGCATAAATTACAATTTTGTTGTGTTGTACGTAAATATAAAAATACAGAACATAAAACAAAAATCTACACCAGTGTCATTGAATGTTTATCTGTAATAAATATAATTTTTTTATATAATTTTGTAGACTGAGCCGCCTTTGAACACCCCTGAGAACCGCGAGTACACAGCAGAAATTATGTTTGAATCTTTCAACGTGCCAGGACTCTATATTGCCGTGCAGGTAACTTGCAGCCTTGGCTAATTTACGGTTTTTATGAGCTCGTCCTCCACCTCATAAATAGAAACATAATGCCCATCCTGAACGTTTGTATTGCTGCACCATGCACTCATGATAATGTATTGTGGCCTCCAGGCGGTTCTGGCCTTGGCAGCTTCCTGGACATCCAGGCAGGTTGGAGAGAGGACTTTAACTGGGACAGTGATTGACAGTGGGGATGGTGTCACCCATGTAATCCCAGTGGTGAGTGGTCTTGTGAATGAACTCCATTTTGTGACACAACCATGTGAGATTTATGTGTTTGAAGGGGACTTCTTTATAAAACTGTTATCGTAAATCACACCCCACTCATAAGCTTGAAAATGTTTTCAGTTTCCCCTTCTTAAGTAGACAAATCCAATATGTAGTTTATTGATTGTTTTACCAGGCGGAAGGCTATGTAATCGGTAGCTGCATAAAACACATTCCCATCGCTGGCCGGGACATTACCTACTTCATTCAGCAGCTGCTGAGAGAGCGAGAAGTGGGCATCCCCCCAGAACAGTCCCTGGAGACGGCCAAAGCGGTCAAGGTAAACTGCCTTTATTTTCAGGTTTGCAGGGCAGGAGTTTCAAAGTCGTGAAAGTGCGCGCATATATATATATATATATGTATATGTATATGTGGTACATAAGTGATAAAAAAAAAGACACTTTGTTTCTTAGCCAGTTGTCATCCACTTGCCTAGATTGTAGCTGTTGTCATTTCTTGTATCACCAAAAAAAGAAACCTAGAAATGACTCTTGTCTTAGAAAGTTGTTCTAACCGATACTAACAGAGCTGGAATACTGCGGTGTCTGTAGCTTTAAATGGTAATGAGGAGAAGGGCGTGACCAGGAGAGCGGCCTATAGAAGTCAGCGGGCATTCGCGGAAATGACGTCATCAACACCAAATATATACATTTGTGCATTTTAACATCCAATCATCAAGCAACTGCAATGCTTCACACGTTTGGAAACCATGACAGTCGGTGGAGATAATGTTTTAGGGGAGGGGTGGGAAAATCTCTGGGCAGACAAAGCATGAGCAATGGGAGGTAACCTTTCCCCTTATGATGTCATAAGGGGACAAATTCCAGATTCGACTGTGAGCTGCCGTTCTCTGAACGGAAAAGCAGTATGGCCAAAACACTCTTTACACCTATCGCCATTTCTAGCCACTGCAGTGTTTTCTTGGGTATTTGCATTGAGTCTGAAATTAAATATCACCGTCAGAGCCCTATCCTACAATGCATGGAGTAAAGTGTGTTGATGCTCTAATTAATTCCAGATAAGAAAAAAATTTACTTTATATCATCTGTAGTTAAAAAATGTAACATAATTCCCGATGACTGCCAGTAGTGAGTGAAAGTGCAAGTTGAAATTATCTGTCAGCCTAAAACCTTGCCTACTTTGATACACATTAAATAATTACTTGGGTGCACTCTGTGAACTTTGAATAAAAGAGAATTACCAGCACGGGTCTCATGGGATCTGGAAAAAAAAAGGTAGGAGGAAAATCATTTGCAGCAAATAATTAATTGCTTGATTTAATTTTTTTTAAGGAACGCTTCAGCTACGTTTGTCCAGATTTAGTGAAAGAGTTCAACAAATACGACACAGATGGGTCAAAATGGATCAAGCAATACACAGGAATCAATGCCATAAGCAAGAAAGAATTCACCATTGATGTGGGGTACGAACGGTTCCTTGGCCCAGAGATCTTCTTCCATCCAGAGGTTAGTTCCTAACCTAGTTCTAGCCATTAATTTCACATGTTTTACACTGGCATATTACAACTTGGTCCTCATTTTTCTCCAATTATTGCAGTTTGCCAATCCGGACTTCACACAGCCCATCTCAGAAGTTGTGGATGAGGTCATTCAGAACTGCCCCATTGATGTGAGGCGTCCACTTTATAAGGTAGGCAACGCCTCCAGTGCTGTCTGAAAAATGGGGTGTTCAGTTATAAAAGTCTGGAAATATCAATCATGTAATAGAATTGTTTGTGTTGCGAGTCATGGAATTCATCTTGGTTTTGTTCTGTTTCTATAGAACATTGTTCTTTCCGGTGGATCTACAATGTTCAGGGACTTTGGCAGACGGCTGCAGCGAGATCTGAAGAGGACAGTGGACGCTCGACTCAAACTCAGCGAGGAACTGAGTGGAGGGAAGCTGAAGGTGGGTGGGCAATATTAGACTTTTCATTCATTCATGGATAACGAGTTAGAGAACATTTTAAAATGTTTGTGAGACCATGCCTACTTGTTGGACAGCTGAATGAATTGAAACAGTTGCATTTTACATACTGTGTGATAAATTATTGTATGTTGGCAATGTAAAAAAAAAAACAAAAACAAAATGTCCCCTTTTTTCCTCAGCCTAAACCAATTGATGTGCAAGTCATAACTCATCACATGCAGAGATACGCCGTGTGGTTTGGAGGATCAATGTTGGCATCAACTGTGAGTTGTTTACTGTATTGCTTAGTCTGTAGCAGTCTTTTATTTATTTTTTTCTTCTTCATATTTCTTCATATGAGCACCTTCAAGTAGACCACAGTAACCCCATCACAGCAGAACAGGACGTAACTGAAGTCTATTCCAAGAGTGGCTGGCTATTAATAGCACTCACTCAATTCTCTTGCAGCCGGAATTCTACCAGGTTTGCCACACCAAGAAGGACTACGAGGAGATTGGGCCCAGCATTTGCCGTCACAACCCAGTGTTTGGCGTAATGTCTTGAAGACTGGGGCAGCGTGGCTTAGCCTGCCAGGATGTGGTGATGGTCCTGGTGGTGGTGGTGGTGGTGGTGATGTTAATGCCTTTTTTTTTTTTTTTTTTTTAAAAAGCAGTGTATTCACCCAGAGTTACAAACACAACAAACTTGTTTAAAAAAGGACCACCAGACCAAACAATACAAAATATTGTACGTATCCAGATTTTTGTTTTGCTTGTTTAACCTCACAGAAAGGGGGACATGTTTTCTAACCAAAAAACGGTTCAAGTTGTGCTAAGACTGTGTAAGTCCATATGCTGAATGATGACAAAAAAAAAAAAAAAACACAATGAAAAAAAAATGATGCTGATATAGATTTTATTTCTTTTCATTGTGAAATGTGTTCAATTCCAGTCTGAAGGGGAGATGGACGATCATCGGACGAGCTGAATATTCTTTTACAAGTGTATTCTGGCACTGTTTATTCCATCGCTTTAACTTTCATGGTCTGACTGAATGGGAATTATTGTGATGAAATGACAATGAAGTCATTTTTCTCCTTCCATTTAACAAACCCCCCATTCAGGTGTGGATATTTTGGAAAAAAAAAAAACGGGGGAAATATAGATTCCATACTACTCCATACTAACAGCTTGTATATTTTAACTCCTATATTTCATACTGTCTTTCTTTTTTCCCCTTCATCATCTTTCAGCTGAAGTTGTTAGTATTACTGCAGAATAATTAAAAAGTAAATATGAATGCAAACAGGCAGACCAGTATTTAGTGGGAGGTTTTTTTTTTCGGCACCAATGAATAAGAAAAAGATATTTGTATGTTTACTGCCTATAAACATTCCAATAAAGGCTCAAAGTTGTTTCTACAGAGTGGTTGCTTCTTATATTGCATGACTGATTTGATGCCTTCACCTAAGATAGAAGTCAATGAAAGTGAAAATATTTAGTAGCCGCATGTGACACACCGCACAGCACACGGTGCACACAGTGAAATGTGTCCTCTGTATTTAACCATCACCCTTGGTGAGCAGTGGGCAGCCATGGAAGGCGTGCGGGTAGCATTGTGTGGGAACGGTACCTTCATCAAGGGGACCTCATGGCACCTTGGTGGTTCAGGATTTAAACCTGTACGCTTTTTATGACGTGTCCGCTTCCTTAACCCACTAGGCCACCACTGTCCCAAGTAACGGTTGTCCAATCAATCCTTACCATCGTCTTGCTACTTGTGCAGAACAAAATGTGCAATATGTACTGCTGACAAGAAGCACAAGAGATGAACTGAAATCTGTAGCAATGTCAGAAATTTTGTGGAGTCTTGGAGTATTCCAGGTTTCCTCTCTTTACAGAGCAGTGAAAGCAGTATATAGAACATTCTCAGATTCAATGCATTCCATCCAGATACGTTGTCTTAAAGATGCTTCCAAGTTTCTTAATGTCAAATGGCTGCTGGTGTGGACCCCATCTGCCTAATCAATGCTGTGATGTGGGCTGTACGTTTATTACTGAGATAAGATGACGCTTTGGGAGATTCTAGTGGCCCCATTTGGCCTGAGTAGTCGCTTTATAATTACACATTCCCAGATTTATCAGTCCAGAAGACATTTCTCACCACTCATCCTGTCTGCATCCATCTCAGCACAAATAACAACCAGGAGAACATATTTACCCTGACAACCATTCACTAAGCCTTTGTGTGCAATTTATCACAGATTTCCTGTTACCTCAAGCATGAAAGAGTAAACTTAAATTTTTCCAATTAAACAGAGGCCTATGATGAAATGTAAAGGTGATACGATTGAAATAACTGCTTAAATAGGCGCAGACCCAACGGGTGCACTGCCAATTATCACTCGACCCACAGCAATTACAGCTTAATCTCACAGGATGTGATGCAATTTTAAACTAATTGAGAGCTAATCCAAGAAGGCTTCACTGAACTTGACCTTTCCCTTTGCCAGGTAACCACTGGGGAGGGTTCAATTTCTAGCTATTTTAGTTGTGCTGACAGCTTCCAGGCTTCAAGCGTCACATGATCGTGATTGTGCATGTGTAAAACCACATTTTCTTGAAAATTACATCAGATTCTTTTTTGCCATTTCTGTTCACAGAGTGTGAAATCCAATGATACACAGAGCTGAGCAAAGTACCTTCATAATGTGGTGATGGTTGGATATTGAATACATTGCCATGAATATATTCTGTAAAGTATTCAGAATATCTTATTTTAGAATACAGACACACACACACAAAGTACATTTTAAAATATATATTATATATCTTGCTGTAATAGAATCATTTCACACTCTTGGCATCTTTCGACCACCTGAAGTTCCAACAGTCCTGAGGTTTAATGCTTTCTCATCATTCACTCATGTTAATGAGCATTTCATCAAGTGGCTTTTGACGATGAAAACAGTGAACAAAGCAGCCAAGAAGGTAAAAAGAGATTCTGAAAAAAACACACTTTACTTCCTGCTGATACAACAAATGCAAAAAATGTTTCTTGCATTGGATTCTTCAAAATGGTCTTCATAACCGCAAACAGAATATTTTCGCCTGACGGAAGGCGCTACCTTTAAATACTCAAATACAACCAAAACATATACAGTGGTTTCCAAAAATGTAAATATATATCATATGTGAGAAGAAGTAAAAAGCAAGCAGAAAAGTAACTTTCAATTTGGTGCTTCTGAAGAATTAGATGTGCTGGGCTACGCTCTGACTTCTATGATGATGCAAGCCCTCAGTCTGGGAATTATTTCTGGCTTTCCCAACCATAATGATTCAAAAAGGCAGCTCATTCACATCTAACATCAAAGAAGTCCATGCGTGCTGCTTGAAGAGTGATGCCGGGCTGCACTATTTCAGGAGACGAAGCACAGCGAAGGCCAGTCGTGGTGGACAGCTTTGATCCAGATGGAAGTAATGTTCTGCTGCTGAACACAAGAAGACCTGATACCCCGCAGGGACTCTTGGATCCGATGAATAAAACATTTTGGGGCTGGAAAAAAAAAAGATCTTATGGAGCAATAAAATGAGAACAGTCGGAAAGTCCAGGCCATGTCTGTCCCACTTGTTCTCCCTTTCTCGTATGAAAGGCTCCAGGAAGAAGCTGAAATGTTACTAGTTCTTTGATCCAGGTGGACAGTCAAGGATTAGATAGCTATAAATACCACAGTATGACACAGACAGAAGAGAAGACACCCCCTCGACACCTGATGTCTTTGCCACGTTAGAAATGAAACAGAACCAGCATCACCTCTTAGAGTAACCAGCGTAACATCTTGTGTCTCTAGTCCCCACTACATGGTGCTGTTCTACACATCACTTGTCTACGGCGTTTATGTTCCCAAACCGCCAAGGTGCCACCAAGGTCCCCTTGATCAAAGCACCGCTGCCCGGGCGCCTTTCATGGCTGCCCACTGCTCACCATGGGTGACGGTTAACCGCAGAGGACACATTTTGTTGTGTCACCGTGTGCTGTCCTTGCTGTGCATCATTAATGACAGTCTCTTCACTTTCACTTTTTTGTAATTCATTGCTCCAAAATAACATGTTCATCCAACACGACCATTTAACCATTAAAACTTGACCATTTAAATAATAAGCTAATGTTCTACCTCGGTACTGGAAATGAGCAAAATAATGACCTCATCCATGAGGATAGAAGCAGGCAGAACGTGGCAAAATGTTGTTTGTGAACTTTCCACTGAAATTATGGAAATTTCTGTCAAGAAGGAGCAATCAGCAAAATTCCATGACAAATTTCCGAGAAACATTGCAGTGGCTGGAATTGGCAGCCGGATCACGTGCAGCAAGTATGCCTGCTGACCAATTAGATCAAATACATATGCAAATACATGAATACGTTTAGCATTCATACGTTTTTTTTCAGAAAGTTTTTCCTTTCTAAAAGACATTTTACTGATTGGGTATGATCTAGCAACTGATCGGTATTCAGAACTCGTGTAAATTGGCTACCACAACCCCAGATGGCACCCGAGCACATCAGTTTAGGCAGCATCGGGAAGGAAAACGCCCAATCATGTCCTGAATCTGTCTAATACTGCTGCAAATTCTTCTGTCCCTTAAAATATTCATTTGGGATAATGCATATTTTATGTTTAGCTCCTTGCAAAGCTATTCAACGTTATTCATGCGTCAGCGCTATGCTTCAGATCCTAATCATTCCTTCATATGAAAGGGTGTGCATGGCTATATATAAGCCACCTATTGCAGACTGCTTGTTCTGTCGGGACGTAAGTTATAGGAATGACACTGCCAGGTAAATAAAAAGCCGAAAAAATGCTATTGTAAGAATCTGTGCCAAAAGGTCCTTTCCCTGAGTGAAACGATGATGTAACTAGATTAGGTGTGATGCATATTTAGCCTATAGGGTGAAATGAAAGTAGCTATTGATTAAGTGAGGCCGATTGATTTTCTGCCCCGGCTACACTGCACCAGCCAGAATCTGGAGCGTGCGTGACACCCAGTTCTCCTCCTGACCATGAAAAATGTGACGAGTACCATGGACAGCACAGACGGCTCTTTCGGCTGTTGATTCATGGTGGTATACGCTCATTATTGAGTTTGGCAGCCAGGACGGTAAAGCCTCCTAATTATAATTTTTTTTAAAAAATGTCACTTTCAGTACCAACATCAGTAGCCAGTCAACTTCTTATTAGGCATCGCAGGAGTTCTCAATCCTGATCCCCTGACAGAAGGTTTTCATCCCGCTCGCTGCTTAATTAGGAATCGGACAATTATTAGCCGCCCAATGATTCACATGATTCATTCACGATTCACTAAATCACAGTAGGTTGAAATGAAAAGCTTTTTCCTCTGGGAAAAGCCCCAACCCCAGTCCTACTAGGAACCCTACAACACCACAACCTCACAGCAGTCCAAGACGACATGCAGGAAGGGGACAGTGGGTGTTCATCGGAGAAGTTAGTTCCAGGTTGGATCTGAGCCGGTCCCTCCACAAAGACATTAACATTTACGGCATTTATCAGACGCCCTTATCCAGAGCGACTTACAATCAGTAGTTACAGGGACAGTCCCTGGAGACACTCGGGGTTAAGTGTCTTGCTCAGGGACACAATGGTAGTAAGTGGGATTTGCACCACTACAGGTGCTGCATGGATGCAGTCAGACGCGCCTCGTTTTTTGAGGGTGCAGGAAACCTCTACAGCGATGTTGGGGTCACGAGGTCGCCTCCATCCTAAATTCCACGCCAGAAAACCGAGGCGTGTCCTGACCAGGTCCCACGCAGCGACCCAGCTCCCCGTTCACGTGGCCCCAGAAGAACCGTGGCGCTCTTTGGCGGTCTTTGTGGAGGTGACGTGCCCGGTGGAACGGGGAGGGACGTAATTATAAACCACGAGGCATTACCCGTCTAATCTCGCATTGGACCCCGGCTAAACCTCCCGCCCCCCCCCCCGCCCCGCAGCCGCCGCCGCTCCGGTTTTTTTTTTTTTTTTTTTTTTTTACCAGCGCGCTGGATCTCCAAGTTGCCGGAGAAGAAGCCGGACTCCCCGTTATGTAAGGGTGCTGCCCAGACGCCCGGGCTTTTTCCACGGAACCCCCACGCGTCGGGAGCGCACCGGGACGTCGGCACCGGTCCGCCCGGTCAGCAGCGCTCCAGCGATGACCGCCGCGAAGGAGCAGCCGAGCCAGAAAGCCAACCCGCCCCAGCAGGACGAGGTGAGGGCCGCTTCACCCGCACGTCTCGTCCACAAAAACAGCCCAAAACAACAAACTACAAGCGCGACGCCATTTATTCATTTTTTTCATGCTTTTTTTTTTTTTTTTGCAATTTGCATTTTGTGGGAAAAAAAAATACGAGTTTCTGTGTGAAATGGCACCGTGGACTGAAGCCTTTGGGATTTGGACACCTTGGAAATGATGTCCGACCGGGGGACAGTTGTCCTTCTTTAACTGGAATTCTCCACCTCTTTACTCAGGACTGGACGGCTTCCTCCCGGACGCTGCTGCGTGTTTTTTTTTGTCACGTTTAATTCAAAATTGGCCTCATCTCTGTCCAAACCACTTTTCAAATCTGAACTGTAACATTAACATTCTTCCCTAGTGTAAAGCTCCGCTTTTCTTGCAGTAAAAGACGGGAGAGGAAAGAAGCTGGATAAGATCCCAGTGACAGAAATGGTCTGTGACGATGATGATGATGATTGGAGATGATTATTATCATGGGAGGAGGTGAAAATTGCGGGAGGCGTTGGGAAAATCCGGAATGGACGGATTAGTACTGACCATGGCAGGCCAAGCGGAATTGTGTGTGTGTGTGTGTGTTGTTTTTTTTTTTTTTCTACAGTAGTTATTTTTATATGCGTCCATAGGGCTTGTGTCCCAAACGGAGGACATAAGTACACAGAGGAGCACCATCGTGGGGTTCGTGTAGCCGTTTAGGCAGCTTAAGCTCGTACCCAGGACGGATGCGCGGTCAGCCAGACTCTCATCCTCACGCTCTTCCAGTCTCTTATCTAATTCGGGTTTCGTGACGTCGCTCTGCAAGGGAGCATGTTTAATTGCTTGAGTACTTCAGGGACACGCTATTATGCTTTAGGCCAGAGGACCAATGACCTGGCTGCACGTTGACTAAAAGGAGACGGTTTCAAAGCAAAATTGTTCAAAATTAGTATTGGTATTGTTTTTTTTCGGAATATTTACACCGAAGAGAAACTTTGGCCCTGAAAAAAAGAAAAAAAAAGACACCAGCTCGCAAGGGCGGCTCGTGTCATCGTTCAGTATTGTTCAAATCGACCTTGGGTGACAGAAAGTGGAAACCCAACCTCCCGATAGATCCGGCGGCATTACGATATTGATCGAGAGGCTCGTGAGAGGATCGTTTTAACTCCTGCTTGAGACGGTGGCTGCATCCCTTTCCTCCCCTTTAATGAAGGAAAAACACAAGACATTCTAGCTTTTGAGTGTAATTTTCACTAGATACCGTCCAACGGTATCAAACTTCATTTCCAAACAGAGTACAATTTTTAAAAAAATATAATTTAGATATGTCATAAAAACAATGAAATATTGATTGGCCTCATTGATATGAAATATTGATTGGCCACATTGGTGTTTTGAAGATAAGCTGACATTTTAATTACATGCGTGTCATAGTTCCACGACCGGGGTGAAGGAGAGGCACACACATCCGACATCATGACGAAAGCTGAGGTTTAATAAACGAAAAAGGCACAATGGCCAAAACACTGAGGTGTCACCGAGCAAATCACCGTCCCCACACACTTCTCCCAAGGCGCCTGTCATGGAAACCCCAAGGGTGATGGTTAAATGTGGAGGACACATTTCGTTGTTTCACCGTGTGCTGTGCGGCAGTGTTTCACAATGACAATCACTTCACTTTCACTTTCAATTAAAGCTATTTATATAATACAGGACAATCTGTGTGTCCTGCAGGTAGGACTTTTAAAGGGTCCTAATGAACATCATCTATGAATGATCAGGACCCAATTTTCAGGTGAACAGGTGCATCATGTCGCTTTTCATTTCACACTTCATTCACGTGACCTTGTGTTGACTGTAGTCTGGAATAAATCTAGTTTCGGCACCTTGATCCATTTAGTTACACCTCTGGTCACTCTGTAGTTTGGTCTAGCAAATGAGACACGTGTTCATTGTTGTTGGGTTTGCTTTTTGGAATGATGGCAATATGGTACGGCTCACAAATTAGAGTTACGTTTGTTTTTCACAGCAGCTTTCATAAGTGGTCTGAAATTAAGGCTGAATTTGAGGCAACTTTTTAGTAGCATACTTTTTATCCAGTGACGAACCAGTAACTATTGACTACTCACGATGATGGAAGCATGATTCTCAGAAATATACAGTAACGTCTGGAGCAGTATTTTTTATTAAAACTTTTACTTCAGGTTTCTGTCTGGGTTGTCCATTTCATGGAGAGCTGTGAAGGTGTTTCTTCTATTGATCAGTTAATGGAATGGGCACTTTAAGAGTTCGCTGCTTGCCCACTGCTATGACTGCACTGTTCCCATCACAGGGACGGTCCTGTTCCCAGTGTGGTTAACCAGACCTCTCAGGTTAAATGCTAAATCAATTCCTCAATTGCGCAGCAACCTTGAAAATTTTATGGGGTTCACTTTATGTTCTTGAAAGTTTTTATTTCCATGGAGGCGCTCTGATAAAGCAGTTTTAATGAATTTTTGGATGCAATAAAATATGTTTCTTGTGTGTATCTCTACTGTTGCTCAGACATACATTGCTTTTATTTCATTATTTAAACAGTAAGTAAGTGGAAGGTTATCTGGCATGGAAGAAATGTATATGTGAACATATTGTAACTATTATCAACTATAAACCTTATTGTAAAAATATGTTTCAAAGCCTATATTCAAAGCCCAAACAAGAATTTCCCTCCATCAGTTGTGCGAATAACATTGAACCAAGGTTTTAAATAGAAATAGGAGTCGTTGTTGTGTAGCGTTGTGGTCATCATTCACATCTGATTTAGCTCATTAAAGCAGCACTTTCGGGTTGAATATGACCGGCACCACTTGTGCATCACATCCAGCTGGTGGGCTCAGACTGAGCTTCCACCTATTTATTCAATGTAGTTTCTGTATAAATAACACATAGAATAATAAAAATGTGGTGTCGGTGGTGGTCATTGCTGATGAATACCTACCAGCCAATCAGAAACAAGGTTTTAACGAGATTGATATTGATATTACGATGGTATAATGAATAATTCTCACTACCTGGGAGGATCGAAATGAAGATTTCAATTGGGTTTCAAGGTCCAGACATATCTAGACATTGTGCCATTTGTACACGTATGTTATACAGATTTCTTGTCTCATTTCTCTCTGAAGTCTTTCTTGTTCTGACATCCTTTTGAAGGACCTGGGTGGGGTTAGTCCTCCTCAGCGGAACTGGAAGGGGATCATCATTGCGTTGCTGGTCATTTTGGCGGTCTGCTCTCTCATCACCATGTCTGTCATTCTCCTCACTCCAGGTACAAATAAAAGTAAAAAAAAGTTCAAAACACAACACCAACATGCAGGATATGATTTTAGTGCCTGAAGGACAGCATGGAGTTAAATGTTTAATGGAGTGCATTTAGAGCTTTGTGATCTAAATATATGCCTGATAAAGACGATCAATATACTTGATTTTTTCAATTTCTACCTTTGAAACAGAACTGATTGACCTGATTCCAAAAAGCACGTAATGCTTAGCACACTTGAGCAGCTAGATTCATCACTTGAGAAACATCCAAGCTTGTGAACCTATCCCTGAACCAACCATACAGTGAGCCAGGCATGAGTCTACTGGTATATTAAGTTTTCTAAATATGTGAAGAATGATTGGCTCTGGGGTGTCTTGTGGTGTTAATTTAGACAGAGGAACATTTATTGCAGTTCTGTTGTCTGCCAAATTAAAATGAGGCTCTGCTGTAAACATGGAAAAAAGCAGATTAAGAAAGAATCAGTTAATTATACAGGGAAATTTAATTTGCAAAACATCAAAGTGGCTTGAAAGACGTTTGCTGCTTTGCTGGTGTTTTAATGCTGGATTATTGAATTGTCTATAATAAACATATAATATTAAACACTGTTAAACATGCTTTTATAGTGCTTGTGACACAACTTGGGTCATCTTTTATGCTGTACTTGCAGCAGACAACCAGGCTGGAAGTGACACTAAACTGACAGTGGAAGACCTATTCAAGGCCGAGTTCATTGTTCATGACCCTGAGGCCAAATGGATAAATGGTAAGTCAGCACTGTTTCATCAACTATTTTTATATATATTTCCCAGATCTGTATATAAATAAAATATATCATAAGGGCACAAATTCCAGATTCGACCATCTGAGCTGCCACTCTCTGAACGGCAAGCAGAATGGCCAGAGCTCACTTTATACCTATTGCCATTTCTAGCCACTGCAGGACCATAGACAGGCTAGAACTTGTATTAATGATAAATAATCTCACAAAGTCAAATTTTTATAATAGGGGACCTTTAAATAATGAGAAATGCTAATCACATTTTTTTATCTGTCAGTTAACAAAAAGATTTGCTAGCCTTGTTTGGGTTGCACAGAAATTGCATTTTTTTTTACCCAACAAGCAGATTTTCTAATTAAAACAAACATATGTTAATGTCTAAAAAAATCCTGGGAATATGCCATGTATGAGAGAATTTATAACATTTTTGACAGCATACTCTCTGCCTACAGCCCATTCCCCTTCCAAAAGTGCATTTCTTTAGTGTTTGCAAGTAAGTTACTGCATCAATAATAAAGAGCTGCTGTCTATGATGATTTATCAACAAAATGCATGTAAGGAAAGAATGATATATATATATACACACACACACACACACACACACACACACACACATATATAAAATATATAAACACACACACACACAAACATATAGGCCTTTCCTAACACACATTTTACTGCTCTGTAAATGCAGTGTAGGTTGTATGATTTTCCTGATTTATTGATCATAATGTACACACCAACCATGTGAACCAACTGTGCACAATCATTGTTTCTCTATTGTGTCTTAGACAAGGCAGGACAGGTTTCAGCGATTTGAGTTCACAGTGATTTTTTTCGCCAGTGATGTCCAGTGAGCTGATAAACAGAAGCGTAATGTCTGCATAATTTAGTCTGGGTACAATGAAGTGCATTCTGATTTAACCCAAGTGCTGCTCTTGGCGTGTGTTTGGCCCCAAGTTAGTCCACATCTGAAGATCTTCACAATGTCAGAGGGGTGTAGAATGTGTGTAATGAATAACTTTGATTTAGACTGCTCTATGAAGCACAACACCATTCAAATTACAAAATTTCTCTCCAATGAATGCTGTTCATTACAAATGATGCAAAGAATGGTCATATTTGGGGCTACCAGTAAGTTTGCCATCAAACTCAGAAGAGCAAAACAGATTGAATTGTTCGAATCTGTGTTTTTTCTGAGGTTGTACCAGGCGAGGTTATACCAGGTACACAGCCACTCACCCCCATAGCCACTAGGGATTTTTTTTTTACTGCAGTAGATGCTGGTTGTGCAGTAGGAGGTTGGCCAGGCTCTGATGATGCACTGTCAGCATCTCCTGTTGAGGAACATGAGTATCAAAAACTAAAGGAATACCTTTTTAGTCTCTGTCAGGTAGGATATTTGCCTGTTGATCCACGATTGCAGTACTGGTCCATCCTAAATCACCATCTACAGGGAGTGCAGAATTATTAGGCAAGTTGTATTTTTGAGGAATAATTTTATTATTGAACAACAACCATGTTCTCAATGAACCCAAAAAACTCATTAATATCAAAGCTGAATGTTTTTGGAAGTAGTTTTTAGTTTGTTTTTATTTTTAGCTATTTTAGGGGGATATCTGTGTGTGCAGGTGACTATTACTGTGCATAATTATTAGGCAACTTAACAAAAAACAAATATATACCCATTTCAATTATTTATTTTTACCAGTGAAACCAATATAACATCTCCACATTCACAAATATACATTTCTGACATTCAAAAACAAAACAAAAACAAACCAGCGACCAATATAGCCACCTTTCTTTGCAAGGACACTCAAAAGCCTGCCATGGATTCTGTCAGTGTTTTGATCTGTTCACCATCAACATTGCGTGCAGCAGCAACCACAGCCTCCCAGACACGGTTCAGAGAGGTGTACTGTTTTCCCTCCTTGTAAATCTCACATTTGATGATGGACCACAGGTTCTCAATGGGGTTCAGATCAGGTGAACAAGGAGGCCATGTCATTAGTTTTTCTTCTTTTATACCCTTTCTTGCCAGCCACGCTGTGGAGTACTTGGACGCGTGTAATGGAGCATTGTCCTGCATGAAAATCATGTTTTTCTTGAAGGATGCAGACTTCTTCCTGTACCAGAAACTGGCAGTAGGACTGGGAGTTGAGCTTGACTCCATCCTCAACCCGAAAAGGCCCCACAAGCTCATCTTTGATGATACCAGCCCAAACCAGTACTCCACCTCCACCTTGCTGGCGTCTGAGTCGGACTGGAGTTCTCTGCCCTTTACCAATCCAGCCACGGGCCCATCCATCTGGCCCATCAAGACTCACTCACATTTCATCAGTCCATAAAACCTTAGAAAAATCAGTCTTGAGATATTTCTTGGCCCAGTCTTGACGTTTCAGCTTGTGTGTCTTGTTCAGTGGTGGTCGTCTTTCAGCCTTTCTTACCATGGCCATGTCTCTGAGTATTGCACACCTTGTGCTTTTGGGCACTCCAGTGATGTTGCAGCTCTGAAATATGCCAAAATGGTGGCAAGTGGCATCTTGGCAGCTGCACGCTTGACTTTTCTCAGTTCATGGGCAGTTATTTTGCGCCTTGGTTTTTCCACACGCTTCTTGCGACCCTGTTGACTATTTTGAATGAAACGCTTGATTGTTCGATGATCACGCTTCAGAAGCTTTGCAATTTTAAGAGTGCTGCATCCCTCTGCAAGATATCTCACTATTTTTGACTTTTCTGAGCCTGTCAAGTCCTTCTTTCGACCCATTTTGCCAAAGGAAAGGAAGTTGCCTAATAATTATGCACACCTGATATAGGGTGTTGATGTCATTAGACCACACCCCTTCTCATTACAGAGATGCACATCACCTAATATGCTTAATTGGTAGTAGGCTTTCGAGCCTATACAGCTTGGAGTAAGACAACATGCATGAAGAGGATGATGTGGACAAAATACTCATTTGCCTAATAATTCTGCACTCCCTGTAGTTTCACAGCCACTTTTTCCTTTAGTAGGTTCTTTCGCATTGTACGCCCATTTGTTGTGTTTGTGTCTGAAGCCTGGACATTTTAGAGGTCAAGATCTTTTCCAGAAACAGCATTGTTGTTTGGAGGACTGGAACCAATGGTGTCACGATGGTGTCACTTTGTATCTCATCAGTGCTAAAGACAGGCCCTTCTGTTAGCTCTCTATAGACTCCTCGTTCAGCCTCACCATTTGCTGAAGGAAGTGACATGACAAAATTATTACTCTCTGGCAAACTTCTTGAAATGACTTTTTGTGCCCCCTTGTCTGTCAGCAGTTTGTCTGACCATCCCATAGGCTGGTCGCCTATGAACCAGAAGACCCAGGTTCAAGTTCCTCTTACTACCATTATGTCCCTGAGCAAGACATGTAACCCTAAGTTGCCCCAGGGGGGACTGTCCCCTGTAACTACTGATTGTAAGTCGCTCTGGATAAAGGCGTCTGATAAACGGCGTAAATCTAAATGTAAACGTAAATGTAATCTTGCAGAGATGCATTTTTACGGCAGTTGCAAACATTTTCACTTTGTAAATATGACAGTTCTTAGTAATACTGCTTCTTCTTATACTAACTGATATCTGCAGTAATCCTTTTCCAGGGTAATGGAGTGTAGAGTGGGTGGGTGGTAGTAGCCTAGTGGGTAACACACTCGCCTATGAACCAGAAGACCCGGGTTCAAATCCCACTTACTACCATTGTGTCCCTGAGCAAGACACTTAACCCTAAGTTGCTCCAGGGAGACTGTCCCTGTATCTACTGATTGTAAGTCGCTCTGGATAAGGGCGTCTGATAAATGCTGTAAATGTGTAGAGGATTTTTCTTTTGGGGTCTTTTCGATTCAAAACACTCTCTCCATGATGTTATCATCTCTTTTATTTCCTGCTCCATACATGGCTAATACACAGGCTGTGTCTGCACTTAACAATGCCCTGATGGACAAGATGTAGGTGCTGTAATAACTCTGGAAGGCAGTGCCATCCTATCTCCAAACACATAGTACCAACTGACGAGTTTAGCTGTGTCTCAAGCAACCAGAACCCTCTTTTGGAATCTAGTAATAGTGTTAATAGTTTTAAACTGAAGACAGCATTTTCCTCACAGGAAATTAATTCAGGAGATTCAGGATCCACCTCACACATCCTAAAAATGTACTTGATGCCTTTTAGTAAATTCCTTTAACCTTGAAATTAGGTGTATGATGTTAAACTGGACAAACATGCATGTAGACTGAAACAAGCAAAGTTTAGTAGAAGCAAATAATTTTGGATTTTACTGAAGAAAAACATACAGTTACAGTACAGCTAATGGGTGTATGGGTGGGTTAACTTTCACAAAATGCCTGCTTCACACTGGACTGAAGTCAAGACTCCAACTAAAGCCTCTGTTGTAGCATCAGTGTCATGATTCACGACGTGACCTCTTTCCAGCATTGACATTCTTGACATTTCCTAGTGCAACTCGAGTTCATTTGTGCAAGACATATAGACAGACCCAGACTATTGTACTAAATCTTCCACATTTCTATGGGTGATGATTATTTTTTTGGTGTATATTTACCATAAAAGAACAGTGTCATCTTTCACTGTCCTTCACTGTCCTTCTCTAGGTCACCCTATAATGAATGCACCTTAATGTAAGGTCGCGTCACAATTTTTCTTTTGACAAATGTGTATCTTGCATGGTCCTTTCATGCTTACCAAGCAGGTTCTTTTTAAAAGTTGGATGGGTTTGTGCTAAATGATCAAGTGCTATTGATCATTTAGCTGTGTCAATGACTCTTTGTGATTATAAGATATTTGCGCTTCTGCTGACCTGGGTGGTGCACAATGTTTCTGTAAATAGAAAGTGGGCCTAAAAATATTGATTAAAATGCTTGTTTATTATATTGAGTGCTGTATAACTCATAATCCTTTCTCATGGTGACATTTCAGATTTTTTACAGGGGCAATCCGCAGCCTTCGGCACAACATGGACTGAATCATTTAATACATTGATGCATTTTTCATGTTTCTGTGTCACACCAGGGCTTTCAACTTCAGCTTCTTAACCCTTGCTTACAAAGTCACCATTTTAAATGAAAGAACCCCTAGTTTCCTATGTCCCTTTTAAAGAAGTGAGCGATGTATGATTTAAAAAAAAAAAAAACACTTAAAAGGCATCTCGAGTGAAAGAGTATGACATAGTAGTTCACAGTAGCCACATTTCTTCTTGTGGCTAGGTTAATAAATTATCTGAATGTATACACACATGTGTAATATATGTAGGAATTACAGATGTTAATGAATTCTCGAAAGATCTGAATTCATTATTCAAATAGCTTTAGGCATAAGCCAATACTAACCATGCATTAGCAATTTTTGGCACGGATACCATTACTTTTTAAGGGAATTATTTGATTTGACAAGCATAGCAGAGTTTGTCTGGAATACTAGTGAGAGCTGAGACATGAGACAAATTGAAGCTTTTTTTTTATATGTGGCCATAGGGCCTGATATCTTCATGTTATGGTGCACAAATGCACAATATTTCAATTGCAAAATATATTGATATTTTAACCATCTATAAAGTGTGAGTGAATGGTGTGTGTGTGGGTTCACCTCAATGGCCCGACTGCCACAGCCCTAAACAACGGGACTGAGCGTTTGGGGAAAGTGAGTGACATCGTGTGGGGTTCAGTACAGTTTAGTGTTTATTGTAGCTCAGTTCTGTCTGACTGGTAGTGAAGGTCCATCTTCTGCTGAGAGGGTGCTTCACATTGTTGAGGACCTTTCTGGTGGAGTGGGTGGTATAAATGTCCAAGACAGAACTTGTCAGCTTGTAATGTAAGCAGCATTCCTGCAGGCTGTAAGGAGCAACCTCATAATGGAAACTTCATAAAGACCAGCTATAATAAGTCATGATAAGCCACAAAATCTTTTGTATAGTATGAAGAGTGAGAATGCATGAATGTATGAAAAAAGGTTTTTGTGGAGTTTTGATGAGTTCTCTTGTACTGATGAGCCCTCGGGACAGAAGTGACAGGAATAATCGTTGGTGTGAGAGAGCGGCGGGCAATGGAACCGTCAGTCAAGCCCATAATAACCACAAAAATGCAACTGCAACATCTTATTAGGAGGAAAGAGGAAGATTAAAAAGTTGAAGGATGAGTGATTATCTGCTGCTGTCCTCTAGAAGGATCATTACTTTTGGCAGAGATCCTCTTGTTAAACCTCTAAAGGCTCCAGACATGTTTCTCATACACCATGGTATAAAATCCTTTGTCTCGCCAACTTGTGTCCATTAGTGGCGAAATTAAACTTTAATGTGTCCCTTTCATGTTCATATTCCATGTGCCTCGGACTCCTAATGCTCTGGATAATTATTATAGGCTACGGTAGGAGGAATTCAGCGGCAAAAAATTACTAGCACTTTAAGAGCTGTGCTCTGCATGGAAACTGGACTGCTTATGGAAATTAAACAGAGTGTGCAATGATGCTTCCGAACAGTTTGAGTAATTGGAATCATTCAAGTGCATTTTAAGCTCATTAGCTTAACCTGTAACAATAATGGGGCTGTTTAACCGGGGTGTTGCCAGCACAAATGAGTTGTCAACTGAGTTGTCAGTTGTTAAAGCGTGCATGAAAGCGTTGGGATGAAAGGAAACGTAGGGATGAAAGCTTTGATTAAGGAAAATAATCAACAGAGCAAGGCAGGGTATCATGCAAAAAAACCAGGACACAAACCCTTGTTCTTTTCTGTATGTTTTTGTCTTTCAGACTCAGAAATCCTTTACAGGAACCATGAGGGGCATGTCATCAGATTTAATATCCTGACAAATGAAACCAGCATTGTACTAAAAAACAGCACATTTGTAAGTTTTGAAATGAACAAACTCATTCATACACACTTAGCGTAACGTATAAACACATTTGTATGAAATATATATGTTTGTCCATTTAAAACTTTTGTTTGGTTCGTACACACACTCACACACTTTGCTTGTTATTGTATTGTATTGTATGTACATCACATATTTGGTCCATATGCTGCATCTGTTTTTGTCGTCCAGGTTACTTTTAAAGCCACAAAATACTCGATAAGCCCTGACATGAAGCACGCGCTTTTTGGTTATGACGTTAAAGAGGTACGTACTGTATTTTGTATTGTGTATAATGAAATAAAATCAGTTGTGTATTATATATTCAGCTTACCCTACACATTTGAAAGTCTATGGTTATTTAGATTTTTTCTTGTTTTCCAAGAAGTAAAAACAGAAAATTTGTTAGAACAGAGTATTTTACAAAATAAATAAGAAATTGTCATTGATGACTAAGGTTGTAGTCAAACTCACTTTTGCCGTTTTACCAGATGCTCAGCTAGTCTGAAGGCATTAAGTTTTCTTGCATCTTTAATCAGTGCCACAGTTTTCTTGCTTTAATGAACAAAGCATTCTTTTGGAACACATAATGGCCCTCTTTACATTTATGCAGAGCATCCTTTTTATACATTCCCAGCTACCAGTCATTTACAATATTATAATATTATAATATCAAATTAAAGAAAAAATGTGTCATTAGGTGTTACACAGCATTCATAACTTAACTAAAGTGTCTGAAAAGCATAATGTTGAATGCTTTCAGTAGCAATTATATTTAAAAAAAAAAAAAATTCTCAATTTGTCATCACTCTTAGACACCTTGCAATACTCACTGTGCACAGAGGTGTTTCTCAAGGGCTGACAGACTCTACAAGTAATGGTGATGAGTGCTGGGTAGCCCTGTGAATTTATGCCTACGGCCCAAAGAGACTCTAGAGTCGCCTCTGACTGTGCATTTTATAGCTTTCTATATATAAGGCTTTACACCATCATCAGCTTCTGAGGACATACTGAGGACGTACTTCCATCATGTCCTCTTTATGGCAGGAAGTTAATCAAGATAACTCTGTACCAATAGAAGAAATTCTCCAGGCAACTCTGAGAGGACAATGTGTCCTCTGTTTGACGACTTAGGGGGTGGTTTAAGTATTACTTTGTTGTTTGTTTAAAATTCAACACTATATTACTGAATGGCTATGTCCTCTCTCTCAATTTTTTAAAGGTTTTCAGATTTTCCTTCACTGCATCCTACATCATTTACAACATTCAAACAAGGTAAGTTCTGGTTTTTAGCGGGTGCTAAATCCAGAGTGACTTACATTTAGTAATTACATGGACAATCCAGGTAAAGTTGGCCAGGGACACAATGGTAGAAAGTGGGGTTTGAACCTGTGACTTTGTGGTCTTCATAGGTGTTACCCACTAGGATACTACCACAATACATTTTAAGTGTGTAATACAGTTACTGTGAAATGCAATACAATTGCAATGCATTGTATAAATAACATCATGTCAACCTTTAGGATCGCATAATCATGAAATAATGGCTGTCCGGTCTGTCATTTTAGGGAGGCCTGGGAACTGGATCCTCCTGAGGTGCAAAATTCCAGGTTGCAGCATGCAGCTTGGGGAATGCATGGACAACAACTGGTGAGGCTCTTTAATTTCGATTGGACCTTACTTTTATTACAGGCTACAGCATTTAACTGAAATACATTCTTGAACAAAATTTTTATACTGGTGAAAAATGACAAGTGTTCACATTTGGCAAAAAGCCCTTCTGTCTTTGAATGTGGCAGAACTGCTGAACTACACAAGTGAGGTCTGTGACAGCGCGACATCACTGCTAGTCATTTTTTTTTAATGCAGCAAGACTGCATTGCTGAGATCATTTCAGTGATCCTCTCTTTAACACAAGAGAGTGTTGATGCTGGAGATCATTCCGTCATGCCGATGGATGCTGGATGCTTTAGAAGGAGGGTGATGCTTGAAGAGGAGGATGGCCTGGTGTCAAGAAGGGCAGGAAAGAAGCAAATTTTCTCCAAGAAAAATATCAAGGACAGATTGATATTCTGTAGAAAGTACAGGGATTGGACTGCTGAGGACTGCTGGGGTGAAGACATTTTCTCAGATGAAACCCCTTCCGGATTATTTGGGGCATCTGGAAAAATGATTGTCCGGATAAGAAAAGGTGAGCGCCACCATCAGTCCTGTCTCGTGCCAACAATAAAGCATCCTGAGACCATTCATGTGAAGGGCTGCTTCTCATCCAAGGGAGTGGCCTCCTTCAGAACACAGCCATGAATAAAGAATGGAACCAAAACATCCTCCTACAGCAACTTCTCCCAATCATCCAAGAACAGTTTGGTGAAGAACTAGTCCTTTTCCAAAATTTTGGGTCCATGGGCGGGAAACCCTCTCAGAACTTAATCCAATTGAGAACTTGTGGTAAATCCTCAAGAGGCGGGTGGACAAACAAAAATGCAAAAAATGCCTGGGTGAATTGAAGAGGTCTTGAAAAAATAAAGGGCCAACACTGCAAATGTTGACTCTTTGCATAAACTTGATGTAATTGTCAATGAAGGCCTTAGAAATGCATAAAATGCTTGTAATGGCGTATAAAAAAAAATGGCGTATATAATGCTTGTACTTCAGAACACCACAGAAACAACTGACAAAAAAAAAAAAATCTAAAGAAATTTGTAAAAATCCAGTATTTGTGTCATTCTCAAAACCTGTGGCCATGACAGTAGTGTGATCACTAAATGTTCCTAAATGACGAATGTTTTGTTCCTGGCACGTGGCACATTTGAGCTTTAAACCATGCTGTCTTAAAGCTGAGCCAATCGATTTCAACTGAAAATTGATGTAATGTTGAAATGTCTCTAGTTCCAACTGTGGGGTGTTTAGTTATTTTGGAAGTGGAAACGTCCTCAGTGGGGTCAGTGCCTGAGTGTGTGAGATGTAGCTGATTGAGTAACAGCTTTATATAAGACTGAATTCTCAGAAACTGCTGGGTTCTCCTCCCACAGTCAGACGCCTACAGCCTCTCAGCTATTATAAACATGTTGAATGCTTTGTGATTCTTTTGACACTAATAGAATCAAATATTTAATACGGATATTTAATGTGCTTATATGATTTAATTTAGAGAATTTTAAAGGATTTTTTGTAATAAAAAACTTAAGCTTAGTTATTAACATGAGACAGAAGAATTCCTTTTGGTCATTGTGTGTGAAGGCGTGTATTATACAAAAGCACATACACATAATTATTTAAGCTAGCAATAACCTTATTCATTGTACTATATTGTATTGTATCTGTTTATATCATTTCCATGTGGTTAACACAAATGCTGTGCTTATATTTTCCTGTTGAAGTGTTTGATTCTTTTAACAGGTTTATATCTTTGAAAATAACATCTACTACCAGTCTGATGTAAAAAGTAACGCCCTTAGACTGACATCCTCGGGCAAAGAAGGAGTGGTTTTCAATGGGATTGCAGACTGGCTATATGAGGGTAAGTTACAGTGGGATGTCAATCTTAGACAATATGGAAAATATCCAACATTGCTGAATTAGAGTTATGAAAAGGAATGGAATCTCCAAAAAAAAATCCATTGTTATTTCAGAGGAGATTCTGCAGTCTCATCTTACACATTGGTGGTCACCTGATGGTGAAAGATTGGCGTTTCTTGTCATCAACGACTCTATCGTGCCTAAAATGGATCTGCCTGCATTCACTGGGGCAACATATCCAAAGGGCAAACAGTACCCATATCCCAAGGTGAGGGCCACTGCGAGGGCCAATACAGATAATAAAAGTATTTACCTAAAATCAGCTGTATACATTATTCTGTTTTAATAGGCTGGACAACCCAACCCAGTGGTGAAGCTGTTTGTTGTAAATCTCTATGGTCCAACACATACTTTGGAGTTGACACCTCCTGACAATCTCAAAAACAAGTGAGTTAAAAAGCACCAACAAAGACACCTCTGAACTACTTTCAGCACTGAGGCTATATAGCCATTCATTTGCCCCCTGCTTATCATTTTTAACAGGGAGCACTATGTGGTCATGGTCAAGTGGGTCAGCAAAACCAAGGCAGCAGTAAGGTGGATGAACCGTCCACAGAATGTTTCCATTCTTACTGTGTGTGACACCACAACAGGGGCCTGCAGTAAGGTAGTAAGAACATAGCAAGTCTGAAATTTGTTCTTTTCTATTTGCACTCTAGATGTCGCTTTAGATGGCACTGATTTGTACACTAATATAACTGAAATAAGTAGAAGGAACTATTAGAATAAATAGTAAAATTAAATAGTAAAATTAAATAACAAAATTATAATGTTGTGTATTTACAAATGAAAGATCTTTAAGTTATATTACTGTACTTTTGTTAGTTATTGGTGTGTGTAGCCTTTAGTGACAGTAGTAACACAATGATAACAGTAATGATTTACTTTGTTAAGTTGTAAGTTTCATTTCATTCACATAAGTTTTTGAAAAACTTTTGAAAAAAGTTTTTGCTACCATTGCTACCAAAAATTATCAAACTTACATTGCATAATTGTAGTGACTTTGATGCTTGATTGTATGTTGAAAATACTGCTACATGTTTTGGCATTATTATACAGCTAAACTCATGAGATGGAAAATAAATTCCTTTTTTTCAGTTTACTGCATGAGCTGCCATTTTGGAGAATTTATTTTATTGATATTGAATACGACAGAAAAGAGTTGCCCAACTTTTGTCAGTCCCATGCCCATAGAATGAACTATGTTTTTGTTTTAGAGACATGAAGAAACTGCTGAAGCCTGGATTTCCCATCAGGTATTTATTATTTTATTCTTCTTTTTGTCTTTCTTTCTTTTTCCCCCTTCCCCTCTGTGTTAACAAAAAATATATATATAATTTGACAGGTCTGGTGAAAATAGTTTCTACATGTTTTGCAAAGTTGAAAACTCTCCCATTTTTTTTTTGTCTTTAGAATCAAAGGCCAGTTTTCTCTAAAGATGGCAGCAAATTTTTCCTGACTGTTCCAGTAAAACAAGGAGGGAGGGGAGAATTCCATCACATCGGGATGTTCACGACCCACGTAAGCCAGGGTGGTAGTAGTCCAGCCAGGGTGGTAGGAGCCTACTGGGTAGCATACTCGCATGTGAACCAGAATGCCGCCATTGTGTGTCCCTGCAACCTCTGCTTGTAAGTGGCTCTGGATGAGGGTGACTGATACATGCTGCAAATGTACACATAAGCCACATACAAATTGAACATTTGTCCCTTTTGTCAACCCAGAGGCCACAGGATTATGGCTCAGTGTCATGTTTTGCTAGTAGCTGGTTGAAGATCATTTTTACTCAGTATACTGTACAAAATAGTTCAGCTGTTCTTTTTTATTTAGAAGTAGATAAAGAAAATGTCAAAAAAATTAATTTTGCAGCAAATTCCTGACCTACATGTAGTGTGTGCACATGTCTACATATAAACTTATTTGTTATCTTGTGGTGGAATGTAGAGGACCTCTAACCAGACAACTGTTACAACAGTATCAGTCCCAGGGGGGATGTGGAAGAGGGCGCAAGAAGATGGTCACCTGGTCAAGGGTAAAAGGATAAAAAGCCCACAAGTCAATATCCATGGTTTCAAGAAAGGGGAAAGTGGTCGACAAATTCTTTTTATTCATGTTTTTCGATGCTTCCCTGAAAAGACTCAGCTGCCATTCAGAAGACCAACAAAGAGGTTTAAAGTTGGCTTTTTAAGGTTGACAAGCCGGGCCAGCACGGCATACTAACTCATGGGATGTGACCACTGCTGGTTTACTCAATCTCAGTGTAAAACAGTAGAGTTCTTGGGAAAAAAGACAGTTGATTTATGCAGTTGATTTATGCAGTGCATATGCAGTGCAAGCCGGGTGGAGGAAGAGCGATGGAACAGGAGGGTCATGCTGAGTATCCTACAGCGGAAAGTCACCTGGACAAATATCATGCAGGAGGACTTCCAACGCATTTGGTTCGTTGTAAAGGCTGTATACAATGTCCAACCAAGTCCAGCCAATCTCCATGTGTGGCACAGGAATCTTAACACCTGCATGCCAGTTATGTTCTGAAAGGGGATCCTTACAGCATCTGCCTAAAGGGCCTTGTGGAGGTTCGCTATCGCTGGCGCTATGACCAAGTGCTGAAGGCGTGACAGAAAGTATATCCAACAGCTCGAGCAAGCGCCGTGCTGCCACAAAAGGCACAATTGTCTAAACCACAGCTGGAGACGACAGTAAATGGCTTGGTCAACCAGCTGGGCATCACAGGCTAAGAAGAGGGCCATTCAAACCTTGGGAGAGGCTGCAGAGAAGGCCACAAGGTGGATTACGAGGGCCGATCCCTGGGCGGTTGTTGCTGGGATGCAAGTTGGGGTCTGATAAATACAGGCTGGGGTGCCTGGGCAAGGGTATCTGATGTTGAAAGAGTCAAAGCACCTAATGACCCCAGGTTACATCACTGATGATGCGTCCCAGTGCATCCAGAAGATGTGTTTTGAACGCTGTGTTGAATCTAACTTTTTATTAAACTTCAACTTATATAAGTATATAAGTTACAAAGAAATCTTAAATTGAGATCTAAATCCTGCTAATTAATCAGAGTGATTAATGATATTCACCTTGAAGACTGGTGTGTCAAGACTGACGTTAAAGTTTTTCAACCTAAAATTAGATGACTGAGCAAGAACCCTGTAACAAAAATGATAATAGAGCATTAGAGTGATGATAAATCACTGTAATTTTACATTTGACAAATGCACTTGAAGTCAAAAGCTTTTGTACTGAAGTGGAAGTTTAAAGAAAGTAATTATTTCCAAGTATTTTTTTCATTAAGGGTCACGTACATGGTTTGTGAACATTATCCACCAGGTTTAAATGTAAATTATTAGAAAAAGAAAATTTAATCATCAGTCAAAGACAACACAAGTAGTTACATACATTTTGTAATTGAAAGATTTTATTATTAATGGAGAAAACCAATGTTTTCAGTGGATAAATGTGTTTTACCAATAAATCTCTTACTTCTACCCTGCAGCCATTAAATGGCCTATGATGGCAGAAAATGTATGGCTGACTTGTTTATCTGTTTCTATTTCCCATAAGGTGCAATCAGAAGAAAATGAGGTCCGGCTTTTAACATCAGGCAGCTGGGAGGTGACGGAAATACTTGCGTATGATGAACGCAAACAAAATGTGTGAGTTTATCATCTTGGAATATATTATAATAATTATTACTGTATCACTGTATACTGGAATTGATCAATTTTATTTAACAGCTATTTTCCTATAAACAAACAATAAAGAATTTCCAGATAGTTCCAAAGTCATCTTTTAACACACTTAATTTAATTCAACACTATTTGTTCCAATAAAATTGTGATGCCATGGTGACCCTGGCTCACCAGGTGGCACCTATTCACTCTTGGAATGGCATAATCAGCCACAGGGGTTTTAATGTTCTGCTTTGACCCACAAATATGCTGCATCCCTTTTGTTCTTGTTTGTGAGTGACATGACAGAAATAATGTTTAATTAACTTTGTTCAATTAACCAGTTATTAATGCTGTTTTTTATATTTTCTAAGGAGAAATATGTAACATGTTTTCCTTTGTACTATATACTGTACTATTTTATGATTAACTACTATTCTACTGTTATAGAGAATTTTTAGTTGATGAGTCAGTATTATATAAGATTATGGCAAAATAAAAGTGTTTGTTTATTGCAGATACTTCTTAAGCACTGAGTATTCAACAAGAGGACGGCAGCTGTTCAGGTGATTAATGGGGCTTTGGGTCATTTAGAATGTAAACTTAAAACGTGAAATTAATCAGAACTTTCTTCTGTTTAGTCGATCAACAGTGGACCTGTTGCCACAGCGGTGTTTGACTTGTGAACTAAGCAAAGCCCACTGCACATTCTTCAGTGCAGAATTCAGCTCCAACCATCAGAACGTCATCCTCAGCTGTAAAGGCAAGTCTGTCATGAACGTGCGTCACATGGCACAGTTACTCTGACTGACCCAGCAGTTGTCGGTTACCAATCCCATGCAGTGTCGCCTCAGTTCCTTCTGAAGTGGCATTATGATTGGCTGAGAGGATTCATGTAAATATCTTTCATGACAATGGCAACCTGATCAATTTCTATAATTCGTTTTTATTTTATTTATTGCAATTAAAGAGGAGTCTTTAATATTTTTCCTTACATGCTTTTCTAGGCCCAGGTGCTCCTACTGTTGTAGTTCACACACTAAATACAACTGGTAAGTATTCTGGTCCCTTTGAGTTCATATGGAATCAGAGAACCACAGACAGTTCAACTCCCGTAGGCTTATTTACTCTTTGCATTCACATATTCTGCACTCTTTGAATACAGTGGCAATAAAAAGAATGTGAACCCTTTCTGCACTAATTTGTTAAAAAAAATCTTTGAGAATAATTAAGAACCATAAATCATCCATAAAATCAATCACTGAGAACCATAAATATATTCTAAACCCTTGAATTAATGACCTCTTAAGAGCTAATTGGACTCATGTGTTAGCATACCTAGAGGCTTGTTAAAAAATGAGTTTGGAGGTTTGTCCTTTTAAACCAAAATCTAATGTTGAGAGCAAGTCAGAAGACATTCAGTTTGTAGGCTATCAGCTGTTGTAGATATGAAAAAAAAAACAGAAGTCTGCCACTCAATGAACTATAAATCCTCTGGACGCATGCCAGGGCGTACAGTACGCCAGACTCGTAGACCCCATTACGCTGTAACAATACATTAACATAACCGCTTCATAACCACTCTCTTTTGTACGAAGACTACGTTGTCCTGGAGAACAATTCTCAGCTAAAGGCCATCCTAAGATACAAACTAATACAGCGGACAGAACACACGTCAATCAAGACTGATCGCTTTGGTAAGAAAGCACAAATTTCTTCTGTCTGATTATCATTGAAATGATTACAGTAAATCATATATGACATTATGTTTGTTACTTATTTAGAATTACCTCTGAAGATCTATTACCCTCCTGATTTCTCGGAATCCAAACACTATGGCCTTCTTCTTATGGTGTAAGTATTTGTAAATTTATATTTACAAATTGTACATTTATATTTACTTATAAAGGATCATCTTATCTTATCTTATCCTATTTACCTATGGAGTGATGGAGCCCCTGGAAGCCAGGCCGTGAGTGACCGCTTCCATTTGGACTGGGACTCAGTACTGGTCAGCTCGGACAACGTCATCATTGTGAGACTGGATGGCAGAGGCAGCGGATTCAGGGGCCAAAGGATTCTGCAGGAGATCCACCGGCGTCTGGGCACCGTGGAAGTTCAGGATCAGATCGCAGCCTTGGAGTGCGTGCAGTTCTCTTTTTCATGTTTTTCACTCTGGTGAAACTGGTGTTGGATGCATGTTTTGGTGAGAGTGTATGGCCATTAAATTGCACATGACATATTTTATGTATGACAGTGTGTGTCTCTCCTTTTAACGTGATCTTGCTGTGTTTTAGGTACATGCTAGAACTTCCATTTATTGACCGAACAAGAATAGGAGTGTTTGGGCAGGTAATTGATCAATGTCGTTAATTGTTTCAATTGTTCTTATAATACGACTATGTTTTAACAGTTATAATAAAATACAATTATAACTCTTTCTCTCTCTCTCTCTTTTTTTTTTTTTCAACAGGGATATGGAGGATATATTACATTAATGATGCTACAGTCGACAGGGAGTTTATTCAAATGTGCTGTGTCCATGTCTCCAGTGACAGACTTTAGACTGTATGGTAAGTTAAAAAAGGGATTTATCATGTCATGATAAAGTACAGAAATTTACATCGATGACAGAAAATTATTATCCTTCCCAAATTGCAAATGTGTTGTTATTCCTGTCCAACCAGCATCAGCATTTTCCGAGCGGTACCTGGGCATGCCATTACGAGATGGTAGTCAGTACCAGGTGGGTTTATTTTCTGTCAAGGGTGTTATGCTTAATCAGCTTTAATGTTTTTACTGCTAAATCTTAATTGGAAAGTATTTTAGGAACTACATTAAATTGGAACGGATCTGCTTGGGTTAAACGTGCGCAATGAAGTTCAACAATGCTTGCACTCCTATATTTATCTCGATCATGATTATTGTGATATTCAATATAACAGCAGGACGACATGATCGAAGTAATCAAATCCTTGTTTTGTGTGGTTTAGTTCTCCAGTGTGTTGAGAAATGTGCAGGGATTCAGAGACCAAACACTGATGCTGGTGCACGGAACAGCAGATGGTAAGAAGGAAACAGCAGGTGCTCACAGACAGACACATCTAACAATCCAAACATTTAATGATGAGAAAGACAGAGCTGCCATTGACTGAAGCAATCATGTGGGAAAACAGTGCTGGAAAACAAAACTATAAATAGTTATTTTCTTCAAACATATTTATTTATTTTTTATCCATTCATCTGACTTAATATGAAGTACTTAATACTTAATATGAAGCAGTGGTGGCCTAGCGGTTAAGGAAGCGGCCCCATAATCAGAAGGTCGCCGGTTCGAATCCCGATCCGCCAAGGTGCCACTGAGATGCCACTGAGCAAAGCACCGTCCCCACACACTGCTCCCTGGGCGCCTGTCATGGCTGCCCACTGCTCACCAAGGGTGATGGTTAAATACAGAGGACACATTTCGTTGTGTCACCGAGTGCTGTGCTGCAGTGTTTCACAATGACAATCACGTCACATTTACCATATGGCTCTACAGCTCTGACCAATATTTGTGACTTCTCCGCCCTTTCAAGTGACTTCACTCTTCATTATTGGCTATGTTACCTCATGTGTTAATGATTTTACATTTTTATATGTTTATATATTTATCTTCTATTTATACATTATAGTATGGTTATGAGTGAATAGTGTGTGAATGGAGTGTCCAGTGTCCCGGGCCGGGCTCAAGTCACCTCGTCAGTCAGATCAAGTCGGAGCTGAGAAAGCGTTGTCGCAGCAATTGAATTTTTGGACTAAATGTTCTAAATGTTCCCTTTTCATAATTTCTTTTTTTTTAACAGCAAACATTCATTTCCAGCATACGGCAGAGCTCATCAAGAGCCTCGTAAAGGTTGGCGCAAACTACACAATGCAGGTATATGAAGGGTCATGCAATAAATATCGCAACCTTATACTGACCACTGACACGGTCGAACAAAATATTTTATACCCACAGATCTATCCGGATGAGGGTCACTGCCTATCGCAGACAAGTGTGCAACATCTTTTTGCCACTCTGACTAGCTTCTTCAGAGAGTGTCTCCAAGAACCTATGCTTCCATTGGCCGAGGATGAAGAAGAGGATGAAGAATAGCTTTCAGGGTAGTATTTGGGGGGAAGCAGGCCTTTCCCTCCGTACGGTGAGAAAAAAAAAAAAAAAACACAGCAGAGCGCAGATGTCTTCTGGACCAAGTATTACTCCTTGTGCAGTTACAGCAGAGAGGGTGTACACCCACGTATGCTTATGTGATTCTGGCTGATTCACCTGTGCGTGTGTGTGTGAGTGTATGCACTGTAGATAAAAGTAGGAGGCTCACATGAATTCAAAGCACATAACAGTCAATATGCTGCATGGGTCCCCATGATCACCACTGGAGATGCATGTTCCTCTTTATCCATGTCTAAACATTGGTTTCGGTGACACTTCCAAGGCACAGGTACCATGGTTTCGTGTGATATTGCAAATTGGAAAAATGTGATGTGGTGGCTGCTCTGTTTCACTAAAAACCCATACCCATCCAGCAAACCCATTTAACCCGTTTAGACTACTGTTCAAAAGATTGGAGTCATTTTGAGTCTCCATTGCTCGTCATGAAAAAAATGATATTAGTTTGAATAGAAAATATCACAAATAAATAAGACACTGACAAAGTTAGAAATAATGACGTAGTCATAGCTACATTTGCTGATTCCCCAAATACTAAACTAGCAGAAGGTTTCTTTATAATCAGTTCAACCGTGTGAAAAGGCCTTTACGTGATTGATCAGTTTTACGTGAATTAAATGGACAAATTTATTTCGAAGGATGTTTCTAAATGACAATAATTTTTTGAAAGGTAAACACCATTTTACGGGTTGTCAGATATGATGTATAAAATGATCTGTCATCTGGAAAAAGATGTACTTAGCAGGGTGGTTTGAGTTTTGATTTATGTGTGGTAATTATATTACATTTGCATGATGTACTGAGCCATATCCAAAAATGACGTGTGTGATATCTTTCCCATTAAGGTAGATGCAGCAATTAGTCAAACAGTTAATAATCAGTGTTAATTATGCTTGGTGTAGCCATTCAATCTCACATGACATGAAAAAAAATGGATTCTGGTATCACAGACACACACATTGTGTTTTTTTTTTTTTTTCTTCTTTCTGGTGGTCCAGATAATATTGATGTAAAGAAGTGTCCCACACTAGTCACTGCTGCGAGCATTGAGATTACGACATGGTTTTATTTATTTCAGGACACTGTGGTGTTCAATCAGAACAGAATGAAGTTATGCTGGGAAGTGTGAATTTGTATTTTTATGTAGAATAATTTTTGTAATGCCTAGTGGTTCATTTTGTTGGTTGGGATGTGCTAGGGTTTACGAAATATATGCTAATCTAATAATAAAAAGTTCCCAGAATCCCCAGTAAATTGGATTTTTTTTATATAAATGGATTATGTTTTAAAAGGGGGTACGTGGTGGTGAGAGTTTGCATGTTCTGCAGGTTCTCTGGTCTCCTCCCACTGTCCAAAAGGCCTACATACTAGGTGAATCCTAATAGGTAAATAAAGTTTTCCTCTGCATTTTGGCCCTGCAGGTAATTTGCCTCTGTATTTGTTTTATTTGCATTAAAAATATTAGTTGCTCTACATAACATGAACAAAAACTTGCACACAAATTAAGTTTCCAAAATGTATTTGTAGAACATCATTTTTAGAAAGTGACATCAGACTGTAATGTAGGTGAACATTTATTACAGAAGTAAGTATGTAAGGGTGACTGTGAATGTTACATGCACAATAAATTAGGTAAAAACAAAAAGGTTAAATGATTACATATCACATGATACAATGGATTTATAACCTGAATATAACCATTTCCAGAGACCATTAACTCTGGGATAGCAAACCTAGTCCAGATGTGAATATCTCACGAATTCCCTGACTAATTATATTACTAATACAAGGTTAATCATACAAGATCAAGCAAGCAAAGGGCTTCAATATTCTCAAGGATTATGAATAAGTGTAAATAAGTGCAATATCAGAAATCAGAAGATCCATATGGCCACATTTTCATAGTCCTTTGGTGGAAATGGACCCTTATCAATTAAGATAATAAGCAGTATTTTTTAGTGCCAGTTTGAAAAATATGCCCATTGTCTAGACTGACTGTTTAACTTACTGTAGTTATTTATCAGTCAATTTTGCTGTTTAGTTATTTAGGCTTGTATGCATAAATCCTTCTGATGATAGCTTAATGTATAAAACAAATATTTGAATCCCTGTCAAAGTGTCATATAAATATAGAAATTATTTTTAAAAAGTGTAATTAGAATTTTTGAGATTGTGTTAACCTAGTCAGTCTGTATTTCACTCTGTAGCTGTGGATATTCATGAAAAAAAAATTACAGCCCCCGGAAGCATTCTCGGAAGAAAGTTAAAACAGAGTTCAGCATGTAGTACCGACTTTGGATGCGATGACCTTCATCTGGAAAAATCTGCAGGGATATGAAGACAAGACAACACAATTCTGTTCATGCACTACTTGAGTGTTTAAATTCGGACTCATGCTTTAATCATATTAGAGACAATAAATAGAAGTGCAAACCTGCAAAGTATAGTTAATGTTTGACGCAGCCAGGAATTTCACCAGTTCTGCAGAGTGCTGGAAGTGCACTGAAGCTGAAACAGATAGAAAAAAACAAATTTAAGCATAAAAAAAATTAATATGCGTTCAATATTTCTAAATGAATACGCAAACAAAAAAATCCAACCATCAGCAGTTCCATGGATGATGAGGAACCTCAGGTTAGTTGATGTTCCTGTTATATTGGGTAGGAGACTGGAGATCTGGGTAATGCAAATTATTATTTTGGTTACTGTGTCAAAGCTAAGTTTTCAAGATTTTCTGACGCTCCACTCCACTCACAGTGAGTGATATTAATTATCATCATACACATCGTACAGAATAGCACAAGCATGGAAGTCTTACTTCATACTTGAAACCATATTTAGCTGGGAATCCAAAGTATCTCTCTGTAAATGCAGAACCTGCGAAAAGGCCGAACATGAACAAAATCGACTCTTCACAACAGGTAAGTAGAGAAATTTCATAAGCAACATCATTATATACCATAGAGGCTCCAGTTTGTGACGGGAGCAACAGAGATCCCACAAGTAAAGCGGGACCCTGGAGAGAGAAGAAGCAGAGATCCCAGGAAGCCACCATATGCCTACAGGACAAAGAACAACTGGATGAGATTTAAAATAGATTTTTGATCAGATTTCTAAAATAAAATTTGAGAAAATCTGGCATTTGAATTAACCTGGCCATAAACTCCAACTCTGCTCTGATCGATGAAGGGCTGCTTGATCAAATATCTACATGCAAAATATCGAAAAGTATGTGGATTGAGTTGAATTATTTAGTGTTAATGCCTTTTAAAATGCCTATTTGTTCTTTTCAGTAATCGTCAGCATTGTCGAAATGTAAAACCTACTCGACAGCAGCAGACTGGTCCTGAACATCAACAGTGCCCAGCCTCTGGTAGATATCTTGCATGATGCTCAGGCCCTGGAAGCCGCTCCCTCTGCCATCTAGACGAGCTACGACGACGTTGTCTGAGCTGACCAGGACAGAATCCCAGTCCAGATGAAACTGGTCGCTCACTGATTGGCCACCAGGAGCGCTGCTCCTAAAGAAAGAAATGTAGACGCATTTCGCCAAACTATTATTGATTATGGGCTTTCTCTTCATTGTAGAATGACCGCAATTCTAAAATAATAATAATAGATAATGAAATTACAGTACAAAACATTCAGCTTCATTATTTATTCAATTTGGATTTCACAGTAACAGAGGCTAAAGAAACCGGAGAAGCCGAACAAAACCCACGGCAACATAGGGAGGGCATGCAAACTCTGCACGTACAAAGCCTGAAGCAGGATCCCAACCCACAACCGCGCAGTTATTAAAACATTTGCGCATATTTAAGAATGATATTTTTCAAAACATGGTGAGATTACTTACAGGACGAGAAGGAGGGGATATTGACCGTTTTCTTCAAAATCACGTGGATAGCTTATTTCCAAAGGCAAGGCTAAATCAGACAGATGCTCTATATTAGAAATGAACAGCACTTGATTTACAATTTTCCTAACCAATAATTCACCCGTAATGTTATTGTTTAAAACTTAATCTTTAGTAAACTTATCGTTGTGTAATGATTACCAAATCAGATTCCATCAGAATACTAACTTATCAATATTCAAAAGGTGAGGATGAAAATGAATGGCTTCCAACGTGAGTTTATAACCGAACGCGGAAAACACCTTAACAACTATTAAAGATGATAACAGTTTCTTGTGTGGGCTCATTCCCTCCTTCACCTTCCCCTGCATTCTGACCCCTGCACACACCCCCTTCAGAATGACCTGCACCTGGCCATTTTGAAGAAACTCCCCCAACCCCCCCCCCAACTTACCAATCGTCACGTATGCAGTTCTTTCTAAAGGTTATCCACCCTGGATTTTTAGATGTGGGGGCTCATCCCTTTCCCGCTTGATAATTTGGATCCTGTGGGCTATCCCTCACAAACGTTTAGGCCGTACTACCAACCCAGCTAACATCCTGCTATCTGAAGAGGGCAGCATGGTAACCGTTTGTCACACCATGGAAATTACTTCACCTCAGCGGATCGATGAACGATGGATGAGAACGATTCAACCAGCCCACCACCTCTGGTAGCAGCAGTCCTTACACCCCCCCCCGAACGAGCACTCGGGGACCAGCACCAAGTACCTCAGTGGCTCCTTGACGGTTGGTTGATTCAAAAGGCATAAACTACAAGTATTTTTCAAGGACGTATATTCCCGCCAGGCCCATGGCCGCGGTGACGAGCAGTTATTCACCGCTCATGGAAGCTGCCCGGCGGGAGAGTACACACTGTCCTTCCACACCCTGGTAATACGGTGCTCCTTACGTGACTCCTCCAGTGACTAACTTCAACTCTGGACAGATCTGGGTGGTGCTGCACATAAAGGCAATTTTGGGTTCATCACAGACACAGACCACTTGGAGCACATCTTCTGACCGGAGTGCTTCAGTCTAAGGCAGTCCAGCTTGATATGGTTTCACGTTTTCCCTCATATCCCTGATTTTGCGTACACAGTTCCGCAATATTAATTTCTCCTGTGTGACCTGTCATGTCAGCCCACCGTTGCCTTATTTCCTCTCTTTTCATCACCACTAATTTGCATAACCTACTGCCTAGCTATATATTTGCAATTAAATCCACCTGATTAGAGTGTGACAAATATATAAATATTGCTCCCATTCAAATTGTTATCGGATTCTGATTATTATACTAAATCCTAACATACATTTAATATAAAATATACACACGTGGTATAAACACAAATACAGAATACCTGCAGTAGCTTACTGATGGAATTGGATGCATGATGATGATCTCTGTAGAATTAGAATTTCATACCAAAACCATTGATCAGAAGTGTCTTGAACTCTCTCCTCGGGAATTTTCTCTTTCTCAGTGCCTCATTAAGTTTGCTGTTCCTCTCCAGCACCAGGGTGCCTGAGGAACAAAGCTGTAATTATGACACAACTCCTCAACGCTCCAGGAATCAGCACTGTAGAAAGCTCATGTTTATTATTTGATAACCACACGTTATTGGCGTTTGTGCAGGCGGATCTGGGAGGGTTTAATACTAGTTTAATTAGAATGCAACAGAGCAATTAGCAGGGCCGCAAATTGATCGGTTTTTATCTGACTGAAAATCATCACAAAGGCCTCCAGATTTCTTGGGGTCCATATCTTTCTGAATCTTTCTGTATGATTGCACTGTTTAAGGGTCAGTGCTGTTTTTTTTTTTCTTTTATTTCACATATACGTCGACAATGATTTACCCTCACTGCTCATGTCAGTCAGATGGTGGACAGTGGTTCTCGGTAAGCCGGGCCCTGCAGACACCAAAGAAATAGAGACATGCATCTCAGATCTGTTATATAACAATTCATTATTATTCCCCACTGAATTATGCTCCTGCTGAACCAAGCCTATAGTGCAAGATGCTAAAATAATTTTTCTGTCAAGGCATTTAAATATATATTTTTAATCAATTTAAATACATGTACCACTTCAACGTGTGTGTTTACTGTGAATATTATGTGCTTTTTAATCCCTTGATAAATGGACTGATGACATGAATTATAAGATGTATTAACATACCTCTGCAGCTGAGCACAACCCTTTGCCCACCGGGGCTAAGTGCAGCATCATAGTACGAACAGTGTGGCTTGAGGAGGGTGCATGTCAAACACTCTCTATGGAAGCGGTCCACAGTTGACACTCTGAGTGTGTAATATTAAGTTCGTTAGATCAATTTGCTTTGATGATTATTGTCAATTACATTAACCATAGCCTGCAATTTACACCCACTTGATTCTGGGTTGGGTAACACACCCACCTATGAATCAGATGACCACAAAATCACACATAAAGACCCTGAAACTACTGATTGTAAATCACTCGGTGTAATGGCGTCTGCTGAATGCCATAAATGTGAAATGAAACTGTTGCATTAATTAGTGCAATAGTCAATGTTAAAAGAACAATCATTTCAGACCTGTAGAGATGTCGCTGTGCCACCCCATCTTCATTGCTGAGAAAAAAACTTGAACAATAAAATCTATATTACTACACGGTCACCGAGTCAAACAATTTAAGACAGAATTACAGCAGACGTAGTTCAATCAACTCACACAGTATTTGTGTTGTCATCATATTCCAGGATCTCAGTCACTTCCCACTTCCCCGAAGTCACATACTGTTGGCTCATCTTTCCCCCCTTCAATTTTAAAATAGACAAGACAATATCCAAAAGAAGGCAAAAGAGCTAAAAATGTTAAAGTGGATGTATGCCAAACCTTATCTTATATTTTAATATTTAATTACCTCATCACTGATCATAGCGATATGATGGAATGACTCTTTTCCACCTTGTTTTATGGGTTTGGTCAAGAAGAAAACTGAGAAATCCTTTGAAAAAAACGGTTGTTGATTCTATGACATAAACAAGACAATACATTTAATGTATGAGTGTTATTATATAGACATTACGTTGAATAATATCTGCTCTAATTTAACCCATTCCTTTACTTTTTCAGTACACAGTGGAATATGATTCATCAATTGCATCAATAACAATTTCATTATTTTCTTTATGAATCTTAAGGTCAAAGTAGATTTTTTTTGTGGATGCTATTCTGGTAGCCAGTGTCATGGTGGATCATGTGAGAACTGGGAAAGCCAGGCCACGCCCCTCTTAACTCCCCAGTATTTACTTTTGCCTGCAATGCTCTGGGTTCCAGGCGTTGAATTTCTAGTCTTGTGTATGTTGTGCCTTGATTGTGTCTGGATTTTGTGTTTCAGGTGGTGTGTGAGTCACGTGAGTGTCAACCTTCCCTTTCCTCCTTCCCCATGCTGCTTTTGTCCTTTGATTTATTTCCAATGAAAGTGGTAATGATTCCGCACCTGGGTCCTCATCCTCATTCTGTGTCGTGACAGCCAGTGTCTGTTACTGCTGCAAACAAATTCCCTTCCTCTACTGACATGGACTTTTGCTCCTTTTAATAAATTAATTCAATTACCTGACGCTCAATCCACTTATCCTGTGTCATGACATGTTTCTGAAAAAAAAAAAAAAAGAATAAATGATATATATAATTTTTAGAGATATTTTTGTATTGCAGTTTTTAATCTGTGGGTAATTTCTGACACACGTACTGTTTGCAATCATCCTACCTTGGCACATCTTCCTGTAGTGATTTCACACAAAGACAGGATAGATGTGTCTTGGGCTCGGGAAAACCAGTGTACAGCCAGCTTCTGGTCGGTAAGCCATTTTACCATGGTGATATAGTAATCGCTAAAGGGGAATAAAATACAGGAGTAATGATATAGTATAAGACATTGCTTACATGATCATAAGATTTTAACTCACAACGCTTTTGAAGTGCATTTGCAATTGAAGGGAAATTGAAACATGAATTTTGTGAATAGAACAGAAATTATTTAGACACACAACATTTCTGTGGTACCTTTTGTCAAACTTGTCTGGAGGCAGGAGCTCCTTCAGTTGATTTGAATCATCCAATGTGACCACAAAGAGTTTGACTGAAGGGTTGAATTGTCCTGCCTGATAAACAAAAGTTTGCTCACTAAGGTTGCAGGACGAAAATAAATGAATGAGAAGCAGCAGCAGGTAATGGTGGCAGCCCTTAGCCCCTCCAGCTCATTACATAACTATTCATTTCGAGTTTTTATTAAGAGACCCTGAAGCCCTTATGCAACAGTGTGACTGATGAAGTATAGTACACAGCAGCACCTAAATGAAACGTCTGCACTAGCCGAGATTCCCCAGGGTCGTCCTGGGTTCAGCAGACCGACATCCATCTTCCTCGCTCTATTACCGGCGTATTATCACACTGCAGCGCAGCCAATCACAGCATTCAACCATCTCGTGGCTGCATTCTTCTGAGGTTAAGCGGTATTATGAATAAAACAACAATTGCTCCTCGAGATAAGATAAAGCCCCAGGCAGTGAATTATTCATGTCACCAAAGACCTGTTTTCGGGGCTTTCCAGATTGACCTTGAGAACAGCTGGCCGACAATTATAACCTCTGAGCTTTCCTACAAGCCATCTGCTGGAAACAGGCTTTCCAAATGAGCCCAAAGTAAGCAGTCTACTCACTTTATTACATAACTGCAGTAGTCACTGAAATTGTGCCATGCCATCATGTGCTTTTGTTCTTTCCGATTATTAGGCTCAATGCACACATACTTTGGGATAAGGGTACTGATGTCCGTGTGGGTAAGGTGATCCCGTAAAGCGCGGAAGCTGCATGTTGGGCACGAGCGTGTCATTGATGGTCAGAAAAGCCAACGTGGATCCCTTAGGCGACCACCAGTGAGCTGTGTGGGAGCGCAAGACCTCCTCTACAAAAAGAGAACCGGTCAGCCTGTCAGAATGCAGACAAGCACCAAGAATGCATGCAATGATGTACCTGGACATATTTTAATTCCTCATATACACAAACAAACAAAACATACATACAGTATTATTTTCTTGTCTGATAGGGAATGTAATCAGAATAAATTAGTTATTTAAACGGGAGAAATAGGGATGGAGAAAGTGATCGTTTTTGTCATTGTTTTGTCATTGTGATACACATCACCCTTGGCGAGCAGTGGGCAACCATGAAAGGCCCCGGGGAGCAGTGTGTGGGGTGACGGTACCTTTATCAAGTGGCATTTTGGCAGTTCAGAATTGAGACCTGCACCATTTATATTCTACTATTATACCACTATTATTCTATTATTCTATTAGTTTTTTTCCGTCGCGAACAAGCGCTTACCCATATTTCAGATACTTTTCCCAAACACTTAACCCCTACAAAACACAATGGCCAAAATTGAAGGGTCCAACCGGACATCTATGAAGGACCAATCCAGTAATTTCTGCACACATTGTGCCCCCCCCCCATTTTCCCCATAATATTCTGTCCTTTTGGCTTAGATTGAGTCCTGCCTCATCTATGTAGAGGAATTTGTGAGAAGCCTGATAGCTCTCCAACTCCATACTGTACTATAACCTATACTTATAGCTTGCAGTAAGCTTACAAGAGAACTAGACATTGAATGGTCACTATGCTACCTGGACATATTGAGATCCTTGACTCTGTTATTGTTCCTTTCAAAGGAAACAGTGTAGAGCTGCTTCATCTGTACTCTGTGTTTGGACAACGCCCGAGTAATGGTTGTGTCATAGTGCCAGGCACAACTCCCCATCCCCAGAGGGCACGCATACGACCCAGAAGCAGACATGGACAATAGAGTACTCTTCAAATAGACATCTTGAATCGCCACCCGACTTATCATTCGGGGCTTTTCCTGTGAGTTAACGCTAGCCTTTTTCTGATTGAGCTTTGTGCCTGAACGACTACCCCATTTGGATTGCCCTCGCCATTCAAGGCAACTGCCTGAACCCCAACAACACTCTTGAACTTTGTACTCCAACGGCAGCTGGAAATAACCACCAGTTCATGCTCAAGCTCGCCACCTTCCTCTTCCACCCAGCCACGGTAAAGACAACGCCCCATCGCCAAACTGAGCTCTCTCCCACTGGCGCCCACGCTGTTCCTACCCCGTCTCTCCCACTGAGAAAGTAATTCTATCAAAAAGCTGCTCCCCAGGCACCTGTCATGGCTGCCCACTGCTCACCAAGGGTAAAAAGCAGAGGACACATTTCCATGCGTCACCCTGTGCTGTGCTGCAGTGTTTCACAATCACTTTTAAATCAGGGCATGAATAAACATGGTATAAATAAATGTGCAAATGACTTCTTTCTCATTAAACCTTTCCATACAGTCCCCTCGGAGTGTTATTTGAGAGGGATGCATGATAAATAATTCTGACATACTGACAGAAAATCCACCCAAAAAATTGCATATTTCGTGTGGCCTTGTAGTTCTAAACAGAAACTGTTGGCTGTCTCATACTTTTTATCTCGTTTTTCAAAACTTCCTTAAATCATACCTTCATACAACCAGTCAGCAATACCATTGAAGATCGTTTGTTCTTGTCCTGAGGAGGTGAGTCTCAGAGAACTGCTCTTCACATTCATTTTATAGTAAATGTTGTTCTCGAAGATGAAAATCTAAAATATGAGTATATTAAGAGGTCAGCATTAGCACTTTTCCAACATCAAAACTTTCTACAAATTTTCACACATGATGAATTAAAGTCACAATAAAATTTGTACTTGGCAAACAACTGAATTATACATTTTCAATGCTACTCACAAGCTGCTGCCCCCGGACCCCCCACGAAGCAAACTGAAGAACCGACTGCGACACTTCTGGAGGGTTCAGCTCGTGCACCTCCCTGGGAATACAGATGGATTTACAAATAACGGCAGAGCAGATTTATCACAGACACTTTTTGTGCCTATTTATCTATAAGCATACCTGGTTTGCAAGTTGTAAATCAAGTAAGATGCGGAAAAGGAGAACCTATACAACTGAAAATGGGGGGAAGATGGTTAAAAAACTAAGGTTAATAATTTAAGATATTTAAAACAATAGTTTAATGTGCAAAGACTGTGTTCTGAAATGATCATATAATTAATGAATGTCATAGTAAACCTTCAGATGAATCTGATTGATTTTTACAAACTTGGTTTAAATTTAGTTTTAAAAAAGTATTTTCCGCTGTAAGTCGCTGAAATTACAGCAGAACTGCAACTATGAAAAATGGGTACTCCATCTACCAGCTTTCTTCTCTTTATCTTTAGTAAATGCCAAAAGTGAAGACACGTAAATACACATTGTTTCTGTGTATGTTGCAAGCAGGAGCAAAATCAGAAAGAGGAACAAATATGTTTATTAGAAATACAGAAAAAAGTGAACAAAGTCATAGTAATAAACAAAATAACAGTGATGCGCCAATAACAACATGATTGTTGCAATCGGCGTGGAACGAAAAAAAAAAAAACCTGGACGCATTCGCACGACTTGACAGGCAAGGGGATTTACTTAAAGCAAGAGCGTATCATACTGGACAAGCATGAGCACAAACATACAATAAATAACCTGGCGAAGACTCAAGAGAAATCAGCTCATTTAAATACAGACAACAACAAGTGGATAAAATTAGGATAAAAGGCAAACAACATCAACACCTGAAAACTCTAGTCCGGCACATGGATCCGGAGTATCCCAAAGTCTCCACTGTGACAAATATATTTATAATATAATTGTAAATATGACTGTAAATGTAAGTTTAACCATAACCATTACGTACATATCTATAAACACCGGCATCCAAGGAATATTAACATTTGAAGTAATACCTTCTATTCATAACTCTGCTATGCAGTATCGCCAAGGCATCACTGAGCCATGAATTATGCCACCCAAAAAATTGTGATGACGCTGTGATTAAAACTGTTACAGATCTACAGAGGTCACAGTCATTTCCCACATTAATTTTATAATATGCAGAAAGTGTTTAGTAACAAATCTCCTTTACACTCAGACTATTTTTCAAACTGGCACTCTGCGTTAAGTTTGGGGCTTGTTCAACTGCGTCAAATGAAATGATGAAACAAAACGGGGAGATAGTTTCAAGATACAGATAGCGTGTACAGCTGAGGCTGACACACGGTCACAGATTAAAAGGCGACATACTCACCCGATCTTTCTGCGCCTTCTGCGAATTGGGGTTTTCTTTTATATCGGGACAATTGCTCTTTCACCATGACCCCGGCGTGACAGAATGACTGAGCAAAAACCGTCACTTTGTGTGACGCTGTGTCTCATCAGTCAGTCGTTACTGACCATCCGTTGCAAGAGGTTACGTTCCTGCAGCAGGGTTTACATGAGCTGACTGTGGAGAGCTGCGCACGCGAAACAGCGGGGACCGCACCCCAACTTGCCAAAGCACTGGAATGGCATAGAGGGGAAAGGTGATGCTCTGTTAACCACACTGAATTATTTTTTTTGAACTGCAGCCAGGTCCAATCAGTTTCCCGGTCAGCCAGTACACCGCCCACTTCAGGACCCTGGCAGCAAATAGAGGGTCTCGCTCCGCGCATCCGTAATGAAATAGTCAGCCGTGAGATGCCGCAGACCTTTGAGGCCTTTGTACAACTGCCATTTCACAAAACTCACACCCCTCGGGGGCCACCGGAACACGGAGTGGACCTTACCAAACCCAACCATAATTGATTCTGTATGACCCCAGCTGCCACCCATGCCTTCAAAGCCCTGTGACATCAGTTCACCATGACTCCTATCCTTCATCACCCTGACCCGACTCTACCTTTTATCATGGAAGTTGATACATCAGAAGTGGGCGCTGGTACTGTCCACTCCCAACAGGGTCCATATCCTTGTTGTTACTTCTCCCACAAGCGTTATGGGGGTGTTATACTTCTCCCACAAGCGTTATGGGGTGCGGGACCGTGAGCTGCTGTTGCTGAAATGGAATCTGGAGGAGTGACGACACTAGCTACAGGGTCGGGATGCACCGTTCTGGTGATTTGCACTGACCACCAGGATCTCCTAACCATCCATCAAATCAAGCAACTAAACCCCCAACAGGCCAGTTGACGCCCCCCAATCACCCCAATCCTGCCACCTCATATGATCATTGGATTCATCCACTGAAATCTGGAGAACTGGGTCAGAGCAGCTCGGTCCATGATCCCGGACCCCCAAACGTCTCATCAGGATCTTTATATACCCCCACTGTCTGCTGCCTGGCCATCCAACAGTGGGGTCATGGGTCCCTTCAGTCCGGCCACCCAGGCTACCACAATACCCTTCAGTTCCTTCATCTGGCCTTCTGGTGGCCATCCATGGGGTCCGACGTCCAGACTTAAGAGGCTGCTTTTGCTGTGTGCACCAGGGCAAAAACCACCAACACACCTCCCCCTCCCAGCCATCCCTGTTCCGAGCTGTCCTTGGTCCCATATAGCCCTTGACTTCATCACCAGGCTCTCAACACCATCCTCACCATCATTCGTTGACCGCTTCAACATGTCGTCCGGCTGCATGGGCTTGCGCAAGACATCGTGTTCAACTGAGGGCCCCAATTCACCTCGACCACATGGAAGGTATTCTGCCGGCTGGTTGGTTCCTCCCCCAGTCTCTTGTCGGCCTATCAGCCCTGTCATGTGACTCCGGCCGCGTAACGGGCACGAACATGGAAGTGGGTGATGTTTTTAACAGGTGCTCAGTGCTCAGTCATTGCAGCACGAACCATATGCTCCACTTGGCTCCTCTTCCAACTGAACTTCCTATACATGACCCTATACACTGGTGGTGACCCTATACATGACCCTATACACTGGTGGTGTACAGCTGAGGCAGACATATGGTCACAGATTAAAAGGCAACATACTTACCTGCTCATTTTGTGCCCTGCCACAATTGGGGTTTCCTTTATATTGCGGCTCTTGCGACCTGTATCTAGACCGTTGCATTTATTTATGTAATTCTGCATTATTTATGTTAATCCTGAAGCTTTATGCTAGCAGGCAAGGCCCATGATTAGTGCTGCTCATAGTGCTAGTTTGAAAATGGTGCCGTTTAACTCAATTTAATAGATTATGTGGTAATCTAAATAAAACCTAAAGCAGGTTAGAACCTAAACACATCAAAATGCAAATACATTTCATTGCCCGTCTTCCGAATTCTTTCTTCATGGAAAATAAGCATGTACCCATGGCAGTGGGGTAATGATGATGATAAATTCATGCAACAGCTCATGGCACCAGCTGTGAAACTATGCTATTATTCTCAATCAACCGCTGCTGTCAGCACCATGATGAATAGCATCTGCCTATACCATCTCTAAGGAGATCATTTATAGCCTGGGCTTCTTCCTTTTTCCATTTTTAGCCAGCACTAACCTAACATGCCAGGTTTGTTTTGGGTCAAAACTATGAAGAGGATAGTGCCACTTTCAGGATCACCTTGTGCTAAGGATTGGAACCAATAGCTCAATTGCAACATACAATAAAAAACATGATATATACAGTAGCTAAAAAATTATACATTTGTGTACAGAAAAACAATTGTAATTTTTTTTTTATTGCTTAGACCTCCTTTTATCCGTAGTTACAGGGACAGCCCCCCTAGAAGCACTCAGGGTTAAGTGTCTTGCTATTAAATGGGGCTTGAACCCGCTCTGACAAAAGTCATGTGCTTGATGCACTGTTCCGTCGATCAGCACGCTACTTCCGGAATATACTTTCCAGATATGCGTCTGGATTCCACACCTCATCGCCTGGCCCCATCTCCAACAACCCTGTCTGTCTCAGAATCTCCCACCATCCCGTTGGTTTCATCAGGGTTGCCAAAGTCACAGCTGGTTGCTTCACCTCCAGGCCTGGCCTCTCTACACCTAACCCTGCCTTCATCCATTCTTCCACCTCCGGGGGTATTCTCAGGTCTAGTGACAGAGGAGGATGCCCCTTTCTCTCTATCGTTCTCTGTGTGTTCTCTTTTGTCTGTCTGTCTCATGCCCCAAGGATGTCTCTGGTGTTCCGGTACCCTGTTAAGGTCTCCAGGCCCCGACACACCAGTCAACAGTCCTGAAAACATGAACGGTTGGCCCACTGGGTCCTCCTGTTCCAGTCTGTGGGGGTGATGAGCCCAATAATTTTTAGGGAGGTGCTAGACGGAGGGAAAAGGACACTGTCCAGAGGAGCAAGGTAATAATGCATAATGTACATGCTGAGTTTGTTGCCTCCTAGTGAATGCACTTTCAACTTTGTCCATTGTTCTTTATTTGTACTCTCACTCAGGACAATGGGCCAGGTGGGACACCAATGTTCACATTTGGTCACTTATTACCATTAGTATTTTTTGTATTTTTTATAGTTTATTGCTTATCTTACACCTGACTTAAACCTGACCTAGACCAGGCATGTAAGCAATGCTGCTTAGACAAGTACTACAGCAGGATAATGTGCCCTGCCACACTGCAAAAATGGCTCAAGAATGATCTGAGGAACACAAGGAGCAGTTTGAGGTGACCTGCACCCCAAATCTTCCAGATTTGTATCTAATCCATGGAAGCACACCTCATACCTAGCAGGACTAAAATGATCTGCTACTGGCAGCTTGATAGCAGTATAGTAAAATCCTTGCCTCAGGGCTGTTTTGGCAGCAAAAGGAAAACCTATCAATATTTGATGGGTTGTCATAATTTTTGGTATATATACTTTGAGGAACATAATGAACTCAGGCTGCTTCGGAATAAAGAGTCCAGAACTGTTAGGACTCATGTATTGCAGTTGCAGAGATTAATTGACCAGCGTGTTCGTTTCAAACACAAGATTAATGTTCCTTTTCAGAACCTAGACAAATGGACTTTTCTTAGCTCAAAATAGTTGATGTGTCTGCAGTGACTAATGGTGCAGCTGAATCAAAATTCTGCAGCTGACACGGGGCAGGAAAAGAAAGGTGCACACAGTCTGGAGCAAGGTTAACCCTTGCTACCGGCATGGGTAGAGGTCTGAAGACAGTTTGAATGTTACATTTACTATTTAATCATCTACAAAGGCAGACAGTGGCCTAGCCATCGATAGTGTCTAGAGCTAGATTCATCAAAAAAAAAAAAAAAATAGCACCACTGAAGTGCTGGTGCTGGTTACGTCCGGCAGGAGCGTTGTGCACACGTTTATAAAAAATGTCATTTAATAAGGCAATTTATGAGTTCTTTAACTAATTTGAAAGATTCAAATTTCAAAAGGCCTTTAAAGGATTACCTAGTCTTTCATTTGAGGCACAACTTTCATTTGAGGCCCATTCAAGACCATTCACAAACTCTAATTTACTGACCTTTTTCATGTCGTATGAAAGTAAAACGTAATTAAGGTCTGGAGACACTGTAAATGTGTCAGCCTTGAACGTTGCCTGAATACATGAAAGACAGAAGAAAGGAATATGTTATAATAAATACGGGTAAATGTGTTATTATTTTTCAAGTTAGTGAACATACATCATATATTTCCATAAGTTCATATTAAAAAAGTCATCAAACTCTTTAATCTCCCAAATTCGTCAATGTGCACATTCAGTCACACTTAAGAGGAGTGGAATTCTCACAAAAGGAGTGAAGTTACTCACAAAAGTTATGTTTTTCAGAAGCAGGCTGGTGTGATTGCTTTGCAAGTCCAGTTTCATTACATCCCCATCGTAAGTCCTGTAGATAAGCTCTTCATCTATCAGGGAGAAAAAGAAGAACTGGAAATTGAGCTAAACATTTAAAAACATTTAAAAATCACAAATAAACAGCTTACCACGATTGTGTCCCTGCAATGTAAAACGTGAACACTGGCTAAACTTCAAAAATTGAAGTAAACTGTCACACCTAATATTTTAGTATTGACCTAATGTAAGTGACCCAGGTTATGTCAGGTTTGAATGCTTTACTTACTTTACATCAATGCTAAAATATTAGGTGACACCAGAGGGACTGTCCCTGTAACTACTGATTGTAAGTCGCTCTGGATAAGAGCATCCAATAAATGCCATTAATATAAAAATTCTATGTGAAAGTGGTCTGTGGCCTTAGAACAAGTGTGTCATGCAGACATGTGTAATTAATGGGACTACTTACAAATTTCAAATGCAATTCCAAATTTTTGGTTTGGTTGTGAATAAAAAAACAATACTTTGATTCTTTGTGACTCATTGTTCGTGATTGTATCATGGCGTATACACCTGCTGGCTATGTATTTTATATTTTATAAAGTGCAGTGTCTGAAGTCAGTGCATTGCCTTTGCTGCACAAACATCAAGTTGGAAGCAAAGACAGAAACTGTAAATTTCAGCTTGAGCACCAGATCTGAAATAAAGTGCGAATATAGCCTGCACACGTCTAAAATGTATCAGAGCACCCACCACTTATCCACACAGCATCAGGATTGTGCATTTGAAAGTCTTTCTGAAAGAGGTCATCAAGCATAAGCTGGGTTCCCAATGATTTAGAATTGTTATCTGTGGAAAAAGTAAATATATTTTTACATGGCAATATTGTGTCAAAGGACACTAACCAACACTTTATAATGTTACAATGGCAAATGTTTGGAATTCCATGGTTTTCTGCACTAATTTGTTGTAAAATGTGATCAGATCTAAGCCAAAAGAAATCAACAAAGTACAACACGACTACAGACTGATCTAGATTAGTGTACTACTTTCTCTGTTTGATGCATTAACCAGAGATAAATGTGTGTAATGTAATGATGTTGTACTGTGTACACGGACAATGCATCAAGGCACACTAAATAAAGAGCCTTTAGTAAAATGCAAATTTAAAAAGTCCTGCTATGTTGAATGTTTGCACCTTAGTAAAGTTTGAAGCAACAAACTAAGCCGTACCATTGGACAGAAGAAAAATGGCCAGGCCAATAAGAGACATAACCACCACAATGACAAGTAAAGAAATCGTGATGCCTTTCCAATTTCGATCTGGTCCTCCATCTCCGAACTCCTGTAACAGAACATACAGAGAGAGAGAGAGAGAGAGAGAGAGAGCGAGAGAATGATGCTCAGACTCAATGGTTGTAGGCAAAAGAACAGCTTGAACCCGCGACTGCTGGAGGCAGTGAAGGACATAAAAATGCTCAGTGGCCCTTTCCTGAATAACGGAATATTTTTCTGTAGTGTTTAGCTATTAAACAGGAAGCATGAAACTTTCAGTGGATGAAAGGGTTGTACTTAGAAGCACACACTGAGAGAATTCTGCATGAAGTCCCGCAGTGAATAGACCTTGAAAGGGAGGACGTCATGTACATTTACATCAGGCCAGGTAATAAATCGACCTCTCTTTCACACCACCCCTTAGTGCCCAGTTTACTTTCGGGTTCCATGGAAGGTCCATTACATTCACAGCATTTATCAGACGCCCTTACGGGATTTGAACCAGGGTCTTCTGGTTCATAGTCGAGTGTGTTATCCAGTAGGCAATTACCAGCCTCCTAGCCCCACAATTGACATTTTTGACATTCTATAATTTTTCATTGCTGCTATTTGTTTGTTGGTGAACTCATGAGCTGTTCCGGTTGCTGTGTTCCACCAAGAGAGGGCACTCTGTTCACGTGCAAACTCGTGATCGGAGAACCCCCCCGGGCCAAGGGAACCCACATCAGTAAGTGTATTATTAAAACGAACGGTTAGGGTGCAGATTCTAGCAGGAGAGCAAAACTTTGAGTACAACAACTTCACTTCAGATGCTGTAGAGATATTATTATAGGACATAAACAGTTTGTGTTACTGACAGGTGTAAGAATGGACATCACAGGAGCCTGCTTTTGCCTTGCATAACAGATGTCTGCAGGGGGAAGTGTGACATTCCTGTGTCGATGGTTGTGCGTGAAGATTCGACACCTCTGTTTTACATGTCTTTTGTCCGACGGTTACGTGTGAAGTATCAGCCGTCAGGACCGCCCACCCTCTTTGTCTTCCCCAAATGGGAGGCACCGGGGGCATGACATCAGAAACAACAGGTTCTGATTGGTCAGTGACAACTTCCTGTAGGCCAGTGACAACTTCCTGTAGGCCAGTGGCAACTTCCTGTAGGCCAGGGGTATAAAAGTCTGCTCACATGTGGAAAAAGGGACCTCTGAGCTATCTTGCTCAGGGGGTTTTCCATTGGAAGCCGGAAGGCTTCTGAGACTTTCTCTCCCCCTCTCTTTCTTTTCTCCCTCTTTACTCTTTCTTCTCATTTTTATTTTCTCTGTAACCTTGGTACCTTTTTACATTCAATATTCACATGTAACTACAATAATTATTTACCGGTGTTAATAAATTAGAAACTGTTCATTTTTAACCTCTATTGTGCCATGCCTCTTTCTGCCAGGTAACATCAAATTGGAGTGGTTGAATACAGTGCTTTGTGTGGAGGGAGAAAGAGTTTTTTCTACACACTCTATTCTCTTCTCCCACACCACATGGTCTGTTTTTACACAGGAAATATACAGTGATCAACGGTGAGCACTAGTCATTTCCCACAGGGATGATCCCAAAGCTGCTTAATAGTGTAAAATGCGTTCAACAATCAAACTTATATTCAAACTTTTTGTTCAACTATTATCAAGTTTCTGAAAATAAGAACTTTTGCTAGAAGCATATGGTATGGTGGCCCACTAAATAAAGACAGCTTGGTGCCAGTCACCTTCCGAGATCTAGTGTAGTCCATGCCTCGGTGGGTCAGGGCATTTTTGGTGGCAAAACATAGGCCTATTGAAGTCAGCTCTTGCCGGTTCATACAGGACGTGGCGAAGACCAGTGACATATGATGCATTTTTACCCTCTCATTCAGAAACAGGTGAGCTGTCTGTGTATCAGGAATATTTCCTCACCGCCTCTCACTGGGGGCAGTGAGGAATCTGTTCTTAAACCAAATCGCTATTATTTTTTTTCATGGGTGTGCAGCATCCAACCCACGCGACGAGGCAGCACCAAGGAGAGCGGCGACGACGACAACAACAACACACGGCCCCGCCATGGCCGTCATCAAACATGGCCCCACCCCCTTCTTTCAATTGCCTTTCCTTTCTAATGAACGGCTTCCCCGAGGACTCTTCCTGCCTACAACGGTGTCTGTGGATTTTAATTCCACAGCCTCCCGTGTGACAACATTAAATGTGGGATTTGAATGTAATTCACAAATTTTGTGTGTGAAAAAGATCGATAGTTCACAAAACGTTCCATTGGCTGTAAGATGTTGTTTTGCATTCATTTAGCATTTCAACAAAGTTCACACGCTCACACATGGCGTTTCTCACGCTTAGAAATGAAATCCTGCAGCATGTTTTACCGACGAATCAAAGCTTTTAGCTTTAAGCAAGTGTTCCATGAACGTGGTCTCTATATGACATTTAACTTCCCTATCAGGCACCACGCCGGCCCCTCCTCCATCTACAGGGCTACAAATATCACGCATTTAGTCTTTCGTCACACACGTTGTATTTTTCACACGGAGAAACAATTTATAGGCTAATATAAATAGTTATATTGCCCAATATTTCTAGGACCGCGATACAGTAGCGCCTCACTACGAAACAAGCGCATCTCCTCATGGCCCTAGGGCCTTCAATTAACAGCCAATCAAAAGAAAGGGCCAAGACAACAACCAATAAGAAAATAGCAGAATTGAATCTGGGTAAAATGCAACATAACCACCATTGAAAAGGTATCTTGTAACGAAATCTTCCGAAAATTTTATTGACCCATAAAAGTACAGTCTGCTAACTGGCGATCTTATTTCGTTATCACAGGGTGACTGACATATTCTCATTATAATCATCTTTCTCTCCAAATGATTCCGTTGAATTTTCTAAGCAATTAATAACAACACAAATGTTACGAGCCGGTCTAGCGCAGGGGAAAGCACGGTGGAATTTATGGCGATGCAAGGGGGCGTCACCTAAAATCTTGCCTAGTCTCTATATTTCTTATGGCCAGCATAAATTCTTCAAAAATAAAGTTAACATATTTAAACATTGTCATAAACCTAACTAACATTTTAAATTCACAGACGGACAAAAGTAAAGACATATCTAGATTTTGATCTAGACATAAATGTAGTGTCCAAACCAGGGTGACTCGTGATGACGTCCGGCCCTGCTTTTCCTCTACTGGCAAATGTAAAAGTAATTCATTATTGTTTATTTACAGTAACATTTATTTACTGTAAAAGTAAACTGCGGTTAAGGCAATGAAGAAACGCATGCACATTGATAAGCACCTTAAATTGTGAGATGCTCTTCTCAAAACACATCATTTGGACAGTAAGGAGGGCGTGGGGTGCGTGTGTATATATGGTGGTTGAGACGCGTGTATCAGCAGCTGATCCCAAACTTTTCTTCGGCTGACGATCTGCCTGTTCTTCAATAAATTGACTACAGTCTATTTATTTATTTATTTGTTTGTTTAAGTTTGTTTATGTTTGTTTAACATCCACTTACAAGTTGGTTACCATGATCAGCGTAAAACGCTAATGCTTGTAACGACCTCCCCCGACGTCCAGCCTGAGCTGGGCACGATTACTGGTCCCTGCGCGCTGAGTGCAGGCCCTGCCCCTTCCCGACTCCCTGCAGCGGTTTTCCTCCTTTAAAAGAGTGCCTGGTTCAGTGTTCCGGGTCCGTGCCGTGTCGTGGTGTGTGTTCGGCCGGCTAGAGTAGCCGTTTCCCATTTTCACTTCCCCTTTTCAAAAGTACAGCCATATAAGTCTGTTTGTCACATATAACACTAAACCTGCCTGTGCCTGGGTCCTTCTCATAGTTGGTGTCGTTTCAAGTCTTGAAGACTTTGCTCAGGGAGGTCTATATATAGTGGCCTTTGCTACTGGACACAAGACTTCAACTTTCTTCATAGTGATCGTTCATCCGCAATGTTAACATATTTAAACAATAATAGAATCATAACGTTCAAAGAATGTCACCAAAACACTAAACTAATAAAGCATCTAAAATTTCTAATTGGCTTATGTCCTTAAGCACTAAATGCAAAAAAAAGCAACCTTAGAAAATTGAGATAAACTATTCCGAAAAGAGAGCTGAGGTCCAGCAAAAAGATGAAATCTTTTCTAAATTATAGGATGAAGTTCTGATTTTGCAGCAAGAGCTTGAAAATGTAAAAGAGTCTCGCGCATGGTTTAATACGTTGATGCAAAAGCAGTCAGACGCTCAAACCAAACTAGAAAAAGAGCTGGACGGCATGAAAAAGAAAATTAAGACACACAACGTGGAACTGAAGAACTGGTGCGATAGGACTAAAAAAGAGCAGATGGAATGTGTCATAGACCTAGAGAAGCAGCTCCGGGAGGCGAGAGAAAGAAGCCTTGACACCGAAACCACGGCGTTACTTGTGTAAGAGCAAAGAACTAAGGTCGCGATCGAGCTGACGGACTGCGAAGAGAGGCTAAAAGGCGACGTGAACTATGAGCTGGTGAAAAAGGAAACGGAACTGAACATTTTGAAAAAATGGTGCTCGCAGGCGCAGGACGAGCAGATGAAGTTTGTGTGCATGATGCAAGATGAGGTCAGCGAAGAGAAGTAGAAGATCAAGGCGTTTGAGGAGCTCGCCTGTGACCCCGTGCGCCAGCTAAAAGAAATGTGTGAGGATCTAAATCTCCAAATGCACGCAGAAGTCGAGAAATGCGCCCAGCTGGAAAGCGACTTGCAGAACCAGCGCGATAAATTGGCGGGGCTGAATCAAGAGATACTTGATGAGAAATAATCTGCTGCAGAATAATCTATGGAGATAACAGTACAGTTACACAGAGCGGAGCAAGAGAGATAAGATGCCGTTAAAGCAGTTGAAGGAGAGAGGAAGCTGTAGACAGAACTGGATGAGCTATGGAAGAAGGCAAGTCTCGACGACTTGAAATGTCTGGAGGTGAAAGGAAAAGCGAAAAAATGAAGAAACGCTTGCGCATGTAAATAGACCTAAAAAACGTGTGAGATGCTCATCTCCTGGCACATTTATGTACATACGTGGTATCTAATCTGTAATATGTCTATTTTCGGTAAAGGCCTAGGAAAGGTCACGCCAATTCAACCATTCTTTCATGCTGAAGTTACAAAAGCCGATGATAAAGATGAGCCAGTCGGTGGCCATTGGCTAATTGGTCCTTTCACCCCATCACCCCATTTGACTGTTAAACCCATGGAGGTTAATGTGCGCATGGGCATAAATAAGTAGATACCGTTTAGTCAGCTCTACCTTATGAAATATGACATGGGACATAAACGCAGAATCTTACAAAGTGAGGTTCCCCTTTGTGGATGCTGAGCTTGGGGAAATTGTCGTAAAGAGCCATGACACCGTGAGCCCTCGCACTGCATTCTGGGTATTGCAGTTCACTTCCACCAGCCTACAACAACACATCCGTACCTTTTACAAAATAACGGCCTCACAGAACATTTCTATGTGACTCTATCAGAAAGCGAGTTAACTAAAGCACTTTAGTATTTTAGTATTTATTTTAGTATTAATAATTCTAAAACCTTTTATTAACATTTCACAGATTTATGTTCAAAGTAACTGAGCGCAACCACTGCATTTTACTCATGGTTGTTGATCGAGTTTGTTAAAATGGCAGAAAAGCGAGGGACATGGACAGTTTGTGGTGGAATGGCGTCACCAATCCTGTTATATATTGAGGACAATATGTTGAATACTTTATACTTTATACTTTCGATTCTTTATTGTTTTTTTCAGTATTTATATTATGATGAACTGACCTGTGTTTTATCGTCTGGTGACAGCTGCATTGACAACCAACGTAAATGTTCCCCTGGTGAGTCATTTGAGCACGTCACTTGTGTGGTTTTAGACCTCGTTTGTGTTTTTTATGTTTAGTTTTTTTGGCCAATAACTTTTTTTCGGTGTTGTTCTTAATCATATTTCTTTACTTAAAGGCATTCTAGTCTTCATGTATTTTTCTATTAAGTCTCTCACACAAGGCAATAATTCTTTAACAATATAAAGACTTTTTAATAAAGAATAAAAGTAGGATATTTAATATAAAATTTATATTTGAATATTTTATGTTTAGTTTTTTTGGCCAAAACTTTTTTCGGTGTTGTTCTTAATCATGGTTCTTTACTTAGCCTTTTAGTCTTTATGTATTTTTCTATTAAGTCCCTCACACAGAACAATATCTCTTTAAAAATATAAAGACTTTTTAATAAAGAATAAAAGTAGGATATTTAAATATAAAATTTATTTTTGAATATAAACAATAAAAATAAGTTTAGGATGGATTTAAAGAACTTAGAATTCAAGCCTTATAATGAAATACAATCTGTGATTTTACAACAAGATGAATTAATTTCTAATTTGGAGGATTAGGTGTTGAAGTTGAAAAATGAGATTCTCCGAGAAAGAGAAGCCACTAATGCACTTAAACTACAGTTGAAGAAAGATGTAGATTTACTTGATTTACTGAATCAAGAACTGTCTTTCACAGAGGAGAAGTTAATGGAACAGAACCGCGAAATGAGGGCCCAGTGCTTAAAGACGCTGCAGGATCAGATGAGCTGCGCAATTAAAACAGAGGCGGAGCTTAGGCAGGAAAACGAGAAGATAAGGGCTGCGGAAACAGAAATTCTGTTAGCGAAAGAGGCGATCATAAAGGACGAGAAAGGGCGTATAGATTTGGAAAAGAGTCTTAAATCTTCACTTCACTCTGAGCTAGAGAAAAAAGAATCCGAAATAGCTGAAACCAAGAAATTGTGCAAACAAGCACAAGAAGATCAAATGCAGTCTCTTACGGATACGGAAAGTGATCTCATGTAGGACAAAACCACGAGAAGAGCCTTGGAGCAAAATCATATCAATTCTCTCTATTATGTGACAAAAAATTGTGACGACTTAAAAGAACAGACAAAAATGCAAAGAGAGCTACGACAAGAACTAGAAAGGCGTTTAGAGAAGGAGAGCAATGCTGTGGCATTAATGCAGCAAAAGTTAATCGCTCAACGAGAGGCAGCCATCGAACAAATGAGAGAATTAACGATAAGGCTAGAAGAAGAGGAGAAAACGAAAAAAGAAACTCTGGATGAATTGGAACTCTTGAGAGAACGAAACATCAGTTTAAAAATCGAGCTGGACAATAAACTAAAAATGAATTAGTCGAACACTGGTTGAGCAAAACGGCGACGTATCCATCGACTAAACTGTCAAGTTAGACCATGCTGGTCGAAATAAGTATTGTGGTGGGTTAATATTCTGCCCCCGCTTCGTTGGGCGAATCGTATTCCGCGCTGGCGTGTTACAGAATGTCCTGGTCGACATGTCTCGCGGTGCCAGGAGCCGGTCCGCAGCGTCTGGGCCAGGCCTGTGTGCTATGCGCGTCACCGCGTTAACAAGAGTGATCCACTCTGGACGCAGTGGAGGCAGTGAGTTACAGAAGAACGCTGGGTAGGCTTTCCATCCCGAGTTTTCTTGCAATGCTAGAAATATTAGCTCTCGTGGTCCAAGCCGTTTTCAGCATGCTCTCCTTATGACCATGGGAAAGTGGGCCAGTTGCATTAACTGAGAGCAGGCATAGACTTTTCTGTTAAAAAAGAAATGTGCTCATTTGCATTTGAACATTATTATTGAACCAATAACTGTTCAGTTAATAGTCTTGTCGTTGATCCCTGTATTACATGTAGTGCTACCACTTGTATGTTATTAAAAATATGCCCGGTCCTCTCATGGCTGCCCACTGCTCACCAAGGGTGATGGTTAAAAGCAGAGGACACATTTCTCTGTGTCACCGTGCGCTGTTGTGCTGCAGTGTTTCACAATGACGATCACTTCTCTTTAATCTGGAAAAATGATTGTCCGGAGAAGAAAAGGTGAGCGCATCCTGAGACCATTCATGTGTGGGGCTGCCTCTCATCCAAGGGAGTGGCCTCGGTCACATATTTGCACGAGAACACAGCCATGAATAAAGAACGGTACCAAAAAAATACTCCGACAGCAACCTCTTCCATCCATCCAAGGACAGTTTGGTGAAGAACGATGCATTTTCTATAGAATCAGATTTGTGCCCAAATTTTTAAAAAAAAACTTTGCTAATATCAAACAGAAATGCAATGTTGAAATGTTAAAACAAGAGGTTGTTTTTGCTTTTTCATTTTCGCTTGTGTGACTTTCAGTAACGCTGCTTGTTTTTACAGTTTCACTGCTGCCTTTTCAGGCAGAATACGGTTTGACTTCAGCCACAATTCTCTTGTGTCGCCGGGGCTTCGCCTCATTGGCCACCAGGTATTTTGTTGCCATGTCTTGCACCGGCGCTTTCTTCCCAACCTATCTACATTTTTGGGTGGATTGGAATTATTGGGTGGATATGTCGGGCACACAACAATACAAAAGTAAAATGAGCTATTAATTAGTATTAGACTAGGACTGGGTATAACATGAACATGCACTTATACAGAATAATAAAGTGAGCAAATTATATTGTGCAAAATAAGGACGGTTGTGCAAGAATAAGATTCGCCGGACTGCTTGGGGGAAGAAACTAGTACATAGTCCTGGAGACCTGCTCCTGATGGATGGAAGAGGGGTCAGTTTGTTTCAACGGTCGCAATGCTGATGGCCTGATGGATTTGAAATTAAATAGTTAAATAAACAAGGTGTGGGAGCCGTCCACCAAATATGATCAGTCCAACCCATCACAATGTTAATAGACAGTGTTAAACTGACCAAGATGACATCATTATTTGTGCGTGGGTGTCTTGAAACCCCATACTCAGTGCAAGATGCGACCTTGAATGGGGCTAAATAGCTGGCCACAGGCTGCCCATAGCGTCCCATGTCCACTGCCAAAAATGCCTACGTGAGCATGAAAAGTTGGCGTGGTCTGATGAATACATTTTACATGCTGTGCATGGCCGCATGTGTGTGTGTGTGTGTATGTGTGTGTCACTGACCTGGGGAAGACACAACACCAGGATGCACTATGGGAAGGAGGATTACCAGCAGATGCAGTGTGTCGCTTTAGGCTGCGTAATGCCTTCGGTATTCCTGAGTTACTTTGGCATATAGATACCTGAACGATCACAAGTGCTGCTGGAGATAAAATTGTTGAGCTGCAACCACGAAGCCAGAAATCAAAGAAACATTTCTTTATATTACTGCATTTTCCCTCCACGTCAGTAGCGTAAACACCACCTTACCCTTTCAAAAAAATGGCAATGGTAAAAACTATTCATGAACTATTCATGGTAAAAGCCTATTGATGAAATACACTCTTACTTATGCTTACTTTGGGGATTCCGCTTTCTTTTTTTATTTGCAACTTTAGTCGTATTTTACTAAATATTGTGGTGTGCAGTTTTAAAACTGATGCTTCACACACATCCACATCAACCTCACACAGAAAACGGATTCAGGCACAGCGGTCTCCTCACGGCCTGCCTATATGCATGCTCCCATAAAGTATACATAAGACATGTGTCGGATGAACGGTGCACACAGAAAAATGCACTCCCTCCCCTGTCCACCTCTGGGAGTTCCTTTTAGCATTAAAAGCATTTTGTACACAGTCTCGGGGGAAAAAGTTGTGCTAAAAATATACTGGAAGCACTCCAAGAAAAAAAGTAGGCCAGTGATGGGCCAGTCTGTCCTGACAAGCGTTCTGTCCCAAATGTTTGCTTCTTGCCCATATTTCTGTTCCCACATTATCCACGATAATTTTTTCTGTGATTAAATTGTATTCAATTGTAAAAAAAATATTACTTAATACTGTTAACATTCACACTCAAGATCCTGGCCCTGCCACCAATATGTTCCGATCCCAGCACCCAAAAATGGGAGGTGTCAATTTTCTAGTGGCTCGACAATAATGGCGTCATGCTGTTTTGGCTTTGTTTAGCAGGCTGTACACAACTTATGGAAGGCTGGTTATTAATAAAACAAGCGCATTTTACATCAGGGCAGGGATCCGAGCATCAATGATGCAGGCCTGTTTTTAAAAGGGTAGAATACGACAGAGAGGAGGACGGGGTAGAGAACAGGTCACCTGGGCCCACGAGCAGAAACGGACAGGAGCCTCCGAGGAAGAAGGCTTCAAACCGGCCCTGCATAACAATCCGTGGCACGTTCCGGTGCGCCAAAGCCTTTGTTCTATTTTAAAACTGAAAAGTCACTTGAATCATTTCTCAACATGACAAGCTCCCTTTTAATCTTTCATTTGCTCGTAATTTTCAAAGAGCTTGATATCCTGTTATGATTCCCACCTTTCAAGCGATGATAATGATCTCAACATTCCACTATAACAGCTTGTGGGCTATCTATAGCTACCACATTTGCCAAGGGAATTAGGTGACAGAATGAAAAATAACTGTTTCATCTTGGACTTGAATATTGAATTTTAAATTACAATGAGCATAGAACCACTTGCATGTCGACACTAGACAAAAAAATGTGGACACCTGGTGCCACATCAGTTCCTGTTAGTCATCTCAATCATCTCAAATTCACTATGTACCCGCCCACTTAGATTCAACATCAGTTATTTCATCCGTCGTCACTGGAGGCCAATCGAAAACTTCAAACTTGTGATCCTGAAACCATTATCGAACTGTGGCTACATGGAAGACTGTTTCCATGAAGGGGTGTACCTGTTCCGAACTGTTTAGGTGGGTGGTGTGTGATTAAATTGTGTTGCCAATATGGACCTTCTCAGCCCCTCAAATCCCAGCACCTTCTTTCTGCTACAAACACATCGAGAAAACGTTCAAAACTCGCAGCATCTCACCAGCTGCCACTGAAATAAGATAATCGATGTCTGGACGATATTGAGTCAACATTATTGAATTAATAGTAGTGATACTGGATCATTCAAACATGACTGATACAATACATTAAATTTAAATGACAGTGAAAAGAAAATGCACAGCAAGGACAGCACACAGTGACACAACAAAATGTGTCCTCTGCTTTTAACCGTCACCCTTGGTGAGCAGTGGGCAGCCATGACAGGCGCCCGGGGAGCAGTGTGTGGGGACGGTGCATCGGTGCCTTGCTCAGTTTGGGATTTGAGCCCTTGGGTGTCGAGTCCGATCCTTAGCCGCTAGGCCTCCACTGCCCACTATTCAAATATAAAAGGATCGTTCTCACAAAATCATCTTCCCATTCAGGACTTTCCTCCAGACTTTCTGTCCCATCATTAGGAAATAACCTTTTAAAAGACATTTTCATTACAATCAGTTGCCCAGCAGCACTGTTGTCTTTGATCTGATAAGCATGTTTTAAGGGTGTATATATTCCCTTCAGTGCTCTCAACATTTAAGTATATGAAGATTTATCAGATATCAGCAGTCTGAATGGGAGGATTAAAAAATATCACTCTTGAAGTCAGAAAAAAAGTTAAATCCATGGCAGAATTTAAACCTGCACTTTCAATTCATCCATCTTCCAATCCTGCTTAACTACATTTACATTTAGAGCATTTTATCAGACGCCCTTATCCAGGGCCAGTAGGGACAGTCCCTCTGGAGACACTCAGGGTTAAGTGTCTTGCTCAGGGACACAATGGTAGTAAGTGGGATTTGAACCTGGGTCTTCTGGTTCATAGGCGAGTGTGTTACCCACTAGGCTACTACCACCTTTAACTATTTCTGGGAGTGACGGGAATCTCGAGTCTATTCATGGGCAAGCAGCACCGAACCAGAAGACAGAAGACAACACCTCACTCATACCAGGGTCAGTATTCAACATGGACTATTAACTAATTGTTAGATTGTAGGAGGACCCCAACTTCCATGGGAGGGAACCCTGCAAAGCACCAATCAGCTGGACCCACCCTGGCCACCTATATTATACAATCTGTCTTTATGCTGCAGGCAGTCACAGTTAATGCCACCAGTATAACAAATTCTCTGTCTTGCCAGTCAAACGTGTTGCAGCAAACCTATTTTATTTCTGAACGATCAATCTATCATTTATCGTATTTTATAATCGGAGTTTAAATTATACACCATCATTTAAAAGGTCCGTTTATGAATGTATTTATCTTTACAAAATTCTTAAGCGGACATTTTAAATGATGGTGTATAATATAAATTCCGATAATAATTAAAATCAAACCGGAAGAAGAAGAAGAAGATAAAAACTTTGGTCTGAAGCCAAGTTGTTTTAAAACGACTCGACTTTTATATATTTTTTAATAATCTCACCTTAAAATCCGCGGACGAGCGTCTCCGGCACTGATCAGCGACGCCCGCTGTCTGGTTCATGTTCGGCTGCGGTGGGACCCGGAGTGGCGCGTTGGTGCGTCCGCGCGTCCACGCGTCCGCGCGTCTCTCCAAACGCGCGCTGTGACGCGCGCCAAGCTGCCAGCCTCCTACTTTTCGTGTAAAAATTGTGCATTTTACAGACAATTGATTCATATTATTGAGTTTTGCGGCTGACATGAAGAGTGACATGAAGTTTTAATAAAGTGACGCGAAAGTAACACAGCACAGGACACGGTGCACACAGTGAAATGTGTCCTCTGTATTTAACCCATCACCCTTGGTGAGCAGTGGGCAGCCATGACAGGTGCCCGGGGAGCAGTGTGTGGGGACGGGGCTTTGCTCAGTGGCACCTCAGTGGCACTTTGACAGGTCGGGATTCGAACCCACAACTTTCCGATTAAAGGGCCGCTTCCTTAATCCAATTATGTTATCAGAATAGTTCTTTTTCGTGTGAATTTATCGTCTGTCTTTACACTTTCTAGTTAGCGATTTTATCTCCGTGAACAAACACTTCCAGGTCTTTATTGGAATTTTTAGACTTATAAATAATAATTATAAGGCAGTTTGCAAGTTGGGAATGAATGATAGGCTAGAGGAACCACAGACAAATGCAAGTTCTTTGCAAACATTGCAATGGACACTTAAATAAATATAATAAGACGATAACAGAAAATCTCCTCCGGCCACACTGCGTAGGGGTAAGAAATGACCGCATGCGGTCTGCATACCTCTCCATTGTACATATTATAAAACAGAAATGACCCTTGCAGGAGCAGTGACAGGGAGAGAACAGACAGGAATAACCAAACCCCCCCATCTGTGTGGTTTTTCCCAGCGCCGGCGATAAATTCATTCGGGTTCAGATAAAGCCATCACGGATTAGTCAGTTTAATCATTGTGCCCGAACTCTGGGATTACCAAGATCCCTTCATCAAAAAGGCATGGAGGTTTGGGATGAGGCATTCTCTAAGAGAGCCAAAAAAAGAAAAGTTCAATTAGAGCTTCCTGATGATAGAGGTGCCACGGAATTTATATTCTCTGGAGAAACCACATTTATGAGGTTGTTACTAAACAATAGACAGCAAATCGATCTGGCAAGTAAATTGGATGGAACATCTGCACAATTTGAATTAGGAGTCATTTGTGTAATGTGATTCACACTGCCAGAGACTATCCCGGAGCATTCTCACCCAGGGTGGGGAGCCAGCCCACCCCTGGAGGGAGGAATAATTCCCGACTGAAATCCTTTCCCGGTATTAAAGCAGATCATCTGCCATCTTTTATGGTCAGCAGGCAGCAACGCAAAGCGCGTTACTTCACTATACTTCATGTTGCTTGGACTACGCACTGCAGTGCATGATAACGTAATACGTTTTCCCATTGGTCATACCACATATGATATGAATATTTACCGGCAGAGTGATATAAGAGCTCAGGTTTTAAAATATTTAAACAGATCTGTAATCTGTAAAATACAATTGGAAAACAAATCAACAACAACAAAAGGTAAGAAATACAGTAAGACGGTTGAATAATAAGTGTGCACACTGTTTAAATGATATCACCTTTGATTTAATTACAACATTCGCTCTTCCATGACCCAACAGCCAGTTTCCAGTTTCTTTGTCCGGGGATCGGACCGCCAAAGCTCCCGCCTCATTCTGCCACCCGATCCACATTGCACCAGACCCTTCATGTTCCTCGGGCGGGTGGTGGGTCCACAGTTAGATGAGCCCATGTATCTGGGTTCACAAGGTGCTTGCTCATGGTCCCCAACCCCAGGCCTGGCTGCAGAGTGGAACCCCGGTAACCCTCTGGGCCAGGTACACTGACTCTTTGTTGCTCCTCCCATGAAAGATCTTCTGAACATTCAGCTCTTGCTGGGTAGGATCAGCACCACCAAATCTGAGACCATGGTTCTCGGCCGGAAACTCTCGGCTTGCCAACTCCGGGTTGGGAGAGAGGTCCTGCCTCAAGTGGAGGAGTTTAAGTATCTCGGGGTCTTGTTCACGAGTGGGGGAAGAAGGGAGCAGGAGATCGACAGGCGGATTGGGCAAGGCCCAATTTACCGGTTGATCTACTTCCCAATCCTCACCAATGGTCATGAGCTTTGGGTGACGACCGAAAGAACACGATCGCGGATACAAGCAGCTGAAACGAGTTTCCTCCGTAGGGTGGCCGGGCGCAGCCTTAGAGATAGAGATAGGAGATAGGACAATTGGGAGGAACTCAGAGTAGAACCGCTGCTCCTCCACATCGAGAGGAGCCAGTTGAGGTGGTTCGGGCATCTGGTCAGGATGCCTCCTGGACGCCTCCCTATACTATATCTCCAGTCTGGTCTGGTGGAGGTGGCTGGGGAGAGGGCTGTCTGGGATTCCCTACTTGGGATTCTGCCCCGGCGACCTGGACCCGGATAAGCGGAGGAAGACGACGACGTCATTTGCTCTTCTTCCTGCCATTATTTAAATAGACTGATCAACCAAACACTCTCGAAGTAAAAACAGCATGTACCAAACCTACTCAAGTAATTAAAAATTGCTTCAACAAAGTATTAGTTTAAGGCTGTATACACTCATGTAACCATCTTATATATATATATCTTTTTATTTTTGTTCTGTTGTTCGATTGAATTGTAAAGCTTATAGGACACATTAAAGAGCGGAACGTTTTGGAAATTTATTTTCAAGTTTTTTAGGAGCACCTACACACCAATGGCACCAAATCACATGGACACAAGGGTTCTAAACACCCAAGCTGCTGCTTGTTTGGTGTGGGTGTTTAGAACCCTTTATATTCTCTCTCAGCCTTTATTGTTCATGAAAGTCTTCCTCTCTTTTGCTGCTTTTCAGTTCGGGCGTGTTTTTCTCACCATTACGCTGTCTGTTTTGTTTCTGTGTATTAAAACTGGCACAGTTGACATATCGAGCAATTGCGCCTCCTCCTTTGACCCCGAGGCATTATAGCATTATCCACAATGTTCAATGAAGGCGTTTTCCCCCAGAATGTCTTTAATTCTTCTGGTTTAAACCAAAGATCTTCACTTCCAAAATAAACAAAATGACTAAACTGGCCAGTCGTCAGAGTTGGAGGAGTTGTTCAGTATTCTGCTGTCCTCCAGAGACAATAATGCTGCAGCTAATCGACACCCAACAACTAACAGGTTGTATCAGAAAACCATTTGAGAAATTGGTACATGACAACTTTGTTACTACTCAACTGGTTCACTGGTTGTGTCTTGGTTTTGTGCTAAACTTAAAAAGTAAGCCTCTACATTAAAATATATGCACATTCTTTTTAATAAAATAACTGCTTTCTTAAACCAAATTCAGTTGGCAGTAGGTACAGGAAGTGTTGCATTTTAAATAATTACTGTTCATTAGGAGAATGAAATGCTTAATTTTTCATGTAGTATTTGTGAAATGTATAATTAAATAACTAAATTAGTTATGATGCAGTTTAATCTTTTCTATCTGTAATGTTCTCTGAGGCACTAACATTCATTAATTAAAAATATTTTTGCAGGTACATCAGAGAAACACATGGAAAGAGTTATATTGAGTTGGCTTACAGAGTTACATGTATGGTGAAAGTGAAAAGTATAAGTAATTGTGAATCACGGCAGCACAGCACACGGTGACACAACAAAATGTGTCCTCTGCTTTTAACCATTACCCTTAGTGAGCAGCCATGGCAGGCGCTCGGGGAGCAGCGTGTGGGGATGGTGCTTTGCTCAGTGGCACCTTGGTGGTACCTTCTAATAAGTATAACATAATTATACACAATTTTATCCGTCATGAGAATTATCCAGCAAGAAGCATTCACATTTTAATAACTGGCTTTATATCTCACTTTGCTTAATAGCTCACATGGAGTAACGTTACTACTCTACCCACCTCTGTTGCCTGGTCCCCACTTTCTCTATTCCTGCACTGTAACAAATTGCTGTATTTTTTACAGCAAAATTGTACAGAAACTTACTGTTTTGCCATTTTACAATTTATTGCTGTAATTTGCAATGCATTATGGGTTAAGTGTTAACTGTATATTTCACTGTTAGCTGTAATTAATTTACAGGTAGGAGGTTCTTTCACTGTATTTTAAATATTTTACAAGAATTTACTGTTCTGTTGCATTATGGGATTGCGCGGGCTGAAAATGGTTTGAATTCTGGTGGACTGAAGCACAGTGAAGATAAACAGCAATCGATTTTTTGGTAAGTTCAATTAAATTCACTTCCATAAGTATTAATTATTATAATTATATACATATATATGAATTACTTGACATTAAAAGAAATAATATATCAACATATACATGACGATATATATATATATAACGTTATATAAGTTTTATCAGGATATGCCCTCTAAACGTTATGTTTAGCCATTTTGTAAAAGGATGTGTATTAACTTTATTTATCTGTTGCTTCAGCAAGGAGGAGAAATGCAGTGCGCGCCATTTCAGAAAGCAGCCTAAAGAAAAAGGTAAATCGTTATCGTCATGTTAATGTTGATATATGCTGCAGTTTGTTAGCTTTATTTGCCTTTGCTTTCTAGAGTATTTGTACTTTGGCAGGCACAGCATTGCTATCGAAGTGCGTGTGAGACAAAACTAACGTTACTGTCACGGGTGGGCTGGACATGGCGGTGAAGGAGGACGCACTCGCACGATTTCACAGGACAGGGGTTTAATACAAACTACACAGGACAAGGGAACATTAACACGCACAATGACCCGACGGCGCAAAGACACGAACAGGATAGTTTTATACAATTATATAAATATACACCAGGTGAACACTACACCAGGGAACATTACACGAGACGAACATGAAACTCCGGTCCGAATTCGGGATCCGGAGTCACCCCTGCCGGTCCGGATCATGACAGTTACATGAAGTGCTCAGTTGTCTTTGCTGTTGAAAACCGTAAATATTAACATCGTTGGATGAGTTTCTCTGAAACCCTAAGTACATTTTGTAAAGGAATGTATCGTTAATTTTTAAAAAAAAAAATTTTTTGTCAGGCAAGCCGAAACATCACGGAGTCAAAACCAAACGTAATGTAAACTATTTTGCTTCAAACGATAAGCACTTCAAGGAAAAACCTGCAGCACTCATTCTTCAGACAGATGTAAGTCATGCTCTGTGCTTTTTTTTATTATAAAATTTTGTTATGGGGTTATAGTTTGTATGTAATTACTTTTTTTCTCAATTTTTTTTAGTTTTGTTTCTTAGGTGTCAGCAACAGTTGCCGGCATGGAAAAGAGTTTTACACTTCCAGACTCTCCGAGACTGATTGTCTTAGGTAATGTACAATGAACCAAAATCTGTAAATGATTTAATAAACTTGGTCTGTTGTATTTCCAGTTTGTATTTTCTATAACATGTTTCCTGTATTTATTCATTTAGGTGAAATTCTCACTGCAACTCAATGGATGCTGAGTATTGAGGGCCAAGTGGTCATGAATCCACACCCCAACTTTGTGGCAGGATTTGCTGCTTTGTTTGCATCATACTACATCTTCAATCTGGTGTACCAGCATGAGGCATCATGCACACCTGAGTTTATCCAGAGATAAAAAAAATACTTTACTATGCATGTGCATATTTATATTATTTAAATATAAAAGTTACAGGTTTCGTTCACCCAAAAATGAAATTTCAGTCATTAATCGCTCTCCCTCGTGTCATTCAAAAGCCATAAGACCTTTGTTCATCTTTGGAACACAAATAAATATTTTTTAAAGAAGTCCAAGATGATTTCCCCTTCCATAGACAATCAATAAATAGGTTATATGAGAACTTTTTTTGCTTGTCATTTCGACGGATTCATTGCTTAAGTCAGATTCGTTTTGGTACCAAAATGCCGTTTTGTTGTTTGAGCTTAAAGGGATTACCATCATTTACTCATCATTTAGTTGTTCCAAAATTCTGAGTTTCTTTCTTGTTTTAAGATATTTTAAAATGTTGGTAACCAGACAGTTGACAGTAGCCATTGACTTCCATGTTTTTGCCCTATTATGGAAGTCAATGGCTACGTTACTTGTCTGGTTATAAACTTCATTAAAATATAATCTTTTGTATTCAACACAAGAAAGAAACAACTTAAGGGAGAGTAAATAATGACCATTTTTATTTTTAGGCAAACAGTCCCCTTAACTTTTCTTTAACTATTGCTTTATGCTTTAATCTTGAGTTGTTTGTAGTTGTTTTGTAACAGCTGATTTTTTTCTGTAGTTGAAAAAGTAAAGTTATGTTACCAGTGACAGTGCTGAAGTGTTGTCAGGTGTCAGCTTTAATAAACAGTTTTCTTACAACAACTTTGAATTTGAGTAATTCTTTTTTTAAATCTTTGTTTTAATGCATTCACATCAGTATAATGGTAAAGAGCACGCACAGTACAGTTCACAGTTAAAATTGTTATTTACAGGAATTTCATAGTAAAAATGTTACAGCTACATCTTGGCTTTTGTTGAATTCACAGGATTTTATTGGCAACTTTTGTTGCCAGGTAAGTACTGTAATTTAGCATAATTACAAAAAAAAACCTGTAATGCCTTTTTACAAGTTTAATTTTATAATCCTGTAAAAAAAAACAAAAAAATACTGTATTCTGCAAACATCAATTTATTGTAAATTGCTAAGCAGTATTATACTGTAATCCATTTTACAGCAATTAGCGACTATTTTACAGGATTTTATTGGCAACTTTTTTGCCAGTAAATTATTGTAAATTCTACAGTACGTTCTTTACAGTGTGTGGTTCAAGCAGGATTGTCTAATTAGGTACAGTGTCCTTATCCTTGTCACCTAGATCTGCTATCCTCCACGTTTTCAGGTTCTGGACCAGTTCCTTCTCCATGTTACCTAGCTCACCTGCTGCTGTAACTCCAGTCCCCGCAGGGTTGGCAGCACCAGACCCTACACCTCTTCCAGTTTTGGTCATAGCTGGGTTCGGTGGACAGCTCCTTCTCCCCCCTCTCTCTTCTCCATGTCTCCCTTCTCTCCCGCTTGTCTTTTCCTCTCTCTTGCCTGTCCTTGAGCTCTCTTAACCCATGATGCCCCAGCTGGCTTTCCTGAGAATAAGGACAGTCTGGTGCAGGCTATGTTTTTTTGGATGGGTGTAGTATGTGTTAGGGTAACCAGCCTGAGGCCTAAAGGAGGAAGGTCGAAAGGGCAGTCTACAGAGAATAACCAAGGAGCTGGAGAACCATCCTCTGACATGGACTGATGGACAATAACACAAAGCAGTCACAGGAGACCATGACCAAATGGCCAGCCTTGAACCTGCAAACTTAAGTCCACTTCCTTATCGCTAGGCCACCACATCTGTTATAAACCACAGCAAACTAACAAAAATGCTTTTGAATAGACCTACCATGGCACTTCAGATAAAACACATGAAAATAACCTATACATTTGTTCTCTTTGTGCACTAAATATGTGGCCCAAAAACAAGGTACAGACCATATCTATACAATTGTACCCCTAAGTGGCAACCCAGCCATTTTGAATGTGAATGAGTTGTGCATTTGAATACAACTCATACTAAATTCATAGAGGGACTGGATGTAGCAGTGCCTCATGCACCCTGTACTCCTGCAGAACATCTAAAAGGACATCTGAGGGACATGGTTGCATGCCTTCTCCACAAAGTCCACAAAGCAGTGGAGAGTCATAGTCCCTTGCACCCTCAGTTGTCCATGGAAGAAGAGTTGGTCCACAGCCAGGACAGATAATACATTGTTCCTCTTGAATCAGAGGTTTGAAGCTTCCACCACTATCACAGAGTGGAATGTGGGTCGCACTAGTGGCAAAAAAACAGCCTCCTGAACGGATGTTCGGAGAAAGGGGCCCCAGTTCCAGAGCCCACTTGTTCACTTTCATTCTCAAAGAAGGATACCGACGACTCCAGGGCTGGTTCTACAGGGGTCCTGTATTTATCTCCACTTGCCCAATTTCGGACCCAAGTGCAAATCTAATAAAAGGCCACAAATGCTTACCTGGCAGGGGAGATTCCGTGATCAAGAAGGCGGTTCACCCAGGGCGAGGCTCAGCCATTGCACTCCGGCTGTGCCGACCCCTGCGAATTGTGGGAATGTTGACTGCATAATTTCTGGTGGTGGGGTACTGCGTTTGCGCTTTCTTTGTGTTTTCTTTGACTGCTGTATACAATTATTATTGCTGTTCACAATTTATTATCACTGCTTTATTTCCTCTGCAGCAGCACGAGTCCACAGTCACAAGAAGCGATCTGAGAGCAGCCGTGGACTTCTGATTATCGTACGCTCATGTCGAAATTTGCTCAATGGCGAAATGGGTGTAGAAATAATCGTACACCCGTTTTTCTGCCATTTGATAAATGAGACCCAATGATCTGACGAAGACTAGACACACCGAGCCTACATTTACACATGTAACACCAGGCGCACACAATCAGGGCATCAGGAACACAAACAGTGAACTAGTAAAGGAGCCAATTAACAGAACTAGTTTAAGGGTGTGTTTTCTGGGCTGGCCTGTGATGTTGAAAGCATTGACCTATTGATGTAATGGTTTTGTGGCATATCAACATGCTACATAATATAGGTGTGATCACGGGTAATATAGCATTGTGTGATTAATATGTAAAAAAAAACATCACTACGCAGAAATAAAAATGATATCTCGTTACACATTACAGTGTTACTATTAAACTAAACTTGGAGTAATAAAATAACCCTATAAGATGAAATCATATTATGAATAAATATTTTTACACATTTCCTTGTTAATTTTGACACTAAATTCAGTAGAATTAACTCTGAAAAGTCAACACTGGCCATAGTAATTTTTACTAAAATTTTGAGTGGGGACCAAATGTTATCTGAAACACAGTTTAAAATTGACACTCAGTTTTTTTTTTACTGTGTACTATTCTCATTTGACATCAACATCATTCACTGTACATTTGCTTGCCAATGTCTTTTTGCTTTATATGGAGCCTGTGCTGTTATTAGTACCCCCCCCCCCCCCCCCCCCCCCCATCTATATAGAAAATATGCTCTCATTAAGAGTACTTTTGTATTAACTGAGGAATAAATAAGAATTTAGAATTGTGAAACAAGTGAAGTCGCACACCTTTAGTAAAATAAATTAAAAGTGAAGTGATTGTCATTGTGCAGCACAGCACATTCTGAATCATTTGTTTAGCACAAAATTATTCACAATAATTGTATGACTAATTGTGTTTTATAACATCATAATTGTATTTCAGAATTGCAACTGAATTGCAAGTTACATTTTCAGTTCAGTTCAGTGCTACTGAGGAGCCAATTTAGCACAATCCTTTACACAAGCAGACTTTTTGGTCAGGCACCATTTACGACGTCAATTGGGTCCTCAAATATTTTCTTTCAGGCACTGTTAAGGCTACTAGGTAGGGGTCCTTTTGCACACGTGTACGATCGCCTGCTAGAAACATGGCTGATCTACAGATGAAGATCCTGCGAAAGAAAATTAAGAAAAGAAGTGAAAAGAACAAGCAACGCAAGCAACTGAAGACACAGAACGATTTGGAAGAAAACGGTACATTTAATTTCCTGTTGGAGTAGTATATTAGTTGATTCAGACTCGGAGAACGGATGCATGTTTGGCTCTCTCTTAAATAAAAGTTGTTTAATATGTAATTTAATTTGTAGTAGTGTAGTAAAGCAGTAGTTCGCTGGTAATTGAATGTCTTTTCGGTATAGAAGATGTTGGTACCGAGGGGTCTCCAGTCGACACGATTAAGGGGGACGCCGTGGCCCAGTTGAACCAACCCAGCCCGGCGATGAAGCCCGAGCAGAAGGTCCTCCTCGCACATGATGAAACTGCACCTCCCAGTTCTGTAAAGAAGAGAAAGCACACGAGCACGGGAGATCCGCAAGGTGCGTTTTCAGCGTGGGTGCACTGGAGGGTTTTTACTGCCATTTATTCGCAAACCTGTTTGTTCTTTTGTATAATTAGCTGTGAAGTACTGTTGGGTTGATAGCCTTCAACGAGCAAGTTTTCTGTGTAGGTCTGAAGAAAATGAAGAGTGGCCAGGATGATGCAGATGCTGATGAAGTTGAAGATGATGAAAGAGACTCGAGTGCCGAAATGGCAGAAGGCGATGGAGGAGAAAGTACCGGGGGTGATGAAGATGGTGATGATGGACCTGAGCTTCCTGCAGGTCTGACGGGTGTGTACTGGTTTAGATCAGACTGAGAGTGCTGTTGTTGGCAGTTCCATCGTTTATGTGGTGATAGTAGCCTAGTGGGTAACACGCTCGCCTGTGAACCAGAAGACCCACGTTCAAATCCCACTTACTACCTTACTACGTGATCAGGACCCTGAGTGTCTCCAGTGGGGGACTGTCCCTGTCATTTCTGACTAACGTCGCTCTGAGACTTAAGTCTCTCTGACTGAATTTGCAATTAATCTCATTCTGAAATATGTTGTGACGAGGGTCTTGTAGCAGGCTAGGCAGATTGTCTTCATTGAGATTAACAAAAAGAAAAGTTAATAATCGTATTTGCAGATTGGGTAGTGATTGACAGCAAATGTGCATCCTGCGTCCAGTTGACTGTGTGCACTCAGGTTAACCTGAAGCTTTTCCTGTGTGTGTCTGACTTTGAGAAGTTTCATTTACACCAAGTGATGTCTATTGCAACCAGGGGCGCTTTGCGGATCAAAGTACCAAGCACTATCCTGGTCATGTAGCACTGTTTTGTTGTGGACACATGCTCCCACGGTGTAGTACTACAGGGGTTGGGCTGCTGCGGTGGGGGTGGAAAGTGCTTCACGTTCTACGAAAGCCTAGCATTAACATTGGTGCACGTTGCTTTCAAGGTGCATTTGAGGACAAGTCCTTTGTGTCTCTGGCTGATCTGGTGAGTGAGAACACACTGAGGGGTGTGAAGGACATGGGCTTTGAACACATGACTGAGATCCAACACAAGACCATTCGTCCTCTTCTGGAGGGAAGGTGAGCCATTACAAATGCATCAATGTTCATCTCAATGCTGAGAGTTTGGGGGATCTGTTAGAGACTCAAGGTCTTGTCTGTGTATCAAAAACTGATCTTTTTGGCGATTTGTGTACTTTGATGTGCAGGGACGTTTTGGCTGCTGCTAAAACTGGAAGTGGCAAAACGTTGGCCTTCCTCATACCCTGCATTGAGCTCATCTACAAACTCAAGTTCATGCCCAGAAATGGTAAGATTGATTACAATGTGCATGTAAAACTGCCACGATTTGATTAATTCGCTGAATTATTTCAATAGGAAGTGGAATTAATACACTGGTGTGTTCTGAATGCTACATTTTGTGAGCTTTAATGTTATAATGAGTGGCCAACCACGCTCTCTCAAAGGAACTGGTGTGATCATCCTGTCACCCACACGTGAGTTGGCCATGCAGACGTATGGTGTGATGAAAGAGCTGATGACGCACCACATTCATACCTACGGCCTCGTCATGGGTGGCAGCAACCGATCTGCTGAGGCACAGAAATTAGCCAATGGTGTCAACATCCTGGTGGCAACTCCCGGAAGGTTGCTGGACCACTTACAGGTAACCTAGATGTGTTTCTTGCATATCTGAACGACACTGGTTTGCATTGGTTTATGATAGTAACCCTAGATTATTTGAATTTGCCTCTGGTTTCAGAATACTCCCGGGTTCATGTTTAAGAACCTCCAGTGTCTGATCATTGATGAAGCTGATCGTATTCTAGAGGTTGGATTCGAAGAAGAGTTGAAGCAAATTATCAAGTTATTGCCAAGTAAGTTTATCAGGTACACAGTTGCTGTTGCATTTATGCGTTGTTCACATCGTGTTTTACCATTTCTATTTCTACAGAGAGGAGACAGACCATGCTGTTTTCTGCCACACAGACCCGTAAAGTGGAGGACTTGGCTCGCATTTCACTGAAGAAGGAGCCACTCTATGTTGGTGTTGATGACAATAAGGATACAGCCACAGTGGAAGGACTGGAGCAGGTATGTTGTGGGCATTGAGAGTGTGTTACATGTTAAAGCACTTGCATTTACTTTGATGTGTTTTTCTTTCAAGGGTTATGTGGTGTGTCCATCAGAAAAGCGATTCCTCCTCCTCTTCACCTTCCTGAAGAAGAACCGTAAGAAGAAACTGATGGTTTTCTTCTCCTCGTGCATGTCTGTCAAGTTCCACTACGAGTTGTTGAACTACATAGACCTGCCAGTGATGGCCATTCATGTAAGTGGTTACTTTCTTAAGGATTTTGTTGAATAATTACTTGTAAAATTGTATATAGTGTGTGTGTGTGTATATACACTGCTAAAAAAACTGATTGATGGAGGGAGACATGTCATCCTAGATGTGCTCAGTTGGATTCAGGTCTAGGGGTGGGCCAGTCCATAGCATCAAGGCCTTCGTCTTGCAGGAACTGCTGACACACTCCAGCCACATGAGGTCTAGCGTAGTCTTGCATTAGGAGGAACCTAATGCAGCACCAGCATATGGTCTCACAAGGGATCTGAGGATCTCATCTTGGTACCTAATGGCAGTCAGTGGCGAATTTGGCGATCTTTGTGTTCTCTGGCCGCCTCCTGATATACTGACCTGACTCCATGCTCTGGACACAGACGCTGACAGACACAGTAAACCTTGCCACAGCTTGCATTGATGTGCCATAGACGAGGATCCAGAACTGATTACTTCATCGATGGTAACATGGAAGCACATTGTAAGTTGCTCTGGATAAGGGTGAAAGCACTGCCAGCGTTCAAAAGTGCCCAAAACAGCCAGAAAGCACAGGAACTGAGAAGTGGTCTGTGGTCACCACCCGCATGACCACGCCTTTTATTGGGGAATTATAGCTAATTGCTATAATTTCCACCCGTTGTCTACTCCATTTGCACAACAGGACGTGATTGTTGCTTCCTAAGTGGAAGTCTGATTTCCCAGACGTTTGATTATATTATGCTGTTTAAGTGTTTTACATTTTACAGTTTACATTTACTGTTTTCTTGTCTAGTATTATTGTATTAGACATTGATCTAAAAATTATAAATATTTCAGTTAATATAAGTGGATAGAAGTTTCATGTGATCAGAAAAATGTAATCTGCTCCTGAGCACCATGCTGCCCCCTCACACACTGAACAGTCTACTCCACCCTTCACTCTACAAAACTGCACTATACTGGTTTCAGTAAAAAAATTAAATGATTAATTGGATTTTATAGGAAATTCATGCAAATATTAAAACCACTGAAATATTTTTTTTCCCAGGGAAAGCAAAAGCAGACCAAACGAACCACCACCTTCTTTCAATTTTGCAATGCTGACTCCGGTATCCTGCTTTGCACTGATGTGGCTGCCCGAGGATTGGATATCCCTGAAGTTGACTGGATTGTGCAGTATGACCCTCCTGATGACCCAAAGGTATCAAAAGTTTTTTCTATTATAATTAAAACAATTCCTACTTTTGTTTTTTGTATTTTTTAGGTTGATTCAACAATGCTGCATGTTTTAAGTCTTTCAAATTTTGTTTACGCTAGGAATATATCCACCGGGTTGGTCGAACGGCTCGTGGAATTGAAGGTCGAGGCCATGCTCTGCTTATCCTGAGACCTGAAGAACTTGGCTTCCTTAGGTTCCTCAAACAAGCAAAGGTACGTCCTTCCTGTATGTAGTTTTATGTAATAAGCTGTGATTGGGTTGGGATATGCAGTGGTGGCCTAGCGGTTAAGGAAGTGGCCCCATAATCAGAAGGTTACCGATTCAAATCCCGATCGGGTGAGGTGCCACTGAGCAAAAGCACCGTCCCCATACACTGCTCCCCGGGCGCCTGTCATGGCTGCCCACTGCTCACCAAGGGTGATGGTTAAAAGCAGAGGACACATTTTGTTGTGTCACTGTGTGCTGTCCTTGCTGTGCATTTTCTTTTCACTGTCATTAAAATTTAATGGATAAAAATATAAATGATTATAATGGTATTTGTGAGACCCACAGAAATGTTAAATGTCAGCTTTCCTTGTTGTGGTTCATGGTCATATACAGGGAGTGCAGAATTATTAGGCAAATGAGTATTTTGTCCACATCATCCTCTTCATGCATGTTGTCTTACTCCAAGCTGTATAGGCTCGAAAGCCTACTACCAATTAAGCATATTAGGTGATGTGCATCTCTGTAATGAGAAGGGGTGTGGTCTAATGACATCAACACCCTATATCAGGTGTGCATAATTATTAGCCAACTTCCTTTCCTTTGGCAAAATGGGTCAAAAGAAGGACTTGACAGGCTCAGAAAAGTCAAAAATAGTGAGATATCTTGCAGAGGGATGCAGCACTCTTAAAATTGCAAAGCTTCTGAAGCGTGATCATCGAACAATCAAGCGTTTCATTCAAAATAGTCAACAGGGTCGCAAGAAGAGTGTGGGAAAAACCAAGGCGCAAAATAACTGCCCATGAACTGAGAAAAGTCAAGCGTGCAGCTGCCAAGATGCCACTTGCCACCAGTCTGGCCATATTTCAGAGCTGCAACATCACTGGAGTGCCCAAAAGCACAAGGTGTGCAATACTCAGAGACATGGCCAAGGTAAGAAAGGCTGAAAGACGACCACCACTGAACAAGACACACAAGCTGAAACGTCAAGACTGGGCCAAGAAATATCTCAAGCCTGATTTTTCTAAGGTTTTATGGACTGATGAAATGTGAGTGAGTCTTGATGGGCCAGATGGATGGGCCCATGGCTGGATTGGTAAAGGGCAGAGAGCTCCAGTCCGACTCAGACGCCAGCGAGGTGGAGGTGGAGTACTGGTTTAGGCTGGTATCAATCAAAGATGAGCTTGTGGGGCCTTTTCGGGTTGAGGATGGAGTCAAGCTCAACTCCCAGTCCTACTGCCAGTTTCTAGAAGACACCTTCTTCAAGCAGTGGTACAGGAAGAAGTCTGCATCCTTCAAGAAAAACATGATTTTCATGCAGGACAATGCTCCATCACACGCGTCCAAGTACTCCACAGCGTGGCTGGCAAGAAAGGGTATAAAAGAGGAAAAACTAATGACATGGCCTCCTTGTTCACCTGATCTGAACCCCATTGAGAACCTGTGGTCCATCATCAGATGTGAGATTTACAAGGAGGGAAAACAGTACACCTCTCTGAACAGTGTCTGGGAGGGTGTGGTTGCTGCTGCACGCAATGTTGATGGTGAACAGATCAAAACACTGACAGAATCCATGGATGGCAGGCTTTTGAGTGTCCTTGCAAATAAAGGTGGCTATATTGGTCGCTGATTTGTTTTTGAATGTCAGAAATGTATATTTGTGAATGTGGAGATGTTATATTGGTTTCACTGGTAAAAATAAATAATTGAAATGGGTATATATTTGTTTTTTGTTAAGTTGCCTAATAATTATGCACAGTAATAGTCACCTGCACACACAGATATACCCCTAAAATAGCTAAAAATAAAAGCAAACTAAAAACTACTTCCAAAAACATTCAGCTTTGATGTTAATGAGTTTTTTTGGGTTCATTGAGAACATGGTTGTTGTTCAACAATAAAATTATTCCTCAAAAATACAACTTGCCTAATAATTCTGCACTCCCTGTATACCTAGTATTACACTGGAATGTGTCTGATTTTAATGATCTTTCAGGTTCCCCTGAGTGAATTTGAGTTTTCCTGGAGCAAGATATCAGATATCCAGTCACAGGTGGGTACATAGTATCATCGTTTTTACCATATTCCTCTCCTATCCTTTCTAGGTGGAGTATTTTCAACATATTACTTAAAACCTGAAGCTATAAGTGACACAAGGTCCATTACTATGTTGTCTGCTGTGTTTCAGCTGGAAAAACTAATTGAGAAGAACTATTACCTGCACAAATCTGCACAAGAGGCCTACAAATCCTACGTTAGAGCATACGACTCTCATTCTCTGAAGCAGATTTACAATGTTGAGACGCTCAACCTCCCACAGGTGGCACTGTCCTTCGGCTTCAAAGTCCCCCCATACGTGGACCTCAGTATCCTCTTTATACCACCCTATGCTCCAGATCTTTATTTAAAAGTAAAGTACATGCACAAGACAGTCTTCTGTATTCAGTAAGCCTCGCCCTGTTCCATTTGTCTGTAGTATTCTCCTTAACCCAGACTTCTTCCAGACGTGCACAGCAGCAAGGGAGCGAAGCTACAGAAGAGAGGTGGTGGTGGAGGCTTTGGCTACCAGAAGTCCAAGAACATGCACAAAGCCAAGATCTTCAAGCATGTCAATAAAGGAGGCAAAGGAGACCGCAGACAGTTCTCCCGTTAAATATTTCTATTGCTGGCTATAAGCAGCCATTTTTTTTGTTTTTTTTGTTATACAGGTGAATGTAAGAGTTGTGTGTTTCTCTTTAAGGTCTTGTCTGTGTTTCAGGACGTAACTTGCTACTAGAACAAGCATTCCAGGTTTCTCTGAACACCTTTACTGCATATGGAAGTTCTCTGTATACTTGTTAAAAGACTCATGGCCCTAATTCTTTCTCTGGTGGTGTTCTATTCTGATATTAGTTTTTCAGTCAGTATGAATAAATTCTTATGCTTCAGTTGCTACCTTTTTATTAACGGAAGAGAGAAGAAAAACTGAATTTGGTTTGTCATTCCTTTGATTGATTAATTTATTAAAGATCCAATAGTTTACTGTTGTCTACATTTTAAATGAATGAGTTAGTAAATCCTACACTAACATTTGTAAAAGCAATCTTCTCAAAGTGATCAGAGCAAAAAGGCAGCTTCTGGAAATTTGGAATGATCTGTCCCCAGGTTTGGGAACATACAAATTCTTAAAACCTAAATCAGTTTAATATTATATACTTAACTGAATGGCGACTGATGGGAAATTAGATGGATCGGGACAGTCTTGGTCCTACTCATGTAAAGCCATAATTTAGTTTACGGACACATACAGATGAAATAGATTTAAAACACAATATCAACAACCATGTTGTGGAAGGAAAGGTGACTCTTAGGAAGCTCCTTTGTCTCTCAGTTTTGAAAGTAGAATTTCATTCTTGCGACACTCCTGCAAAGAAAACAAAAACTTTAGTTTTTTTTTTGTTTTTTTTTTTTCCCTTCTTAAATGCTTAAAGTTTGTCTGCTGTATACCACTTTACCTCTTTGAAATCCTTGACTGTTTTGAAGTAAAGTCTCTGCTTATCAAGCAGCTCTAAGTATTCGTCGTTCAGCTGGTCCCGCCTCATCTTATTCTCCTGCTTCTTCTTCTCATTCTGTTGAAAGTGAGACATTTGCACTTTATAAAATATATTTTTTTATGTTGCAAACCACAGACACATCAAATCTTGGTTAAGGCAAATTATCTAAGATTTGATTCCTGCACCCTAAAGTTTCTCAGTGAGACTTTTGATGAATGAAGGTTTGGTCAAAATTATATTTTAAAACATACAATGATCTAATCTTAGAAAAAAGGCCTCTTCCTATTAACTTCTTGAGTACATGTGTAAAACACAAACATTATAAAAAGTAAAAATGGCAATAATTAAATCTGATTTCCAGAAATCTAGAACTTGGTCTTAAAGGAACTCTTAAATGAATGGTCTCCTACAATGGAGATGGGTTCTAATTTTGTCATAACAATATGATAACAGTGGATACTTTTTAGTCTCTTTCTCTATGCATGGAATATCATTATATCAAATTCTGCAATTAATAAATTCGATAGATCAATCACCATTTGGAATAAGGGTTTGTTGCATTAACAAAATTGCTTGCCGCTTAAGTGAACAATAGTTTGTTTTTTGCTGGTTCATGTTGGTGCCTGAGACTTTTGCTCAGTACTTTAAAAGAAGAAACCAATAGCAATACCAGATCTAGCAACGTTTATAGGGGATTACATTAAAAATCTTAAACCCATTTGGAGAATCTTGATGAGCTTGGTGGAACCTGTATAGTGGTGCAAAAAAAAAGTGTGGCAGCCACCTATTGTGCAAGTTGTCCCACTTAAAAAGATGAGTGAGGTCTGTAATTTTCTTCAACTGTTAGAGACAGAATGTAAAAAGAAATAATCCAGCAAAAATCACATTGTATGATTTATAAAGAATTTATTTGTATAATGGTGCAGAAATTAAGTATTTGGCCAATAACATAATTTCACCTAAATACTTGGTCATGTAACCTTGGTTGGCAACGACAGAGGTCAAACGTTTCCAGTAGGTCTTCACCGGGTTTGCACATACTGTAGCTGGTATTTTTGCCCTTGCATTCATCCTTTCCTTTATACAGATCAGTTATCCTGTCCCCTTTGCAGAAAAGCCACCACAGAGCATAAAGTTTCCACCCCCGTTCTTCACAGTGGGTCTGGTGTTCTTGGGATGCTTCTCAGAATTCTCACTCCAAAAACGAGTGGCGTTTATACCAAAGAGTTCTATTGTGGTCTCATCTGACGATATGACATTCTCCCAGTCAATCCTCTGGATCATTCACATGGTCTCTTTAAACGGGCCTGGACATGTGCTGTTTTAAGAAGGGGGACCTTTCGAGCATTGCAGGATTTTAATGCATGACTACGTGGTTACCATTAGTAACCTTTGTTACTGTGGTCCCAGCTCTCTTCAGGTCATTGTCCAGTTTCCCCAACGTAGTTTCCGCACCGTTCTCAAGGTCATTTGTACCCCACGAGGTGAGATCTTGCATAATCGCCCCGGTTGAGGGTGATTGTCAGTGATTCAATTTTCTAATAATTGCTCCAACTGTTGATCTCTTCTCACCAAGCTGCTTGTCTAATGTAGATAGTCCCAGTCTTGTGCAGGTGTACAATCTGGTCCCGGGAGTCCTTAGCCATGGTGGAGGTTGGAGTCTGACAGTTTGAAGGTATGGACTGGTGTCTTTTATACAGATAACCAGTTCAAACAGGCACCATTAATACAGAAGTAACTGTTCTGTGAGGGCCAGAATTTTTACTTGTTTGTAGGTGATAAATATTTTTTACACATCAACCTTGAGAGACAATGATGAAAACTACAGACCTCTCATCTTTTTAAGTGGAACTTGCGCAATCGGTGGGTGCCAATGACTTTTTGGCCCTACTGTAAGTGTAAGTTTGGCTACCTTGATTCGACTTTGTTTGATTCCTTCCACAATGTGTTCCATCTGCCTCAGGAACTGCTCCTTGGCACCAGCTGACGCCATGGCTCTGGGCAGCAAAAGAATTCAGAATCATTCAACAGAATAGGTAACAACAAATGGGGAAAAAAAAACAAGATTTGTCATTATATCAGGGAAAACTACAAATTTCACATTGCTCCAGTAGCCAAAGCCTGATGTGAATTCTAATACACATAGTAAGAGAGAGTTTAGGTGTGACAACAGTATCTCTTCTGAATACTCACTGCTGGAAGTTGTCATGAATGGAGTTCAACAAGTTCACCTGAGGGTTAGGGATAATAATAAGCAAAATCAACGTTTCAACAGCCATAGATGATATAAATCCATTTTTTCCACTTACTTCTTTTTCAAGGTAAACTTTTTTGTCGTCAAGTGTGTTGTACAGGGTGAAAAACTGTTTTGTTTCTTTGTGTGTGGCTGAAACTGGGGGAAAAAAAAAGGTTCCATAAGAAGGACGAACCCACATATAAGACTAAAAGCAGGTAAAACACATACCTTGGCCATAAAGCTCGATGAATCGCTTCTGATATTGTGTAAGCTCTGCCCGACTGGGCACCTCATCAATTTTTCTCTGCAGGATGGCGATCTCGCGGTTGCGTCTAGCCTGAAGAGTATTCATGAAAGATTATTATTACTTATTTGAGCTTCTCACATCGATGAGAAGACCAAACAATCAGCTTTTGTACTAAATCTAAAGACTGACATTATTCATGTAAAAATGTCAATAGCTTGATGGGCCTATACCCCTAAGGAGCCATGTTTTATGTGTTTTTATGATTTCAAACAATCCAAAATACTATGAGGTTTATACTGTTTGAGTTTATCTCACCATCAACAGTCTGATCTTCTGTAGCTTCTCTTTGTCAGCACCATACTGATTCTCAATAACTTGTCTTCGTTCCTAAACAAATGATAAGCATTTAATCTCTCTAGATTCCTGAGATAATGTTATACAAACAGAACATTACAAATCAGTTACAATGCTGAAGGCACCTTCTGTTCATCTGTGTCATCGCCAGACTCAACTTTCAGATCCTCAATGTTCTGCTGCAGTCGAGCCATTTCCTCCTGGAATAATATTTAACTCCATATTAGTATAGAAGAGATGCAAATCCACAGATCCTAAATGAACATTCTCTTGTGAACGTCTCCAACCCTGCAGTGAGTGCGGAATTCTTGCTCTTGCTGCTTCAGGTTCTCGTTCAGGGCCACCAGAGCTCTGAGCTTCTCCAGGACACTACAGCACAAGAACACACATGGACTAACATTCAGCACCTGAAATCATGAACTTTTACTGGAATCAGGGACAAGCTGAACTCACCTGGAATCCGCCTGGGCCTCAACATCTCCCAGAGCGGTTAGCTCTCCCTCCAGCCTTCCGCTCAGCTCCGTAGCCTGTGGAAAACGGACCGGAAAAAACAGCTCTAGCGTCCAGCCGAATAACTCAAATACGGCCCGGAAACTCCACTCACCTCCGTTAGCTTGCTTTTTGCCTCTTCACATGTAGTTTTCACTTCAAAATACTTCGCTTGAATCTGAGAAGGAGAGTTGTTGATTTAAGTCCAGCTTAAATCATCCTGTGAAGATCAGATATGGACTACAAAGCAAATAGTAGTAGCTCTGGACAACTCTAGTCCGCAAAATGCCGTAAATATAAAAGAGAAAGAGAGAGAGAGAGAGAGAGACGCAGCAGATGCTCACGAAACCTCGTAATGGACCTAGACCTTGAGCAATTCAAGTAATTCACAAATCAGTAGCCTGTAGCTCTTTTTTTGGGGTTACAAAACTGATATCAGGTAGAACTTTTGTCAAAGGGTGGGGGAATAAACACCCACACACCAAAATGTGTGCCCACCTCCTCAAGTTCTTTGGTTTTCTGCTGGATCTTCCGGTTTATGGATGCCATCATCCTGCGGTGTTGCTGCACCGGTCCATACCGCTCCGGCTGACCTTCTGCAGACCTCTCTGCCTTCTCAGCATATTCACAGGCAATCTGTTTAATCTCCTCGGACTGCAGGCCAACGATCTGACCCACAGTGCTGGCAGTAAGCCTGCCCTGAAAAAGCAAAAGGAAAGACACCTCGTCACACGACTCCTCAACAAATGCACATACTCATGAAGCGTCGAAGGAAACTGCATTTACCTCCTCAGTTGCCATGGCAGCCATGCTGGTCATGAGTGTTTTAATACGAAGCTGTATGAGGACAGTGTTTCAGGTCAAGATAAGGACGGATTGATATGTAAAATTGTACATTAAATAAATACTGTAGATCAAAAGTATCTATATATAAACATATACCCCTTTCATCCACAACACCCCAAAAAATACTGTGTTGAGTGTTTGTGGGGCAGTGGTGGCCTAGCGGTTAAGAAAGCGGCCTCGAATCCCGATCCGCCGAGGTGCCACTGATCAAAGCACCGTCCCCACACACTGCTCCCCGGGCGCCTGTCATGGCTGCCCACTGCTCACCAAGGGTGATGGTTAAATACAGAGCACACATTTTGCTGTGTCACCGTGTGCTGTGCTGCAGTGTATCACAATGACAATCATTTCACTTTTTTGATATCAGTCCATAAAGTCACCCAATCAGTGGGTCAATTTTACCCACATCAGCCAATTATTTTGTTTCTGGCTATTTCAGAGTGAAGCAGTGTGAATACGTAGAAGTACTCCAGTCTTAACATTTATGACTTTCCCATCCTATTCCTACTAAAGATGTGATGAAAGATTAATTAGGATTCATTGGTTTACATACCTCTTCAGCGGCCTGGAGGTCTTCATCCTCTGAAAGATCAGACATTCCTGCGGGCGTACCCTGGGACCCCTGCGTCAAGAGAATTTTCTTTTCCTCTGCCTGGAGAGAAGCAGAAACCTTTGTGACCACTGTTAAATTATGTTTTCACCTCGGACGTGAACCATTTTTATTTTTCATTTTGAAGTTTGTCATTTTATACATCTACATGGTGCAGTTAAACAAGTCAACATTCCTCCAGGATGCGTATGTGTGCAACCACTTTAAGAAACAATGACATTCATCCTTAGAACATATGCACTATTCTGATATATTACTCTGTATGCAAGGATAGGATACTCACCCTTTCTTGTTTTATGTCTTTGCTAAATCCATAACGCCTAGATCATGGAGAAAGAAGGAAAAAAATGCAATTCTCATTCATGTAAACCTTTTTTTTTTTTTTTTCTCAACCATATATCAATTTAATAAAACATGTCAAACGCAATAATGTCAATGCATGTCAAAAGCAAAGCAATAAAACATGTCAAATGTTTTTCTCCCCAGAAAAAAATTATGCATAACATGCGTTATTTCATTATAACTATCACATCTCACGCACCCACTTTCTATACCCACTAGAACCCGTCGGTCTTTACAAAGCTTTGGCATAGTAATTTACCATTTGTAATTTACATGATTTTAAAAGGAGGCGTGCTGCTGCGGAGGTGCTGGGATACGGAAGCTACGTACACAGCAGCACGTGACATGGTTCAAAGCGTAAAGCCAGTAAAGATACTATAAACCTGCACAAGTTTTAAACGTTTAGTTGTAAACATAGGAAAAAAACTGCACGAGAAACATGTACTTTGTCATACATTCATGTGTCAGTCAGATTTCAATGACTTTTCCAGAACTTTATATGTGTATTATGAATTCCAAAACCTTTCAAGACCTGAAAATGGATTTTCCAGGTTTTTAATGAGCGTAAGAACCCTGATAGTTGGACACAATTACCATAGAAAACAAATTTATCCTGAACTACTATGGGAACATATCATCTGATTGATTTCTCAGAATATGGTATCTGACTACTACCAGCTCAAAAAGGGAATACTGAGCAAAGCACCATCCCCACACGCACTGTCATGGCTGCTCACTGCTCACCAAGGGTGATGGGTTAAAAGCAGAGGACACATTTCACTGTGTCACCGTGTGCTGTGCTGCAGTGCATCACAATGACAATCACTCCACTGAAACATGGAGACTGAACATGCTGTCCATACAGGAACAACAATGGACTCAAGATGCTTCTCAAAACCAGTAAAACATCATGATTAAAGGTGACAGAAACCAATCACACGGATGCTGTAAAACACGTCTGTGCTCACAACAGCCTTGCAGCAGATTCAGTTAGTGTAACAGGCCACCATCAATGCTCACAGACGACTGGTCAGAATTAAAATACTCACAGCAAATAACCTGCCATTCTTAATGGACTGGGGGCAGTCAAGAAAATGGCAAAAGATGATCGAATATTGGGTTTTAATATTCGAGATATAACTAATCTATATACAGGTAAATTCACCATAAATTCCATTTTTTTTTCCTTAATTATTTTTTTCCATTAAATTTTTTCTGAATTCCATGTTATCTATTATAAACATATTTATTCAACAAAAAACAATGTAGTTATGGACTAGCTGGGGAAAAAATAACCTGCAATATGACAATTCACATTAAATCATGGTTCAACAAAGTGCTTGGGCATTTACTGTTCGCTTTTGTGAACCATTTACATGTAAATGTAAATATTACAACATTACACATTCTTCGTTTGGTAAAATAAAAGTGCTTCACGTTAGACCTCAACATAAAAAAAAAACGTATCAAACAAAGGAACATCGGGGAGATCTGGAATCCTGATCTGGATCCACTGCTAACCAAGGGTGATGGGTTAAATACATATTTTGTGCACATTTTGTTGTGTCACCGAGTCACAATGACAAAAACATTGATTGTGCGTGCGCATGTGCGGAAACGGTCAGGCAAGAGGTCAAGATTCGGCGTGGACGGCCTCTTCGCCATCGCTGGGATACAGCGACCAGAAACCAGAAAAATTATACACAATTCCGCATTTTTTTTTGTGGATTCCGATTTATTCATTTACATTTACAGCATTTATCAGACGCCCTTATCCAGAGCAACTTACAGTCAGTATTACAGGGACAGTCTCCCCCGGAGCAATTTAGGGTTAAGTGTCTTGCTCAGGGACACAATGGTAGTAAGTGGGATTCAAACCCGGGTCTTCTGGTTCATAGGCGAGTGTGTTACCCACTAGGCTACTACCACCACATTATTCTGTGATTTCATCCGCGTTTACAGCATTGCGGAAATGATAGGCCCCTACATGTAACCTCACATCATCTAAGGTGTCCATATGAAGAGGAACAAGGACAGACAACGCAGGGACCCACCTTCCATATTCCAGCAGAGTAGAATGCACCCTGGACTCCTCATCCAGAAGCTCTCCAGCATCTGCCTGCCTTTTGTACTTCCTCTGAGGCTTATAAACATCCTGTGGGCAGAGAGAAATAGAACAATTATGTTGAAATTATTATTATTATTTTTAAACAAGAGTGTTGTACAGAAGACAATACAATGTTACATACAGACACGTCCAGGATTGCTTTCACCACTTTATCTCTCCGCAGCAGGAACTCTTCATCCTGAAGCCGATGTGTAACAGATTACATGTCATACCATCCACATAAACCTCGAAAAGATGAAAACATTTTTGTTCTCTCACCTGGGGGAATCTGTGTGTCTTCTGAAACTGGGAAACAGAGTACGCTCGCACGTAGTCGCCCATTTCCTCGCGGGTTTCAATGGCCCGCTTCACCAGCCACTGGAACCACATGATAATGCATTATCGGTGGTGAATGCAGGAGACATCTTATCAGTGCCATATAGGTTCAAGTTGGGGCAATAATGAATTTTCAATGCTACATATTTCTGTATAAAGGTGTCAGTTTATTGTGGTTGAAAAAACAACGGATATCTATATCAGAAATTGATAATTTGCCTATTTGTCATTTACAGGTTTAGCTACTACTGGATTAGAACTAATTAACACTTAAATCCAATCTAACCAAAGAAGCACATTTGCAAGTCTGAAAAAGGTCTTGCTTTTCATACCTGTATGACTGGAAAGATATGGATGAAGTCCAGACCCTGAATCTGATGGGGCTCCAGGCGATGAGGGCACTTCATTTTGGGTAGAACTGCCACAATTTTTTCGGTGAGAGCTCTAGGAATCAGGCAAACTGTGTTATACGTATCTGCAAATCTTTCAGGCCGTAACACCACCAGCTAATCATATTTAACACAAATATTTTAAATGCTATACTATATTTGATAAATGTGACCACCAGCTCTAACACAGTTAAAGAGTAAAATAAGTTTAAAAAAATAATTAAAATAAAGAGTTTTACAATATAGGCATAATCACTGTGACGCGATGGAAAGAAAATATATATATAAAAAAAGAAGTCCATACATTAATTGAAGGAAAGAAAGCTCTTTGATTATCTAAACTGACAGCCGACTGGGGAATTTTACTGTCTCATACCTGCTTCCAGATGAGAGTATTTCTCCACAGTAAGTAATACGCATTTGAAGATTACTTTATAGAATAATTTCCATTACTCACATCTTCTGGCCTATAGTTGAGTTCTCTTGGAAAAGCAGATCAACATCAATGTCAAAATTGCAAGTTGTAATGCACCAGGTCATCCCTCCAACCACCTAGAATATCAGACGTTAAGGTTTTACTGTGTCTTACCAAAGATTCAGGAGTTGAAAACGAGTTGAAACGTTCCTCTCTTTGGATCCATTTTATTAAAGTCCTTAAAACTTTTTGATGTGGCATTAGTTTGTATGTCTTGCATAATACAATGAAAATATGGCTGTAAAGATGCACAATACACTTTACTTTGTGAGATTATTAAACATAGACTAGCCTGTCTATGGTTCTGCAGTGGCCAGAAATGGTGATACATTCTCTGGAAAGACCTTCCACTCCCTTATCTCCACCAACAATCATGGCTTCCAAACGTGTGAAGCACTGCAGGTGATTGGACGTGAAAATGAGCACAAACTGATTTTTTTAGGTCAGTCACGTGAGACTCTGAAGAAACTTCACGTCTCCGGCAAACATTGTGTTTGGTGAACGGTGTTGATGACGTGATTTCCGTGAATGCCACCTCAACTTCTATAGGCCGCTCTCCGCCTCATTAGAATTTAAAGATATGATACAATTCTGTTACATTATGAGAATTTTGTCCTTCTTCTTGTCAATCTGCCATACGTTATTTAATAAGCATTATTGTGATATCATTGTTGTTGCCATATTAATAGCATTGTTGTTGTATCCAACAAACTGTGATTGCATCATATTGTGGGTAACTACTGTAGACAGTATTCTGGTTCAGCTAAAGTAAAAAGGAGCATTAGTTCTGGCAGCTCATTGCGTGATTCCGGCAGAAGTAAACTAATATTCGATAAAAAATTTCCTTTACTTAAAACTATTACAGATGTAAGTATGCGTGCACCCGAACTGTGATCTGGGCTGTTTCATTATTCAGCACTCATCCCTAAACTTTGATGCATAACCCACCTTATCAAAAGGAGAGAGGCCTTTGATGCGTGCTCGGAAGTAACCAGCTGTGAGCAGGAGCTCCAGGATCTCCGCCAGCTTGACGTTCTGCTCCTCATCCTCACGCGTCTCCACCTGCATGCGGGCACAGAAGGCATCTTTAAACGGAAGCCTGGCAGTCAAAAATGACCATGTGCAGATTCTGATGCTGTATACAGGGTGCAACTTATTACAAATAATTGTCAACAGATCTCTGCAAAAGCCACTTTTGGCTTCAGCAAATCATACATAACACAATTGCCTACGCAAACGATTTTATTGTAAATTATTAAGTTAATTACTTAATTATTCAAAATGGCAAAGATTTGTTGGGATGGGCTGTGCCAAAAACGTATATATGCTAGTTACTGTCAGACGATCACGTAAAATGATGACTTGATGATAAAACGATTCTCTTCACCTGGATTAGATTTCCTTCTTGGTCGTACTGTGCCCCGATTTTCGAGCCCGCTCTCACTCTCTGGAAGACTGACGTGGCCGCCATGTTGAACGCCGAGTGTCACGTGACGGTCACATGGCCGTGAGGCATCAAGGGAGGGCGAGGCTAGAGATGTTCACGACACCTGATTGCAGTCCGCTTCAAAATATGGATTTAATAGCGTGTTGGCAAAAACACATTCTTTTATAAAATAAGTTTATGGAAGTAAATACAAAGGTTTTATAAATATGATGTGTGTCAAAACATCAAGGGCATGTTGCAAGGCATGGAAATTCAGTTTGCATTTTGTGTGTTTAACTCTAAATTAACTTTACATTTGTGAGAAGGCCCCTACAACAAGGTAAGAAATAAACATTTCTGGAAACGTAATCTCTCAGACCAAAGATTATTAGATAAAATGAAACAAGTTATATTAGAACTGAAAACTAGTTTGTTTTTTTGAGCAGGTCAGATGTTTCTGATTTATGAAATCGATGTATATGAAATCTGTGTAGAAACTTCACCTCCCGGCTCCCATTGCGTGTGTCTCTCGCGAGATTTGGCAACAATGTCCCGCGAGTAGGCTAGCTAGCAAAGCCAGCTAGCCTGCTCTCCCAAAAGATCACTTCGCGTCGGCTCATTTCCGAGCTCTGGTCCGATATTAGGGTTCCATGTGATCCCCGAAAGGTAAACCCGCTAACACTACATCGTCCTGATGTGTGGTGACAGCACATAAAAAATACCCTTTACCCTGCCGGCTTAGCTGCATACGTGGAACTCGTCAGTAAGTCAAGTTGGTGAATTTTGATAGCCAGGTCGCCTTAATTTAAATGCCATTTAAAGTTATTTTTCACCGCGCTACTTTTCTGGGTTCTCTGTATTAAGAGGTTGCTGTTAAATGGTATCCAGCCTTTTTTGTTTGTTTTATTGTTTTGTATAGTGTAGATGGTTTTAATGGTTTAAGCCAGAATTTACGTTTTTTTTTTTTTTAAAACAGATGTTATACTCCGAAATAGTCTCATTTCATTGATAGATGGCGCGATTATATCACTGCTATCCTGTCAACTTGCTAAAGTGGGATTACAGTGTTAGAAAATATCGATATAAAATTATTGAATTATTAATTTAATGTGATCTACTCAGACTGTACCCAGCATCTTGTACATTTTACATTTTCAGTGAACTGTAGAATATCGCAGTACATACAGCATCGTATCGTGACCCGTGAATCCCGATACGTATTGTATTGTGATTTTTGCCAATACGTACCCCTATTAATAGGTTGATAGGTTAAATTTTTTTTTCATTTTTTAAATACATGACTTGATTGCAGCATTGCTGAATGTCATCTTGTGTTTTATATTTGGATGAATTGTAAAAAAAAAAAAAGCCATGGAAGACACCAGCATGGCCACCAAGTTGAGTGCCCCCAGAGGTCCCTACATTGCAGTCATCACTAACCGGACCACCAACGTGGTGATTCGGGGTACGATGCTGTTCTCAGTGGGGGTTTTCTTGGCTTTGGTGCTCAACTTGCTGCAGGTCCAGAGGAACGTCACACTCTTCCCACCAGATGTCCTCAGCAGCGTCTTCTCCTCCGCATGGTGGGTGCCGCCCTGCTGTGGGTCCGCTTCAGGTAAGACTCACCTCAACCGCAATTGAAAGATGTCTCGGTAAACATGTTGTTTTATTTCTGATTTCACTTTATCATTTTGTTCATTCTGATCATGTTTCATTTCCAGCTCTGATCGGTTTGCTGTATCCTTGTATTGACCACTGCCTTGGGGAACCACACAAGCTGAAGCGTGAGTGGTCCAGCGTGATGCGCTGTGTGGCAGTTTTTGTTGGCATCAACCATGCAAGTGCTGTATCCTTCATATTTCTCACACAGGTCCACCTATACAATTAATTTCTTTACTGGTGCAAAGCCCTAAACTAGGTGTGATGTATAATTGTTTGTTTGTGTATGTAATATATCATGGAACAATATGTGTGTAATAAGTGAAAAGAATTATGAAAATGTGACTGTGAGATTATTTAACATTAATCAAAGTTCCCCTAGCCTGTCTATAGATCTTTCTGCCTCACCGTTCAGAGAGCGGCAGGTTACATGACTTCCTGTCTTTGCCAAACATTGTGGTTGGTGAATGGTGTTGATGATGTCATTTGGCTGTCAACGTGGCTGTAATTCTGCACCACGGCTGAATTTTGGAAAAAGACTTTTGTTACAGTATTAGGGGCCATTTCATGTCAGGGGACCTTTTGACTTCACAATATGGTTCTTCAGCTGAGAGATTGCAGCTAATGATGAACCTTAAAGTGATTCTTACCTGCCATGTATCACCCTTAATACACCCTGCAGAAAGTGGACTTTGCCAACAATGTCCAACTCTCACTGACCCTTGCAGCACTTTCCATCGGACTGTGGTGGACGTTTGACCGCTCCCGCAGCGGCTTTGGTCTGGGTGTCGGAATAGCTCTTCTGGCTACGCTGGTTACCCAGCTTTTGGTGTACAATGGTGTCTTTCAGTGAGTACAACAGCCTTTATACCCTGAGCTTGATGAAACACAAGAGTTGCGGTTGTAGCAGCGGTGTTTAGAGGACATACATTTTTGTTAGAAAAAATATGTGATCAGCGCTACTCCCTTCAGCCTCTCACTTCTGATATTGTTTAGGCATCTTAATAGCATTGTGAGGGTTGAGGGTAAAAAAAAGAAAGCAAAAGTTATGGTCAATGTTTATTAGGCTATGTAGGGTGAAAAACTATATATGAATACCTCGAGTTAGTTTCAGCATAAATCGAACCCCAAATATCCTGAAACCCCCAAATATTCGTGAAGTAGTTATGTGGTGCAGTTGACACGCCTATTCATTTATTGACTCGTTTTGAACTGTAGACTACAACTGATGACTCCTAGCTCAATATTTTCACATTTTAGGCTCCTCAAAGTTAGACTAGAGGAATAATTTTCTAATAGTACTGTAAGAGTTTGTATGTTTCCTGCTTTTCGTTATGATTATGACTTCTCTGTGCAAGCAGGCATGAAGGTAAACAGAGATTACTCTGCAGAATCTGAACATATATGTTTTTGTTTGCAGGTATACTTCTCCAGACTTTTTATACATTAGGTCTTGGTTACCTTGCATCTTCTTCGCTGGTGTCATAACCATCGGCAATATTGGTCGGCAGCTAGCTCTGGTGAGACAAAATTTCTTCCTAAGAGATTTTCTTATTGTATAATGTAAAGGTGACATTTTTTTGCTTTTATTTGTATCTTTTTTTTTTTTTTTTTTAATCTTTTTCTAGTATGAATGCAAGGTTGTTCAGGAAAAAATCCACCAGGACTGAAGAAGCAGCACATCTCGAACTTTTGTTGAATTGGATGGAATGAGGGATGCATTCCAGTCTTATTAGATGAAGAAACAGTTTCATTTTGGATGATTGTCCAGAAACAAACATGGAATCACACATTTTTTTGTGCTAATTACAATGACGTGTGTGTGTGTTTGTGTGCAGGAGCTACTTTGTTCCTGTCTTATTATAATTAATGCAGTCTGTGATTGCAAATCTTCAGGACTACAGTTGGCCTCACAGTGGTAGTTGCTCTGAAGACCCTTGGCAATGTGTGCCAATATAACTACTGCCAGTCAGCCTCTACTGTATTTCCAAGATGTGTCTTTATGTACTCTTTGTCTATGTGGGCACATGTATTTAATATGATATTCTTTTTTTTTTTTTTTCTCTCTTTTGTACGATTGATAATAACGTGTCTTGTTATTGGCATGTTCCACAGAATAGCCAGGTGACCTTTTCAATGAACAAGAACAAGTCTCCATCTTTACTTATTTTGGAGGAAGTCCAATACGTTAAAGGGCTGTGTGGCTACATGCATGGGAAACATTTGTGATTTTTGAGTTTTGTAATTTGACTAGTATTTGTGAAATTTACTGGAGAATAGTGTTAACCATTACTTGTCCATATTGCGCCTCAAAATTTTAATAGCCACTGTGTGTGTAGCTGTAACCAGAATTGCATATTGTAAACTGGTCAAAAAAGTGCCCAAGCCTAAGGAGAAAATATGGAATTGATCCAGCATTAAGGCTCTGAACTGGCCATTCACAACCTTCTTTTCATCAACCAGGGACAATGTGCCTTGAACAGTGTCCAAAACTGGTGAATGCCCCAAGACCTCAAGGTGGCTCTATTAAGAATTGGTGTGTTTCAATATGTTACATTTCTCAAACTGAATTTGGAGTGTCAGTGTTGAGTGTAAAATAAAACGTCAAGCTTCTTTTTGTGTTTTTTTACTGACTGAAAAGAGACGATATTTCATAGGCGCTTCTGTTTCCATCACTACATCTTCCTGATTCGTGTCATGAAGGTGATAGTAGCACGGTGGGTAACACACTCGTCTATGAACCAGAAGGTCATAATGAAACAATTAAAGAATATAGTGTAGCATTGATTGTCAGTATTTGTTATTGTTTTTCTTTGTATTTGTAATATTTCAAATGAGACTACGTCTTTGACAACTTTGCCCAATCATCAGGATACTGTATTGTATATGTTTTCTACTCTTATATAGAATTATACTATTTTCTCATTTTGAAAAAGACAAAACTCAAATAAATTCAACAGTTTGTCTGATACTTAGACAACGTATAAATGGTGAAATTTGCATAAACGCATTTGATTGGTTGTGGCTTCAAAAAGACAGTTAAAATTTAACTGTCTAGACCTAATATATAGCCCAATTAAAGCAGTGACATAATTCGCAAAGCATCATGGCGCTTAAGCACCCGCACATTTTTTGCTTCCTCTATAAGACAGGGTTTGACTTTATTATTTTTTTTTTTGCTCTGCCCAACGTCCACTTTCTTTTATTCTCTTCCGATTCAGTAGTATCGTCAATTAAAATGCATGAATGACTTTATCACTGGTAAACAATGTAGAAATTTGTGAGATCATCAGATGTGTAATAAATTTGACGCAGCAAAGTGCTTTGGGAGTCTGCCATTCTGGATCTTTCATATAAAAAAAAAAATTATGCCAAATTTGTTGTTTTTCGGTCAGAAAGAGGTTGCTGTCAAACTAGATATGGGCGGTTCGCGTCTGGACTGATGACTAATGGCCGTGCTTGAAGCTCAAAACAGGCCCTGCGCCTCACACACTCGCAACGCCTGGACGAGACATCCATGTAAGAATGGCTCATATCTACAAGAAAAACAAAGCAGATTAAAAACCACATCAATCATCTCGACTTTGGAGTTTTCTGCACAGGTCCCAAAACTTCGGCCTTTCATGAGGTCGGTCGTTGTCATTGTCATGAGATAAAGTGGTTTTTCTCTCTCTAATTTATATACAGGGATGCAAATATACTGTAAATATACAGTACAAAGAAATACAAAGTACAAATAAATGGGCTTCATAAAAGGGTGCATTTATGGATGCTTGGGCTTCCTGTATTTGTGTGGAATTATTATTTTCTTGGCTGATTTCCAACTTCATATCACCACTTCCTGATTCACTTGTGTTCGTCATGCTCAGTTTGCTTATATAATTTTACTTCTTCCCACCTGCCAGTATGCTCCTCATGTATAACAGAACACTGTTGCACTGTGTTAGGATGAAACCCTAACTAGAATGTGGGCGATAGACGCGGTAGTCAGCATGTGTGAAATCTAAATGGATGTTGGACCAAAGGGACAACGCTTACCTCCAGGCCTCAGCGCAAAACCCGGTCCTGGGTCGGAGTGTCCTCTGTCCTCTTTAACCAGTTCACATAGGGGAAAACCCACGAATGAAAGAAAACCAAAAAGGGGAAAAAACGTGCATCCAAATGGAACAAACTAACTGGAAGGAAAAAGGTACATCCAAAGTCCAAAGTGGAGAAGATCCACAACAGATGTTTTACCATATACCAGCCAGCCCCCTTAGTTTCTCCTCTTTTATGGCCCAGCTTGCAGGTCACTCGTTGGGATTTATTTTAAAGACTACAGCTTGTATATTTATTACACAGTATATGCAGACAGACGTAGGCGAAGATTGAAGACATATTGACCTATAAGTAGCACTACTACACTAGTGATTCATTAATTAATGTTGATTTAATTAATTTATTTTTTCAGTCAGAAACTGACACTGTTTAACTTGATCGCCGCATTTATTTAAAGCTGAAGAAATACTTTAATACAATATTTTGGACAATTTAAGAAACAAAAAAGTTGCTATATGCAGACTTTTTCAATGTAAAAAATGTTAATTTTGTATTGTCTCTATACAACTATGCAGTTCATCAGACACAATAATTACAAATGTGTATTCAACATCTTAGTCCGGGTAAAGGATGAACCCAGAAAAGGTGCTGTATTTATTGGTGTTGCCCCCATGTGCTTTTCCACCATCCAGTTTTATGTAGATTTCATCTCCAGAGTCCAGATGAAGGACAACGCTGTTGCTTGCGCAGTCATAATTCTGGTCAGCGTCCTGGGCGATGGCACTCGCGTGGACCTATTTAGATCAAGGAACAATTCTGAAGTAACAATTCCCTCAGTAAAAAACAACCATATGCTGGTTGGACTGTGTAACTGTGGCGGCTGCCATGGGTGGATGTGATAAGCAGTATGTTTCTAATTGATGACAGACTTGAATTACGAAAAGTGACTTGGTGTCTTTGATGATGACCAAATTATAATACAAGTTGACTGGATCAGAGCATCTTAAAAAAAAAAGTGGAAGTGAAATTATTGTCATTGTGATACACAGCACAGCACTCGGTGCACACAACGAAATGTGTCCTCTGCTTTTAACCCATCACCCTGAGTGAGCAGTGGGCGGCCATGACAGGCGCCCGGGGAGCAGTGTGTGGGGACGGTGCTTTGCTCAGTGGCACCTCAGTGGCGCCTTGGCGGATCAGGATTCGATCCGGCAACCTTCTGATTACGGGGGCGGCTTCCTTAACCGGTAGGCCACCACTGCCCCTAAAGGCCACCACTGCCCCTAAAGCTCTTCACAGCCATGGTCCAAGGAACAAGGTCATAGATACTGAAGGCCATGTCTGGCTTGCCCCCCTCCTACAAAAGTTAGTCTGAAAAAGTGCAACACAGCTTGCCCTTTGGACGAAGATTTCACAATTCCAGAATTCAATCTGATCAAGCATCTGTGGGACTCCAAGCTCAATGTGGCCCCATGATACTGATCAACTGCTCGCTTTACATTGTAGGTAACTGCCACTGCAATAAAACCAATCTTTTAATAAATCTAAGCCTATGATAAAGCCATCATAAAGGAATGTAGGATTAATAGGATCAATTAAACTTTAGATGATATGATGTTTTTTTTGTGATTAACCACATTCAATAGATTAAGACAAAAATTACCTGTCCATTTTTACACAGGTCTGCCCACATGCTTGTCCCATCACCTCCACGCATGAGCACATGGTACGTAAAGTAGTAAACTCCAGAGACCTGACACATAAACTTTCCTGTGGCAGTGTTGTAGTGATCTCCCAAATTAGTGACTACATCATCGAATCGTAGAACCTCATAGCCCTCCTGAGGGTTCTTCAGTCCCACATAAAATGCAATCTTTGTGAGACCTCCTGATGGCACACTGTCTTTGGTTTCTGTCCTCGCTGTTGCAGAAGCGATGCCGATGAAGCTAGTCCTTCCCGAATCCCCTGGTGGACCCCGAGGGCCTGGGGGTCCAGGCTCTCCAGGCGGACCCCTTGGTCCTGGTCTTCCCGGTCGTCCTGGTTCTCCTTTAGCCCCTGTAGCTAAAGGGGTCAATTGAGCTTCATTGAAGTCCTGCATGGCCTCCAGAGATGCGGCGCTTGGTTTCGGGTTGTATGGGTCGCAGATCATTCGACAGGTCCCCGTCATTTCATAATGGGCGGAGACATCAGATGTTTGGACCAGCAGCGGCAGTGCGATGACGAGAGCCATTAGCACCATGATGATACTCCAGCAGCAATTACTCGTTTCCTACAAAGAGCCTGCGAGGCAACTGACAAAAAACAGCGCTTACCTTTGGGGGTAATGATGGCGCGTAAAAAGGAGGGACAAAACAGATTAAAAAAAAAAAAAAGGATAAAAAGAGCAGACAAAAAAGCTGAGAACGTCTTCACTCCTTAGGCAAATATCTGATCTGTGAGTGTCACTTGACTTTCAGCAAGTTGACAAGAGAAGCGTTGGCGCTGATGTGTGCCGGACCTCAGCTCTGCAAGCAGGAAGGGCTCTGGGCTACATATGCTGGGTCTTAACAAGGAGGGGGAGAGAAACTAGGATGACACTGGCGAAGCCTGATGGCTTTTGTTCAACTCATCCCTGCACCCTCTCCCACGCATAGTTTTATTGCTTCCCTGTTTGTGGCACATCCCGGCCATTCACTTCAGTTCACTTCACTTTTATTATAAGTGAGGATCAAGCAGTCAATCGAATCCATTTATGTACATTTCACTGCAAATGTGTTGTCGATTTGTGGTACCAAGTAGCAGCCAAACAGCCATATATTAATCAGCACTGGTCTAAAATGAGCATGGCAGTTCATGCACATTGAGGGCTGGAGTGAAACAAGCGCAGACAGGGAAGCACTGGATTGGGATTAAAACAACATTTAGAGGATACCTTAACGAAAAGGACAAAATATTTCCAGTTTTATTATTTTAGGATATTTGGCAATATTTCAAAATATTTTAAAATAAAAAAATTACAGCTGTGTTCCTCCAGCTCCATTTGAAAAAAATTGTAGAGATTCTCTCTGGTTAGGATAAATTAATAGCAGTGATTAACATGTCAATTTTGGCAACTGTACTATTTACAGAAGAGAAAAAAATATTGTTTTCCGTGAACTCTTTATGTGCATTAACTCATCCTGAGCATCCTCTAAAATAAAAGACAATTTATTAATCTGTCAATAAATATACAATCAGTCACATTTTAAAAATTCATTTTAAATCACCACACTCAGTTGTTAAAAAGGAATACCAGGTAGCCAAGTTCAAATAATTCATATGAGACGCCCCTGGCCATATATAAAAAACCTCGCACGTACCCCACTTTTTTCCTCACACATTTCCACAACAAAGCTCACAAATACATCACTTTTCCTCACGCATCTTCATAAAAAGCTCACAAATACATACCAGGATAGTAGAGTCCGCTGTCGCTGTGCTGTCTGGTTGCTGTCCAATGGCAACGCTCTCCCACTCACTCCTCATTATAGTATTGGCTCGCACACAAAGTGCACACATTCAGTGGATACAGGTTGACTGGATCAGAGCATCACCTAATGCTCTTCACAGCCATGGTCCAAGGAACAAGGGCATAGATACTGATGCGCATGAGGAATGAAGGCCATGTCTGGCTTGCCCCCCTCCTACAAAAGTTAGTCTGAAAATAATTCAAAATGCAGAGTGCAACACAGCTTTCTGTTGCACATCTTGCCGCAGACCAGAACCATGGTAATCCCTGTCCAGGGTTAATTCAATTCAATTCAAAGAACTTTATTTGTCCCAGAGGGGCAATTTAGAAGGCACAGTGGAGCAGCTCACGTATAACACTTGTTACAATAGACACAGCATATGACACACAATAAAATGTTCCTTGTATTCTCATCCAATACATTCAGAACTGTACCATGGCGCAATGGAAGGAGCTGAACAGGTCTGATTAATTCTAAATTAAATTTCTTTTATATCTGGACATCCGTGTGGATGCCCGTTGGATGAAGATTTCACGGTTGCAGAATTCAATCTGATCAAGCATCTGTGGGACTCCAAGATCAATGTGGCCCCAAAGACACTGATTAGCTTCTCACTTTACATTGTAGGTAACCGCCACTGCAATAAAACTTTTTAAATAAGTCTGAGCCAATGATAAAGGGATGTAGGATTAATAGGATCAATTACACTTTAGATTATATGGTGTTTTTTGTGATTAACCACATTCAGTAGATTAAGACAAAAAATCATAATACTAGCTCACACACAAAGTGCAGACATTCAGTTGATATCTTAACAATAAGGACAAAATATTTCCAGTTTTATCATTTAATGATTTTTGCCAATATTTTAAAATCTTTAAAGCAAAAAATTACTGCTGTGTATCTCTTAAAAAAAAACAAAAAAACAATTCGTCCTTAATCTATCTGTTTGAGTGTTCATGTAGAGATTCTCTCTGGATAGGATAAATGAATCGCAGTTATTAACTGTTAATTTATGTTAATTTTGGCAGCTGTACTACTTACAGAAAAGAAAAAATATTGTTTTCCATAAAAGAGGTGTATGTGTGAGCTTTTTGTGTAGACGTTTAAGGAAAGCTGTGTAGTGATATATGTAGTGTAGCAATATATGGCTTAGGGGGTGCCTCATATATCACATTGTAATTTCTGTGCCCAAATTATAATATTATAGCATTTATTGAAATGTTTTATTAAATAATGGGAAATGACATGACAACTAAATTCTTAGGGCAGTTTAGACCACTGTAAACTCTTAACCCTAAGTATTATGTCCTTCAACCCAATATTCCAATATTATAGGCACAGTATGAAACAACAGATTTTAATTTATAAGTTATTTAGTTAAGTCAGTTGTAGTACTGAATTATTATTGTTTCTGGAGATGCAACTGAAATCTCTTCAGAATTCCTTTGCAGAGAATTTTATTTTTAAAAAGCTTTCTTGTCATCCGATTATTGTGCCCCTGATGAAATGCAATGTGGCATATTTATTACGTTTGGTCGTAGTTTGTGCAATAATCTCAAAATGCAGTGACAGTAACACATTCTACACACACGCTTATTATTCATATTCTGTCATTTCTCATGTATTATGCTATCAATAACCTCTCTGGCATGAACTACGTTTTATTCTAATGTTATGTGCATGCTAGCATGACAGCTTCCTAATTGTGTTCTGCCTGAGCCTTAACATGTGATTTCACTTCAGAGAATCCTCTAGATTGTAACTAATGAAAACACTAAGTTAACCTCTAATTATACACGCATAGTTTTTCTATTCAGTAAGCTTTATATGGCTTTCCAGGTCAAGCCTAACAAGGCTTTGCTAGTAGTGTTTTTTGACATTGTAAGATGCCCGTGGGAATGTCATCTAACCAGACGTGAATAATTCTTGCCAAAGTCTTTTGGGGTGAAAATGGCAATTCCGAACTCTTTTTGGGCAGATATGCATGCACTGACAAATGTGGAGTCAGATGAGCTCAACGGCCATAATTCCCTCAGGGCTAAATTTCTTTTCCCGTTAATGCACAGAGGAGCAACAAGATGGCTCATTGCTGAATTCATGGCCATGGTTGGTTAGATGTGGATTCTGACTGACCCGGCTATGGTGAAGTACAATATGATTCAGGACATGACATTAACAGGCCAGCAGCATGTTGGCTTATTGAGAAAAAGGATGTCTATAAGTCTAGAGTTTAAAAACACAAATTGCTTAATTAACTAATCAGCCCAAATACTAATCAACAAAAGATTGAATGTATTCACTGAAAGATTTCTTAGCATTTATTTAAGTTGCATTGGGGACCTGCTATATGTCGTAAATTTAAATGTAAGTATATGGATAGTGGTCTGTCAGTGTTTCTAAAGTGAAAGTTAAGTGATTGTCATTGTGATACACAGCAGCACAGCACACACAGTGAAATGTGTCCTCTGCATTTAACCCATCACCCTTAGTGAGCAGTGGGCAGCCATGACAGGTGCCTGGGGAGCAGTGTGTGGGGACGGTGCCTTGCTCGGTAGCACCTTGACAACCTTCTGATTATGAGGCCGCTTCCTTACATTTACATTTATGGCATTTATCAGACGCCCTTATCCAGAGCGACTTACAATCAGTAACTTAGGGTTAAGTGTCTTGCTCAGGGACACAATGGTAGTAAGTGGGATTTGAACCTGGGTCTTCTGGTTCATAGGCAAGTGTGTTACCCACTAGGCGAGTGTGTTACCATCCTTACCACCCCGGTAGCCTAGGATCCATGATCATGGTAGTAGCCTAGTGGGAAACACACCAGCCTGAGAACCAGAAGACCACAAAGTCCCAGGTTCAAACCTTACTTACAACCTTTGTGTGCCTGCATTGCCTTCTGTTCAGTAGAAATAAGGTCCAAAATTTGGTCAGTATCTGTTCTGTGACCATAACGCTGCCCAAAAACAGAGGCGCTGCAGTTTCTTCCTGTGGAGAGGAATTATGTGCAGTGCAATGATGATTTCTTATGAAATAAAAGCAATGTGGAAAAATCAGTATTGCAATTATCTAATGCACCATTTATTGAAATATAGTTCAGATGGCGGAAGTGACATGTTCATGAATGACATGACATGGGGTGGTGCTAAAAGAATAGTGCCAGCAGGAGTCTCTTTAAACATTTATTAGTTTTATTTGAACCAATCAAGGCAATAACAGGACAAAACAAGGGTCCAATCTAAACCATGAGACCAAAAATTGCTCCCCTTTTTCAATACAATGTGAGCTTTTTTTTGGACAGTTTGAACAATTAAAAATTGACCTTTGCTTTCCATTTTACAATAAGAAAATATCCTAAAAATCTCACTTCCTTCAAACTCCAGAAATATATTAACCATAAATACATGCAACAATAGGTATTAGTATATTCTGTGTATTAAGTTATTTAGTCTCTTTTAAGCGAACATGTCAAGTTGCTGCCTGGTGCTGGAAAACTGGGTACACATTTGATCACTGGTGAATTCCATAAAGCTGGGTGATGATGACAGACCGCTTCCTGTTACAAACAAAAAATTACATTGTGGTCACACACCATATCACACAAACATAAATGACAGAATTGGACAGTTGGTTATGACCAAACTATGGTTATGACAGAGTACAAATTGTGGACAGGACTACTGAACTAAGCCCAAACAGGCTAGAAACAACATTTCTGAATTTATTCAGTTTTCAAAATACCAAAAAAAAAAAAAAAAAGAAAAATGAGAGTGACTACATATGGAGGCGAATTACTTTACTTTGCAGTTGCTTTTATCCAAAGCAACTTACAAGAGGAAGACATCAGCAATTCTCGTTCGATTTCAATTGATTTTGAGTTTACAAAACTAAGAGCCCTGATAAGGCCCAACTTGTCAGAAATTACTACGTATATTGTTTTTTATGCACTAAAAAAAAAAAAAGTGCTGACAAATAATTAGGTGTCAGTAGGTTTATATGAAAATATACTGATAAGCATTGTGCGGATGACTGAAAATAATTTTATGCTGTTGTTTATCCACAGCTTATCACTTTATCCTTGGAACAATACCTTTCATGAGGTTGTACATGTTGAGGTAATGTGTCCCAAAATCCAGAATAGCATACCAGCTGTGTGGTACGGACAGACCCTATGGAATAACACAGTTAGAAATAAAAAGACACAAGCAGTTTTGAGCTCACTCCACCAGAAATCCTCGAACTGTACAGACCATTCAAGGAACATATACAAAAATATAATGATATACAAATGAAGTTACAAGAAATCATGGATTATGAGTTAGTTTAATTTGTGCCATAGTGCCACCAAATGGCCAAATTCAACCAAATTTGAACTGCATGGTAAGCATTAATGTACACAGGACTTGATTACATGAACGGCATCTTGGTCTGTGCTGGACTGACAATATAAGGTTTAGCAGTGAATCATATACCCACTTGAATCTCACAGCGCTCAATTCCTGCATCATGAAATGTGAATGTGATGTCATCTACAAATTTCATGGTGGGGGTGGTGTGTGTGGCCACAACACTGCTGGTGCTGACTGAGACCAACTGGGGAAGGAGGACAATTAGCATTTATATCCAGTTTGAACAGAGAAGCCACAACATTATGCTGATTAACATTTACACCATGGTTTAGGTGGATACACAACTTTGATTGCATTTAGTCATCAAAGAAAGCATAATGTCATAAGAGAACAATCTAATAACCTGTACCGCTGATTCAACAATAATAGGAAGAGCCTCCGAAAATGCAGAATTTTAAAAATCGGTTTAAAACAAAATCACAGGTGGGACAGAGGTCAGTGTCACTTACAGAATACAGACATTTTTGGCTCTTCTTGGGACAGGTTTCTGTTGTCCATTCTTTAATCTGATTCACCAGAAGGGAACAGACGTCAAAACAAGGGATGCTGATGTTCCTGTGGGTGGGAAAAAGTCAAATGAACTTAAACTTATGCCCACACTATAAATGTATGTTGGGCCAATATGAACATACACTCCAGGGGAAAAAAATACAAGTATTCATATTACACATTACTGCTAAATCAAACTTTTTCTATTAGATTTTTTTTTCTATAAGATTTTGTTCAGGAGTGTACACTTGAGGTGTAATGACAGCAAAAAAAAAAAAATTTATGTTAAAAAAAAAAAAAGGGTCCATCATGAAAATCTCACTTATTTCACTGAGATTATTGAACATTAATACGAGTTCTAGCCTGTCTATGGTCCTGAAGCGGCAAGAAAATGGTGATAGGTGTAAAGAGTTTTTTGGCTCTACAATTCCTTTTAACAAGACCAAGGTCTATTACCACGGATGACAACAGACTACAGCAATGCTTCAACCCCCCCACTAGCTGTGCTTTTTATCGTCTGCAACGATCCAAATAAAAGCCAAACCTAAACTTTAATATTGACCCTAAACTTTTAAACGTTGCATATTGTCAAAAGCGCAGCAAGTTGAAGATGGTCTGAATTATTTCATAATTTATCTGATGCGGCATTTGGAAAACAAACACGTGTAAGTGAAGACATACATGACTTTGTGAAAGAGTAGATTTTTGTTTTAAGGAGTAAGAAAAAAATCCAGCAAAGTTCTGTTGATGTCGAATATAGAACTCACAGCTAATTTTACTCAGATAAAAAAAAAAAAAAAACACGTTCCCCAGAGTCACCCGCACCCCACTATTTGAGAAGTGCTGGACTACAGTGACTCTGTGAAGCATAAAAAAAGAAGTTTGTTAGACAGAATAAACCAGTGCTCAGAGGTTGAAGTTTACAGCGTACAGAGCACAATGAAATTCTTACTTCCCACGCAGACAGAACATGGGACGTGATACACAGAAGACATAGAAGACAAAGTGGTGCAGCAGCAATGAATAAGTCACAGAAGGCTAAATTGCATACATTTACGGCATTTATCAGACGCCCTTATCCAGAGCGACTTACAATCAGTAGTTACAGGGACAGTCCCCCCCCGGAGCAATTTAGGGTTGAGTGTCTTGCTCAGGGACACAATGGAAGTAAGTGGGTTTTGAACCTAGGTCTTCTGGTTCATAGGCGAGTGTGTTACCCCCACTAGGCTACTACCACCCACCCGCATAAAATGAATGTGCATAAATGTTAAGTAAGTTATATATAGTAAATCGATTTATTGGTCATACAGACAGAACCACAGTTACTGTGGTTACAATACAATTGGACATCTAACAAGCAGACAGAGTCACAGTCAGGAACCCAAGATCACCAGTTGTGTATGTAATTTTTAGGTGGTTTCCCCTATATTGCCATGGTCTGGAAAGAAGACTCCCAGTTGAGCGTAAATATTAACATTAATAAGTTAATATGTTCAGGAACGACAAACTGGAGCCGCCAATGTCCACATGGAAGCTGCTGGGACGCCAGTCCAGCATGTCCTACTGCTCTGTGTGCAGAGATTTCTCTGCAGCTGCAGTTCTCAGGTTATTTCCCCAATTTGTATCGTGGAAGAGGGGGGAGGCACCTACCAGTTCACCGCGCACCGGGCGTGGAGGGGACCCGTCGCCAGGCACGACAGCACGCCGAGCGGCAGCGCCAACACCGCGGGCAGCAGCAGGCACGCCGCGGCGCCCCCGCGCCCCCGGCCCCGAGGCCGCGGCTCGTCCCCAGCCTCGCCGCCCATTGCTCGCGTTCGGGCGGCGGCGAAGCGTCGATCCGCGGGTTGCGGGGCCGGGCGCATGCGCACAAACGCTTCAGTCACGACCTCCAGTGATTAGCGTTAGCATAAAAACACACAGCAGTGGTGCCTGGTCACTTACTCAGCTTAGAAAGGCTCCGCTGAAATATGTGCTAAATAATGTCAGAGGTAGAATTAATAAGAATTAAAAAAAAAAAAAAATTCTCTTTTTTTTCTGCCCCCCCATCTAGCTCAGGAGTTTGGAACCTTTAACATGCAAAGAGCCATTTGGATCCGCTTTACACAAAAGAGAAAGCACAGGGAGCTGCAAATTCTTTTTGACTTGTAAAATGAAAACACTGCACATATTTTTTATTTGTATGCCTTGTATGAAAAAAATAGGCTAGGATTTTGCTTGTGAAATTTTATTGGTGGATTGCATGACGTTCATGAAGATTGTAAGCGTTGAACGCGGTCAGAACACCATATTTTTTACGAGCAGATATGGAGTGTAGAAGAGCAGCAAAAACCATGACCCTCCCACACCAAAACTTAACTGTTGGTATGGTGTTCTTGGGGTGGTGGGCAGTGCAATTTTGCTTTCTTCGGACCATACTATAGTCTCCCAGTAAATCCACAGGCTTCTGCAAATGCTGTTTGGCAAACGTTAACCTGGCCTCAATATGCTTTTTGTTCAGCAATGGAGTCTTGCATGGTGAGCATGCATGGATGCCATGGCGGTTCAGTGCATTGCTTATAGTTTTCTTTGAAACAGTACCTGCTGATGCAAGGTCTTCATGAAGTTCTGCCCGAGTGGTTCTTGGAGAACTCTCCTGATTATTCTTTGGACTCCTCGAAAAGGGATCTTATGTGGAGCACCTGATCGTGGCCGGTTTATGGTGAACTGATGTTCTTTCCATTTCTGGATAATGGGCCCCACAGTGCTCACAGGAACATTCAGCATTCCGGAAATGTGCCTATAACCATTCCCATCAGAATGCTTGTCAATGATAAGGTTACAAAGATCTTGGGCGAGTTCTTTGTTTTTACCCATCAAGTCTTTCCTGTGTGCCTGCTGGGTCATGAGAAGCCTTTACAGGCCATCAACTAGGACTAAAGCAGCTGACTCCAATTAGTACTGATAGGGGGCGCGGTTTCTCTCTTAATACTGACAGATTTCAGGTGATCTCCTGGCTTTCTATGCCATTTTGCACTTTGTTATCTTCATGTGTTTAATACTTATTCCCTGTGTCATTTCACTGTATTTATTATGACTCAACTTGTATACTTAAATGTTCTGATTTCTTTTTATGAATTCAATATTTGGCTTGAGGGCAACATCTGGTGGACATTGTGTCAATAGCCCACTTAGAAATCTTTACTTTATTTTACTTTACTTTATTTTGCAGACGCTTTTATCCAAAGCGACTTACAAGAGGAAGACACCAGCAATTCTCGTTCGATTTCTATAGAATTTTGAGTTTACAAAACTAAGAACCCTGATAAGGCCTAACTTGTCAGCAAAGAGCATGCTCGGAGACTGTTCAGTGCTAGACGAAGAAAAAATAATAATATATAGATATATATTTTTGTATTGTTTTGTGCAGTGTGTACGCATGTGCGTGTGTAAGTGTTAGATTTGTCTGTAATATTTTTTGAACAAGAGGGTTTTCACCTGCTTCTTAAAAGTGGTGGTAATCTCGGCTAGTCGTGTGGAGGAGGGCAGGTTGTTCCACCAGCCAGGGACAACAACGGAGAACAGAGTTGATTGGAATCGGAGACCCCGTGAAGAAGTCTCATTTCATTTGCCGATCTGAGAGAGTGTGCAGGAGTGTAGTATTGTATTGATATAGGAGGGTGCAGTTCCATTTACAGCCCTGTAGGCAGCATCAAGGATTTGAACTCAATGCGAGCAGCTACCGGGAGCCGGTGGAGAGAGGTGTATTTTGGCTGATTGAAGATGAGACGGGCTGCCATATTTTGGATCATCTGGTGTGGTTTTATGGTGACTGCAGAGGCTCCAGCCAGGAGAGAGTTACAATAGTCGAGTTTGGAGATGACCATAACCTGGACGAGGAGCTGCGTAGCCTGTTGAGAGAGAAAAGGCCGAATCTTGCGAATGTTGTAGAGAGTGAACCTGCAGGATCTGGAGATCGCAGCAACGTGATGGTTCAGACTCAGTTTGTCATCTATCCAAACTCCAAGGCTTTTTGCAGACGCCGTGGGTGTTAACAGTAGAAAGCCAATTTGAATTGAGAGGTTTTGCTGAGGGGAGTTGTTGCCCGGAAAGATCAGAATCTCGGTTTTGGATAGGTTGAGGTGAAAACCCTCTTATTCAAAAAATATTACAGACAAATCTAACACTTACACACGCACATGCGTACACATTGCACAAACAATACAAAAATGTATAAATACATTATAATTTTTCTTAGTCTAGCACCTAACAATCTCTGAGCATGCTCTTCACTAAGCCTTATCAGGGCTCTTAGTTTGTAAACTCAATATTCTATAGAAATCGAACGAGAATTGCTGGTGTCTTCCTCTTGTAAGTCGCTTTGGATAAAAGCGTCTGCTAAATAAAGTAAAGTAAAGTAAAGTAAAGTAAAGAAGCCATGTGATTGGATGATGTGACCAAGTGCGCGAGTGTATATTGAGAATAGAAGGGGGCCAAGGACAGGGCTTTGTGGAACCCCTGTGGTTACCCTAGAGAGGACAGATGTCTCACCTCCCCACGATACCTTGAAGGACCTGTCGTGAAGACAAGAGGTGAACCAATTTAGCACGGTTCCTGTAACTCCTAAATCAGAGTGTGGTGAGAAGAATTTCATGATTAACTGTGTCGAAGGCAGCAGATAGATCAAGTAGGAGTAGGACAGATGATCTGCGGGCAGCTCTTGCTGCACGAAGGTCATCCATCATTGCCAGGAGGGAGGTTTCAGTTGAATGCCCTTTCCTGAAACCAGACTGAAAAGGGTCGAGAAGATCATGCTCGTGGAGAAATGAAGAAAGTTGAGCCAGCACTTCTCTTTTTTAAAGAAAAGGAAGGTTGGAGACTGGGCGGTAGCTATCTTATACAGATGGGTTTAATGTGAGTTTTTTGAGCAGGGGAGCAATGACAGCCTGTTTGAAAGCAGTGGGGAATGTTCCTGTTGTGAGTGAGGAGTTTAAGACGTGTGTCAGAGCAGATAATATGGTGGGCTGTATGGACTGAAGGAGGTGTGAGGGGATTGGATCCAGGGAGCAAGTGGTGGGGTGACTAGACTGGAGAAGTTTAGACACGTCCAATTCAGAGAGGGGAGTGAAGGAAGACAGTGTCCTGGTTTCAGAGGTAACAGCAGGATGAGGTCTGGGGTTAGGGGGTGAGAATTGTTTGCTAATGTCAGCCACCTTCTCTGTGAAGAAGGTAGCAAAGTCTTCAGATGAGAGAGAAGTAAAGGGGGGAGGTGGTGGAGGATTCAGGAGGCGGTTAAAAGTAGAGAATAGTTTGCGAGAGTCTTTGCAGTTATCCCCTTACTGATAAAAATGCTGATGTATCAAATACTTATTGTCCCCGCTGTAATACTACATCATTAGACTGTAAGGCTCTTGTTTAGTTTGAGCAATGTAATGTATGGAATACAAAAGCATATACAGTGCATCCGGAAAGTATTCACAGCACAAATGGATTAAATTCAAATGTTCTTCTTTTTTTTTTTTACACATAACTCTCCATGATTACAAAGTGAAAAAGGTTTAATTCAGGATTAAATTAACTGAGAAAGCACAGGTACATAACTATTCACAGCTTTTGCCATGAAGCTCAGAATTGAGATCAGTTGCATCCTGTTTCCCCTGATCATCCCTGAGATCTGGAGAAGGTTACAGAAAACTGTCTGCTGCTTTGAAGGACCCAATGAGCACAGTAGCCTCTATCCATAAGTAGAAGAAGTTCAAAACCACCAAGACTCTACCTAGAGCTGGCCGGCCACCTAAACTCAGCGACTGGTGGAGAAGGGCTTTAGTCGGGGAAGTGACCAAGAATTTGATGGTCACTCTGTCAAAGCACCAACACTTTACCATCTTTCAGAGGTTCTGCAAAGAGCAATGGGCTAAACTGGCCAAGAATAGGTGTGTGAAGAGTGTGGCATCATATTCAAAACGACTTGAGGCTGTAATTGCTGCCAAAGGTATATCAGCAAACTATTGAGAAAAGGCTGTGAATACATGTGAAGTTCAAAAACCTCAAGTAAATGTTTTGTCACGTTGTGATTATGGGGTTGGAATGTGAAGAAAAATTTATTTAATCAGTTTTGGAATAAGGCTGTAACATAACAAAATGTGGGAAAACGAATTTGCTGTGAATAGCATCTGGATGCATTGTATAGACTATTCTACTTGCTTTCAGGCTACATGTGTTAGCTGTAAAAAGTTTAGGATCGAGACACTCAGCATTGAAATGCACTGAAAAGTCATTAAAACAAAATATGACTGCTTGAAGTGATGCGTGGACCATTATTGTTTGGGTCCAGAACCATTTCAGAAGATTTAATCACAAGTAGCAGAATAACAGGGTGGTAGTGGCCTAGTGGGTAACACACTCTACTATGAACCAGAAGACCCAGGTTCAAATCCCACTTACTACCACCGTGTCCCTGAGCAAGACACTTAACCCTAAGTTGCCCCGGGGGGGCAACTTGTAAGTCGCTCTGGATAAGGGCGTCTGGTAAATGCCGTAAATGTAAACAGAATAAAGAATTCCCGGATACCTTTCATTGGTTGTTGTGTTCTTCTCAGATACATTACTGCTATTTTCTGATTGGCTGTTGTGTAGGCCTTTTCTCTTTTTTTGATTGGCTGGTAGATGATTGGCTTTAGGACCCAGCAGTTGTTTCATAGTGAGGAGCTGCTGTCCGCGTTCTGAGAAATATGCCGGCGAAGTAAAATTCTTGTCTAAACATGTAATTGAGTAAAATGACCTATTTCAAAAATTATTAAAAAAAATTACTCACAAAAACGACTCAATTACAGTAACGTGAGTAAACATAATTTGTTACTTTCCACCTTTGCATTTCAGCCACGATAACTTCCACCGGCGGCTTATCTGCAATTATAGCCAGGTGGTGCAACCCCTCACACTTCAAACATAAGCACCTCATCACACACAACAGTCTCAAGTGGCGGTTCACCTCCGTCCCAATCCTCTTAACAAACCCCTACAAACCAAAAGATGCACCGCTGTGCCTTCTTCTCCTGATGGCTAAGCTTGGCAGAGCGGAATTATGATGTGGGCTACGAAAACTGCCGTTGGAGGAGTGACGTCACTGGCTGGAGGAAGACACACATAGTTTTCTGGTCCTCACAGACTGCAAAAACCTGGCCTACATCAGAGACGCCCAGCGTCTAAATCTACATCATGACTCCCTCCTGGCAGGACAACCAGGATGCCACTGGACCCAGGAACTTATTCGGTGTGTATTCTCGTGCTCCAGGGGACGTCATGGAGTACAACCCTAAGTTGCTCCAGGGGGGGACTGTCCCTGTAATTACTGATCGTAAGTCGCTCTGGATAAGGGCGTCTGATAAATGCTTTAAATGTAAATGTAAATGGTGAACCAGGTGGGCTGGAGGGCAGTGGAGGCCTTGAATGGGGAGAGGCTGGTGGCCGAGGAGACGGAGGATGTGACCGCACAGCACACGGTGCATCATTGGAGGCCTAAGTTTTTTTGCACCCTTGGCCGAACGTCAATATGCTTAAGAAGATGCGCTAAAAAGTCTTTCTAATAATTGTATTTAGGGGCTAGGCTATTTAAATAGAAATATCTTAAGAAAAATATAGAAAAATGTTTAAACAAAAGAAAATGAAGAAGTTCTTTGTCAAGTGTGGGAGAAGAGGCAAAAAAAATGGTAGACAAAATAAAGTTAATTAGGAGAAAGGTGGTCAAACAACAGAGCTGGATCAACATGAATTTCAACGAAATGAATTAATTTCTAAACTGAAAAATACTGTTACACTTTTACAATAACAACTTGAAAGTGAAAACACGGAGAATGCTCTACTTAATATGCAGTTGCAAGAGATTAAAAATACTTAAAATCAACTGGAGATTAAAATGATTCAATTGGAAGACAAAATGAAAGCAGAGAATACTGTAATTAGGATGTGGTGCGCCCAAATGCAGGAAAAAAAGGGATAATGGGTCGAGAAACTTGAGAAACAGCTCCATGCAGAGCGAGAGTAGAGACGAGCCATGGAAATGGAAATGTTGCTTGAACAAGAGGTTGGTGTAAAAAGTACAACTCAGCTCATACAAACGGAAAAGGAGCAAAGAAACACAATGCACCAAGAAATCATAGAAGCAGAAAAGAAACATATAGCATCTTATAAAGAAGCCCTAACGTCACAGCATGGGAAGATGTACGATAATCTCACCACTATTGAGGAGTTCTGCAAGGGGAAACAGAAAAAGAAAGATGAAAGACATCCTGTCCTCAAGCTTTAGGTAATGTGTGAGGACTTAAAAGGAGAAGCGACAAGTAAAAGAGTGAAAATTGCTGACCTGGAATGGTGTTTGCTAAAAGAGAAAGAGGCAATAGCTTAGATAAAAGAGCAAAATGAGGAATTAAGGTGTCTGCTGAAAGAAGCACAGAGTGGTAGAGTGGCCGACAAAGAAACGTATGAATATTTATATAATATTTGTTCCACAGATTCAAACAGTATTGATTAGGAGGAACTCTATACAGTTTTAAATAATACTGATAATACTGGAGCAAGATAAAAAAAGAAGTAAAAAAAGAACTGAAAAAATGTTTCTTTACTTTGGTAAATTCTACTAAAGTAAAAGTGGAAGTACACATATAAAAATCGATAAAAGTAAAAAAAAGTACTTAATTTAAAATGTACTTTGAGTAAGAGTTAATAACTTTCAATGAATTGATGTCAAAAAGGAATAGACATAAATCCAATTTAGCACTAATAGTTTTATTAAACTTTTAGGCAGTATAATGTACAAACTATGCTAAGACCACCCCACAAAACATTTTAAAGGTCCCACGACATGCCTGAGAAAGGGGAGGTAGAGGTAACCTTTCCCTGTATGACATCTGACCTGTAGCTCTCTGAACGTTGAAGCAGAATGACCAGTGTAGTGCAGTAAAATACATCCACCTCTGGTCTACAACTTAGGTAAAGTCACCAAGAAATAGGCAAATCCTTAACTAAACATTGTGCCAGCACAAAAGACAGCTCTGGACACTGGTGGGCTGATGAGGAGCCACCTTGCAATATTGCAAAGAGATTGAGAGAGTGACACTCGACCCTCTAACCCAATGTCATTTGGAGACTTTGTGTTGAGTGGAGGGTATAGTGTATAGTTATATAGTATAGTATAGTATAACTATACACTATACCCCCCACTCAACACAAAGTCTCCAAATATCTTTTCTGTGGGATGTGTGAACCATGTGAAGTGTGCCATCACCACTTGAATATATTCGTTCTATCCCACATACATTTCTCCAGATGTAGGAAGTCAATTGAGACAAATGTTACGTCTTTTGGGCCGTAGAATGGTTTGGGGTGCTCTGTGTTTGTGCGTTTTTTCCTTTTCCCGGGGCAGTGGTGGCCTAGCAGTTAAGGAAGCGGCCCCGTAATCGTCCCCACACACTGCTCCCAGTGCGCCTGTCATGGCTGCCCGTTGCTCACTAAGGATGATGGGTTAAATGCAAGAGGACACATTTGGAGAGTTTGGAAATAAGCCTTTATTGTGTGTTAGAGTGTAAATAGAACAGAGAATTGGAAATACAGTGCGAGCTAGACGCACTGGAAAATCAGCGTGGTCACAAGCCTTGCGAAAGATGGAGCTGGCTGTCCGTACTGGTGTTGACCCATAACCTGTGGTACCACTCAGTGGAAGTGGAAAAGTATTATAATCACTTTGTACGTGTTGCCCTTACATTACAGTGGCCAGTTAATGTGTGGGCCTTGTTGTTGCAGTGCGTGTTGACTGGGAAAGCACAGGACGTGTATTCCGCTCTGACCGTAGACCAGAGTTTAGATTATGGAGTAGTGAAGACTGCTATTTTAAATGCATATGAACTCGTACCGGATGTGTATCGGCAGCGTTTCCAGGGCCTTCGAAAAGATGAAAAGGTCACATTTGTTGAGTTTGCTCATGAGAAGGAGAATGCATTCGTTCGCTAGTGTTCTTCACAGCAGGTTACCACTAAGGAACAATTATGTGAGTTAATTCTGCTGTAAGAATTTAAAAATAGCATTCCCACCGCTGTGTCTTCAGAAGACACTTATTGTGGCTATGAGTGCCTATGTCGGGTGCCTGACTTCAGAATTCAGAACTTCTGCAAGACTTGAGACCACTACTATCAGGCTTGGCAGATGATCGAGCAAAAGAGGTACGGGAGTTGATGCATACATTTTCTACATTATTTTCCTGACATTCCTTCTCGTTCCAGAGTGCTGGCTCATGACATCGATGTGGGAGACCATTCACCGATTAGGCAACATGCTTATCGCGTCAACCCTACCAAGAGCGCTGCGATGCAGGCGTAAGTCGATTATTTGGTTAGCCATGGGCTTTCCGTGCCTAGTGAGAGTGTGTTGAGTTCTACATGCATACTAGTTCCTAAAAAGGACCGTGCATTCAGGTTTTGCACAGATTATCGGAAGGTGAATGCAGTTATGATGCCTGATTCCTTTCCGCTGCCTCGGATGGAGGATTGTGTGGATAAGGTTGGTTCCGCTTGCTTTTTCAGTATGTTTGACCTGGCTACTGGCAGGTGCTGCTAACACCCAGAGCTGCTGAGATTTCTGTCTGTGCCACCTCCCATAATTTGTTGCAATACACTGTGATGCCGTTTGGCCTGAGGAACGTTCCTGCTACTTTTCAACACTTATTGAATAAATTTTAGCAAATGAGTCTGATTGTGAAGCTTACCTTGATGATGCAATTGTGTATTCTAAAACTTGTACAGATGTTGTGTACCGTAATTACACGGTTAGTCTGCACGTCTTACCTTGAACTTAGTGAAGTGTGAATTTGGGAAGGCCACAGTTACCTATCTGGGGAAACAGGTGGGTCAGGGTCAAGTTTGTCCACTTCAAGTCAAGGTTTTAGCTATCACTCGAAATGAGTTGTGTAGGTTTTTGGGGATGGTTTGATATTATCAAGGGTGTAAGAATGGACATCACAGGAGCATGCTTTTGTTTTGCATAGTGACCGTCTACAAGAAGATATGTGACATTCCTGTGTCAATAGTTGTGCGCGAAGATTCAACACCTCTGTTTTACATGTCTTTTGTCTGACGGCAACGTGTGAAGTGTCAGCCGTCAGGACCGCCCACCCTCTTTGTCTTCCCCAGATGGGAGGCACCGGGGGCGTGACATCAGAAACAACAGGTTCTGATTGGTCAGTGACAACTTCCTGTAGGCCAGTGACAGTTTCCTGTAGACCAGTGACAACTTCCTGTAGGCCAGGGGTATAAAGGTCTGCTCAGGCGTTTTTCCATCGGAAGCCGGAAGGCTTCTGAGTCTTTTTCTCTTCTCCCATTTTTCTCATGGCTTTTTCTCTCTCTCTCCCTCTTTACTCTTTCTTCTTATTTTTATTTTCTCTGTAACCTTGGTACCTTTTTACATTCAATATTCACATGTAACTACAATAATTATTTACCGGTGTTAATAAATTAAAAACTGTTCATTTTTAACCTCTATTGTGCCCTGCCTCTTTCTGCCAGGTAACATCAAGTTGGAGTGGTTTTAATACAGTGTTTTTGTGTGGAGGGAGAAAGAGTCTTTCTACACTCTGTTCTCTCTCCCACACCACATGGTCTTTTTTACAAGGGTTTCGTCGAAACTTTGGATGATACTTTGCCGCTTACGAACTTACTTGAGTTAATATGGTCTGGGGATTGTCAACATGCTTTCAAAAATTCAAAGCCATTGTTATGTAGCGCCCCCTATTCATGGCGCCAGATTCTCAGAAACCTTTTAAACTCGAGGTAGATGCAAATGCCACCGGAGCTGGTGCAGTACTCTTGTAAGAGGATGCCGAAGGAATTGATCACCCCGTCCGCTACTTCTCATGAAAGATTCTAAAACATAAGCTAAACTATAGCACTATTGAGAAGGAGGCACTAACACTACTTTTGGCACTTTTGGTTTACATTGGGTCTACTACTATTCCTGTTGTCGTGTTCACAGATCATAACACCCTGGTGTTTCTCTCCTAGATGAGGAAAACTAACCAACACATCCTTCGCTGGTCCTTGTACTTGCAGGGGTTTGCCTTAGAGACCTGTTACAAGACAGGACTGGACAATGTTTTGGCGGATGCCTTGTCACATGCTTATTCCGGTTAATTTTGTTTATGAAAAAAAAAAAGATTTTTTTCTTTTTTTTTTTTGGTGGAGGGTGTTACGTCTTTTGGGTCAGAGAATGGTTTTGGGTGCTCTGTGTTTGTGCGTCTTTCCCTTTTAGGCTGTCTGATGGGCGGAGATTGGGATTATTGATTCCCTAGTCATCTGGCAGCCAGTTAACACACTTAAGTACTTAAGGACTACTCCAACCATTAGTCCGGCTCATTGTTGTGGAGCTGGAGGAGGAGGCAAGAGGAGAGTTTGGAGTGTTGTAGAGTTGCAGAGTTGAAGATAAGTTGTGTTGTGTGTTAGAGTGGTTAGTGTTGTTAGTTGTGGTTTTGTTGTGTATCTGTATAGTCTCTCCTTTCAAGGTGTGTTGTCGTCATGTGGATTGTTGTGGGTAACACACTCGCCTATGAACCAGAAGACCCAGGTTCAAATCTCACCTACTACCATTGTGTCCCTGAGCAAGACACTTAACCCTAAATTGCTCCAGGGGGGGACTGTCCCTGTAAATACTGATTGTAAGTCGCTCTGGATAAGGGCGTCTGATAAATGCTTTAAATGTAAATGTTGTGTAGTTGTTCACCGCTCTCTATAAATAAAAGCAGAATTTTTCACTTGGGGCTGGTATCTGTGTATTCCCACACATTCCCCTCGTTTGTTGTCATGTTTCCCAACCCCTAGACGGGGACGTGACACTAACTCAAATAGATGTGAGGTAGTTATATTCACTAGTGGAGCTCGGGTTGGATTATTTGGTCATTCACACAGCTGCACACAAGGTTGATGTAAATCTCTCTGCATATGAGAACAGTACAATCTGCTACTTGCCAGATGCAGACCCATCTCCTCATTGAGTTCTCTGAACACCAGACTGTGAATTCCATCTTCCAAGAAAAAGCTCTTCTCTCTGATAAAGGCAGCGGGTTTGCTCTTTTATATGGGAGACATACCTCATCTCGCAGTTCTGGAAATCCGCTGGGGCCGAAGTTCTCATTGCTCAGTAATTATTGCTGATACCTGTGTAAAGACTTGGCCGATCATCATCTACAAAGTAAAACTGTTCCTGTTTGTTGCTCACCTACCTGTTTCCTTCCTTCGTGTCGTGCCCTATTTGTATTTTGTCATTTGCACGTGAATGTCAACATCTTGGGGCTTGCGCCGGTTTACATTCACCAATCAATGTGGTAGAAATTTGCCAGCCTCCTTGTGCTTCTCTGCATTGGGGTTATTCATTTCTACTTACACGCGCTCATCTCACTGTTTCGCCTTATTGTCGTAACAGTGCCAAAGTGAAGTCTTATTCATTTCCAACTTGTCTCTGAGACTGAGGCCTGGGTTAATGGCTGCAGCTTCAATCATCTCATTTTCACTGTGACCCTTCTTTACTCCCATGTTGGAGATAATTAGTCTCTTTCTCCAATTTGGGCATTAATTTTGAACTCACGACGTATTGTCATTCATGGTGGTAGATTTACCGCGGGATAATTTGGAGACAGCTAATTTCCGGAGTTAATTTGTCATTTTGGTGGTCAGAGGTCTCATTTCCTCCTCATTGCATTTTGTGGAAGCGTGAAAGTTTTAATGAAATTCAGCGTATTGTTCCTGCAATGTGGCCAGAATAGCTGCATCTCCACTGAGGCTAGATATGCTCCTAATATTTTGTCTCTGTCAATTAGGCGGAGCAGAAATTCACTGTCACCTCACAATGCACCAGACCAGGGAATTTTTTTTCTTATTGTCTGAGAGTACTTCAGGTGCCTTTTGGCAAAGTCCAGGTGGACTGCCATATGCCCTCTAGAAGGTTCTCCTGTGTCCACAGAAGACCTCTTAAGTTCTGACAGAGTGACCATTGGGATCCTGGTCACCTCCCTGACCCTTCTTCCCCTCACTAGGAAATATCCCTTTTATTCTTAGAGGGGTTACTGTTTGTAAACAAGTTCAGTTGTATCTAGTGGTGGATGGAATACTCAAACTATTTAGAGTTACCCAGGGTAAAAAAGTGTATATAAAAGTATTTGCATTCAAAAGTATCAAAAGTAAAAGTACAGTGATTTATTGTGGCTCTAATGTCTCTAATTTCTGGTTAAATCAGTTTATTTTAGGTCCAGTTTTGAAATCAATTCTTAGTGGAATGCCATTAATTACTCTTTCAACTGATAGCTATTAAAATGATCATATATGTACTGTTGTGAAGAATGTACCACTCCCATGACGGGTTACACTGGTGAAGCGACAATATGAATCTGATTCCGGTCAGAGAATCAGATTCCAGCTTATCCGTTGTTATTTATTAACTAATTTAAGTGTATGTGTGTTTGTGTGTGTGTGGTCTGCAGGAAAAATATTAATAAGAAAACATGCAACTGACATGATACACATGAACACTGATTAATAACACTGCTTACAGTAACCTAACATGAATCAGACAATACAGTCATACATAAGCAGCTAACCAGCACTAGAAATATTACCTAGAATATAAATATAGGCAGCTAAAACACAGGAAAATTATTCAACCTTGTTAGCTTAGCGCTAATAGCAGGCAGAAATTAGCATAATAACTAAATGATTCACAAACATTACAAACTCTCTCTCAGCATATGAAACAGTACGAGAGGATAATCAAATCAAACACACAAGCATGAACAACGCTCCTCAGCACTTACCTTTTCGTCATGAACGCACACCTTTACATGGGAAAAAATACGCGTGGCTCATTTGGTGTCACACTCTAACCGGACCAGATAGAAACAGCTAACTAAATCTGGTTCTGCCCACAGTCTTTCTGACATGTACTATTACAACATTTATCGGCCACCCTAACAAAGACAGTCATCCTAGGGACAGTCAGGATTAAGTGTTTTCTGTTGTGTTGTGTAAAGGTGGTTATGACCATCAGAACCACAGACAAACTCTTCTACGATTGTCTACAACTTCTCGACCTTGAAAATCGGCATCTAATCAAGCCTGATAAAGACATGTTGGAGAGACTGCGCTGCTGCAACGTCCTCCGGGCTCCAAGCGAGCAGATCGAGGCACCATGTGACCCCGTGGCTGCCGGGAATGTCGCAGAAAGCGGTGCACGAGGAGGAGAAAGGGCGGCTAGCAAGCCGGGAACCATGCTTCTAACCTCCGGAGAAAAGATAAGACATAGCTGTGTTATTATCTTCACCGAAACTTGGCTGCATGATGGCATTGCGGACTAGACACACTGACCTGCTGTGCTGACAGAGATTCCTGCTAATCGGGTAAAACGTGTGACGGCATGACGGTGGCCTGTGTTTCTACATCAACAACAGCTGGTGCAGGATGCTGCGATTGTCTCCGTCAACTGTTGGGACCTTATAGAGGTATTAACAGTCAGATGCAGCCCGAGAGAGTTCACTTCTGTGATCATCATTGCAATATTCATCCTGCCTAGCGCTAGCAATAATGCTAAAGCTAGTGGTGCACTCAGTGAACTCTACAACATCAGCAACATGCAGACAGTCTACCCGGACTGTCTTTATCGTCACGGGAGACTTTGTTGTTGAAGTCAAACCTCAAATCAGTGGTTTTAAAATTTTATCAGAATTTTATATTTATTTTGCAACAAGAGGGATCCTAACCAGTTTGGCTGTTTCTGAGGAGCTGCATCCGTCCAGATTGGCAAAACTGTCATCGGTTCTTATTCTCCTCGACCTCTCTGCAGCATTCAACACAGTTAACCACTCTTGTCAATCCTGAAGAGGCTTGGAATTCAGGGCTCAGCATGGCAGTGGTTTGTTTCATACCTTGATGAGCGATCTTGCCAAGTGACTTGGAAAGGATTTATCTCTGCCTCATGTAGACTCTCTACTGGTGTCCCTCAAGGCTCAGTACTAGGTCCTCTCCTTTTCTCCCTCTACACGAGATCACTTGGTGAGGTCATTTCCTCACATGGATTATCCTACCACTGCTATGCTGATGACACACAACTCATCTTCTCTTTTCCTCCCTTAGATCCATATGCTGCTTTCAAAATCTCCGCATGTCTAACTGACATATCATCTTGGATGGCAGCCCATCACCTCAAACTCAATCCCAGCAAAAATGACCTAATATTCATTACAGCAGATTCTTCACCACACGTTGATCACTTTTAATTTTATTGTTTGCACTATTATTATGTTTATCGCTGAAAAGACGTATGCTAATTATTGTATTTGTATCATAATTTTACCCTTTTATCCACTGGTAACACACAAATTACCAATCCCATAATGCAGTGCTTCAGTTGCCTTGCCGAAAGTGATTTGTTCTAAAGGTCAAAGTTGCACTAAACACTAACTGAATATTTTAATGTTAATATGTGTTATTAAAGCAGATAAAGTAGAGCAACGTCTGAATGGAAATTGCGTGTGTAGAATTTTTTTTCTCAAAATGATCATTTTAAGATGCTGGTACCATACTTTAATATTTAGGATCTGGCAACACTGAAAAAATACTATATTATAAAATACACTGAAACAACTAACACAGCCATCAAATTGAAATGGGTAAAATGCTGTAAATGTATTCACAAGCTGTCTAGCTAACTTTGTTGAGAAACAATTAGAAATGTATCAGAATTAAATTGTACCTCTACCTGTTTACTTACATCAGACTGAATTATTTTAATTTGAAATCATATGGGGCTGAGACAGGCAAAAACAGCATTTGATAATGAAAGGGTCCTTCTTATTAAAAACGTAAAAAAAAAAGTCTCTCAAATAAGGTCATGGATGTTCTTGCAAACCGGATTATTGCAAGTCAATAGCCGTGTGCAGTTATACTTCGTATCCTTCTGAGGCACCGCGGGAGTCAGGGAATGTGTCAAACTGTCTTGTCTCAAGGTTGGATGGGGAAGGAGGCGCAGAAATGGGACATGATAAAATGGGAATTTCAAAACCAGCACAAAATTTGAAGTCTGTCAAAAAATAATTAGCCTCATTGTAACTGATCAGGACTCATAAATCACCGGCCGTGTGAGCCCAGCAGCCCCTGGGTGGAACACAACATCAAAATATGTAAAAAGAGAAAAGTGAAATGGATAACTATGGTTCCAAGTTTAGAAAAGAACAATTGGTGTAAATGCGTCTGTAGTAGTGGAAATACTGTGAAATTCACAAGTGAATATTTTCAGTAATAATGGGGAGTCAAGTGTAGCCGTTCTTCTTCTACATTGTGTAATTTTTTTTATTTCATTTCTTGAACCGCAAATGATGAGCTGACACCCAAGAGATTTTCTGTGCAAAGTGTATTCTGTACAAAAAGCAAGGTCGTGTCAGAACAACGTGTCACACATCGCGTCTTTCTGCACCTCTCTCTACAATATACAGTATTAAAAGAACATAAAAAAATATTCACAAAATAACACACATGCAAAATATTCCTAATATGTACATAAATTAAAATGAAAGAAATAACTTTTTGCACACAAACCCCACACACCTCTCACGCCATGTGTCCAAGAGAACTAAACCGGGTCTCCAACCCACTAACCCAAGGGCGCGGCCGCATCCAAACAATTTTCGGGGGGTGATCAAAGTTTTAGAACCCACATAACTTTTTACAATAACCATAAATTGAACAAACAAAAATACAGCAACATAATTGACATAACCAGAGACATTAACACACTTTAACATTCTACAATTAAACAAACACCCGGATTGTCATTATAATTCCCTTACCCACATCAGAATACAGGTAAACAAAATAAAAGTCTTCAGAAAATAAAAGACACAAGAAAGAAGAAATATACTTATAAATCTAGTGTAACCATTTAACTCTGGCACACAAGCTTTTAAGGAAAAAAGCCTTGAAGCAGGTACAGTATGTGTATGTCCGTTCAGAGGAAAGTCCATGAGTGTTCTGGTGTTTGATTGCCTGTGGAAGAATGGCCACAGTCTGGCAGTGAGGGCCCAAATGCTTCAGTACCCTTTTTATGGTTGTAAAAGGGCAAAGAGGTCATGTTAGGGGTGTAAAGAGTGCTTTAAAATACTGGTGGCTTTCTGGATGCAGCGTCATTAACCATGGGTGATGACCAAAAGATTGTACAAGATTGTTCATACAAATGTCTGAAATAAAGTTTCTTTGTGGAGCTCTTGGAGTTACTTTTATTGACAGAATGAGAAGCCCATGATGTAGAACCACTATAAAAATTATTGTAGATTTTTCCAAACTCATGTGTTATCTCGGGCTAGTTTAGAGACAGTATAACAAGTCTGAACAAGTTAAGTGTTGAATTCTGCTTTTGAAAATCCTGCACTGTAAAAAAGGAGTTGGGAAAACTGACATTTAATGATGCACGTAAAGTTAAGAGAACGTAAAAATGCTTCGCAGCTGGAGTTAAAAATCTGGGAGGCTACTTCTGGTGATAGCGATTTGGTTGCACTGGAAAATCGTATAAATGATTCTTCAATGTATTCAGATATGACAAGATCTGCATGTAAATACTTTTTGGGCCATGGGTTCTCCCACGGTTCAGGTTGCAGGACCATCTGAACCTTAATCTCCTCACACACCCTGTTCTGTTCCTGCAATGTTCTGATGTAACGTTCAGGCACTACATCCAAAAGTTGTGCTTCTGAATGAGTCTCATGGGAACCGCTAATAGAACTTGTTTGTCTCTGAGCTTCCTTGAACTTTCCTAGCAGTGAGTTTATTTAGCTCAGACTTCAAATGATTATTATTTGTCTTCTGCCGCTTTCCTTTCTCCATTTCTCTGCTCAGCCTGGAGCCCTGCAGTACCAGCTTCTTGTTCAGATTTGCATTTTCAAGGTTGCTTTTTGACAACATGCGTACATTTTTGCTGATCATCTGGTTAAAGTCCTTCTTCTGTCTTATTTTTTCAGAGTTTGCTTGTTTTATGACCTTTTGAAGCTCTTTCAGTTTGGTTTGCTTACTCTCATTGCAAAATTCATATCTTGAAGCGTTTGATCCAAATTGATCACAATGGCTTTCATAATAGTCATATCTCGCTGTAGCTTTTCAATCATCTGCTTCTGTTGTTAAAGGACAATATCATTTCTGCGGGACTCCGACTGCAGTGTGTGCTTCTGGTCAGACACTCTGTTCAGCTTCCTTTTTAATTTGAACTTTTCTTTCTGTTTGTCGTTTTCTTCTTTACGGTATTTCCAGACCTGATTGACTGTGCTTATCTTACTTCTATTGATGAGTGCTTCTCTATTAATTCTGATTCAATATGTTTATGCAGCAATCTGAGTGTACTTATATAGTCATACTGTCTGTTTGATTTATGAATGTGCTAAAGAATCTATAAACCATTACAGGCAACTGTAAAGAATTACGCTACAAGCAAGCACCATGAAACACTTATCTGATGATACCTGGCATGAAAGAAGCATGGCAACTAGAGGTTGAAAGAATGAACAGTTTCTAATTTATTAACACCAGTAGATGACTCTTGCAGTTACATGTAAATATTGCATTTGTCTTTTGATGTCACATACCCGTCTAGTGGGGGAAGGAACGTGGACAATGTGAACATGTCAATGTGGATGGTGGGAAACACGGGCCTAACCAAAGTGCACAAAAGTGTGTTCATTTACAGTGCGGGACGTGATAAGTACACCACCATAAACCAACCAATCATACATCACTATATACAACTATATACACACTAACAGAGGGGGAATCCATGCACATACAATGTTGCCGGGGTTGGGCTTTTAAAAAGCTATACTTGTCGGGCTCAGCTATAGCTTTTACATTTTTACCCTTGTTGTGCTGGTCATCTCTGGACTCCACCTTTTCTGGCCATGGCTTCTTCCGGGTGATGAGGACGTGCAAACGCACAACTTTGAAAACAGGATTAGTATTTTACTAAACAAAAGTCATGGCATGATGGCCGGAAAAACAGAACATAACTGCAACATGACAGGTCCTCACTTTCCCAACAAAGACCGACAGTGTTCGTGAGACATTAACGCATGTGTAGCACTTTCTACACAGGACCAGTCTCTAGGTTTAGAAGAGCAGATTTAACTACTTAAATAATAATGAGACACCGAAAGGTTAAATTTTAACTGCCGGCTTTTATATTAATTTTATCAATTAAGGGGAACATTTTATATGCACCCAAATAAAAAAATATGAATTGTAAACCTCAGCTTTGTTCCCAGAGAAATAATCTACACTTGCTTAAAGTGACAAGGTGCTCATTCTTATTAGGGCTGCAGCTAACGATTTTAATAATCTATTAATCTGTCGATTTTTTTTATTAATCGTAGAATCGGATAAAAAACAAAAAACAAGAAAAGCATTCATTCAAACAGAATTTGTTTGAATGTCAGAACTTGTTCTCTACACTGCACTGCAGATGCACCCACTCGCAGACGCACACACTCACAAACTCTCACACTGACACACACACTGACACTTACTCTCTCTCTCTCTCAAGCTCACTTGAAGCTTATTCATTAAATTATTACCATCAATGTAGTAAGTGCAACGTTCATTTATACACCACATTTAAACACATCTTAAATCAAGATACATTTACTAGACACATGAAATAGCATAAGAAACTAGAAGCCAAAATTCCAGGGGAAATTTTGATGGGTCTGTCCGGGCATTGGTCACAGCTGCGGGCATGGGATTTTTAAAATGGGGCTTCTTTACTGTGGTACTGCAGTATCACTTCAAAGAAGTTTTATTTTACAAATCCGTTGTTTCTTTACGTTTGACGGTCTTCGCGTGGCGGTCTTTAACGTTCTTTAATGTTCTTTTTTGCCATTCTCAGCACAATAATAAATGGTCTGTCTTCCTGACAGACCCAATAAATTTTTTTCGCGCATTTACACTTTTTTGTTTTCCCAAATTTGTGCATGATCCGTAAGTCAGACGGCGATGAACCATACGTCAAATCGTCGGCCTTGGCGAGATCTACGAGACGACATCAATATCTTCTTTGTATGTCAAACCGTCTAGACACAAACTCCAAAAAAGTCCAATTTTGGGCTAGAATAATAAACGCGTTCCGAAAACGCTTTTTCGCTAATTGCGCGCGGACCGTAAATCCGGCCGAGCCGAGCCATACGTCAAACCGTGCGTAACGACAAGCCGCACGATTTGATATGAGATTCGTGTGTGTGCTGTGAAGCGTTTCATCGCAAATTCTTGGAAACCAGATTTTTTCACACTTTTAATGTTTTGGACGTGATTTGTGGCCCTCCTGTAATCCCCAAAGAAGCAACCAATACGTCATTGTGTGTGGAGAGGTCTGACCACTCCGTTGTTTCTTTACGTTTGACGGTCTTCGCGTGGCGGTCTTTAACGTGAGACATGTTCTTTTTTGCCATTCATAGCACAATAATAAATGGTCTGTCTTCCTGACAGACCCAATAAATTTTTATTTCGCCCATTTACACTTTTTTGTTTTCCCAAATTTGTGCATGATCCGTACGTCCGACAAAGGTAAACCATAGGTCAAATCGTCGGCCTTGGCGAGATCTACGAGACGACATCAATATCTTCTTTGTATGTCAAACCGTCTGGACACAAACTCCAAAAAAGTCAAATTTTGGGCTAGAATAATAAACGCGTTCCGAAAACGCTTTTTGGCTAATTGCGTGTGGACCGTAAATCCGGCCGAGCCGAGCCATATGTCAAACCGTGCGTAACGACAAGCCGCACGATTTGATATGAGAGTCGTGTGTGTGCTGTGAAGCGTTTCATTGCAAATTCTTGGAAATCAGATTTTTTCACACTTTTAATGTTTTGGACGTGATTTGTGGCCCTCCTGTAATCCCCAAAGAAGCAACCAATATGTCATTGTGTGTGGAGAGGTCAGGCCTTCGGCCTGACCTCTCCGTTTTTTTTGTGCGTCTCACGGCCTTAACGTGGCAGCCACAAATGCGAGACATGGCCTTTTTGGCCTTCTTCCCTATTTCCCATGTTTTCCTGACCACTGTTGGCGGTAGCAACACATCCAATATGTCAGATCGAGTGTCTCGGCGAGGCCTTTGGCCTCGCCTCGACTCCCGTGTCTCTAGCTTTTACGGCTGGTCACAGGGAGCTGAAAACCTCTTCCTCTGCGCAACAGTAAACCGTACTTTTTACGCTTTGAAGCCGATTTGTGGGCGGGCCGTGCGACCTACCAAAACAAAAAATATATCATCGTGTGCAGAGTGGTCAGGCCTTCGGCCTGACCACTCCGTTGTTTCTGTGCGTTTCACGGTCTTATCGTGGCGGCCTTGGACGTAAGACGTGTCCTTTTATTGCCTTTTTCCCGGTTTTCCGGCTTTTCCCGGGTTTTCCAAACCCCCGTTGGTGCCACCGACTCGTCCCATACGTCGGATCGTAAGACTCGGCGAGGCCTTCGGCCTCGCCTCGATTTTCGGGTCGCTAGCTTCAACGGTTAGCCTCAGGGAGCCAAAAACGCGTTCCCGGCACGATGGTAAACGGTACTTTTTACACGTTTTAACCCGATTTGTGGCCGGGCCGTACGACCTACCAAAACAAAAAATATATCATCGTTCGGCCTGACCACTCCGTTGTTTCTTTACGTTTGACGGTGTTCGCGTGGCGGTCTTTAACATTCTTTAATGTTCATTTTTGCCATTCTCAGCACAATAATAAATGGTCTGTCTTCCTGACAGACCCAATTATGTCTTGTTTTCTGAAAAAACACCTCAAATTTAAGTGATTGCTTAAAACAAGCAACATTATCTGCCAATGGGGTAAGAAAACTAATCTTAATGAGATATAATCTCAAACAGAAGTTTTAAGCATCACTTAATTTTCTCATGCCGTTTTTCTTGTCTAGAAATCTTGATTTAAGATTTTTTTGATATTTGGACTGGAAACGAGACAAAATTAGCTTTTGCAGTGTAGCTAAGCATGACAACAGATGGGCCAAAAAAGGCTAGTGAATAGTGTCTTTAGTCTTTTAATGCAAAGTGCAAAGTAACTATAGCACCCCTGCTTTACTACTGTTATTAACGCGCTAACGCTAACTTGTCATGCTTGTCAAGCTGGATAACGAGTAAACACCAGCACCAGGGACAACGAATTTAATCGATTCGTTGTTGCAGCCCTAATTCTTATAATTACATCAATGAACTGAACTTTTTTTAATTAATTATTATGAATTACTCAGATAATGAACTTTAACTTAACATATTAACTGCTATTTATTCATTTGTTTATTTGAAAGTATGTACAGATGGGTTACACACATGAGTTCTGATCGAATGTAGAACTACATTTACATTATGGTGTTTATAAGCTCAGGTTGGTAGTAGCCTAGTGGATAACACACTCGCCTATGAACCACGAGACCCAGGTTCAAATCCCACTTACTACCATTGTGTCCCTGAGCAAGACACTTAACCCTAAATTGCTCCAGGGGGCGACTGTCCCTGTAAATACTGATTGTAAGTCGCTCTGGATAAGGGCATCTGATAAATGGCATAAATGTAAATATAAGACGCCCATGCTGGAGGTTCCAGGACCACCACCTGTTCAAATTATTGGTGGTTGGTCACATTGATGTGTCTCCTTCACCATAGTTTTTCAGGGTTCCAAGTTCTCTTGATAGGTTCTCAATCTCCAGCATGTTCTGGTTCTTCAACGCATTCATGATATGACCCTGTTTGTCTCTGAGCTTCCTTGAACTTTCCTTGCAGTGAGTATATTTAGCTCAGACTTCAAATGATTATTATTTGTCTTCTGCCGCTTTCCTTTCTCCATTTCTCTGCTCAGCCTGGAGCCCTGCAGTACCAGCTTCTTGTTCAGCGTTGCAATTTCAAGGTTGCTTTTTGACAACATGCGTACATTTTTGCTGATCATCTGGTCAATGTCCTTCTTCTGTCTTATTTTTTCAGAGTTTGCTTGTTTTATGACCTTTTGAAGCTCTTTCAGTTTGGTTTGCTTACTCTCATTGCAAAGCTTCATCTCCTGAAGCTCTTGTTCCAAATTGGTCAAGTTGTCTTTCATAAACTTAATCTCTCTCTCTAGCTTTTAAATCACCTGCTTCTGTTGTTGAAGGACAAGGTCATTTCTACGGCACTTTGACTGCAGAGGGCGATTCTGGTCAGACAGTATTTTCAGCTTCCTTCTCAATTCGAACATTTCTTTCTGTGGGTCGTTTTCGTCGTTACATTATTTCGTCCCGTTGTCGTCTTTATGTTATTTCCAGACCTGGTTGACTGTGCTTATCTTACTCCTACTGGTGATTACATCTCTATTCATTCTGATTAAATTTTTTATGCAGCCATCTGAGTGCAATTACATATTTATAATGGTTGATTTATGAATTTGCTAAAGAATCTATAAAAAAAATAATACACAAGAAACTTCCATTTTTAAAACTAATTTAACAACATGTATCAAAATATTGATTATTCATTCAGTTATTTTATTATTACTTTTTTTTATTTGATTTAAGTCACATGAAATTGTCTTTCCAAAGAGTACAGGGATGTAAAAGCGACACTTTAACCCGGATCTCTTTCGGATGGGTCATGTGAGGTGGCGTGCATTAAGGTGCATTGACCACCTTAAAAAGGTCATAAACTAAGCAAAATAAAAGACAGAAGAACTACTTTGCCCAAATTATCAGCAAAAATTATCGCATGCTGTCAAAAAGCAACTTTGAGCTGAATACGAAACTGGCACTACAGGGTTCCAGGCTGAGCAAAGACATGGAGAAATGCAAGCGGCTCCTTTTCTTGATTTGTGGAAAAAAACTTTTCATCACTTGAATCACTCTGAGTTGTCTCTGAGTGTTCAGATCCTCAGCCAAAAGGAGTTTGAACTCCAGGTACTGGGAGGTGTTTTTTGGCCGCTTGTTGCAAGGCCTGACTGTCGTGTGCATACTGAGGCTGGACATTCTGTAGAAACTGAGCATGCAATCACAAGTCAATGGACTCAATGGACTGTATTCTTCATAAAGAACTAAATCATAATCTCTCAGTAATTCTGTTAGGAATAAGGTCTGCTTCTGGGAAAGAACTGTCTACAAGAAAAAAGTGAACCAAAAAAAATACAGTGTAGTGCACGTGAGGAGTTTTAAAAGTGTCCCGGGTGCTGGAGAAGGGCGGAGCTAAGAATGTACCAAGGATGGCATTCAGGCAGAGGCGTTATAGGTAAAGATGTAAATGAATGCTTGTGCAATTAGAGTTTTAAAACGTTTATTAGTTTATTATTTGATGAATGTTTTATTATGAACTGTTTTAAACAGGATGCCGTTTCATTGGCGGTTTATAGAGGGTTGTCTTTATTATTTATATTTTTTAACTGTATTTCTTTGTGTTTTTAGTATAATTTAATAAACTGAGTCTGCCTTCGAACCGCAACCACTTTGTATCTCAACCCCTGCTACCATCAACACTCAGCTATCCTGCTCAGGGGGATCTTCATGGCTCCCTTACAGATGACCAGAGACAAATGAAGAAGGAATGTCAGAACATAAACTGAATTTTTTTTACATTTTCTTCAAACCATGGCTTAAAAAAAGAATGTATTTACAGGTTGAAAATAACTTAAGAACAACAAGACGTATACAAAGGATATATATATAGAAAGACTACTTATAGATATTCTTAAAAAAAATAGAATGACTAAAAATAAGAAGAACAAGAATAATATAGCTGAGGATACTACAACAGAGGAAAATATATAGTGCTCTCTTAATGAGGACAAAGTGTGTCCATCAGCAGAATTCATTTCTTATTTGGAGAATGAATTAACAAAAGAAAAACAGGCTACTATTGAACTTAAACAGCAGTTGGAGGAGGAAACCAAATGTATAGATGATCTGCATATTAAGGTGACCACTGCTGAGGAGGAATTGATGGCACAGAACAAGTATCTGAGGAACACAAGCCTCAAAAAAATAAGTGAGCAAATATACTGTGTCTTAAAAATGATGAATCAGCTCTACCATGAAAGAGAGAAGAGAAGAGCAGTGGAAATGGAACTTCTGCTTGCAAGAGAGAAGACGAATAAAGTTGAGAACTATCTCATTGAAATGAAGAAGAATCATAAAATCTTACTAAATTCTGAGCTCGAGAGAAAGGAATCAGAAATTAGGGAGATAAAAAAATAGTGTCTAAACACAGAGCTTGAGCAGATATAGTCTTTCATGTTAATGAGGGAAGAGATCTGGAAGGAGAAATAGAAGAGAAGGACATTAGAAAAAGTTGATATTGATGCCTTCCAGATCCTCAGAGAAATGCATGGAGACCTAAAAGGTGATGTCTGATTTGTGCAAATTGTTTGCCATAATTATTACAACACAGGTTGTTATGGAGAAAGGTAGAAAAATGTTGATCCATCCATAATATATCATGTAAATTTGTTTTGATCACCTTGATTATGGACAAGGCTAGTCCACTCATTAATGCACCCTGCACCAAGTGCATTAAAATAGTTTCACCAATAGTTAGACCGACTACACAAAGACATAACCTAACCGGGAGGAATCAAGACCAAGAGAAGACCAAAAACAGTTTAGGGCTAGAATCAAAAATGATTTATATACATTGTTTATTTATTGTATATACGGTTTATATGTGAATTCCAGCATTTGATTGGAAAAAAGATCATCAACCAAAATGGCCAGCTAGTGGGGCATAAATAGAAAATGTTTGTAACCCAATTTAACATTTAAACTAAGACCAACTTCTGAGAGAGGTTTTAGAACAATCCTATTCTATGCAATTGCGGCAAGCGAGACAGGATACATGCGACGGCATTTTCGTGGACGTTAGTGCACTGTTGTGAATGTGTGTATTTTCAGTTCTGGCAATCGCCACACGCCTGTGCGTTTGTTTGTGTTGTACCCTTTATTCCCCGTTTATTGGCCAACGTGCCGTTGTTTATTTGTGTTTATTGTTTATTTATAATAAAACCCCCTTCCCAGCATGTCCCGCCTCTGCACTTCCTTCCCCCGTCAGCCTGCCGACGTGACACATCGCTTCACGTTGCTGCACGATGGCATCGCTGACAGGCCAACATATCAAGCCTGCAGCAGCAACCCCTCCCTGCCAAATGATCTGAATGACTTCCTTGCACGGTTTGAAGCACAGATCAGGGAGCCGCCGAGGAAAACGACACATTTTCCCAACAACCATGTTCTCTGTCTTTCCTTGGGAGACGTCAGGATGAACCTACGCTGAGAAAACCCACGGAAAGCCACGGGACCAGACTTTTATTACTTCTTCTGACTCAGGAGGATCAGTCAAGAAGCAAGAGATCAGTCAAAGTGCCCCCTAACATTTCCAAATGTGGTATTAATCATGCACACAGGACCCTCATACAAGTGTGCTTTCCCATGAACTCTTCTTCCACCATCTCAGTTCCACTAACTGGTTTGTCATATGAAGGGCACAAAGTAATAGACTATGCAGGCTATCTCTAGTATATGAATAATGATCAACTGCACACTTCTTGGTCCACCCTAGTAGCAGATCCCCTCGGATATGATTGGAGCTCCTACACTACTACTGATTGGGGTCGACATCAACGTCCCCTACTCAACCTGACGCCTTCTGGACGGAACCCACTGATAACTGTATACTTAACAGAGACAAGCCTGATCCCGCCCAGCATTCCCCTACATGGTGACTTTTGTGTATTTTACTTATGGGCTTATTCTAGTGTCCCGTTTCCTATTATCTTATGTTAAGAAGTGTTAACAGTGAACACATTCTGAGTCACACATTGATCGATTGATTGAATTGATCACTGGCATATCTGGGCACACTAATAACTGGTCGCTCTTTGCAGAAACTACTGGTAAAACTGTAGGATCTGATTGCATTGTATGTCTAGGACCTCGTCCTCTGTTGAAGGTAGTTGAAGGTTGTTCCCACCCCACCTGAAATAAATTCTATGTGTCTTATTCAACTAATGTCTCAAGTTAACCTTGATTCTTTTTGCTCTCCCTTTCCCTGTAGGAACAAAAACTACTGACTCTCCTATTTTTGATGCTGAAGTGGCTCATAACAATGTTTTGTTAATTCCACCCCTGGTAATACTCATGTTGGATTTGTGAGTGCCTCGTAATGTGCATCCGTTCACAGCCTGACTCGTTGCCCAAAAGTTGTTTTCTCTGACATCTGGTGGTGGTGTGGTGGTAAATCACTAAGTTCCACATTACCCAGTAATGGGTAATTAGTTGATCAGTTGAATCGATTTATATTTGGATAACTCCTAACAAGAATGTTGATCAAATTAATTACATTCATTACAACGTGCAACGTTGAAGCTTTGCATTAACAGCTTAAAGCCACCTCACTTATGTATGTCCTTCCAGAACTGCATTGCAGTTGACATGTTACTAGCAGAGAAGGGTGGAGTTTGCTCGATTTTCGGTGACCAATGCTGCACCTTTATCCCCAACAACACGGCTCCCCTTGGTAAGCTGACTCGAACAGTAGATGGCCTCAGAACCCTTAGTGCTAAAATGAAAGACCACTAAGGAGTAGATACTTCGGTGTGGGAGGACATGTTTGAAAAATACAAATATCTAGCCGTCTCCGTTCTCATGGCTCTTGCTGTATTCTGTTTTCATCCCCGTTATTAGAGCGTTGTTAGTTCGATTAATTGACACCCTAACAGACTCCTGGTGACAATGATGAAGCAATTGTACAAAATCTTGTATACTGCTCTGACTCTGACTTCTCAGATGAGGACAATACAGACATATAGTTTCTATATCTTGTTACCTTGTTTTTCATTTCATCATTTATTATTTACTCACCAATTTACATATTTTTATGATCATAAAACCAAAGACCTGACCATGAAAGGCTCAGGTTCCTTAGAGTTAAGAATGTAATTTAGCATGTTAAAAAGTAGACAGGGTTATGGGAACTTCTAGATATCAGGTTATATTTACTGCAAAGATGCTCTGAACCAGGTAGCACCACTTAAACCTCAACAGTCAAGGCCTAAATCCGAACCATGGTTTAATGACATGACACGTGAGTGCTGAGCAAGATCAGTTGCATGTTTCCGTTAAAAAATGGTCCGTGAGCACTGGCGGCGATATCAGAGGGCTGTGAAAGGGACTAGATCTAAATTCTAGTCTAACCTTAGATCTAGAAATTCACAACCCCCATCTACTTTTTAACATGCTAAATTACATTCTTAACTCTAAGGAATCTGAGCCATGAAAGGCCTCTGCTGAATAATTCAGATGATCAGAAAGAAATGATCTTTTCAGTCACAAAAACATTTTCAGTAAATGGATCAACGGCGTAAGCAATTGTGTGTCTAATCATATCCCCCCACCGGAAAGAGAGGTGAGACCAACTCACCTGGGCTGGAACAATGTAACACTAGCAGCGGGGGGAAAAGACCTGTTGTTCTCCACAAGCGACCACCTCCTGCCAAATGGCTTGAAGGTTGGTGAAGAGCTTCAATACGGCAGGCCACAATAATTCCAGTCCCAGTAGCAAGCACAACAAACCAATGCATTTGCTTGCAGAAACAAACTAGCTACTTTATGTCAGTACATATTGTATATGTAGCAGCTGCACCAGGTTCCAGACAAACTTTACTATGTGCTTGTCTAACATGTATGTGGCTGACTTTTCCCATCTTCAGTGCCTGGGATCGCTGGTACTAAGAAGACCCTTGATCTTTCCTATGTGCAAACATTGTGTTCGTTATTGCCATACAAGTCTACAAATAAAGCCATTGTCAGCTAGAGGGCATGATATGATGATATTGATGATATTTGAACTGTTTTGGTAAAAGCTGTTTAGCAACTCACTGGGCATCATTTGTTTCAACCATCTCATCAGTATTATTAGTACAGATTTCCTGCTAATCATTATTATATTAATCCGTATGAATTACTTTGTCTGCGACTTTATTACACTGTGCTTCTTTCAGCAGAACTTCTAATTCCTTATTTTGCTCTTTTTCCAAAGATAGTGTCTCTTTCTCTTTTTTTAAACACAATTCCAGTTCGTGAATTTTCTCTCCATTCATTCCCTTTTCTCTTTTTAAATCCTCAATCATTTCCTAAAGCTTGAGAATCATATTTCTTTCATCCATTTCCTTCTAGTTCTCCTTCCAGAACTCCTCTACAGTGGTGAGATCATTGTACATCTGCTCTTGCAGTGATTTTAGTACCTCTTGATATGATGCTATTACATCTTTTTCTGATTCTTTGATTTTCCTGTGCATTGATTCTCTTTCCTCATTTGCTTTTTATATAAGCTGATTCTTAAGTTTTACAGCAACTTCTTCTTCAAGCAAACATTCCATTTCAACGACTTGTCTTTGCTTCCTCTCTGTATGGAGCTGCTCCTCAAGTTCCTGGACCCATTATGCCTGTTTCTTTTGCATTCCTTGGTACCTATTCTTAATCTCATTATTCTCTGCCATCATTAGGTCCTCCATGTAAATCAACTTGTTTTCTAATTGATCTCGAGTCTCTTTCTTCTTTTGCAATTGCAAATTAAGTAGAACATTGTCCTTGTTTTCACGTTCAAGCTCCTATTATAAAAATATGACTGAATCTTTCAGTTTAGAAATTAATTCATTTCGCTGAATTTCATATTCATCCAGTTCAGCAATTTTCTCTTTCTTATTGCCTCTCAATTTCCTCCACCACCTGACAAAGACATTTTCTTTTTTAGCCATAGATTTCTTTTAATTTATAAATTCAAGGTTTTCTTAAGAGAATCTACTTAAATAACTTATTATTTAAATGTACAATCATGAAGACTATTGATGGTAATTGTACATTTAAATTCTGGGTGGAATTCTTCACATCCATAAACCTTCTTAGTTTTGTTCTTGGCTGGCCGATTCAACATCACAAACTAACCAAATGATTAATAAATAGGACACTGATGAGGTGAGAGCTATAAAATCAATAAAGACAGATACCATTATATGGCTGATCAGAGTGTTTATGCAGGTAAGAGACGTTAGCTCTGCTACATACCGATCCGATCCTCCTGTAAAACACAGTTATGTTTACTGCACTTATAACACCCCTGTCCCCTGTGTGTGAAGCTTCTATACTGCTTTTTGATGTAATAACCTCTTTCTCATCTTTACTTCTTCCGTCTTTTGCATGTCACAAGGCCATTTCCACAACTTGCATTTTTTCTGTCTTGTGCTATAAGTGTTTTACCAGGTTCTGGGCTCCTTTCCTGTATATCGCTCTTATTTCTCTGGTCCTCTATATCAATCCCCTCCTCTGTATCAGCCCTTTTACTCTCCTCATCTATATTACTCGCTTCCTCTATATCCATGTCCATTTTACTTATTCCCTCAGAAATGATTTCGAGTTTGCCTATTTAATTGATTTGAGCATTTTCCAGCGCTCTCCTCCATTTTTGCTCTTGACAGAGCTCCTCTTGCATATTATAGAGCGATTGTGTATGCTAGGTTCTTAGGCACCACCCTTTCAATTTCTTTAATTCTGAAGTTCTTTTTACTAACTCATCATCCTGCATCAAAGTTTTCTTGCTCTTTACTGTTTCCCAAAGCTGTTTCTCAGCTTTAATGCCAGCTTCTTTTGCAAGCTAAACTTCTATGTCCATGTCTTCAATCTTCTTTCTCTCCTCACGGAGATGCTTGTCTATGTTTACGACACATTCCAACAGTTTCTATTGCATTTTAGAGCAGGATTTCGACATTTGCTGGCCAAATGACTTAAATTTATCTTTAATCTTAGCCAACTAATTTTCGATTTGATCCCGATAATCCTTTTTCTTTTGTAGTTCAAGATGACATTTGTATCTAGCCTCCCTTTCTTTTTAAAGTTCCTCCTGTAAAAACTTAATTTAAAAAATTCGCTCATTTATCACCATGCTAGAATCATGTTTATCTGCTGATTTAAATTGATTAGCCATTTTATTTCCTTTAATTTTTTTGCACCATTTAACAAATTTGTTATTAGGACGATTAGTATTCGTAGCCATGTTAGATCTTTTAGACATTAAGGTTTCTTTAGTTTTATTCTATTATAATACCCATTTTACTTTAAATATTCTACCTTGGTTTTACATTTGTTAAAGTCTTTTGCAATTAGAGAAGCTCAGGCTAGTCATCCATTTTGTGCTAGTCTGCAATTAAAAAAACTTGTTTTTGACCAGATAACCCTAATTCCCAGGCAACAGCCCACTAATTCCCCCAACAATCACCCTAACGGTGGGTAACCCTTGCCACACTAACCCCAGAGGCGGCTCTTATTAGGTCAGCCCTATTGGCTGCCAACTCTACAATATTTATTACTTTGCACAATCTAATTAGGTGGAAGCCAATGGTCGTTCTACAAAATTATGAAAGGCCATTGGCTGTTTTGTCGTGGGAGGAGAAATCTGCGGGTCAGACCAGGTCAGAGCAAGTGCTGTGGACATGCAAAAAAAAGGACACATAACGAGTAGTTGTGTTGAGTACGTGCAGAGACCAGGCGTTAACTAAATGTAACAGGCGTTAGAAATGACGTTCAAAGCACCGCTTTTTAATCAAAACATGAATTATGAAAAGCGAATTATGGCCCACATGGCCTTGTATCTTTTATTCAAGTCCATTTTTTAGATGGAGAATTTAAGGAAAGTAAAGATACTTTTACTTAATTACATAATTACAGCACTTTTCCACCTAATTATATTTTGCAAAGTAATAAATATACACAATCTTCTAAAAAAATCTAATTTTTTTTTTTACATATTTAAATGCGCCTTGCATTTGGCAGCCAAACTGTTCATGTTCACATAATGATAGTGGCTGGACGAAAACAAGGCCCTAAGTTGCAGACTAGCCCAAGATGGATGATTAGCCCAAAATGAAGACAACCTGAGCTTCTTTAATTACGAAAGACTTGGTACAAATGTAGAACCAAGGTAGAATATTTAAAGTAAAATGGGTATTATAATAGAATAAAACTAAAGAAACCTTAATGTCTAATAGACGTAGCATGGCTTCGAATACTAATCGTCCTATTAACAAATTTGTTAAATCTGGCAAAAAAATTAGAGGAAATAAAATGGCTATTCAATTTAACTCCGATAAACCTGAACTGGAAGCTGAGTCTCATTGGTGGAGTAAAACAAATGAAGAACACCTACTAAAAATTTCTCCTGAATATGAGGCTGAATATCAGCAAAGTATTAACACTTCAGAATTGTTCAATTCAATTATGCTTTTACAGAAGGAAATAGAAATTGTAAATGAGAACAATGGTAAACTTCGTATGCAATTGCATTAGGAAACAGAAGCTTAATCTCAACTGGAGAATGAAATAATTTAAATGGAAGAGAAAATGTAGGAAGAACTAAAAGAAATGCACAACTGGTGCTTACAAATACAGGAGAAGCAAACATAATGGGCCCAGAACCTGGAATAACACTTATAGCACGAGACAGGAAAAATGCAAGATGTGGAAATGGCATTGTAACATGCAAGAGATGTGAGAAGTAAAGATGAGAAAGAGGTTACTAGGTCAAAAAGCTGTCTAGAAGCTTCACACCATGCTGAAATGTATGAACGTTTTCTTGATGGTAGAGAAATGTCTATTCTATGGTCAGCTGAAATGTCTTTTGCTGACTCACAAGATGAAAGAACTGAAATGGAAACTAATGGAACTGAAACTGATGAGATTAAGGTCCAGTTAATGTGCGACCTCTTAACAGAAGAGGTGAAAAAGAACACAGACAGAATTGCTGAGCTGGAAACATGCTTGCAGACAGAAAAAGATGCATTGGCTCAGGAACGAGAAGAAAATAAGAGATTACAGGACTTTCTGAAAGAAGCACAGTTTGACAGATGAAGTAATGCAGACGCCCAATGAAATATTTGATGAGTATGAGGAGCAGAGCTGCCGTCACAGTCCAAAAAGAGAATAACAAATGCTTCATAATCTGTGAAATTGGGATTATTACTGATATTCTGATGAAAGAAGCACAGTGTGGTAAAGTCGCAGACAATGTAATTTATGCAGATTAATATAATAATGATTAGCAGGAAATCTGTACTAATAATACTGATGAGATGGTTGAAACAAATGATGCCCAGTGAGTTGCTAAACAGCTTTTACCAAAACAGTTCAAATATCATCAATATCATCATATCATGCCCTCTAGCTGACAATGGCTTTATTTGTAGACTTGTATGGCAATAACGAACACAATGTTTGCACATAGGAAAGATCAAGGGTCTTCTTAGTACCAGCGATCCCAGGCACTGAAGATGGGAAAAGTCAGCCACATACATGTTAGACAAGCACATAGTAAAGTTTGTCTGGAACCTGGTGCAGCTGCTACATATACAATATGTACTGACATAAAGTAGCTAGTTTGTTTCTGCAAGCAAATGCATTGGTTTGTTGTGCTTGCTACTGGGACTGGAATTATTGTGGCCTGCCGTATTGAAGCTCTTCACCAACCTTCAAGCCATTTGGCAGGAGGTGGTCGCTTGTGGAGAACAACAGGTCTTTTCCCCCATAATTGTGAATCCAATAGAGTTGTATCCTGATTCGCTGCTAGTGTTACATTGTTCCAGCCCAGGTGAGTTGGTCTCTTTCCATGTGGGGGTTTAGGATTGGACTCACAATTGCTTATGTCGTTAATCCATTTACTGCAAAAGTTTTTGTGACTTAAGAGAAAATTTCTCGCAAGACGAACTCCCACTGTTAGTAAGCATATTTATACCACTGTGGGTAATGAAGGGTAGGAAAGCAGAATCACGCCAGCTTCGTCATAGGCGCCTGGACAAGGACACCAGAATCTGTTTTGTGTCCAGCATAACACGCTTGTTTGGAAAACATCTTAGCCTTGTACATCACCAAGGTTTAAAGTGAGATACAGTTGTCTTCTGACTGTTCTATGACCAAAGTTGAAACACGTGGCCTACACATTTCTTCCCTCTACACTTACAATCAGTAGTTACAGGGACAGTCCCCCTGGAGCAATTTACCGAGCGTGTTACCCACTAGGGTAATTTATCATATTGAGACAGAACTCTTGTTGTTTGATTAAAAAAACTAAAAAACCTTTATCGTTGTTGCACTTTCTGTAGTTTAGCTGTGAAACTGTGCAAAAATGTTACATCACATCAAGATTCCAGTTCCGAATTCTACTAACAAACACCACTATATTTGTGCACAATTCTTAATATTTGTTAAAACCCTTTTTTTAAGTTTAAAACGTTTCATATTGTATTGTGCTACAGAAACAAATAACAACAACAACAACAACATTTATTTCTTATATAGCCCAAAATCACATACAGTATGTCTCAATGGGCTTTGACAGGCCCTACAGTTGACACCCCCCACACTTGACCCTTCTGCACACAAGGAAAAACTCCACACAAAAAAACTCTAGGAGAGAGAAAAAAAGAAAGGAAGAAACGTTGGGAAGGAGTAATACAGAGAGAAACCCCCTTCCAGGGTAGAGTGAGCCTGCAAATGGTGTCAGTGCAGGTTTGGATATGATATAATGATAAGTCCTACGGTTGTAGGGTTGGAGAAGTCCAGGATGTATTCAGTGTCATGGTCTAGATTACGTGTCCGTAATGATGTTACTGGTCCATTTGAAGATCCCTGAAGCTGTAGTTGTAATGGTGGTGGTGGCTGTGGTGACCCTCTGGTTTGTTTCATGTTTTGTCCTTGTTTAGCAGTTGTCAGGAACCAGGATTTATTTGCTGGTCTCTGGGTAGTCTGGGTGCTTGATTCCGTGTCTCGGAGAAAAACAAACAGAAGCAGCGGCAGACGGTTGCACTGTACGACCGATACTGAAATATGTGGTTATAATGGTGTATTGGTGCTACAGTGGCCCGGTACCCTAACTAGGACAGCCTAACTGGTGAATTTAACTTTGTCTGTGATAAACTGGACTTTATAATTGACACTAATGAACTCATTAACTAATGAATTCATTCTGGAACAGAGGAATAACGTAAAAGTGTTACCAGGGGCCGCTGGGACACATGATTAATGAGTCCTGATCACCCCAAGCGGTCATGGTTCCTGACTCTCCGTTCACAGGGAGTATGCAGCTGTCCTCGCAGACACCGACCCAGACGTAAACGAACCAGAGGTTGGAGTTCTGCATAAAGAACGAGCCAGCTTGGTTGTTGCTCGCTCATTAATGTGGTTCGTCCCACTCATTGCCAAGCCGTACCATTACCTTCTTTCCTTTTGTCCTCGGATTGCCTTTGCCCTTGGCCCTGTTTCTATACCTTGACCTCATGTCCACTTGCCAGTCCCGGGATCCCACTTCTGGTATTGACTCATTTCCGATGACCCCAAACCTGCCTAATCCCAGCCAACGCCAAGGCCAGCGTCCTTGCTCCTCCAACCACAGTCCCCAGAACTCTCCCCACTCTCCAGCCATGGCTGCATCACAAGAGTCCATGCAGCAACCAGGAAGTTGCCGCAGCATTATTGTGGACAGTAATGTGGTAACGTTCATGTCAGTTCCTGATGATTTAGTCACACACCAAAAGATTGTTTTGAGTTCTTTCTGTTAATTTCTGTCCATCGCACCTTTATTTGTTTTGTTAAACACCTTTATGTTGCATTACTGGAGCTTCTGCACCTTCTGCTTCTGTAGAAGACATCTAAAGCAGAGACAGCGCAAGACGAGGTCGACGAGCACCCCTGGTCGCAACGAGAGCGGACTCCAGCAAGGAGTGCTTGAGTGCCGTCCGTGAGAGCGGTTGAGGTCATGGCAAGGCGAACCATGGTGAGTGGACAACCCCCACCAATCTGCAGGAGTGGTGCCACCTATGTGAGGGGGTCATGCCACGGCAAGTCGGGTGGGCGGCCACCGCGAAGATCGCAATAACGAGAAGTGTGCATGACTGTGGGCAGGGCGGATTTGTGGGAGGATGATGAGGGACCTCTACGCCAGCCCCCCTGACTTCCTTGTGGTAGGATAGTGCAGGAAGATATTATTCCTGGTGCCAGCAGAAAAAGACCACAGTAAGAGAGAGGCTGATGGTGAGGAGGATGAAGATGGATACGTGGGGTAAGATGGTGACTGCCTGCCAGCAACTGTGCCACTGGTCTTACCTTGCTGGGAACCCGCCTCTCCACTTCTGGTCGCAGACACGCCTTCCTTTTGCCAGGATGTTCTCCACTTGGTTGGCAGCACAGCGAACGCCCCCCTGCAGCCACCAGTACCAGGTCCCTGCAAATGCCCCACACCATCGTCAGACATAGCACTGTCACCAGCAGTCATGCTCCCCCCATCGCCTGCAGTGAAGTACCCTGTCCACTGCAGGCCCAGGTGATCATGCCCAACACCGAGCTGCCAACAGACCCTCGCTATGCATGACGGTCCAGCCTGCACGTTCCTAGAAGTGCTGGATGGATCAACCTTGCAACACCGACAGAAAGCTTTACTGTAGTGTTGCTACAGGCTTTAACCACCTTGTAAAACTAGGGTCTGTCTCTTATTTAGTTCTGTAAATCTGATGGCAATGTTGCATATTCTTACTCATCTTCTGTAACTGCAACTCCACCATGCAAATCTGCGCTTAAACAGTTAATGTTTACTTTGTGCGTCACCACGTGTTACTTTGTGCATTGATTGGCTGTAACGTGACACGACTGCACATAAACAAGCCAAGTATGTCTGCACAGCCATAAAATTAAGGGGTAAAATGATCGTGGTATTTTTGGGATTTTTTGATTGTACAGAGGGGGTATAAATACAATAATTATCATTCTGGCAACACTGTTCGGTCTTAAATCAAAGTACTACATGTCTGCCATCTAGTGGTGGGAAATGCGACATTACACAATATTTGTAACTCCAGTCAATTTGATTGATTTTGACATCTTGTCACTATTCATCGATATTGGTGTTAGCCCAGAATTTCAGTTGGTTTGTCCCTATTTTAATGTACATTGCAGTGTATATTGTGACTGTGACCCTTCCTTAGTTGGTTTGCTGTGAATCTTGTTTACCCATCCTGTTCTTACAATTTCAAACTGGTTGAGTTGGCACTTCTTTATAGTTACAACTTCTTTCTTGCCCTGGTTACCGAAACGTCTGAAGCATTTTAATTGATATGTCTGAATATTCTTGACTAATAGTCCTGAAGAGAAGCCCTTAACAGCTTTTGAAAGGAGTCTGAGTCAACCAAAGATTTTACCTAACCCTGTTATAATATAAGGTAGGTTATTTAAACACAGTGAACTGCTTTAAAGACCCATAACAATTTAATGATGGTTTGGAAAAATGTTTGCCGCATAATTAAACAATTTAAAGAATAATGGAAGTGTTGGATGAAATAAAAAAAAGATTGTTAAGAAAAAAGACTAGTTCAGAAAAAATCTGAACTATAACAAGAAGAGCTCATATCTAAATATTAAAATGTAGAGAACGAACTTCAAAGGGAAAAGGAGGCAGTAGCTCATTTAAAATTGCAGCTACAGTGGAAAAAAGAGGCTAAAACTCATCTAGAGAATCAGCTAACTAACATCCAAAAGATTATGACAGCACATACTGACAAAATAAGAATGCAGCGGTTAAAGTTACAAAAGAAGCTGACCGAATGTTTTCTTAGCCTAAAGTAGGATATTTGTGAGGAGAGACAGGTGAGATATACCACAGAAATGGAGGTGCTGCAAGAAAAAGAAGCACTCTTTAAAGTTGTCAAACTGCTTGGAGAAACAGAGAAGCAGCTGAATACATTAATGCACGAAGAGCTTATGAAAAAAGATGCAGAATTAAGAGATTTGGAAGACTGTTCCGGTAAAACCCAACCGATGCAGTCTCTCTTAACGTTGGAGGAGGAGCTCTTTAAGGAGCATACAAAGAGGGAGACACTGCAAAGATCTGAATGCAATGAAGTGATTCAGCTCAGACAAATATGTGAGGATCTAGCAAGAAAAGAAAACATGGACTTAGAGGAATATCGTATGAGGCATAAAGGTTACGAAAGTTACGATAAATTATGGTAGAAGACAACATAAGAGAACCTGCTGAGAGAAGCACAGCTTGAACTGATATTTGATAGTAAAGAGAGAGATGTAGAAGACAGTTCTTCCAAAGGTGAACCGAGTGATGTTGTGAAATGTTCTGAGCTCGATTCCTAATTGATGAATCAGGTAGCATTTTTACACCAAGAACTTGAATGTAAACAGTAGGTCAATGCTAACCTTTAGTTGCAGTTGAGGATGGAAACTGAGGCTCAAGACCAAATTCAGAAAGACTGTATTTACATGAAGAAAAAACAATATATTCTGATTAAAGAAATACATTACTGGTGCTCAATGATTCGTGAAAACCAAATACAGTGGATCATGAATGTAGAGTAGCAACCGAATGAGAAACAAGCAACGAAAATGGAAATGTCCCTTGCAAGAGTTTATCAGACAGATATAAAACAGTTTACAGATAGAAACAAAAGACTTTATGATTTAAGTTGTAAAGAAATATTTAAAAATGTCTTAAACGTATTAGACATAAGACAATGGCATTTAGCAGTAGCTTCAAGTCCCTAAAGTATTGTGCAAATTAAACTCAATCTCCTCAAGATGCCAAATAAGGATTTAAATGGAGTTCAAAGCGACAATGATATGCTCCAGCTCAGAGCAATCTGTGAGGAATTACAGGGAGAGGTGGATAAAGATCGACAGAAAATTGACAAACTGCAATGGCTTTTGGAAAAAGAAAGGGAGTTGTTGGCTAAAGAAAGAGAGCAAAAGAAGGTATATGAAGCCCAACTGAAAGAAGCACAATGTGAAGTGGCGGACACAGATCATGACGCAGGAGCATCTGACCAACATGTACAGGAAAATGATGCGTCTGCATCTCAGACACCACCTTGAAACATGACTAACACTATAACGTATTATTCTGCTTTTTTTTTTTTCCTTGGCCTCCTCAGAACACCAGCCTCTTCCCTCAAAATAACAACTAGCAGCGTGAGTTCACACACTCACACATGGCATCTCTAGCGCTTGAATGTTATTAAATTACTGTAACTCTTGAACTCAGAGAACAGAGGCAGACCTGGATGATGCTGTCACTCCATCTCCAACAGTGACGTTCCTCCTGGTTGCAAAATGTAATTGCTACAATTGAGGTCAGGGATACCACCAGCACATTCACCCTATTTGCCAAGTATTCTGTTCTCAAAGTATGTGTCCGTACACAAATCAACAGATAGCGAACAACTTCAGAAAAGGTCAGAGGCTGGAGTATAATATAGACAATATATACAAAGAACATTGCGGTGCCATATTAAACAGAACATATCTTCTTATTGTTCTGCTTGGACACTATGTACCATCTGACCTTTACAACTCCTACAAAATGCAGCAGCACGACTGATCTTCAACCTTCCCAAATTCTCCCACACCACCTCTATGCTACGTTCCCTCCACTGGCTCCCAGCTGCACGCATCAGGTTCAAAATACTGGTGCTGGCCTACAAAGCCAAACATGGAGTAGCACCATCCTACCTCACAGCCCTTATTACACCTCGCACTGCACCTCGTATACTCCGAGCCTCCAGTACTGCTCGCCTGGTCCCTCCATCTCTGAAGGTAAAAGGAAGACGCTCATCTAGACTCTTCTCTGTCTTGGCTCCTTGGTGGTGTAATGAACTCGAGGTCAGAACAGCTCAGTCACACTGCTCCCCAGCCTGTCATGGCTGCCCACTGCTTACTAAGGGTGATGGGTTAAAAGCAGAGGACACATTTTGTTGTGTCATCGTGTGCTGTGCTGTTGTGTTTCACAATGACAATCACTTTTCTTTAACTCATTAGTAAAAGGCACATGGCAGCCCACCCGGAGTTTGCCAAAAGCCAATTTTTTTGTCTAGGTGTAAACCAGGCAGACAGTGAAATGCTGAGTAGCTCCCCATAATGCTTGGAGCAGGAGGTGGAATAAAACCGTTTAATTGAATGTTCAGAATTTCTTCTGGTGGTATATCACGTTGTGACAGTCAAGTGGTTTACTGTGGATTAAGATAGTCTGTGTGACGCACAATGACTTGTGACTTGACTTGGACTTTAATGGTGTGACCTGTGAGTGATAATTGATAAACAATGTTAATTTCATGGAATTATTTCTGTAATCAAGAGGAAGGCACATGCAACCACCCCCCCACCAACCACTCTCGCGAGAGCATATCATTGCCATACATTCCTACAGCTCCTATTGTCCATAATTCGAATGACATTTATTTAATTCATCTCAGGTTTTCCAACATGTTGCCCTGCATTATGGGAAAACCGTAGGCAGACATATTTTCCATCCCTGATAATGCGTGCAACTTCGCGCATACGTGCAGGCAAGTACCCCTGTGCACTCTGAGTTGAATAAAGTCTGATTTTAATATAGTTTTCTATAAAGGTATAAAACTTTGTTGTTGATTTCTATATAGTTCTATAATTGTTCTATAGTTCTATAATTCAAAATATTCTATAATTGTTATACTATTTCTATATAGTTTTCTATAAAGGTATAAAACTTTATAGTGTATCCTGATGGATATAGTCAAATATAATAATAATGGTTAGAAAATTGAAAAACTAAATAAACTTATTGCGAGGAAAGCAATAAAATATTCACTAACATGACTCCTCCTGGGCATAATTATGGATGCAGGGTGGGGACTCACCCAGAAGTTCCACAGGGCCACATGGGACACTTTTACTAATTCTGAGCAAATCTGCCTCATTCAGCAAGCCCAATTTTTATGGAATTTGGACAAGATGTAAATTACTGCAGTTTTTCAGTTGACTTTGTTACATTGAGGGCCTAATTTCAGTGATCTGAGGCACGTCAGAAAGCAAATCAAACATTTATTTTCAGTTCAAAGCAGGAAAATGTTGGTCTCTCACTTGTTCACTCACATTCAGTAACTGCTCAGGGTTGTGGCTGCCGGACCAATTTGTGGACATTTAACGGGGACTAACTTAATTATTCAGAGGTGTGTGTTTCTGGGATAACGTTAATAAACCAATGAGAAAATGACGTTCCACCTCACATTTCTTCACTTTCTTCGGAAACAGAAGAAGGCCAATCTCCCTCCTCCCATACTCACATCATTTTACCAGCAAAACATTGAGAGTGTCCTCTGATGCAACATCACTATCTGGTACAGGAACTGCACTTTACCACTGTGTGATAAAAAGTCTCTGCAGCAGATAGTCAGGGCAGCAGGGACGATCAACGGAGACCCTCTCACACCCATTCCCAACCTCTACGACAAACACATCATCATGTGTGGCGCATAAGAGATAAGATAAGATAAGATCAGATCAACCTTTATTAGTCCCACAAGTGGAAAATTGCATGATGTGTGAACTGCAGCATAGTGAAGGATACTTTCCACCTCTCATATGCAACGTTCCCCCTACTTCCCTCTGGCAGGCGGTTTTGCGGCGAGCAGTCAGAGCTCCCAACTCACTGCCACCAAAGTACTGATAACATTAACACTCCTACAAACATATTTGCACACTTTACAACTTGCACGTCTTTGCTTTGTCTTGTCTACAACATCCTGACCACAACTTGATAACTGATCGTCCAAATACCACCTGCACAAATCTCACTTTAATTGCACATCCTTTCTGGTATTGTCTCCTGTCCTGTCTTTGTTTATTGTACATGTATTTAGTTAGTATTACTACTTTTCTATTCGTTTTATCTTACTTGTTTAATTTATTTGTAACTTTTTATCTTTTGTGAGTATATCTTGCCAACTACCAACTATGCCAACTACCAACTATGGAGTATATCTGCCAACTACCTCACTTGTCACTTTGTCACTTTAAACTTACCTCTGTTGCACTACATGGTTTTGCACTCTCCACCATGTGCCCTTATTTGTATATGGTGTTTTTAAAATTGTATATTGTGTTTTTTAAAATTGTATTTATACCTTTGTATTCAATGTTACTGTTTTGTATTTAATGTTACTTGTATGGGTCTGAGAGTAACGTAATTTCAATTCTCTGCATGTCCTGTACATGTGGCAGAATTGACAATAAAGCTGACTTTGACTTTGATCTTGATATTCTTATAAATGAACCATGAGGGGCTTGGGGTGAAACAGCATTTCAACATGCTATATACTGTGTATATAGTTGTACTGGCAATAAATATCTTGAATCTGAATCTAAAAAGCAGATTGATACTTATGGAGGGCCAAAATTAAATAGGGTGGTACTAATGCTGATCTAGCCCTAATCCTTTCCAACATGGCGCTATCTTATTGGTCAGAATGTGCTGGATATATTGGATAGGACACAGCTTCACATGAAACCAATTGTCTGTACAAGATCAGGCTAGATTTCAAATTTAAATCTACCCCATGCTTTGTAAGTGTACTTGAGTTAAATAGTGTCCAAGTCCCAGTGAAACTCTGTGAAAATGACCTTAACCACTGTTTAGCCTTTTGGTCATTACAGTTACTTGGGCCCTCTCTAGTGTATGGAAGCCCGTTTCCACCACATAAATAAAAAAAATACCACAAATAGCTTTTTTTTAAATCATTTTCCTCTTTTTAAGTCATAATTATGACATACTAAATCATTATTGTGAGATAATAATAATAATAATAGTAATTAATAATTCAATGGAGCCATCATTGCAAATTTCACAAGAGAAACATGGATGAAATCATAGAGCGCTATTGTGGATTTACAAAAAAAGCCTTAGAATAAGCCTCAGAACTCTTGACTGAAAACTCAGGATTAATCATCTCCAGAGAAGAACTGATACAACTAATAAAACTGATGAAGCAGAACTTGTTTCATTTATTAAAAAGCAGCTTCAAACATCAGGTCAAGTTATTTGGTTAGAGGCTTACCGAACCAACAGTGACCCTCATGGTTATTTTTATTGAACATAGCGGGTGTCCTGAAAGACTTAAGATTTGATTATGGAACAGAGAACAACAACAACAACAACAACATATATTTCTTATATAATCACATGACAAGCCCTACATTTGAACCTTCTGCACACAAGGAAAAACTCCACACAAAAAAAGGGAGAAAAAAAAAAAAGGAGTGATACAGAGAGGGACCCCCTTGCAGGGTAGAGTGAGCCTGCAAATGGTGTCAGTGCAGGGTTTGTGATGATTTGTAAAATAGGAAAGAAAGAACGAAAAAATAATAATGTCCTACAGTTGTAGGGTTGGAGAAGTCCAGAGTGTAGTCTAGTGTCATGGTCTACATTACATGTCCATTATGATGCTACTGGTCCATTTGAAGATCCCTGAAGCTGTTGTTGTTACTGTGGTGGTGGCTGTGGTGACCCTCTGGTTCGTTTCATGCTATGTCCTTGTTTAGCAGTAGTCAGGAACCAGGATTTATCTGCTGGTCTCTTCACTGGAGTCTGCTGGTGGTCTGTGTGCTTGATTCAGTGTCTCGTAGAGAAGAAACAGAATCAGCGGCAGACGGTGGAATCGTACGACTGATACTGAAATATGTGGTAATAGTAGTATATTGGTGCTACAGTGGCCCGGTACCCTAACTAGGACAGCCTAACTAGGGTGAATTTAACATTGTCTGTGTCTAACAGGGGGACTGTGTGATAAACTGGACTTTATAATTGACACTGTGTCAAAGTGAAATGAGTGTCGGTGGATTTAACAAAAAAGCCAGAGGAAACAGATAGATTTTCAGATTGGATTTAAACACTGAGACTGTGTCTGAGTCCCGGACACTGACAGGCAACTGCGGAACTCTATATCAGAAGGATCTGCTCCCAGCTGTGACCTTCTGTACTTTTGGTACCAGTAGTGACCCCGCACCCATTGATTGAAGGGGGCGTGGCCCGTCGTAAATAACTAAAAGTTCACTCAGGTATTGCGGGGCGAGACCATTTAGAGCTGGAGTTTACTCATGCATTCTCTAACCTGGCAAGGAGAATAGCGTGATTGAAAGTGTCAAACGCTGCACTCAGATCAAGCAGGACAAGCAGCGAGATGTGTCCCTGATCAGAGGCCAACGGCAGGTCATTAACCCCTTTAACCAGCGCTCTCAGTGCAATGATGAGGTCTAAATCCTGATTGATAAACTTTGTGGATATTGTTACTGTCTAGGTATGCGCTCAGCTGCTGGGCTACAACTTTTTCTAAGATTTTTGATATAAACCGAAGGTTGAATATCGGTCTATAATTTGAAAGCTGACTGCGATCAAGATCCGGCTTTTTAATCAGGGGTCTAATGACTGCTACCTTGAGCGAACTTGGTACGTGGCCAGTGCTAAGCGACGAGTTAACAATTTTGAGGATAGAATTTATAATATCGGGTGCTACTTGTTTAAGGAACCTTGTTGGAAGCGGATCCAAAGCGCAAGTACATTGATTTGACGATGAGATTAGTTTAATTAGTTCATGCTCTTTAATAAGGTTTAGGTGTTCTAATCGGTAGTCAGCTATTTGAAGATTATTTTCCATAGAAATATCGGCGGAGCTATTTGTTGTGCTTTTAATCTTATCTCTATTCGTGGCTGTTTTAGTATTAAAGAAATTCATAAAATCGTCGCTACTATGATATTGAGTGGTAGTATCCGTTGCTGTCTTATTCTTGGTTATCTTAGCTATAGTGTTAAACAGGAATCCGGGATTATTTTTGTTTTCGTCTATTAACGAGGACAGATACGTTGATCGAGCCGCGCTGAGAGCCGTATTATAGTTAAGTAGGCTCTCCTTCCACGCTATTCAGAATACGTTTAATTTACTGTGACAACATTTAAGTTCTAATTTCCGGGCGGTCTTCTTAGTGAGCGCGTGTGATCATTATACCAAGGAATTAAGTTTTTTATCTCTTACTATCTTCCTTTTCAGGGGAGCGACTTTATCTAACGTACTACGCAGTGTTAATTCTAGACATCTGGTCGCTTGGTCAAGTTCAGCTTGGTCGAGCTTGGTCGAGCTCAACGCTGACGATGAGTTTATCAGTGTGGGCATCTGGTAGGGCATTAATAAACCTTTGTGCCGTACTTGATGTAATTGTCCGTTTGTCTCTATAACGAGGGGGGTTGAGTTTATTGTGTCTGAGACATATTTTAAAAGCGATGAGTAAATGATCTGAGATCATTTCAGATTGTGGAAGAATAACTATATATTTTAGATTTAAACCGAAGGTCAGTTCAAGATCGAGCGTGTGACCATCTTCATGAGTAGGTCCGGTTATATGTTGGTTAGCTCCAACTGAGTCTAGTAAAGACAGGAATGCTGTTCTTAGTGAGTCTTCTAATTTATCACAGTGAATGTTAAAGTTGCCGACAATTAGGGCTTTATCCACAGATACAACTAAGGTAGAGACAAAATCTGTAAATTCACTAAGAAACTCGGAGTAAGGTCCAAGGGGTCTGTATATGATAATCAATGGAATAAACTTATAAATTAATGGAATTATAGAAAATCTGTTATATTAATACAGTATATATTGGAGCATGCTATATTATCATGTTTGGCCTCAAAATATCTAATTTAAGCATACTGAATTTGCCATCTGTGTCCCACACTGCAAAGATAACCAGAGAATCACTTCGATGCTAACATCTAAATTTTGAACCACCTTCAAATGCATGCATTTAATGTAACGTTTTACATATATTCAACACTCTTGTTCAGCTGGCACTCCGGATTCACCGTCACCTGCTGGCACAGCCGAAGATCGGCAGTTCCACCACCACAGCACACCGGACACCCCGATCTCCACCTTCTCCACCCAATGGCCCCCATGCATGTTGGATGGACTTCCCTCACTGCCACTGAGAGGGAGCGGCAGTAACGGGAAGGTATGTGTGTTTACTGCACTTCTCTATCTCACCACCACGCCATATGCCCAATCAGACTGGTAAACGTGCCCCCCAGCTGATTGGTGAGGCATCACCAGCTGGGCCCCAGGCCACACCCACGAAGTTACTCTGTCTGCCATCCTGGATTGGGATTCTCAGTCCATCACCACTACCGTCTTCGTCGAGTTTCATCGACCATGACTTTGGCATTCAGCACCACATTCCCCTGGATCTGGATCCTGCCCAGGTCACCATCACCTCCGTGGACAGTCAGTCCGTCGCTTTCGGCCCCATCACTCACAGTACAATTGCCCTTCGACCACGTTTGAACAAGCTGAAAAAGCTGCAACGGTTTCTTCGTTGCTTCATCTGTGGCTACAGTGCAGTCACAGCCCCCCTCACTGGTCTCACAAAGACCTCTGCATGTCCTTTTCTCATGACCCCTCCTGCCATCCAAGCCTTTCAGTCCCTATGCCATCACTTCACCACTGAACGCGTCCTCCAACACCTGGACCCTGCACTCCCTCCCTGGAAATGGATGTGTCAGTACGATGGTGCTGTTCTGTCTCAACGTGGTCTTGACCAGAAACTGCATCCGTGCTGCTTCTTCTCACGTAAGTTCACTACGACACAGCAGCAATACGGAGACTGCTAGCAGTCAAGTGGGCGCTGGAGGAGTGGCGGCACTGGCGGCCAGAACATCAAAGCAGACGGCCTTTCGTGCCAGCATGCCCCTGACCTCCAACCACCTGAATCCACACCCATCCAGCGGTCCCTGGAAACCCAAGTCCAGGAAGCCCAGGCGTCCATTCCTCTGCCCTCTCCGGCAATCCAGAACACCAATGGACTATCTCCTTTATTTTCCAGGTGTTCTGGTGGCCGTCACTGGCCAGGGATGTACAGGTCTTCGTGAGCAAGGTTTGCGCCCAGGCCAAAATACCTACTACACTGGCTGTCAGCCCACTCTCTCTTCTCCCGGTTCCCCAACGCCCATGGACCCATCTCGCCCTGGATTTTGTCAATGATCTCCACGAACACCATCCTGACCAATGTGGATCGCTTCTCAAAGGCGGTCCACTAGGTCGCCCTGTCCGGCCTCCCATCCTCTGCCACAACTGCTGACATGGTTCTCCAACACGTTGTCTGACTTCATGGGTTCCCCCCCGGACATCGTCTCTGACCGAGGACCCCAAGGGGGCAGTGGTGGCCTAGCGGTTAAGGAAGAGGCCCCGTAATCAGAAGGTTGCCGGTTTGAAACTGGATCTGCCAAGGTGCCACTAAGATGCCACTGAGCAAAGCACCATTCCCTACAGGTCATGGTGTCCAATACCTGATCCACTGGGCCAGCTACGAACCGAAGGAACATTCGTGGATCCCCAGCCATTTCATCCTGTACCCTGCCCTGGTGACTGAGTAATGGACTCAACGACCCAGCTCCTACTCAACTCATTCCAAGTAAGATCATTCCTTACCTTGCCTATTTTTTTCTGTCCTTCCTCCATGCCTGTTTGTCTCCTGTTTTATGTTTTTTTTATTTAGTTTTATGCTTTTTATTTTTATTCATTACCATGTACAGGTGCTCACTGTACTGTCTCACCTTGTTTTCGTGACAAATTATAGGAAAAGGTTTGAAAAATAAATTAACTATTAGTACCGTACAACACCAGAAAATTTAGACAAAATTTTCTTTAAATATGTTTTTCAGCCCCATATATACAATAATTAGAGCATTTGCATTTTCTAGGATGAGCTTAATGAAGTTGTAACTGCTTGGAACAATCATTGAATAAGGGCAAGCCACAACCCTTGTGCTCCCAGTGGTCGACCATCACTGATGTATGCAGTCCCTGACCCTGTGTGGAGCTCAGAACTTTCTACTGCATGTGGGCCAAGCAGAACTACAGATATGCCAAGAAGACGGTACATTTAAAGACTACCCTTGAGATTATGATGTGTTCAGTCTTTGTGTTGATCTTATGGTTGAAAATGATCTAGTTATGTCTGACAATTTATTTAAGATTACTGACCTTTACATCCGAATTCGTGAGTTGATCCTTAAAGGACTTCATAATGACACTTAAGATCACCTGAAATGATTATGCTATTTTCTGCATTTTGCCCTGCATGGTTGTTTTCCCCCTTTATAGATATATAAAGATAACGTGTATATGTATGTTTGTGTATGTGTACGCAACTGTCAGGATTGACGGCAGCTGTGCTCAACACCGGTGGCCAATCCTGACGGCGCATAAATGCCGGATATTTCCGCCCCTTCCAGGTCTCCGGCATTTTCGTGAACTTCATTTGGCAACAGTGTGCATGTTTGTAATTTGAGTTCTGGCAATCGCCACACGCCTACGGGTTAGTTTATGTTCTTTATTTAAGTTAAATTGTTTACCATCGCGCCGCTGTTTATTTGTATTTATTGTTTATTTGTTAATAAAAACCCTTCCCAGCATGTCAGACCTCTGCGCTTCCTTCCCCCGTAAGCTCGTAGTCGTGACAGAATGCCGGAGACCTCCCCAAAAGCGCAGAGATAGAAAGCAGAGGAGAAAAAGCACCGAGAAGGACGAAGCGCTGCGAATGCGGACGCCAGGGGAGAGAAGCCATGGTACACGGCGCCGTGTGATGACGTCACCACCGTCACCCCCGGGAGACTCTGCGAAACCCGGAAGCGACAACGTCGGCGGGTGAGTGGGCGGAGCGAGGACGTTGGCGTCGGCAGCAGCTAGGAAGTGACATGGGCAGCGAGCGCAGAGGATACGACCCCCACGATCTTCGCCATGTCGAGCCAGGAACTCTGCGCTCTGCTGGCCAGGCTCCCCGTGGACTGGGACGACACGGACGACGACGAAAGCACGGGAGACGAGAGTTGGGCTCCGCCCATCACGCCCGTCCATGATTGTCGCGAGGTCCGTGGGGACCCACGTCACTTCCAGGGGGGTGAGAAGCGACAACGGCGGCGTCCCTCCAGCGAGGAGGTGGGCAGGCTCCAGCCCAAATGGCCAGAGTACTGCCCATGGGAGTTGATCGCACCCTGGGTCCAGGATGTCCGGGTCGCTCCTCCCGAGATCCTGGCTGTGCCCCCTGAGGAGTTCCCGGAGAGCACAGAGAGGGAGCCAGACGACCCTCTGTTCTGTCTGTCTCTGTCTGTGTGTGTGTGCGTGGTATATGTGTCCGTATGTCGCCCCCACTTCCCCTCTTTGTGTCCACCAGATGGCGACCCAGCAGCGGAGCTGAACCCCAGGGAGGGAGTTCCCAACCTGACTGCACCGGTCCAAGGCGAGGTGGACGAGCCCCAAGGTACCCCTAAGTCCAGCCGGGGGGGGTGCTCCCCCAAAGAATTTTTTGGGGGGGTGCAGTTCGGGTTGGGGGCTCCTCCTGAGGGGAGGGTAGGTGGGGAAGCGATTGAGCTGGGTCCTCCGGTAGCCGGTGAGGAGGGCGGGCCAGGCATGGGCCTGCGTCCACCTCCAGAGGGGTGGAGCGCCATAGAGCCCCCGGGTAGGCATGAGGACCCAGCTGGGACAGGCAGGAAGAGGGCCTGCTTGTCCCAACGGACGCAGAAGGGGCTAGCCGGATGGTCTGGCAATGCCCCCCCCCCCCCCTTGGCACCAAGGCCGTGCAGCGAGAGGGGCTGCATAGTCCCAGAAGGCACCAGCCTGGGGTGCCTGGAACAGTCGCCGGAGGCTTCGGGACAATCTCCCTGCGCGGTGCAGGGGGTGACACAAGACGTGTCAGAGGGGAAGTGTGGAGACAGGGCCCACACGTACCCAGATGGATCGGCCCTGATTATTGTGTGCAGGTACGATAGTCCCGGGCCGCCATGCGGGACCACGCCGGGGAGCCAGGCCGAGGGTCCGGGGCCGCCATGCGGGACCACGCCGGGGAGCCAGGCCGAGGGACCGGGTCCTCCAAGGGGAGGATACAGCAGGGCAGGAGCCCTGTGGTTGCCACCGTCCGCCCCGCCACCTCCACTGATGGTACTGCTGGGGCTCCGAGGACGTAGCCCTTGGAGGGGGGGCTCTGTCAGGATTGACGGCAGCTGTGCTCAACACCGGTGGCATCCCCTGACGGCGCATAAATGCCGGATATTTCCGCCCCTTCCAGGTCAGGCCTCTGCACTTCCTTCCCCCGTAAGCCCGTAGTCAGGACAGCAACACAGACAAATCTTATTCACATTTGTCTATACATTTACTAGTAAACATATTACCAGTATGTATATTAGTACTAGTAAATATATATTTACTATTTAATCAGAATCAGTAACTGATAAGGAGAACTAAAAACAAGGCCTGGATTTGGATGCCAAAATGACTGTAATGCATAGATTGAAGCATGACTGTAATTATTATTTACTGACAACACCAAGTTCAAGTGAGCTTCATTGTCATTTCAGCTACCTACATCTTAGACAGTCACAGTACATATTGAAAGGGAACAGTGCTTCTCCGGAATAAAGTGCAATGCAAGATACCACACAAAATGTGTCCTCTGCTTTTAACCATCACCCTTGGTGAGCAGTGGGCAGCCTTGACAGCCGCCCGGGGAGCAGTGTGTGGGGACGGTGCTTTGCTCAGTGGCACCTTGGCATATTGGGATTTGAACTCACAACCTTCAGATTACGGGGCCGTTTCCTTAACCACATGATCACCACTGAAAGAAGAGAATTTCCAGTACAGACATTAACTGGTTAACTGTGTTGCACACCTGCAGGTCAGAGGTGAGTAGTGTACAATTTCTAAATGCATAATCTGTGCCCAGGAATCCCACTCAAGGCAAGAAAGTCTGGAAGTCTGGTGATGTGGATGTACTACCTACCTGTGACAAAAGATAAATAAATAATTAACGAGACACTACTGATTTCATAACTTGAACCGTCCTCACCAGCCACCAATGACCCGAAATGGCGGCCGGCGTGGTGCGTGATGGTGACGATATCAAATTGATAATTCGACGGCGCGTGCGATTGGTTGAGCCGTGTCATCCGCCTGCTCTCAGCCAATAAAACGCGGGGGGCGGGACCGTCCCCAGCTCTTCTGTTGAGTGAGGAGAGGGGGAACGGGCGCGTCAGAGCGACTTGTGCTGCGTGCGGACGCCTTTGCCAGGAACCATGACCGAGGTCTGTTCCGTTTGAACACCGGAACGTGTTGTAGATGGCTGGATCAGTTCTCTTCTTTTTTCCTGAGCTTTTCTTACCATGGCACCACCGCGACCTTTGGCCCGTTTCTGTATGGCCTCGGGCGGCGCGCGCCGGCGTCACCTGTCCTCCGTAACGGAGGCGCGGCTTCTTCTCCTCGCTGCCTCGGGCGTCGTGTTTTCGGCCCGATCTTCCCCGTTAACCGCTGGCGTTATTCCGGAGAAATGGGTCTGAATTCGAGCCCAGTGTTACAGGGTTCTCGTGCGGCGAAGCGAGAAGTGGGGCCGCAGAGGGGGGGGGTTGCAGCTGTGGGATTTACAGTCTTAACGCAACTGTACAGAAGTACTTTTTTCCCGGTTTGTTCACGTTCTCCTTCCTATTTGTACGGTTGCGTAACCGGAGCAGGGGTTCCTACCCCTGAATATTAAGTAGTTTTTAGTTTTTGCTGTGAACCAGATCCTATAAGCTCTCTTCTGCTTTTTTGGCTACTTTTGTCACAGTAGCGGTAATGCTGTTATAGATTAATTTGCTGTTATTACTGCTCTATCTGAAGCTGACTAGGGCCTGTGCACAGTTGTTATTATTATTATTATTATTATTTTGTCTTTGGTCCATTCTAAGCGTTTGCATGACTCTGGGGCAGAATTTTCCTTATCCGATTGTCATTGCACCCTGGCTCTTGATGTGGATGCTGGAATGTAGATCCTAGAAAAGGCAATTAGCATTTGCATGTGTGGTTTGTAGATGGGCCTGCTCCCACCGGTCTTATCAGTTTGGACCTTACAACTTGGAATCATTTATGAACTTTGACCCTTTACAGTAGGGTTTTTTTTTTTTTTTTTTTTTTTAAAACATGTCTATGTATCTTTAAGATTTAACATGTATGGACTATTTAAATGATTAGAACCTTCAGTTCTAATACTTTCCTCCCCTTTCAGGAAGCGTTTCAGAAAGCTGCTGAGGAGGTGAAGCAGCTCAAAGCCAAGCCGAGTGATGCAGAGATGCTCGAGGTGTACGCCCTGTACAAGCAGGCCACCGTTGGAGACGTGAACACTGGTGAGTAGACTGAGGTTCCAGAGGTGTAGGCCTGTGTGTGGTCATGGATTTTGGAAATGATCACTCTTCAATATTCTTTTCAGCTCGTCCTGGGATGCTTGATTTCACTGGAAAAGCTAAGTGGGATGCTTGGGATGGAAAGAAAGGTAATTACTTTATTTAACTTTTAAATAAAATAAAAAAAAAAAAAACTGGTAAAGGAGTAACTTATTTCCCTTTTGGTAGGAACAAGCAAAGAAGATGCAATGAGTACCTACATTAAACTGGTCGAGGAGCTGAAACAGAAGTGTGGCATCTAGCTGAGGTCTGGGTCTCATGGCTCATTTCACACAGGCCCATCTGGTTCAGTTAAATACCCTGTGAAACGCCTTAAGCCCCGTCCCCGTTCCCTGCAAGGTGTGTGCCAACATCATGGCATGCCACGTGGGCACTACAAATTGCTGCCCAGGAAATTCGACCTGGTCCATTGCAGGTTTTTTTTTTTTTTTTTTTTTTTTTTTTTTTTTTTTCCCCCCTTTCCTATAGTGGAATGCCATGTTTTTATGTTGTGTGTCTCATTCACATGTTAATCTTGCTCTTCAGAAGAAATAAAATCTTGATTTTTGGTTTTACCAGTCAAGGATTTAAGAACAATTTAGTTTGTCTCTTTATTCCAATGTGCGTTCACACCACTTTACCAATAATCTGTGTGAAGGGTCCTGCTCGGGTACAATGGTAGTGTGGTGTTTGAACCTTTTGACTCTGGGTTTACGTGACCCCTTCATATAGTTTACAGCTTCAGGGTATCTCCTGCATCTGGATAAGTGGATTGAATGCCACAGTAAGGATACTTTGTCTTCATGTAATTGGTGGAGCTACTCTGGTCACACAGGATGTCTCCCTCTTTTATATATACAGCACAGGCCAAAAGTTTGTACACACCTTCTCTTTTTATATGACATTTACATTAGTATATTTTCACTGACTACATCAAAACTATGAACGCATGTGGAGACCTGGCCTCCAGTCACCGGACCTGAACCCGATCGAGATGGTTTGGGGTGAGCTGGACTGCAGAGTGAAGGCAAAGGGGCCAACAAGTGCTAAACACCTCTGGGAACTCCAAGACTGGAGAACCATTTCAGGTGACGACCTCTTGAAGCTCATCGAGAGTGTGCAAACCAGCAATCAGAGCAAAGAAACTAGAATATAAAACATGTTTTTTTTTGTACATAACTCCACATGTGTTTATTCATAGTTTTGTTGCCTTCAGTAAGAATCTACCAACGTAAATAGTCATGAAAATAAAGAAAACACATTGACATTTGGCCTGTACTGTACATATTTTGTTTAATCCGCCTCGGGGTGCGGTGTCTGTCCAGCCGGTCTCTCGGTCGGACCCACGCTTGGCGCGTCTGCGACGCCGACGGCGGGCCCGCACTGCGCATGCGCGACGTCAGTGCGCAGGAAGTGGCCGCGTTCCCCCGAGCAGCTGACAGAACGACATCCGCAGCGATCCACAAAGCGGCCCGAGCCCGGCGCAGGTAGAACCGACGCTGGACGCGGCGTCTCTTTACTCCTCACGCTGTCGGGAGAAGGTTGGGTCGCCTCCTCGCTCCGTTCTGTCGCGGAAGGCCGTGCGTGTGTCGTGATCCGTTTTGTCGTTCACATGTCACCTCTCTGTCACTCGCTCCGCTTTTTGTTATCCATATTTCTGAGGTTAAAAATTACGTGTATAAAAGAGTAGAGTGATAGAAAACGCGGATTTTTAAAATTTATATATATATTTTCTACCTTATCTTGTTGACTTGAGGGGCATATTTTCTGTCGGAATATATATTGTCACCAATTTCGGTGTTTTGATATAGATTTGAACCCAAATTGCAAGTCATGACTTATGACATGCATCACAATACAAATCGAATGCGGTCTAATGTTCAATTTCTGCATGCGTTACTGTGATCAATATTATCGTGGCTCCGGTTGCAGAAGTAAACGTATGAGCTCGCAGGACGTGGTCACGTTAAAATGTGCCACTTCTGTTCCAGGGGCTGTCGTCCATGGAGTGTACGATTCACACCACAATCTTTGTACTTTTTGAAAGTGATTGTGGCCGGGCTCCTGTTATCAGCGAAAGCTCTTGAGACAGCCGGTGCAGGGATGTTGTGTAATAATGCTTCACGCTCACTGTGTCAGTGCGGCTTCCTTTTTTCTTTCTTTCTTTTTTATCAGAGCGGTGTTGAAAAAGCTGGAAATTGGGCCCATTTTTAAAAACAGTTACGTTTCCTGTTTTATCAGGTTAGAGATACGGAAAATCACCGGGGCTGAGACAGAAGTGAGAAGAAGGGACCCCATATCTTCCTCATCCTCCCTCCTCCTCCTCGTCATGAACGCCCGGGGCAATGGCCGACCCAATGGGACCCTGCCACAGACCAAGATATGCCAGTTCAAGCTGGTGCTGCTGGGAGACATGGCGGTGGGCAAGTCTAGTTTGGTGCTGCGATTCGTCAAGGGCCAGTTTGACGAGTTTCAGGAAACAACGATTGGAGGTGGGCGCGTGGCTCCTATCCAAGCCAGGCTTGGTTTTCTGATTCGGATTCGAGAACCGTGGTTGATGCTGTAAGGAATTACTTAGCTAATACGTCAACACTCTCATGGGGGCCCAGAATTCCCTAGGAGCGGGTCTGACATGCGCTTAACCCCCCAGGCTACCGAAGTTACGTAGCGTTTCTGTTTGGCTTCATAGTAAAAATACTTAACTAATATCTCAACATTTCATACACTGTGTACGCACAGTATGTTGTAATTTATTACGTCATATACAGATCCTATTAATTGTCATATTTCTATCACATTGTCAGTTGTTTGCTTGTTTGTAGCTCTTTAGCTCACCTGATGACTTTAGCGCTTGTTGTCTTGTCCGCAAACAGCGGCATTCCTGGCACAGTCCGTCTGTCTGGACGACACAACGGTGAAGTTCGAGATCTGGGACACTGCTGGACAAGAGCGGTACCACAGCTTGGCGCCTATGTACTACCGTGGGGCGCAGGCCGCCATTGTGGTGTTTGACATCACCAAGCCGGTGAGCCCTCCACTGCACTGAGGTTTTAGGGAACAGGAGGGCGAGATTTTTACTGATCTCTCAGCATTTCATGACTCTTTCATTTTCTTTTGAAACGTCTTGAACGCTTTAGGAGACGTTTGAGCGAGCAAAGGCGTGGGTGAAGGAGCTTCAGAGGCAGGCCAGCCCCAACATTGTCATCGCTCTGGCAGGAAACAAATATGATCTGAACGACAAGAGACTGGTGGAGTACGAGGTGTGTTTATTCTGGATAATGGCTCTTCTGCTCAATAAAGGATGCTGATTTGTATAAACGCCTGTTTTAAAATCAATCGCAGGTTCTTTAATTGACAAAAAAGGATTATCGGAATTTAAATCCCTGCTTTTTTAACATTTTTTATAGTTTATCCAGACATCAAAGCCATTTTTGATGTAATTACCTAGGTCTTAGAAACACACTTAAATACATACAATACATATTTGCACATGATTGAAGAGTCGATATTAGATATAAAACAGCTTATTCTGTTCACGTCCACTTGGGCAAGTTGCAAGAAATCAAGGACAAGCACCCTTAAAATATTCAGACAAGTGTTTCAGAAAATAATTAAAAAATATATTATAATTTGATATTCTTTGCTGTGTTGGTACATAATAATTTTTCTATGTTTAGATATAGGATTTATATGTTGTCAGCGACAACAGGCTTGCGAGTCATTTGCTGCACTCCCAGCGCTTGAATGTTACGTTTGTCACGTTTATAGGAGGCTCAGACCTATGCTGAAGACACAGGCTTGCTCTTCATGGAGACCTCGGCTAAGACCGCCATGAATGTCAATGATCTCTTCCTCGCCATTGGTAAGCGGCGGGTGCAAATACGGTTTAGCAACGTGTTCCACAGTCTCAGAAATGTGTTACAGCCAACTCATTTATTCATTTAAATTGAACAACTTTATATGTCAACTAACTAGCAGCTTCTGGTCCTGTGTGAAAGCCAAAAGATATGTGCCTTTAGCAATCATGTTCTATGCACTATATGTGTTAGAACTGGTTTAAGCTCTTGATGTCGCTTTATTTGATTTGATTGGCTTGACCCAAACTCACATTCACATTAAAGACTGCGAATCTCCTAATGACAGAATGTGCAGTGTTTAATTGTGTTTTTCTTTATGATAACCTTTATGTGCTATGTCTGGCAATTTCCAACAGAAACACAGATGTCTGCAATGTTGAGAAGGGTCTCCTGAGTTAGATGAAATAGAGCCTTGGATCTTACACTTGCTGTGCTTTGAATATAATATTACTATTTACAACTGCAGTGGGTTTAAATTCACAATAGTTATTATACCTAATTCTGTAATTTAATTCTGATAGAAATATTTTAGGAGGTGATACATTTCGCTATGATCCTGTTCCTCAATGTATAGGTTCTTTACTACTCAAACATATTGTAGTGTAAATCAGTTTGACTCCGATTCTCTCGTTTTCCCCGCAGCGAAAAAGATGCCAAAAACAGACACCCAGAACCCTACACACGCAGCGAGGCACAGGGGAGTGAACCTACAGGATCCTGACGCCCACCCGACGTCTAGCTGCTGTGGGAACTAAGCTCCCCAAACTGAACCTTCACGTGCTGGAGAGACAACCAACCCCTCAACCCCCCCGCCCACCTCGTACCACAGACATTTGCAGAGAGGAGGAAGATGAACAGAAGGGGAGCAGAAAGCTTGCAGTTCACATTCGATGTTGTCGGCACTAACCATGAATGTCGTATTCGTTTTTTGTCCCGTTTTATTCTGCCCGGTTTTTGCTCGTTTTAATTCCTGTATGCACTGTAGTGTTTTATGTATGGATGTCATTGATGGGCGGAGACAGAGGAAAGCCTGAAATGAGGGGAAAAAGGCATGAGGGCGGGTTGTACGCTTCCTCATCCGGTCTTCCTGCGGGTCCCCAACGTGGCAGCCACCTTTGCGAATCTGAACCCGGTGCCAAATTCGGTCCCAAAAAGAAAAGAATCCCTCGCCCACAGCTTGCTTTTGAGTGACAGGGGTCAGTGAGTGGCTTGTGGCATGAAGGCGACCTAATTACGGGGTCTTCCTGACCCTTCGTTCTCCTCACCTGTACACTTTGAACCAGAGAGCGGCACTGACCCACGGGCCGCGCGGTGACGCCGCCACGCTGAACAGTGGCACCGCCACCACAGCCTGGTAAGCGTTGTGCTTGCAGAGCACGTCCACATTATGCTGCTTATGATATTAACATTATTATTATTCTTTTTTTTTTTTTAAAACGAGGCTCGTAAAGCACCATTAGTCCGACGTTCTGTTCTCCTTAAAGCTACGTGGAGGAAAGCAAAGCACTTGCAATCAACAGCTTCTAATGTAGACTAATATTTATTGCTGATGGTCCATGCACTGTAGAGAAAGGAGGCGAGTGAGGGAAGTTGAACCTGTAGAAGCTTTTCTTGCTTCTCAAGGAGGCTTGCAGGCGGGAAAAAAAAAAAAAAATTACAGAAGTGCCTGCCCTCCGTATTATTATTATTTTTTTTTCCCACCATTTTGGGGAAAAGTAGCATTTTTCATGTGTACGTTTTAGAGACCACGACGTGTCGTCTTGTTTTCATGAAAGCCCTTTTGGATCCGTGTCAAAAAAGACGTTGACTTTTGATTTTTAACTTGTTTGGAGTGGATATTGTATTGGGTTGCCAAGACACTGAGGTTAATGAGGGACTGCTTGTTTTAAAATATTATTTAAATTCATCTTTCTAAATTACATTTTTTTTCCTCTGTTCTGGGATCAATAAATCTCCCATCACCACGTCAGTGAATTGAGCATTAAATAAAAGCTGTGCTGTTTCCACCAGTCTCTTTGGATTTGTGATGCGTCAAACTTGATCACTTTACTTCGTGTCACGTTGACATATTTTGGATCAAACATGACATTGTATGTGAAGATTATTAAGGGAGAGGAACTCCCTGTTCTCAAACACATAATTCACCTCTGAATCAATATGAAAATGAAAAATACACAGAAAAAAAAAAGCATAAAATAATCAAATCCACTCACACCGGTGGGAAAAAAATGTCCTGAACTAAAATTAATTTGGACAATTCTGTCCATTCTGTCCAAATTAATTAAAAACATGTCTTGACGAAATAGTTTTAAAAATCTGGAGAAAAAAAAAAAAAAAAAGATAAAAATATCATCTTCAAAATATCGTCCTCAGAAGAGCGCAGCGTCTCCTCAACATCTCAAGCGTCTTCGTCCTCCTCGGCCTGGTAGATGGACTGGTTTCGTCGTTTGATTTTAGGGGTGGTGTCTCCTAACGTTGCGCTGTTTCGTTTGGGTATCCGTGCTGGTGAGGTGCCTCCGTCTTCCTCCGAGCTCCCAGGATGTGGGTCAGGAGTGGAGTGAACGGGTGGAGGGAGGTTTAAAGGAAAGGAGGTGCGGTGCGGTGTGGACTGAGGAGGTGGCAGGACCAAGCGTGGACTCATCACCTCCCGATCAGGCTTCGGGCTGCAAGTCTGGTTGCCGTCCCCGGTCCCTATTTGGCCCTCAGGAACCACGGCATCTACAGCTTTTAACTCTTCTCCTCCTCCAGCTCTCTTCTTCTCCTGCTCCTCCTCTTCTTCTTCTTCATCCCATTCATCTTCAATGGTGATCTCATCAGGGTTGTAGGAGCTGGACAGGCTGGAGGTATGGGTGGGATACTCACTCAGGTCCTCAGCGCTTCCAACGCTCTGACCGTCGTCATCGCCCAATCCGCCCTCTCCCTGCTGCCCGCTCTGCCCTGCCTGGGCATAGATGTCGGTCAGGCCCAGAGTTGCACACAGCTCTGTAGTCTGGGGGTTGACTGTGAATCTGGGGGCGAAGTGTGGCTGTGGGCGGGCAGGGTCAAAGGCGGGGACTGAGGGACTGAAGTTTTGAGCGATACGGAGTTCACCATGCAGGTCACTAACCACCTCCATCATGGCGGCTTCTGATGCACTGAAGTCCCACCTGCATTTGGCATGAGACAATTTATCACCACCAGTTGATAACCTGAAACTGAGTATTGAAGAAGAAAAAAAAAAAAAACACACACAGTACAGGCCAAAAGTTTGGACACATCTTCTCATTCAATGTGTTTTCGTTATTTTCATGACCATTTACGTTGGTAGATTCTCACTGAAGGCATCAAAACTATGAATGAACACATGTGGAGTTATGTACTTAACAAAAAATGTGAAATAACTGAGAACATGTTTTATATTCTAGTTTCTTTGCTCTGATCACTGCTTTGCACACTCTTGGTATTCTCTCGATGAGCTTCAAGAGGTCGTCACCTGAAATGGTCTTGAAGGAGTTCCCAGAGGTGTTTAGCACTTGTTGGTTCCTTTGCCTTCACTCCTTTGTCGAGCTCACCCCAAACCATCTCAATTGGGTTCAGGTCCGGTGACTGTGGAGACCAGGTCTCCACTTTTTGTTAAGTACATAACTCCACATGTGTTCATTCATAGTTTTGATGCCTTCAGTGAGAATCTACCAACGTAAATGGTCATGAAAAGAAACAAAACACGTTGAATGAGAGCGCGTGTCCAAACTTTTGGCCTGTAGTGTAGTTCTTAGGAACTACTTATGAAGACATAAAATTGAATTTCTGCACAACGTTTTGAGTCTTCTGCTTACATTTATCTAAAAAAAAAAAAAAAAAAAAGTGCAAACTGGCAGATCTCATACTGAACAATAAAAGCATGTATTGTAGGTAAATGATATTGTATCTCGCACCAGTATCAGTGTAGGTACGGAGGGGAAGTTACATCAATACATTATGGGGCAGTTTTGGCCTAGTGGAGATGGACCCGTAATCAGAAGGTTGCCGATTTAAAGTAAAGCACCATCCCCACACACAGCTCGCCTGGCGCATATCATGGCTGCCCACTGCTCACCAAGGGTGATGGTTAAAAGCAGGGGACACATTTCACTGTGTCACCGTGTGCTGCGCTGCACAATGACAATCACTTCACTTGGTGCTATGCTATGGTGTGTCACATGTGACAACGTAATAAAATAGGGTACAAGTGCAGGGTTTTACACCCAATTCACCTTTCATGCAGCCCATTGTTTTCAGGTGGGCTCCAATAATGAGAAGTGGTGCCCTGCAAACGGTCTGTAGCTTTCAGGATGGCGAGCCACTCAGGGTCATACTCCAGATCTTCAGAGGAACCTGGCCTCTCAGCCACTTCTACAACCTGGGACAAGGAGAATCAAATCCTTATCATCACCAATAGTCGTTCTATTACGTTCAAACCAGAAAATTGACGTTAAATAAAACAGATAAGATAGAATACAAAAGATTTTTTATTACTGTTATGAAGTTAAGGATGTCGCTTCTTACCTGGAGGAAGTCTCTGTAAGGTAGACACTTGTCCAGGGAGAGGAACTTGGTAGTACGGGGGGCAGCTTTGTCTTTAGCCTTAAAAACCAAAATTGAGTGACAACGGTCAGCGGTATGTGCCGTCATTAATAAGGCGCGGGGAGGGGGGCTGGTGTCCCACCTCGTGCTGCATGAGCGCGGCGAACTTGACGTGCAAGTGTGCGGAGAACCAGTACGAGGGCTGCAGGTGAGCCAGGAGCTCGGCAGCCGCCGGGTTGCCCAGGGTGCTGGATTCCACCTCCTGCCTCAAGAACTTCTTCTTTCGGACCAGCTGCTCCGTGTCACCAAAGTGGTAGATTCCCTTCGGCCAGTCGTGGCTCATGAAAACATCAATGGGCATTTTGATCTGAAACATATGATAAAAGCAGGTAACAATCAGACAAAACTTTAGGCGAAGAAGGGCGTTCATCCGGAGGTCTGCCGTTACCTGTTTAAGTTTGAAGACATCTATGTTTCTTATGTGATAGGCGCTTCGAAGCGTCTCGGGGTCATATGGAGGAAACTCGTAGTGGCCTGAATTCCACGCAGAATACAGATGTTCACATTGCTGGCTACATAACCCAAAAAAAAAAAAAAAACTCTACAGGGTGAACTTAAAAAAAAAATCAATTACCTTTCTTGTAGTCGTGAGACTTGAAAATTCCCGATAAGCCGCCTATTCTTATCCCCTTGTAGCGTACAACTCCAGCATAGCCTGACGATCAAAGACAAAAAGACACTTGACGACTGAAGAGCAGCAGTGAGCTGGTCCCTGGTGGGAGCGTGGAGACCGTCACACACCCATGTAATAGATGTTTGGAGCCACCCAGCCACCGTATGGAAGCTCCTGCAGATGGTTGGAAGCCTCGTGGTTTCCGCCGACGAAGACGGTCAGGACGGGAGCCTTCTTTTCGCCGGAGTAGTACCTAAAGCCAGGCCAGACCATCAGGGGGGGGGCGAACCGGGGACGAGGGGAGCACACGACGCGCGTCTTACTTGTAGAAGGTCCGCATTTGCCTGAACTTCGCCGGCACGGCCATGCACATCATGTCGCCTTCGTTGCGCACGGCCTGGAAGTCGCCGCAGCAGAGCAGCAGGTCCACCTTCGTGCCTTCCCTGCGCTCCATGTAGTCGATGGTCTCGTAGATCTTGTCCAGCTCCCCGTGACAGCATCCCTCTACCGCGATCTTCATGTTGCTGTTGCGTTTTTTTTTTTTTTTTTTTTTTAAAGCGCCGAGGTCCGTGTTGGACCCTTCAGTGGAAAGCTACGCTCAACTCTGTTCGAATTTCCGTGTCAGAATGCGTTCCACGCCATGTACTCCGGTCGTCGGTCTGCTTCGGTAGGTAAGAAAGAAAAAGCGACAACGTTCTCTGCAGAAACTCGCTGCCCCACAACCTTCGGGTAACTCTATCTGCCGCTTACTAAGCGCACTTTCAACAATACCATTTTTATTTCTAAAGTTCAGAAATTAAAACCTTTTTGATTTTCTTCAGTACCCACACCTGAACATTTTACATTCCCCTTCTGACAACGAATACATTTCTCTTTTAAGCATATAGACAGTTTGTCTTTACCGAAAGGTTTTATTTTAATATGTTCACTTAAAATTATAATACAAATTAGCTGATATAGTAAACCCAGTTTAGGTGACAATAACAATAATTGTTTAGGTAATTCTGAAAAAAAAAAAAAAGTTTATTCCGCTCAAATAGATCTAGACGTCCTGTATCGAAAGTGCTGCTCTAGTTGGGATGGTCTAGGTTATTAGCGTTGCCAGGTTTGGCTATTTCTCATGAGAAATAGCCCTTTTGCTGCGAGTTAACTTTTTTTAGTATAAACTTTTTTTGTATAAATTTGAATAATTACAGACATGTTTAAAATCTCATATTACAGTATAGTAATATATGAATTCTTTCCGAAACCCATTGGCGTCCGGTTTAATTTCATGGTCCAGATCTGGCAACTACGCTGCCAGGGGGAGAGACATGGCGTGCCTGTTGGAGGGCCCTCTACGCATCAGCGTGCTGTCCGTAAGTTCCCCCGCAAATTCCGCGTCTCCGTCCGCCCTGCGCGGCGCCGGGAATTAACGCGTCGAGGCCGCGAACGCTCCGGGCTTTTTAGCGGCTTCTCCGGCGGCACGCGTGAACCGAGGGTGAACCGCGAATCCGCCGCCGGTGGAACTGTGGCGGCGGAGGGGGGGGCGGCATGGCAGTCGCCTGAGAGGAAAGTACCCGGTGCCGCAGAGACGGGCTGCGGGTCGGGCGAGGCGCGGCGCGCAGGTCCCCGGTGCCCAAACGCACACTTTGCTGGGTTCTGTCGGCGGCGCATGCGGGGAGTTCCCGGGCTTCCCGGCCCTCTCAGGTTAGCGAGCCGGCTAGCGGGCTACAGGCAGCTGCTGTCAGAGCTCGCCGGGCAGCGCCGCGCCGCGCCGCTCCGCTGCTGCTCTTCCCCTGCCAGGGTGAGGCTGGCGTCGTTCTTCACCGGATCAACACGTCTCGGAGTTTCGCGATCAGCTTTAGGACTTTTATTCACAGGACGAGCCTTTCAGAGAATTGCTGGGATGATAAGGGGCTTTGGTTTTTGCAGGCGCTTTATGGCGATAAAAATATATGATCACGTTGTTTAGCCGAGAGTCAGTGTGACTGTTTTAAACTGTCACACTGTGACCAATTTTAAACGAATGAGCTATTTGATTTGAATTTGATTTGATTTTTTTTTTTTTTAAAACGTGCATTCTCATTTATAGAATCACGTATAAAAGTATACGTGATTCTATAAATGAGAGTGCACGTTTTTTAAATATCTTTGTGTCAGAGAAATTAGGATTCAAAAATGCTAAAATATTCTGAAAAAGTGTAAAATGAACAAGTTGGTTGAACAAAAAAAAAAAAAAAAAAGTTAATTGATAAACTATAAATGATCATTCTTTTTTTAAAAAAAAAAAAAAGTTAAGTAAATTTAACCTGCAAATGGTCTGAGTTGAAGACACCTTCACTACCAACAAGCATCATTTCGGGGAAACACGAACCCACCGCAGTCGAGGTGCACTTACACAATTCAGCACGGCTGCCACTGCAACAGTAAACCAGTCATGTTCAACGTTTTCACAGCGTTGTAATGCATCCCATTCAGTCTGGTGACTTCATGCTCTGCCAAATTGCATTTTCTGACCTGTTGCAGCTGGAACTCCCGAATGGCGATTGCCAATCCGATCAGTTTGTTCAGCAGATACATGCCAAATGTTCTCTTAAAATGCTGCTTGGTGGTTTTTCTCATTTTGAAAAACGTTTTAATTAGCTTTAACGTGGGTCTGGGTCAGCTCTTTTGTAAGGGTGGGGGGGGGGGGAAAGAAAATTGTACCACTGTGATGATTCGTGACTGTTGGAGACTGCAGAATCTGCATCTGGATGTAGGCCAAAATGAAAAAGCAAACTATAAAAGTTCATTTATAAGCCACAGCTTATAATACTCTTTCTTTTTTAGCAATTTCTTTTTCTTTTTAGCACCAGCCACCACTGCTTTTGGTCACGTTTTTCATATGAGCAGGTAGCATCACATAATTTCAGACTGATATCACCCCGTTTTTTCTGGCCGCACTTGCAGTAACTATAAGCCATAATGTTTATTGGTTATCTTACATTGAATATAGGTTCTTTTTTTCCAGTTCTCAGTTTGTCATCATTTCTGTTTTCTTTTTTCTTTGAAAATTCTCTAATCCTGCTTAGACATGAGTCTGGTCGCTGATTAAAGTGCTCAGTTTGAGAAGCCTGCAAGGCAGTGGTGGTGTAGTGGGTAAAGAAACGAACCCATAATCAGAATGTTGCAAGTTCAAATCCCATACCATGGGTGATGGTTAAAAGCAGAGGACACATTTTGTGTGCCATGCTGCAGTGTTTTACAATGACAATCGCTTCTCTTAAATCTGTCCCTTAAGGGATATATAGACATGAACCAGAACAATTTTTGTTCAAAAAATGAACCTGTATTGTTAGCGGCCAAATTGATTGATTGACGTAATTTGCATTTCTTACACAAATACCAGCGCAATTCTTAAAATGTGCATTAGTCTGCGCTGATGAGCTGTTGTACTTCAATTATGGATTTTTTAAAATAAAGTTTTTTTTGTTAAAAAGGAATATCTAGAATAGCACAGAATATTGATCTCCCCCTTCACTTCAGCAACGGCATATCGATGAGACTGGATATTTATGTAAGTGGAGATTTTATGGTTTATGAAATTTAAGAATAAATGTGGTCCATGACACTTCAATCAGTCACTATTGAAGAAGGTTGTAATCAATACAACTTATTTTTTAGCTTGTTAAATTAGGTTAATTGGATTTATTTAACCCAGTCATGGTAGATATGTGCATGGTTGCCAGTATTTAATTGTATTTTCATAAATAAACACACCAACAAATCAATCACGAACTCTGCAGCCTTATACACACGTGAAGCCCAGCTCGAGTCATATATATGGTTTTTTTTATTTATTACAATCTAAAAAAGCTGGAAGATTATCCTCTGCTGGTGGTGTGATTTCATAATTTTCTGAATTATGCACGCAGTGATATTGAAAACATGGTTCTCAGGGGTCTCATGACTTGTTGCGGCCAGCCTGTAATCCGATAAAGATCCTTTCCCCGCGTGGTTGGGGGCGAGTGTCCGGGGAACCGCTTCGTCATGGCGAGGGCCTCGTCACTCGCGTGACGTCGTTACGGATACGTTGAATCCGCGTGTCCTCTGGCCGCGAAAGGCGGGATGACTCACCGCGGCCTCCGCGTTTTCTCTTCATGCAGGAGGTCACAGCCACCAGTCGCCATTATGTTGACCGGCTTTTCGACCCCGACCCACAGAAAGTGCTGCAGGGAGTCATGTGAGTAAGGTTTTTTTTTTTATTTTGTTTTTTTTTGGTCAGCCTCTGTGAGTGTTTTTACGGCCAAGGCTGAGATTTAGAGATCATGGTGGCGGATGGAGGACGTGTACTACAAATGTTTTTTTTTTTTTTTTTTTATTTCCCTGTAAACTATTTAACAATGCAATAACAATAGCATGCTATTATCAAAAATGTCCCTTTATTATACATTAAGCCATTAAGCAAACAATTAATAATCTAATTTTACTATGTTGCACATGATAAGTTTGTCAATCTGCATTTATGGGATCCACCACTACTAGGTGCTGTTGAGGCGTTTTGTGCGGGTTGGACTGAAAGAGTCGGGTCTGTGTGTTCTGGTCTCTGTGTGCGCGTCTGTAATTCAGCTGGGATGTTTACATCTTTATTTTTAACTCGCAGCTCAATTTACGCTCAGCAGAACGCTGCCTCGTCTCTGCCTCTGCTGTACTTTTCCATTTGCCTGGAAGTGTCCCAGTCACCTTTTGTCACTTACGTTCATTCATTATGTTCCTTTATTTGAAATAAAATAAAACGTCACCTCCTGTTGCCACGTGGGGGTCTGTTTTGAGGTTTCTGTAGCGACCCCGTGTCTGTCATCGGCTTGTCTGTTCACAGTGACATGAAGAATGCAGTCATCGGAAACAACAAGCAGAAAGCCAACCTGATTGTGCTGGGAGCTGTGCCCAGGTACCGTCCTGCTTTTATTCATGCTTGTTAATAATGCACACTTTATGTCTTGGTACCCGTGTTTGAGGGTTCGAGGTATTGTAATTGTGCTTTCCATTATAGCCACTTGGTGCCTTTAGGACGACAGTTTGGTTTAAACCTCTCTGGTCTCTACATGTGAATATATAATGTGACACCATGACTGTTTTTCCACTGTTGTGTGTGTTTGGTGAGAGCGGGGTCCCTGTGCATAAGGCCACTTATGCATGCTCCCCCCACTTCCGCCCAGGTTGCTGTACCTGCTCCAGCAGAGCTCCTCCAGTGACATGTTGAGGACGGAGTGCGCCGTCGTCTTAGGCAGCCTGGCCATGGGCACTGAGAACAACATTAAGTCCCTGGTGGACTGTCACATCATCCCTGCACTGCTACAAGGTGTGCACGTGCACACACACACACACACACACACACACACACACACACACACACACAGAGCTAGTCTTTGTGTCAAGCTGTCATTTTAGGCTTTATTAGTCTTAGTCACGTCCATACTCATGTTACTCTAGCCAAGTTTCAGTTGACTAAAAGTCTGAGCATTTTAGCCTTATCTTAGTCAGCATTACCCATGACTAGTTTAGTCTAGTTTTAGTGAACGAACAGGATATTAGACGTTGTTCGTAAGGCCCGCCTTGATGAACGGTCTGACATTTTGCAAAACGATTTGCAGTGCGAAATTCTATTTATGTAGTACTATATTTAAAAATTTGAAATTAATAAAGTATTGCATCAGCACTTTGGACATTGAATTTCTATTTGAATAAATGTGCAGAAAAAGTTGTGCAACATCGATAATCTGACCTGAGAAAGTTAGCATTGGGTCCTATATTCAACAGACATTCAGAGATCTTCGCTGTATTTTCTCTCACTCATTAATACATAAACTCTTCTGATTTAAGCTCAGCCCTAACTGTTACCTTATAGGCTCAAGAACACTCTACATCCATCCCAGACACGGAAGACGCAGGGCTTTGGATCGACCTGTGCAGCACTAGTGGTCTCTGTATTGTCTGCAAGGCCTTGTGGGTGCGTGAGGGATCTGATTTTGTTACTGTGTTCCTGCAGGACTGCTGAGTCCTAATGTGAGCTTCATCGAGGCCTGTCTGCGCTGCCTGAGGACAGTGTTCATCAGTCCTGTCACGCCTGTACAACTCCTCTACAGTGTAAGGGACTGGGACACCCAACTTTTACCAAGCACCCAGTTGCACCTGTCAAGGCGGAGCAGTGTAAAAGTGGGAACTGTGCAAAATAGTATAGAACACATTCAGAAATGTGCAGCTTAAAAGGGATATATTTTGGAACATTGTTGTCAGTAAGATCAGTTAATGCACTAAACTGTAGGATATAAGTGATACATTTACATAATAAGATTTGATCACTGATATTACAAAAATAGGTACAGAACTTTTAGTATTTTTAGTATTTTAGAACTTTTTAGTATTTTAACTAAATTAATTTTTGTATTTAAATGTGATGTGCACTCTACTAAGCGTTACAAGATGATATTTTACATATGACAGCCATTTTGCAACATAATTAGATGAACCATAATCTGCAGAATATTAATATATGATATTCCCATATAGAATAAGTTTGTTTATATTTTAAAAGTATGGATATAATTTATTTTACATAATTTATAATACATAAACACAACATGTATTTTGGCTGTATCAGTATAAGCACCATACTTTGAATCCAGTATATGTTCGCAACTGTGACCTGTTCTTCTTTCTCTGTCTGCACCAGGACCTCACTGTGATCCCACACTTCATATGTCTGCTGAGTCAGTCCCTGCACACACAGGAATACATCACACAAATCTTCTCACACTGCTGCAAGGTAAGAGCTATACAATGATCTTATCTGAGTCAATTCCTTATCAGAAAAATGGAGGTGGGCATGACACCTGTACCTTCATCTTCATACATTATCACTGGATTTTTCGTTTTTCAGAAATCTAATCATTAAAAAAAAATAATATAATAAATCCATTTATTTATATTCACTCTTATTTGGTACAGTATTGCCAGACGTATTATGATAATCATATTCATAAGATAATTTTACCCTCTGATCAATAATTCCAAAAATCCCATAATGTAAGAAAATTGTCCCCCTTTGTTTTATGGCTATTAAGTTATTTAATTAGCACGACCAGCTGCAGATCTCTGCCTTTACTGTAGCATCACTAACAGTAAAGCTTTCTGTTGCTGTTGCAACGTGTAAATGATATTCTGGGCTGTTCAGTCGAGGGACTCACTGCACACAGGTGTAGGCGCTGTCCTGCCCAGAGGTGGTTTTGTAAGTAAAAGTTATATTCAGAGTACATTACGATATGTGTTATTGAAGCAGATTTTCTGAGCCATGTCAGAATACAAATTGCATGTGTATGATAATGTTTCTCAAAATACGATAATCTTTCAACATTTAGGATCTGGCAACACTGGTCCAGTACAACTCAGTGTTAATTTTCTATAGGAAAGTTGTACATACTGGATAGTGAATGCTTTGCACTGTTTTGTCTTGTAGACGCCAGATCATCAGACAGTTCTATTTAACCATGGTGCCATTCAGAATATTGCACCCCTTTTAAACTCTTCATCACCTAAGGTGGGTTCACACAGTTCACATTGAAAGTATAATGGGCAGATTTTCTATTTGGTGAATTTTTATCAGTTTTGGTATCCCCTCTCTTTCCCGTCACAGGTACGGATGCAGGCATTAAAGTGTTTCTCGGTTCTGGCCTATGAGAACACTCAGGTCTCTATGACACTGGTCAATGGTGAGAGGACTGTTTAGCGTTTTTTGTTATTTAATATAGCTGTGATGAGCGTGTCTGATAACACTGTGCCTTTATCTGTGTCTCAGTGCTGGTTGATGGAGAGCCACTCACTCAGGTATTTGTCAGAATGATGCAAAGGGACAAGCCCATAGAAATGCAACTCACTGCAGCGAAGTGGTGAGTATAATATTATTGAATTGAATAATGGCATTATATAATAAACTTTTAGGGTTCTACAGTTATATTGATGTTGTAACATATTCTAACTTATGACCTTATGACCACTCCTGTGACCATGTATTGCAAAATGCTCAGATCTTCCATTTGGTCATATGATGGTAGGAAATCTTAAACATTTAATGAAGTCAGCTTTGTTGCTGTTGTTGTTAATAAATGAAGTTGATTGATTTCAGTGATTTCTTTATATATATGTCTCTGATCACTCCTCTCCAGTTTAACGTATATGTGCCGAGCAGGAGCCATACGGACTGATGACAGCAGTATCGTTCTAAAGGTGTGTGTGTTTATTTGTATGTCATTTAGTAGGAAGTAATATTTACATTTATGCAGGATTTTCAAACGCCGTATTTGGCCGTTTTGAGAACCACTACCAAGTGAACTGGTGGAACTGAATGAAATTAATCTATTTTTTTCTTTTATCGATGCTGAGGCTTATTGATAGTTTATTTTTGCAAAAGCTCTTGCGACATTAATATTCAGAGAAAAGTTGAAAGCTTTGCATTATGTTGTAATATGTTTCATGTTTAATTATGCGCATTTGTAATTAAACATTATCATTACTTATTCACACATGCCATTTTTTCCAGGCTTTTTTACATTGCTTTTGTGTGTGTGTGTGTGTGTGTGTGTGTATATGTGTATGCTTATATGTATCCTTTTGTATATTTTCAATTCTAATAAATCTTATTTGCAGACCCTTCCATGCTTAGTCAGGATGTGCAGTAAAGACCGCCTCCTAGAGGAGCGAGTGGAGGGTGCAGAGACACTGGCCTTCCTGGTGGAGCCGGATGTGGACCTGCAACGGATCGCCAGCGTTACGGATCACCTGCTGGCCATGCTGGCTGACTACTTCAAATACCCCAGCTCAGTCAGCACCATTGCAGACATCAAGAGGGTGAGCTGGGCCGAGAGCATGAACAGTAAATGCTTTTAGGCTGCAGTCAGTCACAGAACATCTCATTTATGCTCCTTCTAGGTTAAATAATAAATCTTTCTCTGTGCAGTTGGACCATGACCTAAAGCACGCTCACGAACTAAGACAAGCAGCCTTCAGACTGTATGCCTCACTGGGCTCCAATGACGAGGACATCCGCAAAAAGGTGTGGGTACTTTGCATGTGTGTTACAAATTTTGCAACTACTTGTGCATGACGTTATTAAAGCCAATCATGACAGTACAACCAATTTTATAGCATCAATAAATAGCACTGCTTTTTAAAATGTGACTTATTATTCTTACATCAGTTTACTGGTTAAAAAATGTATTACATTTCATATTTATAGTAATTCATCAACCATACTCTTTTATTACTGTCTTCCAGCCAGTGAGGACTGAGTATACATTGTTTTGCCATATCTCATATTATGTTTATTATATGTGTTTATAGTTATATTATGTGGTTATGTATTATATATGCTAACAACTATGCATATTTGAGTTCATATCAGTGCATCTGTTTCCCCATCCAGATCACGGAGACAGAAAATATGATGGACCGAATCGTCAGTGGGCTGTCAGAATCGAGCATTAAAGTCCGCCTTGCAGCAGTCAGGTACGTTTTATTTCTTTATTTGGTGTTTTCAGTGTTTTCTTTTTCACACTCCTGCATCACACATGCTTCCCCTTTTCTGCACTCAGATGTCTTCACAGTTTATCTCGGTCGGTTCAGCAGCTAAGGACGAGTTTTCATGACCACGCTGTTTGGAAGCCTCTGATGAAGGTATGAGGACAGGTGAACTTTTATTTGGGACTAGAGTTGTAATTTTTAGTTTTAAATCACTGCGTAGTCCTGTGACCTGAAGTATGGAATCAGATTTGTGTCCTAATATCAAACAAGAATAAGATGTTGGAATTTTGGCGACATACTCTTTTGCTTACATCTCGCTCTTTTTCATTTTAACTTGTGAGACTTTCAATTTCACTGCTAGTTTTTTTTTTTTTTTTTCAGTTTTACTCCTGACTTTTTAGTCACTCCACCCCCTCTGCTTGAGGATTGGTTGCAGTTCTGGCACAGTTTTCTTGTGTGGGCGGGGCTTCGTCCTCATTGGCCAGCAGGTATTTGAGTGACAGCTCTGTTCCCTGGATCTCTTATCACCATGAGATGTGTGGGCTTCAACAACATGCAGAGCAGCAGCAGCTGTTAGATATCACACGTGGATCACATCATAATCAGTGTATTTGATCATTACTTACGATTGGTTAATTGTGAGCACTTGATTGTGCTCACAAATATCATTCCATATATGATCACAAATGGCTGTTGTGCGCACATCTCGCACAGCTCAGAGTAGTGATGGGAAGAACCTCATATTTTAGCCATACTTGGCAAATAGGATTTATCAACATACAAAGCATTCATATTTGCCAGGTAAGACTAATTATGATAAATGAGGCTACAGGTTTAAAATTAAGAAGCTTTCGGGAGCAGAGGCTGTCTGAAAGGAGCCAAACTTCCCATCACTAGATCAGAGGAACAGAGCTGTTGCTCAAATACCTGCTGGCCAATGAGGTGAAGCCCCACCCTCACGAGGGATCTGTGCCAGAAGTGCAACCAAATTCCCAGGCAGAGTGACTGAAAAGCTAGCAGTGAATTTGAAAGTCTCACAAGCAAAAATGAAAAAGTGTGAGATTTAAGCAAAAAAATTCAAACTTCTTATTTTACATTTGAATGTCTTGTTTTTGCTTTATATTAGGAAAATAGTTTCAAATTTTTGGCACAAATCTGATTCCATAACGAAGCGCAAGGTACGGCAAGTTTCACAGCTAACTCAATCAACAAATCAGGGTGATGCTGCATTAGTTAGTTTTATGTGTAGATTGCTTGCACTTGTGGACATATAAGGATAGACTAGAGGAGCTGCAGGTGTTTATGCAGCCCCTGTCCATTCTGACATTTTGGTATTCCTCAGTTGTTACAGAATGCTCCTGACGAAGTGCTCATCATGGCATCTTCCACACTGTGCAACTTACTGCTGGAGTTTTCACCAAGTAAGGAGGTGAGACCCTTGTGCAGTTGGTATGCATTGCTTTAGGAGACATTCATTCATTACTATTCTGACAAATATGATATCTGACATTGTTTTTTGGTTGTGTGTGTGTGTGTGTGTGTGTGTGTGTGTGCGCGTGCCTGTTTGTATGAATCCAGCCTATTCTGGAGTCTGGTGTGATTGAGTTACTGTGTAGTCTCACACAAAGTGACAGCCCTGCGCTGAGGGTAAACGGCATCTGGGCACTCATGGTAAGATCTCCTGGTGTAGCTTTTGTCCTCCTTACTTATGTCAATTTATAGCAGACTCTGTTTACATCTCACAATGTAATTTTTTTTTCTAATTTCAAAGCAAATTCAATTCTTAAAACAGACTTTCAAAGTTCAGTTTATAGATGTTATATTGAATAGTGCATCAGGCTTAATTAAAATATTCATACAATTGACCACATTTGAATTCTAGTGCTCATGTAAAACTGCACTCGTGTAGTATATTGGTATTGCTTAAACGTTATTTTAAAGAAGTTTTGCACATTTTTGGCACCCATTATACATTGAAATATTTGGTGCAATTGGTTTGTCTGAATGCTTATAACCTTCATAGAATTTTATTGTGGAAATTGGATTTAACAAGTGTGACTAGTTTTCTGTTTTCAAACTGCCAGTATGGCTTTTGTCATAACTTTATATTGACGTACCGAATAGTAAGGCACCACAAGTGCTACATACATTTCACACTTGTTCATAGTTCTGGCGATAAAGTAACTTGTGTTATCAAAATGTCCCACACACCACGTAGAGAATACACCTATCGCCATTTCTAGCCACTGCAGGACCATAGATTGGCTAAGTGAAATTTTAGGGGACTTTTAAATACAATCATGTTGGAATATGCCACTACCACTATCTGAACTTTATCCTCTCATTCATTGTGTAGCTGAAAAATAATAAATCAGACATTAAAACAATGACATTAAGTCTATAGAGAAAAAGGGCAAAACTGTATCCACAGTGCCATTGTTTTCAGAAAAGCAATGCAATATTTTTTTTCCAACTGTAGACTTTTGCTAGTAGAAGATTATTCATTTGTTTACATGCACTTACTTTTATTGTATGTTCTCTGTGTGCAGAACATGGCTTTTCAAGCAGATCAGAAGGTGAAGATGGAGATTGTGCGTTCGTTAGGGACTGATCATCTCTTCCGCCTGCTCTCAGATCCTGACCCCAACGTATTAATGAAGACCTTAGGGCTGTTACGTAACCTGCTGTCCACACGGCCGGTCAGTACCATAAAGCAAGTTCACATTCAGGCATAGACCTACATGTCACACATTTTGTACGTTATTATAGATTACATTTATTAGCAGTAATATTAGATTTATTAGATTTGATTTATTAATGCAGTATACATTATTCATATGCTATATTATACCATAGTATTATAATAATGTGCACAGACACAAATTCTTACTGCAGATGTTACATATCACTTATATACTATCTACATGTGCGGTTAAAATGAGGGATTCACTGATTGCAATTTTCTTGGTCTATTCCAATTTCTCTGGCCTATTCAGATTTTCAGTCAATTTTTATTTAACTCTTTCATTTCAACTCTTATTTAAAACTCTTTTAAATAATAATAGATGCAGTAAGTACAGAAACCAAGTGAAATTCACAAGAAAGGATGAGCTGCACCTTCCATAAATCTCTATAAAAAACACGAGAGAGAGAGAGAGAGAGAGAGCGAGAGAGAGAGACAGTGTCTGTGTGAAAGGTAGAATCATAGTTTGGCACATGTTCGGGGATGAGCAAGAGGTTGAATTCTTTAAGAGCACAAGAGACATTGAGAGATAGTAACACTACGGCTGTTGTGAAGTAGGCTCCGGTGTAAACCGGTTCATTGACTCGCACTACTCATTCCGAGTCATTCTAGCAAAAGATGATTTATATTTATAATGTGGTTTGATTGTGAGGGTGGCCCACAGTGAATGCTTTAACCACGCCTACAGTTTAAGCTGAACCCTGTGGCAAAATGCCTCTTTTACTAGATGTCTGATTTTACTGGTTTTTAAGTCGAGGCGCAAACTATCTGAATTCGATCCCTCTTATGCTGAATTTCAACTACGCCAGTGTGCTAAACTAACTTTATACTACGGAAGGAGTAACTATCGCTTGGCTCAATTTTAGTGTATCTGTATGCACGCTCATCTGTGATGCGGGTCTGCACGTGGCTGTGTGCAAGATCAGTTTGGAAATGGAAATATGTGTCACCGATCTGTCTGGTCCTGTTGAAGATTTTGATCGGTGTATACCTAGTTAGAAATCAAACACGTGTGAAGGACCACCGTGGTTTGCATTGTAGCAGCTCTTCAAAACAGATGGCTGCAAATATCAAATAAGAGAAGTAAGCTGTCTGGGTGCCCTTAGTACACTGTCAAAAATGTGGCCTGCAACGTTGCTACTTAGTGACTTTAGGGGGCGGTATATCAGCGGAAATCATTTTTATAGTGTGCATAAAATGAGAGGTCACCTTCTACTAGTCAGCATCTGTTTACTACATGCTACTTCACACTACAGCACAGCATACACATGGCCGAATAAAATAAATGTAGAATTTGCCTTAACTAACTAAAGAGATTTGCATGTTGTTGGAGTTGTGTTTAATGTGCCATTGATAATGCCACCGGCTAGAGAGGTGTGTATCAAGTTTTCATCTTCTGGAACCATGACACAAGGTCATTGACAATTGGAGAGGCGATTTCAATTCCGTATCACACATTGTTACGGTCCCAGATTTGTTTAAATCACAGGAGGATAATATGCTTGCGAGCCAGTTGCCTTGCCTCTACGTCTAATATACCTTATTTTTTTTAAACGATTACATGCTGCTGTGCCCCCATCAAACCTTCATAAGATATTATTTTGATTGTACATTTTTAGAAATGTTCTGGTAATATATTTTTATATATTACGTTTTTAGAAGCTTTGCACAAAATATTTTCTCACGTGCACTGTATCTATGTACAGGGAGTGCAGAATTATTAGGCAAGTTGTATTTTTGAGGAATAATTTTATTATTGAACAATAAAAAAAACATGTTCTCAATGAACCCAAAAAACTCATTAACATCAAAGCTGAATGTTTTTGGAAGTAGTTTTTAGTTTGTTTTTATTTTTAGCTATTTTAGGGGGATATCTGTGTGTGCAGGTGACTATGACTGTGCATAATTATTAGGCAACTTAACAAAAAACAAATATATACCCATTTCAATTATTTATTTTTACCAGTGAAACCAATATAACATCTCCACATTCACAAATATACATTTCTGACATTCAAAAACAAAACAAAAACAAACCAGTGACCAATATAGCCACCTTTATTTGCAAGGACACTCAAAAGCCTGCCATCCATGGATTCTGTCAGTGTTTTGATCTGTTCACCATCAACATTGCGTGCAGCAACAACCACAGCCTCCCAGACACTGTTCAGAGAGGTGTACTGTTTTCCCTCCTTGTAAATCTCACGTTTGATGATGGACCACAGGTTCTCAATGGGGTTCAGATCAGGTGAACAAGGAGGCCATGTCATTAGTTTTTCTTTTATACCCTTTCTTGCCAGCCACGCTGTGGAGTACTTGGACGCGTGTAATGGAGCATTGTCCTGCATGAAAATCATGTTTTTCTTGAAGGATGCAGACCACTGCTTGAAGAAGGTGTCTTCCAGAAACTGGCAGTAGGACTGGGAGTTGAGCTTGACTCCATCCTCAACCTGAAAAGACCCCACAAGCTCATCTTTGATGATACCATCCCAAACCAGTACTCCACCTCCACCTTGCTGGCGTCTGAGTCGGACTGGAGCTCTCTGCCCTTTACCAATCCAGCCACGGGCCCATCCATCTGGCCCATCAAGGCTCACTCTCATTTCATCAGTCCATAAAACCTTAGAAAAATCAGGCTTGAGATATTTCTTGGCCCAGTCTTGACGTGTCAGCTTGTGTGTCTTGTTCAGTGGTGGTCGTCTTTCAGCCTTTCTTATCTTGGCCATGTCTCTGAGTATTGCACACCATGTGCTTTTGGGCACTCCAGTGATGTTGCAGCTCTGAAATATGGCCAAACTGGTGGCAAGTGGCATCTTGGCAGCTGCTTGCTTGACTTTTCTCAGTTCATGGGCAGTTATTTTGCGCCTTGGTTTTTCCACACGCTTCTTGCGACCCTGTTGACTATTTTGAATGAAACGCTTGATTGTTCGATGATCACGCTTCAGAAGCTTTGCAATTTTAAGAGTGATGCATCCCTCTGCAAGATATCTCACTATTTTTTACTTTTCTGAGCCTGTCAAGTCCTTCTTTTGACCCATTTTGCCAAAGGAAAGGAAGTTGCCTAATAATTATGCACACCTGATATAGTGTGTTGATGTCATTAGACCACACCCCTTCTCATTACAGAGATGCACATCACCTAATATGCTTAATTGGTAGTAGGCTTTCGAGCCTATACAGCTTGGAGTAAGACAACATGCATGAAGAGGATGATGTGGACAAAATACTCATTTGCCTAATAATTCTGCACTCCCTGTATTGGTGTCATATGATGTAACAATAAAAGCTATTTGATTTTGATGATATTCTTACATTAACCTAAGGTTTTTACTAATGAAGTGTTTGTAAGGCCAGCAGCAGGCTTTTGTCAGACAGCTTTGGCAGTGCCATCAAGTTGGACAGATGAGTCTTGAACAGGAACACCCTCATACTGTTGATATGCATCTTTTGAGATGTGAATACACACAAGACACACACCTCCTCAGAACATGTACTCTGTGTGTGTGTGTGTGTGTGTGTGTGTGTGTGTCTCTCTCCAACAGCACATAGATCAGCTCATGGGCTCACATGGCAAGCAGATTATGCAGGCAGTCACACTCATCCTGGAGGGGGAGCACAGTATCGAGGTCAAAGACCAGGTCAGATTTGTATGTTTTTTTTCTTTTCTCTATAAAATAGTTTGTTTTGAGGCTGTTAGGTCATGCCATTTGTCTGTGGCTAAACTACCTGTGATGTGCTTTGCAGACGTTGTGCATCCTGGCCAACATCGCAGATGGCAACACAGCAAAGGAACTTATTATGACCAATGATGATATGCTGCAAAAGATTAAATACTATATGGTACAAATTCTTTCTATACACGTACACACACGCACTTTTTAGAACTGCCAGTAAGCACAGTAGCAGTGTAGACAATGTTTAACCAGTGTACTCCTCAGGATTTACGAAAAAAATATATAAAACAAGAACCACATGGTGTCTATATATTAATGACTAGCTAACTACTCTTTTTATTTGGTGTGTAAATATTTCTGGCTCCCAGAACATGATCTTCAATTACAATAAAGTTAATTTGAAGAAACTGAGGGTTACACATGCTACTTCTCATGCAACACATGTGCAAACATCATTAGACATTTGTGTTTTTGTTTATTTTTCCAAATCTTGGAATGCCCTTTGATACACACCAACAATATTATATATTAATAGCTTGGTCCTCAAAGTAGTATTTTGGTCTACTGAATTCTAATCTCAATATCTCACCTCTTTCAGGGGCACTCGCACGTAAAGCTGCAGCTGGCTGCCACCTTCTGTATCTCCAACCTCATCTGGAATGAGGAAGATGGTGAGTTTGCTGGCAGGAGGAGGAATTGGCATAATTGGTAGAAATCTCATTTAAAATTTTTCATTTTAAATATTTGATGAACATTTAGTCGATCCCCCACCGTCCAAAGGAAAATTTTCAGAAACCACTGGCTTTAGTAACTTAATACGTGTCTCGCTGTCCTGTCAGGTTCCCAGGAACGGCAGGACAAGTTGAGAGAGATGGGCTTTGTAGACATTCTTCATAAGCTTTCCCAGGCTACAGACCCCAACCTGTGTGACCGGTGACAACAAAATAAACACACACACACACACACACACTCTCTCTCCCTCTCTCCCTCTCTCTCTCTCTCTTTCTCTCTCTTTTCCAGACTTAAACAAGAGGAGCAACTAACAATAATGAGTTTCTCTCTGTGTCTCCCAGGGCAAAGACAGCCATGCAGCAGTACCTTGCGTGACAAGAGGGAAGCATCTCACTAGTGACTACTGGGAGGAGTCTTTCCATTGATTTTTGTGTTTTCTAAGCTGAAGCGGAAACTTTATTTTGAAACGGTTTGTTGCACGAGACACCTTCGAATTGCAGCCAAGACTTCCTGTGCCCTTGGAGTCGGCAGGGAGTGGAGCTTGCTTATATGAATATAAAGATGGTGGTGTGCTGCAGAAGCTTGGACTCCCAAATGGACAATAAATGGGACACTCACTGAAAGCTTAAGCTGTTGGACAGTGTAAGGCAGGGTCACTGGGAGAATAACTTCCTCCCTTGAGTTAAAATAGCTTATTATTTTATTGTTATGTTGAAGCTTTCTCAGAAGAAAGGAAAAAGGAGGTATGGATTCTATTTTGTGCATAGTTTTGTTGAACTTTTTTGTGGATACATACCTCGTAAATATATATAAACATATAAATATATTTTTTCGATTTTCAATCCATCACACTCCCTTTGGTTTTCTCTTTCCTGTGTGCTTCCTTTTCTCAGCAGTGTGTGTGTGACCAGGGCTGTGGTGAGAGAGGAGTGTATGTGTGTGTGTGTGGTTTCAGGCTCTAACCTAGACTTGACATGGATGTTTGAAATGCTTGGAACCTTTTGACATTCTAATTTATGCTGTTTTTTTTGGGGTTTGGATTTTTCCCCCCCTTGATCTGTCTGAACACCCACGTTCACTACACACCTCTGGCAATACAATGTTTTGAAGCTCTGCTGGAGTGAATGTCTCACTTAAATATATACGCAGTGCTGTATGGTGGAGTTGGCCAGTGGTTGTGTGTCTTTTGTCTCAAGGGTGGGGGGTGGGGGGGAGTCATGATGGCAAAACAGCTACTTGACTAAAACACTTTTCAGTAAGGGAGTGGAAGGGACAAATTATTTTTTATTCAAGCTAATTATTTATAGACTGACATCCTGTTAATATATTTATATTTTTGGTGCCATTATATTTCCTTGGTTACATAACGCATCCTCAGCAATTTTTAGAATTTGTTCCAACTGTATCCAGCTTCAGTTTCCTATGTCTACAAGAAAGAAAAATCCAATTTAACATCCAGGAATTTGATCTCTATGGAAAATGCATTTTCAACAGTAATAAGTCACATTCATTCTTGTTCCTCTGTTTTGCAAAGTTCTACCGATCTGTTTTAGCCATACTGTGTATAAAAATAAGCTCTTCATCTCCTGCAAGTTCAGTGTTCGTAAATTCATTTCATAATTCAGTTTACACATTTCCCCAGTCTCTACTGATTGACATTATTAAAATAAATTTTTTGGCTTTATAACAAAAGGTTGAATTATTTTTCTTTTGTAAATGGCTATATTAATATTTAATGCCTTAAATCAAAAGGAACATTCCAGAAGGTTCTGGACACATTCAGTGTTTAAATCTGATATTTTGATGTCATATTGTCATTACTTTAATGGGAGCTTTTTTAAGTTTGTTTTGTTAGGGACCAAGAAAAATTTTGAAAAACTACTGGTTGTGGTTATGAATATGTTATAGTAAGAATTTTGTAACAGTTATTTTTGATTCTATTTAGTTCAGTTCTTTCCAACCCTTCTCTGTGCAGTGCTGCTCATTTCGTATTTTATGAATGTATCTGAGATGCATTTCATCTTGTTAGAATGTCTCATTTCATTTAAGCATTGTGAAATTGATGTTATTTACAGTTTATTTATTGCTTCTAATTACCCTTTTAACATGAACTCTTATTGGTCTTTTTATATTTATAATCCAAAGAATTCAGGTCCTATTAATATATGCAGGTATAAAGAAAACCGAAGTTGGCCTAGAATTGTTCCCTGCGGGACTCCGTGTTACATGTGTCTACAGCGCAGATGTAAGCAACAAAAGCTGTAATTTCATCCAAAGTAATAAACAGATACTGTGTATTTTGTGGCAAGTCAAAGGACGCTAGTACCAAAAACATAATTTTAAAACACTTTTGCAGTGTTTGTTTTGCATGTGATTTTTTGCAAAGTTTGACCTTTTCAGATATTTTTCCAGATGGGATTTTTTTAAAAGTTGTTTTTAAGAAATTAGTTGTTTAATATATAATGCTTTTAAAATCATCTTTTTAATTAAACACTAGAACACAAGGGCACTAGAACACAAATAGGCTGTTTGGATGACCACTTTAGGAATTTCATGCCACTTTGGTGTTAAGGCTTTAAACTACAATACTGTGCAAACGTTTTAGACAATGAGCAAACAAAATGAAAATGTAAACCAAATCATTATTGGGTGTTACTATCCTTTGCCTTCAAACATGCAGGCAAATCAGTTATACCAAACAGGTGCAAATGATAGTCAGTTTTACATACAGTCTGAAACAGTGTGTTCAAGCTCAAGCACCAAGAAGTGGGCCACCCATAGAAGTCTGGCCAGCAGCATTGTTATATGTAGGCCGTGAACGTAACGGCTCTTGGAGCTCACTCCTGCCTGTGAGCCAGAGTCAGCGGGGCGGTGCTACAGTATGCGCTCAACTTGGCCTTTAAGTCTTAAGTCGTTTTGCTCTGGTGAGGTTTGTATACTATTTGACAATTTCAAGACTTTTATATATTTTTTTTGTAAAAGTCTTGCAGTGAAATCAAATGGGGTGGTAGTAGCCTAGAGGGCAACACACTCGCCTATGAACCAGAAGGCCCAGGTTCAAATCCCACTTAATACAATTGTGGCCCTGAGCAAGACACTTAACCCTGAGTGTCTCCAGGGGGACTGTCCCTGTAACTACTGATTGTAAGTCGCTCTGGATAAGGGCGTCTGGTAAATGCTGTAAATGTATCCTGAAGTGGTCTGTTTTGGCTGTGCATAGTTAAAGAAATTAAGTTATAAGAATAATTAATGATAAAACAAGGCTAATAAAAATGCGACTGGTTGCAACATTTTGCAATGGCGGCTAAAATAGAAGAAAAAATTCTTTGTATTTTGTTTTGTGATGTTGTCTAAAAAATTTTTTTTCAAATTGAGAAGTTTTTTTTGTAACTTACAATGTGTTATTCTGTACCTTGTTATAAGCCATATAATTAATAAACATTTAATATAATGTAAATTATATTAAATGTTTAGATTAAAAAATCTGAAGTCACTTGGGAGCCAAAAGAGCCGGAACTCCTGACGCTAAAACATCATAGAGAACAAGGCTTGTGAAGAGTCAGCAGGATTAGAGAAATCTTACCGGCACTGAAGAAATGTGGTTAGTTCTCCTAGATCAACACACCTTTTCCTTCAGAAACTGAATGTATACCTAAAAGATTTGAAGGCAAGGGCTGGTCAGAGCAAATGGCGATTTGATGGTTCATTCACTGCGTTTTGTTCATTGATGAAAAGCATTCTTAGTTTCTAGCATATTGTCCACACCTGCCTACAACACGGTACTGTGTTTTATGTTACAATTATTATTTAACTTTGCCAATGTAACACACTGCTTTTCATGGCTAATTTCATTTAACATGTTCTTGGTTAAATACCAAGAGTCTTTGTTTTTTTAATGCTTTCCTGTTATTTCTACTTTTCTGACCAGAAAAGGTGTGTGTGTGTGTGTGTGTGTGTGTGTGTGTGTGTGTGTGTGTGAGTGAGTGATATATCAGCATCTTTTCATCCACAAATTTCAGTGACACACTATAGGATGTCTGAGGTCTGTTGATGGCAGGTGATATTGAACAGACGTCTAATCTAACTACTAGTTTGATAAATTGTGTTCCCACCTAGAAATAAGACTGATTTTGACCATCTTGTTTCACTACTGCTACACACACATATGCACACACACTTCACAGATCGCAGTGTTCTATAGATTCAGCGTGGCACAATACTCAAACTCTTATAAAACAGCGTTTTCATCTTTTATTGTTAGTCTTGTACATTTTTCAGATAAAGATCATAGCAGTTTATAATAAAATACATCTGTATCCCGTTGACTGTATGGTCTTGTGCCCAGCCCCCTCCCCTGTAATAATAAGCAGGCACAGTCCTCATGCATTGGATGGAACATGCAAGCATCTCCAACCCCGCTCCCATAGAAACCCTTTTCTCCTCACCTTTACCGTTAACCAAAGGAACTATATTCTTTCATGAGTGTTCTCTGCTACTTAACGTTTATGCCAATAACTTGGTAAGTGAACACTTCTAGTGTATTTAAGAAGAGTTAATAATATGTCCTAATCCCACTGAAAAAGGTCCTTTCTTTAAAGAGGGTAAACCTGATAATAAAGATCTTCTAGTGTCCCGCATTGATATCGATGGGCTTTTCTTTTATCCCCTCATGATCAGTGATGAATAAAACCTGATTTGAACTTGTAAAAGAGTTGCTATAAAATGTCTTTATGTATTATTTAATCATCGGATTTGTATTGGCACCCTTCCACAAATCCCTGATATGTAAAGCATCTGGGACATGGTCACATGACCAAAGGAAACGTCACTTCTGGTAAATGACACTAGCAGTATCTAGCATGTGAAAAGCCATTCAGATTTACATAAAGAGCATTAAGACATCCATAATACACTATCAGAGCTAAATTAAACTGAACCATGTTGGGGGGGGGGTGACGTTGAATGCTTCAGTACTGCAGTGTGTCAATAATGGCTGGAGAACTGGTGAAAACCACTGGACAATGGACAATGGACAATATACAAGTTAGCCAGGGATACATGTCCAAACACTAGGAGGGTCGTGGTTTGCCTGATATGACCTGAAATCACTTTTGATGTTCTTTTCCGATTTCCAATTTTTAATAAGCTGACAAGACAGACTAACTAGTAAAACTAAGCAGGTTACTTCTACTGGCATCGAAAATAACAAATTTTGAAACGTGAGCAGTGGTCATTTCAGGCTATTTTTAATTTTCCAGATCAACATGCCTCATTTTAATTTTGAATATGCAGCATTCAGGCAGTAAAAGGTCAGCAAATTACATAATTAAAACTGCAACACATGCAAGCTTCAAAATTCAGGACATGCAAGATCCAGTCTGGGTGTACCAGGATAATAGTTTCAGACTAACCCACCTGTTTCATGGAAATTTGATCATAAAAACCGTGGAAAGGTTCGGAGTGAAGGAATAGAGAGCTTATCTTCTCTCGTCACTTTGTGTGTGTTGTGTGTGTGTGTGCTTTTTGAACATTTAGGAAAGACCTAGTAGGGTTGCCACATATCCCTCAAATTGTGCAAAGTGACAGTTAAATTGTAATCTGGTTTATAATAAACACTGGTGAGGAGTGGTCCCGCATTTCCGAACTGTGGTGAACGCAGCATCATCCCGTCCGTATTTTACACTGAAAACCACCATCATTTTTGGGGTGTAAGATGCTAGGACACTTCTGGTGAGCCAAAAGATAAAAAAAGGAACCAAACACATACGTCACAATTCTTTAAATTGTTTTAAGTTATGGAGGCTTTCTTTATGCACCTTAAGATTTGATATAAAGAATCGTATTTCATTACCAATTGGTGTTTATAACGTAAATGTTATATATGTCATTTTTACAGTGGAAATAAAGTAATTCATCTCTAATCACAATAATAATCATAATATGTATTTTTTCTGGGTCTAAAAACATAATTTGTTGGAACAACGCAAGAATATCAATATGATGATCGAGGTGCCAGAAATAAGTGTGTTGCTATTATAATGAGAACAATTTGCATTTATTTTTTTTTGTTCAAACTATGGCCATAACTTGCACAAGGTTGCCAGCTTTGGTCGGGGAGCTTTTCTTTTTTTGAGACACCATGCCTCCACATGCATACACACTAATTTGTATGGAATTATATCTATGTAACTAAATTAATTGAAATGATTTTGTAGCCTTTGGTCTATCTACTAACCTTTTTGCTGTGACGATGGATAACAGATCACAAATACGTAGTGGACAGTTTTTTTCAATACATTGCCTGTTTCATAAGACATGAAATACTGTATATGAAGTGTTGGAATTTGGAGTTATTTATATTTATTTAAAATATTTAAATGTAAATCCCAAGTCCGCTCAGTTATTTCTCACAGTGTTTCAGGAACCGTAGGGAAAGTTAGATAGATAATCCATTTTACCACTTTTACAGACACATAAAAAGAGGCTGCTGTATGAAAATCTAATAAATCATTTCTGGTTTCGTTTTTGGATTACAGTCGTCCCAAAATATTCGTTCTTTTTAAAATCCTTGTTCTTGTCCTTAACCAACAACATCCTAGTTTAGTTAAATGATCAACAGCACATGTGAGTGAACGCAATTAAAAAACGGAGACTGCCAGGATTGACGTGGTTGAGATGGCAACCCTGTCAGCATTACTTTTCTAAAATTCCATTCACAATTTCCAGAGGGAAACAAAAAAGCAAAGTCAGACCTACGTTTTCCCAATAAACCAATAATAAAAGCACCCAATTCCCACATGATGGATCCTACACGATATGAATGGCCTATTTATGATGATTATACACTAATTGTTCTTAGTTGAACATTTTGGAGGAGATTTTGAACCAAGGGAAGGTAGGGGTGGCTGAACCGAGGAGAAGAAGGCACCCACGGCAACATGGCTAAAGCTCAGGTTCTGTGTGTGTTCGTTTCCTGGCCTCCTTGGATATTCTGTGTGCCTGGGACCCAAGTCAAGCTCATTCTGCCAAGCTGGTGTAATTTTTTTTTTGTGAAGATGACTTTTACTCCATTTTCGTTTGTTCCCTTGCATCTTTGTTGATTGTCTAGATACACTGTAAGAGGGCCAAAGCCGACATGAAAGTGTTTTGGGGCGTCTCATGGGGTAATACCACAAGGCCAGTGGCAAAAAAACCAAAACATTTAGCAATATTTCAAGCATTGAAAACGTTTCTGTAAACAATACAGCAGATCACTGCAGATTAGTTTATTGTACATTCTCCCCAAAATTCATGGCTTTGGGACAAGATCTGTTTGATACGTAAGATGAACCTAAAGTGCTATGGGAACTGCAAAGTATCCGTTGAAGGATCTTTACGTTTCACTGTCCGTTAATTAGATATTTTTGTGAGGTGCATTTGTGATCAACAATTCATGAACAGAAAACAAAATTATTGTCTGCCAACCCATGTAACCATGTAAGTCTTTTCATCCGTAGTGGTCGCTGTGGATAGTGGCAAGTGATCCATTTCTCTCATGTTGAGAGGTTCGTTTAAGCTACAGCAATGTGCTTCCATGTTGATATCGGCATCAGTATTACTGACTGGAGCCACCATCCATTTCTGTGCTGTAGCGATGGGGGCAGGGTGGTGGAGGTGCTACAGGATTCGTAAGATCCATTGGAATGAGTGCCTTTGTGAGCTGCTAATCCCATGTGCCTTGTGGGTTTAAGGTTGCCATCATGACTCCAGAAGCTCCTTCTCCTGCCTAGCTGGCTACTCCTGTGTGCAGTGGCTGTGTTGGGTGTGGGTCCTCTGGCCTTCACCCGCCCCCCACTCCTGGAGCTCCAGCTCCAGCGGCGTCGATTGGAAGCGGGTGGGGGTGGCTGTAGAAGCAGGAGGACCCTGTTGGGGCCAGGCTGGGCCCTCGCCTCTCAGAGAGTCCAGAGAACAGGGCGAGAGTGGGGAGGGGTGGGGCCCGAAGGAAAGAGGGATCTGAGGCGTCGAGGAGCCCAGCCGGTGGTCACCAGGGGAGCTGCTGAGTGAGGGCGGGGCAGAACAGTGAGATGGTGGTGGAGCAGATGTGTCCAGCGAGAGCTGGGCTGGAAGGAGGAGCTTTCCCTGATTGAGGGTGGAGCTTGTGGGGCGGGAGAGATGGGGACCCTGGCACGAGGAAAGAGAGGGCGAGGGTGAACGGGACGAGGAGAATGAAAAAGAGAGGGAAGGTGAAGGGGTGCAGGAGGCCAGAGGGGGTGGTCGGCATGGACGTTCCAGCTGGGACTGGCGGGGAAAGCTGGGATTGTCACCCAGGGAGACAGAAGATGTCTGCTGGCCTCCTACCCCCTCCAGGTGTGCCATCTTAGGGGACTGCAGGCTGGCGTGTAGGGGGTCTTTGGCAGGAGAACAGCAGCAGCCTGACGTGGGGGAATGTGGCATGGCTGCCAGCCGCTGTGGGGGTGGTGGGGTGTTGGGAATTAGGCAGCCGGGGAGACCCACTACGCCAGGGTCCGCACTGTCCAGCAGGGAACAGTGGGACTGGTGCGGAGAGCAGGGCGGCGCCGGCGGAGGAGCGGGGTTGCTGGGGGGTGCGGTGAGCAGCAGTGGGCGGAGCAGTCGTGTCATTTCCTGGAGTTCCCGGCTCAGCTGAGATACCTGCTGCGACAGACTGTTCATCTGTAGGGGTTCGAGGGATGAAGAAACAAACATCACTTTCCAACATTCTTGTTACATTCATTTGTTTAAATTTATTTCGATCTCGTCAGTTTTTATCTCAGGATATCTCCTGTGTAATCAGTAGGAAAGTGAAAGTGACCCTTGGTGAGCAGTGGGCGGCCATGACAGGCGCCCGGGGAGCAGTGTGTGGGGACGGTGCTTTGCTCAGTGGCACCTTGGCAGATCGGGATTCAAACCAGCAACCTTCAGATTACGGGGCCGCTTCCTTAACCGCTAGGCCACCACTGCCCCAGATTTCAGTAATATTGGAAATTTGCCCTTTAATCCTTTTGGCATGGAGGCAATTTTTCACCACTACATTAGTGTCATTTCTACTGTGTCACAGTAAACAAGCATCAGAGCAGCTTTTCAATCAGGAACTCAATCAGCAGCATGAACAGCAAACGTCCGTTTGTCCCCGGGGCCCCGTGTAAATGGCAGGTTATAGCAGGTGGGTTTTTCATTGCTCACCTCCTCGCTTAGCTTACTGATACTGTGCCGGGTGTCCAGCTGTTCCTGGCTCACTAAACACATGGGGGAACAGAGACAGAGTCAGTCTGGGGGTCATGTGATTCAAGTTTCACAATCTTGAAAAAATAATGAGGAAACAGAATAATCCTTTTGTCAGCTGGCTTTCTGTACGAGGTCAGATATTATCTCTGCAAACCGCATTTGACGTGGGTTCGTTGGTAGAGATTGTGTGTGTGTGTGTGTGTGTGTGTGTGTAACAGTAAGGGAGAGAACACACCCAGAGCTGGTCTCATCGGGGAGCTGCTTTGAGGGACAGCCGGGCTGAACTCAAACCTCTGGGCAGAATGGCTATTGTTCTCTGTCTCAATGCCGTCCACAAACCTGTAGAGAGAAAACCAGAGAGGGACACAAGAATGTCACACTCACACAAAAGGAACTAATTACATCATTCAGTTGACCCCCGCTCTGAAACTAGCCCTGAACAAAACCTCTGAAAGTCCACAAAGCAGGCAATGGCCAAACAATCGATCTTGTACACCATTTTGATGACCCGATAACACGTTTTTTTTTCAGTCAGACAGCTTCATGTAGGGCCGCTTCCTTTTATACCTCGTATTTAAATGCGCTGTTTTATGACACTGGTCCCAAACACTGACCTTAGCTAAGACACCGTAACAGTACAATTATGGTGAGGTATAATAAATAAAAACCTTTTTAACTGGCTGTCTTCAACCCACTGAAACCTCAGGAGTCAAGACTATTCAACAACTCAGTACATCTTATGGACTATGCCATGCATAACCTTATGCATATAAGCCCCTCTAAATACACTGAATAATTACGGCTCACTAGTTACACTATACGCACTATACTGATTCACACCATTGGACTCGAATTCATGTTCCGATCGCTTCCGCGGCCACAGGTGCGTAAAATGGCACCCAGGCATTAACAAGCTATTCAGGAGCTCAATGGATGCCAGCGTGGTACTGTGACAGGATGCCACCTGTCCATTAGGGAAATGTCCTCGTGCAAAGTAATCCACGGTCAACTGGCGTTATGACATGTGGAAGTCGAAGCAACTGGGAACGGCAGCAACTCAGCCATAAAAGTGGTGGGCCACGTAAAACCATAGAGCACGTGCTGAGGCCAGCTTTCTGCAGGGTCAAATCAGGTCCTATGCTAATATTGGATCATTAAGTGATTTGGATTCATTATTTGGAGGACTCTTGAAACATTAACGCTAGACTTTGACCATTGCTGCCCCATTGACAATTAAATGTAAAATGAATTTGAATGTATTTCAAGCACCACTAAGCTGCAAACCTGATTATTATCTAATCAAGATTTAATTATCACATCTTTGAACAAGTAGATCTGTCAAACAATTGAAAATGAATACATGTTTCTTTCTTTACAGTTACCCCTGCTTTCTAAACTTTTATAAAAATTAAATATTCTCATTTTGTCTCATGCTGTCTGAGTCCTAGTTATGAGTTCCATTTGTGTGGAATATTGGTGCAGGAATATTTCCAGACCTAGTCAACCACCTCTGTTGATTTAGAGTTATATTCCACGTGTGATATATATACACACACACACACACACACACACACACACACACACACACACACACACACACACCAGACTCCTGGTATATAAATATATACAAACACACATATATTCTGTTCTATTCCTTAATAAAGAGATGTTCCTGTTGAGCACTTGTGCCTTAGTGTGACATAAGGAACAACGAGCTGGGAGGTGAGGATACACTCTCTCTCCTACGTCAGTGACTGGGTGCTAAACGATGCCTGGGAGAACTGTCTGGTGTCTTAAATTTACATTTGCAGCATTTATCAGACGTCCTTATCCAGAGCGACTTACAATCAGTATTTACAGGGACAGTCCCCCCCTGGAGACACTTAGGGTTAAGTGTCTTGCTCAGGGACACAATGGTAGTAAGTGGGATTTGAACCTGGGTCTTCTGGTTCACAGGCGAGTGTGTTACCCACTAGGCTACTACCACCCTGGAAAAAAGCCACTGATTTCTGGAAGGTGCTGCTCAGGTCAAGTCCTCTCCAGCCAGCTACTACACAATACAGGTAGATGGCGCCATAGACAATCTGTTTAAACTCACTCACTCAAAATCCGTAACTGCACAAATCACTCGTTCACAACTTTGGCAATTCAGAGTCACTGATTGCCAGGCGTGCATGGCTCTGGGACAAAACCGGAGAACCCAGAGGAAACCCGTGCCACACACATTTCTTGGGGGAGGGGGGTTCTAATATTTGGGCCAGTGCATAATTTTATGAATTCAACAGACTGTAACCAGTTACAGTATATCAGCACATTCTGACACTGCAAAACCAAGCCGTCTTATTTGGCAGTACTACTGCGGAGCAGTGGAGCAGAGAACTCAGATAAACCAAGCTCAAGAAAATAAATCAAGTACCTTAACCAAAGAGCCACATTTATTAATAAAGGAAATACGCCCACACGGCATGCTCATTCACAGGTTTCGTTCTTTTTCCCATTAAGAAGCACACACACAATTCAGAAGTCAGAACATATGTACACAAGTATCCTGTGAACTGTCAGTGAGCAGGAATGTAACCTCATCCCAATCCCAAACATATTAAAACTATCTCCGGCAGAAACGGAAATGCATAGTGAGTTTATTATATTAAACCACCGCCACCTCTCCCATAGGCTACTGTCCCCCATAGTGCACGTATCGTTTTGGCCTTCTCATTTTTCACTTGTCTTGTTAAAGCACATCAATGAAATATCTTAATCTGACTTTATGGGGATTTTGCTTTACAGGTACGAACAGTTTCGGTTATTGTCATTTCCATGGGAATATTAAGGTTTTGTGTGATTTCATTAGGGGGGCTAATAATTCTGACCTTAAGTGTATGTGAAGCGGGTGAGTGTATAATACCTGGGACTAAGTTCGGGCGGGGCGCTGCTGAAGTTGACGACCGGAAGCTGCAGGGTGGCGGGTCGGGCGTGGTCGGATGGAGGCCGGAAGGGCCTGGGGGGCAGCAGAGGGGAGCGCAGGGGCGAGCTGAGCGCCCGTGTCAGGTGCAGAGGGGACCGTGACGCTCGGGAGGCCGTGTGCTGCTCTTCGTCCCCCTCCTCATCCTCGCGAATGGAGGGCAGCTTCTTCACCAGTCCGCCATTACTTTCCCAGTCTGCCTGCGAGGGGTAAAATAGGGTAAAACCGGCAGATTATCACATGAGCGCATGTTGCGGTTCAATCCAGAACGAATGGGTTATTGGATGCAGTGTTAAAGTTTGTCCAGCAAGAGGCATGATGTACTAACTGTATGCAACGTCTCCTTTCTTTCTCTATGAACGCACAAAGAGACACTTACACACTTCACGTGTTGAACTAACCACCTCAAAATAGCTATTATTATGTTTGCCACAACCCCTGATTGAATAATTATAGATTTAATTAAATGACTGTTCAGGCAATGATTTTGCCAGCCAGCAAACACAAACCTGAATAAATTTACATTATGACATGAATCTCTGAGACGCAAAATGTGGAGAATAAGTTCCCGAAATGGCCGTAATAAGGATGCAAAATCACTAGATGGTTAATCCGGCAAGGACTGTGACTGCCACCCATCGCCATAGCAACCGCTGCACCCCACAGACATTTTAGCATCCCGCGTTTCTCAATTAGGATACTGTGAAAATAAGACGGTTTGCTATGTTACACGGGGAAGGGTGATAGGGAAAGACAATATATGCAAGACATGTTTCGCTTTGTTACTGTCACTGCGCGTTACAGCTTGTGTCACTCAGACCTGGCATCCGTGGACAGATGCAACCAGATGGTACATAAATGTATGGAATATAATATATGCTGGATATTATGTTTAGAATATACTGTATGCCATATTTCATCTGAATGGATATATCTATCCATCTACATGTTATATATCTAGACCTAGATGTGCTTGTGGTCTTAAAATGACTTAAAATGATATATAAACATATTTGCATATATGCAAATCTGCATGTAATTGGCAATGTGTAGAATATATACATATGGGGGTTGCATGTGGGCAGCGCCTTTGTTCACGAGCTGGCATCCACCACTCACTTTGCCGAGTTTCGTGACACTGCATGAGACTGGTGCAATTTGAATCCGGAGAAGATGTAGGAGGAGAGGAGGAGAGGAGACAAATCATGACATCCTCATCCATATCGTGACCTAGAGGATGTCCCTTCCCTCCCTTCCCCACCACGCTCTCTTTCAATTCCTTTCAATCTGAAGAGGCTTCACAAGCGTGACCACATTCATTTGCAGCGAGCTCAGGCCATGTTAAATCCCAGTGGAGGAATTTATTAGCCATACATTTCATTTCAGTGTGATGGTTCCTTTGAATCCCTTGTTTTTATTGACATATGTAAAAAAAAAAAAAAAACCTACAACCCCCTCCATCCTCTTCTGCTCACACTTTCTGTCTGTAGCCTTGACTTGTCTCCTTACAGCAGTGGTGTATTTTTAGCTCACACTTTCCAATCTTAGCATCACGAACCCCAGTGGCAAGGAGGGGCTGGCTGGTTTGAACAGTGTGTGTGTGTGTGTGTGTGTGTGTGTGCATTTCTCAACAGAGCTCATCAACTTTGGTCTTGTGGGTCCTACACGTGTATTTGGACGAGCTGCCGCACAAACTGCATTCAAAATTCATAGTTGCCAAGAATAAAAAGCACCAAAAGAGCCCCCCCCCCTTCTCTTTCCTCACTGTCTGTCTTCTCTAATCACTGCGCCACAAACTGCATTGATTACTGAGAGCGGGAGACCCTCTAGATGCAGAAGTGAAGGCCGCGGGTCATCAGCGGCCGCACGAACTCGTCCAATTTCCCCGCAGGAGTTCCGACGTGAATCTTATCTCCCGCCTCAAGCCTTTTCACAATCATGCCTTCTTTTTTTGTTCCGTTTTTTTTTTTCACCGTCTCACTGCGGCGTGCCTATCATTCTGCCGATCGTCTGAGAGATGGAGCGATGGAGTGTTCCAGCCCAGTGGAGTCGGCACTGCAGAAAGAGGATTCTCCCCCTCCCTCCCTCGTTTCTATTTATATCCGCCAGGATCCAATCTTAGCCAAGGGGCGCAGGGGACACAGGCGGAGAGGGAGAACCCTGACACCCCCCCTGCTATTCTTAGCAACACTGCACCACTCCCTGCAGCAGCCTGCTGCTATTTTCTGCCTGTTTGTGTTCTAGCCGGCACGTTCCGTGTGCGAGTGTGTGTGTGTGGGGGGGTATACGTGTGCGGAATTTCAAGCCTGTTTTTCCTTCGCTTAAGCAGCAGACAATCGTCTTTGCTGCCTGATACACAATAGTCGGATAGCACAAAATCTATAGTATTAGTTATATAGAATATGTCAATACCGCTTTAATGAAAAGAGTCAATTGATTAAGTAACATGGATGAGTGTCGGTTTGGCTGTTCTGGTTGATGGCACTGATCCTATTGTGTTCTGGCCAAGGAACAGTTTTTCCAGCAGGTCCCACAGATACTCAACCAGGGGAATTCAGTGGCCATGTCAGCGCATTGGATACTAAATGCCATGTTCCTCAGACGGGCAGGGCACATTTTCCTGCTGAAAAGAGGGTACGGCCATCCGGGATCAGGACGGATTTGGTTAGCAACAATGTCCAACAATGTCCAGCAGCACAACCCCTGCTCTCATAGAGCATCCTGCATCAATGCCCACATGATAAAAAAAAAATCATTGCTCTATTGTCCAGTGAAAGTGAAGTGATTGTGATACACGGCACAGCACATGGTGCTCAGAACGAAATGTGTCCTCTGTATTTAACCATCGCCCTTGGTGAGCAGTGGGCAGCCATGACAGGCACCCGGGGAGCAGTGTGTGGGGACGGTGCTTTGCTCAGTGGCACTTCAGTGGCAACCAGTCAAGTCAATCGGATCCTTACAATAGTGCCGGTTCCAACTGATTCATTACCTGTACCATTGAAGATAATGAGTGTTTTTCATTTCACTAGTCAATGGCTTTAAAGTTGCAAATGATTTAAATACACATACAGAAAAAGGTAAAGTGTTCAGAATATAAAGAGGATGAATTACTAAAAAAAATGAATAATTGACTATGATTCTTGTAACATGTTGGCCACTGATTTATGATGAATTAAAGTAATGAAAGTACTGCATGATTAGTTTGTCCACTTGAGATGCTTTTCAGTGCTCGGAAAGAAACAAATATAGATGGGAAACGTGGCCCTACTCTCAGTTAATGTTTAGAATTTTTCCAGAGCTCCATAATCGCATCCAAAAACAACTGCATTAAACATATATGAAAGATCTTGAGAAGGAGCTCACGTCAGCACCGCTGCCCTCTCGCAGGTTGTAGGTGAGGTCATGCTGGATCTCGCTGATGAACTTCTGGGCGTACTCTGGGTAGAGGCGCAGCACCTCCCGCAGGCCCTTCAGGCTGATGTACTGCAGGTCGCAGTAGGTCAGCGCCTTCACGTTAGCGTTGGTCTTGATCACCTGCTCCTTTGTCAGAGAGTCCGAGCCAATCAGATCCCCCTTACCTAAAAAGAGACACAAATCGCAGCATCGGTCAGGGCACTGCCATATGTATACATGTATATGGCTACATCAGGTCTGATCGCTTTTGATTACTGAGTAAGGGCTGCAGCACTCCTCTTTTCAGGATTTAGTGAAATGCAAAAGACAAAAATAGTCTGTGTTCCAATTATCTAGTAAATGGACTGCAAGCCATATTCAGCCAAGTAAGTAAGCTTAAGTAAGATTACAAAGCACAGGGTAATGAAAATGCTTGATTTAAAGGGCACTGTGAACTGTGATTAAAGTCGAGCACCCTCCTTGCGGGTTGGTATGTGCCATCTTACAATAGAGGTAATCACAAAACACTCAATACTGGGAGAAACAATAACTTTTTTAAAGGGAGAGGACGCTTCTTTTCTTCTTTTGAGACTTAGATTGGAAAATTTCATTAAACTGTGTCATTTACATTTACGGCATTTATCAGATGCCCTTATCCAGAGCGACTTAAAATCAGTAGTTACAGGGACAGTCCCCCCTGGAGCAACTTAAGTGTCTTGCTCAGGGACACAATGTTAGTAAGTGGGATTTGAACCTGGGTCTTCTGGTTCATAGGTGAGTGTGTTACCCACTAGGCTACTACCAACCTACAAATGTGGTGGAAAATAGAAAATGGAAAATAATTCAAACTATTATCAGGTAAATTTTTTTTGAGCCTCATCACACAGGGAACACCCCTCAGCAAAATCACATCATCTGGCTGTAACTAACTGGGGCACAATTAGGGGCAGTGGTGGCCTAGCAGTTAAGGAAACAACCTCGTAATCGGAAGGTTGCCAGTTCGAATCCCGATCCGCCGAGGTGCCACTGAGCAAAGCACCGTCCCCACACACTGCTCCCCGGGTGCCTGTCATGGCTGCCCACTGCTCACCAAGGGTGATGGTTAAAAGCAGAGGACACATTTCGTTGTGTCACCATGTGCTGCAGTGTTTCGCAATGACAATCACTTCACTTTCACTCACTGCTTGGGGTTGTGTCATCTCCTTGAAAGCATCCCCCTTTCATGAGATCTGAAAGGGGACACTTGAAATCTTCAAACAAAAAAAAATGTTTGTGTTCAGTAAGTCTTCTTAAATTTCGATCTCATTTGGAAATTAGTCTTGATGAAACCCCTCGGCAAGAAGCAAGCTGGGCGGTTGGGTTTGAATTGCGCCAGCCTGGGTGCCACCTGTTTTCAAACTGTGAAGGATTTTCACAGCTTGTTATCGGTCGGCCCACTTGGCTCAGTCTATGTTGAGTCACATAACCTTGAAATGTATCGCCGGCTACATTTTGTGGTTTACTGGAACTCGTGGTGTCTAGGGGCCGGTAGATTTTAGATGCACCTCTGAAATCAGGGGTTTAGATTATTATTTTTAATCAATTTAATAAAAAAAAAAAAGTACTTTCTACATTACTTCCCCACTCAAATCCATACGATTCAGCTTGTTATATGACTAATTTCACTTCTTATGCAACCAATTTTGGTTCATTTCAGACTTGGGGATTTCTAAAGGAATTGTTCCCCCACATCATTTCTTTTAAATATCCTTCAACTGTTCTCTCTCATTTCGCCTATGAAATTTCAGTCTGGTGTGTGTGCAGCTTGTTGTTTGTTCACTTTTAAACTATTTATTCCTGAATTGTGTTGTTCTCTGTTCGAATGGGGCTCTGGGGTGAAATTCTATATCAGTCAATGTTTTTCTTTTCTTTCCATTTACTACATCATGTACTACATTTGCTTACGTTGACCCGTGTTCTTGTATAATGGGGGGCTAGTGTGTGTGGGTTTGGGTTGTTTGGGTCTGAAAACTTTAATAAACCCATTCAGAATGGCTCTCATTAGTCATCTGTGTTTTGTGCACACAGGAAAAATCTATATCTCAATTTTTTATTCTCACCACACTGCCCAGTATTAATAATCAAAGTGCTTTAATAATGCAGCAGGCATCAATTATTAAGCATGGTGGGATGGGCTCACTGGGCAGACGGATCACAGGTTTGTGTAGAGAAAAGGGGTGTGACATTTAGAGATTAAAACACACGCACACACACTGTCTCACACACACACACACACACACACACACTCTGTTATTATTTATACAAGTCATGCTGACCTTTGAAGACCTTCATGTCAGAATAAAACAGACGCAGGAGTCGATAGCAGGATGAAGGAGTGAATTACAGGGAAAGAGGGATGCAGGAGGGGAACGTAAAGCCTGGGGTTCCCAGTGGTGCTGCCGCGGCATGACTTGAGCATCCCCATCGTGACGTGTGTCTGTGTGTGGTTGACACACACTGGTTTGCATCATTCAGGTACCTTTAACTTGGCAACTATGCGGCCAAATATTCATTTGAGAAGAATGCTTCAGTAATGGGTGTGGGCCCATTTTCCATCACACCCAAAGTTTTTGTGACTCTTGGATGGCACCAGGCACATTAAATAATATCACACATTGTAGTCAACTGTCCGTTGTTTGACCTTCATCATTCAATGGAAATGGGAGCATCAGTGATTGTCCAATGGTAAACCCTGCTAAACATCTAAAGAAGAATCTCATGATGTGTCCTCTGCTTTTAATCATCACCCTAAGTGATAAGTGGGCAGCCATGACAGACGCCCAGGGAGCAGTGTGTGGATTCGAACTGTGAAATTGTGCCTGCAGCAGTGCTCTGGGTTCTGAGCGAAGGGAGACACGTAAGACACTGTTTTGGAAGTCTTTTTGAATAAGAGTCATGGTCGAAGGGGGTGTGCCTCCGGGGTCTTGTGAGTGTGTATATTATGGTCCCTTCTCCGTTTCCTCACTCATTTAGTGAGGAATAGTTGGAAAACAGAAGACCCCCCTTTACACAGTGCATTTATAGTGGTTGAAAGTGATACAAACAACAAAGGGCTGCTTGCTAGTATCCACCAACACTAATTTGTTCTCTTATGACATCATAAGGGGAAAGGATACCTCCTGTTTCTCATGCTTTTTCCACCCATCCCCAAAAACATTATCTCCACCAACCGTCATGGCTTCCAAATGTGCAAAGCATTGCAGTTGCTTGGTGATTGTAAAAATGAGCACAGATGTATTTTTGTCCAGTGCGTTCCTGTAAAAACGCAGACACAGCTTCCTGTCTGCGCCAAACATTATGGTTGGTGAACGGCGCTGATGACGCAATTTCACAAATGCCACCTCAACTTCTATAGGCCGCTCTCCTCCTTGTCCCGTCTCTCTCCTCCTCATTAGCATTTAAAGCTACAGAAACGGTGCATCCTGATGAAATCTCATCGTGGGACTGGATCAAAGTGGCTGTAATTCTGCACCATGGCTGAATTTTGGAAAGAGACTTCAGGGGACCAATAAGGCCGATATAAATCAAAAAGAACATTTCATAATAGGGTACCTTAAAATTAAGATCTCTCACCCATCCCTCCTTCCCAAAAAAAACACAAGATTAAGACCCTTAGAACACCGCAGAGTCCTGCCTGAGTGCCTGAGTCCACATCCTTCAGCTGTGTTTTGATGAAGTGGTCCTTGCAAAAAAAAAAATCCCTGCATTTTCCTCCATGGTAAACAATAATCACGAGGGAGGAAGAGAGAGTGAGGCGATGAAACCGGGATAATTAGTTGAAGGGGAGAGCTGACAATGCTCGTGATGGAGATGGAAGATAACTCTATAATTTAGGCCGCTAGGTGAACTTCCAAACTTGAGACTCGCCAGAGAAAATGTAAAAGCTGACAGACTCTGCCGGCCTTTCTGAGCACATGCCCATCGATCCTTCATCTTTGGAGGCAACACCCCCCCCCGGGCTGCCGAGCTCCAAGGCTCTCCCTGGTAATCTTGACATCTAATGAGTCCCTCAACGCACCCTCTGACCCAGCAGGAACCAGAGACTCTGGATTTTTAGCAGTGTTTAACCCCACCTTTTAATGGACCATCAAACTGTGCTTGATATTTCTGCAGGACCGACTCCCCATAGGCCTTTCGTCCACAGACGCATGTATACACTGTGGAGATGCCTCGTTTATAGTATATTCTGATCGTACCTCTGGGAAGCTGGGAACAACTGGCATCGCCCAAGGCAGCTTACAGTCTTCAGAGGTCTGCATTTTGCCTGGAGCGAGCAGTGGATGAATTCATGACACCGCAGCAGCCAAACACGGCATGATTTAACAGAGAGGTGTTTCTGTCCATTATTAACTGCAGACTCTTTATCGTGACTATCGTGAGGGAGCAGGAATGGTGTGATGAGCCATGTGCTCATGGAAATGAGCAACTCATGTTGGAAATGAGTGCTTGCTGCACCACAGATTTACTGGGCTCAAAAGCCACAACAAAATCTGGTTCAAGAACAAATTTGAGACCTAAGAAAAAACAATGGCTCATATGATTTTAACATTGGTCGATTCTCACTGAAGGCATCAAAACTATGAATGAACACATGTGGAGTTTTGTACTTAACAAAAAGTGGAGACCTGGCCTCCACAGTCACCGGACTTGAACCCAATCCAGATGGTTTGGGGTGAGCTGTACCACAGAGTGAAGGCAAATGGGCCAACAAGTGCTAAACACCTCTAGGAACTCCTTCAAGACTGTTGGAGAAGCATTTCAGGTGACGACCTCTTGAAGCTCATTGAGAGAATGCCAAGAGTGTGCAAAGCAGTAATCAGAGCAAAGAAACTAGAATATAACACGTTTCAGTTATTTCACCTTTTTTAGTTAAGTACATAACTCCACATGTCTTCATTCATAGTTTTGATGCCTTCAGTGAGAATCTACCAACGTAAATGGTCGTGAAAATAAAGAAAACACATTGAATGAGAAGGTCTGTACTGTATATTGGAAAAGAATTTTAGATTTTATTTCAGAGCTGCAAGCGAGTAAAGTTTAACAGCAGTGGTCTGTCTCAGTGCGGTCCAGGGCCAGATATGAATGTGTGCAGGTTGATGGTGTGATGGTGTGCATGTAGGTGTGAGCTGCATATCAAAGCTGGGATCAAATGCGCATCTGTGTGTGAGAAGGATTCCTAATGTCTCCCACCAGAATGCCGCTGAATGACCGCGTTCAGAGTATCAGCCCGGGGTCCATGCATGAGCTTGATGTGCACTGGGGGCAGATTCCAGAACGGTTTGAAGATAAATGTACCCTATTTTCATATAGGCACCACTGCAAGAACAGACGCATTTGAGTAAAGTGTGTTTACCTGTAATTTTCAGGAACCCTGTGGCAAAAACTCGTTGGCATTAAGTGATTACGAAGTAATTAAAATCAATCTGGGCAAATGCGAAACAAAAAGGACAATAAAAATGATTAAGCGACTAATTACTATTTTTTTTTCTCTTACACTCATATCTGGGGTTCTTGCATTAATCCACAAGCCTGTCTATGAAGACACGTTACCAGTGACATTAAGCCTCTCCGTCTGATCACCTACATAACTCAACGTGAGTAAGAAGGACAACGCAAGTCTTCCCCCTGAAGACAAACGATCCAATAACACGGAACACTGAAGACATGAATTGTGCGCCTTGGCTGGGCTCTGCCCGACCGAGCGGGAGAGTTTACGGGTGTTTGTCCTGCATCGATCGCCTGTAAAGAAGGCTGACGTGTGTGACTGTTTTCAGCTCATGTGGGGATGATGCTCGTTGGAGATGAAAACTGTACGGCGGCGCCCTTCGAAGCGCAAGGAAAGAGCTCAGCTGGAAACGGGTGGATGTCGCTGTGCGATGTGTGGAGTGAGGCGTGGACTCCTGCTAAGCGCGAGGCTTGTCTGCTACTGTAAGGTCAAAGGCGTCCTCAGGATTGAAATAAATAGATTAAGTGAGTTGATCAGATGTCCTTTTTTTCTCGACATGTCCTCTTTTGAGACCTGAAAATTGCATCTGGCCGGGTTTTTAGAAGTGTCCGGGTTTTCGGAGCTGCTTAAACATTCACCGTAGGCATCCTACATGACTATTCACTTCCAGTCGCACTAGTGGATCAGGTTACTAGTCAAAGCATCGCTAGCAACCACCCGGCACACCCTCGGTTCTCTGCTAACTAAAGCAAGAATGGATCCCTTGGTTGTTACCTATATCTTGAGGAATGGGAACATCTGGCTGTCCAGACTCTTTTTTTTTAATTTTTTTTTTTATTTCTGTCGGCGCCGTTTGATTAATGAAACTGGTCTATAACCTGATTTGGTTAAGTGGTGACTGGAGCCAACAAACGGAGCTACGTGCTCTGCAGTACACGGGGTTCGAATCCCGAGCTGCCAAGGTGCCACTGAGGTGCCACTGAGCAAAGCGCCGTCCCCACACACTGCTCCCCAGGCGCCTGTCATGGCCGCCCACTGCTCACCAAGGGTGATGGTTAAAAGCAGAGGACACATTTAATTGTGTCACCGTGTGCTGTGCTGCAGTGTTTCACAAAGACAATCACTTCACTTTCACTTTCACTTCACTTACTGCATGGAAGGGAATCTGCTGTCTGTCCCAGTTAGTTACGACTGCCCTGGGCTAGTGTTGACTCCTCTGGAGGTGAGCTGCTGTCAGGCCAGGCGAGTCACTGGACTAAAGCATCTGCAGGACCACAGCGTCTGTGGGACTATATACCATCTGCTGGACCACACTACCTTGTCTGCAAGATCTACCGGCCCTGTCTGCGAGATTGGGCCGTCTGAGGGACTGCATTGGAGCTTCCTGGTGCCACTGCCCTGCTCTGTGCTGGTGACAGCGGTGACACGTCTGCTGCCCACCTGAGCAACCACTTCAAGACAACAGTTTCCAGCAAAGTGAGCGCATCAATCATGAAAAAAACTTCAACATTTTTCATCCATGCTTTCTTTCTTTTTATTTTTGCCAATAGCTCAAACGAATCATTTAATTGACCTGCTGTCCTTGTTCCAGTATTCATGCATAGGATGGAAATCGATGTATTGACCCACTCTGTTATGATCGATGGCCGTTTGTTCATTAGTATTGTGCTTTTTCATATTGACCAAGACAATAGACTAGTAATTTAGCTGGCAGCTCTATACAATGAGATGCATATCTGAAGGCTGAGTGTCTAGTAGTCTATAAATCGCATTTTCTGGGTACATCCATATTTGAGAAGGTTGATTCAGATTGATTTAGATTATAAGTCTACTTGTAGTCAGACTAACACAATAATTATATTTAAAAACAGTGAAACAGTAACTCATCTTTTGAAGAACATATTGAAAACTTGTATACTGTATACGACAGTGTGTGCAGCACCCACCCAGAATGGCCAGCACCGTGTTGTCCTTTAGCACTTCCATAGAGCCGGAGCAGACAAAGTAGATGGCCTGGAGCGCGTCGCCCTGCCTAATGAGGAACTCCCCGGGCGCGCAGAACGAGGTCTTTATGATGAGGGAGAGTGAACGCAGGCAGCCGCGACTCGCCGACTCGAACAGCGGCAGCTGCAGCAGCTCCTTGTTCAGGTGCATGGCGATGTCCGCCCGCAATTCATCCGGGAAATCCTTCAGCAGCTGAGGGAGAACAGGACAAAAAGATCACACAGACTGACACTGACTACATCAGACACTTTAGCCTGAACTATTCCATTCCAGGGCTGTTTCCAATGCAAATTCCAACTGGAAAATGAATGTATTACTCTTCAGGAAACAAGTCTTTAAGGCTTTTTTATGCAGTGGTTTTAACGGAGCACTTTAAGGGACATTTACAGGAAAAAAGGTCACTGCAGACCTGGGGCCACATTACACAATCCTATCATATTTAGGGGTTTAGGGTGACATTTAGGATTTCAGAACAGCATTTAGGAGGAAAAATAACGACGCTTATATAGAGATGTAAATAATTACAGAAACCACTTACCTTGAAATGGTGAATATGAAAACTAAATAATAATTACTGAACAACTCCTCTGTCTGTATAGATCCAATGGTGAGTTTGTTTGACTGGTTTTGCTGTTACAATCTAGTCAAATGTACTATTATGTCCCCTTTCAAAACTAAATCTAGTCCTACACTAAACATATACTAGACAGTTCTATTTAAATATAATTTTATCTCTTGTAGACAGAAATGTTACATGCATCATACACTCAGAATGCGGGAACAGTCCAGACAGAACTAAAAAAAGGTCTTAACATCTAACAACAGTTTATTACCCCATTTTGTTAAAATGACAATTATTTGCTATTTGTGCCAGCAGATTGGGTTCGCTCTGAATTACTGAACACATTCAAAGCTCTATAATAGATGTAGAGTGTGGGGCATGTCTGTTAATGTCACTGCATTTCTTTCTTTCAGGATAACCACAAATAAACAGTTAGAAATAAGACATTACTAGTTGCTAGTTATCTGTATTTCCTTTTAAAAGTGACAGTTCTGCAACCTCGTTTTTGCACAATCCTAAACCCATGTATAAGCGTGGCAGTGTTGCCAAACAATGCTATTGTTGAGTCCACGGTCATCCAAAAAAATGCTCCCAGTGTATCTGATAAAAGTATTTACCTGCCACAAACACTTGCAAAGCATACAAAAACAAGAATTCGGGGGTAATAAGAAGTATCCTCCTTAGTGTCAAATCAGCAAACCGGAAGGTGGATGGATTCATTACGAATTGACAGAAAGTGGCAAGGATTGAAGATGCTGTAACTGAAAGAATCATCTTCCTGTAATGCAGTGTAAACACTGCAGACACCACACGATTTCAGGATTTTTCTTTTAGTTTTAGAGACTGAATCACTCAGCTTATTCAATGAAACTAGCTTATTTGAATTCAACCAATGTCTTAAAACCTACTATTTGCCATCAATGAATCGTGAAGCTTACGTACAGCGAGTTAGAATAATCTGGACCCAATGAGGAGTATTGGAGTGCTGCACTCATGCTTAATGAACGAGCTGGAGGCAAAAGAGTGAAAGCGAGGATTCATTTGTGGAGTGAGATGGGTTACAGCAAATCAATAGGATCAACTATTGATCACCTACTTTTGGGAGTTGAGTCTGCCATGTACCCATCCCCAGTCACTGAATGCTTTATGAGCATTTTGGAGTGTGGACTCCAAAGTGTGGACTGACACCAAATATATGCCTTCCCCTTCAGTAGAACAGCACCGAATGTTGGTGCTGGTGGTCGAGGGTTCTGAAGAGCTTTTGAAACAACAGCGATCATTCAGACATTGATTTACAAATATTTAACACAAGTAGGTTGTGACCCATGACAGAATTCATTCTAGCCAGAGACCATCCCTACATGAAAATGGAGATATCAGTGTCGAATTTGCAAATGTATGAATAAATATTTCATTATTTTAATTGACTGATGAACATAAATCCATGTCCCCTACAGACGTTTGAACGCAATCTCTACGTAAGAACGTATGGTAACCCTGTTCCTACCTCACTGACATCGATGCCATTGTTGACGGACCAGGTGGTCTGGAAGCACTCGAGCATCCGCTGTGCCAGGGCCTTGGGCAGCCGGTGGACACGGATGAAGTCCTTCAGGTCTTTGGTGCGTGTGTGATAGAGCGAGCGCCGCGAGTACATGCGCTGGATGATGGCAGTCACGTTACCGAAGACCACTGCGTGCATCAGAGCTGAGGGACAAGAACAAAGTAAAACAACTTTTCTGGCTAGAAAAAATGAAGAACTCTGATGTTTTCTTGTGTGATACCACTCTTGAAAATTCCATTTGCCACGGTGCTATATAAGATGGGACTGTTTGTGAATGCCACATTTGGGACAAGGAATGGTGAGAAATATACACAATATTGCCAAATTGGTTATTGGGGCACCGCTCCAAATTGGTTAATCGACCCATTCAGTTCTTTGTCTGGCAATCCGTTGGAAGGGTCTAGGATTTACAGGTGCCAGGAGAATGGAACTTGTCTGAATGCATTGTGCCAAGTGTGAAATTATGATGCGGGGTTGTTTTTCAGGGGGTTGTTCCATCTTCTGCATACCAAGACATTTTGCTTCCAACTTTGTGGGAACAAAAGATGGAGTTTCTAGTGTTGAACGGTGGGAAATCGTCACTGACACCCTGTTTCAGTCTCCTCCTCTTACGGTGCTAACACCAGCACCCCTTGCTGTCACAGGCAGGCAGATATCTGAAAGGTCAGGGTTACAGTGTCATTTCCGTGTGGCATTAAAGATGAATAAAAATGCCAGTGACTAATCCCCGTCTCCTGCCTTGCTGCACGCGCTGGTAGTTATTTAAGGGGCCTTTTCGCAGTAAATGATGTCCAGTGTTACGTCTGAATGAGTTTCAAATGCTCATCTCCTAAAAAACATCTGCAACCGCACTTCCTCAAAGAGATTTTTTTATTGAACTCAGAACCAATGATGTATCCACAAGGCAAACATGCAAAGTGCTCTAGTGATAAATTGTATTGTTTGTTATGGTATAATGTGAACAAGGTTGAAGAGGAAAAAAGATGATTTAACACGGACGTTTAAAACAGCAAAGTGCTACGCACAAAAAGAGACACACTTTGCGCCAGGAGCAAAATGTAGATTGGGTTTTTTGCACAATCCTTAATTTAAAAGCTTCAATTAATTCATTCCTAGCTGCACTCCTGTTTCAACGCTGCAGACATGTTTGGATTGATAATCCGTTCTACTTTTGAGGCAGCAAAACAGGCGAGACTGATGTTAGGTATGATTTTCCTTGGCTTGACAGATATGAGCAACGGTTATTTATTTATTACGCTCATTTGAAACTGTGCACGGCACACGAATAAACGAAACGTTGAAGACTTGGGTGATGTATCGCAGTACAATCCATTTGACGCATTGCCTATTCAATGCTTAAGAAAAACATTAAGCAAATGTGATGACAGTCATACGACTGAATGAAAAGGCCCTTAAATAATAAAAAAGAAAAATATAAAAGAAACTGCAGTTCAATGCAATGCATTTTTCACTGTCTTACTGCCGATGAGACTGTATGGAAATAGCTCTTTGTGCTTGTGCACTTTATCCATTACTTAGAGAGTCTTTATATGAGTCCTTCTAAGATTTTGTCTGCTTTTGTGATGATTGTAGCTGCACAAAAAAATTCTGATTTCACAGCAACGTTTCAAGAAAAGAAAAAGTCCTGGCCAAGACACGCAATCCGAAATCCGAAAAAAAAAAAAAAAAAAACTGCTACATTCAAGGCTATCACGATGAGCCCTTGCAAGGCACAGAAACAGCAAAAAAAAAAAGCCTGGCCTCTCTGCATGGTCAGACATATTGTTTGCTTTGGTTGGTGTTATGCCAAGTTGTAAGGCTTTCTTTCTGCACGGTTTCACGCGGCTTGCCTTGGTGGGGTCTACGGGTTCCATGCAATTGTCTGAGAATGTTTTTATTATTGTGGTCCTAGATAAATCGGATGTTTCAGGTGCTGCCAATGGGTGTCAGGAAAAAAACCCGGAAGACTGGAAAAATAGCTGAAAACCCACGTTACGTTCATTTGCACCAGTGAGTATGACAGACCATTTACTAATGGTCTTACTTACTGAAACCTGCAGGTAGCCATCAAAGCAGAAACCCAGGCGAGGCTGAGAGGCACAATACACCAATGCCACCAATGGGGTTTGGGAAAATTCGGAAAAGGCCTGGCCTCTCTGCACGGTCTGACATATTCTTTGTTTCAGTGGGTCGTACAAATTGGAACCAAATTTGGTGGAAACAAAAGGTTCTTGGCATGTGCGCTGACGTGGTTCGGACACATTCTTTATGCCAAGTCGTAGGGCTTTCCTTTTCATTATTCCAGTCAGAAAATCACTTTTTTTCTGACTCTTCAGCCAGACAGATCAAACCGGAGCACAAACACCGGCAAGCTACATATCAAAATTAATACTTTATTGTGTGAGGTGTGCCATCACTTTTGGTAGCATTTTAAAAACATGCCATGCTTGACTTGGCATCCCTCTTTTTCCATGAATCCCACTTTATTAGGACCATCTGGTCCTGCAGCTACTTTATTAGGACCGCGTGGGGCTGCGGCCACTGTGCCCGTTTTATGCGACAAAAGCCCGGACAGGCCAATCAAAATTTCTTCTAGAATTTTGGTTTCTAGTTATTCTTTTTATTTTGCAATGAAATTGCTGGAGAAAGCAAATATTGCATGGATTTGTTCAGTCTAGTACAAAGGAAAACATTGTCTCATATAATGTCACGTAATCTAACTTTAATTTTGGACAAATGGTCATTCAGCACTTTGGTCAAATGTGAAAAACTGGATTAGAGCTTAATATTGTCTCAGAGAGTCAATGCGTTCAGGTCTAGAGGATCACGTGAAGAATCTGCCTGGACAGATCATTGAGACATGACAACCCTGTTCCATTCTACTCACCGCCAATAAGCATGGTGCAGATGGAAAAGATCTTCTCGGAGTCTGTGTTGGCCGACACGTTGCCAAAGCCCACGCTGGTGAGGCTGCTCAGGGCAAAGTAGAGGGACGTCACATAGGAGCTCCGAACCGAAGGGCCGCCTGTCAGCACCGAACCACTATTCCCCCCTGCTTGTCCTGTCGCTGTTCCGGTCCCGTTCCACTGGCTTGCTGTTGAATTCCAGGAAGTAGAGTCTTGTCCAACCAGTTCTGACCCAGAGGACACATTCCATTGGCTGCCATTGGCCATTATTAGGCCGTCCAGGACAGTCGGTCGCAATGAATCAGGGAGTAATGAAGCTAAAGGGGACAGGACATAGGGTGTGCCCAAGCGTTTTGCCAACTCATACAGCCACCCTGATGACAAACCAACAACAACAAAAAGTCAGAATTTTGAACATATTCCATTTGTACATTCCAATGTGTCAAATTATTGGATGGCACTGATTCAGAAGTTTATGAAAGTGAAGGTATTGAAATAGATTTTTGTTTATGTCATTGTGATACATAGCAAGCACAGCACATGGTGCACACAATAAAATGTGTTCTCTGCATTTAACTTATTTGTGAGCACCCAGGAAGCTGTGTGTGGCGACGGTGCCTTGCACAAGGCAGTTTGGGATTTGAACCCACAACCTTTCGGTTGCAAGTCCACTTCCTTACCTGCAAGGCCAGCCACTGCCCCAGAAAAATTCATAGGTGGTCTCTCATCCCATTATTAACCACGCCTGACGCTGCTTAGCTTCTGAGATCATATGAGATCAGGCATTTTCAGGGTGGCATGGCTGTGAGCTTGAATAATAGTCAAGTCAAAATACCCCATATTATTACTACTGCTAACACTGCTTAATATTGGATGTGGAACCCACCACACCATGGGCTGTCTAGAATATCTAGCTAATGGAGAACATGGAACCAGTCAAGCAAAACAAAAGCCCAGGCAAAGGGGACCTTGAGGACCCTACATCGACCCAAAACAGGACTGACTCCAGGGCTTGCTTTTTGACAGATATTAATTTGTGCAAATTATGTTTGGTCACATGCTTGAAGAGACTGATTGATTTTGTGTGTTCTTGTGCACTGAAAAATGTGTGTAAGCCAAACAAATCAATGTTTATAAAAACAAGGTGAGATGTAAAATATATTAATAATGGCATATAAAACTTGGTTTGACATCATGTCACAGTTTATTTGAATTAATTGGCTGTAAATTTGTGGTGGAATTAAGCTAAATTAGAAAGTCTATGTGTCAATGTGTATTATGTCTGTCTGTGATAAAGTTAATGAACTGCAATTATCAGTTCATTAACTTTATCACAGACAGACATAATACACATATTACACATAGATAAAATCTCTGTAAACATTTTTTTTTACAGATTTCAGTAGTTTGTAGACAGCAAAGGTGGGTAGAGTTGCCACAAATTTCACTCAAGTATGAGTAGCATTAATCTAAAATAATTATAAAGTAAAAAGTAGGCATCCAAAAAAAATTAGGAGTATAAAAGTTTATAGTGATAAGACTACTGGCCTGAGTAACTGATGGAATGAAATATCTCATTTGTTTTTAGGAAACCATGTATTCAGACCAAAATGTACTTTTTCTGGTATTTTATAATAATAATAATAATAACTTATTAAAGTACAATTTGTAATAATTAAAGAACTAATCTTACAAACTATCATATATATGCTAATTATATGTGTTAGCATTAATATGTCTGTGCTGAACGACGAGTTTGGGACTCTATGCTGCCACAGTTTCTGTGTGGTCATGTGACTGCATGGCTTTGTCTGATTGGCAAATACATCTGAATGGTGAGACATCTACTAGCGGCGTCTGTCTGGCTAAAATAAAGCATATCTAATGTATTCAATAAATGGTTAAAAAAAAGTGTTGCCCAATGTAGCGAAGAGTAGAGTTTCTTATTCACAAATGTACTCAAGTAAAAGTAAAATGTCTGGCGGTGTAAACCTATTAATTTTTTTTTAAAGTTACTCAGTAAATGTAATTTTCTACAACCCACTTTGGGTGGACAGTCCCTTATTCAATATCACTAGTGAATATAAAAATACAGAAAGTGGTTGTGCACCTCCTCAATCTTTTTCCAATCACATTTATATGGACATTAATTGCAAATCAGGGCTAAATCCTTATTCTTATCATGCATATGTAAAACTGAGATAAGTATGGGAAAGTGGCTCAGTTGGGGAGTAATGAGGAGATAATCATTAAATATTTTCATTGGGTCGCATCTGATTTTCTGTGCATGCCTGTAAAATAGGTACAAATGCAGACACACTACAATCATGTTGCTTGTTTAGGAAAAAAATTATGCAACATCAGCAAAACAGCAAAAACTGAAACTGATTTTATAACGAATACTGGTCTGTTTTCTTGAGTTGAAAAATCCAAAAGTTCATGGACCATGACTCAGTGCATCTGCACGGCATCAGATACTCAATGTGCCCCTCTCCAAGGTGCTGAAGCTGTGTCAGTCTCATGCTGCACATCTCAAATTTATTTGAGCAGATGTGCTTTCATCTTGACTTTAAGATAAGGCATCAAAAGAGGCCAAGGTCTGGCTGGGTTCAGGGGAAGTGGATCTCTGAGGGCCAAGTTTGACAAAAGCAGAAAACCAATGAGGGGGAAAAAGAAGAGTGAAAGGTGGTGAATGAGGGCACATGATGGGGGGGAGCCATGAATTTTTACTGAGGTGCAGCAGATGTCACTGTTCTGGAGGCTGACTGTGGCTACAAAAAGAGCAAGAACACGGTCACTAAAGTTTCTTTCATCCTGGCCAAATCTAAAGTCAGCTAGAGGCAGAGTTATGGCACACATTGCTGTTTCTCAGCAGCCATCGCTGTCCTCTTTTTTAAAAAAAAAGTCCATATGGACTGAAAAGGAGAGGTTAAGGTCTACTAAGTCATACAAAAAAATCTGGAACAAACTTGGATCCTGTTTTCCTTTTGACTATCCTGTCTATTCACCTTGACATAGGCTTATCTTATATTTGAAATTAAAGGTCCCCTGACATGAAAATGTAACTAGAAAGTGGCTGCAGTGGCTAGAAACGCCGATAGGTGTAAAGAGTATTTCAGAGAGCGGCAGCTCAGATGGTCGGATCTGGAATTTGTCCCCTTATGTTATCATAAAGGTAAAGGTTACCTCCCGTTTCTCATGCTTTTTCTGACCAGAGAATTTCCCACCCCTGTACTGACTGCCATGGCTTGAAAAAGCGTGAAGCATTGCAGTTGCTCGGTGATTGGATGTAAAAATGAGCACAAATATACTTTTTTTTAGTTCTATAACACAAGACTCTGATGAACCAGTGGGTTCATTTTATTTTTTTCTGGAAAACCTCCTACACAACTTCCTGTTGTGTAATTCTGCACCATGGCTGACTTCAGATACAGACACTAAGACCAATATAAAATCAAAATAAGAATAATAATAATAATGTCAGAGGACCTTTAAATTACGTTAGTATAATGACAATGCTTTGGAAGTGGTATCAGAATTCCTTACACCACATTAAAATGTCCTCTATCTATAGAACAGACAGATGTTGAGACAATGAGATTCTGAATCTTTCAGCTTCCACTCTGACCAAATGGTCAGTAATCTAGTTCATACGTCTGCGCTTTTCACTTCATGATCTTTCACTTCTGATTGGACTGTGTGTAAGAAGGATTTTGGTTGTCGACCACCTGGAACCTATTCAACGTTGTGTTGTCTGAGCTAAGAAAATCAAGCGCCAAAAAAAGTTTTTATTATTCCAGTCCACATATGGGCAGTGCTGAATACAGCTAAATCTATAGCTTTGCGGGTGCTCAGCATTAGAATTTGAAAGAGGCGCTGATGTGAATGCAGCAGGACCTCTTTCTACACCGTTTCTCATGTAGATCTAACATGTCTAGACTAAAAATGGGGCAGCCTAGGTCTCACTGTTAAAAAAAACATTTGCCAACAGTTTCTTTCTTACTCATGAAACTGATTCATCTTCTGTGAGGGGTATCAGTGATTCTCTAAGATCTAGATGTAGTGTTTTCATTAAACCTTTCTTCCCAGAGCATAGCTTTAACTTGAAATAATCTGTCAAACTACAGAACTTTATGAAATGTACCGTATTAGACAAAGTACTTACATGGAAAAGCTGCTTATTCTGACACTCAGATAACATCAAAAGTATTTAATTCAGGATTTGGAGCCTCATTTTGACATTAATGTGCTCTGTAATTTACCTACCACATTTGGTGCTGGTTTAGTACAGCCCGTTTAACACATTTAGCATTCCTTTGTGTAAATTTCAACCGTCATGTCCCGTTTTAACCCTTACTGATCCAGGGATATTATCAGCATATATGACAGGATGTGTGTGTGTGGTTTTTCCCATTTCCTCTTTAAAAAATCTTTTAAATGCCTAAAATTAATGTTAAGCAAACAACCAGGCGAACCATTTTCAGGTGTTCATTAAATTTGCATCATGCTGGCATCAAGAGGTGATCCACAAGCCATTGATACAGTTCTTTGCTTTACTGGCATTTTAGTTATATTGAATATATCATATATAATATATTGAACCTCAATATTACAATGAAAATAACCTCTTCTAAAGATTAAAAAAAAAAAGTCCACATTACCACCTCATGTGCACTTATGGAATATGATGTGGTTTTGATTAGTTGAGCACAACCATTTCCTGGCTGGGTTAAATTACATAAGAGCTTCAGCTTAATGTACAGAAATAAATGCATGATGGAATTTAGGTAGTGTAGTGACACAAGATAAACAGGTAAATATAATATAATATACAAATATAATAATACAGATAAAGATCAGTTGCATTGCTGTCTCATTGCATGTTCTTTTTTTTGCGATGTGAGATGGAGATCATGTTGCACTCACTGACCAATGTCCCAGGAACTGGGGCTGTTATTCTCAATCTCACGACGGCCGATGAAGTACCAGACACATGCCATCCAGTGGGCCAGAAGGGCGAACATGGACATAAGAAGGGTGAGGACCACAGCACTATATTGGGAGTAGCGTTCCAGCTTTTGCAGCAAGCGCAGCAGACGCAGCAAGCGCACCGTCTTCAGCAGGTGCACTCCAAAGTACTGCAGAAAACACGAGCTGTTCATGAGCCATTTAAACCCAAAACAAATTCCTCTGACAAAATGTCTTTTTATTATGAATGTGTCTATGCATAACATCCTACCAATCTAGACTATAAAACATTCAATTGGTGTTTCTTCCTTAACAGGTAGCGGTGTGCTACAGGGTTCTGTATAAGGTCCTATTTAGATAGCTCCATGTTTTGAGTGTATGAGTAAAACAGAAGTATACGTGCAACTGAATGGGCTTAACCATCATTATTAGTAGTAATAGTATTGCTTTTATTGTTGTTGTTAAAAACCCAGATTATGAGAAAATTTGCAGCTGAAAACCAATAGAATATAGTGAGCAAAATATTCAGCAGCATTAAATCAAATCATCTTGGACAGAATCTCAGTAAAGGTTCTTTGTTATGTTTAGGGAACGATGTTACATATTAAGCAAATCTCATGCAGAGCAGTGTTTCGGAACCCTGCTGGGGCACCCCCTGCCAGAATGATGAATTTTTCGAGCACTTCTTAATAAGGCTCAGGTGCTCATTCACAACCCTATGCTGAATGAAGCAATGGAGAAAAAAATCTGGCATGGGGCAGAGTCGCCAGGAATAGGGCTAGAACATAAACACAGACAATTTAAATAATTATCCAGATAATAGACAGAATTGTCCAATTAGGTCTGCTAGGAGTAGCGTGTGCTGTATTATTGGAACCGCAGGGCTATTACTTAAACACTTTGAAGAAAAATAGCTTGGAGAATGAATACGTTTAATGTGTTTTACGTAGAAATTGCAAAGATGCTTGTCATTCACATTCACTATTCCCCAGCCCAACACATGCACACACACTGACTCACCACACTGATGTTGAAGGCGTAAAGCAGGTCAAAGGGCAGGGCAGCAATCAGATCCACAAAGAGCCAGGTAGTGACGTAATGTATACAGATAGAGCGTGCGTCATACACAACTTGGCCTGACATGCTAACAAACGTGGTGCGGAAGTTCAGCACAATGTCTGCCAAAATACACATATAACACTTTAAATGCAAAGTTCACCTTTGAAACACCAAAAAGACATACATTTGGTAAATATGACCACTATAAATTGTAATGAATGTTAAATGTTAAAGTTAGTGTTAAAGTAGGTCCAGTGATTTAAACAGCCAATAAAGTAGAAGGTTTATCATTTCTAAGATGACAGGCTCAATGTGACAGGAAAATGCTTTGCATACCCAGCATGAAGAGTATCTCCACCAGAATGTCACTAACGCTCGGCGGGCTTCTGGGAGCTGAGCTGCCTTCGTCCCGTCCCCCAACCACAGTGAAGCAAACGTTGTAGGGAACAGTGACTGCTACATAGAATGTGGCCAGGAGAATCAACCAATCCCAGCCAGCCTTGAAGGTACCATAGTGGAGCAGGATGAAGCGAGACTTCTGAATAGCTGCTACCTTGTATTCTGGGATGGGTGGTTTCTGGCCGAACATGTTCTGCATGAGTATGAGGAAAATAGAAAGAAACAACCACACATGCATAAAAAGGCAATGTTTGCATAATGACTTTTATTCCGACATATTCAATTTACACAAAAATAACTGTATGTTCAGTATTTCTTATATTTTAAACATATTAGCATTAGTGAATTACAATTAGCCATCTTTTAACTAAGACATAATCTATATTCCTCCATCTATACTTTCTCTAGTGTCCACATTAACAATCCTACAGCTTTACCTAGTACTGCCTCCTTAAATGACAATGATTCCCAATAAGCCACGACTTTGAGATAAGCCTAGTTAAGAGGACACATTTTTTTGCCCAATTTTGAGGTCCTTAGTCTTGTTGCTGACTGAACCCTGATATATAATACCCTGATATATAAGATTTCCTTTTTTTTTTCAGAACTGAACATTGCGCAAACAAAATATATATTTTGTACACCTTTTAAACAAACTGTACTGCTCAGAGGCTAGCTTTAGTGTGGCCATCAGTCTTTTAATCAATATGATATGAATGAACGTTCAATTGCTTTTTCTTTCCACTGACTAAGTCTGGGGTCTAAAACTAACATGAAAAGCCAGTGCTCTTTGAATGCAGTTCTGCCCTTTTGCTTTTCCTCTTTGATCTGGATGTTTATTGACTGAGGGATCTCCCGCTTAATCCCTTCAATAAAGTCCAGCTACACGCCCGTTAAATGTGTCCTACTGACTTAGCCCTGGGAAATGAGCTGAGGAGTCTTGCGTGTTCCGAGTAGGCATTTTGAAGGTCAGTCTTCTTTTTTTTTTTTTTTTTTTGCACTTAATAAAATGAGGCCACCAGTGGAACAACAAGATCTAACCCGGGTTTGTCTCTCGTCAGATCATGACAGCTGTGGAGAGAAGAAGGGTGTTGTGTAAGTAGTGATAAGTCCAGTAGGTACTCATCTGATTTAAATCGGGCATCATGTAGAGCAGCTTTGGTAAGAGATATGGCAAACAGGGTCTAAAACCTCCACTTCTAAATGCCAATGTGTGTGTGTGTGTGTGTGTGTTATTCACATTGTTGATCTTGAGCTTGCTTTTGTCCTGTTTCTGCAGGTGACCAGACAGCTGGTAGAGCACGGCTCGGCTGCGGCGACGGTTGGCATTGAAGCCGGGGGGCCGGGACACCCTGTGCACTTCCAGGCCCGTCTCCTCATCTGCAAAGACACATGAATGGAACTCATGAAGGCCTAGCTGAATTTCAGGGGGAACTATGATGAGCAACACCGACAACTCCTTAAGTGTGAAGATGTGAGAGTTGTACAAATGACGATTTAGTGTGACTCTTAACACTTTTAAACATATTTTCAGTTTTAAGTACACTTGCCTATGCTCTTTGGTCCCATTCAAGAAGATTTAAAAACTACCCATTATGCAAATTTAACTCAGTTTCGATGTTTGAACAGTCACTGGAGCAGAAACTGGATATAGTCGTTCTGATGGCAGGACTGGAGCCAGAAGTTGGTTGAAAGTAGTACTAACCGCAGTGATTTTCTTTTTCAGTTGAAATTATCATCCACAACTGTCACAATGTTAATGGCATTGCAAAAGAAATACCGGTTCAAGACCCCCTTTGTGTCCTGTATATGCTGGACTGTGCCAAGCTAAATTGAGTTTTTTATTTACACTTCACATAAATAGAGAAAAAATTAAGGATTTTTATTCAAGTAATTAAGTGAGAAGGAGACAATCAGTATCGACAAAATATCATTTGCATAATACATAATTACAAAATATTAGCATCAATATTATTCATTATTGACTGTAATCCACATCTACATGTATTATTTTTTTGTCACTGTAAATTGTAACATGGCCTGAGTGCAACCCTGCTCACTAAAACACTCCACTATTTAAAAAATAACTTATCAATTTATTTCCAAAACTCTTTCGTGAGTAAGAAATAAAGTAAAAAAATACTGCAAAACTTGCAGATATACCCATATGCTGAGCTTTAAATCATTGCAGACGTCTCGTCCATATTTATTTTATAACGTGCAGTCATGGCCAAAAGTTTTGAGAATGACACAAATACTAGTTTGCTGCTTCAGCGTTTTTGTCAGTTGTCTCTTTGGCATATTGAAGTATAATTACAAGCACTTTATAAACTTCAAAGTTTATGCAAAGAGTCAGTATTTGCAGTGTTGGTCCTTTTTGTTCAAGACTTCTGCAATTCGCCCTGACATGCTGTCAACTTCTGGGCCAATTCTTGACTGATGGCGACCCATTCCTTCATTTACATTTACATTTACAGCATTTATCAGACACCCTTATCCAGAGCAACATACAGTCAGTAGTTACAGGGACAGTCCCCCCCCTGGAGACACTCAGGGTTAAGTGTCTTGCTCAGACACACAATGGTAGTAAGTGGGATTTGAACCTGGGTCTTCTGGTTCACAGGTGAGTGTGTTACCCACCCTTCATAATCAGTGCTTGGAGTTTGTAAGAATTTGTGGACGTTTCTTGGTCATGGACCCAAAATTTCAATGTTTTGTTCCACTTAGTTATCACTTTGGCCTTATGGCGCGGTGCTTCACCATGTTGGAAAAGGCATCGTTCTACAAAAACCTTCGTTGAAAGGGGCAGGGGCAGTGGTGGCCTAGCGGTTAAGCGGCCCCATAATCAGAAAGTTTCCCGTTCGAATCCTGTGCTGTGCTGCAGTATTTCACAATGACAACCACTTCACTTTCACTTCAAAATCTTTTTTTCCAGATACCTCAAACAATCTGAGAAAATGATTGTCCCCCTGTCCAATTCCTTTACTTTTTGCAAAATATCAGCAACAGAATATCTGTCTGTCCTTGATGCTTTCTTGGAGACAAGTGGCTTCTTTGCTGGCCTTCTTGTCACCAGGCCACCACTGTGTCATCTTACTGGGCATGCAGATGCCCTCACACCTGCCTGCTGCCATTCCTGAGCAAACTCTGCACTGGCGGCACCCCGATCCCGCAGCTGAATCATCTTTAGGTCCTGCCGCTTGCTGGACTTTCTTGGCCACCCTGAAGCCTTCTTTTATTTACAACACTTGAACCTCTTTCCTTGAAGTTTTTAATGATCTGATAAATGGTTGGTTTTGTTGCAATCTTAGTAGCAGCAATATTCTTGCCTGTGAAGCCCTTTTTATGCAACGCAATGATGCCTGTACATAACCAAGCGGAAGAACAATGATTTCAAGCTTCACCCTCCTTTCAAAGCATCCAGTCTGCTATTCTAACTCAGTCAGCAGGACAGAATGATCTCCAGCCTTGTGCTCCTCAACACTCTCACTTGTGAGGATCACTGAAATGATCTCAGCAGGTCCTTTTGTGGCTGAAATGCTGTGGAAATGTTTTTTGGGATTAAGTTCCTTTTCATGGCAAAGAGGGACTTCACAATTCATCTGATCGCTCTTCATAACATTATGGAGTAGTGTCATGATCCGGACTAGCGCCCAGACTACTGGCAGACCCCAGTGATCAGACCAGCAAATAAATCCTGGTTCCTGACAACTGCTTTACAAGGACAAAACATGAAACAAACCAGAGGGTCACCACAGCCACCACCACCATTACAACTACAGCTTCAGGGATCTTCAAATGGACCAGTAACATCATTATGGACACGTAATCTAGACCATGACACTGAATACATCCTGGACTTCTCCAACCCTACAACCGTAGGACTTATTATTAAATCATATCCAGCCCTGCACTGACACCATTTGCAGGCTCACTCTACCCTGGAAGGGGGTCCCTCTCTGTATCACTCCTTCCCAAGGTTTCTTCCTCTCTTTTTTTCTCTCTCCTAGAGTTTTTTTTGTGTGGAGTTTTTCCTTGTGTGCAGAAGGGTCAAGTGTGGGGGGTGTCAACTGTAGGGCCTGTCAAAGCCCATTGAGACATACTGTATGTGATTTTGGGCTATATAAGAAATAAATGTTGTTGTTGTTGTTGTTATGTGTAGTTTCTGTAGTTTAATTCACACAAAATGCACACTAGCACAATCCTCAGTTCTTGGGAAATGAATAGGTGCCAAACACCAGTTTCAAAACACTTTTATGTTGTGTCCCCCTCATACCACTGTCCAATGACAGAAGTCCTGCCAATCGTCCAGCAGTGGTCATAATCCATGCATCTAAAAGCCCAAATAACCTCCTCTGTTGCTAAAAAAAGTGTTATTCTCACTTTCTCAATTTTTAGTGCAAGCTAGACAGACGACATCGTAAACGCTGATGTTTTTAAGGCTTGAGCAGAAAATTGGCACAGGTTGGCCAAGATCAGCAATAATTATGTTAATTACTCATAAAATTCTGTCATTTTAGGGAACTGAATGGAGGGCAAATGGCAGCTATAATGCTGCTGTTTAAGAATAAGCACAAACTTATTATTTCTGACACCATTATTTTTTGTCTGGGTGCATTTTTAATTGTTAAAATAGCAAGAGAAGAGCCACCTGTATGCAAATTCTTGATATATTTTTTGCTATATGCTAATTGCGCCATTTAAAAAAAGGAAATCCACTCTCCCTTTTACCTATTCTTATGGTCCCCCTGTGTCTTTCTCTCTCTATCCCCATTCCAAAGCTTTAATCGTCCCTATGCTCTGTTTCACGAGGCCTTCTGCTTTCTGTACACACATGCAGTACCCCGTGTGAGGTGGAAAAAAACCTGCCGTTGCATCATAAAATCTTCTCCTCAGGGCCGAGCCACTGGCGTGAGGAACAGACGAGCGAAAGCCACCATGTCTTCAGAATGTTAGATCTCGTTGCCTGATTTGTAAGCTAGTGATTGGTCTTTTTTCCCTGTTTTTACTCGACACTCCCAGTAGAGCTCTTATTTTGGGCTGGGTATTAACGTTGGCTCGAAAACGCCTTCGCCCACTGGGCACGTCCACCAGAATTACATCAAGAGTCTTCAGCACAACTAGAAATTACCAGAAGTGAACGAAGAAGTGCTGTTCTGGACTTTTAAATGTATTTCTGCTGTGCTGTAGGGACAGTGGTGATGCTGCATTTCCAGACATCCTCAGAAAAAAATACTCAACCAGTACTGAGCCAGAATATGAGTATGACTATGCAAGTTGTGGGTTTATGTCTATAAGACAATGACAATGCTGAAGTGTAATTTACAGATATTATTTTGATTTATTAAATGCATTTTTAAAAAATATGTCTTAAGGAGTCATTTAAATCATTTAATAATTCATAATTACACTAATAATTACACTAATAATTTAGTAATTACATTTAATGATAATTAATGACTAAGTAAAAAACGTATAGCATTATTTCCACTGTATTATATACAGTGGCTATAAATGTCCATATGGACCTCCGGAGGAAGTGCGTTTATGGCTTTGTCAGTACAAATCAGCTTCTAAAGTCACTGTAAAAGCTCACCTGTCTCAGGACCTTGTTCGGGGTCTTGGTTCTTCTTATTGTCTGTGATGTCCTTGTGGGACACCAGGAAGAGCACCACCTCACCCTTCTCATTCTTAATGGGCACAATGTCCAGCAGACACCAAAATTGAGTTCCTGCCCAATGACACATGGAGAGAAAATTGTTATGATACCATAAGCAAAATATAACTCTTTCAAAGTCAAAGATTGATAATTATTCAGTAATAATGTGGAACACACACATAAAACGTTTATGGGCACCAGGGTAAATATGCATTTTTAATGTACAACAAGTAATTATTTTATTAGCACAAACCTAAGCCTGACCTTAACCGGACCCCAGCCATAAGAAGCAAATGGTGTAATGCGTAACTGTGCATTTGCAAGAAAATCAATTGTTATTAAATGGGGCAGTGGTGGCCTAGCGGTTAAGGAAGCAGCCCTGTCATCAGAAGGTTGGGGGTTTGAAGGTGCCACTGAGCAAAGCACCATCCCCACACACTGCTCCCCGGGCACCTATCATGGCTGCCCACTGCTCACCAAGGGTGATGGTTAAAAGCAGAGGACACATTTCGTTGTGTGCACCGTGTGCAGTGCTGTGTATCACAATGACAATCACTTCACTTTCTCACTTTCTAAATTTTTATTATTACATATTTTGTTTCACTGTAAATAATCCCATGTTCATCTGAACGTTTGATATCAGCATCTGGATTTGACATTTTCATCCTTATTTCTCATTCATTTCATGCCCCCTTTGAATTCAGATTTATAACACGTATTCATGAAACCCCCTTTCACAAACCATGTAAATTCTCATTATATGGCACAGCATTCACTTTATTCACCATTAGGAGAATATAGGCATGAATGACGGTTACAAATATAATGTTGAAGGAACGAGTGATTTATATGTAAATTAATAATAATTTTCCGCACAAGCAACCGTACACAATGTAATGTGTATGTGCTGAAATTTTCACACTGAAAAAAAATCACTCGTTAAAGTATATTTTATCTTTCAAAACAATCACAAATAATATTTGAGCTTTAAAAACCTTTGGTAATAGAAATAGAAACAAACCAGGAAAAAAACAAGAAATCCAAAAATTCATGTAAATCTATACTGATAATATCCTGATACTGTTAATGAATGCTTTGTTAGTCAGCGTTATCATTTATCATTTTGATCTAAGATGACCAGACGGCCAGATGGTTACACATGAATTGGATTTGAACTGAATTCAAACATAGGGGGGAAATAGTATACTGTTGATAACATTTAACTAAATGGTTATAGTAAGTTATTGTCATTATGTTGCACGGCAAGCACAGCACACAGTGACACAACAAAATGTGTCCTCTGCATTTAACCCAACACCTTAGTGAGCAGTTGGCAGCCGTGGAAGCCCCAGGAAGCAGTGTGTAGAGACGGTGCTTTGCTCAATGGCAACACAGTGGGACATTGGCGGATCGGGATTTGAACCGGCAACTTTCTGATTACGGGTCCACTTCATTACCAACTAGGCCACCACTGCCCCACATAGGCTCTGGTATTTATAATTTTATCATCTACTCACTCACTATTGATAACAGCTTCATCCAGATTGCAGGAGCCCCTCCCGGAACATTTGAACAAGTGAATGTATCAGTCGGTATAAGTGACTGATGATCATTTCGTGGTCTTCAAACTGAAAAATCTGACCCTTTCTTTAAGCACTATCCCTACACACTCACTTCATTCACTCTTGTTCATTTTTGCAGATTCTGTTATCCCCACAGTGAGCGTGCTCAAAATTATCACTGCTAGATTTTGTCCAGAGGGCAGTAAGTGCATCAAGCCCCATTTCACCCACTTATTTTTATTTATTTCCTGTCTTTATTTAAAGATTTATACTCGATGGGAAGTGTCCCCGTGACTGACAGGCCTGTGCAAGCTGCACTGCAGTGTTCTCAAGGGACATGTTACAGGCAGGGCACATGAAGGAAAACAAATGAAAACAGAGGCTGCGACATGCCAAAGTAAATTGGGAGTTCGGCCATAAATAAATAAAAGATATATACAGCATTTTCATTTTCTTTTTTAATTGTTTATCAGTTGATTGACTTGTGCCATATTCTTCATAAATCATAAACTACTGATCGCATTTCAATCCTTTTGTCATAAAAAAATGTATTCGCATCAAAATGTAAAAAAAAAAAAAGCAAAAAGCTCTAATGTAAAAGTGATGCCAAACATTTAAGCGAACAAGTTTACCCCCATTATGAAAATCACCTTTAGAAACAAGATTTGCTTGATGTGATCATTTAACGAATTTGATGTGGGGGTTAGAAATTCAGCAAATAATGGACAGGGAATGGCTGCCGGGGAAATAGAAAGTCAACTGTTCAAAGTGGTCTCTATATATGCCAGCTTACTCTATGTTTCTTTAATACGTGTGCAGGGTGCCATTTAAAGGCATTGTGAAGGGGTAAAGTGTGAAGCCTCCCAGCTGGCGGGGGTAACATTTCAATGGATGGATATCTCTTTTTGGACAAATTTTAAAAAGACGATAGTCAGACAGAGGCAGCTTGGAGACATGAAAAAGAGGAAATAGCACAGGGAATTTGACTTTTTTTTTAAAGCTTTTGTTAGCTTTTGTTGAATCATGGCCACCATCCACTGCAGAAAACTCCTCAATTCCCCAACTGCCCACCAGCCACTGTGTACTTTCACCTTGCAAAAGTATTTGTGTTTTTAAATTTTCAAAATCTAAACTTATGTAATTTGTTTCAAGTGTATTTACTAGCTAGATAGTAGCTTGCAATCTTGTAATTCCGCCTTGTACCACAAGAGGCGATGGTGAGATGGTGAGTTTAGTGTCACAGTAAACTGTCAATTGTGTTCTATTTCCAGAACATTACCTGAACTCCCTACTCCCTGATCCCAGGTCAGGGAAGGCCAGACAAGGGAACTGTCCTCAACAAAATTACTACATTCTCAACAACCTGTACCTAGTTACTAGTACACAGTACACCGGGTACAGTTGGTGGCCGGGGCAGTGGTGGCCTAGCGGGTAAGGAAGCGGCCCCGTAATCAGAAGGTTGCCGGTTCGAATCCCGATCCGCCAAGGTACCACTGAGGTGCCACTGAGCAAAGCACCGTCCCCACACACTGCTCTCCGGGCGCCTGTCATGGCTGCCCACTGCTCACTCAGGGTGATGGGTTAAATGCAGAGGACAAATTTCACTGTGTGCACCGTGTGCTGTGCTGCTGTGTATCACATGTGACAATCACTTCACTTTAAATAAATTAAAAAAAGTTATAAATAAAAAAATTGGACAAGGAGAACAACAACCTACAATAATTCATCGGCAAGTTCATTTTTGTTGCATGCAGTGCCTGATGGGTAATTGTGCCTCCAGCGAAGAATCACTGTTCACATATTCCCTACAGTTTGGAATCTTATTTAACATGAAGTCTAACGATCTAACTTTGAGGTTTGAGGTGAGTAGAGCTGGGTCGTTGAGTCCAATCAAAGGCATCCAATGGCTGAGCGACCTGGCAGCGGCCATCTTGCTCCTGTGCCACCTTGTTTCCGTGGCGCTGCTGGTCGCGTTATTACAAAAAAATTCCATGTAATATAAATTGTATTACTACCAGAAGGTTGTGGGTTTGAATCCTGAATCGCCAAGGTGCCACTGAGGTCCCCTCACCAACGCCTTTCACGGCTGCCCACTGCTCACAAGGGTCATGGCCAAAATGCAGAGCACACATTTTGTTGTGCTTCACAATGACAATCATTTCACTTTCTTTCAGCCATGCAGTGAATGGAAATCAGGCACGACCAGAATAAAAATTTCAAATGCATACATGACACAGCGTTTTTAAGAAGCAATTTCTGATGAATTCTTACTATTTCATTATTTTGTTGTTACTTAGCAACAAAACAAATGAATCTCCTCAATAGTGTTTTGAATCATCTTTTTGAGCAACAATTAACTTACTTGTAAATGTCGACAACTGAAGTACATAACCACAGTTACTGCAGCTGGTATGTAAAATTGTCAGATGCTTTAGTAAATGTAACGTTACAATTTCTGCAAAAGCATTTGGCTCAAACTGAGTAACGCTTGCAGCTTTGTCAATTCAAATATAGCACAAGACAATATAATACAATACTTTTGTGCTTTTTAGGTAGTACTGTTTACTTATGTGTGTATAATAATAATAATAACAATAATAATAATAGTCTTCCATATTGTTATATTGTTATATTATAGTTACAGTCTGGTGAAAGTTACTGGCTACCGTTTTGGGTTCAGTTGGATTCGCTGCTCTAAATTTCCTTTACTAAAATTCCTGGATTGGTTTGTTGTTGTTGATGTTTTCTTCATATCTTTTTTAATAAGAAGCCACTAATAGTGCAGCCCCATCACCTGCATTAAAGAGGCATTTTGTTCATGAGACTATCTGTTATGATCAAGATCAAGTGCTGCCACACTGAACAAGAAAACCCTCTCAAGGGAAATATAAAAAAAACCAAGATGAGAGGAAGTCTCCAAAGACAAGAGTCCAATTTTCCAGAGCATAAATGAGCCTTCAGCTCACTGCCTCTGGACTAGTCAGCTTCCAGTGCTGACAGGTAGACACTAGAAAGCATTACTGCCTGGAAATAAAGGTCAGGGATCTGTGCCTCTGACCTTAAACAGACAGCTTTAGTCACTTCAGTCACTTCAGTCAATAAATACAAAAGAGAATACTAAACACTAATAATGGCTTAGCAGGACACACAGTGTCTTACAAAGTGTTTCATCTCTTATTGAATGGTGGCGTGATTCTGGTTCTAAAATCTTACAAAATTTAGATTGGTATTGGAAATTAGTGTAATCGATTATAACTGTTTTATAAAAGGAACATTGAGCTCTTCAGGATCTTTAAATTCCAAATTTTGAACCCATTTCAAAGAAAGGAAAAGTTCTTAAAAACATGCCCTTTGATTCTTGTTGTGAGGCCTTGGCAGTCCTAGGCTAGCCAGGTGCCACCAATTCACATGTGTGCCGGGTTCTAGTCACCCACAGTTAGGTGACACCAGTTAGGTAGGGGGGACTAGGATCTCATTGTGGGACTGGCTCAAAGTCGACGTAATTCTGCACAACGGCTGAATTTCATAAAGAAATTCAGATACAGTATTCGGGCACGCTATGGCCGATTTAAAAGCATATAAAAGCGGTCTGTCCCACGTTGTCTTGTCGTGGTCACAGTGTTTATGTGAATGAAGGTGAGGGTGTTATGAGCTGGGGTGGATGTGCGTGTAAGTATGGAAGTGAGGGTTTTCTCCCTCACTTCCTCGTCCTGCATTTTTGATGTCTCAGTTTTTCTGTTTCGGTGTTTCTTTTGCTTTTTTTGTTTCATCCTGCTGTGTGTTTGTTTTCAGTTTATTAAAATCACACTTTTCTTGATGTCCAACCCTGTGGCATAACACTCTTAATTGAGTAATTTTCACCACTTTTTACTTGTACTTGAGTAGAATTATTTTGGAGTAACGCTACTAATAATCCAAATCCCACCAAAACAACTGTGAAACTCCAAACTCCATTCCTTCAGTGAAATGACACGGGTGTGAAACGGGTTCTTGGAGTTCCAAGAAGATCACTGGCAACCTCGTGGTGTCATGTCTCACCTCCCTTCTTGTAGAAGACGAGCTCGGTCTTAAACTCCCGCCGCTCGTCCAGAGCCCCCTGTATCTGGGCTGTCAGTCGGTCGCTGGTCTCCGGCCCATATAGGAAGTGGCACGCGCAGCTCTTTTGCATCAGCTCGGCCCGGGCGTAGCCTGTCAGCTCGCAGAAGCCATCGGAGCAGTACACGATGGGGTAGAGGGACTGCACCTGAGCGTTGCCCAGCACAAAGTTACTGTCTGTAGAGAAAAGGGAGAAGGAGGGAGGGTGATTTAAAGCATTGTTAACGCACACGGACGCACAAGCGCTCACACACCCAAACAGAAGAGATCGATCTCAACAGCTACATCTTTTTTACAACAGTGTAGCTTCAGCCTTGCATAGTGCTATTTCTTTAAATGTCACATCGTTGACCTAGCAGACTGCAGGTAGTAACATTGCTTCAGAATTCTTCAGAATTCGGGTTGGATTAAAGAGGAAAAACAAAAACATGGATTCATTTTGTGTAGAAGCCACGTTTGGCCTGAAAACAGCTTTTTTTTTAATATAGCTGAGCTGGGTCGAGGTGAGTCGGAGTTGATGTGACCTCAATCTGAATCTGAATGTGAATCTCCAGCAACAAAAAAAAACTCTGGTTGTGGGGACCCTGAAACGCCGTCTCCAATTTTCCCGTTACAGAGAAAATCGTTTTCCAATGTGGACGCAGCTTCGGAATTCATTTCCATTCACTGGGAAGTATCCATGAGGAAATGACGTAAGTTTATCTGTTTACTTGTAACATTCAGATGCTATTTTGCAGATTGTGATAAGAAAACAATGTTTTATGATAGGATTGTTGTTATGCACAGGTGGATAATTCAAGTTAAATGTGTAGGGTGGTAGTAGCTTATGAACCCGAAGACCCGGGTTCAAGTCCCACTTACTACCATTGTGTCCCTGAGCAAGACACTTAACCCTAAATTGCTCCAGGGGGACTGTCCCTGTAACTACTGATTGTAAGTCGCTCTGGATAAGGGCGTCTGATAAATGCTGTAAATGTGAATGTACCTACTCACTGTGTAAATGTTGTAATCTTTTTTTTTTTTGTATTTTTTCTGTGCAGTTTTTATGCACCTGCATTAATGAAAGAGAAGGCAGTCATGGATACAACAACTTACTACCAGACTCTTCATTGACTGGTTAAGCTCGGTGTTTAGTCCGAGTTGCTACTCTCTGTACTATAGTTAGCTATAAGTACAGGACTAAGTGTTTCGGCCCTTGAGTGGCCTGATCTACTCCTGTTGAAGGAGTGAAATTTACTGCTGACCAGTTTTCCTCATGCAGTGTGACGGGAGAATGAACGGATGTCCTGTCCAGTGTGTACACCTGTACAAATGCTGTCAAAAGTGGGTCTCCTATTAACTGCTGTCCAAGCAGCAATAACGCATCACCTTTATTCATTCTACTGAAATAAAACCCCACCCTGAAGCCACAGAGCGCCCACTTGCTCTTTTGGCACCCAGCACTTTTTTTTTTTTTTTTCCAACCCCTGTGAAGCTGGGGACAATGGTGTCCTCAGCTTGTGGTTGTTTAGGCCTCCCTCCATGGCAAGCAGTAAATGGAAGATTTCTTTTCACACTGGCTGGAGCCCATGAGTGTGAGTAATATTTATCAAAAATCCAGAGTTTATTGCTCTGGCCCGAGTTGCAGACATCAGTAAATCGACTGAAGGGGCCTGAAGAGACAGGGGCCTGTGAGGCACTATTAAATATTGCAGGAGGTAATGATTGAACGGCGCCACCAACGGCAAGTTCATTTGCTCGGTATAATGAAGTGCATGGGAAAGGGGGAGCGTTAATCTAATGAGAGCAAAATAGAGCGAGAGAGAGAGAGAGAGAGAGAGAGAGAGAGAGAGAGAGACGGATCTTGTTCAACCAATGGAATAAAATCAACTGTGTAATAAACATGAACAGAAGCTCAACCACTTGCAGAAAATGAAAAACTATATTTTAAACTGATTTCATCACATGAATAGTGCTCAAACTAATGTCAATATCAGACTTCACACAAATGAACTTTTGTAATCTACATGATTCCACAAACTGGTTGATTAAACAGAAAGTCTGAATAATTGCATAGATTTTTGCACAGATTGCTGCTTGCATTGATCTACGGTGACAATTCCCTCTTGAGTCGACTCAAATCATATGAGACCAGAAAAATTAAATACATTTTGGTGTTTTTGTATGATGGAAATGCTCTTTCTGCTAGGAGTGGTTTCTTCCAGGATGATGAGGATGATATCTCCATCCACATGAGTATAAAACTGATCAATGTTATGACCTTCAGGCACTAGATTACATTTCTCAACCACTGTCATTAGAACACTCTGATCAAAACATGAAATGGTTCTTTTGTATGACTGATATCCATCTCTCTAGTAGGCATCTAATCTGAGACTGGCAGAAGAATTGAAGCCGTTCTGATAGAATTATACATTGTGTAATTTCACACACACTCCGTACCATTATTTAAGTGTAATAATTAGTTAATAGCATTTTGAAGGGGGGCAGTTTAATGTTGCTTCCCTACAACATTCGTCCGTTTTTTTCAACTCTAGTCAATACTAGTCCAATCTCTGGTCATCTCCAAACTGGACTACTTAAACTCACTTCTGCCTGGTCTGTGTCTAAGTGCTACGCGACCTCTTTGCAGCACGACTTTTTTGCCCGGTCTGTCAGTAACACGGTTGACACATGAAAGTGTTTATCTGTGTTGTCATCATCCACAGCATTTTTTTTATTATTATTAAATGATTATTAAACTCAACATATAGAGGAGGGGGGTGCTTGCCTACAAAGCCAAGATCCTACCTCAGATCTCCCATCACTCCTCGCTCTGCACCGCGATCTCTTATCGATCCGCCCGCACTGCTCCACTAGGAAGGCATTCATCTAGACTCTTCTCTGTCTTGGAGACCAGGTGGTGGAATGAACCTCCACTAGGTGTAAGATTTTCAAACAACAGCTAAAAACCTAAACCTAATGTAAATGCTCAACATTACAACAATATCTAGTTTATAACAAGCAGCTGAATCGGCGATTGCTAAGCAACACCGCTCAACCATTGCAATAGCTGGATACCGAAACCATTTCATGTAATGGTAAAGAATTGCACACACATAAATTTGCCAAGTTGTGTCTAAATGCACATTCGTTTTACTGAATGATTAAAAGAATAGCAGTGATGTGTGTGGTGCCTCTGGAAGTGTGGCTGGTTGTATTCATTACTGATGGGCTGACTTGCCTCAGCCGCATCACGGAAGTCCCCAAACTCTGCTGATCCCAACTGGCCAAGGGAGCAGCTGCGTTCTCCCGAGAGAGAGAGAGAGAACGAGAGAGAGAGAGAAAAAAACAGCAGGTGTGTGTGTGTGTGTGTGTGCCCATCTTTACTCTTCACCATTGTCTGTAATCCTGCTGGCCGCAGCTGTTAAGTCTCACTTGTCTCTGACAATTACACCAAACGCATCCAGGGCCTTTCCAGACTCGTAACCATGCAGCACAATAACAAACATATAAACACACAGAAAATAATGTGACAGCGAGCTAATGACGAATAATGACACTGCACTTCGTTTGCTTAATCAGCACAACAAAATGAATAAAAAAAAAAACCCAGATCAACGCGTGTATCGAACTACACACTACGAGGTTTCATGTAGACTTGGAGCAAGTGGGGAAGGACTAGATACAGGAGGGAGTTTAAATCATCCAGAATGATGATTTAGGGTGTGTGAGAGCTGCCAATCATCCTTTCTGGGCCCCCCTGTTTTACACTTCATACAAAGGTATCACAGAAAAAAGACAGAGTTTCTCTGCTCCAAGATACAAATAACTAGCAAGCAGTATCTTTCCGACCTCATTTTGCCATGCCTAGTTTGGTTGGCATTAAAAAAGTATGGTGGAAACGTGACATTATTTAATTGGGAATAATAAAATTCAGCCCAAAATGAAGCAGCAAACTGAACGTCAGCAGCATCTGTGGGTTTGCTGGATGTTTCCTGCTGAAAATCGTCTGTGAGAATTAAGTGGCGGCTCAAGCTCGAAAGCATCAAACTGTAGCAACAGAAACAGAAGATTACAGTGCAGCTTTTCTTCTGTCTATGGCAACACCATTCTGCAGCTACAAAATTGCTGCAGAATGAGTACGTGGATTTAAGTAAAGTGAGCGTGACACACGCTGTCATGCCCTCCTCCTCTACTAGTCTTCCGTGGCTCGTTTGCACGCGGCCTCGGTCATTAATCCCGAGATCGTGAATTCCCTGTCCCCCAAACGCTCCTCAGCCGTCTGGTTGCTCTGGAAGATCTACCCGTCTTTATCCTGGTGTTTCCCAACCCTGGTCCATCCTGGAACATTTGCCGTTCTTCACAACCGGTCACTATAATTATTAGCTAATAAAGAGACGAATGAGCCTAATTAAGGTTGGATTGGTGTGAAGATGTACCTCCACCAAAACACTGCTTTATTCAACATATTACCTGGTTTTTAAATTGTGTAAAAGTTTTCATTTTTTTACTACAATCATTGATGAAATTAGATTATTTAATTTAACTTTTTGTTTCAGAAAAGGTGCCACTTCAAATAACGACCCTGTTATTTTAGGATTTATAAATAAATATAAACGGGATTTATGTCTCAGATTATCATGATAAATTTTGTCTGCTTGATTTATCGTATTCAGTAGTATGCAATGCTTATTGTCCTGTGAACGTTATTGCACAATATGCAATATGCAAACGTTATTGCAACATACATGCAAGCATGCATTTATCGCACCACAAATGTACATGTAAATACACAATGGGAACTTGTAGATCTCTCCTGACCCTTTTCAGAGCCGAAAAACACTCCATAGTTCTCGTTTAATCTGTCCAGAACATTTTTTTAAAAATGATAACACGAAAACATTTTGCACAGTCAACTGTAGGGCCTATCAAAGCCCATTGAGACATGCTGTATATGATTTTGGGCTTAAAATAAAAAAGGAAATAAATGTTGTTGCTGTACGGCTGTAAGGCAGAGGTAAAGAGCGTGCCGATTGAAGCAGCAGGCCTGGTTACGACCTGATGGCTGCGGAGAGATAAATCAAGAGGCCGCAGACGTGGCGGTTGTTTGCCGAGACCAGAGCTCATGCTCTTCGGGAGACTGTGAACAGAGCCGGGTTGCTATACCGGACTGAGTTTTGTTGTGGAAGGCTCCCCCTTTCCCATGTGAGTGTATTCTTCAAAACAGCCTCTGCTGTCACCGCCGCTGTTCGTCAAATAAATTTACAAAGTCTTGAGCCCTTTGAAGAACCTTTTGAAAAAGCTCCATTTGTACTTTAGTAAACCCCCCCCCCCCCCCCCCCACACACACATTACCATGGTTGCCTTGTTACTCCGCACTGGTACAGCAGGGATGCAGTATCAAGGCTGAGAAACATGTTGTCTCAGGGAACATTTGACACAGTCCTGCCGGCAACATTAACAAGCGCACAGCCTTTCACTGCTCACTGTTATCCGAGGAGCTCAAGGTTCTTCTAGTTTATTCAGAGAGAAAACTATTTGCTATCCACAACTGAAGTTATAATTATAGAACACTTGTGAAGTTGTTATTTCTCAGAACACAAGAACCAACATCTCCACGTTCTCAAAAAAAAAAAATTAATTCACAGCTCACCGAACATTTTAGACCGGTCTGTTTCAGAATCCTACTGTCGGTGAGATCTTGCACACACAGAGCCAGACAATTAATGCGAAAACACACAACTTAACACCGACCTTCACAATGGAAAACAACATTCAAAAACCCATATGGCCATAAGATGAGAATTTCGTTTTTGCATCTCATTAAATCAGCATTTTAAATTTAAACATGTTGTGCAACTGTGTGTTAAGTTAAATGTGGATTCTTGCACATCATTTGCACATATCTTTCATATGCTTTAACCTGGGCCTGTACTTTCCGTTGGTTGTTCTGTTAACTTGTTTCATAATTAAGCACAGAAATGGCTGCATCAATATTGCATGGATATTGACACACCAAAATTAGCTCCATCTGTCTCTGCTTAATCACATAATTACTTAACTGGACTCCACTTGTCCAGTGAAGGTGTCTGTAGTGAAATTCTCTTTCATTTTAAGATCATTCATTATAAAATAATATCAAAATATATAAATTAGCATGTTACCAGTATTGTTTATTTGGTATATTCAATATATAGGCACGTTAAAAACAGAAATTCTGCTTCTAGTGTTCCACAGGCTCTTCTTATTATATAATAAGCAGAATTGAACAGAAGAAAAGTAAAGAAGATTCTTTTAGAATCAACATATAATTTATTATATAGTGCATGAACCATGTAAGTGGTAACATCACGTGAGTCTAATGAAAAGCGAAAGAATAGTCCATTTCTATGTAGCTGTTTCTAATCCCTGTCTTGGTCTTCGGTGTATGCCACTTAATCTGACAAATACAGGCATCAATTTTGCCTTCCATAATTACATTTTCAGTCACATGATCACCCAAAGGCAAAAGTACAGATCGCGCGATGCATGCAGAAAGAAATAAAAGTAATTACATCCTACCCACTGCACACCAACCAGGTGACTGTTGTTCCTGCTGTGCAGCGCCATAACACTTATGAGACTTCAACCCAGTTTACTCTGTACACACTCAGAGTAAATGTAATCAGCGCACGCCCTGCTGTGCATTTAAACAGCCCCTCCGGGACTGGCATCGAAACCCTGCAGGGTACAGATAAGGCTTTTCAATGCACACTGATCGACTGATATATTGTAAGTCACTTAAGATCTAAATCAGGTTGGGTAAAACAGGTGAGGTCAGCTCTAGCAGTCAGAATGACCGGTCTTTTGAGCGACAGGGTATCAATGGTGACATTTAGGATAACGCATTCTGCAAATTTATGCTGATTATATAACAAAAAAAAATTTGTTACATTGAAAATATTGGAGAGTGACGTAAGAACAAACGGAAATAATGTCATCATCAGGTTTATTCTCATAATTTCTAAGCAAAATCACAGCTCCCACTTTTCATAATTGCTTAAGGAACCATTTTAAACATTTTAAATCACTGCCAATTCTCAAGCCTGTCGGATCACCGCAATATGCATCTTTGGAGATACATCTTCCTATATCTGTCTCCATGACCTGTTAGTCTGTATGATTTCTGATACGTCGGTCTGCTTTTGTCTTGTTTTGTGTTTTTGGTTTATTCACGCCATCTCTCGCCTGACCAGTTTCCATTCCTCCCCCACTTCTATTTTAAATTTGCACAATCCGTCATTGACGTTGATAAAGTTTACCAGTCTCTGCTGCACCACAGACCAGGTTCTGATTCACACTACCGATGGCCAATGCCATGATTTTCACTCAAGCACGGGTAGCCAGTGCAGAACAGCCATGTTTGTCTGGCTGGCTGGAGAGGAAATCACACAGACTGCATGGACCAGGACGCTGGCCAACAGGCCACCACCAGAGTCCAGTCACCAGTGAGTAGTGAGTGTGTGAACAGATGTGCTGCTGACTTGGAAATGGAGATGTCTGGATGGAAGCGCTGGCTGTGATGATGAGAAGCTCTTCTGCCCATAATTTAGCTGTCAGCACGGTTTGGCACTTTGAAATTTGAAGGACAACATGACTTGGGTTCTGTATTTAATTAGTCATTTAGTACTGGCTAACTAGTGACTTTATAAGACAAATATGTATATTGCTGGACTAAAATAGCACAAAGATTGAACATGACTTGAACCACTGATTAATTTCCTCGTTCTCAGTCACCCACACCTTCAATAAAGCCTTCTCATTTACACCATAAACCACACACACACCCTCACTGCATATGCAGTATGCACACTGACTGGTTCACAAAAAATCATGGAAAATTGCACAAGCCCGTTTTGCAAAACACACACCAACATGTTAAAGAATAGTTATCATTAGAGAAAAAAATAGATATAATCAGAGATCAATATTATGGTCTTTATCCATTTAGCTGCAGGACCTGTATGGTATTTTGATACTAACAAAGACATGAGGTGATGCAGATGCAATTGAATTATTGAATGCAACTATGTATAAATTAACCCTATTGTTCAAAAGTCCTAAAAATCATATTAAAACATGAAATGCAGTTGAATAGAAAATATTACAAAGCTAGAAAATAAAAACAACATGATGCACCAGAGATTATTCCCACGAAATATTAGACGTCTTATGGACATGCAGATTATGTCTACATTGTGTCCGTTGGTCCCAGACAAATTCTAGATGTTCTTACACAATGTGCAAACTATGTCCACTATTTTGACATCTAACTATGACCCCACTTGGACGTCAATAGGTAGACAAACCCGACATGGTCATGGGGACATCATAAATAGGTGCAAGAAATTGACATAATTAATGAAAATCCCACCGCGCAAAGACACGTTGAAGCGACGTCTTTTTCAGGTCATCTTTGCATGTCTGCTGTTGGTCCTCTGAAGGTGCAGACTGTGATGGCAGATGACGTACTTTTTACGTCTTTCGAACGTCCAGTATTTACATCCCCAGGATTTTTGGAAAAGGACTAATTCCAGTCCAAATGTTTTATTTGTATTTATTTATTTTTTTTATGACAAATATCAACATTGTTAATATTATTAATGAATAATAAAAAAAAAATTGTGATACAACATCATATGTAACCAGGAGTTTTAAATTGTGCACAACATTTTAAGATGTGCTGTGATTTGTGAGCGCGTGCCGGTGAATAACTGTATTTGCAGATACGCCAGGTAAGTTGTCCAGGTGATTCATGGTACTTGTAGTTAAATGTGCAGTTCAAGTGTTTTAATTTCATTTCCAAGGTGGGAACCTAAAGTGCAGCGAGTTATTTTTTGGATTACAACTCATATGTAAAATGACAGGCCAAGGTATGGTGAGCCAAAACACTGAAATTCAGTGGGTAGTACCGATGCACCACTAACTGTTGTAGTGACGTAAGTTTGGATCTATTATTTATCATTATTTATCTTCTAATGCTGCCCTAATCAGTTGAAGTTTGTCATTTGATCATTTCTAAATTAAAGTTTCTGTGCTGCAGATGCAGTGACCGATTGAAGATGGACTTTCCCACTGCCTTGTGATGGTAAGTCTTGATCTATTGGCACAGTACGATGACATGAGACTGAGCGAGAGAAAAAGAGAAAGACTTAATACTACTTTTTACTTTTTCTCTTCATCTACTGTTGTCTATGACCACAAAATAAGTGGCTTATTTTTCTACCGTGAATTTTCAAGCGTCATAAAGCCTTTTTTTATTGATGCTGTTCTTACGTATATCATTCACATTGATTTTTAATAAAGGATTTTCACTATTGCACTGATGACAAAATTCTATATAAGCCGATATTTCATGTTGGCTAAGGTAAGAAAATTAGCCCTTCTTGTAATCTGTAATTTGATAACAATAAAGTTGATAACCTGACTTGATTAATAACTTGATTTCCGTTCCTGCTGACATTAGAAGTACCACACCAAATGTCTACCATGGCTGTCTTTTTTGCTGGGATGGTTTGTATGACTCTAGTTTTGGTAGTGTATGCATAGGCAACCTGTTTTTGCTTGGGACTTTATAGGGACTTCCCTATTTCTAATCACTTGTTTTCTATACAGATGGAGTCATGAAATTTGATGGGATGTAGGTGGTAGACGGAATTAATAAAAATGGTAAGAATGAGTGAGAAATTAGCATTTATTTATTTATTTATTTATTTTTGTAAAGCATGATGTGTATAAATGTAATATGTATAACTGTCCAGAAGGTGGAGGAACTGTTAAAAAAAATATGAATGTCTGGACATACAAATATGCATGTCCTGCATACAAAGATACATTTCCTGTTCAAATCTACTGCTGTGTTGATCAAACAAAGCTGTAGGAGAATGACCTGGAATAGTACACCACCTCCTGAAATGGCAGTACAGTTATGCACAGAGCCTAGAAACAGTAGAGCTGTTAAAATTATGTCTAAAATGACCACAGCCTCATTTGGACTAGAATAAGACCTCTGTCACGGGTGGGCTGGACATGGCATGAAGGAGGACGCATTCGCACGATCACAGGACAGGGGTTTAATAAAAACGTCACGAGACAGGGGAACATCTACACGCACAATGACCCGACGGCGAACAGACACGAACAGGATAGTTTTATACAATTATATAAATAGACAGCAGGTGAACACGATCAGGGAACATTACACAGGACGAACATGAAACTCCGGTCCGGATTACGGATCCGGAGTAACCCCTGCCGGTCCGGATCATGACAACCTCATATGGAAGACATAAAAAACACACTGGCGTCGTCGCTTCAATGTGTCTGTGCACAGTGGTTTAGTGAACACCATTAGTGAAAACAGCATTCTGTCGCAACTCAAGACTAAATGTTATATAATTGTTACCATTAAATGGTTTTTGACCAATTTAATGTTGTATTAATGGACACATTTAAAAAAAACAAAAATGAACTTTTTTTTCATTGAAAATGAAACTTTTGATGTATCCAATTCTATTATCCAATATCCTCTATTATCCAGTAAAACTAAATGAGTACATTTACTACTATGAGTACTAGAAATAACAGTCAAAAAATGTACACAAAAAGCAGCAAATGCACTTTGATTGGACAGCAAGTAATTTATTAGTACGGCATTGTGTGGCAGTTTGGCAGCATAATTATTGAGCTGGCTGCCCAAGCAACTTGCTTCCCCTGCCTGATGGCAAATTGCTGAGCTCCATCTCTTCTGTTGCCCTCAGGGCCCTGAATGAGTCTAAGGGCAGGCTGCCACGCCGGGCTGATTACAGCCTACGGAGAGAGACAGGGGGTTGGATCCACGTTGGGAACAAAAGCGGCCAGCCACCCACAGAATGCAGCGAGTGAGAGCTGAACTAACCAGGGCAGCAGAGGCAAGATGTATTAGTGTGTCTGTCAGTCCGTCATTATCTGTATCTGTTTTACGAAATCAGAATGCTAATATATTATTAGAACACTTTCAAAAACACAGTACACATACAAGCAAGCCCAGGATCTGACCCAGGTTTGTATTAACTTCAAAGAACTTTTCATGAATTAATGAAATTTTCATTCAATGTTCAAATAAAAACATCTGAGGGGTTACAAAAAATGCTATGGAAAAGTTGTATAATAATAATACTAAAAATAATAATTGTGTTTATGTGGCCTGGGCAATTGCAGTTGCCTCGCTTACTTTGCCCTCATTTTGGTGCCAGACCAGCACCGTTTTGGTGCCAGAGCCAATTTTGCCACACTGTGCAAAAATGCAGAACCATTTCCAAGACTGGAATGGCACCAGCACCAGTGCAGTGCAAAAGGATGATCAGAGTGTTGCCCATTGTCATTGTCAATCGTTCCATGAATATTCATTCTGAAATGCTAATATTATGGCCAGATACTAGTGTAATAACAAAAAGTACTATTAATCAAACCATTGTCAAAAATAGTGTTGTCTTCGTCATCTGTGTCAACAAACCTTTCTGACACGATGAGACATAAATGCCGGTCATGTGATGATAACTATAATGAAATATATCATGTAATATTGTTGACTAATAAAAACAAGACTAAATATGGTTTACAAGATAAAAACTGTCTCTTCAGTCGAGGCGTTATTTAATTTCGTTTAATTGTGTTATTATATCGCCTTTTCTCTTTCCTGTATCTCCCATCCAGTCGCACAGATGACGACACGTTTGCAATATGCAATCATGGCGTTAATTAGATTTCAGGATACTTCTGATGGGTGAGCAGACAGCTGGGAGAAAATGACAAAGAGATATTTGGACTTTCTTTACAATGAAGTAGAGCAGAAACAGAAAGTGTGGTCGAACAACATGGAACAAACCAGAGCTCCGTGTCTGGAATAGATGTAGAATATTCTTGAGTCTATAACGTAACAATAATATAATATTATGATTACCTTGTTTTAATTATGAAATGGGTTTGATGAAAAGAAAATAGTTTTTGTCTGTTCTACTTCATACTTGTACTATATTGACTGGGTTAAATAGAATTGCAATACTAAAATGTCATCAGTTCTCGTTGACTAAAACTTGACTAAAATATGACTAAAATGCTCAGAATTTTAGTGGACTAAAACTTGACTAAAATATGATTAAAATGCTCAGAATTTTAGTTGACTGAAACTTGAGTAGCCTAAAATGAGAATGGAAGTGATGAAGAATAATAAAAAATTCTAAAATGACTAGACTAAGACTAAATATTTATTCAGGGCTGTTTTTCTGGTTTTAAAAAGTATACTTATTATTCTAATCATGTTTATTATTATTATTATTATTATAAAAAAATAATGAGTTAGAATTTTTTTGGAGTGAGGGTAAAAGCCAACAATGAGCAGGCAGCATTCAACATGGCCGACAGCTCTTTAACCGTCCTCGTCTGCTTCCGGGTGGCCTTCCCCTCAAATGACATCGGGCCCCCTCGGAGGAACAACGGCGGCCGTGACAGGGATTTTATAAAAATCCACAGAATGTGCCGGCCTTTGGACAGCAGGATGAGACTGGAGAGCCCCCACATTACAACAGTAAATGATCTTCAAAGAATCCTGTCCACTCGAATGTTTGAAAGGGGGGTCTCTCTCCCTCTAGCTGAGTTGAATACGTGTTAGATGGCACAGTTGAGTGAAACCTCCCCCATTTGGAGAGTTGATTTATCATGTGTAATAATACAACACAGGATTAAATATTGGCTTACCAACACCAATTGGTATCACGCTGAACCAAATGCAATGTGGTGCTGCCCCACTGAAAAACTTGGATCTGCTGCCATGGTGCGAACAACCAGAATGAGTCTAGGGTGACAAGCAAGCAGCGCTCTTTTTAACTTATGCGTATCACAAAGGAGATTAACCCCCCCATCCTCCACCTCGCCACAAGAACATCACTTCACTCATCCATGCATATTAATGCTCTGAGGACCTTCATGTCCTCTTTTCAAGTTAAGTTTACCTGAAGGCTTGACAGGCACCATCTTTCATGGATTTCAGAGCATGAAGGCCACCAGCAGGGACAGTGAGTGAATGTTAACTAGGAAACTACTGCAGTTAAAGTGGTAATTTGAAGGTGAATCTCATGTCGTCTGCATGACACTCATAGCCCCCTTCAGCATTTGCTTGCTGACAGTTTGCTCGCTCACGTTCTGCCAGGCTAATGGGGCTATGTGGCATGTCTGAGGCTGCAGTGGGTTGATAAGCTTGCCTCTTGAAGAGGGAAACCCACACAGATTGCTGGCAGGCACAAGGCTCCCATAATGAAAATAAATGAGCATGTTTTTCGATGGTTTTGTTTTTTCTTTTTGCTATTTTTCTCACTCTTTTCATGAAACCTCTCTATCTAGTCCTATTGCAATCATTATCACCAGCATGTTTTAGACCCTACCTCTATTTAAACACAATTAGAACCTTTAGATGACAATGTCACAGGGCTCAAATATGTCCTCTCTTATTCCTCTCTTTTCAACCTTCCCAAATTCTCCCACACCACCCCTCTGCTACGTTCCCTTCACTGGCTCCCAGTAGCTGCACGCATCAGGTTCAAAATACTGATGCTGGCCTACAAAGCCAAACATGGAGCAGCACCATCCTACCTCACAGCCCTTATTACACCCCGCACTGCACCTCGTATACTCCGAGCCTCCAGTACTGCTCGCCTGGTCCCTCCATCTCTGAAGGTAAAAGGACGACACTCATCTAGACTCTTCTCCGTCTTGGCCCCTTGGTGGTGGAATGAACTTCCCCTCGAGGTCAGAACAGCTCAGTCACTGAGCACCTTCAAACGACAGCTCAAGACCTTCCTCTTTAAAGAATATTTAGATTAAATTGTAATTTTCTTGTCAAACTTTGTGTACAGAATCTACAACAGAGTGAATTAAATAGATGTATTCATAGTTGGGGTCCTAGTGAACCGGAATTGATCTCTTCATCGATGGTAACTTGAAAGCACGTTGTAAGTCGCTCTGGATAAGGGCGTCTGCCAAATGCCGTAAATGTAAATGTAAGCGCGCTATGCCTGTTCTATTCTCCAGAGAAGGGAGCTGAGTCGGCCTCTGACATCTGTCTTTCCTAAGCGGCTGATCCAGGATCAGTACCGACGGATTAAATTGATTGTGTTAAAATTAACAACTGATCACATTTGAATAAATTTCCAACAAAAAAAAAACGAAATCTGTAAAGCATAGAAACATTGGGTGGTTGTAGCCTAGTGGGTAACACACTCACCTATGAACCAGAAGACTCAGGTTCAAATCCCACTTACTACCAATGTCTCCCTGAGCAAGAAACTTAAGCCTGAGTGTCTCCAGGGGGGGACTGTCCCTGTAACTACTGATTACAAGTCACTCTGGATAAGGGTGTCTGATAAATGCTGTAAAAATAAAATAATGTTACAATAATAATGCTAAACTATCTAAACAAGTTTGTACCACTGTCAAATAATAGAACAATAACACTTTACGGGAGGATTTCATATTTTAAACAGTATGAAACAAAAGGCTTAAATCCATAGTGGGCTACAAAAACTTTTGCTTGCTTGGTGAGATTTGGTGGAGCTGATCAGTTGAATCAGCAGCTGTTCATGTTGAAGGTTACTTGGTGTTGAAATTCAACTAATAATCTACATTTTGTCTATAGCTTCTTCTGGATCTGTGTAAATGGCATAGGTTTGTTGTAAAAAGTGAGACTGAGAGATTTGTGAAATCCATTCTTGTGACAGGGACTGCTGCCTTCTGCTGATCACAGAGACGTTGCTGAATCCACTCATTTCAAACACTGACATTGAGATAACTGGCTACACGGTTCATCAGCATGATAGGACAGAGAGATCAAACAAGAAAACAGGAGGCTGGCGTACAAACTCGCCAGACACTGCTCTCCGGACGTGGAGTTCATGATGGTTAGATGCACGTACAGTACAGGCCAAAAGTTTGGACACACCTTCTCATTCAATGTGTTTTCTTTATTTTCATGACCATTTACATTGGTAGATTTTCACTGAAGGCATCTAAACTATGAATCCAAACTTTGACGTGCAAACGTTTGGCCTGTAGTGTATACCTCCCCCGTCAACTCAGTGTCGTTCTGCTAACTGCTGTGTACATAGCACCAGATGCTAATGCTAGCTCAGCTAGCTCTTGTACCACACAGCAAGTAACCCGGGGGTGCTCACATTATACTGGGGTGCGTTACAATCATGCAGATCAGAAGGCGGCCCTCCCCAAATTTCATCAACACATAAAATGTGCAACCAAGGGCAAAAAAAAACCCACATTCCAGCAGGAAGCCCTGGAGGTCCGAAGCCTGCTGAAAGCCAGAAATGCGGCTTTCAGGTCTTAGGACAAGATACATTACAGTACAGCCAGAGCCAATCTGAAGAAAGTGATGGCATCCGAGACACCAAGGCAGCATACAGCAGGAGGATAGAGGACCACCTGAGGAACAACAACACCAAGGTGTCTAGCACATCACCAGCTACAAATCCAACAACTCCTATCTTCCTTGCCTGCTTTTCACCAGGATTTGTCACAGGCAGTCCCTGTCACAGGCCAATGTCCCATCCTGCCAAAACAATCCACAACGAATAGTCTGAATGGCTACCGCCCAGTGGACCCCACAATGGTCATCATGAAGGGCTTTGACAAATCCGGTGCGGAGTCATATCCTCGCCTGCCTGCCAGCACACCTGAACCCATTTCAGTTTGCCTATAAAAAGCAAAGACATCAACTGAGGATGCTGTGGGCTCAGACCTCCAAGTTGCCCGGACCCACCTGGAGCAGCAGACTGCTCTTTTTGGACTTCGGCTCAGCATTCAATAGCATCCTTAATACCATCCTCCCACAATGACTGGTGTCTAAACTGGCAGCTCTGGGACTTCCATCACTGACCTTCAATTGGATACTGGACTTTCTGTCAAGTCCCTCCCAGAGGGTCAGGCTGGGTCCCCACACCTCCACTGCTCTCAGCCTCAGCACCACGACGCCGCAGGGGTGCGTGCTCGGCCTGCTCCTCTACATCCTCTACACGTACGACTGTGTCCCCTCACGCCCCAGCAACAAGGTCATTATATTGACGGATGTCACGACAGTGGTTGGACTCATCTTGGGGAAAGAAGCTGGCATACAAGGAGGAGGTTGGAGCAGAGTCAACACCCCGATCCTAATCACCACAGAGACAAAGGAGCTTGTTGTTGACTATGGGGTGGGTTCTCTGTGGAGAGGGTCTCAGTGTTCAGTTTCCTGGGCATGGAGCTGGAGGATAACCTGATCTGGAGCGCCAAGAGGAGCTGCTGAACAAGGAACAGCTCCAGCTCTCCAAGAATCCTGCCTTTCACCACTGTTCCGTAGAAAGTGGACTTACGTACGGGCTGTGTGTGTGGTGCGGCAGCTGCACTTTCTCAGAAAGGAAGGCGCTCCACAAGGTCATCAGGTCTCCGGAAAAACAATTGGCTGCCCCCTCCCCACCCTGGTACAAATTTACACCTCACGATGCCGCAAAAAAAAGCAATAGACATTTCACAGGACTCATTACACCCCGGTCGTTGCCACTTCCACATTTTGCCATCAGGCAAAAGATACAGAGCAATGAAAACCAGTTTTTTTGTCCAAAACCAATCCAGCCCCCCCCTAAACCCAAAATAAACTGTTGTCCATAGATGTTCTATGTCTCCATGAAATCTGCAATACAACCTCACTTTGTGAAGTAATGTGCAATACACAATGTGCAATAGACACTGCAGTTTGCATTTTTAACTAATATTTTTCTTCCAGTGTAATTTGCATATGTTTCCTACTACTTTATTTGTTTGTTATTTCCTGTCTATATGCCTAGACTGCACCTTAAATTTAGTTGCTCCTTGAGGAGTGACAATGACAATAAGAAAATGAATCTTATCTTATCTGATCTTAGGATATGCTTTCTAGCTAGTAGTCTGAGGTCAGTCCTAATGAATGTGTTGCATGGCGTGCGGGAGCTAGGGGCTTTCTGTTTTCTAGGGATCAGGGGGACAGGCCTGCACCCGGCGGCGGTGGCGTGTGTGGAGACAACTGTATGGAACCGGATGATGGGGGAAGGGACCGAAGGTGACCTTGCAGATGGTCCGTTCCCATGAGAGTAAATTCACCCACCCAACAGTGCACATTTTAAATGAGTAATGAAGACACAAGGAAGGGTACAGGGTTATACATCATTATGCTTCTGCATTTACATCAACCTTCGTGAAGTAATTTAACATAAAGGAATGATTCATTATTGCCTATATGCAAATACAAATACTGATCCTGGCACATATTAAAATCAAGACAAATTGTAATCAGTACTGCCCATCAAGCGAGAAGAGGTAGGAGTGGTAGTAGCCTAGTGGGTAAAATACTCGCCTATGAACCAGAAGACCACAAAGTCCCAGGTTCGAACATTGTGTCCCCGAGCACAACAACAAGGGCATCTGATAAATGGCATAAATGAGAAGAGGGAGCAAACATAATTTTAAGTAAGATCCCGTCACATGATACACACATTGACATCAGGCTGCTTGGCATTTGAAGAGATACCGTCCTTTCAGAGATTATCAGACCGATTATTTTCTCACCATGGTGTGTGGGTCTGCATCAAAATAACTGAACCACAGCACCATACTTTGGTTTCAAAAACCTGGAGCTTCATATTTTCAGAGACCTCTTAGCCCATTTTTTTTTAAACGCTTGGGCTCCACAGAGCACATTATTAGTACTGAGATGCCATCATATCACTGGCAATATTTTATTCAAAAGTTGCAATGTCACATCTTGTAAGCACTGACGGGTCAACTGGGCCGACAATGGCTGGGAATGCAAGGTGTGCTTATATGCACTTGAATAACTTAACAGAAATCAACTCTGGTAAGACCACAACTCACAACCCAACACAAGCAGTCCACTTGCCTATGAACCAGAAGACCACAAAGTGACAGGTTAGGGTTAAAAGCAGAGGACGCAACTCGTTGTGTGCACTGTGTGCTGTGCGGCAGTGTTTCACAGTGACAATCACGTCACTTTCTTTCACCATTGTGTCCCTGAGCAAGACACTTGACCCCTAGTGTCTCCAGGGGGACAGTCCCTGTAGGTTCAGCTTGTAAGGTGCTCTGGATGAGGGCGTCTGATGAAGAGGAGTCATTTACCTAATTTAATCGTAAAGTTACAAGACATTTTTAAAGATGATTCAGATTTTAATGCATGATTCCATTTAAGCCAAAGCTGCAACTAGTCTGTCACTCTGAAAAGTTTATCACCTTCAGTCAGAATTCTGCAGACCCCCCACAAAATGGACCACCTTGTGACAATTCACATACAAATCAGCTGTGAGCTTCACACACACACACAGAGAGAGAGAGAGAGAGAGAGAGAGCGCAGCATCACAAGTCTGCAAGCAGACACCTCAGGTTCTCTCCACGGCACACTCACAGCTGACGGATTGTGTTTTGGAGATACCAGGCGACGTTGCCAGGTGACAGGTACATATTGTGTTTCTTTTGGTTGCCATGGCAAACAGGATAGAGGAGGGTTTAATGAGGAATGAGGAACAGAGTGTCTGCTGCAGGCTTCACACACACACACACACACACACACACACGTTCATACACAAGTACACCTGCACACGTACGGATGCCCTCACATGCTCTCGTTCACTTGCATTAATCAGTGTCATCGCTCACTTCCTTACTTTTTCCTTTCCTTTGATGCAAACAGAGTTGTGCTCGTGAGTATTTTTATCCATTTGTCATTTCTGAATGGACCAGCGTGTCATTTAATAAAGCACCGTACCCGGCTTAGCCAAACTCTAATTGTGCCTGATGTCAGCCGAAAGCAGCTGCTGCAGTCACCCCCAATCACGCTCCCAGCAGCCCCCTCTTCTCCGCGTTCTCCGACCCGGCCTGATGCGCCTTCATCCTGCCTTGTGCATCATTAGCGGACAGCAAGGACCTAATTAGGCTAGGAGTTGGTCAACTGACCTGTCCTGCACCTTAACAAGAGTTCTGTACTCATTAGATGATCTGCTTCCTGTTGGGCTGTAGGCATGAGTGTTATATTAAGGGACGTTTATTCTAATGGGCGAAAAACTGTTCATTTTAATATACGTTTAAACATAATGATGATCTAAATGATCTAAACCGAGGGAAAAAATGACAATATCTAATTATAATCATCCCAGGACCTCATTTGCAACGGATACTTCATTAGAGTATTGATTCCAAAGTTCTGATTGGTTATCAAATGAGTTTGACACTTGTGGACACCCTTAAGAACATACTGATATTTGATAGTGTAGTTTCCTTTCAATTCCCTCTCTTTATTATCAACAATATTCACACCAACACATGCAACATCACCTGCTTCATCTCCCAGCCTGCCTTTCATTATTTTCTGCCTTATTGTGCTTCAGTGTTTCAGAGTTTTTATTTTGATTGGATGAAAGTGAAACACATCATAATGTCCTCAGGCCCAAATGAAATGGAAGTGCCTACGCTTTCTGTCTTACTTGAATTTGTATTTTCTTTTTTCTTTTTTTTTTGATCTGTCTGAAAACAGAAGCTAAATGCAGTTTATGGCAGTTTTTTTTATTGAGTTACTCCATTATTGAGTTACTCCATTTAGCGATTTTTTTAGAGACAATGGCTGTTGGGTCGAAGTTGCCTGGATGGCAGACCTAATAGACAAAATAGCACCAGAGCATTTCCAGTGATTGTAGGGAGGCTGTATTGTGCTGGAAATCTTCATAGTGGACTCGCGACGTGGAATACAAATGCGCCCTTTATTTCAAACCACCCCCCAAATGTATTGTGCCAAGGAAGAAAGGGCAAGAAAACCTGAATGATGAGGCTGTCCTCTCACTGAAGGGACGTTATGGCAGGGCTTGGACCTCACCCACAGGGCTGAGAGAGGGCATTTTTTTCCCTCACTCTCCACGGTTGTCTTTTGGGGCCTTTTAGCGTCCCCTGCCATTCCTTCCCACACGCTGCCTGTCATTTTTGCAGCATCCCGTCCTCAGGTTACCCAAGAACCTCTTCTGAAGAGGGTCTCTGCCGTTCACCCCCTTAATGAAGCTATTCTGAAAACAGGGTCAGGCGTGAATGGAAAGCTGCGCATGAGTCACCCTCCTTCACACTGGCTTTTTGTCATCTGATCCTCGACGGTAATGATCCGTAACCCGTTACATCCTTGCAGGAACACCCCCCCCCCCCCCCCCCCCCCCCCCCCCCCCCCCCCCCGCCTGACGCCAAGCTACACAACGGTGAGGGGGAAGCGATTCACGCTGCTGCGTCCCAGGGACGGCCTTCTGTTACGTGAGCCACCAATGGCAGCCAAGAATTAGCATTAGATCTCCTCCTGGTTTTGAAGGAAATTGACAGGACGGACGAGGGTTGACGGTCACTGCTGAAATGGGATACTTAAAAGAAGGTCATTAAGCCGCCGCGGCGGCGGCACCTAATTATCTGTAACAACCATGAAAGATCTTTTTTTTTTCCAGGACATGAAGGAGACGGCCCAGGTTCTTACTAACGAACGTGGCTGACAGAATTAATTCCATGCAACGTTTAGATGGTGTCTGCCTGTGGTCAGAAAATGCCAAATGCATCAATCACGTGTCAATCAATGCTGAGAAATCATGAGATGTCCGGGACACTGCTACTCAACTGTCGGCCTGGTCTTGTACTGCATAATAGGGTCGAGCAGATATATGACTTTCTTTATTTGTTGAGGCAGCAAAATGATAGTGAACTAAAAGTGTTAATAGGTGTGACAATCAGATTTTTGCATGTCTGTTTTTTTTATGTACTTAACAAAAAGTGGAAACCTGGCCTCCAGACCTGAACCCAGTCGAGATGGTTTGGAGTGAGCTGGACCCCAACAAGTGCTAAACACCTCTAGGAACTCCTTCAAGACTGTTGGAGAAGCATATCAGGTGACGACCTCTTGAAGCTCATCGAGAGAATGCCAAGAGTGTACAAAGCAGTAATCAGAGCAAAGAAACTAGAATATAAAACATGTTTTCACTTATTTCACCTTTTTTGTTAAGTACATAACTCCACATGTGTTCATTCATAGTTTTGATGCCTTCAGTGAGAATCTACCAACGTAAATGGTCATGAAAATAATGAAAACACATTGAATGAGAAGATGTGTCCAAACTTTTGGCCTGTACTGTACATAGCTCTGCAATAGATGCTGCATGTGGGGCCTGTTTGCTTGTGTAAAATCAATGTGATCAGTACTTCATTTAATAATAAACTTGAAAAGGAGGAGTGAATTTAGAGACACTGCGCACAAATATTCATTTTACGAACACAAACCAGCACAGACATGATGACAACAAGACAGTCTAGGGAGAATTTGGCTGTAGAAAGAGGTCTGGATGCCGTCAGCAGTGTGAATTATATATAAACGCATGTGATGAGTCAGTAGTGCAGCTGCTGTTGCTGAGCGAGTGATGCAAAGTTAGCCATAATGATGAAGAGGGAGCAGGACTCGCTCGCTCTCACTACGCATTCATTCATTCTGACCCCACGACTGACGCAGCCGTGTACAAACCCAACCCCCCGTGCTTTCTCTTTGTTTGCGCTTCCTCTGGTGTACATTTCCTCTGACCACACAGGACGTAGGGAAGGAGTGAAGTTTATTCACGTACCAGAAACTCACACAAAAGCCATCTCTCAACGTGGCCTGCAAGGTGAGGCTCGGACGCCCGCTGCCGAGTGCACCAGGCCTCTATGTCGGGGTGTCGTGGCCGCCATGGCCGATGACAACAGCCGGCATAAAATGGCGGCACACAGTGTAAACGACGTGGACTCCTCTGACGTCCTTTGCGCCACGTTTTGCTGTAAGCCATTTGCCTGACTGCCATTGGCTCACGCCGACTGTTTTGCCCTGACTCGTTCTGATCTCAACGTTGCCTACTTACTGCCTCCGACTAAGCAAGTACGACTCGTCTAATTCCAGCGTCCTTCCACGTTCAGTCCTGCTGCTTCTCCTCCCTCTGCTTGCATTACTCCAAACCCCACTTACTACCATTGTGTCCCTGAGCAAGACACTTAACCCTAAGTTGCTCCAGGGGGGACTGTCCCTGTAACTACTGATTGTAAGACGCTCTGGATAAGGGCGTCTGATAAATGCTGTAAATGTAAATGATTACGGGGCTGCTTCCATAACCACTTCCATAAATGTGCAAAGCATGGCTTTCTTCACTAGAATAAGGTCAAAGGTCATACTTAGATAAAACAAGAAGAAAAACCATCTTTAATGATGTCTGTGCATGTGATGTAGTGAAAATGTGGGTTTAAATCATCCAGAAAGAACAACTTCCGTGCGAGAGAGATGTCAATTATCTGGCTTCTCTCATCTTAAAAAAAAAAACCTCATTAAAGATTATGTTCTAGGTGGCAGAAATAATTACACACAAACAAAACCTTTCCATTAATTATTTTCACGTTACTTAGCAATCCCTCAAAACTCCAAATCATGGACTAGATTCCTTATAACACCCACCCAGAAATTATACTAGAATATTCTTAGACTTCCTAAAGTTTCCCCATGAAAACTTGATCACACCACAAAGTGATGCAACCTGGCGTCTGATATTTCTGTCTGTATGAGAGAGACAGAGATACATCAACACTGGATATATTGATGTAGTTAATGAATCACTGTCCCTGTAACTACTGATTGTAAGTCGCTCTGGATAAGGGCGTCTGATAAATGCTGCAAATGTAAAGCACCGTCGGCACACGCTGCTCCCCGGGCGCCTGCCCATTGCTCACTAAGGTGATGGGTTAAAAGCAGAGGACACATTTTGCTGTGTCCCTGTGTGCTGTGCTTGCTGTGCATCATAATGATATTTTCATATGTGTCTGTGCTGCAACACGTTTCCAGCTACTTTGCATGCAACTGGATTAACTGAAATTCTAATGCAAAATCTGCTAATGAAGAGACCATTCCATTGTGTAAGTACCAGTTATTAGCGAGCATTATAGCTTTTGCACATGCTGCTCAGAAACCTTGTATTTGTACGGATTTGTTTGTATGAAAGTTTGCATTTGGGATGTGCTCAAATCAAACCAAATTTGAATAAAAGCATAAATGAAAGAAATCAGGCCTCTATATGCATTCTGCTAGATCTAGCTCTTAGACTGTTATGTGCATGCATATACAATGAATTATTAAAGTGTCACAATGGCGCCGGGCAATGAGGACGCAACCGCACGATTCTGAAACAAAGGGTTTAATAACAAGACATGCACTAGAACAGGGAACACTCACCGGGCGACAGGACATATGCTGGCACAAGGACCAGACACATTCAGGTTATATTTATATAAGCGCCACAGGTAAAAACTCTGAAGGTCACTCAGGCACATGATGGATATAAATACATCAGGACTTCGGCTTGTGACAAAAAGAGATGGTGGGTCATTCTTAAATATACTTAAGCACTGTTTTTTTTGCAGCTATGTGTGAAACTATTGAACTTACACTTCCAAATACACTTTTTCTTTAAATTATTATATAATTTATAATTATTGTATAATTTCATTTAATCTTGTCTGCTGTTGAATGTTTTGTGTATACATTTAGGAAAGCAACCATAATTTGCCAAGATCCTCATCAGATCAGATCAGTTCAAATAAAACCCTAAATATTATACATTTTTCCTATATGGTTAAATGGGAAGCCAGTATAACTGACAACCCTAGTCAAGAATTATTCACTCATGTTTGGTATCATACTAGAGTTACATTGAAATAGATGATTGACATTGAGCTATTAAAAGTACTCTAATTAGGAATAAAAAGGCCATATTAAGGATCTGTTCAGGTATTTGTGGAATTTATTTAGTATCATACATTTGGAAGAGTCAAATGTAAAAAGAAAAGATAAGACAGATAGTTTGTTAGGGGCTGAGAGAAAAGAAGGGGGGAAAAGTGACAACATGTCAGCGCAGCTCAGCTTTGATTGACATGGACTCTGCTGCAATGTATGGTGAATACTGATCTGGTCCCTGTGACAGGCCTGACAAACAGAGCGATGTGAAGATTGACTGACAGGTATGTACTCAGGGATGTAATATTTTTTAGTTAGCTTTTATCAATTGGCTAGAAGCAAGAAGGCAGAGATTATTGTATAATTTACGTAACATTTTTTTTTTTACTATTGAGCGTATATGAAACATTTAGGATAATTTAATGTTTTTGTTAGGTTTGGAATTAGGAAATTAGCAAACTAGGAAACCAACTTGCCGTTTAGCAGACAAGGAGAAACTTTATGGAAGGAATATCTGTCAAGCCCAGGGGTTTACAAGTCATCAGATTCAGTTACAGGCCTGTTACCGACCGATTATGCAATGCGCTGTTATGCAAAGATCTATTCTGCTAGAGCTTACACGTGCTGAAGAGAGATTTGAGACCGGTGGGAGAGGAAAGTGAGAGAAAAGAAGGATGAGGAGGATGAGAGCTGAGTGGGAAATGAGGCAAGGTCCTTCAGACAACCCTCTGCTGTTGACACGTAGCCTTTTTGCTTGATGGATTTTCACAACACCTAACATACCATTAAAATGGTTTGACCTTTGTATCCAGCTTGGCAGAATAATGGAGTGTCCCGTTCTTATACATACACAAGAGCTCGTTTTTCTCCACGGCGGTTGGTCTGTTTGAATGAATTCTGTCTTCCCTCTGCTCACTTCAGTCCTTTCCATATCTCACACCAGAGCTGTGATGATATATATAATAGGAAATGTGATTTTTAATTTTATTTTACTCAACTTTTCTGCTCTACTGCTGTACTGTAAATTATCAATTACCTCTATGTTTAATGACATCTATTAAACATATTTATTCCATTTTATTTCCAAAAAAAAAGACCCTCAGGATTTTCCTCAATAAATAGATGCAATGTATCTGGAAAGTATTTTTTATTCATAATTCTACACACAACACACCATAATAACAAAGTGAAAAAAGCAAATTTATTAAAAATGTAAAAAAAAATAATAAAAATTATTCACTGCTGAATACTTTGTCGATGCATTGTTTCTCATGACCTGAGCATCTTTCAGGTGTCTTCTGGCAAACCTCAGGCAGGTTGCCATGTGACTTTTACTAAGGAGCGGCTTCCGTCTGGCCACTCTACCATACAGGCCTGATTAGTGGATTGCTGCAGAGATGGTTGTCTTTCTAGAATGTTCTCCACTGTCCACAGAAGACCTCTGGAGCACTGACAGAGTGACCATTGGGTTCTTGGTCACCTCTCTGACTAAGGGTGTACTCACACTAGACGTGGTCGCCGTCAACCGGGACCAAGATTGTCTCCTCCTGCACGCTTATGCTGAACGCAATGGAGTCCATCCATCATGGATAGTAATTTTTTTTTCTGTTTAGTACGTTTTTATTCGTTTTTTGTCCATCTGTTCTTGTATGCTCTCATCTACCCAAATGTCATATCTGGCATAGACCACAGCGACCCTTTCCCCTCTATGTTGGTTATGGAGTGTCGCATGTGTCTGGTTCCATGCTCCAGCACAGTTAGTGCTCACGCTACATGGGAACCGGCCCCGAGTCTAACCGAACCTCTTCCAAGCGGGCCAGGAACGGCTAAACGAACCGCTCCTGGGCACGGCTCGGATCACTCACACTAGTCAAATGAACCGTGCTTTGGTGGTCAAACACACTCGGGCACGGTTCAAACTGCCTGGTGTGAGTACACCCTAGACCCTTATACCCCAATCCCTCACTTTAGCTCTCGGAAGAGTCTTGGTGCCTTTCAACTTCTTCCACTTACGGATGATTGAAGCCACTATGCTCATTGAGACCTTAAAAGCAGAAGAAAATTTTCTGTAACCTTCCCAAGATTTGTGCCTGGAGACATTCCTGTCTCTTAGGTCTACAGACAATTCCTTTGACTTCATGCTTGGTTTGTGCTCTGACATGAGCTGTCTACTGAGGGAACCATACTGTCCAAATTATGTCCAGTCAAGTGTTTTCTCCACAGGTGGACTCCAATTAACATCTCGAGATGATCAGAGGAAACAGGAGGCACTTATGTACATTATGTACATTCGTTTTTTTAATATTATTTATTAAATTTGACAAAACCTCAAATAAACTTTTTTCATGTTGTGGGGTGTTCTTCTGAGGGAAAAATTGTATTTAATCCATTTTGGAATAAGGCTGTAATATAAAAAACTGTGGAAAACTGTGAATAGTTTCTGTTCTTGCTTTCAACTAGGTAATTTGCACAATTCTGGTTGGTTGCACCCAGTTTATATGGCTTGTTATTTATTTACATATGTAATGTGTATGTTAATGTACTCACTGTGGGTCTGAGAAAAAATTTATTTCAATCCTTTGTATGTCCATATGGCAGAATTGACAGTAAAACTGAATTGATTGTGTTGTGCACTCATTGTATTGCACAATGTTCCTGGAGGAATGTAGTCTCATTTCACTATAATTACTGTACAGACGGTTGCAATGACTAATTAATATTCTACATCTGTGATTTATGACTTCTTAAGGCATATTTCTTATAAATAATTTTCTATTCCCTTCTTTTACATGAACATATTCATGTCATCTTGTTAGAAACCTTAGTGCTGTGAAAGTTTACAGTAGGTTTACCGTCAAGCTCATAACCTGAGCATTAGACCTTCAACACCCAAAAATACCAACTGTAGAAAGCAACGGCGTTTGAATGTGAAGGTAGATGTAACCGGGGGTTGAAGACAATTGCTATGGAGCTGAATTAATCGTTTAAGTGTGCAGCACCCGAGGAACAGTTGGATTACTTTAATGAAATGTGTGGGTGGGCGACTTTCAACACTGTATTGGAACAATGAGGTAAGCATGTCTTCCTCCTCTATAGGGATGAAATGACACCCCCGCCCCCCATCCGACAACCACAACCAATCCCCACTGTAGGATCCGTACACATCCTGTATGCTCTGATACATGCACCAGACCTGGCCTTATCTGACATTCTGCGCACAGGCTGCTGGAGCTACTTTAGCATAATTGGGTTTTTTTCTGCATTTCTAAAAATGTTACCTTTCCCCCAGTTTCATAACCTGTATAATAATATTATAACACATTTCTTGCATTCAACAACACGATAAGTAAAAACTTGTCATAGTCAGAAAAATGGCACTGCTGTTTGGCCTTGACTGGAGCTTTAATACATGCATTGCGGATCGATGTTTAAGGGCAGGATTGCGGAACCGCTGCAGGGACGGGTGCCTTTCACTCAAGGTCGAATGCGAAGGGGTGTTTAACGTTGGTGCTAATCCAGCTTCTACTTAAGTGCTCGTGTGAATCCCAATCAAAAAATTCCACATCAGCCAGATTTCTTTTGATTTCCTGAGGGCTCTCGAGTGATTTAGCGGGATGTGCAGGGGGGCAGTGCGATATCTCATTTTATCCCTAGTTTAGCAGTAGCGCTGAGTTATGTGATGTTATGTTGCGAGGAGAGAAAAATGATCTCTAAATAAACTGGAATGTGTCTTGTGGACCAGATACTAAAACTGAGTTAAGGTTCTAAGGGGTCAATAAACGTGACCTGTCATAAACCTGTTGAGGTGCATTACCAGCCCTCAACAAGAAAAGGATGTACTTTCCCAGCACTATATAAGACTTAGTGTGGACGCAGTGGTTCCCAACCTGGGGGGCTAGAGATCACAAGCTCATATAAAAATTATATTTGTAAACAATAATAAACCCCAAAAGGATAATCACAATATAGACTCTATATAGCCTACAGTGTAAAACAAGGAGAATGTGTGTATGCGAGTAGCAATAAGGGTTGGGGAGAGGGCTTGTCTTTGACACAGGAAGGGGGGACTTCGGGGATAAAAGGTAGGGGATCACTGATCTAAAGCCAATTATCGCATTGATAAGACTAAGCAGCGATTTAGCTAGTGATGTTCGCTGATACAGCCTGTATACAAGGAGGCGAAGGAGGAAACGAGGAGATCGGGGATGCATTGCTAGGCAGAGTGTTTTACCTTGTCACTGCTCCCTTATGATTGCTCACTAATGGTTTTGAGCACTATTCTAATGTGAAGCACATTGTCCCAGAGCGCATTGTGAAAAGCGCTGAATAAATTGAGTGTTTGAGTGTTTTATGAATAGGGCACCAATATTTTCTTCTAAGTCTACATCTGAACCTGTCACGCCGTGCGATGGTTCATGATCCGGAGCAGCTGGAACAGTTCAGGTACTGACACTGAGCTGTATCTATGGAGACGCCACTCAACATGCCATTTCTCTTCAACACTCTGTACATGTGTTGATGGACAACAGCAGATTAAAATGATCTACAAGTAACCAGAGGTAAGGGACAGCAGGCATTAAGGCTCCTGCCACCAATACATCAGTAAAGTTCATCTTCCTACACCATAGCAAGAATGGCTTGGTGGGTAGTTAGTATCTCCTTGTATCTTTTCTTGTTTTTGTCTGTTAATTTCTGTGAAGTGGTTTAAGCAATTTATCAAGCCTATGCACTACCTTTTGTACAGCACCATGAAAATATGGCCCAAAGACATGACCTGGTAAGTATGCAAGCGAAATGATCATGTTTTATTTATTTGTGTTATTATGATGAACTCAAAGCAGTACACAGTCTGCAGTAAGCGTTTTATTTTACTTTCTTATGCTAAAAGCCTTTCACCACAAATGGCTGCTGACCCTGGAGTGATGTGCTGAAAGCAGCTCTGGCCCTGGGACCAGCTGATGTATGGGTGAGTGCAGCCTGAAGGATTCAGCGGGGGGACAAACTGTCAGGGCTGAGCTCCCTACCAAGGCCCTAAAGTGCTGTCTGGGGGGGGTGGGAGAGTAAGGGAATGACAGAAAAACATTAAAAAAAAAAAGTGAATGAAAGAAATGATTCGATGGAAGCATGACGGGTGGACTGCAGGAGAGCAGGACCCACAGGGAGCCAAGTAGTAAGATCTAAACTAAACAAGCTACCATAATGTCAAAAGGAAAATAATAAAGAAATGAAGGAGGAGGAGACTGAAGAGAAAGAACAAAAGACATAATGTGTGGGGACAGTTATCTGTGTAACTCAATTGCACCCAGAAGAGAGAGAGAGACGGGCCTTAATGAGATTAGTGGTCACATATGTCCTCTGGATACTCACTGAAGGATAGAATGGGGGAGAAAATGGCAGTGGTGGCCTAGCGGTTAAGGAAGCGGCCCCGTAATCAGAAGGTTGCCGGTTCGATTCCCGATCCGCCAAGGTACCACTGAGGTGCCACTGAGCAAAGCACCTTCCCCACACACTGCTCCCTGGGCGCTTGTCATGGCTGCCCACTGCTCACTCAGGGTGATGGGTTAAATGCAGAGGACAAATTTCACTGTGTGCACCGTGTGCTGTGCTGCTGTGTATCACATGTGACAATCACTTCACTTATTATTATTATAAAAGAATAGTGCGATAGAGGCAGGGGGGCTTGCCCATGGCCATGCACGATATGAAACGGCAGACAGGTGGCATCGGGCAAGGCTCACTCATTTAAAGCCATCTAGACTGTCACTGACTGGACTCTAAGCAAAATCTATTTCCCCTCTGAGTTCACTCCCAATTGAATTTCAGCAGATGCACCATTACGAGAACTTTAAATCAGTGTCGGTGGAAAGTGTCTATGACGGGAGGCAGGTGAACCGCTGGAGGCTGCTACATCTCCAGACGGCCAGATGCAAAGTGCTATTCTACAGACATTTGCAGAAAATAGTTAAGGATGTCGTTCGTGAGGGCTAGGCAATATATTATGCTATAGCTGCAAAATATGTTCTATCTCAATATCTGAAACAGTTGTGTGTCCTTACTGGTGGTTAAAGAAAAAAAAATTATACACTTGAGTATCTCACTATTTTATTTTGCAAAACCGAGAGGACAGTCCCCCTGGATACACTTAGGGTTGTACAACCCCATATCATGACATATCATGATATATTGAATCATGACCCCTTTGATTTGATATGCATTGCAACATTCTTGGGCCAGAGTTGGGCCAGAGTGAGAAGTAGTGAGTGAATGGCGGGTCTTACAAGAATGCAGAAATAAGTGGATCATGACAAATGACTACTTAATTCCAACCTTGCACTGGAACATATTGTAGTTGGTCTACTCCCTGCAGAGATTTCTTCCATTTTTTTTTTCTCCAGAAAGGGGTCATCAGTGATGTGAATTGCTGTACATACAACAGCTCTCGTCAAGTGTCGATCAAGCCTTTACTTTAAAAGGGTCTCAACCTCTGGTGATGGACAGCCATTGGCTGAGTCTTCCTTTGGCCCAGCCAATGATAAGTTCTACACGTGACAAAATGTACCACTTCTGTGAGCTCCTTTCAGCCATATGACCAACTGGTTTGTCACTGTCAGGTGGTTACAAAATGTGTCCCTTGCTGTGGTTGCTGCCTACAGAGCTTGAGGGAAGGCCTATTCATCAAAAAACAAACGCCATCAAATCTATTTGACAGCAGGGCGCACACATCAATAACGATGAGGAAATCTGAGACCTCCAAACACAAAGTCAAAGCTTGGATTCAACCGCACATTCTTGGAGGTATGAGGCCATGACGCAAACTCAGTCTTTAGAAACGTCCGTAGTGTTGTTTTTGTCAATAAAATGTATGACGAAATATCGTCAATGAACCTTTTTCATGTGACAAAGAAGAGACACAACAAAAATGCTGGTCCTGTGATGATAAATAAAAAAATATATAATGTAATAGTGATAGTTAAAAACAAAAGCAAATATGGTTCACAAAACAAGAATGTCTTTTAATCACCTTATATTGCGGTTTCTGTTTCCTGTATCACCCATCCGGTCAAACAGATGACATCACTTCCCCAATATGCAAAAGCGGCATTAGATTTGAAGGTATATGTGGCTGGGTTGAAAAACAGAGCAAATCAGAGCGTCACCCCAGAGGAAGACAGAGAAGAGAATTTGAGAAGAAGAGAGCACTGCAGAACAACAAAGACTCTGCAGAGGAGAGCAGAAGAAGAAAAACCAAGCAGCAGTTCAGAACTTCCTCTTCACAAGACTTCAGACAGCCACAACGCCACCATACCATAACCAGCGGCATTGCTCATCATCAAGAGTGAACCTTATCAACCATCGATAAAGTAGAAAACTTCTATGCCTTATATTGTGTTATCATCTGTGAGACAAAGAACACGTTATGGATCGTGCGAAGCATATTAGCAGTGACTGTTCTTTGCATAATGAGTGTGAATGAAACGGTCCTCCTTTTCCTCTTTCATGTTGTTTGTAATAGTTTTAGAACTTACAATAAGATTCCAAAAAGGCCTTTCTCCTGAGTGCATTGAATATTACCGTTAAAATCTAAAGTCCCTACATTGATAACGATCAGACTTGCTCTAATTTGATCTAATTTATCATAATCGTCGACCGCACCTCATATAAGAGCATTATTATTAAAATTAAAATGAGACTTACTCGGCGGACGAGTGGTCAAACACATGGAATTATTAATACTTTACTAAAAACCACATGCCTATGAATCAATTAAAAAATTGATTCATAACCACACATTTGGGCTCAATTTACGCTTGTTTTAATTATGAAGTGGGTTCGGCTAAAAGAAAATGTTGTTTTTGGCTGTTCTACTAGGCACTTTACTAAAAAATACAATTGTTACATTCTACACAGCGTCCAAAACAACAGATTAACCCACAATAAACTTTTCCAACAGGCTGCACACTGTTTTGAGTTGTGCTGCTACTGTTTTGCTGCACTGTTGCACTGACACATTGTGCTACAAAAAAGTAAGTGTAAAGTAACTGAAAAATTATTTTTAATAAGCCAGAAACTGTCTGTCCGTTCACACGTGGAGGAGAAAAGTCCAAAATTTTTACAATATTTTTGTTTTTGAACTGCTTTAAAAGCCACACTGCGCAAGACGCGTAAATGTTTAATGCATGACTCCGAAACCAGTTTGAAAATGAAGTTCTCTCATCACTATCAAAATGTTAAGAATGCCACCCAATCCTAGTGATGTGACTACAAACCTGTGAACTGTGTAATGAGTTTATTAAAACCAATTAGTCTGTACACAGAAGCATATTTCACCTTGGATGCAAGAAACAAGACACACATGGACGCAGTAATTGAGGAGTTCATTCCAGAGATGCATTCCAAACTTTCACATACAAGTTTGGCTTCTTTGGTAGACTCTGTGCATTTGATATAAATGGAACAGGGCTTGAAATATGAGGGCGTTTGGCACCCCATTTTGAAGCTAAAATTAGATAATGTTCCTCGGGTGCCCTAATGTCGTTGAACAATGCCATATTAAGAGGGGAATTCTGGGTCTAGGCACATTTACCTCACTGAATGCTTTAAATAAATGGCATATAAAGCCTTTAAAATGGCCCTCAAATGTCATGAACGCCATACGAGAAAGCAGCTTGGATTGGGAGGAGAAAATTTATCTCTGCTGTAAAGACGTTCATCGCAGCAGACTGTGGAGAGTTAGGGGGGAAAAGGCAGGACAATTACTATCTCATTTCTTTTTTTTTCTTCTGCTGCATCAGTGCATCTGAGTGCAGACCGAATGTATATGGTCTTCTCTCCACAAATGAGAAATCAGGAAATCTTCAGGAGTGAAATGAGATCAATGTGACAATGAGCGGGACTGAGTTGGGGGGCAATTCACAATATTATAGGGGGAAAGTGGTAGATAAACTGAAATGGCTGGAGGAAAAAGGCTTGACATTAAAGCCAAAGTTCATGTGGAGCAGGGAGGTGTGAGGGCTACCCCACAATGACTCAGTGCGAGGCAGGTTAATAAAGGCAGAAATGTACGTACGTACAGCCGTCATCCGTATCCTGCAGGCTTTGTGACGGGTTTTGTGCGCGTACTCAAAATGTAACAGAATGGATATGGATGCAATAGCTGCCTAATTTTATAGGGGCAGTGTTCTTTCATTTATTTGGTTTGCAGCCTTGTCACTGACTCCGGGTGATAAGGAGTACGCACTACAGATTACGACACACAGTACGGACGGAAGTACAGTACAGGCCAAGAGTTTGGACACACCTTTTCATTCAATGTATTTTCTTTATTTTCATGACCATTTACGTTGGTAGATTCTCACTGAAGGCATCAAAACTATGAATGAACACATGTGGAGTTATGTACTTAACAAAAAGTGGAGACCTGACCTCCACAGTCACCGGACCTGAACCCAATCCAGATGGTTTGGGGTGAGCTGGACCGCAGAGTGAAGGCAAAGGGGCCAACAAGTGCTAAACACCTCTGGGAACTCCTTCAAGACTATTGGAGAACCATTTACATTTATATTTACATTTACATTTACATTTACATTTACGGCATTTGGCAGACGCCCTTATCAAGAGCGAGTTACCTTGATGAAGAGATCAGTTCCTATGAATAAATCTATTTTATTCACTCTGTTGTAGATTCTGTACACAAGTTCGACAACAAGAAAATTACAATTTAATCTAAATATTCTTTAAAGAGGAAGGTCTTGAGCTGTCGTTTGAAGGTGCTCAGTGACTGAGCTGTTCTGACCTTGAGTGGAAGTTCATTCCACCACCGAGGGGCCAAGACAGAGAAGAGTCTAGATGAGCGTCTTCCTTTTACCTTCAGAGATGGAGGGACCAGGCGAGCAGTACTGGAGGCTCGGAGTATACGAGGTGCAGTGCGAGGTGTAATAAGGGCTGTGAGGTAGGATGGTGCTACTCCATGTTTGGCTTTGTAGGCCAGCATCAGTATTTTGAACCTGATGCGTGCAGCTACTGGGAGCCAGTGGAGGGAACGTAGCAGAGGGGTGGTGTGGGAGAATTTGGGAAGGTTGAAGATTAGTCGTGCTGCTGCATTTTGTATTAGTTGTAGAGATCGGATGGTACATAGTGGTGACGACCTCTTGAAGATCATGGAGAGAATGCCAAGAGTGTGCAAAGCAGTAATCAGAGCAAAGAAACTAGAATATAAAACATGTTTTCAGTTATTTCATACTTTTTTTAAGTACATAACTCCACATGTGTTCATTCATAGTTTTGATGCCTTCAGTGAGAATCTACCAACGTAAATGGTCATGAAAATAAAGAAAACACATTGAAGGTGTGTCCAAACTTTTGGCCTGTACTGGCCTGTATCAGCAAAAACATTATCAACGCAACTGTGTACGGATACGTAGCTCACAGAAATTTCTGACTTAAGAATCACCATCGCCAAACTCCAGGCTCCAGTGCCACGAATGGCTATTCATATCAGCGTTCAAGTCCTCGCTTTCTCTCTGGCTCTCCAGATCCAGCGTGATATTCCTTGGAGATTAATGGGGTGCCAGATGGACTGTGCAGCAGCATGGAAATGTGTCCATTTATTACGCCTGATGAGGTGTGATGTAGAAAATCCCAACACAGAAGCACGGAGAGCCCAGGCTGTTGCATTTCAGGATTTATATTCTGGTCATGACAGCAGCTATAGGTCAAAATTAGGAACAATTTGCACCTGCGAGGACTGTGCCCATAAAAAATAACTTGATGTCAATACAATTTTCATGCTTTATAATAATAACAGTGTTAAAATGTCCATTTTCAGGCAGCATTAAAAAACATAACATTAATGCAGAATTTGCATCATCTCGTTCGTTTAGTGTGTGTTGATATTCTAAGGTTTTTCTAGTCAGCTTTTTTCTAGACTGATACTGGCTCATGCAAATAGAGATGAATATTGTTAACCAATAAATGAGCTCTGGCTCTAACCAAACAAGAATCAGAAAATAGCCTATATGACTAGGCTCAGACAACATGACTTGTCTTTAGATGTGAGAAGCGCTGAGCCTTACTAAATCTTTCCCCTGTCAAATGAATGGGTAGTACAGTTCAAATTCCCAACTTTCTGATTCGAGATCAGATTGTAAAGGTTTTAAATACATGATTTATTGGCAATGAAGGGTCTCACACACACACACTACAGGATCTCTCTCCCTTGACTGGTGTGTTGGTTCTCCAATACTTAACATTTAATTGACCAATACTGAACAAATAGATCGATTGACCAATATTGACCAAATCGATCGTAAAATCAAGTAGACTGGACAAGGCTTACATCACTTGTGTATCAGAAAACACCACAAAACGAATCTTCATGATTGTGAATGTACAGTCAAGTTGTTAGGCAATTAAGACCTACTGATTTTTATCACCCCCTGTGGTCTCCATAAACTAATTTTAGACATACAATCTAAAAATTGACTAACTTTACTTTTCAGATCCATCAATTTGTCGGATGAGAGTATTATCATAGGTTTTATACTTGAAACTATTATATACTGGTATTCTTAATTTGCTGGATGAAACGTGACTTGAATTTGGTCTTCTCAAAATTTTTTGGAGCTGACTATGACGTTTATAGTAACCTACCATCAAAAGCAGTTACTTGTGGTTCTAAAATTTCATTGTGTAAGCCAAAGACTTACGCCCAGTACAGCAAACAATATACATTCCCAACAGTAACTTAGGAATGGACTGTCTGCAAGGGTAAAAAACACATAAATGTAAGAAAAATTGTTGATATCTCAAACTAACAAATGAATGGTCTGCTGCAAACTAAAGAAAAACAATATTGCATTGTTCCTCAGAGTACAATAGTTCAATAGTCATAATGTCATTGTTTAATGAGAACAAGGTTTAGGCAAATCAATACTTAGTCATTAACAATGGTTTACAGGGTTTTTCTTACATTGACAAAATAGCATGCAAACACTCCAAACACACTGGCTTGTAACAATACCTAAGCCACTGCCTTTGTGTTACTTTTTGTGTGGAACCTGTCGATGAAACCCATTACTTGAACGAACAAGAAGTGAGTTTTTGGACACTGGTTAATCCAGTTAAATTTCATAACCCAGATTCCAGTTACAGTACAGTACAGTGTACAGTGTACAGTGACTGCTTTAATAACATGCAATCATTGAATAACAAAGATACATGTAGTGTTAAGGGGCCACAACCGTTTGAAAAATAGCAAGAAGCCCATCCAGACTGGTTAAGGTTAACCACACAGTGTGCCTTTTATTGCCTCTTAGCCTCTCATGGGTTATTAGAAGAACAAAAATACCCATTGCACATGGTCAAGTGCTGTAGCTTTCAAAAGCCACACTTCAACCTTCACCCCCCCATGAGACTTACTTTCCTCTGAGAGAGAACTGACATGGCTGGTTGTGGTGATCCCTAGCCTTCAGACTGAGAGCTGTCACCCCCATCTGAGGAGGGTCCCCAGTGGAGCCCGGACAACCTTCTGACCCACCTTCTGATTCAGAGATAACCTGCAGTGTCTTGCTCCTATGTACCAACCTGTTGTGTCTTTCATTTTTACAGAATATGAATGAGCCGGTATTATAAAGAGCAAAAATACACACATGCTCAGTAAAGTGGGGCAGGTGGACTGAACAAACACAGAATGAGAGAAGTTCAAGACCGAGATTTGGGAGCCCTGGTAAGAATTTTCTTTTCTTTTTTTTAAAGACTCAAACTTGCAAATGATTCGCTGCAGTGGGATGGATTATAACCCTACAGATATTGGAAGGACCAACCATAACAGGTTAAAATCTAAAAAGAGGAAATTCTTTTAAATGAGACCCAGTCAATCACTCAGCTGCTTCTAAATGTATAAATGCGTGATTATTCATGAACATCATTGCACATTCATTGGCCATGTTTTAGTATTGATTCAGCAGTGAAATCTGAGAGACCGCACACACCTGAATTACGCACCGAAGAAGCACAGATCAATATGGACGCATACGCTTCAAATGATTACAACTCATTAATCTTAAGTGTCCATTAAAAGAAAAAGAGAGAGAACAAAACATCCTGCCCCTCAAGGAGCATCCATGACGTGTTCAGGGGGGCACAAGCCCCCGAGGCTGCAGTTCAGCCAGTGGCTGTCCTTATCCAATCACTCCCTTCTACTCATTCCCACCAGGGCTCAAAATACATTACATCATTTGCACCCCCGCCCCCTCTCCAGGGCTCGATCCCCCCCTGTTTTTCACACGACGCATGATCAATAGCGTAGCCGTAGACGGTGTACTGAAGGTCAGGTATTCAAAATGAAACCTTCCATCCGGCTCATAGCAAAGCTGAACGCAACTGCATCCAATCGGCTTGATATGGGATTTTTATTTTACAGAATCCCATTTTATAGGATTCTTCCTGCTTTTACCTTCCGTGGCTGTTATGTACACTGGGCAGCTGTGGACCTTTACCCCTGTTAGCTGAGTGATCTCCCCTGCTGCTGCTGCAAGCTACCCTTAATGCGCTCCAGTGAACGGACAATTAGCCACCATAATGAGGGGATGCATCATTTAGCAGCCACAAAGCCATGGGAAATGTTAGCCCAACTCACACCAGTCTCACCGCAGACACAGTAAACATGCCGAATTTTCACCGCGCATGTTGCCGCATATAAGCAGACCTAGTGCTGGTCCTTGGCGCCGGTGTCCATTGCCTATAGATTCGCACATCAGTGAACCCCCTCTTCCTTTTTTCTCTCGCTCACTCGTCGCCCTCTCCCCCGGTCATTGAGTTCATTGAAGTGCGTGTCTCAGGAGTCTCCATTCCTGAGGCCAACCTTCAATCAGAAGTGCCCGATTAAACATCTCCATGGCGAGCAAGAGAATCTGATGCTGAAGCAGTCACTATAATAGCCTTAATCTGCATTATATTTTTTATTTGTTCGTTTGGTTGAGAGTATGCTCTTACAGCAGCTTTTTTACAGCAGCTGGCAGCTATTTCTGGTTATTGCCAAAATGATGGAAATGGATCAGACGTATTGCATTTACTGCAATACGTCTATTTTTGTATATTATATTGTATCTGAGTTATTTATGATTTTGGATAAGTGGGTATTTTTTCTTATGTTCTGTTTGTCATGGTCTCACTCCCTGAACTCAATAACCTTAACCGCTATGGGTCAGGATGGGGTGTCAGCCCATCACAACATTTATATGTTCGAGTACAAATAAAAAGATTAAACCTTAACAAACAAACAAAAAAACAGTACGTGAAAGTTTGATTTTGCTGAATTCATCTTTTGCATACTTTTGCTTTCCAACTATAATGCTAAGACTGTGAGACTGCAGATGTGTCATATTAGTCTGAGAGCTCAATTGTTCGAATTGCATCTCATTTAGCCTCTCTCTTTAGCCGATTTTATATGAATTTATTGAGTCCTTTTGTTTCCTTGTGTCTCCTTGTTGTGGTGATACACGTTTGTATGTTTGTCTTGCAACACAGTCTTTTCTATATTTAATCGGCTAAATTCTGGCGTTCGTCGTTAATTGGGGCCTTGACTGTCCTTTTTTATAAGTAATTTAATAAACTTGTTGTCTGTTGTCTAACTTTCCCTGTGCAAAACCTTTATAATATTTTTTCAACCTGACCTCTTAATGCAATAGAAAGGGTTTTTTTTCTCGGACCAAATTTTGAAGTCACTGACTTTTCTGAAATGACATTTTTCTTGAGAAAACAGTATTACGTCCACATTCTCACTGATGAAAAGAAGCGGAGATGCAAGTGCTGCTGGTTAGTTATGGGTAACTAACAAGAAACCAAACAGTAAGCAGTGCTGTCAAATTATTGAATCCTTAGCGCATGCTCAAAAGCTCACCAGAAATCTCAAAGTTACTTCATAGAAGGAACCATTTAGTTGTTTGACATTTACACTTTACAGGAAGATTAAGAAGCAAATCAGATTTTTGTGCATGGTCTTCAATATGTAAATATCAAAAAGAACATGAATTGATTTGTGTCTTTTGACAGTATGAAGAGCTCATCAAGAGCTTTCATTTGATATCTTTGTCTCCATTTCACCCCAAATGCCACATAAGCCCATTTGGTACATTTGCATATTCATAAAATATTTGCATACCCAAATTACATAAAAGGGCACAGTGTGAAAACACGATAAAAATAGGGTTTAATAAAACTGAATTGATGGTCTCAAAAAGACTTTTTTTCGTATGTTGATCATTCCGATTTGATCAGTTTTGTACATACAGTTCTGTTAATCAAGATGCTCAAAGGGAACCTGTCCTGCCCCTCCTGTGGGAAGGAAAAAAGATTCTGCATTGGATTGGAAATGTTTCTCCCGGGCAAGACAAATATGGTGGTCTCATGTCTATGTAGTAAAAGTTATTATTCATAAAATTGTTGTTAGCCTGCATTGCACATGAAAGCATCCATTACCCAATGAATTGCTGAACCATTAATATGAGATGAATGAAGAAAAATGTTTCCAAATCTAGCAAGTTGGTAAGAATGCAAAAAAACCCAACAATGCAGATATTCGATACCAGAGAATTTCTTCATGTGGGTATTATGGGGTATTATTTTATTGAGGGTCCAGTGAAAGTGACTGTTTCTTTTGATTGTGTCATCACTATTCCCTACCACTACAGCACCTATGGCTCATGCAACACACACATGTGCACTTAGCTTACCAAATCACAGCAGATAACAAATCACAGACTGGTGGACCATTCACCAAATACCCAATTGGACAATCTCTGGTTTGTCAATGAAACCACATACAAACCAGCATGCTCAATGCACAAATCAACATAGCCGGACCTGAACCCAATCCAGATGGTTTGGGGTGAGCTGGACTGCAGAGTGAAGGCAAAGGGGCCAACAAGTGCTAAACACCTCTGGGAACTCCTTCAAGACTGTTGGAAACCATTTCAGGTGATGACCTCTGTGTGCCAAGAGTGTGCAAAGCAGTAATCAAAGCAAAGAAACTAAAATATAAAACACGTTTTCAGATATTCCACCTTTTTTTGTTAAGTACATAACTCCACATGTGTTCATTCATAGTTTTGATGCCTTCACTGAGAATCTACCAATGTAAAACTATATTTTTTCTGTAATTTGTGCTAATATTGGCTCTTTTATTGTCGTATTCACACAATAAAAATGATAAATAAACCACTTATCTCTTTGGGATGTTTATAGGACTAATTTTTGTTTTGGGTTGGCTATAGTGCCCCCAAGCAGCCCCCTTCCAATGACCGCATACTCTAAATTGTTTTAAGATGCTTTAATACAATTCCAAGACTGTCATTTTACATTATGTTATGCCCTTCTTCTTTCCCTGTGTGTGTACCTGTGTGTGTATGTGAGAGCCCTGTCTGTTTTCTTATTTAGGTGTATTTTTTGCAGGAAGTAACCAGCAATCAAGCACAAGAAATCCTAAAATTGGTCACTATTTGGATTATGAGCACATGCTAGTGTTCTCTCTCTCTGGTGTCACTCATTGGTTTTATGGTTCTTTACGCTTGACAATCAAAATCTAAAAATATTCCACTTGTATTTTTTTTTTCAATAAGATGATGTGTAACAATGCCCATCAAGACAGAAAAATATGTCTATAAAATTCCTTGTTGGCCTCTAATTTCTTGGCTGATGCCATAATTAGTGCAGTAAATGCTGAGAGAAGGCAGTATAAAGACAAAGGGAAATAAAGGGTTAGCCACCCCATGCTGAGCTCTGTCATATTCCCTGCTGAGGAGCAAGCAGCCCCCATTGGAGGAAAGGCCTTTCCTTTTCCCTGTCAATTTTACACCCTGCCTTTCATTCCTGGCATCCGTGCCTCCCTTTCTGCCACAAAGTCTCCCACTCTCTCTCTCTCTCTCTCTCTTTCTCTCTCTGCCAATCAACACACGGCAGTCTCTCACTGTTACCACTGGCCGTGTCTCTCATGAGGTCATACTTTTTCCAGCATGTTTACTTCCTGGGTTGGACTGACCTATGACACGGATGTGAAATTGATCCTAGCCAGAGAAATTCTTTCATAAAGATGAGAAATCCTTACATAAAGTATGAGATGGTGAATGTTCAGCATAAACCTTCCGGACTGTTGGAAACCATCCATGGATGGTGGGCTCTATATTGTATTAGCAGTCCAACAGATAATCACACGATAGTCCTTCCATTTTCAAGTCTGCTTTCATATGTCACCATTAACCAAGGGCCCTGAGTGGTAATAGGACTACGTCTAAGCTCTGTTTCATGCTAGTCATCTATCTTATGCAGACACACTTTAGGATCTCTCTCTCAATCCGCCTCCTCTGAAATTACTCTCTTGTAAGACTTTCATTTGCAGACTTTTTTTTTTAATATTGCTACCTTAGAGGACTGATGCATCCAGGTCAACCAATTAGCATCTATGTATTTATTTCATGTAGCTGAACGAAAACCAAAAAACTGTAAAGTGGCGGCTTAGCAGCTAAGGAAGCGGGCTGAAATCCCAAACGTCAAGGTGCCACTGCGGTGCCACTGAGCAAAGCACCGTCCCCACACAATGCTCCCCGGGCGCCTGTCGTGGGTAACCAACTGCTCACCAAGGTTAAAAGCAGAGGACACATTTCGTTGTGTCCCCGTGTGCTGTGGTTGTACAATGACAAAAACAATCACAACTATATCTATATTTTTGTAGTATTTAAAAATACCATAAAAAATCAAAGAAGCTGTGGCTGCTTAAATAAGTGGACCTTAAACCTTGAAATATGTTTCACTCAGAAGTAGTATGTAAATAATGCACTTAAATATAACATTGATAGTGTGATGTGCAAATAAAAAAAAGGTGAACTTCCCAGGCCCTCCGCTTCCATGTTCCGGTCCGGAGTTTTGACGTTTAATGGGTGTGTGTGTGTGCAAGGTGTTAATTCTATAAATATACGCTCATTCTGTCAAGTCCTCGTTGGGTTGCTGTATTTTACCTTGTCCTGCGTGTAGATGTCTGTGTGTCAGTAAATCCCTTGTTTCTAAGCAGCCACGTAAACCATAAAAAAAAATGAGCCAGTCAGACTCATTAATTCATAAATGAATTAAGGAGTTGCAGCTAAAAGCATGTCCCTGCTCTGCATGCCAAGTGCTAAGTAGCTGCTAATGCTAGGCCATATTGCAGCGCAGACATTCATTCTTATACCGCACAGAGGAAGAGACCTAGACCCCCGAAAATATCGTATTTTCTGATAGTGATCTGTTTTCAGCCATATCAGCGGTGTCTGTGGAACGCTGCGTTGGATCTCATCGCATCTCGACAATCTGTGACACGCTGTCCAGGCCGGCAGTGAGGGATTTGTACTTCGATTTCAGCTTCGCCCTATCATTGCAACACACTGTCATCCGACAAAGTCTCTTTTCAAACCTTTCCTTTTCCGTAGAAAATGTAGTCGATGAATAATAAAGAGGAACTGTCTATGGTTCTGACCGCCGGGCTTTTAAGTAATTCATGAATATCTGCATGGCCTCAGTGACATAATTCCATATGATTTGTTTAATCATTTTGCATCGTTATGTTCTTTTTTTTTTAAGATAGTTTTTAAGATAGGTGCTCCGCACCATGTGAGCAGTGCCGTTGGGTTCAGCGAGGGTCATTTTTTTTAGTCCTCAGAAGGTGCCACTGAATGTGCAACTTGCCTCTTCATGTCCCTTTTATGGCTCTTTCAGGAGCCGGCATGAGAGTAGGAGGTGTCAGCTTTCGGCCGCGGTAAGGGTAATGAATGTGAGGTGCGCGTACTGTGGGTGCCATGGCAACGTACACAGTTCCAGGTGGCAACTTCACACGGAAAGTAAATCTTGCTGCTGTCAAGTGTGCCAAGCTCGAAGTGTCCCGTGGCCACTGGCTGTTCTGCAGAAGATCTTCCGTGGAAACAGCTTTTGATTGGCTTGTGGCTGAAGCTCTCAGGCGAACTATTTATCTTTCTGTGATCATCAAATAAAACCCCCTTGGCTTTTATTTGCAGGGTCCACGTTTAGATTCAGACAGATGGGGACAAGTTGTTAAATGGCAGTGCCCACATAGGAGTTTCATTGCTATTGAATATTGATATTGATTTTCTGCTCCCTGGAGAAAAAGAACATTATATTCTCAAGTGCAACATGAGTCTTTCATCTTAAAACACTTTTGAAGACATCAAATTGTAATGCATTTCTAAGGAATACAAAAAAAAATGATTTAAAGGAGTGTGATGTGAGATTTTTAGCAAAATCTTTTTGCTGCTTGACTGACGTGTAAAACGAGGTCTCTTGTATGCCAACTCCCTGTCTGTAGAATCTGTTTTGGCACATAAAACCTCTCTAGAGAACCACATAACACTCTAGGGCATCTGCAACTAGGGTCATTTGTGCGTGGTGAGTTAAAATAAAACGTAAGCATATTAGTCAACTGTCACCTAAAGGGTAATAAAAATACAGGGTGGGTAGGGTTGAAGCATCTTTCAAGCTCCAACGGTGCAGGGTCTCATGGTCATGCACAAAGAAAGACTGGATCGCGCCTCCCTGCTGCAGCAGCCATTGAATGTGGTGCCCTGTATTTCTATTTAGTCCTGGACAGATCACACCCAGAATGCATTCAAATTTATCTCCAACTATCGCATGGCTTTTTGAGCACTGCTCCAGTCCCCAGTACAATAAACGTCTCTCTCCCACACATCGTCATTCTCCCACTAACTTTCACTCACTCCCACTTGCCATCTTTGCATGCTGTGGCTTTTGTTTTCTGGAACGTTTGCATTTCTACAAGTCCGCGTGTATATAAGGAGATTACGGTTTTCAAAGGAGTCTATTTTAAAACCCCAAACTTCACACCGGATTAGATCTGATTCACCTCGGTCTTCTCAGCAATGAAAACTATTTGGTAGTTGCAGACCAGAATAGGTTTATGTGCATTCAGCATATTATTTTAAGAATGCCACAAAAGACACATTGAACAATTCTTCTGTAAGAGCTTTTATGAAATCATATCTTGCATCAGTCATTATCTCCACCTGTGTCAATCAAAAATGTTTGTTGTGCTACCAGCATCTATTTTACCAAGAATGCTCAGTGTCTAATGTCTTGAATCAAAAAACTTATTTAACTTTATCTTCTTGCTGTGCGTATGGCACTTTCTGTCGAAATACCACGGAGATTCAATGTCACTTCTCTTTCACCGATTGTCACGTAAGTCAAGGGCACAAGCACAAGTCCAAGGAATAAAGTGCATTGGAACATCATGCAGGTAGTACATGTGCACAAGGGCATTACAATGAAATGCAAGGGGCTAAGGAAGAGGGTCCCTGAACCCTTCCTTCCCACATACAAGCAAGTAAATAATTACAAACTTTTATTACCAAAAAAAAAAACAGCAGTTGAAGGTTTTTGTTCTTATTCTCCTTAAAATTAGTTTAAATTTACATGTGAACCTAAAATCTTTTTTATTTGGATAATACAGAGTTTTGATGATGCTATTGGGTATGTTATTGGGATTGGTACCCTCACAATCCAAGCACAGATTAAATTGCGGACCCCCTGTAACACTCAGACACTCATTCAGGCCCATAATCTAGTCATCATCTCATGACAAGACCACTGCAATTCACTCCTTGAAGGTCTGCCATGGAGTAAAGTGATTATCATTGTGAAACACTGCAGTGCAGCACATGATGACACAAGTGAGCAGTGGACAGCCATGAAAGGCACCCAGGGAGCAGTGACCTTGATCAAGGTTTGACATTGGCAACCCTTCAGTTGATGAGCCTGTTTCCTTACCTTTCAAGAACGACCTGTTTTCAACCTTCTCACATTCTTGAACACAAACCTCCTTCATATGTGCCCTCGCCTGGCACTGCCCTTCCTCAGATTCTAAATACTGATGCATGCCTACAAAGTCAACAATGCCCAAACGTCAGTACCAGTATCTTAGGGTACCTCAGAGCACTTTTCACAAATCTCATTGTACCACTCTGGTCCTCCAGCATGGCACCAATGGTCCCAGCCATCTCTCACAGTGCAAGGAAGACATGGATCAAAACCTTCAACAAAACACCTTTTTATTTACTGAGATTAGCATTGTCATATTGCATATCACATTCTACACTCACTCACTTTCCATAACCACTTATTCCGACTTAGGGCACACATTTGTACTCATTTATAAAGTCTGTTTGCACTATTATATTATTAACGTATTTACTCATAACAGGATTTTCAGACATATGGCACATGTAGCCATACAGTGAACCATTATCAAAATATATACACTGAAAGTGACTCTAAAAAACATACTCCTTGTATATCTGCCAATAATAATACATGGTAATCATATGATATATCAAATGAACCTTGCCCTCATGTATGCTTAAAGGTGCACTACATGGTAATAATCTAATGTCATTTGTGTGAAATTGTACAAATAGCTTCTAAAAGTCCACTAGCTTTACAGCAGTCTCCTCCCTGTCTAGCCAAAACAAAACCACAGAATGGTGATATCCATGTGTATTCTGTCTGGAACTGGATTCAGATATGCATTGCAACAGATAAAGACATGTATGAAATGTAAGCAAATAGGAGCATACATGAAATTGGAGCCTGTGATGAGTAATAAGACCTCCTCATGCTTGGTGAGTAATAAGAAAAGAATTGTGAAATGATAGAATATTCTGTAGATAGGGTGAATAAGGTAAAGTAATTGCTGAAAAACAACTGTACATTGTATTTAGTGAGTATAAGCATTGTAAGCAGATTCTTTAATTCTTTAATTTACCAGTGATATTAAGTCAACATGGGATCTGGTGTCAGACTGGCACATCTGTGCACACGTTTGTGTTTCACACGTTGAGAAGCGGCAGGGATTTCGTATTTTTTTCTCAACTTGTTCTCTCTTCCCTGCTGCACCATGTCAGTAAAATCCATGTTGCTATTTCACATCATAATTGCATTTAAAAACAGCAATGCGTTCAGGCTGTTATTGCAGCATTTCTGTTCATTTACTGCCACAGAAGCAAGGCAGTCTTTTATCCTAAATTTGATCCTAAATCCTAACAAAACAGTTAAAAGCCACAATTCAATTAAAAATGAAGATCAAAACTCCAAACTAGATTGTGATAAAGGTGGTGGACTACCGGTTAAGGAAGCAGCCCCGTAATCAGAAGGTTGCCGGTTCGAATCCCGATCCGCCACCGTCATGGCGCCTGTCATGGCCGTCCATTGCTCACCAAGGGTGATGGTTAAAAGCAGAGGACACATTTCATTGTGTCACTGTGTGCTGGGCAGCAGTGTTTCACAATGGCAATCACTTCACTTTCACTTTCTGCTCGGATTGATCAGGACTCCATAATCAGGTGCATTGGCACCGGGCATCACAGCACCCAACAGCACAACGGAATGTCTCGCTGTTATGTAATGATATAATTGGTGTGTTTATGTGTGCTGAGACAGGGAAGTGACGATGAATACAGGAGTAAACAAGGGAACAACAAACCAAATGCACCTCTTGAGCATTTATAAAATTTATGGAAACATAATCATCATTACTTGCAAATGGAGCCATAAGGCTGCCACTCAAACACAGGAACAACACACTTGTGATGTGTCCGCAATGCTCCACAATGCCTTTTTTCAGCAAAATTAAGAGTAGAAAATAGGCTGCACCAGTTGTTAATATTTAAATTTGTTTTTTTTTATATTCTGATTGAGTGACAGCTCTAATTTGCTTATTGTAGCAATTGTACAATTTGCAACATAGTCTGTTATATTCTGCTGTGGTCTGGATGAATGTTTCAGTCTACATATTCTTATAGGTGAGCATTGAATAATAAATTCTTGTATGTGGGACATAAGAGTAAACCAACTGAGCTTCATTTGTTTCCTCATAGTGACAGATATAATGATGCATAATAAATAAAGCCCAAGATAACCCCATAGCGCCCATAATGCTATTCATTTACAATGCCTACTTGTATGACGTGTTAAATGAAGGCCCATGGGTAAACGGCAAACCATTGTCTACCAATATATCAATACTGTTTACCTTTATATAATATAATCAGACTGTTTCAAGTCTTTTGAATATATTGCTCTTTTTTAGTCCAGTAATCAGTATAATCCCTTCTAAAGTAATCTATCCAACCCTATTAAGCAGGTGTCTGTTGGAGGAAATCAATGCTGTGCAGGAAAGACCTTGCATTGTAGACAATACACCCGTGGGGGACTTTTGTAAAGGACAAACAAAATCCCCATTTCCTTCCAACTTTTACCTTGGAGACTCTTTACAGGCACTTAATTAGGAAACTGCACCCGCTGCCTTACACTACTCCGTTCGCTAACAAGGACTCGCTGAGGGGCTTCCCATGGCACCCTGTCGGTATCCACTAACTGCAATAACTGCTTCAATCTGGAATAAACTCTTGGATCGAATCCAAAGGTGCGAAATACAAAAAGTCAATACATGATTAAACTATAGCGAGCAACCTTGACATATCTTGAGTGCTACATTTGATTACAATACCTTAAAACTGATTTTGCCAATACAAGGTCATACAAGGTCTGATGGGTTTTGTTTGTATTCGAACTTGTGACACACCAGGTTGCACTATTATTATTTCAGTCCCTGCATTCCTCCGTCAGTCTATTGTGCATAGCCCCATATGTGCTCTTTATATTCACTTTAGTTTAGACATTCGCCTGAGGTCCCATAGACACGACCACATTTTTCCTGGCATTGTGTCCACATGGAAACGACGTTTCAGGGGACCCAGAATGGTCATTTTCTGAAACTGGTTCCAAAGTGTAATTTTCTTTTCCACATGGACGGCAAAGTGCCATTTTCTTTGTAAAAACCCTGACCTTCCAACCTGACCTATACCACCGAACCCGTCACACATACAACAATAGCGGCTGCAGAACCCCATAAAGCAACTACAATCCTCTCTACGCTCCACATTTCTAATGAAAAGAGAAGGCAGCAGAACAACGACGCGTTTACCTCACCGCAGAGGAGAGCTAGATGCCAAACAAGGGGAGTTACAGCGCCACCTACAGGTGTGGAGGGGGGTTGAAACAGCGTTAGGGCCGTTCTCTGCGTCTCCGTGTGGACGACAACATTTCAGATAACGCTCCCATGTGGACAGAGTTTATTTAGACACCCACAACACTAGAGAAGGCTAAAGAAAACCCCGACACACCATCCGACGGCCCAGAAAATGTGATCAGTAAGCCCACTACCTGCATCTCTTTACTTTTCCTTTCAGTTTTCGCATTTTTTCTGTCTATGTTTGTGCCCATTTATTTCTTGTTATCGAGTGTCCAAGTGTCATGCAACTTGTGGTCTCTCACTGGTGTGACTGATAATTATTTTTTTTCTATTTATTTATGTACCGAGGACCAGAGGCGTGACAACAGGTGGGATGACAGAGCATTCTGCAGTGGACAAGCCACGCCCACCCCAGGCCCCCTGCAAAATGCTCTGTCCGTTCAATGTAAACTCTGGAGAAAAAAAAATTACAGAGATGCTTTTCAATTGGCTCATTTAACCCGGGCGTATCCATCAGTGCCTCCTCCACTACACAGCACCCTGCTGCTCACAGTTTACTTCACCACATATTTTGCAGTACCTTTTGCACCTGTTTATCGCATTCTGTAACTAAAAAATTATATTATATGTGTGTGTGTGCGTTTGATCTTCAACCTTCCCAAATTCTCCCACACCACCCCTCTGCTACGTTACCTCCACCGGCTCCCAGTAGCTGCACGCATCAGGTTCAAAATACCGATGCTGGCCTACAAAGCCAAACATGGAGTAGCACCATCCTACCTCACAGCCCTTATTACACCTCGCACTGCACCTCGTATACTCCGAGCCTCCAGTACTGCTCGCCTGGTCCCTCCATCTCTGAAGGTAAAAGGAAGACGCTCATCTAGACTCTTCTTCTCAGCTCAGCTCAAGACCTTCCTCTTTAAAGAATATTTAGATTAACTTGCAACTTTCTTATTGTCGAACTTGTGTACAGAATCTACAACAGAGTGAATAAAAAGATTGTATTCATAGTTGGGGTCCTAGTGAACCAGAATTGATCTCTTCATCGATGGTAACTTGAAAGCACGTTGTAAGTCGCTCTGGATAAGGGCGTCTGCCAAATGCCTTAAATGTAAATGTGTGTGTGTTTGTGTGTGTGTGTTTGTTTTAATTTTTTGATAATTTTGAAAGCCCATTTTAATCCAAAATGTCTTTACTCCACATATAAAAGGATTTTTTTTTCCTGGTCTGAGAGCCTCAGTTTTTCATCTTTTTCTCTTGTCTTTCTTGTCCAGAGCCCTAATTAAACCAGGCAGCAGCTGCTTTCCAGCCAGGCTCCGACAGCAGGGTTCAAAACCTCACAACTGACACACACACACACACACACACACACATCTTAAATATGCTCACACATGGTACATATATATACATGTATTACTGCAGCTCCCAGCCTTAAAGGCCAATAAATGGTGCACACCCACATACATACATATAAGCTGCAGTTTTTCTCTCTCAGAACCCCACATTCAGATTTCTGAGGTTTTGTGTAAACATTCTCATTAATATTAATGTTCAGGGGATCAGGGATTTGAGTTATGCTGGCAACCAACACGACAGACAGATCACAAACAAAAAAATCGTTGAATCTAACTTATCCTAATGACAACGATGCCCTCCTCCACTGCACGTGTCAATGAATAGTTGACGAGTGTGAAACTTTCATGTAACCTTCTACCACCAAGTCTTTTGAATATTTGTCTATACTCACCATCCATAATACACAACATCAGTATCCATAATATTCACCCTGCAAAAAGTAGTGTACTCCACCTACACCCAGTGGGTGCTCCTGCAAGACTAATGGGTTGCCTGGCTCTGCCCCATCGACCTTTGAACTTCTGTGTCCACCTGTGTTCCTCTGTAAACAAACCTGCCTCAAGCATCTCATCTTTCTTTTGCAACTGCCAGTCTTTCCCTGTGGTGAGATTTGTGTGAATGTTTCATGTTTGGTGAACGCTGAAGAAGGTTTCTCATCTTTCTCAGGAGACTGAAGAGGTTTGCATGATTCCTCGCGTCCTCAGGACTTTCCAGTCGAGCTTTATTCTCATTTCAGCTATATTCTGTACATGTTAGACAGTGCATAGTTTAAACAACGTTGCATACTGGGCTATAAAAGTGCACTGCATGACTAACATTTAAGTCAAACAAAACATGGAGACAACAAAGAAGACAGACAGCGCTTAAACCGGTGAAATGAATACCGGAGGTGCAGAGTAAAAAATATGGTGCAAATGCTGCTGTACTATTGCAAGTACTGCTGCAATAGATAATGTGTTCCAAACATAAAAGAGGTAGTGAGTGTGTGTGTGTGTATGTGTGTGTGTCAGTCCAAAAGCCTCCTGATAGGATGCATCACCAGGGGTGTAGCACGAAGTCTCTGCGGGCTCCCTTGCTTTTGATCCAAGCTTTATTTTAGGATTCGAGGGCTCCCCACCCACAACGCCCATCACCATCACCACCTGTTAAGAAAACAGCCCCACTTACAAATGCAAAGCTCTGTGAAGAGTAGTGTGTTGCTCTGAAAAGAGCTTCATTCCCTCTCAGACATCTACACCATGGTGGTGCCTGCATGAGGAAGGTAGGAAAACTCTTTGGCCATCAGTTGAAGTTGAGCTTTATTGTCATTTCAGCTATATACATGTTAGACAGAAAATTCTAGACAGTCTCTCAGGAACCTGGTGCGATTAGACAAAGTTACATACTGACATGTAAAAGTTGCACGACGACAAACTGGGCTACATAAGGTGCAAACAGGGGACACATGCAGTGCAAGAATAAAACATGTAGACAACAAACGCTGTATAACTAGACCCTCTTCACTCAAAAAAAAAAAAAAAAACAGATTAGAAGAGTTTTAGAGGGATTCTGGCAAGAAATCCGTGTTTTTTTGCTCTAGGTACCCAAACATGTGGTTGTTACTTTATGTTTGTCATGGCCTATTTCAGTGCAGCCTGTAAGTACAAAAAAATAAAAAAAACAACACCGCTTCTATTATGTCCGGTGGGTCTATTAGGGAAAAAAAATAGTTCACAGCTATGATTTGTTGGAATGGCACCTAGAGTGGTAGAGAGAGAGTTATCCCTGACACAGGGTTCACCTGCTGGCAAAATATACAAACACAATTTTAAAATCATGCACACCCACACGGATATGGCGACAGGTCATTTTCAGCACACCGTGCAGCTGGCAGAACCGCTCGTAGGTCCCACTGGCACAAAGACAGGAGAGAATGTGAGCACCAGGCTGACAGGGGCAATTTTGGTCAATAGTCAAGAATCTGGTGATGATTTTCCTACGTTTTGACTGAAGCTGGACCATTAACCCTCTCTGGGTGTCAAAAAAAAACAGATTACAATGGACATCTCTGGATGGCTGGACAGTATTAACCAATACAGTTCATATGGAACGGAAACCACCTATACTGAGGTATGATTAATGATATGTAACTGTCACGGACTGCCATCCGGACGGGAGATTACTGTGGACTGAGTGTTTGCATCTGCTGTTATCTGTATAAATCTGCCCTGTTTGTACCATGTCTTCGTTGCGTCATCGCATATGTCCTGTCTGGTGTTACCATGCGTGCTTTGTTTCCATGTTAGTATTAAATCCCCCTTTATGTGTATAAGTTGACCGGTTGCGTCCTCCATTTCCACTCCGGCACCTGCAAACGTGACAGTATCTAAAAAACACCAACAGTTTGCTGAGAAAATCATACAACTACCCCCTTATAATGCACTGTAAGCAGGAAACATTATGCTTTATGTCTCATTTGTCGCCTACATGGATGTACCTGGTGTAAAGCAGACTAAATGGTGCCCTTTCATTGTCACACCTTTATTGCTATAAAAGGTCTGTAAAAGGCATTGTTCTATACTACCATATATTTACCATACTACACTACCATATGAAGTGAAGAGATTGTCATTGTGAAACACAGCACACGGTGACATAACAAAATGGCGCTTGGCCACCACTCCCCCGGTGGGTAAAAAAAAAACCTTTTACTTGTTTTAAGTGAAGTGATGATTTTAATGTGTAAATGCTATATTCTGTGTTATAAGATAATGTGTTAAAATTTAAAAGAGCACCATGCCAGTTTGCATTATAAACCATTATAAAGGTTGCTAATATGAGTAATTATAACCAATTATTACCAATCCCTGTCACCTGCACCACATCACCCAAACACAAAAGGACTCTGTGTGCCACAGCTTGCGCCAAACTAGACAGCGGTAATGTGCCCCGTGTCTGTGCTAGACTGATTGAACTTCCACTTTGTTTCATGTATCCATAAAAGGTTTTGGGGTCCCAATCCCCGTTTTTGTGAATAAAGCAACAATGCAGAAGGTTAGAAGTCAATTTAGACGTTATTATTCGACACAATGCATAGCTCCGTAATAAATATGTGTATAATGCATTATGAAAAGGACATTCGTAGCAATTGTTTATATCATTAATAATTCATAGGACTTGGTAATATAAGAAAAAAATGTTCTGTCCGGCGATATAGCAAATTAGGCATCATTTTAAGAGATGGCAAGAACAGTAAAAAGATCAACAACTCCATTATTAATAGACCTAAACTGTGCTTTATTTAATCCTGGTAGGTATGACCCACACACCGAGTTCACATTATCTCTCATCTTAAAGTTAAAGGTTTGGAATATATCTTTTTCTTCAGTTGTTGCTTTTTCCCTGGTATTTACACAAGCATCTCCAGTCATTATGATGCCAGAAAGATTACGGAAGACAATGTTCTCACCCTGGCCGGCCACTGGAGAATTCTGAACCCATTAAGAAAGATGGTGGATGATGTGACAGCTTGTCTGGCCCTTTGCAGCACGCACTGCGGCAGGACACTCGCCACTCACTGCATTCCACCAGATTTCACACACACGGCCACAGCACCCTGGGACCAAATGTTAGGACAACGGGGGAGGCAGGTGACAAGAGAGCAAACTACAAAAGTCCAGACAAACGCCTACAGCAAGAGTGCTCAGTACTTTCATTGCCATGATTACTCGCCTGAGATATTATCTAATCGCCACATATCACTGTTGTTCTACATCATCAATTTGGGATGAAATTAATGGATTTCATTGAAGTAAATGAACACGAGCTGTTCTGGTGTGGGGTATTGAGTGCGTAGGAGCACAGCACTGGAACTTTAGTTACCCCTTAAAAACCCTTAATAAGTTCATACCAAGATTATTCATGCAATGTAAAGCCTCTTTAAGGGAGCATTCGTAATGTAACAGAGGAAGAGAGAACTTCCCTCACACTCATGTTCCTACTGGTCCCTAACTTCACTCTTGTGACCATGGTGACAAGAAATACCTAACTTCAGACAGTTTTAACCCGGTTTCTGAACAAAAAAACATTTGTGCACCTTTTAACACTTGTTCAATACTTTGCTAAATATAATGTATTAAATATTTAATTAAAATATATTATTATGTTATAAATATATGAAGTGGTTCTACATGCAATTTAGTTAAATAAGTCTCATATTTATATGAGCATTGTGTCAATGCTTGATATGTCTGCTGTGCAGTATTGATTTGATTGATTTGCTCCACGCTTTGACGAAAATTCAAGCCAAGTCAATTAGAACTTAATGACATCAGCCAATTCAATGAGAACTGGATGTACTGATATGTTCTTTCTCTCTGCAAAATAACGTAGTTTGATTATTAAAACGTACATCCAGTATATTCCAAATCATCGTGTTATAAACTAGATAAAGCTTATCAACCCTGCGGTGGACTGGGGCCCTGTACGTTGAGCCTGATAAGGACGGAATGGATTGTGAGTGAGGGATAAAGAAAAAGAATAATTATGGTGAAAGATCTTTATCCTCAATGCTAATGTGCTTTAAAAACAGGAGGTGTGTGTGTGTGTGTGTGTGTGTGTCATAGTAAGCTTTCTACTGCAACTTACAGACCAGTTCTCAGCAGCCTGGCTATGTGCATGATGAGCCTGGCCAAGCGACAGTCATGGCAGAGGCTCATGGGAGGTGTTTCGTTATGCCGACCTGTTGCTGAGAGAGACCAGAATCGATGGCTAATTCACGCAGCGCGCCTGACTCATCATACAGTCTGGTCCGGCTGAGAGCCAGGCTGTGCTGGGAACACATGCGCACACACTACTTACAAAGGCCCGGTGCTAGTCTGTACGGTGTTTAAGGAAATTGTGTTTCCAGCACTCAAAGGTCACTGTAATTGCACAGGGCTTTATTCAGCTGACCTTTGGTGCAACTGCAACATGTCACCTCATCTAGGCTTCTAAAGAAACATCACACAAAAAAAAAGTAATTAAATATCATTTTGAATATTAAAAACTGGAATGTAAAATAATCAAATGCTAAACAGTATGGTAATGAACAATGGTTTTTCCAGAGGTTTTTATGAATATTTCATTTACCAAAATGAAATGTCACAAGATTAAAATCCTTTAGGCTCACATTCATAAAGCTGTGCTGAACTACAGCACAAGGAAAGGCCAATCAATGGAGTCGCTTTGGAAATCTGACATGAAATAATATATGGTCATGTGAGGGGGAGGAAATCAATTTCGTACAGCAGTAAAGAGTGATTCACCAACACACCTAATTAGCCATGCGGTTTAACGTCCAAGCGTAATACCCCGAGTCGGTCAGAATTACGTGACCCTGGGGTGGTCAGGACATTTCTGCCCCCCTCGTCCCAAAGTTATTTTTGCTTCACTTGCTTCATCGTGAGGTGCCTGGAGGTTTACAAGAGAGGCAAAGTGATTACAGTTCAGTTACACCTCACTGGCATTAGAGCATTTTCAATCTTCAATTGAGAAGATAAGTTCATTTCATTTATGGAAAGCATATATGTTTATGGAAAGCACATGTGACAACATATGGTGTATTTTTGTCACCACTATATTTGGAATGATATCTTCACAGTGGCGCTCAGCAGAGGTCTGGCCACTCACTGTCACTTATCCCTGAAATCCATGGGGAGGTCTGGGATTTAACAACAATGATGCATTCTATATTCAGACCACATTACATTTTACAAAGCAGATTGGATGGCGGTCCATAATAACATTCCTGTTGATATTTTATTAACATATTCCAATGGGAAGTTCGCCACCAAGAATATCTGTAAAATGATGATACTGCACTGCTGTTTAATACATGTATTTTGTGAATTTTAAATGTATTCTGAAAGTATTCTGAGCACATTACTTTGTATGTACTGAAACAATATTTTTATCACTGAATACATTTATTGTAATGCAGCCAGTATTTGTCCACCAATACTTGTCTATCTAGATAGGGTTCCAGTCTATCACATAGACAACAGAGACAGTTTAAGAACCAGGAGGAAACCTCTGCAGAAAATGGGAACATACCCAACTGCACGCAGGGAGCAGACTGGAATTGAACCCAGGTTTCCATCCTTGTTGCGAGGCAACAGCGGTAACTTCGCCCTTAGCAGACACACAATCCATAAATCCCTTCCTCACACACAAACGACACAAGATAAGCACGGAGCAAGGATCCAGTCCATCAGTTTTACCACTGGGGAAACGGCATCTCGGCAAATGTCAGCATCTCGGTGTTTTCCTGTCCACACAGGTCCAGCCCAGTGTAACATTACAGCAAATATAGTTTCATCGGCCTTTAGAAAATACGATTCCAGGCATCCAGGCTAAAGATTTCATGTCCAGCAACTGGTGTTAAATTAGCTTATTGTGTGAAGAAGATGGATTTTTGCAGAATGCAGAATCAGTATTTTACTTTAATTGTCCTCTTAAAAGCTCAGGAGTTAAAAGGTTTGGCATGCCTTTTTTAATTTTGCAAATGTTGCATTTATTGAGTGGGTGGTAGAAGCCTAGTGTGTAACCCACTCACCTATGAACCAGATGACTACAAAGTCACAACTTCAACCTCCACTTACTACCAGTGTGTCCCTGAGCAAAACACTTAACCCTGAGGGGACTGTCCCCGTAACTACTGAGGCATAATTGCAAAATGTGAGCGTCGGTTACGTTTACCATGGATCTGAGGTGAGCAGGTCATACATTTGGTGACAATTTATGAAAAGCTTCTCTAGTTTCATATAATGACGAAAAAATGTGTTGGGTCCCACTTTTGTACAATGTTGTTATGAATGTCAACTTGCTAATCTAAATGAACGTAATGTAGCAATGACACATATCCTACCATAAGATAATGTAGCATTGCTTTGTGATGTAGTATAAAATAATACAGTGCAGCATTACAGTGGGCATGCTTTTCATACTTAGCGTGGGGCTTGTTACACAATCAGTCGATACAATCAAACATGCCCCTAGCTTAGTGCGTAGAGCTACGCTAAGCGGAAGTTTAAATATAGCGCCCCTGTTGAAGTGACAGTGACCTAGCAGCAAAGGACCATAAGGTTGAAGGCTCAAATCCACCAACCATCAAGGTGCCTCTGATGTACCCTTAAGCAATCTACCGAACCCATATGATGTTTCCCAGGTGTCCTTTGTGGCTGCCCACTGCTCACAACCGGCTAAATGCAGAGAGACACATTTCAATAATTGGCCTTCTTGGCTGAGATCAAAGTGTAGTATCTGTTTTTTTGTGAATGGAGCGCAGCAGGTCTGTTTTTTTTTTTTTTACTCTTTTAGGTCCCATTAACTGTTTTTATGCGGAATGGGGACCAGTTCCAGGTGGCAGAGAGTGCAGTTGTGCAGGACTTTCCAGTTGTCAACCCTTCAAAAGCAACAGAAGCCAGTCCATTAGGGCCAATGGAGGACGGATCTCCACAGGAAGAGCATCCTCAGCACATGGAAGCATGGCCTACTAGTGGATGAGTAGATACTATGTCCCCCATTGAGGTTGGAAGGATCCGCAACTGGTGAATCTTACGGAGAATTACCCTCTTCTGAATGTGAGCGGATGGCAGTAGCTCCACCCTTAGATCCGGTGGTAAGAATCCACAACGTGGTCTGTTTTCACCGAAAGTGGATCAGTGATGCCATTTTTTCTGTTCATTACACCAGGACCTTTTCCACATTTGAAACTTCATCACTCCTAATAAATATTATGTTTTTTGCTGATGATGTATGGTATTTGGTATTGATGATGTATGATATATGGTATTTATTTTTTAGTGTTAGGTGTTAAAGAGGCGAGTGGTCTGGGATGTTTAAGATTTGTAGGTGATAGTTAAGTTACATACTACTTTTAGAAGAACATATTTTTATGGATAATTATTTATTCATTACTAGTGGATGAGGATTTAAGGGGTGGTGGTAGCCTAGTGGGTAACACACTCGCCTATGAACCAGAAGACCCAGGTTCAAATCCCACTTACTACTATCGTGTCCCTGAGCAAGACACATAAGTTGCTCCAGGGGGGACTGTCCCTGTAACTACAGATTGTAAGTCGCTCTGGTTAAGGGTGTCTGATAAATGCTGTAAATGTAAAAATGATTCAATCATAAAAATTGATTTAATAATTATTTTATGCATGCATTATGGACATTTAGTGGTAATTTTGAAATGTTGTAAGGGTTTGTGTTTTTTGCAATACTTAATTTTTTTTTTATTAAATAAAGGAACAAAATGCAGGGGACACATTTTGTTGAGAATGACAAATAATCATCTATACTATTACAGTGTAAGATAACGTAACATATTGTGTAGTGTCACATTGCTTAGCGTAATGTAATGTAACGTTACATAGCATAACCTGGAATATCTAAGATAATGTTAGAAAAACAAATAGGTCCAAGCTAAGGATGTTCTACATCTCACCCATGCTGATAAGAAATCCATCAGAGGCACCCGATATATAAAGGAATTCCTTTAAGTGTATGTAATTGTGAGGCAGAAAAAAAACATCTCCTCCCATTTAGATCATGGAACAGACCAAGACACGTTTCTTTTCCTCTTCATTAGTGGCCTGAAAAGAAGGAGATGAGATTAAGATCGAGAGAGAGGGATTACGCCATCTGCCCGCCTTTCAAACCGCCTCAGGTTGTTCAGTCCAGTCGGCCCAGCGTAGGCCAGGGGAAACAAGTGAGGAGGTGCCGCATCCCCTCCCATCCCGTCTCAGACATCTGTACACATATGGCTTCGCTGAGGTGAATTAATCGCCAGCTGGCTAAAAGCCAGCCCATCACAGGGGATCCGGGAATGAAAAATTCATTCACGTCCTCCCGGTTCCATTAATTCGCGAGTGATTGACATTTCGTTTCTGCGGCACGCTTCTTACCTGTGGTGAGTTTGGTGGAGGGGTCGGGTTGCTTTTTGTTCTCGAAAGAGACAAAAACTCGGGACTGCTGTGGGCCGTGCCCTTTATGCTCGGCTTGCTTTTGTGTTTTCTGCGCCATCATTTACTCGCTGGACAGCAGTGTGTTTCACTCGGAAGGCTCAGATGCCATACACCTTGACAGCCGCCCTTACGGGTTCTGAAGCAGACCTGAAAACTGCTGAAATATCTCCGAGGTAAGCTGAGGCAGAACGGGCAGAAGTAGCAACACCAAGCTTGAAATGCATTTGCAGTACGTTTAACAGTACGGAAACCATATGAGCGGTGCCATTATCTCCATTATTAGCTGTGATAAAGAGGCAGCTGTTGTGTGAATCCAGGAAGAGTAGGCATCACTGGATTGTTGAAAATCAATCGAATTAATTGAACAGGTCTGCCTTCTGTCCTCCCGCCATCTTCGCGGACAAAGATCGCTGCGCCGCGCCCTAATATTGCACGGCCATTAAAGCAGAGCAAATTGATTTATGACTTTAGCTTGTGTTTGTTTTTTGGGCAATAAGGACCTCACTTGCCCCAACGAACGGCCGCGCGGCGTTCAAATAAAACCCGAATGATAAAACCGCATTCATTCCGGCTCCAACGCAGCGGCAGGAACGACTGCGGGAGCGTTCAACCTGACAAGGCTCTCCGCGCGAGTCCTGATAGCGCGCTAATGAGGCCCCATTGTTGTCCTGCTCCATTTCCACACTGGATTATTCAATGGATCAAACTCCTTAAATGCTCTCCCTCCGTTTAAGTCTATTTCACACTCTAATGGCCTGTTATAAGAGAGGACTGAGACAGTGACCGACTGTTGGAGCAACAGAGAATCGGCATCAGATTCATTAGAGGGTCCTTTCGGTGTCCCTGGCCTACCTCAAGGCAGCTTGTTTCAGCATTTGTTCTAGAAGACTGATGGATGATTCTAGCAGTCACCTTCAAAAATGATTATATTTACATATCATTATCTTCCATTGTCTTCTATTTTTGAGAGTTACAGTCATTCTTAATATAAACCCCATTACTAACACAAACTGGTTTGTGGAATATATGATTTTACTAAATTTGGCCCTTTTCACACATTGAAATCTGTATGGACTGCTGAGATAAAAAGCTGTCATGGTCCTGTTTATTAAATTAGTTTTACGATTATAATAGCTTGATTTAAATTTTATGGAAGCAGCTGAGAAGCTTTTGAGATCTATTATAAGGGTAGGTTGTCTTTGGCATGGCTTTAGTGGACGTTCTAAAATTACTAACAGAAGAATTAATTACCAGGTTTCACGAATATAAGATGTCCCTGCCAGGAAGCTTTCACATTCTTTTGCTCAATTGCTTGGGTCATATCATCAACTGTTAAAAACACATAGGGCACCAGAGCCTTTTATTTCTAGTCATTTGGAAGCCTCACTCCGGAATGCAGGTCCTGTAACCTTCACGTCAGTCACTTTGATTTGAAGCGACTTATTCACAACGACGTACAACATGCTTTCAAGTTACCATCGATGAAGAGATCAATTCCGGTTCATTAGGACCCCAACTTTGAATACAATTGTTTTATTCACTCTGTTGTAGGTTCTGTACACAAGTCAGACAATAAGAAGTCTACAAGTTAATCTAAATATTCTCTAAAGAGGAAGGTCTTGAGCTGTCGTTTGAAGGTGCTCAGTGACTGAGCTGTTCTGACCTCGAGGGGAAGTTCATTCCACCACCGAGGGGCCAAGATGGAGAAGAGTCTAGATGAGTGTCTTCCTCGTACCTTCAGAGATGGAGGGACCAGGCGAGCAGTACTGGAGGCTCGGAGTATATGAGGTGCAGTGCGAGGTGTAATAAGGGCTGTGAGGTAGGATGGTGCTACTCCATGTTTGGCTTTGTAGGCCAGCATCAGTATTTTGAACCTGATGCGTGCAGCTACTGGGAGCCAGTGGAGGGAACGTAGCAGAGGGGTGGTATGGGAGAATTTGGAGAACTTACTACATTCTTACAACATTGTAATCTAAACATGATCTAGTTGGATGGACTAGATAGATTAGATCAGATGAATTCCATCAATAAACAGATATATTTATATACTTTTAAAACATGTACTGCAACCACCCAGCAGGGGCACTAGACCTGTGTTGTAGTTAACAGTGTCAGAACAGCCCAGATGTGTAGAGAGATCACTGCTACAATTTGATGTTTTTGGCAGCGACAAAACCAAACATGGGCAGCAACGAAGACATAAAAAGGCACAACATTTTTGGCTGAAATTATGTTGTCTGTTCGCTCAAATCATGTTAGTGGTATAGCTGAGAATGATAAGATTTTTAACACAACACAACACAAATGGATCGATTGCGAGTCCTTCTGACCCACAGGTGTCACTGCCTTAGACGGGCTGATTTGGATCACTATTTGAAGTTGTGTTTTTGCTTCACGTTCGTCTCCTGCATTCTTACATTATTTTTTTTGTGTGCTTGTGGCCATTGTGTCAGGTTTGTTACAATTTATTAAAAACTCGTCCATCCTCCCGCTCGGCACGACTCGGGTCTTACCGTTAAAGCAACACTAATCAATATTTAAGTCGCAGTGACGCTCACAATAGGCTCACAGGCTTGTGGGCTTCTTCTCGTCCTGCTGAGCATGGACTGCGTTCTTCAGCGCCATGCCTTCAAATGACATTTACATGTACAGTTAACTTACGCAAGAACTGACACTTACACACCAGCCAGAATAACTTGTAAACGCCGGTACGTACTGGAACATCACAGGCCCGGTGTAAGTTGCGTGCCGTCATTGTCTCGTCCTTCGTGGAATTTGCTCCTCGCCGCCTCGCGTTGCCGCATTGTGGATGTGCCGGACTAATTAAGCCGAAGTCATTGTCCTCAGAAGCGGCAGGGCGTCGAAAGGAAAAGAGAACGGAAAAGGATCGGTGGCATTTGCTCTCGAGCTGTTGTCACTCCCGCTGGCCTGCAGCCGGTATATGGTATATTCCTTTATCGTGCCAAGCATCTCATTTTAATTTACCCAAAGAATGTAGTGCGCTGAAAGGGCACTACATAAACAATTTGTTGGCGCCCTTGACAGTAAAATTTGTAGTAATCAGATTTGACAATTAATTCATTTTTCTACTCTACAGCTTTGCGGAAATGTACATGAATTCGGTCAACGTTAAATTGTTCCTGCGTCCTCTCTTTGGTGACGTGACGAGACTAAAATATCCTGGCAAGGCAGCCTACCTGCAGCCTGGCAAAATGCCTTCCGAGGAAGTGCGGGGGGGCTGGATTTTGTGCAGATACGAGCGACGACCCGAAAGGAACAACGCGCAACGGTTTCGTGTCAAATGTCAAATGATCCCATGTTTCCTGGACTCGGCACGTTGGCTATAATAGGCATAATGGCCCTTAATTACTCAAAGCATTTCATCTCAAGCAGCCGCGGGAACCCCGGAACATTGTGTCCTTGACGGCTGCATTCATTTCTCTCTGCAGCAGCTCCCCGTCTCCTTCGGCGCTCTTATTACCGGCGTGGAAGCTGGCCACTGGCTCACCGCCGTCCTCGTCCTCCCAAGGCTTTCGAAGCGCAGCACGAGCCGCGATTTCGCGGGTCTGATGGTGCGGCCGGAGCTTTGAGCGTGAAATTGCAATGACGACTCTGGCCATTTGGGAGTTGGGTTGGCTTTTTTTTTTTTTTTTTTTTTTTTTTAAACCACAGAAGCTTTTCGCGGTGACCAGGCTAAGAAGCAACGGCCGGACAGCAACGCGCAGAGTTTAGTGTGACCTGAAGCGACCTGTGTAGAAAAAATTCGCCTCCACTACGCAACGGCAAAAACGATTATGGCCTTTTATGAGCTTTATTTTTTGGGCTTTATTTAGAATGTGAATGTGACAGAAATAATTGCACACCACATAAAAGGTACTTAGTTCCTCTTCAAATTCTACAGATAACAGTTTTTAGTCTATTTATTTATGTAAATCCTATAGACGCCTCAGACCTTACACTAGCAAACATGCCCCATGCACATGAATAAAAGAGCCTTTATAAGTTTAATGGAAAATAACAATTGGACCCATGTGCTATTTTTCATTCCTTTTATTTGTGTGTGTGTGTGTGTGTGTGTGTGTGTGTGTGTATATATATAAATTCATCTCTTCTGTGAAAAAAAAAAATAGTATTAGTCCGTCTGGCACCCTTTTGTGCACCATGTGACACCTTCTCTTCTGTTTAATCAGCCATCGGTGGCACACATGAATCCATGGTGCACACGACTGGCCATTTACACTTTATAAATGACAAATGACACGATCTGAATGGCAAGATGACTTAAAGGGACCCTGGCCTGGCTGTGCCATGCTCAGTGACGTGGACCTGGGACAACCGCGGCTAAAAAGCGACAGTAATGGGAAGGAGTAATCTGTCTGCATGCTAAGTAAGGGTGGGGAACGTTGGGCTGGTTATAAAATTCTCCCATAATTTGTCCGCTGCCGACCGCACTGGAATATCTGCGGCGTGTATCGGTGACACCTGTGACTTCTACTCTTCTCGCCGGAGAACCCTGATGGTCCGATCTTTTTATATCCTGTACTTTATCTGCACACAAGCACACGTCAGGCATGACAAGTAAGCATATTTAAATGATCTGAGGGGCGTTGCCAAGGTGAAGGATGCAGAGCTTATCTGGTAGGTGCGAGACGGTACGAGGTGAGAGAACCGGATCGCCGGGAGAACAATGTGCGATCCCAGGTGGAGGAAAGATTACACAGCCCATGTAAAAAGCCCAGTTTTATCAGTAACCTATAAGGGCACACACATGAATAGCACAATAACTATAGCGTATGTACAATTCATCATCAACGACAATGTCCCAAAATGGCCATTGTTGGAGAGCATGTGAAAGCACTGAGCCAGAAGCCACTTGTGAACCTGTCAGAATGGTGGCCCTTGGATGAGAGTCTAATCTGTCCATTTATAACAACTGGATATAAAATCCTACTCATGAGCTCATTACAGATACCCCCCCAGTACTGTGATAGAATATTATTTTATAACCAGGCTTGCCATGACACGGCGATGCGTACATTAAAAAAAAAATTACAAATACTTTCCAGAATGCATCTGCACACGCTTGCAGAATACTTTGAACTACTTTTAAGGAATACTATGAGCAGCACTGTGGTCTTGTCGTGAGATCACTGATTATAAGACTCACGGATCTGATTAAAACACGTTCATGTGTGAGTTTTTTGGAACCTATAGACCAAGACTGCAGACTCTAGACGTGAAGAGTAAAACCACCGACGAGCCATTTCTGTCTTTTACAGTCCACCTCACTGATCCTCTTCTCTGTATAAAGATAGGAAGATGGAGCGGGTTCGTATGAAATCCGATATATAAAAGGTGAACTGGTGTTGATCTGTGTGGATTTTTAAATTGTTTTCTGGCGCTTTTAGGGCAGAAAGTAGTCGGGAAATCGCAGAAGAACAAGTCGGGTACTCACGGGTGCCATCGAAGCGGGTGGCGATGGTGTCGAGGAAGGTGTTCTGCGGGGCCAGCAGACCCCTCATCACCGGCATCCTGGTCCGGGCGGACTGGGTCCTCCTGCCCCGGCGCCCCGCGGCCGTCTGCTCCTCCTCAGAGACGAAGCCGGGCAGGAACCGGGAGGTGCCGGGGGCGCATCCGAGCCCCTGGAGGAGCGCCCCGATCCGGGAAACGCGCGGCTCCACCTTGGCGACGGGGCTGCGACCACATCCCTCAAGGAAACGGCATCGCGGGTCGTGACCCCCGGGCTCTCATCCCCCCTCCAGCGAGTACTTTTCTTTGTTTGTAATACAATTTTTTTTTAAATGTATATCTATATATAGTAAAGAAATATTGTGGGAGGGGAATGAAAGCAGCACCTGAGCTGTTGCTGAGTTTACGGTCCTGATGCTGCGCGCGCTCTCTCTCTCTCTCTCTCTCTCTCTCTCGCTCGCTCGCTCGCTCTGTTTTTCCCAGTTACATCACGTGTTTATCCTGGGGACTTTCACCGAGCCCGATGCTCCCCGATCACTCGGTTGTGTTGTGGACCAGCGACAGTCCGGCGGGGGAGAAGGTGGTGATGATCCGAACACCAGCACTGCCTGCAGTTAACATTCTTTTTAGGCTGTTTTCCATTTGCAATAAAAAGGTTAGATTAGGCTCAGATTAGGTTTAATCCTGTCCTGACGTGTTACAGAAAATGAAATGTCTTCTGCATGCTTTGCCTTCAGAAAGCCTCTCTCTCTCTCTCTCTCTCTTCACTAGAAAAGGCTGACATACAAAAAAAAAAGAAAGAAAGAAAGAAAGAAAGAAATTGAAACATGAACTGGAGATTCCTGCAGCAAATGAGTGGCTGGTTTGTTATGGGGGAGGACGGGTGAGGGCTCAGGCCGGTGGTGTTGAAGGTGGGGGATTCAGACATTCTGGTCCATATGTACAGAGTTTACAGTGTACGTTTGGATGTTCAGATAAAATGACCGCATCTGTTGTCACGTCTTTCTTCTTTTTGCACGTTACCGTCACAGTAGGGCGAAGATTACAGAAATGCAGCGATGGAAGAGAATTATTAAAGAGCATGGACACCAGCATAAGCCAGCATTCTGATAAAAAAAAATATGAATTAACATTTAGAAGTGTCATTATTCTTGTTTTAGTCATTTTCCCCGTTGAACCCTGCAGAGTTGTCATATTTCACAACAGAGTATAACTGCAGTCTTCCTGGAGAGGCCTTTGAGCTCCTCAGAGTAGACAGCGCCATCTTTCTGCTGTCGGATGAGGCTGCAGCTGGACAACTAATCGGCCACAACATTGAAACCACCAGTCTAATATTGTGTAAGTCCCCTCCTCCTTCTCCTTCTTCTCCACCCATTCCCTCCTTCGGCTGCTCCCGTTGGGGGTCACCACAGTGGTCTGGTTGTCTAGTGGAATGGACGCCACTAGACCTCTGAAGTTAAGCTGTGGTATCTGACAAAAAGATGTTAGCACCACATTTCTCTAGTTCTGTAATTTACGAGGTGGCGCCTCCTCCAGCACATCCCACAGACAATCGTTAGGCAAATTTGGTGGGAAAGTGACACTTTTTAAACCATTTTGCAATGTAGCTAGGTGTTGTCACCTTCACCATCATGGTTCCTTCATTTTATGTGGTCAGTGTCAACGTAACATCTGCTTGAATCTAGTACCCGCGGTCTCCCAATTGAACATAACCCCACACTGCACCAGACTCCTGCATTTATCTCTTCCACAGGTAAACATGAATCATCAGGCCAGACCTCCTTCCGTTGCTGCACCGCCAATTTCTGAAGCTCACGTGCCAGTTGTAGGTGCCTTGGACAGAGTAGAATGACGTCTCTGTCATTTTACATTACATTTACGGTATTTGGCAGAGCAGTACTGGTGATTCGGAGAGTGTGAGTTGCAGTGCAAGGTATGTAAAGGGCTCTGAGGTAGGATGGTGCTACCCCATGTTTGGATCTGGGGGGGTGGGAGAATTTAGGAAGGTGCTGCTGCAATCTGTATTAGTTGTAGAGGCCGAATGGCAGTCAGAGGTAGACCAGCTAGAAGGGAGTTGCAGTAATCCAGTCGTGAGATAACTAAGGACTGAGCCAGTATCTGGGTGGTCTGTGTTGACAGATAATGGCGGATTCGTCTGATAGAGAAGGAATCTACATGAGTGGGAAAAATTGGTGATGTGAGTCGAGAAGAAGAGTTGGTTGTCTATAGTTACTTTCATGACACCATCCTACCTCAGAGCCCTTATTATACCTCGCACTGCACCTCACACTCTCCGACCCTCCAGTACTGCTCACCTGAAACATGAAATAATGGTGAAACATTATTTTAATACGCGGTATACCGTGTATTCTGTTGTACTGACAATAAACCAATCTTGAACACGTCAAAAGTTCATCAGATGGTCCTTCCATGGACCACTTTTGGTTGGTATTAATCACTGTTTAACGGAAACACCCCTGCTGTTTGGAGATGGTTTGACCCGGTTGTCTTTCCATCGTTTTCAGTTCTTCATTATAGTTACCCAGCCCTCCACAGTTTTACATGTTATCATTAGTTCACCTTCATCACCTGCAAGATCTAACTGTTCACTTGCTGCCTAATATATCCTCCTACTGACAGCTGCCGACAGAACCAGATAATCAATGTCTTATTCACACTGATTGGTGTAGTGTGAAGGATCGTGGCTTTTTCTCGCTTTCTACAGTGTACCGCTCTCTGATTCCCCACAGACACTGCCGACTGCTCTAAACTGCTGTCTTCAAAGTCAGCATCTACTAAAGGCAGTTGGATATTACCAGTAGTAGGATTTTAGCCTCTGGAAGGTTCCAAAATACTATTGTAATCTATGGGTCAATATATTTTTACATGACTTTAGTCCTGCTTTTATATATATATATATATATATACACACACACACACACACACACACACACACACACATATATACATACACACACACACACACACACACATACATACATACATATATATAATGTACACACTGTACAAAAGGACTAGAAACTAGGCTGAAAAAAAACACCTTCAGCCAGCTGGGGTCAGCCCGGGGGTTAAGATGGTGTAATGGAAAGTACATTATCGAATGAGGCCAGGTGCAAACTGGGAAACAGATATTAAAAATGTAATCGAGTTAAATTCATGCTTTGCTCGTTGTACAGTTCACAGAGCTTTTTGTTCCATTTGCTTTATTTCTGAAGAATAAGACAATGAAGGTGAAGAGGCTGTGGTTCGACTGTCGTGGAGATGCAGGGGGATGAAATAACAAGAGTCACCAGGGAGCTGATAATACAGATCAGCTGCACAGGTAAATCCTGCTGTGTGTGTTTGCGTCCTCCCTCTCCTCGACCCTCATTAGCTCCCTGCCGCTGGAGATCATTCCCCTCGGCGCAAGTCATGCCTCGATTGAAGAACAAGGCACCTTTTCATATGCCTGTATATACACGTGAGCCCCCGATTCCGGTGAGGTCAGTGAGGCCCACCAGAGGGCGCGCGGAGAACCACGCCCTGGACAAACCGCAAGAGCTCCACACCCACGTCACCAGGCAGTATAAAAGGGCAGAACAAGGCAGAAACATTTGCGAACTCATTCGTTGACTTGTCTCGCGTTTGCTGTAAGCCCTACCTCGATTTCACGCCGACCGGATTGTCGACGTTGCCGACCGTTTTCTTCCGTACGCCGACCCCGAACTTACTCCAGCACGGCGTCCACGAGTAAAAGCCTTCTGCCTTCCTGATCCATTACTCTGGGGTGGGTGCCGCCTCTACCCTCCCCGAGAGAAGCCGCCAGCTGCTACTGCGCCCCACGTACCCCATAATCATAGGAAAAAGGTTTCTTTTTATACTTCAACATGCTGAATACTAAGGGTCTAAATTAACATGTTTGAGTTCATCAGTTATCCACAACCACTGTTGCCTAAAGGTCACCTGCCAACTATCCTGTTGATGCAACGTAAAAAAAGGGTCTGTTCCCTGTTTATGGCTTAAGCGCAGTCCACACAGTGTGCATAGTTATTATAATGGTATCATTACTAAAATTGCATGTTGAATATGAGATGCATTGCACACGATATGGTGAAATCGTACTCAGATTGATTAATTGTTTGTCTCTCGAAGCTTCATGGGCTGTGATGAATGAAATATCGCTCGGGGTTTGGTCACAGTTTTTTTTATCGCTTTTGTGCATTTGCAAATCTATTTTAAAATAGCTTACGTCATCACCCAAAGTGAACCCGCCAAGTCATCGTTTTGTCTTATTACGGTAAAAATGGAGAAAGGATCAATGAAATCCAAAATATAACTTTTTTTGTTCAAGTATAACGTGGCCTTATTTGGCCAGTAAGAGCAGTAATAGCAATAATACGATAGTAATAAGGGTAAGGGTTTAATGGTATTTCCTTTGGAAAATAATTAAAAAACCGATCGATATAATAGTTCTAGGTAGTCGGAAGACCAGCCGCCTCCTCAGTGTTGCCAGATCCTAATTGTTGACGTATCGTACAAGCAGTTTAAAATGATTTTTAGAAAATCTCTATAACACCTTAACACCTTAACATTCGTATACCGTTCATATTATAGTGATTAATGCAACATTTACATACAGAAGGTTTGTAAAAAAAAAACACATATGGGCAGAACAGCGCCTTTATATAAAACCTGGGTCTTTTTCCCAGTCATTTCTGTAAGTCTGATGGCGATTCTGCGTCTTCTTAATCTGCGCAGCCCGATGAAAACAAAGATCTATACCTGGTGGTGTACATTAAATAACTTAGCTATGGAATGTAGGGTAAAATAATCGTACTTCTGGCAACCCTGCCGCTCCACCTCCTACCGACCTGGAGGTGTTCCCCGCGCGTTGGCCGCCTGTGCTTCCGCGTTGCTTCCTATTGGCTGCCGGGCTGTCGGCTCTGGTGGGCGGAGTCAGAGCCTCGTTCTCGAATAGGCTGGCGGCTGCCTGCCGACCCGCAGCCCCGCCCCTTCCTTAAGAGCTGGGCTTTAAAGACCCCGGCTGATCCAGAACACCCGCCGCTTCCTCAATCATTCCTCCGCCGGTCGTACTTGTGCATTTAAACGCGGAACAAAGGTGAGGATGGGCATCAACTTATTTTTTTTAAAAACTGCGAGGTCTGTGCAACTGCGACGGCATCGACATTTTTACATTTTCCGCTGCACTTGTCGGAGAGAAGGCGTCGCCTTCATCGCTCTGGGCAGGAACAGTCGTCATTGTGAACAAGTCGTCAGAAATGCCGTGTACGGTGCTGGAGACCCTCTCCTTCGACGTCTTGCCGTCTGCAGCGGCTTGTTTTAATGAATGGCGCTTCGGAGCCCTCGTTTTCAGTGCAATGAAAAAGCGCTGGGAATAAGTGCTGATTCACCGGTGTTGCGACAGCAGCCCGTCACCGGGCCTCGTTCATAGAGCCGCCGTGGGTTAAAGATGCTTCAAGACACCAGCAGAGAAACATCCACAAAGAACTTTTATGATGACGTTTTAAGAACTTTTCGTACCCATCGTGGAGAACGTTGTTCTCAGTTTGGTAAGAAAGTTTGGGGTTACAATTTATATTAAATGGCCTTTTTGTTCCCCACATAATCACTGCCGAAGGTCTCGAGATGTCTCCGAAAATCAAGGCGGGATCCGTTGTGGAGATGCAGGGGGACGAGATGACCCGGGTCATCTGGGAGCTGATCAAGGAGAAGCTTATCTTTCCCTACCTGGAGCTGGACCTGCACAGGTAAACCCCGCTGGACCACCACGGCGCTGTACGCTCGTTCTGGTTAAAGGCACTAGCAGCAGCCCACCCCCCAGTGGAAGGTGTGCGTTCACTGAACATACAGAACAAGCCAAAAGTCTGGACACGCCTTCTCATTCAATGTATTTTCTTTATTTTCATGACCATTTACGTTGGTAGATTCTCACTGAAGGCATCAAAACTATGAATGAACACATGTGGAGTTATGTATTTAACAAAAAAAGGTGAAATAACTGAAAACATGTTTTATATTCTAGTTTCTTTGCTCTGATTACTGCTTTACACACTCTTGGCATTCTCTCGATGAGCTTCAAGAGGTCGTCACCTGAAATGGTTCTCCGACAGTCTTGAAGGAGTTCCCAGAGGTGTTTAGCACTTGTTGGTCCAGCTCACCCCAAACCATCTGGATTGGGTTCAGGTCCGGTGACTGTGGAGGTCAGGTCTCCACTTTTTGTGGTGGGTCAGAGGAGACGGAAATGATGCGGGGTGTAGATGTAGTGGCAAGAAATGGAGAGCAGTAGCAGAAGGGATGGCTGAAGAGAATTAGAACGGCATCGGAACGTCAACGTGCGTGAGGAACGTGAACTTGCTCGAGGCTCGTAAGTTAAATGGGCGGAGCTCTGCTATCCCAGGTCGTACGCACAATTGCGCAGTTAATACAGGCAGCATAGTTTGTACGTGAACTACGCCAGAACTGGGCATGGGCATCACTGCAGGAAATACACATGAATTTCACGATTCAACTCGCATATATAATATAAAACCTGACCATTTTTTTTTATTTCTGAAACAAAACCAAGTTTAAAACCAAATCTTATGGGGAGACTATCAGGGCGGCCTGAGGAAAAAAATGCAACGCAGTAGCTGGTCGACCAGTTTTACCAGTCTGATGCGTTGGTGGATTTGGATCAAGGGTCAGCAGTGGGGCAGCTTTGTTCAGAAAGCGCTTCTTTCTCCCCTCCCCTTTGGAGGAGGGACCGTTGGAAATGTGTGTGAAAGGTCATTCCGGGCTCAGAACAAGTAACTCGCACAAGACAGGCGGTCGTTGTAAATGTACTTGTTTCGTCGTGCTTATGTCAGCTTCTGGTTGCACAATGCGGATGTGCAGGGAATATAAGGTTCTATTGTGGCTCTTTTTACTTTTTTTTACTTTTTTTTTTTTTTTTTTTTCTGTACTGTAACATAGTCGTAGTTTTCATACATGGAAAATATACAATAAAAAAATTAAATTCAAGGAAAATTAGATTTAATTGTAACTCCTAGGCACTTGTTGGGCCTTAATTAATATTAAAGCAGCAAAGGCCATTTTGCCCTAAATTCGTTATTTAAATGCTGGAACTGAACATCTTACAATATGACACTGTATGGCCTAATGGGCCTGTTTCAACAACAGGTCACTAAAACTAAATTGTACTTTAGTAGACTTTCCTCCTACCCCTTCAAGGATTGGTCTGGTGAGAATGTGGAAATATATACATATATAGCTTTGCTTTGCCTTATGTCTTTAGGTGCTTATCTAAATAATTTTTGCATTGATGTGGTGTTTGCATTTGAATGGCCACTGAAATTTTTACAGAAAAGCTTTTTGTTTTGGGCAAGGCCACATATTCTGTCTCAGTTTCTGCAGGAAATTATGCTATAGGCGCAACCCTGACTGCATTACAATGCCTTGACTCCCCTTGGTTTTTTTTTTTTTTTTTTTTTTTTTAATCATTGTGATTATCAAGTCATATTCATGGGGTGTTATGAATGACCAAAATGTGTATAATAAAGTATAATCAAGTTGGCTTTCTGCTTCCTAACTTATTGAAGTTATATGTGCAAAGCAGCATTTTTTTTTCTCTCTGCCCAATATAGTTCAAAAACGTGCCCAAAACATCTTGTAATACTTATTTATGGATCTTAATATTTTTCATTTTCAATATTTTCTTTTCATTGTAGACCAACATTGAAAAAACATGACTATGAAATAACACACTTGTGTTATAAACAAGGCAAAAAGGTGAAGATTTGCGTGTCTCCAAATCAGGGAGCTTTTACTGTGATTGCAGCATTTCACACTCTTGTCTTCTCTCCACCACCTTAAGTTGGACAACGGGGACAGTTTCAAACAGTCCTGAAGTTCTGTTTATGACAGTTTGAAGTCCATAATAAAAAAAAAAAAGTTCATGCCATCACCAGCAGACATCACAGCACGTGTTGGAACGTGCAGATCAGTGATCAGTGCTTTTTAATGAAATCTCCCTCCTCTGGGTGAGTGTAGCTATGACCTGGGCATGGAGAACAGAGATGCCACAGACGACCGCGTGACCGTGGAGGCAGCGGAGGCGGTGCAGCGATACAACGTGGGCATCAAGTGCGCTACCATCACACCAGACGAGGTCCGCGTGGAGGAGTTCAAGCTCAAGCAGATGTGGCGCTCACCGAACGGCACCATCCGTAACATCCTGGGAGGGACGGTGTTCCGCGAGGCCATCATCTGCAAGAACATTCCGCGGCTGGTGCCTGGTTGGGTCAAGCCAATCATCATTGGCAGGCACGCTCACGGCGACCAGGTACAGATTCCACATCCCGATTTCGGAATCGAATACAAGAACGATGTTTCCCTCACAGCTACTAGGACTGGTCTGCTGCAGATAAAAGTTAAATATCAATACAGCAACAAATTGTCAAGGGGGGCATCAAATATCAATCTTTATGTATACAAATTTAGTCCAAAGTTCAGTTCTGAGTTATGATGTTTAGGCTGAAATATACACAGAATGCACACAGCATTTTGTATATCAGCTTTGTTTTTACATTTTCAGTGAACTGTAGAATATTGCAATATGTACGGTATCATAATATATCATGATATAATCATATCGTGACCCATTTATCGTGAGATCCTTGCCAGTACACACCCTTAGTAAATATTACTCCACTTAACAGTCAGGAATTTGTTGGCTTTGGGTATTGGCTATGCCAGATTTCACAGCTGAATTAGAAAAAAATCTTACTCTCTGCAGAAAAAAAGTATCTTTATTAAAAAGATGGGCACAATTTATTAAAACTCTTGGCGGGGACAGAAATAACCGCGGAGTCTTGTTTAGTAAGACTGTTGAATGTTGTAGGCACAATACCAAATATATTTAGGCTGTGTTTTTTTTTTTTTTTTTTTTTAACTGCATCTCTGAAACCGTTGAAAGATAGAAATTTGTCCAAAAGGAGAGATTGTGATTACCGACCTACCGCCTAAATATTTGCTCCTCGCCCAAATGACAAGGCCGCCTACTTGCAGCATGAGGCATTCGTTTTGGGGCGAGAGCACGAAGCGCACGGCAGCGTTTCTGTGGATCCTTAAAAAGTCCTAAGGTCTTAAATATCATTTAAAAACAACTAGTAATCATTTCATATCCATATTTTGCAATGTGTAAAGTCATGATAACTTGCACAATTCTAGGTTATCACTTCATTTAATCAAGAAAAGAAAAAAATCCGTGTTTGGCGACATGATCAGTGTGTACAGTGGTGATAAAGGGGGTGATCAGACTTAAAAGCAGGCAGCTTTTTAGACTATTTCTACCCCACCAAACTCCAAATGAGGAAATGCATGTTTCGGATGAATCCGGTGCCTCTCAGAGAACTCTGGGGAATTAAGTAGCTTTGGAGCTCTTCTGGTGGCTCGTGACAATCTTACCAGTCCATGAATCCTAGTCATAGTTTTGTGGGCATAACTATTCCGGGTCGTTTGTTCAAATCCTTTACTGTTTGTGACCTCTACAGTACAAAGCCACTGACTTTGTGGTGCCAGGACCTGGCAAGCTGGAGATGACTTACACACCCCTCAGTGGGCAACCGATGAAGTTTGTAGTCCATGAATTTAAAGGTAGGTGGTTCGGACCTTCTTTTTTTGCGCAATGGGCCTGTGATTTTGTGTCCATGGCTACTTGTGTGTTTTTTTTTACTCAGTAACTTCTGTAAATCTCACGGACTATCAAAATAGTTAAATTTTGAGCAAACCAAAGAAATCTTATCCTGTTCTTGTTGTAAATGTGAACTCCTTCACCTTTTTATTAAGGCACTGGCGGAGTAGCATTGGGGATGTACAACACCGACAAATCCATTCGGGACTTTGCCCACAGTTCATTCCAGATGGGTCTTCAGAAAGCCATACCAGTATACCTCAGCACTAAGAACACGATCCTGAAAAAATATGATGGTCGCTTCAAGGACATTTTCCAGGAAATCTATGACAAGTAAAAAATATATATATGTGTGTGTGTGTGTGTGTGTGTGTGTGTTAAAAAAATGTCATGCCTACTACTGGAGTCAAAACGAAACCTTCTCCTGAGTTTCCAGGGAGTACAAGGCCAAGTATGATGCCATGGGCATCTGGTATGAGCACCGGCTAATCGACGATATGGTGGCTCAGGCCATGAAGTCTGAGGGTGGCTTCATCTGGGCCTGCAAGAACTACGATGGCGATGTTCAGTCCGATTCAGTAGCTCAGGGTGAGAGAGTATTTCCGTCAAAACTCCATGGCATGGAGGTATTTTATGTTCGCTTCTGTCTATTCTTACATTTGTCCTTATTTATATTTCTTCTACAGGCTATGGCTCTCTAGGCATGATGACCAGTGTGCTGATTTGTCCTGATGGCCGCACCGTCGAAGCCGAAGCTGCCCACGGAACGGTAACGCGGCACTACCGCCAGCACCAGCAGGGCAAGGAGACCTCAACCAACCCCATAGGTGAGAAGCTCCCAATCGTTTTTTTTTTTTTTTTTTTTTCTTTCATACATTTTGGGTTCCTTTGTAATTGTGCAGAGAAAAGGCTAAATTACACATAAAAGGTAATGTAGGTACTAAAAAAACTGTACTCATGGTTTGAATGCAACATGAAATCTAGTTAATGTTCACAACACAGACCATAAAACGTTACTGAAGTATTAAATTTATAAATGAAGTTAGAAGTAACAATCAACCAATCAGAAGGCTCCTTTTACCTAAACTCCTATTGGACAATCTGTGTGACATCTGCCTGAAGTTAACAGAGATCTTGTGGAAAACAATGTTATTTGTTTAACTGTTAGTGGTTTAACAGCATTATCCAGAACGACTTCAGCAGTCAGTAGCCACGGGGACAGTCCCTTAAAATCTGGTACTGGGTTTGTCCCAAGAAATAATTCTTATTAAATATCTTTTCTTTTTCTTATTTTTTTCTTTTTTTTTTCTCTGTATTTTGAAGTTTGAGTTTGAAATTCTGGTTTCGTTATAACCCTAGTACATAGTTAGTCTTGTTGATAGCCTGAAATTTCTGATATGATGTTCTTACAACATGCCCTTTATGACACGTTATCAAATGACCTTTGAACACCTTCTCTAAGTTGTAAAATGGAGCGGTCCCTTATTAGTGCGAGGTCCTATCATATTAACAGACTTCAGACTACAGATCCATAATCAATTAATAGAAACAGCCAATGATATTACATAATGTTGTATGGCCACAAATACAGAATTCCGAAGGCCAGTATTTTATATATTTTAATTTTTTTACATTTCCAGCATTTATAAGACTCCCTTATCCAGAGCGACTTACAATCAGTAGCTACAGGGACAGTCCCCCTGGAGACACTCAGGGTTAAGTGTCTTGCTCAGGGACACAATGTTAGTAAGTGGGATTTGAACCTGGGTCTTCTGGTTCATAGGTGAATGTCTTACCCACTAGGCTTCTACCGCCTATTTTTTCAGTGATTCTTTCTCTTTAAGAGACTGGGGGAGGAGAGAAGAACAGAGAAATGGAAGCAGTAGCTTAAGACACTTTTCTCTTTGCCTCTCTGTGTCTCTCCACATATCCAGCCTCCATCTTCGCCTGGACCCGAGGCCTGGCCCACAGGGCTGAGCTGGATAAGAACACAGAGCTGCGTTGGTTTGCTGATGCACTGGAGGCCGTGTGCATAGAGACCATCGAAGCGGGTTTCATGACTAAGGATCTGGCAGCCTGCATCAAGAGTTTACCAAAGTGAGTTTTTGCCATTACAACCATGGCGACAGAGTAATAATTTTTTATTTTATTTTTTTTCTCATTTTTTCTTATTCTTTCAGTGTCCAGCGCTCTGATTACCTCAACACTTTCGAGTTCCTGGACAAACTGGCTGAGAACCTGAAGCTCAAACTTTCCAGTCAGCCCAAACTGTGACTGCCGTCCCTTAGGCAATGATCTGCACAGACGTCAACCCACAAATAATTACCGATGGCCTTTAACCCTGTCACTAGTCAGGCACTCATGCAACAACAAGATGGCTGACTGGGACCCACTCAAACAAGCTCTAATACCAAGTGGGTTGTTCCCCGTCCTCCACGTTGACTGTCCCCGCACTGTCTAATGGACGGGAAGTGCCTTTCTGCAGAGACTGGTGGACCAGAGTGACCACAGCCTGTCTTGCATGATTAGGCAACTAATTTTTCCAAACCGTACAGCTGCCGTCCATAAAGTCCATGTAATTGCATAAGAAGGATTTATTAAAACTGCAAAGGTGTCTGTTCTACTGCCTGTTATGGTAATGTAGTTTGCTGGTGAGCAACAATTGAAGATCTGTCAACTTCGTCAAACACTTGTTGCCTTAGTCCAGTACTATTTTTATTTGTACTGTATTGAAGCCCTTCAAAACATTAAAGAAACGTTCTGCCAGAAGGACCCCAGGAGCCAACCATGCTGCGAGATGTGATTTTTGTCAGCTTTTTATCAAGTAGTCTGTGTTGTCTCTTATGCAAATAAGCTAATTAAATGATGATATTAAATGAAAACATGTTCTTGTCTGGTTATTGTGCTGGTGCATGTTCCTCCTGGAATAGGGTTGGAGAAGCATTTAGGTAAGGTCCACTGCCTCCCATAGTTCATCCTGGTTCCATGTCTTCCCAGGCAAGTGATGCACTGAGACATCCATATGGTTTAAAAGAAAATGTGAGCCATTAAACCAGGCTTTGTGGTTAATGCCTGGTGTTCATATCCACAATGTAGGAACCTTTGGTGAGCCGGTATATGCACTAGAATAGTTGGTAACTTGCTTGTCTTATGAACCAGAAAAACCCAGGTTCAAACCCCACTTACTGCTCGCCTGGTCCCTCCATCTCTGAAGGTAAAAGGAAGACATTCATCTAGATTCTTCTCCATCTTGGCCCCTTGGTGGTGGAATGAACTTCCCCTTGAGGTCAGAACAGCTCAGTCACTGAGCACTTTCAAACGGCAGCTCAAGACCTTCCTCTTTAGAGAATATTTAGATTAAATTGTAATTTTCTTGTTGTCGAACTTGTGTACAGAATCTACAACAGAGTGAATAAAATAGATTTATTCATAGTTGGGGTCCTAGTGAACCGGAATTGATCTCTTCATCGATGGTAACTTGAAAGCACGTTGTAAGTCGCACTGGATAAGGGCGTCTGCCAAATGCCTTAAATGTAAATGTACTACAACAACATTTATTTCTTATAAATAGCCCATAATCACAACCAGTATGTCTCGATGGGCTTTGACAGGACCTACAGTTGACACCCCCCACACCTGACCCTTCTGCACACAAAAAAAAAAAAGAAAAAAGAGGAAGAAACCTAGGGAAGGAGTGATCCAGAGCGAGACCCCCTTGCAAGGAAGAGTGAGCCTGCAATTGGTGTCAGTGCAGGGATTGTGATGAAAAGTGGTGGAAAAGTAGGTTTTAGTCCAGTGTCATGGTGTACATTGCATGTCCATTATAATGCTACTGGTCCATTTGAAGATCCCTGAAGCTTTAGCCGTTTCACTGGTGGTGCCTGTGGTGACCCTCTGGTTTGTTTCAAGTCGTCTCATTATCAGTTCATTGCTGGGGACTAGGATTCATCTAGTGGTCTCTTCGTTGGACTTTGGAGGTGGTCTGGCTGCTTGATTCAGCATTGTACAACTGGTACAGAAATATGTGGCTATAGTGGTATATTTGTGCAACGGTTCACTCAGGTACTGCGGAGCAAGACCGTTTACAGCTTTATAGGTCAAAAGTAGGATTTGTGTAGTCCATCCTAAATTTGATGATTAGCCGGTGCAGTGATTGGGGTTGATGTGGTTGAATTTTCTGGTTCTAGTTAGAACTCTGGCTGTAGAATTCTGTACTGTCAAGGGGAGGGGGGACTGTCAATGTCACGACTGATTGTAATGTCTCTCTGGTAAGGGTGTGTGTTTAATTCCATAAATTTAAATGCAAATGCTATACGGCCCCATGTGCAACAATGATATGTTCTTGGATCTTGATTGGATCAGCCTTCACTCATCAATGAGCCTTGTTGACAGCTAACCAGTTTTCATTTAACGGACGTATTTTGGTTGGTCCTGATCCGTACACATCAGGAACAAAAGCTGGGGTTTTGGAGATGCTGTGGCCCAGCTGTCTAGCTGTCACAATTTGGTCTTCGTCAATGTCATTACACATCCGCTTTCAACACGTCAACTTCAAGGTCAAAATGTCCCACCCACTGCCAGGTGACGCTGTAAAGGAGATGATCGGTAATTCAAATCAAATTTGAATTTTGAATTACTGATTTCTGCAACTATCAGACAAGAATATGGCCACCAGGTGGCGTTCCAGCACCATAGTTTATCTTAATGGAACTAGATCATTGCACAGCCTCAGAAAAAGCAAACCAAAACCTTCCAAGCACACAAGGCTCGCAGAAAACCACACAATCTAAAGCTTTGTAGTTTATTATTATTATATCCCACTTCTGACATCACTTTGGGGCAGTGGCGCAGCGGTTAAGGAAGCGGCCCTGTAATCAGAAGGTTGCCGGTTCGAATCCTGAGCCGCCAAGGTACCACTGAGGTGCTGCTCCCTGGGCGCCTGTCATGGCTGCCCACTGCTCACACAGTGTGATGGCTTAAGTGCAGAGGACAAATTTCACCGTGTGCTGTGCTGCTGTGTATCACAAGTGACAATCGCTTTCACTTCACTTTAACTTTATTGCCAAGTCATGAAGCTGATATAATGCTTCTTTGTGCTGTGAGATCAAAAACTAGCAGAAATCTTAAACATTTTCATAGTGGACATTTAATCATCTATATAATTAACCTCAATGGAGTTTTCGTTTTAACCATCAGCCTCGGTGAGCAGTGGGCAGCCATGAAAGCAGCGTGCGGGGACGACCCTTCCCGTTTATGAGGCCACTTCCTTAGCCGCTAGGCCTCAGTCGCCCTTATTAGCAGCTGGCAGCTAGCAGCACTGCTAGAAACGGAACCGGTGATGTCAGCAAGCAAACACAGCTCACACTCATTAAAAAGCAGTTAATCTTTCACCCTCATGTAAACACGGGCAAAGATCAAATCACCGTACATTGTCACAACCCGCTTGCCCACTTTCCTCTCGGTTTGTCTATAAATGCAATTCACCTCTATTGTAAGATGCTCAGTCCCTTCTGTTCATGCACTTCAGTCAAAGGAGTCGACGTGCCTACTAATGAGCAAGTAAAAAGTCGTGCAGGAGATTTTTATAGTAATAAGTGTTTGATATTTTGGTCTCTTCTCAACGGTGAGCCTTTTCATTTCACACTCTTCCTTCAAACACCTCAAGCCAGAAAGCAGGGATGGTTTTACACAACTGCGTAGTGTTCAAAGCAGCCATGAAGTCAAAGCGAGCCGACTGAAGCATTAGATTCAAACACATTTTTATGCCTCGTCTGTAAGATTATTCAAAACAAAGATGTGCGTCGAAGATATTTGGTTCCGTTTGAGGTGTGTTGGTTCGTGTGGACAGATAAACACCACGATAAATGTTAAAAGCGTTAACGCCTTTTGGTGTTCAGTTGAGCTTTCTTAGCCCAGCATAGGACCCGTGCGAGCAGAGCAGGGTTCCTGAGACGGTGTCTCCTGATAAACACACGTGCCCGCATCCACGCTCTTGACGTACACTTGAAGTGATTAGAGATTTGGGCCACATGGACTCCAGCCGCCTAATCCTGGTAGAAGAGGAGACCCGGGGGAAAGCCAAGGCACTTGGGCGCTGGATGGAAACGGAAGCCTCCAAAAGGGTATCAAAGCCTTGGGAGCCTTCTGCCATTGTCCCGTGGTAATTGGATTTCATCTGGGGAAGAGGAGGTCTCATTTGCCAGCCCGTGACACTGCCTGCGATCACCGCCGATGGCCCCGGGCTGTCTGTTGGCGAGTGGTTGGAGTATTTTTGGTTTATTCGTTTTTTTTTTCTTTCTTCGGTTACAAGATTACTAACTAGGGCGTGCACCTTCATTACTTCATTACGATTGGAATACTCGCTAAGGAGGTGATGGACCTTAAAATCTTAGTGAAGTTGATGTTTGTCTCGACCTGCACTGTGTTATTGTGTTGTAGGGCTGTGGTAGCTTAGTGGGTGACACACTCGCCTATGAACCAGAAGACCCAGGTTCAAACCCCACTTACTACCATTGTGTCCCTGAGCAAGACACTTAACCCTGAGTGTCCAGGGGGACTGTCCTTGTAACTACTGATTGTGAGTGGCTCTGGATAAGGGTGCCTGATAAACGCCGTAAGTGTAAAATATATAAATTAAATCTTTTTATTTGGTTTGTTTTTTTAAAATCACATTTTCACTTTGCAAATGTCTTTTGAAACACTCCAAGGTGCATTGAGTGGTAAGGGAGAGTGAGTGAATAACGCCTATAAACATTGAATCATGTATTGTAATTGGATAAGAAAATACAAAGGTTGCCAAAAAATTGAAAATTTCACAACAATGTCCAAAAACACCCTGGAGGGACTATTTAAAGTAAACGTGTGATGTGAATATGGAGGGAGTAAATGACATTGGTGAAGTGACGTGATTGTCATTGTGATACACAGCAAGCACAGCACACGGTGATACTGAACCCATCACTCTTAGAGAGCAGTGGGCAGCCATGAAAGGCATCCGGGTTGCTGTGTATGGGGACAGTACCTTGATCGAGCGGACTTCAGTTTTTTTATTATGACTCCACTTCTTCTCCACAATCTCTTGGCCACTGCTGCCCCAGTGGGTTTTACAGGATGGAAATGATTCAGTCACAGACAACACAGTTCACTTCCCAATGTCCTGATTTCTACAGGTTCTTCATAGATCCCATGTATAATATCTGACCTTGCCAAGTCTCAAAGGTAGACTGTACTGGCCACTCCTGGAGCAGATTTCGAATTGCTTTCAGAAACTATCCTGTACACTGTTTATATACTAATAAATTAGATGAACGAACACTTTTCTCTGTGACATACTGTTAAGTGACAGCCAAGAGCTATTCATAAATTCATAAGGTCAAAAGGTCATGAAAGGAGGGAACAGAAGACCCTGCAGCTCATATTCCATAGTGACTTAGATGTGTGCTTTATTTAATTTTGTGTTTGTGTCCAGGTTTTTCCGAACGGGGAACTGCCTCTGCTTCTGAGCGCACCTTGCTCACGGTAGAGAGCACATAAGAGGGCTTCCAATGCGGTGGTTGCCAAGGCAACACCACAGCCACTCTACTCTTCAAAAGCGGGTGAGCAGAGATAGCGGGCCCTTTTGTGTTGGAGAGGGGGAGCGTACAACAACACTGGCCAGATGAAAGCGCTGCCATCCTTAAACCCAATCATAATTTAGTCATCAATGCGAGAGGGCATAATCAAAATACAGAGGCAACAGACAAATAGAGGGAGGGGAGCGGGTGAGGGAGGAAGAAAGAAGGGGACGGGGAGAGGAAAAAGGGGTGTGGGTCAAGAAAGGGGAAGAAGAGGGAGTCGGAAGATGGAAGAATGATAGTAGGGGTGGAAGGGAGAGAATGGGAGCTCGGGGAACAGAGAGAAAGCAAAATACCTCTGTTGTTGGGGTTGACATGCAACCTTTTTCTTAATGATGGCCTCTTAGTGCACCGCTCTGCTGTACCGGCACAAGGGTTCTCCACTGTTCCGCGTTCTGCAGAGACACGACAAAGCCTGCTTTATCCAAAGTGCTGCCAAATTTTCAAAGGCTTGCCATGCTCACAGGGGATATTTTATAGGATGCTGTTTTCTTTTTAAAGAACAACACTTCATTCTTCCTGTTGTAATGTAGTAGATTGCATTTAATATATTAGGCCTGGCTTTATGCCTGTTATAATTCAAATTGGAACCACTGAATAACAGAATCTATTCACAAACAAACATTAAGACAAATTAAGTCATCTGAGATGGTTGCACTTACTGAGACAGATATAATCAGTGAAGAAACACAATCTTTTGTCCAACAAGAGAACTAACAATAGACAACAATCAGAAATGGATCAGCACAATTGGAAAAAATAATCTGAGCACTATTTCTGACCTGAATTACCACATTTTACTGAATAATTCCCATGATAGCCATGAGTGAAATCCTATATACTATTTGATTTATATTTCTCTATTTAATAGCACCCTCCAATGGTGGTATACTTTGACATAATGGCTTACTTTTATTACATACAGAGTGCTTTAAGTATATTGTTTCATTCAAGTTTAGACCTTGAACTTGCTAAACATTATGGCCGTCAATAAATAAAAACACAACAAATTACTTGCAGTTTTTGCAATAAATTGTTCATGATTCATTCTTAAGAGTAAAGCTTGCTAGAACGCATGATTAAAACTATTACAGTGTCATGTTCCTAAGTCTAGGGGTCTAAGAAACGTGGCACGGGTGTGGAGAGGAGGACGTCCCCTGTTACACACAACCAAACAAAGCATACACACAGTGCTTTTATCTACAGGGTGCTAACAGGTACAATAAATCAGTCGGCTAATAAACATCAGTACAGCCTGAAGGAAGGGACGGTCCAGAGAGGACAACTCAAACACGCGCAAAAGTTAATGACAAGGGCACATAAAGCTAACAGGCTAACAACAAAGGGGTCTATCACACAAAGCAAGAAGACACACGAATGAGATCCCCAACGGAGCTCCTTGCAGTTCTCCGTGGATCCTGAGAACCTCCCAAAAGAGTGAGGGCCTAGCAGACCCAGGGGACCTCCAGAAAGCCATCCGAAGTCTCTTTATATAGGTGGTGGTGACCAATAGGCAGGTGGTAGGTGGAGCTGGTAGGCCTCAACTCCTCCCACGAAGTCAACCTAAAAGAGACAGGACACGAAAACACAGCCAGCCACACAGGACACGTGGGAGCGTACGTACAGGGACGTAACAGACAGAAACAAATGAGGTGGAGAGTTATAGGGAGATGATCTGGTCTATTAATGCTAATTACTTAGGTTTTCTCAGTAGCTCAGTTGGGGAATGTCACTGTCCGTCTCTATTTTATGTAGGGATTGTCTGTCTAGGGTGAATTCCACATCTGGGACACACATTATTTCACATATTAAACAAAACTCAGTGAGCATGTTAAATATTTATAGGTTTATCCCAGGGATAAACATTCATTTTGACAGCCCCTCTTAAAATATGTACTTCTCAACTGTTTTAGAATTGAATCCCTGATCAAAAAAGCTAAACAGGTCTATCTACACCGAACTAAATTCACTTAATTTGAAGCCCTTGACTATTCTAAAGGGCCAATGGGCGAAAGACTTGTATGAGGTGCTGTCTGATGAGATGTGGAGTGGGGCCATAAAAAGGATTCACTCAAGTTCTATTTGCTTAAGACATAAGGTCATTCAGTTGACAATATTATTCATATCACTTGACAATATTATTATTATCATTAATAATTAGTATGAATATATTATGCTAATTTTAATGATGATAATAATAATAATACTCTCAAGCGATGTATATATATATATATATGTACTTTTATACAAATAGTATAGAGATATAGTGAAAACAATGATAAATAACTATTTAAGGCATGACTGTATGTGACCCATTTAGGATATCTGAAAAACCCTTTTAGATTTTATTTTATTAAGCACATACAATACTTGCTAGCTAGCCAGTGTCTGGCTACGTTTAGCTCTCAACATGTCATTAGCAGAGCGAAGTCCAACTGCTCCATGATTATCAGAAAAGGAAAAGCAATGACCTCTGGGAAGGATTGGCATTTGAGTTCGTACACTGCTCTATGTAGGTCATGCTCAATATTGCGTCTGTAAGTTTACAGATGGGGCTTATACCACCATTATTCCACTACAATGAGACCGAGAGGAACTTATTATAAGCCCATTAGCACTGGACCCCGCCCACTCATTAAAGATTTTTTTTTTTCAAATGAACCAAGACAAAGAGAGCATGGAAAGGTACTGGGGAAGCCTAGGAGGGGGGCGGAGGGTGCTGTGCAGGGGAGGTCACAGGTTTCGGGGAGGGGCGCACAATAATTACTGCATCCCCTTCTGCTATCTGAAAGAAACTTGAATAATGTTTCCTTTTCTGTTGGACAGGGGACAATTATAATCATTTTCCTCCATCAGCAAATTGAGGCCCAGGTCATCATCTAAACCTCTGATATATGTCATTAAAGATATTACTTGCCCTACGCTGCCTGTGAAGCAGTTACCCTTGGACTTTGCGGGACAGTTTTTTTCTCCATTCATTTTTGTCATTCTCCAATAAAATTCTGTTCTCACCATTTAGAAACAATTGCAAGCTTCCATGACCTCTTATACAGAACCAGATCGCTAAAGCAGGGTCACTCAAGGGTGATATAAAGAGTAAAGAGTAACAATCAGCATGTTACTACCCCCATTTATTTATGCTATCCTTATTCAAAGATTGATTTACTGTTGTGCTAATATCCTCCTAATGAACAGCAAGTTTTACAGTTCAAAAGTCTCAGCATCACTTTTTAGTTGCAAGTAGCAGATGTATCATATTGTGTGAATGTTCTCTATGTAACTCCATGACTGCTTCTTTGTTCAATTTGTTCATTATTCTGTTTGTCACGTGATATGGCAATCCTCTAGCTTTCCACTATATGCACAATAAAGATACACGTTTACTATGTGTGAGTGTGTGTTTCGAACCCAGAGGCAGCTGTGGTTGTAAAGATTATCAGTTCAGGTTTGTGAGAGAGGATTGTGTGTCATTGTTCTTTTTTTTCTTTTTGAGCTCTACAGCCACTGGCAGAGGCAAGTACAAGACACGGTGACCCTAAAGAGGGAGCGTAATCGGCCTATGGGTGCTGGTTTATGATGATCATTATCTGTATGATACTAGGTATAGAGGTAAAAGTTGACCTAATTGTGGGAGTAAGATTTAATGTGATGAAAGTGATGTTAGGCCAATGAGAATACTTAATAAATTAAATAAGATGGAAAGCCTTTAATTGCATTGCACATGCCTTGCGCAATGAAAAGGCCCTATGATGAACAGACCCTGCTCCCAGAAAGTATTCACACAGCGCTTTTTCCACATTTTGTTATGTTACAGCTTTGTTCCAAAATGATTAAATCCTTTTTTTTCCCCTTATTCTACACACCCCATAATGACAACGTGGAAAAAGGTTTACTTGAGGTTTTGGCAAATTTGTGTACATAAGTATTTTCAGCCTTTGCTCAATACTTTGTCCATGCATCTTTAGCAGCAATTACAGCCTCAAGTCTTTGTGAATATGATGCCACAAGCTTGGCACACCTGTCCTTGGTCAGTTTGGCCCATTCATCTTTGCAGAACCTCTCAAGCTCCAGCAGGTTGGTGCAGCCATTTTAAGGTCTCTCCAGAGGTGTTCAAGTATGGGCTCTGGCTGGGCTACTCAAGGACATTCACAGAGTTGTCCTGAAGCATCTCCTTTGAGATCTTCCCTGTGCGGTTAGGGCTGTTGTCCTGCTGAAAGATGAACCCCTCAAGAGCGCTCTGGAGCAGGTTTTCATCCAGGAGGTGTCTGTACGTTGTTGCAATCTTTCTTTCTATCCCGACTAGTCTCCCAGTTCCGACAGCTGAAAAACATCCCACAGCACGATGCTGCCACCACCACGCTTCACTGTAGAGTCAGTATACAAATCCAGGTTTTCACAAAGTTTGCTGCTTCTGTTTTTATTATGGCAATTTGCATATACTCCAGAATGAAGAGTGATCAGATGAATTACAAAATCACTCTTGGCCATGAAAATGAACTTAATCCCAATCCCCCCAACCCCTGTCAACCTGTCAAAAGGAGAGGAGGGCGAGTGTTGGCCAGAGGGCGTGTTCACCCAAGGCACCAAGCAGGCTACCCCTGCATACAGGCCTGACGGTTGTCCTTCTAGAAGGTTCTCCTCTGTCCACAGAGGACCTCTGGAGCTCTGATAGAGTCACCATCGGGTTCTTGGTCACTAAAACCGTTCTGCCCCGATCGCTCAGTTTAGGTGGCTGGCCAGCTTTAGGTGGAGTCCTGGTGGTTTTGAACTTCTGTGCTCAATGGGACCTTCAAGACAGAAACATTTCTGTAACCATCCCCAGATTTGTGCCTCGGGACAATCCTGTCTCGGAGGTCTGAAGATAATTCCTTTGACTTCATGCTTGCTCTAGGCTCTGACATGAATTGTCAACTGTGAGTTTGTGCATTGGTTTGAAGTTAAAACGTCAAGTTAAACTTGACTTGATTGTCCAGTTTATTGCTGGGTTGAGATCACAAACAGCACATTCTTCCTAAAATGTTTTAAAGAATAATTGCAAATATAACAACCAATAAACTATTCTTAGCACAAATTTGCTTCTACATGCTCATGAAAACGTGCTTTAAAAATGTTTCATAATGTATGGGTGCGTTTTCGGTGTGTTGTGATGTGTCGTTCGGTGCTCATTTCAATAAAAATGAATTCTCCTGCTCTGGGTTCGTTGATATTCCTGATATTCTAAAAGGTAGTGGCACCCAGAAGAATGCTGCGAAGAAACAGTGAAGTCTGTAGGGATGTACCAACAGTCTGATTTGTTGCGGGGCTGTTGAAGCTGGGCCATCGGTTTGATTTAAGTTCAGTGAATTTTATTAGCAACTTTTATTGAGCCTGTCCTGACCCCAGGAACTGCGAGACAAAACCATGTGAAACTCACAACTGCGGTCGCTGGACGCTTTAGAACGCAGTGAAGTAGAACCCGGCGGGATCTAGAAGAGGAACTGTAGGCCTGCGGTCTCTGTTTCACTCCGGGAAGGATTTCGGGACGGAACCAAGAATGGGAAAATTGTAAACAGAATCAGGTGAGTGGCGGTTTTATTTTATGTTATTCTCTCCCTCTGATGCGGGTTTCCCGCGGCACGGTCGTCTTTATAATGCCAGGTCATATGATTTACGATGTAAGTGTGTTAATAAGCCGATTCATTCGAAATCTGTAAAGCCTTAGCATTTGTAGCTCATTGGCCGCTCGCCAGGGATTTTTTTGCGTCAGCGCTATAAATCTAAGTTATTTTCTTTTTTTTAAATTTTATTTTATTTTTGCCTCTTCGGGGCCGAACCCTGTACCGGGATTTAGGAACCGCGGCGTTTCGAGAAGCGCTGTAATGAGCGGTGCTAACCGGCTGGCTAGCAAGTTAGCCCTTGTGCCGGCGACGCCGACGTTACAGCAAGAACAAACGTGTAAAAGGTTTTTTTTTTTTTAATTCTTTGTGTGAACAGCATTGCCCTTGGTGCACCGGCTGGGTCTTATTTGGCCTGTGCCTTTTACGTCAGGGAACACTGCGGGGAAGATTATGATCATCGCGGTGCAGATGGACATTGCTGGGTTTTCGACTGCTTGGGGTGTGATGCGAAGCAGAGTTGTGACTTCCACCACCTCATTTTCTCACTCCTCCCTTCCGAAATGCTGACTGCATGCCGGCCTGACATTGGCCAGGGGTGATGTAATGGCCTCTAAATAATTCATTGGCTTGAGGAAAGTGGAAGGCCCTGAACCGGCACGGTCAGTGGGCCGGAGATGGGAAAAGGCAGAGAAAATGGAAGTGGAAGGGCAGTTGCTGGACGGAAGCCCCACCCTGGGGGCTCCGCATCTCCGGCCCGGTTGTTATCGGTTGTTATCGGCGCTGTCTGTCCCAGTCTGAAGAGTTTCTGCGTCCGGCAACAAGGTAAACGTGTCTTGTTTTAATCTGGGCTGGAAAACAGGGGTGCGTGTTGGCGATACGATACGTACCACGATGCACGGGTCACCATACGATTATATCACGATATATTCTGATCTTGTACATATTGCGATATTCTACAGTTCACTGAAAATGCAAAAACAGAGCTGATGTACAAGATGCTGTGATCTAAATGTAAAAAAAATAATAATAATAATATTTCATGTCCCTGTATCAATATCACCACGTAAAATATCGCGATATATTTCTGTATCGATATTTTCTAGCAACCCTATGTGTAAACAATTATTATTTGAATACTTAGATGTTAATTATGTCTCCTCTATCCCTTCAGAACTACAACTTTTTGGTGAAGAATGAGAAATGGGGAAACGAGTGACATGAACTAGCAGGTCACATGACAACGGCTGACCTCTGGGACCGCTGCCGGTTCTCATTTCTCCTTTTTGAAGTTCTTCGGTCGTGTCGTTGAAACATTTGCCACTTCTGCGTGGATGCGTGCTCCAGCCTCCAAAGCTGTGAAGTCCTGCTGCCTGCCAGCTCACGCCTGCTGTGGACCGCCTTGGCACGGCAAGACATTTCTCGTCGAGCTGTCTCATTAACCGCGTTCTCTTGAGGTGATTGTTGTTCCTGGGCGGGGTTCCAGCCCCCAAAGAAAATCCACCGTTTCGGCTCTCCTGCACAGCGCTTCTGCAATGTCGGAGGGGCTGGCGGTGGAGGACATCAGTCCGGCTTTGGAGGTCACAGAGGACCTGCACTGTCTGGATGGTAGCCCAGAGGATGACCCCGTCCACTCGCCCAAGCTGCAGGAGGTGTCTGCGCTGTCCAAATTGAGCTCCAGCGGAGTGTGGGGTCTCCTGGCCGGAGAGCAGCTGGAGGTCTCTCCCCGAAATGTGGCCTGGACTGACCAGCCGGCCTCTGTCAGCGTCCTGGGCCTGAGGCATGGGAAGAGGAGTCGGGCGCGGTCTACGAACGACCTGGCCGTTCATGCCAAGGACACCAACACCTGTTCCAAAGGGGCCTTCAAACGGGGTCATAACCGGTCAAGATCCGACGTGAACTACTGCTCCTACAATGACAACGGTGTCCCTGTAGTTGACAAGAACACGTTAAAGAACATGGCCATCAACAACCAGACTGAAGGTAAGAGTATTGCATTGATTCATTTTGCTCATAACACATCATTGCAAATTCCAAAATTTGAAATTTGGAGTTTGCAGTGGGCACATTGAACAGAATAATATGTTCAGATGAACCATTCACTCTAGATAACTAAACCAGTAATACTGACCCGTGACAATAATTTAATAAGTCAATTAATATATAGTATTGATTTTTTTCTTTTTGTTTTTTTTTGTCATTTTGGAAGTGGTTTGCATTTAAACCATAGCACCGTTAGTGCCGCCCTTACCTAATACAAGAGAAGCAGATACCGCATCTAATACTGTATCTGAAGTCGCTTTCCGAAATTCAGCCTCGGTGCAGAATTACAGCCACTTCGATCTAGTCCCACAATGAGATTTCCCAGGACGCGTTGTTTTCGGTGTCTGTAGCTTTAGATGCTAATGAGGAGGAGAGAGGCGGGACGAGGAGGAGAGCGGCCTATAGAAGTGAGCGGGCATTCGCGGAAATTACGTCATGAACACCGTTCACCAACCACAATGTTTGGCACAAACAGGAAGTCGTGTTGGTGTTTTTCCAGATACAAATTTAAAGACCCCACTGGTTCTTCAGAGTCTGAACTAAAAAAATTCATTTGTGCTCTTTTTTACTACTTTTTTGTGCTCTTTTTTACTACTTACTACTATTGTGGGGGGACTGTCCCTGTAACTACTGATTGTAAGTCACTCTGGAAAAGGGTGGTTTGATGCCAATCAAATCAATGTGTGGATGTGTAGATTGTACATGTTCAAATATTATTATTGTGCATAATAATGTGAGGAGTGCCATTTTATTGAAATATTGACACAACTGGTTAATAAACAGAATTATTATTGTACTGAATAAGTATATTAACAAAAACCATTTGTCGGGACAAAATAAATAAATCGACTGACTTAACTCTAACTCAGCCTAACCATTTTTACCATGGATGTGTGACGTTAAAGTGATATTATTGAAATTACTTTGTTTGCGTTGTTGCATTTGCAAGATTTTTGCTAGATTCTCGCCAACAATGGTCCTACCTGTCACTGTTCATATAAAAACTTTATTACAATGTCTAAATGCTGCATATTCCATAATTTGTATGTTTAGTTTTTTTTGCTCATCTTGTGCGTGAAGATGTCACTCGTTTGTACTTGTCGTCATTTAAATGCAGATCAGGCATATTTGCATGGAGAAACATGAAAACCATCTGAAGGATGTGCTCTTGTTTTACAAAGCGCCGCACGTCTGCTGCATTCTTAGAAATGTAAAATACGTCCTTCAGTGGTTCATCCGGCTGGTTCTTAATCATTTATACTTAATTTACTTTACTTTACTTTATTTGGCAGACGCTTTTATCCAAAGCGACTTACAATGGGAAGACACCAGCAATTCTCGTTCGATTTCTATAGAATATCGGGTATACAAACTAAGAGCCCTGATAAGGCTTAGACTTGTCATTGAAGAGCATGCTCGGAGAGTGTTGGGTGCTAGACTAAGAAAAATTATAATGTATTTATACATTTTGTATTTGTTTGTTCAATGTGTATGCATGTGTATGTGTTAAATTTGTTTGTAATATTTTTGGAATAAGAGGGTTTTCACCTTCTTCTTAAAAGTGGTGATAGTCTCGGCTAGTCGTGTGGAGGAGGGCAGGTTGTTCCACCAGCCAGGGACAACAACGGAGAACAGACATGATTGGAATCGGAGACCCCGTGAAGAAGGAATTTTTAGTCTCCTTTCGTTTGCCGTTTTAATTATGTTCTTTACATTTAATACGAAAAATGATGATGTTTTGGATTTTACCTTTTTTCCTCTTACACTTGGTCTTGTCTTATTCCTTCAGATTTTCTGTCACCCTACAGCTATTGTGACCTTTTTATTGAAAGTACTCTCTATCAGTCTGTACTGAAACAAGAAAGGCAATAGTAGGATAATGTAAATCTGTGTCAACAAGTGCGAGTCCCAATCCTCCTCGGTTTTAGGGGGATTAGCATAGTCCTGAAAAGATTGTTAGTGGTCTTGACACGGGGCCAGGAAAGCATGTCGACGCATGGAGGAGTAGACCCCCGACTTTTTAAAGCAAGCATTGCATTGGAGTTGATTTATGCTTTGAGATGTCCCAGGTTTAACCGAGGGAGACACTCAAGAGCATCATCTGATGATGGTTCTGGAAGACCGCGGCCCAGCTGCTTTTTACATTGTGGTCATGATGCAGTTTGAAGGGTTGCAGGTTACTTAGGGCCCCATGAAATGCGTTTATTTTTTCCTATATTCTTCCCCAATTTTAATTCTTCTGAATTGCATGTTTTCCCTTATAAACGTATTTATTCACCGAAAAACTGGGATTATGGAGTGGATGTGAAAAAAGAACAAATATGACAAATCACATTTAATCGCTTGGGCATTTATTTACTCTTCGCTTTTGTAAATCATTTACATGCAAAGAACTATTTCACAATATTACACATTCTTCAATTTGTAAAAAAAAAAAAAATAATAATAATAATAAATAAACATCGGGAAGACCTGGAATACAAAAACAAAAAAAAAAAAAGTTGCATTATGAAGTGGAACAATTTTGAATCAGCTGATTTGTTTGCATGACCAAGAGTTCGTCGAACTGTGTGGAGTTTGCCGAGTCTGTGCGGATTGGACACCATCGCGCGTTTACATTGCGTTGGCGGGATTCTGAAGACCGGATGACCCCGGCTACTGCCCGTGTGTCCGTCGCGTTTTATGCCACCGGCTGTGACGCTGGCATTTCCCCATTGGATTTCCTGTGGGGAGGCATCACGGCACACACACTAAAGCTGCAGCCTGGCAGCTCATCTTGTACTTTGGACCAGTATGTGCACACCTCAGGCAAATACGCATGGCTGACTGAAAGCAGCGGAGTTGTCCTCCTCCTGTGTGCTCTCCTCCATCGCTTCAGAATGATTTCAGAATGATTGAAAAGGTGTGATAGAAATTTAGATGTGGTTTTGCTCCATCCACTCGCTAAGACCATCTCAAATTGCCAGCTGCTTTTCATACATGGTGACCGACAAAACAACAGTACACGAAAAGTATTTCTAAGGTCTTCCACTTTAGACCATTTTTATGAAATCTCATTCATGTCTTCCATTGTGCGTTGGGACGTGAATGTTTAAATCCGAATACTGTACAGCTTTTTTTCTTTTTAAATTCTTGGGTTTGTGTGTGGTGTGTAGTTACGGAACATTTACTATTCGTTATTTACTGTGACTTATACAGATGTTGGCTGTTGCTGTGGGTTTTCCTGCGGTTGAAGTAGGTACCGAAGCAGACTGTCTGTGTTCGTTTTTCTCTCCCTCCTCTATATGTTCACTTTCTGTCCAGCTTCTCTTTTTCTCGGTCTGTCAGGATTGTAGCAAGTTAAATGAGAAAAAAAAATTATATTGTAATGAAGAAAAAAAAAAAGGCAGTGAATGATGACAGCACAGATATGCATACACATCTGTGTCAACTGTGATACTGACAGACCGGGCAGTTGTTGGATCTTTGAATATGACGCATATTGTATGTCAACACATGTACGGTGAAAACCAAAAAAAAAAAAAAGCAACTAGTAGCACCAAACAACAAATGTGCATGTCATAAGTGACATTATAGCTCTGTTTAACAGGCTGATGATCATGATTATTTTTATGCATAGTTGCATCTGTCTGAAATCAATATTTTGTTACTTTGGTCTAACCGATCACAAGTGGGCAATTTATAAAATATAATTGTAAACCTATCAGGGTTTCAGGGATTAACCGGTTTGACAATTAACCAAGTGTGTGAAACGCCACCCCTAACATTGCAAAAAAGACATGGAGTAGTGCCACCCGCACGAACAAAGTGAAACACGATCATGGCAGAAGGCCAACAAGAGACAACCAACAAGGGGAAGCACTTCCACCTCGGAAGTGTTTGAAGTCTCCTGTGTGGGAATATTTTGGGTACCCAAAAGAGGCAAAAGGAGAAATCCAGGACCACAGGTCACCCATTTGCAGAGCCTGCAGAAAAAACGTCACCATCCCGAGATAATCACTGGTGGCATAAAGTACTTTTATTTATTTATTTATTTATTTATTTATTTATTTATTTATTTTTTGTTAAAAATAAATAAATAAAAATAGTAAGAAAGGCGTTTTACAGCGTTGTTTTTACAATAAAGTGTATTTTTACGCTATACTAAAACCACTAGCACAATCCATTAAAAAAATTTTTTTTTAAAATTTTTAGCCATGTAGTGTTTTTGTGTACGGCGATTACTTTTTTTATTATTTACATATTGGGCAGTTCTCTGGAATATTAGACATTTGAAACTACCTCTCACAATTCAAATTTAAATGAAGTTCAAAGCAAATGATCATAATCCAGACATTCAAAGTTCAGTTTTTTTTATCTCTCTCTCTCTCTCTCTCATATTGAATAGTACATCAGGCATAATTAAAATATTTCTACAATGCAGCACAGTTTAACTAGCTTTTAGACCAGTGACATTGTCTTCCGTGGTATTGCATAATATACCATTATACATAGAAATATGCAATAGTTTTGTCTAAATGCTTATAGACTTGTTTTAACAAGTGAGACTGGTTTTCTGTGCCCCGTGCATCACAACTTTTCAAACTGCCAGTATGGCTTTTGTCATAACTTTATATTGAAGTACCCAGTAGTAAGGCACGACAAGTACTACATACATGTCACACTTGTTCACAGCTCTGACAACTAGTTATGGCGATAAAGTAACTTCTCAAAATGTCCCGTGCATCACGTAGAGAATCGTCCCAGCTGCAATAAATAGCTTCTTAAGTTTAAACACGTTTCACACATGCTTTCTGTGTTTATTTTGATACTGCAAAGTATTTGTAGCAACTGAGGAAAGTTGAAGACAACCATGTTTTTCCCCACTTTATTCACTTGATCGTGCGGAGGTTGCAAAGTTTGACCGATCCGACGCTTTGTTTCTGCCTTAAAATAATGCTGATCAATAATTCTGGGACAATGTTCTGAAAAATATCCCAAAAATCTGTGCTTTTAATAAAATGTTTATATATCCCTGTATGTTGCAAAATGTTATTTTTATTAATTTTTGAAATGGGGAAGTCGGTGCCTGAATTACGTGGAGGCGCATTATCTGGAACCTTTCGCCTCGGCCTCTCAGACAGAAACAGATTTTGGGCCCGTTAATGCGGCGCAAGTGCTCGCACGCCGAGGGCATCTTTCACCCGGCGGGTGAACCGCGCCCGCTGCCAGCGCACTAATTGCTCCATGTCAGCGCGCCCGGCTTCCTCTGGGGCACGAAACCTAGAGTGACCTCCCGCGTCCCCGTGTGCTGAAGGGTTCTCTTTGAAGCCTTAGGGGACGCGAGGAGACCCGCCTCCACCGCCGTCCCGTGTCATCCAGCCACGGGGCCCGCGGAGGCCAAAGCACAGCGCCTGTCCTGGCATTTCCCCGTGCCCCCAGCAAGTGACCCAAATCAGGCCGGCCTGTGGAACCCCGCCCCTTCCTGGCCTGTGTGGGACTGTAATGGCTACAAGAGCTGATTAATAATTTTTGGTTGTTCATTGGGCCTCTCTAATGGTCCATAATCTATTGCAAACGGTTGCAAAGTAGTGGAATCTGTCTGGCCCTCGGGAAGCGGAGGGTGGCACGGAGCTGAGGGGAACGGAGATAAACTACTTTAAAGCGCCTTCAAGGAAGGAGGTGGACCGCGAGATCGATCTTTGTTTGCACAGTTGTCCGGCGAAGTCCTGCTGTATTTATTCACGCGGGTCACAGAATGAGCGACGTGACGAGTGCACTTCGCTCACTGGAAGAATCGCTGATAGCTCAGCATTGTCCTGTGGCCTCGCGAGACGCATTCATGGAGTGTTTGGTCAAGGGGCGGAATATGGAGGGCAGCAAGTGAGAAAACATGGAGGCATGAATGTCGGTGATGACAGAAAAGCATTAGGACGCACCGTGCAGAACAGCGTGGTTTGTGTTGCCGCCAATGCGAGGTTCTTCGGGGAGAGGCGGAACTGGACATTGTTCTGGTAAATTCTTTGTCACTGGGGAAAATATGGCAGCACGAAAAAACTGCAGTTTAAGTCTGACCTTTTGACCAAAACGAAGTCTTTTCTTGGCATCCAAATTCTAAAGATCTCCAATCCAATCAAGCATACAATCATTTGAACAAAATTGATACGGACCAATACCAATAGCATTTTTGTATCTTAATTAGAAACTTTGTTTCTGTCACCCAGAACACATCTTTTATGACACCTTCATAATTGGAGGAAGCCGGTGATTGAAAGCTCACACACACACACACACACGTTACTTCCTCATTCCTCCTCATTTCAACACATGTGCAAACATCATCAAACATCAGGCTTCTATCTTGGTCTATCTGTTTATTTATGCAAAGTCTGAGGAGTCCTACGTTTAAGGGCCAAATTGAAAATAGTGGCCATTGAAATCAAAAGCACACACATCTTATCACCAGGATGTGGGCAGCAGTCATTCAGGTGTTGATTGCTAAAATGTTTAAAAGAAGACCTATGAGTATTGAAACTGATTCAGATAATTCACGTCACCTGCTTTCTGACGTGAATTTAGAGATTCGAACTGTTGGTCGTTCGTTGATTAGATTAGCAGTCATTATGGGTTCATGCAGGGTTCTTACGGTCATTAAAAACCTGAAAGAGCCATGGAATTTGAAAAGAGAACTTTCCAGGTCTTGAAAAGTTTTTGTATATGAAATAAACCGATAAAGTTATGGAGAAACACTGAAATCTGATGGACACATGAATGCACAATAAAGTGAAGTGATTGTCATTGTGAAATACAGCAGCACAGCACACGGTGATACAACGAAACGTGACCTCTGTTAATGAAGCAGCCCTGAAATCAGAAGGTTGCCGGTTCAAATCCCGATCCACCAAGGTGTCACTGAGCAAAGCACCGTCCCCACACACTGTTCCCCGGGCGCCTGTCATGGCTGCCCCCTGCTCACCATGGGGGATGGTTTAAATCAGATGACTCATTTCACTGTGTGCTGTGCTGCTGTGTATCACAATGACAATCACTTTAAAAAAGTCGCGCTGGACAAGGGCTTCAGATAAATGCTGTGAATGTACATATTTCAGCTCCTCTGCAGCCACGTGTCTCCTTTTAAAAGTCATGTAAATTACATCAGATTTTCTATGCCCGAATTTGATGGGACCAGTTTTACTCTGGCTCAGGCTTGTGCTCATCCTTGCTGGAATAAGAGCTTATTTATTTATTTATTGATTGATTGATTGTAACAGGGTAGGTGGAGCAAACATTATAGCACACCCACTTTCTGCTTACTGAATACTGAATTACTGTTCCGGCCACCTACATTCACCTATTTACATCCGACTTGCTCATTTCCTTCTCTCCCTAGTGCTCGCAAAGCATGCTGGTACAGTTCGGTCGGCCGGCCTCTGCCACCACAGTAAGTTGGCTTGTAATCGTAAAAATAGCAGAAGCTGATCATCGAGATGAATTGTGAATTGTGATCATCGATCGAATTGCACAGCACTAGTGGTAGTGCTGTGCAATTAATCGCAATTACAAAAAAAATCGTGATTTAAGCACATGCGATTTCTAAAGGCGATTCTAATTTATTTAGATTTTTATTCAAAATACGTTCTTGTGCTCATGATTTTAATTTGTTAACCAATCAGAGCTGACGCAGCGCACCGGGCAATCACAGCTAAACTGAGCGGGAGAAAGATGTTAACCAATCAGAGCGCACGACGAAGCTGATCGGGAGAACAGAATAGGCGAGCGGGAGGAAAGAATATAAAATATGGATGCAGGTCAAAATAAAAATGATTTGGTGCCAAAGAGAAATTCAACGTCAGTCGTTTGGGAGTACTTTGGATTCAGGAGAGAGGATGTGTCACAGAGCAAGGTAACTTGCAAGACTTGTGAAATGATTATTTCAACGAAACGGAGCAATACTATAAATCTGTTCCAACACGTAAAACCGCATCATAAAAAACTGCATGATCAATGCATGTCGACAAAGACCATCGGAACAAACAAAAGCACACAAAGACAGACTGAACAAGTAGCCATTGTTCAAGCATGTGCAAGTGCCGTGCCTTATGAGAACAGATCAAAACGGCACAAAGAAATTACAGACGCGATCACCTATCATATATGCAAAGATATGATGCCTGCGTACATCGTCAGTAAAGACGGCTTATGAAGACTAATTCAAACACTTGACAAAAGATACCAGCTGCCATCTCGCATTCATTTCTTGCAAAAACCCTGGTTTTGATTTATGTTGGTTTTTATTTATTGTTATGACTGGAATTGAGGTTAGTTAATCTTAATTTATTTTATGTTGTCTGTTTTAAAGACAATTTTACTACAGTTTTGTTTATTAAACACAATACTATGTTATTTCATTGTGAAATGTTTTGTTATGCACTTCTTGTGCACTGAATACATTTAGAATGTATGTAGCTTGTTTGAAAAAGCAAAAACAGTTGCCAAAATCGCAAATAAAATCGCAATCGCAATATTCGTTCAAAAAATCACAATATGATTATTTTGTCCCTATTGCACAGCCCTAACTAGTATTAATAATCACTTTTATGATCACTTTGAACGACCCGGTTTAAACAAAAATAAAGTTCACGTAAACTATGACAAACTCAGGGTTGTCATAAACAATATTTTGGTAAATTTGACTTTTTGTGACCTTTTTATCGGAGAACATGACAATTGAACTGAAAAGTGGGGAAATTGTTTCGTAAAACGGCGTGTGAGCCCTGGCCTGTTTCTTGAAACTAACGGCGAAGTCCTGTTTTTGTGCTCTGTCTCCAGCCCACAAGGAGAGCAGCGGCAGTGTGGTAAAGCAGGGGGACCAGGAACAGAGGGACGGTCCGTGGGGACCGTGGCTGGCCTGCGGAAGTGTGGTAAAGCAGGGGGAGCTGGAACAGAGGGACGGTCCGTGGGGACCGTGGCTCGCCTGCCACGTGGAGCTGACCGCCTGCGAGCTGCGCCTCTACAGCCTGGACGGCAGCGGGAACCGGCAGCTGTGCACGGCGCTCTCGCTGTCCCACTGCCAGGCGGTGAGCGCCCCCCAGGCCCAGGACGGGCGCGTCCTGCAGGCGCTGTTCTTCAGCAGCACCCAGCTGCAGCTGCGGGCCCCGTGCCAGCGGGAGGCGTCGGAGTGGCGCCGGCTCCTGTGGGATCGGGTCCTTGCCGCCCGGCCGGTGGAGGCGGGAGGCGCGCGGTCGCCCAGCACCGACAGCCAGGCCTCCGACTCCGCGTCCACGCCGGCGCGGCCTCGCCCCCCGGAACGTCCCACCGCCCTGCCCCTGTTCACCCAACACTGCGTGGACGTCATTAAGGCCGGCCTGCTGCACCAGCTCGGCGACCTCAACAACTGGAAGGCCTTCACCTTCGTGTTGAGCCGCACCCAGCTGCAGGCCTTCCCCACCGAGGGCCGCGGCCCCGTCTCCGAGCCAGTGCTCTGCCACGCGCTGGCTTCCTGCCTGGCGGTGCAGCGGGACGAGGCTCCGGGCGGCAGCTCCACCTGCTTCCAGGTGGTTTTCCCCAACGAGGTATGGCGACTGAGGGCAGAGAGCGAGGCCAAGGCTCAAGACTGGGTGGAAGGCCTTCGCACGGCGGTCGCCAACCAGAGAGGCTCAGGCGGGGGAGGTCAGCTGAGTCAGTTTCAGCCTCAGGCGGTCGTCATGCGGACCAAGCCAGCGCGGGAGCGCCGCCACCGGGACGGCCAGAGGTCGAAGCGCCAGTCGGTCACCACCAGTTTCCTCAGCATCCTCACCTGCCTGGCGGTGGAGAAGGGACTGACCGCCCAGAGTTTCAGGTGTGCAGGTGAAGAAGCTCTCTCTCTTCTTTAGATCCTACATACTACATGCTCACTACATACTCTACTCAACATTCTACATAGTCTACTCAACATACTACATACTCACTACATACTCTACTCTACATACTGCATACTCACTACATACTCTACTCAACATACTACATACTCACTACATAATACATACTCACTACATTCTCTACTCAATATACTACATACTCTCAACATACTACATACTCTTCTCAATATACTACATACTCTCAACATACTACATACTCACTACATACTCTACTGAACATTCTACATACTCACTACATACTACATACTCAACATACTACATACTCTACTCACTACATACTACATACTCACTACATACTTTACTCAACATACTACATACTATACTCAACATACTCTACTCACTACAAACTCACTACATACTCTACTCAATATACTACATACTCTCAACATACTCTACTGAACATTCGACATACTCTACTGAACATTCGACATACTCTACTGAACATTCGACATACTCACTACATACTCTACTCAACATACTACATACTCACTACATACTCTACTCAACATACCACATACTCTACTCACTACATACTCTACTCAACATACTGCATACTCACTACATACTCTACTCAACATACCACATACTCTACTCACTACATACTCTACTCAACATACTACATACTCACTACATACTCTACTGAACATTCTACATACTCTACTCAATATACTACATACTCTCAACATACTACATACTCACTACATACTCTACTGAACATTCTACATACTCACTACATACTCTACTCAATATACTACATACTCACTACATACTCTACTGAACATTCTACATACTCACTACATACTCTACTCTACATACTGCATACTCACTACATACTCTACTCAACATACTACATACTCACTACATAATACATACTCACTACATTCTCTACTCAATATACTACATACTCTCAACATACTACATACTCTTCTCAATATACTACATACTCTCAACATACTACATACTCACTACATACTCTACTGAACATTCTACATACTCACTACATACTACATACTCAACATTCTACATACTCTACTCAACATTCTACATACTCTACTCAACATACTACATACTCTACTCACTACATACTCAACGTACTACATATTCACTACATACTCTACTCAACGTACTACATACTCACTACATACTCTACTCAACAAAACTGCATACTCACTACATACTCTACTCAACATACCACATACTCTACTCACTACATACTCTACTCAACATACTACATATTCACTACATACTCTACTCAACGTACTACATACTCACTACATACTCTACTCAACAAAACTGCATACTCACTACATACTCTACTCAACATACTACATACTCACTACATACTCTACTCAACATACCACATACTCTACTCACTACATACTCTACTCAACATACTGCATACTCACTACATACTCTACTCAACATACCACATACTCTACTCAACGTACTACATACTCACTACATACTCTACTCAACATACTACATACTCACGACATACTCTACTCAACATACTATACTCAACATACTACATACTCACGACATACTCTACTCAACATACTACATACTCTACTCAACATTCTACATAGTCTACTCAACATACTACATACTCACTACATACTCTACTCAACATACTACATACTCTCAACATTCTACATACTCACTACATACTCTCAACATACTACATACTCACTACATACTACATACTCTACTCAACATTCTACTCATACTCTATGAACAGCGAGAACAGATTATTTATATGTTGTCAGATTTGTTAAGCTAAAGACCTTCAGTATTCAGGGTTGTTTAGGTCATACTCTACAAGACATCAGAAGTCCTTTTAGTACTGCAAGTTTTTATGAGGATTGTAAAATGTAATCTTGTATTGAGAACCTGTAATGTTCCTCAAACTATTACCAGGGGGATTTTTGCATTGTGGCACAGAGCATAATAGAATAGAGTCAGCCGTTAAAGGTTTGTGGAATTTGGGCATCAACGCCTCAAACTCCTTGTTCCTCACGTGATTCCCGAACAGTGTGGCAGGCACATCATCCTGCTTACCATGAGGGGGGAAATGTGGTCTGCAAGGTAGGTGGTAGTAGCCTAGTGGGTAACACACTTGCCTATTAAACAGAAGACCCGGGTTCAAATCCCACTTACTACCATTGTGTCCCTGAGCAAGATACTTAACCCTAAGTTGCTCCAGGGAGACTGTCCCTGTAACTACTGATTGTAAGTCGCTCTGGATAAGGGCGTCTGCTATAAAATGTAAAAAAAAAAATTAGGTGGCATGTGTCAAAGTGACAGCCACAGCCCAGACTGCTTTCTGTCATGGACGCCATTAAGGTACTTTGGATTGGACCTAAACTTTACTCCTACAGGCAACTTGTGTTCCTCCAAACAGCAAAATTTCCCAAACATTACAGATCTTAGGAGACTTATTATTGTTCAGGATATTTAGATAAAAAGAATTCACCCCTGCATGTCTGCAGCTAGAAAGAAAGATGGATCTGAATAAGCTGCTTTTCTCCTCTTCAATTGTAACAACCAGCCTATTAACAAGGGGACCAGGCACCTGACTATAATTGGGCAGAATAAAGTAAGGATCATGAGGGGGTGGGGTTGTCTCCGTTTTTAGTATCAAAGGACCCCCTGGATGCTAATTGTTCGATTCACAGGTCAGAAGGACCTTTTGAATGGGAGACATGGGGAACCGGCGGCGCTCACATGTCCCGGTGGCTCTTTCTTCTCGTCCCCCGCGTCTGTTTTTCTTCATCCTCCTCTCGTGCCTGCCTATCGGTTCACGCCTCGATGTCCTGTCGCACCCATCATGCACTCTTTTTTTTTTCACCTCACACAGACACACACTTGAACAGATTCCATTTTCCATTCAAGGGCCTTTTGTTTTTTTTTGTTTTTTCTTCCTTGTTGGTCACTTGGCTTTGGAGTGGGAGTCAGGGTCGGCCCGTTGTATCGCAGTTTAATCGCTTTTCCCTAAACAAATATCTCTGGCTTCCAAGAAGCTGGGGATTAGAGGGCGAGAGGGTGAGCGAGGGAGGCCGTTGACTGGTGGGACGGGGAGCCAGAGGACAGAAGACCGGGGGAGGCGGCCATTGTTTTGGGGTCGACACATAGGACAAATTAGAGGGGTTGGGAGTTTTAGTTAATGTGGTTTTGGGGTACGGGGGGAGGGGGGCGTCCTCCGCTCCATCCACCCACTACGCCTTGTCCCCAATTTGTCAGCACCCTCAAAAGGGTGAATTGGTCCACCCATTACTGCGTGAAGGGGGTGGAGGTGGGAGGGGCTTTGAAGCCCCTTTCAGCGGGAGCCCGGCACCTCCTAATTAGAGCAGACCTGTGCAGCTCAGCGCTCCAGGAATTTACAAATGGTGACAGTAAGCACACTGACGTTTAAAACAGAAAGACGTCCCTGCATATCTTTTGAGCGCATCGTTTGGCGGCACACAATGGAGTCATTTTTGGGGGGATTTTACCTTTTTTTTTTTTTTTCTTTTTCTTTTTTTACTTTAAGCCGATTAGAAATTACAGGTTTTTAATTTTTTAAAATAGATTTTTGAAGCATTCTCTTAGATGGTGTTGTCTTGAAAGCGTTGCAGTCTTTGATTTAATCTGACTAAATCCTCATATTATCTGTTTCCCTCAGCTCAAACAAAGTTACAACTTTGTTCAACCAATGAATTGTGCAGCCCTGTCCTGTAAATATGGGTTAGTGACATAGTGAAATAATGAACCACATCCTGTCTGAAATGCCCACCTTTGTCTTAGCGCTCAGATGAAGATGTTGTATGGCCTACATAAATATTTATTGACTTCTTTGATGCGGCGCACACTCAAGTCACCTGAAGGGTTCATTCACACCGTGGTGCGCGGTGTTTTGAAGCACCCTCCTCCTAAATGTGGAGGTGACATCAAAACGTATCGAACGGTATTTTATTTAAGGACTAGGGTCACTTCGGGAGGTCACACTAGCCCCTCGAAGAGCAGGTCGCATGTCCACTTTCTCAAGGCTCATCCCCAAGTTAGTTTGACGGCGGTAATTTGGGGCCTGCGTTCGGTAAGCTTCTATTCCGAAAGACCTTCTTGGCGGTGGGGAGGGAGGAGAGCAGATCAAATGAGCAGGGTCTGTCTCACTCGGCACAGGACAATGGAGACATGTGAAAGGACGAGAGGGGGAAAAGGTAGGAATGTTCGTACGCCCATGGGTGCTCACATCAAAAAGATGGGGACCCTGTCCCACCGCTCCCACAGCACAGACGCCCGCCCCGTGTACCATCTTCATTTGTCCTCCGCGTTGAATAAGACACATCAAAGGCTCTCTTGTCTCCGGCATCGCAGCCCCCATGCCAATTATTCGCCGCCCCTGTCCTGTATCCTGCGCCGCATTGATGTGCCTCCTCCTGAACCGCCGTCTTGCTCGTAGGGCTCCACCTTGGCTGCAGCAGGCACACCCATTCAGTTCGGGCCTATTGTACGGCGGCCCTTTGTACAAAGCGCTGTTGATTCAGTTTTTCCTCCTCCTTTCCCGCCTCCCCCTCCCTTTTTTTTTTTTTTTTTGAAGCAGGGGCCATTTTAGGGACCCCAGAAGAGGCACTGGGAACGCTGCAGATGCCACACACACACACACACGAGATATCTGATTCGGAGACTTTCCCACACTCTCCCACGCCACCGTCTTCAGAGCATTCGCGGGACGGCGGTGTTTGACCTCCGTCCACTGCAGTGGCGTTAGGAAGCAGTGCCTAAATGCCATTCCGTTGCTGGCTGTATAGTTGACTTGTCTCCTTCAGAGGGTTTGTCTGCTTCCAAGAAGCATGACCACTTCTCTTAATTCTAGGCTAGGGAGGTCCATCTGAGGAGCCCCGTAGACTGAAACGCTTGTAATTATGTATGATTGCAGAGGCTGTGGTTCCAGGATACCGTTCAGAAGGTTTTTCCCGCTATGTGACCATAGCGTTTTCACCTTATCACGTCCAAAGCCACACTCTTTCCGACGTCCGTCCACGAATGTACTGCAAGTGGGTGCTTATTTCCTCCAGACCTATCTCACTCCCTCAGAAAAAAAGTCCTACGCCAGATGCCCTTCCTGACGCAACCCTCCCCATTTACCACCAAATACTCAACCACCTGTCCATGTTCAGCTACGATGGAATCAGTACCCAAGTTAATTTGCATAGTGTGTTGAGAGCCCGTGTGTTAATAAAAGAGACTCGTGCGGATCAGAAGACCTGGGCTGGAAATTGGATTTGTGGTGCTGTGGTTGTAAAGTGTCGTAGAGGGTAATAAATCAGTCTCCGTGCATGAACGAGAAATGACTGGCTGGTCGTTTTCAGGCAGCGTCCCTCGTTACTTCAGTCCTTCCCCCCCCCCCAGTCGTCAGTTCTGCTGGTCCACAGCGTCTCGCATGTCAATTACAGGGTAGCCGTGGCTCCCCGGTGCTCGCTGTTGCCGTTCGGGTCTGGCCGTCTCGGCAGAGACGGGGGTCAGCGCACGCAGCTGTGTTTTTGAATATCGACTAACGTGCAATTAAACGTGGCTCGGGATGAGACGGTGGCTAAATGCGGAGCCACTTCGCTCGAGAAGGTCCGGAGAAATAACGTATACGAGAAATAACGACGGCTCCTCCGCTGCATGTGCACAAGTTCTACGGTGTGCTTACTTATTTGAGGAGAAGAACAGCCATTGCCCCCGCCGAACCTTCCACTTGTTCACTACTAGTGCACTTTTATGTGATTTGCTGATATGGACTCCAACCATGGGGCTTGTTCATTATATTGTTAATTCAAGTTCCCCTGGTCCTGGTCTATGGTTCTGCAGTGGCTAGAAATGGCGAAAGGTGTAAAGAGCGCTTTGGCCATTCTGCTTCGCCGCTCAGAGAATTCTCTTTTTTTTTTTTTTATTCTGGAAAAACACTTTGTCCTGTCTGTTGCGGTCATTGTGGTTAGGTCATTTCCGTAAATGCCCGCTCACTTCTATATGCCGCTCTCCTCCTCGTCCCGCCTCTCTCCTCCTCATTAGCATTTAAAGCTACAGACACCGAAATGGCACGTTCCGGGTATATCTCATCGTGGGACTGGATCAAAGTGGCTGTAATTCTGCACCACTAACTTGGGGATGAGCCTTGAGAAAGTGGACATGCGACCTGCTCTTCGAGGGGCTAGTGTGACCTCCCGAAGTGACCCTAGACTTCAGATACAGTATAATGGGACCAATAATCCCAATATGAAAGCAAAGAAAAATGATAATAGGGGACCTTTTAAAGAACAGAAAGCCAGTTTGTAAGGAGCCTTAACTCAGACTGGTCTTGCAGGAAAGATGGGGACAGTGTAGTGTAGATTAGTGCTCCAAAAATAATTTTAGATTTTTACTTTCGTTTGTCAAATATGTTCCTCCAGTGAAATGTATATTTACATTTACGGCATTTGGCGGACGCCCTTATCCAGAGCGACTTACAACGTGCTTTCAAGTTACCATCGATGAAGAGATCAATTCTGGTTCACTAGGACCCCACAATATTTAAATATTGAGTGACTTAAAAAAAGATTTAATAATGAATGAATTGTGAATTTAATTCAACACGTGCATCCAAAAACGCTTTTTCCAGGGTTCCCACGGGACTGGGAATTTCTGGAATATATTTGAACATATGGGTGCCAATTATCAGGGAATTGTGTTAATAACGTATAGCGCAGGAGCCAAAACCGGCTGTGTATTTACACACCATTGTTCCCGGGGAGGGTTTTAGTTTTGCTCACAACTTGTCCTGTTCTTTAAAATGTGCAGCATTCTAGAATCTATGCAACAATGATGATTTACAGGGCGTGTTTTTCTGTTTTGTGCTTGGTTTGCAGGAGTTTATTGTATTGTATTCCAGAGGAATTTACTTTGCAGAATGTGCAAGAAAGCTGTTGATGTGAATCACAGGCCGCAATCCTCAGTTTTGGTTTTGTCATTTGTTATCAGTGAGTGCCGAATCCCCCCCACCACCCCCGCTCTTGCTCTCCGTCGCCTCAGCGCCACTGGTCCCAACCCAGACCTACAGCTGCTCTTCCTGAGATCTGCTGTGTAGATAACGGGGCGCGTTTCTCTCCGCCCGCCCTGCCGAGCTTCTCTTCAGAAGGCGCCACGCTCGGCTGAGAAGAGCGCCAGTCTGTATCCGCCCGTGGTCCGTTCCTTTTCTTCTCCCCCCACCCCAGACAACTGAGAAGACACCAGCCCGGCACCTGGTCACCTGTTTGGGTTTCGCCCAGTTGAAAACACTCTTTGGTGCGGTATGGGCAGCTTTGTCGCCCATTTTAAATGCACAACCTGATGCATATTGTCAGGAGAATTTTTCTTCTTCTGCTCTTGGACCCATTCAGCTGAGACGGTTGTAAAGCTGGACACATTAACAAGACCAGTACACATACTGGGATAGGCTGCTTTAATCATTAGCCACAACATAACCCACCAATCAACCTCACCTACAAACCTTGGCCTGAGGATGTGGTTTAATTGTTTAATGAGAGTTTATCTTCCGCCCGTGTCCTTGGTTTTAGGGCCAGGAGATTTATGGACGAGGACGCTGCTTCATTGTCCTTTGTGTGTGTGTGTGTCTCTCTCTCTGTTCTCCCTGCAGGGTGTCAGAGGCCGGTGGGTCTGTCGTGGGGCAAAGCGAAGGTCTGTTACTACAGCGGCTGGTACTACTGTCAGAGCTGCCACCAGGACAGCCTGTTCCTCATTCCTGCCAGGCTGCTGCACAACTGGGACACAAGCAAACACAAGGTACGGGGCTGAGTATGTGTCTGCACACAGCACTGGAGAGTACAACAACCTAGACCCATACACAAATATGACAACTTTCTTTATTATGGAATAAAAAGAAACAATGAAGTACAGCCCGAAATTACGAATTTACAAAGGCAGACCCCCCTGTCCCGGCATGTTAAAGTAGACTAGTGAACCAGAAGACCACAAAGTCCAGAAGACCACGAACAAGACAATTAACCCTGAGTGTCTCCAGAGAAGTCTGTCCCTGTAACTACCGGTTGTACATTGTTCTGGATAAGAACGTCTGATAAATGCCATAAATGTAAATATGTAACTTATTACACCAGAGTATTAAGGTTGAATGACATTAGCTGTTCATACATGTTATATATTCACTACAAGAAAATGATTTGTACGGCCCAATTCTAGGCCAGTGATTGGGGCAGTAAGATGTATTGATTCATCCAATTAAAGGTCCCCTGTTATGAAATGTTGCTTTGTGAGATTATTTATCATTAATACGAGTTCTAGCCTGTCTATGGTCCTGCAGTGGCTAAAAATGGTGATAGGTTTAAAGTGAGCTTTGGCCATTCTGCTTCGCCATTCAGAGAGCAGCAGCTCAGACTGTCAGATCTGGAATTTGTCCCCTTATGTCATCATAAGGGTAAACATCACCTCCCATTTCACTGAGAATTTCCCACTCCTCCCCTAAAAACGGAACTCCACCGGCCTTCATGGCTTGAAAACATGCAAAGCCTTGCAGTTGCTCAGTGATTGGATGTTAAAGTGATTGGATGTAAAAAAATATTTTTACATCCATCACGTGAGACTCCTCGTCCCGCCTCTCTCCTCCTCATTAGCATTTAAAGCTACCGACACCGAAACAGTGCATCCTGGTGAAATCTCATTGTGGAACTGGATCAAAGTGGCTGTAATTCTGCACCAAGGCTGAATTTCGTAAAGAGACTTCAGATACAGTATTAGGGGACCAATAAGAGCAATGTATAAAAAAAAAATAATAATAATAATAATTTTTTAACAAATTCAACCACAAAAATCCTGCTACATTCCTGGTGGGCTCAGGTGTCATTGTAGCGGTAATCTTGATAAAAATAAGGCAGGTAATCATTCTTCTATATAGTTATTAGCAATATGGTTATTATTTTTGTGCTTCATACATATTGATTTTTAGGGGTTTAAAGCATCCGGAAAAAGAAAGCAGCGTGCATTAGAGCTGTCAATCGTGAGGCTCCTCCCATTTTAACCTTTAATAATACTTTACACTGATCTTACACTAGTTTAATTGTTTAAAGTTGTTTGCAGTACAACACTGTGAGAACTGTATCTCAGTTCAGGTGGGCATCATTGAAGACCAATCTTGCTTTCCCAAGGAGGGAATTAAAATGTTTAAATCACACCCATAGCTCCTCATTCCATTCTACTGGGCAACTGAGAGGATTTCTTCAATGCACCTTCAGATATTAGCACTATTACAACACTAACTGCTTCATCTGATTGATTACACACTTCCCGACTCTCATTATGGCCTTCAGGTATCCAAGCAAGCCAAGGAGTTCCTGGAGTTTGTGTATGAGGAGCCACTGCTGGACGTCCACCAGCTGAACCCCTGCCTCTATACTCACAGCGAGCCACTGGCCACCGTGCTGAAGCTCCGGCAGCAGCTCCAGTCGCTCCGCGCCTACCTGTTCAGTTGCCGCGCCTCCGTGGCGGAGGACCTCCGCCGCCGGTGAGAGCCTTCAACTTACTGATTCCTTTCAAATATGGTTTTATTTAAATGAAGTCATCTCCGTCATTGCACAGGACTTCCTCTAATAAAAACCATTTTATCTGGGTGTCTATTGTTAAATATCATGATTCTGTGTGATTGTATGTAATTAGGAAACTTCAGAAGAGACAGAGACTGACTAAATTGAATGGTAGTTGTTATTATGGCCAGCATAATTAATAGTGCATGTTTATTAATACATTTTCACACTGCAGATAAAATCAAATATTCTTGTTTTTTGACTTTTTTTTCATTGCCATTGGGCATCTCAAGGAAATATTTTGTCACGTATCACTCATATAATTGAATACCACTGAAAATCATTCTATATTTTAAGCTAAAATGATCAATATTAACAAGTTAATTTGGGTGTTTTCTGATCATATGATACTTTTTTTAAATAAATTTTCAATAACAGCCATATATGTATATGAAACTGGAATGAAAACTTTTTAAAAGGTATAAAAAGCGTGAATGAAATGTTAAACCAATTTGTAAGATTCTTGTTGGTGAAGGAAAGGCATCTTTTAGAAGTTTCGTTTATGCGTGTGAAGAACATCCCCGGGCATCCCGGTTGCAGGCAGTGGATTCAGGAATGCGTGGATCGTGAAGCATCAGAAGAAGCGGCCTGTGACAGAATGGGAAAAGGCCCAGGTTGAGTTGGGGTTAGAAAGAGGGTGTTTATGTGAAGGGCTTTATTCTGAAAGCCTTGTCTGGGTGAAGCATGTACTCCGCCCTGGCAGGGGTCAGTTGTGCAAGAGGAAAGCGGGGGAGGAACAGACACACCCCCCTTTAGAGAGAGAGCATCAACGCGGTTCACAGATCCATCAGAAACTTGCCATGTATGTGTAGGTGTGATTATTTTCAGTTGAAAACAAGATTGGAAGAAATAAGATAAGTGTCTGTTTAACACACATCAGTGTGTGAGGAATATGTATAGACACACACACACACACACACAAGCATTACTATGGAGGTGGCCCAGTCTTTGCTGCTGTAACAGTTTCAGCTTTACACAAGGCTTAGGAGTCGGTTTATGGCAATTTTTTTGTAGTATTTTTACCAAATGAAAAACATTTTCATCATCCAACATCACAAATTATGTTGGATGAGAAGTCCTGGTTCAAGATCTCGGCTGCTTATTCATCCTAAAGGTGTTATATCAGGTTGAAGTGAAATTGATGTGATTGTCATTGTGATCCACAGCACACAGTGACACAACGAAATGTGTCCTCTGCTTTTAACCATCACCCTTGGTGAGCAGTGGGCAGTCATGACAGGCACCCGGGGAGCAGTGTGTGGGGACGGTGGCACCTTCTCAGTGGCACCTTCTGATTACGAGTCCGTTTTCTTAACCACTAGGCCACCACTGACCGGGTTGTGGTGAGGGCTCCGTGCAGACCAGTCAATGTCCTCTGTACCAAACTCATTCACTTGTGTTTTTATGGACCTTGCTTTGTGTACTGGTGCACAGTTGTGTTGGAACAAGAAGTCCCAAAACCACTCCCACAATGTTGGGAGCATGAAATTGTCTAAATTTTTTCCCACGCGTTGGGACCAAGGTGCCGAGCCCAACACCTGATAAAGAACCTCACACTATAATGTCCCCTCCACCAAACTTTATATAATGCGGTCAGTCGAGCACTGTTCTCCTGGTATCTGCCAAACCCTGCCAGACTGAAAATGATTCGCTGCTTGTTAATGTTTCGGTGATTGGTCAGTTTTCGCCATAGTGATGCGAAAATGGATCCTGAGGAGGGGAAATGGAGGCTAGCCTCTGGCTATTATGTGTAAAACCCACACATTTGCTTTCCCTCTTAGGCCCCGTCTAAACGAGAAAGCCTTTACCATTGTTGTATGAATGACCCATTTGGGGTTAAAGGTCAGGTTAGAGTTTTTATTTATTTATTCATTCCATTTTTTTTTTTAAATACGTGGAAAAGAGAAATTCACTCTCGAACCCATTTTAGAAAATCACCGTTCTGGGTGTGGACACCATGCCAGATTGGAAATGTTCCCACTGTAGAGGAAAGGTCTAACGCTCATAGGGCTTGCACAGAAAGCCTGGCTTGGGATGGGACTGGTGGGTTTCTGTCGGACCGGGTTTTACAGCATTTGAAGCTTTTATGTTAGGACGTGGGGTTTAAGCCTGCTTCCTAGGGTTTTTTGTTGCCAACTAGACTACTACCTCCCTCAAAATCATTTTAAGCCACATTGAGTCGAGATTTTTTTATTGTTACCATGCCCTTCAATTTTTATCAATTTGATGTGTACAACTGAAACCAGAATCTTTTCAATGAACAAAAATCACGGTAAGGACTCATGTCTCTATTTGCACATTGAGGAATTGCATGTTAATTATTTTTATGGTCCGTTTCATCTTGCAGTCTAAAATCTGTGAATGAGGCTCCTGCTTTTTGCTGAAGAGGCTTCAACTCCTCCAGCATTGGCAGGGGTGCATTCCCAGCTTCCATGCTGGTTGTGTAAGAGGTCTGGCAGGCAGATGGACCTCCGATTGCTGGGCGAGAGCGTAGCTGCTGGGATCCAGTGTTTATCAGGCGGGCTGTTAATGCACGGCAACTAATGCCCCACACTTCCAAACAGAACCAGATTAATGAGAACGGTGGCACCAAAATATTACCTCCGACATTCATCCAGCAGCCGGCAGCTGTAAGAAGTCCCCGCTGTGTGTTTATATCAGAGGAAGGAGAATGAGAACGTCTAGCTTGTGGCTCAGAGAGTTCATTGATGTTTACGCACTCTCACTTGCTTTCATGTCTTTATTCAGGCTGAGGGTACTCCATTTGTAAAGTATACACTACACTAAGTATACAAGTCAGACGTTTGGACACACCAGCCCTGTGGAGGCTATGGAGTCAACGATTTTTTACAGAATGAATTAAAAGAATTATATTGCTTTTCTGTACCTTTTTCAACTGCTGTGCACAACACTGATTGGGGCTGGGTGATATCGCAAAAAAAACATAAAGCCATGACTGTCGCTGCCCTCCTCTGCTCCGTCTGCAGCAGTTTCGGCCAGCATTATGCCATGAACCAAATCACGTGGTACTATGTGCTTTCTTTCCATTTTCCAGCACCTCAGCAACCACCTGTCTCCGTTTAAAAGTAAACACACACACACACACACACTCACTCACTCAAGATTTCTGACCTTTTTATAGTGACTATAATGACTATTATGATACCATCATATGTATCTTAACATGAGCGAAAGAATGGCAGCAATCAAAAAAAGTGATCGAAATAGGACATTTTTCTTTTTTTTTAAGATTGTTGAGAGGTAAGTACACGATCAATTACTAGTTTTTCTTACTAATAATCCAGTTGATTCGTAAATATGGAAAACTTAAGGTTCTATTCTGTGTTTTGATCTTGTTTGTTCTAATTTAACCTATTTCCTATTTGAGGCATCAGGAAGTGCAGAGAAGGACGAACTATAGAGCTGGAACATGAAAACAGACAGAGGAAGTGAGGATTGTGGGCGTGTAATTGCTTAGGCACAATTAAATCAAAACAATGCCGTCCAAATTGGACCGACCATATTACGGTCCAAATGTAAAAATGTAACAAGCATAGAATCAATTTGCTGCATGATAACCTGGACCTGGAGTGTTACAGCTGTCCTCAAAACACCCTTTGCATGTGGATTTTGGATCGTCTGATGACATTGTTACAATCTTATAATTTCTTCCTCCATACTTACACGTCTTTCTTTATTTTCGTGCACACCTGAGTACCTCGAGGGGTGTTTAAATGGTTCCCGAAGAGCAGGGTTAGCAACCCAAGCTTTAAATCAGTCTTTCAAGGATGATGACACTGCCATAGATTGCATCCCTCAATGGCAACTCACCCTGCCGAACCCAAGTTTAGGTCACGCGTCTCAATACTGGGTCTGCGTCATGACTGTGAAGCTAGTGTTAAATATCACGTTTTACAACCTAATGAAACTTGAAACATAAAGGTAAAACTTTGGCAGACAGGTTTGCACACGTAGACCTTGAGTAACCTGACGCCTACGTTGCACCTACGTTCACGCTAGTCGCGTCACGCTCATTGTTCTGTATTCTGTTTCCACGGCGATTGTTCATTGCTACAAAATGAAGGCGCCAGTGTAATTTGTTGCTCTGGTGACCTGCTGCCCTGGTAGTCTGGTCCCCGGCAGACAGACTGACACTTGACACTTGGCACTACATACAGCACCCCATTCAACTGCGGTCACTCGGTAACGGGCAACGGCGTCATACGACTCCTCCGCCCGACTCAGAGCCCACGCCATGTGTGAGTGAGGGGTAACGCTTCTCCTGAAATGCACGAGTAAATGCACTTTTGTTCTGCTCTGATCCAATGAAATATATTTAATTATATTGACTGAGTAGATCCAAGCTTTCATATATAGTCATACAAACATAAACATGGCGTGCAGCACTAAAACGTAATGCGCTTAAAAATGGCAGTGTTTCCAATGGCCGCTTGTTGAACGTGACTGTAAGAAGAACAGAAGTTAGAGGGAAGGGTTTGTTTGCCTCTTCGAACAGAAGTACAGGATATTTGTCCAATAAGGCAAACAAAATGTATGTATTAATTTCTATAACTGATCATCACGTGTTTTAAAATGAATGAACTTTCGTTTTTTAGAGACTGATGGACACTGACCATAAAGCTCTAGGACTGATTCAGATGATGCAATTATGTTATTTCGAATAAATAAATAATATGTCATCGTAGCTACGCAGCTCTTCCAGACGCCTCCGAACAACGTGGAGACGTTCTGGGTTCAATAGGAACAGTATGGCTGAGAAGAACTTCACTCAGACCAGTGGGCTTTCCATGGCGAGTCCGAGGAGACTCTACTCTACTCTGATCGATCGGGTCCCCCCCACCCCCGCCTCCACTTGCTTTCTGCTCCGTCTGCAGGCTCTTCAGCCAAGATAGAAGCTGGCGAGGGATGAATGGAGGGAGGGAGGGGGGGAGGGGGAGGAAATATTGGGCTCAGTGCTGAAGCAGGGAAGTGAAGAGGGTCTGAGGGAGGGAGGGAGGGAAATAGCAGCTTCCCAATCTGCTCATAACAAGGCAGAATGCTTTCAAACGCCAATTTCACAGCCCTTTCTCAATTCGGCTAAATTAACCCCAATTTTGCGAGGCAATTTGAGGCCCAGGCACTGTGCTGGGATGAGAGAGAGCACTCTCTCTCTCTCTCTCTCTCTCTCACTCAGCACACACACCACTGTGTAATTCAGCGCTTTATTTAGCACGGCTTCCTCAAGGTTGGGTTTCAGCTCCTTGCAGAGTTGGGCCTTGACAGGTCTATGCCTGTGTTTATTTCTTGATGTACCATTGAAAATATGTATGGTATGCGATATTTTGTGTGTGTGTGTGTGTGTGTGTGTGTGTTCAGTTGTTTGAATCAGATGTATAGATGTACATTATTACATCTGTCAAAACTGTAGATATAGCAGATTAGCCGATTAACAGCATTAATGATACAAGAATCCAAACTGTTGCAAATACGATGACAAATTAAATGGAAAAAAAACACCGTAATCAAACTACACTGTAAAGGTGAGGGTTATTAAACAGGTAGGATGATGTATAACTGACGGACGATTATTAAGTGCTTTGCTCAACTATGTATGATGCTGTAATCAAACTGTCAAAGGCCTCTTGTATTTCACTCGTGAGAAATATCTGCACCTGCATGGAGACGATAAATACGGTTGCTGACTATTGTTTCAGATAATGTTTCAGAAAGAGTTCAGTGACGAACCAGTTCGGGCCATATTTCAAGCAAGCTGCTGAGTAGCTCCAGTATTCTTGATCTCCGTGTGTTTTTCTCTGCAGGATCTTCCCCCGGGAGTACCTGCTTCAGCACGTCCACCTATACTCACTGGCGGATCTGCAGCAGGTAACTGTCACACCCAGATACTTTTCAGCACACGCCCCGATTGCATCATTAGGGACAATGTTGTGGAAGACGCGTGGAGAGAAACCTTTTTAACGTGGCGCCCGGTACGGTGCAGTGTAAGGCATGCTCAGGATTTCCATAAGTAAATGAAATAAGAAAGAACTGTCTGTGTTTTGAGGAAGAGAATCGAGCTGCTCTTTCGGTTGGTGCGCAGTTATTTCCGTCACCCACAACGCAATCTCTAATCATGCAAATTTATAATGGGAGGAGCCAGAGGATTGACAGCTCTCATGCACGCTTCTTCCTCATTCTGGATGATAACACTTGATCTGAAGTCTCTTTCAGCCTTCAGCATTCGCGGAAATGACGTCAACAACACCGTTCACCAGCCGCAATGTTTGGCGCGGACAGGGCGTCATGTGACCTTTTCCCTTATTCCAGATCCTCTCTGAACGGTGAACGCACTCTTTACACCAATCGCCAGGCTAGACGAACTCGTATTAATCATCTCACAAAGTCAAATTTTCATAATAGGGGACATTTAAACTATTTAATCATTTTGCATCTATTTCTTCATAATAGTCCCCTTAATGTGATGTAAAAAGGCTCCTTGTTTATATGTCGGGGTCAAGGTCACAGCAACATCATGTAGGTCCCATTCTTGTTGAGGGAGATTTGGAGGCTTGGGTGCCAACCGTGAGGGGCGGGTCCAACACATTGTCACCCTGAGGAGCACTCGTCTGCTCAGCCTCAGCGTCACACTCTGAGGACTGCTGTTTCTCACACCTTTCAGAGGCATTCTGGGAATCCGTGCATGGACCTGGCCCCGTGATGAAGTGCCCCTTTTACTGGGTTCGTTGCCACTTCCTGTGTTATTTTAGAATCGTGTCATCCGCTGTGTCACATTTTTTGAATTCGTGTTGGAAGCTGAACCGTGTTGCTTCTTCTCTTCCACTCAGCGCACACCCTCAAGCATGAACGTTTTCAGCAAACAGAGCTAATTTTCCATTGGATCAGACAGTCCTCACCTGCGTCCTCCACGCACAGGTTCCACGCACGGTTTAGTCGAGCTTTGGTTTTTATCCACTACCAAATTGAATTCATGGTGTACATTAGTTGGATGAATGAGAAATTCGATTTAGTCTGATTTCAGTCTGACTAACTTATTAATTTAAATTACAAGGAAATGTCCTTTTATGCCTTATAAATATGGCCTTGGTCTTATGCCCTCGGTCCTGTCCTGGTTCACTTGGTCACATTTTTTACATTTACAGCATTTATCAGATGCCCTTATCCAGAGGGACTTATAGTCAGTAGTTACAGGGACAGTCCCTCCCTGGAGACACTCAGGGTTAAGTGTCCTGCTCTTCTGGTTCATAGGAGAGTGTGTTGCCCGCTAGGCTACAACCACATTTTTTTTAAATGTTATAACCCAGATGTCTGTCCATTCCAATGTGACATCACAGACTTGTCCATTTTTCAACTTGCCAAAATGCCACTTTAGCCATTATAATCAATATTATTCACTTTACCTGTTCGCGGTGGTCATACTCACACAAACACACATATATACAAGCACACATATCTTAAGAAATGCCCATTTATTTTACATCTTTTCATTCTTTCCATCCAGACACGCACCACCCTGTCATTCACACACACACACACACACACGCACACAAGCTCCACTGATGACATTGTGTCCTTTTCTATGGTGCTTTGTTCACCGTTCCAACAGCTGTAGCTTCTGGGTCGCGTGTTTGTCACTTTCCGTCCACTGCGTAGTGAAGATGGCGACCGACGTGGCCGAGGAAAAAAAAATATAAACATTTTGTGACACATTCATCCTCCATTAATAAGAACCGATTTTGCTCTGGTGACTGTTCCTGAAACAGTTTCTTTCTCACTTCCTGCTCTGACTGTCCTCCCCCTCACGGCTCTGTCCAGTCATTCTCTTTGTGGAGGTGTCAGTCATTCCCACACTCCTCATGCCAAAGCGCCGAGTTGACCCCCGGTGTCCCGTTCTCTGTAGGGGGCTAGCGGCCCTCCCCAAACGGCCGAGAGCTTCCTGCGTTCACTGCATTCAGGAGCAACGGGCAGAAAAATAAGGATTGACAGCCCTTCATTCTCCCCGTCCCTGACACACACACACACACACACTCACACACTCTCTTTCACCCACACCTCAACAACTCAGCGGACTTCCAGAAACACACAAAGACCCATTTCTGTAGCTGCTGATCGTGCTATCACTGCTCCATTTACCCAGCAGCCCTCTTGTTTTACTGCTTTAATTGGCTTTAAACTTACTTAGAATCTGTTGGTTTTAAAGGCTGTTTAACACCAACTGATTTATAGCGCTGGAGGTTTTTTTTTTTCTTTTTCTCAGCATTGACTGCTGAAGCATCAGCCAGCCGCCGCCTTTTATGCTGCTGACTGGGGGAAAAGTGTCTTTAGGAGCCTGGAGAAAAGGCACTTTCTGGGGTCCAGGTAAAAGGGACCTGGAGGGACTGACCCAATAATTGAGAGAGATTCATTTTTGTGTGCTGTAGTTGACACCAAGATTTAAAAGTGAAGCGATTGTCATTGTGAAACACTGCAGCGCTGCACGCGGTGACGCAACGAAATGTGTCCTCTGCTTTTAACCATCACCCTTGGTGAGCAGTGGGCAGCCATGACAGGCGCCCGGGGAGCAGCGTGATTATGGGGACCTCAGTGGCACGTTGGCGTGTCGGGATTCGAACCCGCAGCCTGCCGGGTCCACTTCTTTGCTATGTCATGCAAAAATTGTGCCTCGCTTTGACTTCATGGGAACTAAATAACATTGGTCTTGTTAACAGGGTGGCTTTTTTAAATAATTTTTTTTATCATATATATCACATTTATCTATGTAAGGGGGATACAGGATAGACACTCATCATACCCTCTTTCTCTCAATCACATCCACTCTCCAGTTGGGGCGGGGGGGGGCCACGCCAGGGGTTGTAATCCAGTTTTCCAGGGCAATAGCAGAGAGGGTGTTATCCAAACAGACCTCACCCTTCTTCCTGAAATCAGTGTAATCCGGCCCTTTTTCTGAGGCTTTAATGGAGCGGGCAGAACATTAGTGGCCTTGCGGAGAGCAGCCGGGTGGGTGTTAAACAGCCTTTTTAGGGGATTAAGCATTCTGACAACAAAGCGCACGGGACGGTAGTTGGAGCCATGCGAGCTGAAAGGCTTGGCTGTAGGCAGGGGGTCCTGAAATGGACCAAAAAAATGTTGGCAGCTGCCTTACCAGCAACCCCCCGTCTCCTACCTCACACAGCTGCAGCTGGAGATGTCCTGTGTAGAGAACCGTGGACCACAAGGACTGGGTTCTTTCTGTTTGGTTCATATAGTCTAATTTCGCATCACGTGCCCTGTCAATTATTTATTAAAAAAAATTGAATTAATCTAATATTCTAAAGTTAATAAGGATTTTTTTTTTTTTCATTTTCAATATTCTACATTTTCTGTCTAATTTTTATGTAATGTTTTAATTAGAATTTCATTTACGCCCATTGGGTTCATTTATGCAGGTTGGGTTTTTCCTTTTAGAAACATTTTGGTGAATATATATTCATAGATCTATTTATAGATTGTAGATCTCCTTTTAAAAATGAAATTGAGGGTTAATAATGCTGTGAAAGACTATGGTATAATGAATATCGGCATACATCTAGGGAGACCCTTTATCAGCAATTGATTAATTAGAACCAGAATTTTCTCAACAAATTCTTGAATGCCTAAGACCTGCTAATTGGAGGGCTCTTTGATTGAAGTAAAATAAATCATTAATTTATGGTTCAATAATTTATTTTATTTGATTTTTTCACTTGGAATTATGGTAAATGCAAAAATTGTTTATTTTTTTTCTAGCCTGGACCAATGTTCATTGTTTTATTATTATTAAACGCCTAAATGAGTGTATCGTCTTAAAGTTTTCCTAAAAACCTGCATACGCACCAATCCATAGCTGATTGTACATAGCGGTGTTGACTCCACCCCCACACATCTCCCCAGCACCCCTCTGTCTCAATCATTCAGGAATTGAGGCGAGACCAGAACCCCATCGCCCCGCCCGCCCCGTCCAGCCTCTGGCCACATTATTGAGACGTTCAATTACCCCGTCCGTCGGCGCTGATCAGGGGCCGAATCCATCATATTTACTGGTAGACGCGGAGCACCTCCTTCTCCGCTCCACCTGCTTTGATTGCTGGACTGTGGAAGGCAGCTCTCGCCACCGGAGCTCCTCCAGACGTGCCCTCTGGGAAGTGTGTGTTCGTGTGAGTGTGGAAGGGGCCGTCTGATGGATGACTGACTGCTCTCCCACTTCCTAGACTGATGTTGCCCCTGTGGCCGCCGCTCGTTTCTGGACTGGTGTAACTGGCTTAATGGGTTCCTGCATGTCGGTGGGGGTCACATTCAGACTCGACCCATTCCTGGTGGCACTAATGAAAGTTTGACATTTTACACGTGCAACATTTACTACCTCATTCACCAGTGAGCCCAGACGTTGTGGCACCGGAGAAGGCAGAGACTCTTACCAATGGATTTAATCAGTCTTCAAACCCGAGTGTGTGATTTGACGGATTTACAAGTTTCTGCTTCGTACACTCAAGTGCAGATGTGGAATTTACAAGAAAAGATTTTTTTTCCCCCAGTGGAATGCAGTGTATAATAAACCATATAAAATAAGCTGATGTTCTAATCTTCAAAAATGTTTTGTTTGTTTTGAGACAGTTTTTTGCGTTTCTTCATTTCCATATCCATACACGATAAATAAAACCTTTCAGCATATTCTTTAAGCATATTGTAAATAATATGTTTGACTTACAGCCTTATGTAAGTGCTAATGAAGTAAATGTAGGATATTTAGGATATTCCCGTCCGCATGAATTTGCCCGGTTTGCTCCAACAGCCCCCTTCTGCCCCAGCCTTCTCTATTCATCCACCCCTCTCCACACCTCCTTTCTTCCCGTCCTCCTCCTGCCTCTCCTTATTGAAGTGGGCTGAAGAATGCCCACCGCCCCTGTAATTGGTACGTCGCAGTGCCGCCAGGTGTAGCCACTTGTCGCTGCCCCGCTCTTGGTCTCTTGGTGAATGTGCGCCGGAGGTCCGGGGGCCCATTCAGCGTCCCCACAATGCGCTTTCTTCAGGCCCCCACTATCAAAGCCCTGCCAGGTCCACCACCCCCCCCTCTCGACCACGGCCGCCATTCTTCCCTCACCGCTTGGACAGTAAATGGCATTCACATATTCCTCCCCCCCCCCCTTCCTTCTTCAAACTGCTTTTAAAAAGTTCCGATCCGGCTCAAGCCTTCATTAGTTTTGATGTGAATTCCTGATGCGAGCGCGCTCTCTCTCATCTGGGCTCCCGGTGGGACCTGCCTCAGAGTGTTAGCCTCGTCCCTGCGCTTTACGCCACATACCGCCATGCGCCAAGGAGCGGGACAGATGGGATTCTGAAAGTCTTTCCTCCTCTCCTCCCCTGTTAATAATCATTTTCTCCTGAACTTCCCAACTCCCTCACGGCCGCCATGATTTTTCTCCCTGCAGGTGATCGACGGTAAACTGGCCCCCTTCCTGTCCAAAGTCATTAAATTTGCCAGCGGCCACGTGTACAGCTGTAGCCTGTGCAAGGAGAAGGGCTTCATCTGCGAGCTCTGCCACAACGGCCAGGTCATCTACCCTTTCCAGGAGAGCGTGAGCAAGAGGTGAGCCCCTCCCCTCTGCCGACTGACCAATCCCACCTCCACTCAGCATGACTTGAAAACGCAGGTCTTCAGCGCGAGAACGGTTTTCTCTAGAATGGGACCAAAGCTTTTTTTTTTTTTTTTTTTATTAAAATGCTGGCTTATTGAAACAGCATGCAGGCCAACAACATTTCAGAAGTTTTTTTTAATAACCAAAAACCTATTTTCGAGAAAAACATTCTCTGGTGGGCGGGGCCTTTTTCTCTGAACTCTGTAAAGGACGTAGTGCATGGGGAGCGTTGTCTTCTGGATTTACAGGGACAGTCAGATACAAACGAGAACTGTATCTTGAAGGGGAGGGCGGGATGATGGCTAGTCTGACGGCCAGACCTTCAACCCAAATTATGTTTACAATGTTAAAAATGGAAGGAGCCTGTGAGCATGACTGACTGCTCTCATGCTATTTTAATCTGCCCCTGTCAATACGTCTAGTGGCCGGGCGTGGCACAGGGCCATTCTCTGCATTTTCAACCCTCCGCCACCAAGCCACACATGCAGAATAGAATACCAGCACGTTAATTCTGAATAGCGAGTATGACGGTGAACGCAGCCGGCACGCTTCATCTAAATATAGCACCAGACAACAATGGCCCTTTAACATTTTTAGGAACGTTAGTTTTGCTGTATGTAACATTTTGTGGGGTTTTTTTTACCATCATGAATGTATTCTTAAGGTTGTTAATAGTTAATAAATCATGGCGCTTGAAATGGACCCTTCGGGTTGGTTTCCTGCTCCTGGTTTATAATGGGGAAATGGGAAACTGACCCGTAACGTCCTACTTCAGTAGTAGGTCATATCAATGTATTAAAAGTCCCGTACTTTGAATACATTGTTGTTGCTTCTGGGATTTGTTGCTTCCTGGTGCCTCTGGTGCATTGGCCTACCTTTCATGTGTATGGATGGTGGATTTTCATTATTAAAAAGCTCAAGCTGCAGCCTTCTGTCTAGGGGTCAGAAGTTAAGTGGCGGTAATAGCGGCGTTCCCATTGAGCCCTGGTGTTTACCCACCGACCGGCCCAGCAAATCCTGCATTCACTCGTGTCGACAAACACGTGACTTGGCTGAGGCTGGACAGCTCAGTATCAGACTGAAAGTGAGAGTGAAGTGATTGTCATGGTGATACACAGCACACGATGACACAACGAAATGTGTCCTCCGCTTTTAAACGTCACCCCAGGCCAGAGGTTATTATCCCTGCTTTTCTCAGGGGTGGTTGGTCATAAAGTGTTGCTCAACACAACTTTCTGTCCAATGTGTCCACTGAAATCGCAATAAACAGATCAGCCACTTTATTAGCAACGCCACTAGTTACCTCGTACCCCACGTCTCATGAAAACGTCATACTGGTCAGAGGTGCAGTTGATATACATATACGCCATTTATCAGACGCCCTTATCCAGAGTGACTTACAGGGACACAATGGTAGTAAGTGGGGTTTGGACCTGGGACGTTGTGGCCTTCTGGTTTGTAGACAAGTGTCTAACCCACCAGGCCACTTCCAGCACTTCCTGCTGTCCGTCAGTGGCTGGCGCATTAGACAACGTGATATTATTATACCATCTGCATTTTCGTAGCTTCTGAATGTTGTCTGTCTGTCCATATCCATACTGTTTTTTTTTTTTTTTTTTTTCCTGATTATATTTTAGGTATCATTACTAGTCTGTCACCGTTCCCTGTGCCAAATTTCCTGTATTGCATTTTGAGGCAGTGTCACGGCGTGAGACACTAGGATGGTAAAGTCGATACCGGTTCCAAACACTCTGTTCCAACACTGACAAAATCTGTTTCTCCTCGCGCTCAGATGCGACATCTGTGGCGCCGTCTTCCACGCCGAATGCCGCCTGCGGGCGCAGCCTTGCCCTCGCTGCGTCCGCCGAGAACTGCACAAGAGGCCGACGTCCTTCTGGAAGAAGACGGACCCCGGTAGCCCCGACGACGACCTGGGCTGCTTTGAGCTGGATACCTGAGATGCGTCCCCGAAACAGCCGCACGAGGACATCTCACCGGGCCAGTTCCACACAGGAACTTGTGTCTGCAATGGTAGAGCAGGACGGCGGCGGCGTGGTAGACCCAGAACCTTTGTCTCTTTCTCATTTAGGAATGAAGACAGACAGACTCCGCCCCCCTCTGCTCGCCGTCCTATCAAAAAACAGCTACGTGTCCGCCCGCCCCCATCTTCCTCCTGTGACATGCCACCCGTCACGCTGCTGACTCATCATCTCACCCTGAATACATGTGCCAGCAAGCAGGGACAGTCCCACCGCAAAACGTCTCCTCACACGGTGTCCACAGCAGATCCGTAGATCCAGATATAATAAAAACACACACACACATATACACTATTTACCACGATGAGGCCCTACTGCCATCATCGTGCTTGTTCTGTAGCCACTTACAAAGATGCTCTCACTAAACGAAAAGATGTGATATTCTGGGATTACGTAGAGAATTTGGGGTCGTTTTCGTTAGTCGACCCACGCTCGGTCCAAATGATCTCCAGCCTGTGCTCCTCCTCCCCCGCCAGCAATAACTTCCTCTCCTCTTTTCCCCGCTGGGTTGCCTTACGACGGGGGCTCACGCCCACCCTGGACAGGGACAGGTTCCGTATGCAGTCCCTCTGGAATAAGGCCGCCTGTCTACGTTCCCGGCGCTGGGAATGTCCACACGGAGGTCCTGTTCCGCTGCCACCTGCTCCTCCTCATTCTGTAACCGCTGTAGAACCTGTGATGGACTGAGGACAAGGTGTCCCACCAGCATCAGTATTATTTTCTGTTTCATGCATTATTTATGTTTTTTTATTTATGTGTAATTGATCTATTAATTGACATTTTCCTGTGTTGTCCTTTATTTGACCCAGTTACATGTATATTTTAGTTTTATTTATTTGCTATAATGTATTTATTTGAGTGGAATATTGTATTTCTGTCTGTATATCTATGAGGCATTGGAGGATGGATCTGTGCCTTGGCCTTACTTTTGCTTTAATGCGAGGTCATTTCGGGGTGTCGACTCGCCACGTCCGTGGTCGATCGGAACCACGTAGTTCGGCACCGTGCCCGAGTGGAGCGCCAACCTTCCAGAGGTGCTGTCGCTCCTGAGACTAGTAATATAAAAAAATTGGGGAGAGCTCAGGCAAATACCGGTGCCTGACTCTGTAGCAGGGATCCGTAGAAGCATTTCGCCGGGGAAGACGTGCAAAGATGCTCCGTTTTTTTGGGTAGATGTAGAGCATGTGGGTCCGGCTCTCGGTACTGTTCTTACTCTACAAAAAAATATCCATCAATCAAACGCAAGTCAGGGATTCGTTTTCCGTGGAAGGATAAATGGTAGAAATGAAGGACTCTGCTCTCCTTACCGCCAATGCATCTCACCGCAGCTCGTTTCCTTCAGGGTTTTTGTTACTGCTGACCGAGTCACGTGTTTCTCTTACTCAAATCCAGGAGACTGTTGTCTTACTCAAAGGCTCTTATGCAAGCACACGGGGGGGGGAAATGGATGGAGTTCAGAACTGGTTCTTTGACTTTTTTTTGTTTTTTTTGTTTTTTTTTCTAACTGCTGATGTCAATAAAGTACAATATCTAACCAATCTGCTCTGCCGTTCCTGAGACTGGTTTTCTCGGTGGGAGTAATGCAGGTGGTCTTTATGACGACTGGAGTAATGACTGTTCACCACTGAACATATCCACTGTGCCACTATTGTTACATATGAGGTCAACACACACACACACACACACACACACTTACAAATAAAACATTGCAATACCCATAGACAGGGCTAGATACGATATTTTGCAATCAGTGTTTTAATTTGTCTTGAATAAAATTAGATCCCATTTTGAAAAAAAAATATATATATATATATATATATATATATATGGGGAAAGAGCATAAAATATGTAAGTTACAGAAACATGTACAAAAATGCAGTTGTTCGTATTAAATTACATCTGATGTCCACATGTAAGAACATTTTAATGACAAATTGGGAGTCTAAGGGGAGACATGTTTTACCTTCTCCTCTAAGTAACAAAAAAAAAAAAAAAAAAACGTATTCAAGCTGCAAAGTCTAGGCAGGTTTTAGTATGCGCGTCAGCTTGGGTGTTATTTCAGCGAGGGTAAGTTTGTGTGTGTGTGAGTGTGCGTGCACCCGTTTGTGTATCGCCTGACTCATTTGCCAGTGATTTGTATTGAGGAGAGGGCAAATTGAACCTGAGTGTTGGCCGTGCTTAATTGTCGTTGCCAATTAGTGCATTGTCAGCGGCCACAATGGCTCCAGTGTAGCGAGCGGAACGCTCCCCTTTATGCTTCTCCAGTGGCCCGCGGGACAGTCAAGACTCATTTAGGACCCCGACAACAAGGGGCCCGAAATACCATCAGAAACCAGAAACAAAAGATGGAGAAGAGGGGCTGTTGGGGTGGGGGGAGTGGGTGGGTGGAACGGTTCGTCCTTGCAACTGCCCCCCATCTTCTTGCTAGACTTCTCCTCACGTATCCTGAGATATGCAGCCCATCTGCTACACCAGTTGCTATTGGTCCCATCGGCTGGGTCCAGTTTGCTCAGCTGTGTGTATCTGTGTGTGTTTGTCCTCACAAAGTCAGGAAAACAACATTACTTATAAATGTGGGGTCATTTGTGGGGTCCAAACAAGACAAAAACAAAACCCTTTTTACAAGACAAGGCATTCAGAATCGTTTCATATTTACAATGGCAGCCTTTAGTAGCACAATAGTTATAATTGTCATTAAAAATGTATTGGAATGGCCACTGGTTAAAAGAGGAACTACCTGTAATGTAATGTAATGTAATGAGGAGACCTTGTATTTCACTTGGTCACTGAAATTGTCTGTCATACATGAGTCAGGTTAGGGTGGGGTTGGTGTCAGGAGCCTGGGAGAGTTTTATCGATAAGTGAGGGATGTATGGAGTCTGCATAGAGGGCAACTTGATTAAGGAATACAAGAAATATGGTTTGTATTAAAGGGGTATTAATAAATAAATAAATCACAGGCTGATAAATTGCATGGTGTGGGTGTGGGTGTAGAGTAGAGTAGAGTCGAGGGTTATTGTCATTTCAACCATACACATTAAGTGTATAGTGAGTAATATAATGTCCTCCGGGACCAAGGTGCAACATATAATACGACAGACAGCACTCGGGACCTGTCACAATGGGATATTAGGAGAAGGGGGTTAATAATATCTGTACAAATATAATAAATATGCATACATCTCAATAAACATATATCGAAGTATGGGTGGTAGTAGCCTAGTGGGTAACGCACCCGGCTAAATTAAGAATTAATAAAAAAATTGCCTAAAGCTAATAAATATATGACACTCAGTCACTCAGTCGCGGCGACGGGAATATTTAAGAAATGAAATGAAGCGATTTGTTGACGCCCAGCGCTCTCAAACTACATGCAGAACATATAGCTCATAGTCTCTCTCTCTCTCTCTATATATATATATATATATAGAGAGAGAGAGAGAGAGAGCGCTGGGCGTCAACAAATCGCTTCATTTCATTTCTTAAATATTCCCGTCGCCGTGACTCATGTAACCCATGGGCAGCGTGGCGAGGCCCAATCAGCGAGGTCTTGTCAGGGGAACGGCCGTCTCCATGGGACGCTCTATTATACCCCTTCCACGCCGAGCAAACAGCGATTACCTGCTGCGATGCCGGGAGTTTCTCACACAGACACAGGATCATTGTTCTCTCTCGGGACCAGACAGGCTTTTGTTGGTTTTACCGTCAACTGCACGTCCGAATGGGCTAAACGTCACTAAACCTTTTCAGTTCTGATTTCAACCTCTCGGGTCTGGTGTGGTGAAACGTGGAGAGCCAGAAGCTGTGCCAGGGCGGCGCCCTCGGGGATAGGGTGAAAGGACGCCTGTGCTACCCTCCGAAATACATACGTGTGACTGGACCGATTGACGTTTAGACTGATTCGTTGAGAGGAAGGCATTGCGTAATAAAGTCAAATGTGTGACATATTTTACCAGAGTCACCAGGCAGGTCACCTTACAAAAATCTCCACACAGCAACCCAACATCAGAAAGCAAACTGCTGTACAATGCAAAGGCCACAAAGAGCGATAAATCATCCACACGCACGCACGCACGCGGTGACAGCACAATGACCTGCTCTACTTGATAAACGTAGTTATTAATACGCGCCGTATTAAGTCTGCATGTTTACAGTATTTATCTAGGAAGAACAGGGTTGAAGATAGCATGCGTGCATATGAAAGGTGCGTTCGTTCATTCATTCATCCAGCATGTTCCCGTTTCTCTGAGCATGTTGTACATGACTGTACAGTACAGGCCAAAAGTCTGGACACACCTTCTTATTCTTTATTCTCATCACCATTTACGTTGGTAGATTCTCACTGAAGGCATCAAAACTATGAATGAACACATGTGGAGTTACGTACTTAACAAAAAGTGGAGACCTGACCTCCACAGTCACCGGACCTGAACCCAATCCAGATGGTTTGGGGTGAGCTGGACCAACAAGTGCTAAACACCTCTGGGAACTCCTTCAAGACTGTTGGAGAAGCATTTCAGGTGACGACCTCTTGAAGCTCATCGAGAGAATGCCAAGAGTGTACAAAGCAGTAATCAGAGCAAAGAAACTAGAATATAAAACATGTTTTCAGTTGTTTCACCTTTTTTGTTAAGTACATAACTCCACATGTGTTCATTCATAGTTGAGAATCTACCAACGTAAATGGTCATGAAAATAAAGAAAACACATTGAATGTGTCCAAACTTTTGGCCTGTACTGTGTGTGTGTGTGTGTGTGTGTGTGTGTGTGTGTACATAATGAAGTGAATGTAAAATATTAGCAGCTATTTCTGCAGCATGGTTAGCTGGCTAGCCGGCTAGTCGCTCGAGCTAATTCCTCATTGGAGTAAATTTTCCAGGAAAACACTTGAATGTGTGATGAGTTTTGTTATTATTTCCGCTGGGAACTAAGATCTGCCAACATCTAGTATCTAGTAAATACCAAACGTGAAGTTCCGATGACTACCTTAACTCTCAGTTTGTCCCATTTAGACCAAATAACGGGCCCTTGTTCATTCTGTACGTTTTCTCTTCTGCATTTTAAGACTAACCTGACTGCCTGCAATCTGATTTAATTCCAGTCCGTAATTCTGAATGTGCCTTACTAGATTTCTACATGCAAACCTTGACATCTGAGGATCATTGATGATGTATTAAACATGTGCTAGCATGACAATGTCAACAGAAGCAAATTTGAATGGAGCCAGAAATGCATGTTTGTGTGTGTGTGTGTGTGTGTGTGTGTGTGTGTGTGTACGATGATTGACCTTCATGCTGCTCCTTGGAATGTGGTCTTTTCTGTTGGCTGCCATCTGACTCAGAAACATCAAGTTTAGCTTTTGTAATCTGGGTGTTAACAGGTAGTAGAAATGCTTCACTAAGCCATAAAGTCACACTCACACACACACACACACACACACACACATAGACAACCACAGTGAAAGACCTTTGGACCCACAGAAAACAGTGAGGTTTCAGAATCAACAGAAAAAGGGAGGGAGTCTCTCCCGTCCACAAAGGAACAGTGAGCACGTGGTCCGTTCAAACAGCCTCAGCGACTGTACCAATTTATCAAACCCAGGAAATGCCTCTCGTGACTGTTGCTGTTGTTCTGTGTGTTGTTCCCCCGCAAAAGAAAAGAAAAAAGAAGTATAGTGATTGGTGTCTTGAGCCACAAATATGGTCCATGGTCCAGATGGATCTTGAAAAGTGAAACACTGCAGCACAGCACACTTTGACACAGCAAAATGTGTCCTCTGCTTTTAACCATCACCCTTGGTGAGCAGTGGGAAGCCATGACAGGCGCCCAGGGAGAAGTGTGTGGGGACGGTGCTTTGCTCAGTGGCAGCTTGACAGATCGGGGGTCCAAACCTGCAACCTTATGATTATGGGGCCACTTCCTTAAGCGCTAGGCCACCACTGACACTGTGGTGGGGCTGAACAATGACTAAAACAAATCTGAAATCTGCATAGAAGTGATTTAAAAATGGCCCCATGTTATGTCAGTGGAAAAATATAATATTTCAAAAACAAATGAGAAACTGGAATGTCATATTCCCTTATAAAAGCACACATCAACAAAATATGAAGTTTAGTTCCTGAAAACTTCATGAATGTATCTTAGACGCAGTAAGAAAAAGTGGCAGAGAAAAATACTAATAATATATATAATAGATATAATAATAATACGAAATAAAAGAATAATAATGATTTTTTCTGTTCATTGGGAGTTGTCCATAACCCAGAAAGCCACATCTGAGCAGAAACTTCACTCTGTTCACTTTAAGACCAAAACCACATGAGCCGCTCCTACTGCTGAATTCAAACACATATAACAATTCACACGTTCCATTTAAAGCCATGTCCTCATCCAACCATCCTCCTATCCTTCTCTTATCTCCAGCGCTGCAGCGGGCCGGATGGGTGGATGGGCGGATGGGTGTTCCTCCCCTCTCTTTCTCTCCATTTCTCTCCACAGGGAGCAGGCGATTAGCTCTGCATTAAGAGTCATTATCCCAGTGTTTGCACAGCTCTGTCCCATCCAAACGAGTCCGGCGACATGAGACGCACGGCATCAAGTGGCCGCAGTTTTTACTTCTGTAGGCACAAAAACACATCAAAATTGAACATAGAGCTCTGGGGGGAAATGAAGAGGCTGTAATGAGCTGCTGATTAGAGGACCAGATCATCTAAATCCCACTAAACAAGGACATGCTGGAGAAACACTGCTGTGGACTGATATTTCAACTATTATATTTCAAAATGTTACCATTTTATTATTTAACAGTGGCTCTTAACTTGTACTGCTGTAACATCATTTTATTTATATATAAGTAGTTAAATAAATGTATATTGAAAAGGTGAATAGCATTTTTTTATTTTTATTCAAGTGTAACCAGTAGTTTATTGAGGAATATGAAGAACATTTTTGACATAAGATGAAACAAACGCACCTTTCGGGTGTATAATTCCTGTGAAGCATATAAAATGAAAGAAATAATGCATAAACGTAATAAAACTGCGTGGTCGTCCCCAGACGGACACCTGTTCCACCGTTCCGAGCTACGCGTCCTCCTATTGGGCGGGGGGCGGGGCGCGGGGCGGGGCCGAGTCGGCTTTGTGGGCGGAGCCGCCGCCCGGACGCAGGGAAAGTTAAGCGCGGCGCGACCGCGGCGGTCTCGGCGTTAAAGACGCGTTCTGCGCTCCGGTCGGACGGCGCCTGACGCGGGTCCGTCGCGTCCGCGGAACTTTGCCGCACTTTGGCCGAGTTCACGTAAGTGCGCTTTTTATTTGTATTTTTTTTTTATTGTTTGCGGCTCTACACCTGCCACGCGAAACGCGCACGACGGAGGACTAATGGATGAACTTTCATGACTTTTTACATATATAGAAAACCTGTCCGGTTTGGACGTATTGTTGTTTTTAATAAAGCCATGGGCGCGTTTAAAAGCCCGCTCGGACGAGCAGTTTAAAAGCCACCGGCGCGCACGGGATTGTGGGATCGCCCCCATGGCGGCCTGCCGGGGGGTCCGCTGGCTGCTGCTGATGATGATGATGATGCGGCATCCTCCGCTCACCCGCGCCGCGTCCAAGGACATCGTGTGCGAGCCCATCACCGTGCCCATGTGCAAGGGCATCGGCTACAACCTCACCTACATGCCCAACCTGTTCAACCACGACACCCAGGAGGAGGTGGGGCTGGAGGTGCACCAGTTCTGGCCCCTGGTCCGCATCCGCTGCTCGGCCGACCTGCTCTTCTTCCTGTGCAGCATGTACACCCCCATCTGCCTGCCGGACTACCGCAAGCCCCTGCCGCCGTGCCGCTCGGTGTGCGAGCGCGCCAAGCGGGGCTGCTCCCCCCTCATGACCCAGTACGGCTTCGAGTGGCCCGAGCGGATGGGCTGCGAGCTGCTGCCGGTGCTGGGCGACTCGGAGCGGCTGTGCATGGACCAGAACAGCAGCGAGGCCACCACGCCGTCGGCCGTCGAGCCCAAGCCCACCCCGAAGGGTCCCTCTCGCCGCCGGCCGGCCCCGCCCAAGGCCCCTCCCGAGTGCGAGCGCGAGTGCCGCTGCAGGGAGCCCCTGGCGGCCATCAGGAACGAGGGCCACCCCCTGCACAACCGCATCCACACCGGGCCCCTGCTCAACTGCGCCCTGCCCTGCCGCCAGCCGTACTTCTCGGCGGACGAGCACGCCTTCGCCGCCTTCTGGATCGGCCTGTGGTCGGTGCTGTGCTTCGTCTCCACCCTCACCACGGTGGCCACGTTCCTCATCGACATGGAGCGCTTCAAGTACCCCGAGCGGCCCATCATCTTCCTGGCCGCCTGCTTCCTGTTCGTGTCGCTCGGCTACATCGTGCGGCTGCTGGCGGGCCACGAGCGCGTGGCGTGCGGCGGCGGCGAGCGCCAGCACGTCCTCTACGACACCACGGGCCCGGCGCTCTGCACGCTGGTCTTCCTGCTCATCTACTACTTCGGCATGGCCAGCTCCATCTGGTGGGTGGTGCTGTCCTTCACCTGGTTCCTGGCGGCCGGCATGAAGTGGGGCAACGAGGCCATCGCCGGCTACTCGCCGTACTTCCACCTGGCGGCCTGGCTGGTGCCCAGCGTCAAGTCGGCGGCCGTGCTGGCGCTGAGCGCGGTGGACGGCGACCCGGTGGCGGGCGTCTGCTACGTGGGCAACCAGAGCCTGGAGAGCCTGCGCGGCTTCGTGCTGGCGCCGCTGGTGCTCTACCTGTTCACCGGGTCCCTCTTCCTGCTGGCCGGCTTCGTGGCGCTCTTCCGCATCCGCAGCGTCATCAAGCAGGGCGGCACCAAGACGGACAAGCTGGAGAAGCTGATGATCCGCATCGGCCTGTTCACGGTGCTGTACACGGCGCCCGCCGCCGTGGTGGTGGCGTGCCTGGTGTACGAGCAGCACTACCGGCCCGGCTGGGAGCGGGCGCTGGCGTGCTCGTGCCCGGCGGACTGGCAGCGGGCCGGCGTGGGGCCGGACTTCGCCGTCTTCATGCTCAAGTACTTCATGTGCCTGGTGGTGGGCATCACGTCGGGCGTGTGGATCTGGTCGGGGAAGACGGTGGAGTCGTGGCGCCGCTTCACGTCCCGCCGCTGGCCGTGCTGGACCCGCAAGCGGCCGGCCGCCGCCGCCGCCGCCGCGCCCATCACCTTGTACCACAAGCCGGGGCCTCCCTCGCACGTTTGACCGAGGCCGAGGCGGCACGGCTCCACCTACAGGCGGGTGGAGGGAAAGAAGCAGGAGAAGTTCTGGTTCTGGTGTTTCTTCTACAAAACTGAGTATTTATTCCCGGCGTGTTCCACTCCGCCTCCTAACTGGACATGTTTTTGCCTGAGGGAACCAGTTGGAATTACATTCTGTGAAGTTCTTTTTTTTTTTTCTTTGGTGCAAATATGTTCATAAATGGTGTTCAGTCCAAAAAAAAAAAGAAAAAATGGTGAAATGGATCCATGTGATGTAACACAATGAGTGACTGACCGACCGGTTAGAGGTTGGAAGTGTTCCTCGGCCGTGCTCCTGGAGGAACCCCCTCATCGGAACATCTGACGACCTGCCACGCTACTCGGAATAGAAATGATCCAGGACCAGGGGTGAGAAACACATGGCATCTAAATGGGTTTCCGTCTTCAAATCATTTCAACGTCCCTCAATTCTACTGCTTTATTATTATTATCATTTTGCAGAATTTTTAACCAAATAGTGCAGTTGTTTCACCTTGAAATGAATTTTAAGAACCATAATCCCATGCTGGCCGTCCCTGGTGTGTGTTTCACTCCCTCTAGTGTTGTACGTAGCTATCGGCTCAGCTTCACACTGGTCTGTGTGTGTGTGTGTGTCTGTGTCTGTGTCTGTGTGTGTGTGTGTGTGTGTGTGTGTGTGTGTGTGGGGTGGGGGGGCAGTTAACGCTCAATGGGAGCGTCAGATTTGCTCATGTCACTTTTGAAGCGTTTGTTCTAATTGTGGCAGAAGACATTTCTCTCTACGTCCTTGTACTTTTGTGTAATATTTCATTTTAAGAGGACGGACTGCAGTTTTGCGTCTCTGTATGTTTTTCTCTTTTTTTGGCTGAGATTTTTAAAAAGATTTTAACAGATCTGTACATATTTATGGAAAGTGTTGTGTTTCTCTAACTGCTGGAGAATAAATCTGTGGCACAGTTTTATCATGACCAAATGACTTCACAGAAATTGACATTTCACTCCCTATTAGTTAGTATTTCATCAGCCGTGTGCTGGTCACCCGCGTCACACAACTGTGACAATGAGAAACACTGAAAACCAAGATCCACACAAACAAGACTTCTCCATTGGTCCTTTAAAAGGGTGACTCCATCTAAGATGACCTGAAATCTGAGCATCCATTCTTTATATTTCACGTTGCCAAATCCACCACGTGAGCAGAATTACACTTTATAATTTATGGTTACAGTACAGGCCAAAAGTTTGGACACACCTTCTCATTCAATGTGTTGTCTTTATTTTCATGACCATTTACGTTGGTAGATTCTCACTGAAGGCATCAAAACTATGAATGAACACATGTGGAGTTATGTACTTAACAAAAAAAGGTGAAATAACTGAAAACATGTTTTATATTCTATTTTCTTTGCTCTGGTTCCAGCTTTGCACACTCTTGGCATTCTCTCCATGAGCTTCAAGAGGTCGTCACCTCAACAGTCTTGAAGGAGTTCCCAGAGGTGTTTAGCACTTGTTGGTCCAGCTCACCCCAAACCATCTGGATTGGGTTCAGGTCCGGTGACTGTGGAGGTCAGGTCTCCACTTTTTATTAAGTACATAACTCCACACGTGTTCATTCATAGTTCTGATGCCTTCAGTGAGAATCTACCAACGTAAATGGTCATGAAAATAAAGAAAACACGTTGGAGGAGAAGGTGGGTCCAAAATTTTGGCCTGTACTGTACATACAGAATATATACAGTACTCACAATAAGTTAGTGATATTGTGAAAGACTTAGTGGATACACTTCACTTCAGACATTTTTGGGATAGGGAGGCAATTGTATTGGGGTGATATACACACCTAATTTTGTGTTTACATGTAATGGTCATTGTGTACAGTTGTGCCTTATATTGGGGCCAATACCAAGAGACAACCGTTCTCAATGTGCCATCAATTTCAACATTCTGTGGGTCTAAAAAGTTGGTATCGTCAGTAAGTCGTTCCAAGTTCATCATTCAGACCCGAACACACGACATCATTGAATGGACGAGCAGGGTCTCCTGGACATGGAGAAGGTGTGAGTTGTGTATATTCGTCTACAAATGTAAATATTTGATGGTGTGCTGTTTTTTTTTTTTTTTGAGATATCAGCATGTTCTCACAGGTGAGGAGTCACCCAAAGGTGCTTATATGACCCAAATAAAGGGCGTCGAACATGTCTGTTCTGCACTTACTTTGGCCTGTAAAAGGAACAATACATGTAGGCGTGTTAAATACATATTCATCCTCTATATTCCCTAATTCTATTTATTAAAAAGATTTGCAGTCCAAATCAGTCATTTCAATGTAGAAAAGAATACAGTATAATACAATTTTGATCAGATTTTTGCACAAATACTTTATCAGTTAAATGCCATAATAGTTCAAATGTGTAAACAAAAAAATAAGTTTCTAAAAATAGAATAAAAATGTAATCCAGCCATCCTTCAAACGAATCTGCTTAATATAAATGCTGAACCGAACCATCAATCCATCTTCAAAATTCCCACCCAGTACTGTGAGGGAAGGTGGAGTTCATCACAAGGCACCCTCGACAAATCACGGTGGAGGTGATGATGTCATCAGTCTGCTGCCACCGCTCAAGTCAGACGCAGCCGCCATTTTTGTTACATCATGAGTTTATTTAAAATACTCCATCTGCAAATGATTTCAATTAAAAACGGACAGATTTCACAGCTAGTAGCCTACATAGTAAGCAACAACAAAAAAAATGAGAAAGAAACTCAGTCTGTTCCTCTTTATATTGTTAAGTCATTTTGCACAGTGGAAGTGGGGCTTGATCCTGTCATGTCAGCCGAGGAGGAGGGGTCATGGGTCAGAGGTCGGTAAGGCAGGTGAATCTTCGGGCTCTAGGACAGCACGGCGTTGGAGCGACGGATGCCCACCAGGTTGTCTGCGCTGAAGGAGCGTCTCATAGCAGCTCGGCTCAAGTCTTTGTACTTGTCCTCACACAGTCTGGAGATGGCCTGATGAGAGCGGGACAATTAGAAGCTGCCATCACCGTTCTACTGAAATACATCAAAGATTTAAACCCTTACGAATAAAAAAAAAAAAAAACAATCTACGAGATCAATAATCAATACTCACACTTTCAAGCAAAAACAAAAAGAAATAATTGAAGTTAATTAAATAATTCATTTGTATTAAGAGGAAATGGGTTGTGTTTCTTTAAGAAGCAACAGTCAGAACTGCATTATGGGTAGTGCAGTGTTTCACCACTGTCTCTTGAAGCTGAACTTGAAATAATGAATTCTACTCGGTTTTGTAGAAATGTGACTAAATGAGCTCAATTAAATACATGTTGTGCGCTCCTCTCATGTGAGAAGAAAGGCCGGTAGGCAATAGGTCCTCCAAAGGAGCCATTGAGTAGCCACTGACTGAAGCCGGGAAGGTTTCATTCCAACCCACATGGCTGGAGTGAAGACTCTTTGGCAGACGTTAGTCCAGCACCAGGACGCGGTGTGTGGGGACGGTGCTTTGCTCGGTGGCAGTTCGGGATTCGAACCGGCAGCCTTCTGATTACGGGTCCCGCTAAGCCACCACGGCCCCAAAAATTTGCTATTAAATAATAGGAAAGAGCTTCTCAGACTGGCGAGATGCTGCGTGTAACGGGACCGTGCGAGGGCCGCCGCTTTAGGACTGGGCTCTAATTCGTGCCGTGACAGGACTTTTTCCCTCCCTCCCTGCCTGCTCCCGGTTACTGGAGGTTTAGGCGCCAGCTACCAGAGGCCTTTTCTTCACGATCCACCTCCTCCATCCCAGCCCAGCGCCTTTATCGACAGCTTTGGTGTCTTCCCTGGTTTTATAAACGTGCCGTCTGTGACGCTGCCAGTATGGGAAACACAAAGAACATTCGCAGGTGGGCCGACTGCTGGATCTGTCTGGCAAGTCCAAAGGCCCGCCTCCTTCCCCATCACCGATTGGCCGCTGACTGCACCTCTTACATATACAGTCAGATCGTTGGAGCGAAGAGGATTTTTATTTATTGTCACAGCCGTGTCGGTGTTCCGGAAATCCGTCAGTTCGTTATGTTTGTGCGAGTGCATGAGGACGATTTATGGAACTGATCCCACCAGTCGGGTTTCCCGGGCCCTACCTCGAGTTTCTGCGCCCGCTCGTTGCTCAGTGGCTCCAGAGGGAAGCTCAGGTTGTTGTCGTCTGCCAGCGAGCGCAGGTCAAAGTAATACTTGGCGTAGACGCTGGCCGGCACGTTGATGTTGAACTGCAGCAGCTCGAGGAAATGCCTCTCCATCTCGTTCCTGTGGTCTCACACACACACACACACACACACACACACACACACACACACACACACACACACACACACACACGCAAGAGGTAAGAACCAGGCCCGTTTCAACCAACTGCAGAACTATGCTCAGGGGTCTCACAGCAGACCCTGGACCAACAGGGCCTGAAAATCCCGACATGATTAAGGTCCCATCTCCCCTCTGCTGCGAGGAGCGCGCCGGAGCCGCTCGCCACGCCTGGGCCCTCAGATGTCTCCCAGAGGAGAGATGAGACGCGAGGGGGACGGGGGTGTCGGTCTCCTAGGGCAACTAATGGAGTCGGCGAGAGCTGAGGCCATTATGCAGGGGGAGCTGAGAGCTCTCAAGGCCGGCCAGCCTACAGCACACAAAAAGCAGCTAAATGAAGGGGATGAAAATAGAGCTGAGAGCAGAAGGGCTGGGAGGAGATAGACATCCGCGCTGAGCTCAACACACACACACACACACACACACAGGTTGGCCAAAAGCAAATGAAATCTACTGAAAAGGCCAGACGCTTTAAAACCTTGCATGCATCATGGTTTGGGTTGATTTGAACCGGACTTGCTGCACCTGCACCCTTACAGAGGAGTTAATACATTACTGATGCCTGCAGTCCGCATGGGGTCAGCATGAGATACTACAGGGTAAAGTTTACTCAGTCAATAAGCAACACACACAATCAAATAAAAAAAATACATATATAAAAGCAATATTCTGTGTGGGGACAATTTTTTGGTTTTTATTATAAAAGCGTACGTTACTTACTTAATTAAAGTCCTATGTGCTAAATCTAAACATATAAATGATACTCCAGCAGTACATGGCTCGAGTAGTGTGCCTAAAGACAGTGTTGTTGCCAGATTCCTGACCGTAATCAACGTAACAATCAGACGTGTCTATAATTCTACTTCCATGTGGAATGGATTTCGGAATACCTTCTCTTGAAAAGCCATTTTGCCCAAAATATCAGATCCGAAGCTTGCAACACTGGCGGGGAGCAAACCAGAACTGAAACGGTACTATTCCCTTGTGTCATGATAGTACCAAGTCACGTTCCTCGCTGTAGTTGTCTGTGATGGATCACCAGAGATCACCAGTGACGTACTATCCCCCGTCTGGCTTTCATACTTGGGAACACAAACCACTTATCGAACACAAAACCACTTATCGAACTGGCAACCTTCTGATTAAAATGTCCATTAAATATTGGATTTTTTTTTTTTTAATTAATACTGCCGTAATTCAAAGTAATATTGATCCAATATTTCATAAATGTGTTGCCAGTTTCATTCCAAATATTACCCATATTATACCCACAAATTCACACACGCGCGCAAACACACTCACATGTCTTCCACAGTGATATCTTTGAGGATTTGACAGTAGTCGACGTTCCACACGGCCTGGTCGTCCCACACCTTGGAGGCCAGGAGGATGGCTCCCAGCACGATGCGCTTCCAGTTGCACGGGCAGATGTCCATCTCTGCATAGGTGAGCAGGCGCTCCAGGTAGACCTGCACAGAGAAAGCGTGTCTAAATCAGGTCTATATATCAACCTAGTTACTTAGCAGGGCGAGCCAACGGAGAAGAAAACAGACAACACACTGACGTAAGATCAGTTCACACAGAGTATTAAACTCAGCACAAAAAAGGCCCTTAGTGCAGATCCCACAGGACAGCTGATCTGACTGCTGCCTCCCTCTGCTGTACGAAATACAGAACTGCAGCCAATCTGATACGCTGCAACGGCATTTATGAGATGACGATCGATAAGACCGTGCTCACTGGCGGTAACATCAACTCATCCATACGTTCTACAACCCAAACGAGATTAAATGAGGCACACCGATATTTGGCCGAAAATTTGGGATATACCACAGACGTCTATTCAGTGATTTCTATGGAGGTCTGACGGTAAACAGCTCCTGCCTAATGCAGTCAAGTCAACCAAGATGAGTTTCGGAAGTGGCCGACGGCAAAGTGAGGTTAAACATTTGAGGTAGTTTTCTACGGGCCCTGGATTGAAGAAGAACGTATACACTTGATACACCTGATAAGTAGGGCTGCACGATTTGGGGAAAAAGACATATTGCGATTATTGAGATCAATATTGCGATATGCGATTGCGATATGATAAAGGACACTTGCTTGTATATCAATGAAAAGTCGCATAGTAAGAGTAAAATGTTTAATTTCAAAGTGAAACATACAAACTACTTATAACAACTTGAAATGCCCAATGCTTTCAAAATACAATATTCTACTAAATTAAATAATCACAAAAAACTCTTTACATTACTGTCGAACAACAAACCCTGGTAAGGCTAAACAACTGTTTTGATTATATTTGGCCATTATAAAATCCCGTATTATAGTTCTTACGTTTAACCAAAACGTTGTTTGGAGGCTGACTTGAACACAGGGATGCATAGCTTTGCTAGCTTAGCTAAGGTTAAGATTTGTAAACTGAGGGGAATTTCTTTAGGAAACCTTCAAAGTTTGAGAAAAGTTAACTAAACAGCTAAGAACAGTCTAAATAGTTAATGCCTACATTTAGCCAAAACGTTGTTTGGAGGCTGACTTGAACACAGGAATGCATAGCTTCGCTAGCTTAGCCTAGCTTAGCTAAGGTTAAGAGTTATAAAACGGGATTTTATAATGGCCAAATATATTCAAAAAAATTGTCCAGCCTTACCTATGAAATGTAATCCCCCGGGATCTGGTTTGGAGCGTACAGCGGTTTGTACAGCCCCAAGCAGCACAAGAGTGAGGCATTTTTATGTACTTCTCTCCATAGACATGTATATGCTTCACGCCACAGCACAGCCTATCGCAATATGGCGGCGACGTTGACGTACGATGCAGCGAGTCATGCGGCGTCTAACCATATGTCTCCGAATCGAAAGTCATGTGACCAAATACGTCACATCCGACTGAAGTGAGACTCGCAAACTTTGAGAGAATGAAAGAATGGATCGGATATGTTGGCGATCCAATCCATGTACTAATCATTTAAATCACAGCTTTTTGCATTCATGTAATCGCACAGACTGACATCGCGATTACGATTGCGATTAGATTAATCGTGCAGCACTACTGATAAGTGTGCACATTTTCTCCTTGGCCCCCAGTAGAATATTTTGCTCACCAGGGTAACGATGGCGCACTCTGCGGTGAGCTGGGCGGCGCTGAAAAGCGTCCGGACGAAGCGGTAAATGAGTTTGTGTTCGGGGTCTGTGCGAGAGTAGTCATCGGGGACGTGTTCTCTCTGTGGATGACAGGCAGTCAGACAGGCTGGAAGGGTGGAGCTCCTACATTTTACACGAAGACAGGGTTCATTCGGTAACCGCTTGTGTACAGGTAAGAATTCCTTCTGGAATGTTCAATCACAAACACTGGCTATTGTCTCTTAAAACTGATTAATGAAAAACATATACTCAATGGCCACATATAAAACAGTGGTTAGTGCCATAAATGTGCCAATTTACACCTTCTGATTTACATGAACAATATAGATTGAGTAATTAGGAAGCAGACTTAAGCTGCAATTCGCATAAACTATAGTGAAGCCAGTGAAAAATGGTCATTAAAATTACACAGATAAATTCTAAATGATATAAAATTGATGTTGTCACATGGAACTTACTGATAATGGGTGCTTCTTCTCATCAAAAATGTCTAGTGACCTGTCTGAATCCCTTTAGACAGAAAGAAAAATCAGATGTCATGGTCAACAGCATGTTCCTCGACCCCCATGTCAACACAACACCACCAGCAACAAGAAACAGAACAAAAATGGAGGATGGTGCCTTCCTGCTTCGGTGAGGACAGAGACAAACTAGTTCCAATGATCAGAACTATTCCGAAAATCTCATCATCATGCACATTTATCATGCTACAATATTAAAGCCCCAACATCCAGCACGTAAGATTATATCAAAGTATTACATCGTACCTGTTTTTAATGTGATAGTAGATTGCTAATGTGACACTGCAGAGGAGGGAAAGAAAAGATGAGAATTGTTTAAGTTTTGTTGTCCCTTCCAAAATCTCTCCAAGCTTATAGAGAGCCTCGGCGGCCATTTACCATTTAATTGTGCTTTTTAAATTGGGTTGGCTGACCGTGCTGTCATCAATAAATATTGTAGAGCAGGAGCTGTACTTCTTGGAGAGAAGGCCGGGAGATACCTGCAAGAGAAGATCACCAGTTGCATAGATAAATAGACAGTCAGCTCGATGGATACATGTAAAATCATTTCAGGAGCCTTCAAGCAAAAACCAGACAATCAGGAGCATCATTTCAGCCAAGAGAAGCCTTTGCAGCGTCTACAAGCTCACGCAGGTAAAAGGTGCCACATGATAGATTTTACACTGCAATTTTGTCACCAGTCCTTACTGACATGAACAATTGAAATGTACTATTGCATGTAAAATACAAGACTGTTTTATATTTGGGCCAATCTCCCCATACTTCAAGGGAAAAGTCAAGCAAAATGAAATGCTAAATAATTAAAAAACATAATGCGTCTCTCACAGTTGAGGTCTACCTGTGATAAAAATGACAGATCTCTCCATTCTTAAAAATCAGCGGAGTATCAAATACTTGTTTCCCCCACTGTAAACTTTTGAATTGCTCACCCAGAAAAACGTAGAACCACGAATATATTTATTCCAGCCCGGGATCGACGCTCATATTGTTAACAACATTCTAATAGATCGCTACAGGAGGAAACTGCTGGAACACTGTTGCAGGGAAAATGAGAAGAGGGGCTCATCAATCATTCATATCATTGGCTGATTTTCACACGCCGTATCTCTGCATGGCGTCACTATGACAGTATTTTTTAAATGCTCTTCATCATATTGAAAAATGCAATTAAGGCATTTGAATAATTACAGCCGTTTGCACACCAAAAAAAAACAAAAAACTCAGTCTGAAGTCAAATTATGAAGTCAATAGCTCTCAGTGCAGAAACTGAAATAATCAAACTCTAATGCTAAAAGGGAAAAAAATAAAAAATATATAAGTCTAATAAAAACTATGAAATGTCTCAACCAATTAATGCACAGGCCAACAAAGCACTATATTTCTATACTAGATTTGTATATAGTCTAACAGGTAAGGAAGAGGCCCCGTAATCATAAGGTTGTGGGTTCGAATCCCGATCCGCGAAGGTGCCACTGAGCAAAGCACAGTCTCCACACACTGCTCCCCGGGCGCCTGTCATGGCTGCCCACTGCTCACCAAGGGTGATGGTTAGAAGAGATAAAGTGAAGTGATTGTCACTTGTGATACACAGCAGCACAGCACATGGTGCACACAATGAAATTTGTCCTCTGCATTTAACCCATCACCCTTAGTGAGCAGTGGGCAGGCATGACCCACTGCTCAGTGTGCGGGGAGCAGTGTGTGGGGACGGTGCTTTTCTTAGTGGCACCTCAGTGGCACCTTGGCGGATCGGGATTCGAACCAGCAACCTTCTGATTATGGGGCCGCTTCCTTAACCGCTAGGGCACCACTGCACCTAAAAGACACACATTTCGTTGTGTCACCGTATGCTGTGCTGCAGTGTTCACTTCACTTTCAGATAACTAACCTGATGGATCACAGGTTCCTATTTCTCCAGACATTGCACAGTTATGTAATCAGTACAATTGAAGAACAGCAGAGTTTGCCCTGCTTCACAGATGAACATTAAGCAATTACTCCTAGAACGAAGTTTCATAATCAAAACAACTCTTCTGATAAATTTCCTTAGAGCAATGACGAGGGATCAAAATCATTTCAATTATTTTATACATCATATGCTAATGCAGCAGACAGTTACTTACATGATTTATGTGATTGCTTTTTCTCTTATCCCGTACTGAAAGAGATAAATAGTGTGGCAATTAATAAAATGGTTTCAAACAAGTTGAGTATCATCCCTCAGTTAATCTGAACTCAATAAAGTTAAAACATTAAGTGAACATTTGATGGAGTAAACTTAGGGCACCGGGAAACTTGTTTTAAACATTTTACAATTAGTACATTTGAATTACAACCAAACTTAAACGGCAATTATTTTTTTCTGTTCCATTTACATAGAAAACAACCACTCACCATCTGTCTGTGACTTGCTGAGGAAGATGGTGCTGGCTCTGGCGTGGTCCGAAGGGTTGGACTCCACAGCCAAATCTTAAAGAGGAAGCAATGAGGATGGATAAATAAATCATTAAGGACTTAAAATAAATATTAAAATCTAGGCCCTGCACAATACCTTTGGGAATTTGTGTTATTTTTGTCAATTAAATATTAAGATATTATAAAATATCTTTTGATGTGATTGTGACGTTGATTGTTGATTAATAAGAGGCTAAACTTAGTTTACAAGATAAAAGTAGACTAAAACGTCTCTTCAATACGAGACGTTTTTTCCTCTTGTTTAATCACGTTATTAAATTGTGGTTTCCTGTATCTCCCTTCCAGTTGCACAGTTGAGGTCACTTCCGCAATACACAATTGCTGCATTAATTAGATTTCTGGTGACTTGTGATGGGTGAGCAAATGGGTGGGAGAAAATGACGAAGCGATCTTGGAAACTTTCTTCACAATGAAGTGAAAAAGCAAACAGAACGTGTGGTCGAAAAACATGGAACAAATCAGAGCATCTGGAATGGATGTAGAGTATTCTTGAGTCTATAAGATAACAACAATATAATAACAGAACCTTGCTTTAAATGTTGCTTTTGTCTGTTCTACTAATTACTTGTACTAGGGTTACTTGAAGTTAAATAAAATTGCATTACTATAAAAAAAAAAAAAAAGATTAAAACCAATTGCAGTTGACTAAAATATAATCAGATTTCGTTGACAAACTAAAAAATATTTATGGATAATTATAACTAAAATACGACAAAAATGCTCAGACTTTTAGTAGACTGAAGCTTGACTAGGCAAATATGAGTCTGGATGTGACTAATAAAGACTAAAATGACAGATTGATGCAAAGACTATTTTTAAACAAATTAAAACAGGCCGCAAAAAAACAATGTTCTTAATTGCTTTGCACTTAGTACTTGTTGCATATGTCCCATCAGAACTAAGAACGGAACTATCTGGATAAATGGTTAGTTGACTATAGACATTTGCGCAGTTTTTCAGTTTGGAAAAGACAGCAAAATGCTTAGGGCTGAACGAAATTGGGATTTTACAACCCCAGACTCTGCTCAATCAGTTAACGTCAGGGTTGATGAGGGACGACGCATGTGCAGACATGCTTGGTTGGCTGGAGAAGTCAGTGAGGGACAGGTTGGAGCGTTGGTGGTGCAGGTAGAAGAGAGGCAGCAGCAGCAGCGACGACGACGACACGATGGGCGAATGGGACCGGCCGAATGGCGAATGCAGCGGAGCGTGGGCAGCTATTTCAACTTTGACCATGATACGCCTGCAAGGCAGGCGAGTGGCTCGGTTAGTGAAACTAATTGTTGCGCGGAACCAATTGGGCAAGTGTTTCGCATTTGGCACCTACAACCGCTCTTTTTTTCGTTTGCTTTTGTTATACGTTTATTAACCAGCTTTTAACCATCACCCTTGGTGAGCAGTGGGCAGCCATGACAGGCGCCCGGGGAGCAGTGTGTGGGGACGGTGCTTTGCTCAGTAGCACCTTGACGGATCAGTAATCGAAACGGCAACCTTCTGATTACGGGGCCGCTTCCTTAACCGCCAGGCCACCACTCCCCCTCAAAATGGCTGTTGCCATTCAATTCATCTCTTAGGATTCATGCTTGCCAATAATAAACGGGCAGCCTTACACGCCCATCTGTTAATTGTAGATGTTGTACAGTCAAGCTAATTTTAGCCCACTGGGCATAAGCCGGCTTGACTGTAGGATCAGGCCAACCCTGAACAGTCCGGTCGGTTTGCTTAACAGAAAAAAAGTTTTAATAAATAACAATCATTGCAAGTCAGGCCATCTGAAAGGAGATCCGATCTGAGCAATGAAGATGACGAGAAAGAGCTTCCTCTATCCGCCTTCTAAACATTAAGCCGTAAATCCGGGCTAGAAGGAATTCTAATCCACCGGCTGCCCACGGCCAGGAGGCTCTGATTTCTAACTGGCGCTGGTACTATGAATGGCCAGGCCCCACATGGCCGCGCCCCCTGGCCTGACTGAACAGCTGGGAATACAGAGCCCTGTGATGTCCAGTCAAACGCTGACCTGATCAGAACACTAACCCTGGGGTCTAAATTAGAACCCAAAACCACGCCTAACTCACCCATATCTGCATTTGGAGTATAATGTCTAAAAATATATTTTTTTTATTGTAATTATAGACCTAGTATATCCTCTGGATTTACAGAAATAGACAGATATAAACACTGTTTGGCAGTTACCTGCATCTAAGGGTGGTGGTAGCCTAGTGGGTAACACAGTCGCCTATGAACCAGAAGACCCAGGTTCAAATCCCACTTACTACCATTGTGTCCCTGAGCAAGACACTTAACCCTAAGTTGCTCCAGGGGGACTGTCCCTGTAACTACTGATTGTAAGTCGCTCTGGATAAGGGTGACTGATAAATGCCGTAAATGTAAGGGGAGAGGGACTAACATGTCATTCAGACTTTTCTTGGTAATTATTTTTCACTCAGATTAAATACTATTTTTATAAACAAGGTTTATACTGGTGACTCTCCTGCACCCTACCTTCTCATTCTGTACTATAAAAAAAGCTACTACAGTCAATACATCACATGCACAAAGTGGCTAAAGCAGTGTTGCCAGATTTAGCAATTCTTTCGGTTCTAAACCACCAATCTGCCAACACTGTGTGGAAGATTCTGTCTCCTCCCTTTCTCCTGTGTTCTACTTTGAATGTGATGTCTGCTCTAGTGATCTCTGCACCACATCTGCTACCAAACCAAACATTGTCTTACACGGTGCCACAAAAATATCCCCCCACAATGTCAAAAGGTGTCAATCCAAAGCTTCCCAGCTCCACAGTGCTTCCACTTCTATCGGACAGTCTCTATTTTACATTTACAGCATTTATCAGACGCCCTTATCCAGAGCGACTTACAATCAGTAGTTACAGGGACAGTCTCCCCCTGGAGCAACTTAGGGCTAAGTGTCTTGCTCAGGGACACAATGGTAGTAAGTGGGATTTGAACCTGGGTCTTCTGGATCATAGGCGAGTGTGTTACCCACTAGGCTACTACCACCCTACCACCCTCTTTTGAGTCTGAATTACGGTTACTTTGAGGAAACAGTGTTTTCAGACCTCTCCTTCACTATCGGTTATCTGCAGATCTCCGAGCTATTTACTGGTGCATCAATCCCCCACCCAACAGACACAAGGCAGCTGTCGCCCAACACAAGACAAGAATGTCAGGCACAGAAGGGAATTTAGCGAGTTCCTGCCATTCCATTCTTGTCCCCCAGCATACACACACACACACACACACACACACACAATCAACAACAGAGAAGCTCCCAATGCTGGTGCCAATGCCTGAGTGCAGTGTTTGCCATATAGGGTTAGGAACTAAAACATTGGGACGTCTAAATTCTGGAGGTATGCTGCTATCCTGAGAAATAATTGTCCCTGGTTTGATTCTCCTACCACTACTCTTTCTCAAGACGTGAGGTTATTAAAGCCTATTATGTTTTTTTTTTTTACTTACTGAATTTCACAGAATTGGCTTCTCGCAACTACGTTAATTAAGACCTTGAGGATGGCTTTACTACAGCACAGAAAGTGTTCCCATGTCGAACACTTATTGCTACTTTTCTTTCCCTCAGGTTCACAGTCATCTTGTGAAGTTGCTCATGATGACTGTTGTCTACATGTTTTTTGTTAAGTTTTGTTAGTCTTGTACTGCCTGTGTCCCCTGTTTGCACTTTATGTAGCCCAGTTTGTCGGTCACACACTTTGTGTCAGTATGTAACTTTGTCTAATCGTTCAAATATTCCACGTAGCACCAGGTTCCGGAGAAACGTCACTACTGTCTGACATGTACATAGCTGAAATGACAAAGCTCAACTTCACCTGATGGTTGACACACTCGCCTATGAACCAGAAGACCCAGGTTCAAACCCCACTTACTACTATTGTGTCCCCGAGCAAGACACTTAGCCATGAGTGTCTCCAGGGGGGGGACTGTCCCTGTAACTACTGATTGTAAGTCACTGTAAATGTAATGCTGTAAATGTACTTCAAACGTCAACTTCATGATGACAATTAATGTGGAAGACGACTGTGACACCAGAGAACACGATTAGTCTGAATGGCCTTCATAGAGGCGAGTCAAAATGGTAAAAAGCTTTAGAACGTTCCTCATTTAACTCATTCAACAATCACGACTTCTAGCTTCAGTGATCGTGCCATGTCGACCGCTGATTGGTCAATCATTCCTCTCGCCGGACGCTGATTGGTCAGCGCCCCGAAACCACCAAAACAGGCCAGGGGAGCGGGGTGAGAATCGTTCCGCCACGTACCGTCGGGCACCTCTCTGTCGCTGATGTGCTGCAGGTAGGGGCCGGTGTCATCGCTGATGTCGGTGCTGATCTGGTAGTCCTCCAGCCGCTCCGTCTGCCGCGGGATCTTGGGACTCCCACTGGGAGACACGCAGCACGACACCGTATTCCCCATACCGGAGCCGCCCTTTACCGCTAAACTCGGACTAAAAGGAACCCACGAGTCGTAAAAACCACCAAAATAAATAACCGAGCAGCGTCCAAAACTATATCGCTGGGAAGCGCAACCGACTGGCGAGCGTGGGGTTCCGGCGTGGAGCTACATTCCTGTCAGCGAGGGCAGCGGATACCGGATAAAGTAGCGACCGGGAGAGCGAGTTCCGTCCGGGGAAACGCCTACCCGGCCGCTCGACCCATTAACAAAAACACCGACAAGCCCCGGTTCCAAATCCTCCTTCCCCGCGCAGCTACCGGCGCATTCTGCCACCTGTCGCGGGTGTCCGACTTCTGGGATCCGGCGCCAACTCCAGCTCCAGGCCTGCGGCCTGCAGGGACCGAAGTTGCCGGCTCGAGGGAGCGGCGCGACGGCTCGACCGAAACCCGCGCCGAGAAACTTTTTCTTCTGCTCCACTTCGCCGCCGACGTGTGCGTCCCGAGGAGCCCCCTCCCGTTATCCCCTCCTCCCCGCCGGCCAGCACAGCGATCCGCTCCCCTCCGCCACCGCCATCTGTTCCGAACGCCGCTACCTGGCACGCAGAAACGGCCCGCCCACGGCCGAATTCCGGCGAAGGCGATTGGCTACGAAACCAAAACAGTGGAACAAGGTCGCCTCTCATTGGCCAATATGAAAGCCAGTTCAATCCCAACACCAGCCAATAGAACGTGGACGCTCGCCTCTTTCCTATTTTTTGTTGCCAAACTTAAAGCAACAACAGCCACCTATTTTCATCAGATTTAATGTCAGATTATTAATAAAGGCCAAGAAAGTTAGTTTTAAACCTCACCTCAACCACGAGAAATCATTTCAAAAGCAGCTACCAGGGTTCAGTTCAGGGTTGCCACGAAAGAAACAAAGATTATTTTACTAATCCATCCACGTGTACTCGCCCGTGGCCACCGCAGTAAAGTTATATGGTGTTGTATTTAAAAAGAAACGACAAAAAAAGATCATACCAGGTGAGTTTGGCAACATTCCCTAGCCACAAATAGTAACATTTTGCGAAAAGCGAAATACGGTGTACAAAAGAATCTTAATTTATCGATCAACTTTGTGTGTAATAAGGTCCAAAGTGGCTTATAACAAGGGGACCTGGCAACAACTGGTAAATGAAAAAAAAAAAAAAAAAGACCCATCCATGGATCGTTTTAAAAGTGGGATTATTAAGGGATTTAGGACGCAAGTGTTCATTAAATGGCTCCAGGCAGATGTCCATTGCAACATTTACTCTTCTGCTTGTGAAATGGTTCCCAAGGTCAAGAGATCATTTCTTAGGAGACTTTTTCTCCAAGGTCAGGCATGAACATCGATGCCAGGTTCCCTTTGGTGCTTTAATGAAATGCCCCCTTTTCACCCTTCCACTGTATTGTTTGCAGTAGAATTTATAAAGAGTTCATTAGTACGACGTTCTGTGGGAGAAAATGAATAAACTGTACTGTCAGCATAGATTATGCCGCGGGTACGGAAAAAGAATTACGACCCCCTTAAATGTTTCACTGTTATATTGCAGCCATTTGCTAAAATCATTTTAAAGCTAATTTTCCCTCATTGATGTACACACAGCACCCCATATCGACAGAAAAACACAGAATTGTTGCTTTTTTTTTGCAGGTTTAATAACAAAGAAAAGCTGAAATATCGCATGGTTCTAAGTATTCAGACCCTTTGCTCAGTATTTTGTAGAAGCTCCTTTTGATTTAATACAGCCATGAGTCTTTTTGCAACAAGCTTTTCACACCTGGATCCAGTTCTGGCAGGTTGGACGGTAAACGTTGGTGGACAGCCATTTTTCGGTCTCTCCAGAGGTGCTCAATTGGGTTGAAGTTCGGGCTCTGGGTGAACCATTCAAGAACAATCACAGAGTTGTTGTGAAGCCACCTTGTCATTACTTTAGCAGTGTCCTTCGGCCTCGATTGTAACCAGTCGTCCCGTCCCTGCAGCTGCGAAACGCCCCACAGCATGATGCTGCCACCGCCGTGCTTCACTGTTGGGACTGTATTGGACAGGTGATGATTTTCGCCACACATACTGTTTAGGATTAAGGCCAAAAAGTCCTATCTTAGCCTCATCAGACAAGAGAATTTTATTTTGTATGTCTTGCACTGAGGACAGGATCCCATCGGGCCACTCTGCCATAAAGCCCAGACTGGTGGAGAACCTGAATTAAATTTATGAGTGTCACAGGAAAGGGTCTGAATACTCAGGGACCATGTGGCCTGCAAAAATTTTTTTGTCAATATGGGGTGCGTTGTGTACATTGAGGGGGGAGTGAAACATTTAGGGGAGTCTGAATACTTTCCTTACCCACTGTATTTTCATCTAAAACTCTGAATTTGCTGAGCTAAAAATCAAGAAACTGGGGCATTATTTTTGAAATATTTTTTAATGTAGCTTTACATAGAAATGTATATAAAAAGGATGATAAGTTGTGCACACATTTACATAAATCTTATACCTTGAGCCAGCAGCAAAGCTTTTATATAATATGTAATGCAACCATTTTCATGGTTATAGATGCATGTACATCAGTCCATGAAAATGCATATTATGCATACAGTATATACAGTGGTGTATATAAATGGAAAGATCTAAGATCATAAGCAACTTAGTTGAAATTGAAGTATAACCAGGTTTAGAGATGTGCAAAGGCCTTAAAAGGTCCTTCCCAACTACAACTCATTTTTGGGAGACAGTTCAAACATTTTTAAAGACTGTAATGCTTTGCATTTAAAACATATTTTAATATATAACTGTATAAACACACATCTACATTACAAAATATTCTTAATATTAACCATCTTTTCCAAATGTTTAAGTACATTATTAATGCTCACATTCTCAGAAACATTAATTCCCATAAACGTTTCTTGTTTACTCAGGATCACTCTGGTTTTACTTCAGGGTGTCCTTCATACAACAAGCTTCCTACCACCCCACCAAGCATGATCCTGGAGTAGCCCAACCAGGCTCCCGTAAGACGCTCTCCAGGAGGAGGGAACTGGAACATGATCCCAACCAACATTCCACTTTCAGTTAAACTGCACTAAAGGCAAAGATGCTCTCTGCCACATTTTTCCTGTTCCAAAAGAACTGTGAAACAACAGGGGAAGAAACATGTTGGTGAGGCAGCTGTAGACAGAGCAGAAATAATAATAATAATAATAAAAAAAAAAAAAAAAACCTGCGTGACGGGATGTGCTTACAGGAGGGTTGGATGATACCTGTTAACTAACAGTTAGACCTAAAAGCAGCCCATCTAATCTTTATACAACCATCCTGAGATCTGCATTTGTCCTTTTTAGGTGGGGCTGCCAATACCATGAATGAGTAGCTGTGCACCTACAAGATGAATTAAATGTACATGAATGTAACTTTAGAATAATAATATACAAAAAAAAAAAAAAAAAAAATTAAAGCAACAATACAGATCATGCTGTAGGCTTATGTCATTTACATTGACAGCGGCTAGTGACAGGAAATCAAGAAAGTACATTCATTAGGCAAATTATCACACAAGAAACCATTAATGCATTAGGATCATGATCAATATGGATCAGATCAGAAATGGGCCACTTCTGAAGATGTAGGTGTCAGCAGCATCATTGCCATGAATGCTCCCACCACAACTGAATGGTTCTTATTCCCATTTGGGCTGTATCATCAATGCACATAATAATGTCATCTGGTCCGAAAAGGACAGAATAACCGGTTGACTGCTGTTCTGCTCCCCTTCAACACATGACACCACAAAATAGCATTAAATAAACTGATTTAAGGTGTATGTGTGTGGGTAAAATGTTGAAAATGACATTCAGTAGGAAGGTATAAAAAAACGTCATTTAGTATTTAGTGATTGCAATCATCTCAAGACACCAGGTAATAAGCGTTACAAACTCACAGATTTAGAGCGTAATGTGTTTATAATTTCCACAACTTTGCTATAAACATAGAGGTGGAATAACTCCACATTGTAATCTAAAATCTGGGACTGTAAAAAGTGTCTGTTAAAAAGAAGCCCGCACATAATTATACACTGCTGACAATATTCCATTATACAAACTTGAAAATTTTAATTTGTAAAAAAAAAAAAAAAAGACAGACATTTAAGTTAAAAAAACAACAAAAAAAAAACTGCTATGCTTGGATAGCTGATTCATTCATATGAGAATTTTTTTTACAGGGGCACAAAAAAAAACCACTAATATAAGGAACAGTCAAACCAAGATCTTTTGAGGTTCTTGCTGTTCTCTTCACTTCGGATTCCATATTTAAACCCTGATTAACATGGCCCATAATCATTATATTGTAGGAATAAAAATAATAATAAAAAAAATTCTAAAACATGTTCATACCTGTGGGGGTTTTAGTCTCTGTACAGCTGGGCAGAACCCCATGACCATGTTGGGGTTGTGAACTGGGAAGTGGGGGTCAGGGGGCAACTTGGCAGCAGAGAGATGGGCGAGCTACTCGGATTTATGGCAGTACAAGTCTTTAAGTGCTTTCAGTTCCTCTATGAGGGTCTTGTTCTGGTTCTCCAGAACGGCCACACGGTTCTCAAGACACTTGACATACTCCTTCTTCTTCCGACGACACTCACGTGCTGCCTCTCTGTTTGGAAGCAGGAAACACTTGGCTTAACATTTGACATGTGACTAAAGGGCCCCGGCACTGGAATAAGCTCCTACCTGTTCTTCATCAGCCGAACCTCCCTTTTGCGAGTCACTTCTTCAGTCCCCTGAACAGGCAGAGCTGGGGACGTGGCCATAACCACGCCTGGGGTGATGGTGCTGGTGGGGGCTGTGCGGATCTGGTAGGCCTGGACGTCCCCAGAGGCAGCTAGCAAATAAGAAAATACCAAGATTACAGCTTTTAAATCCCTATTTCGTTATCTCACTATTTGTTTTTTCGGTTTATGATTTGCTTGTCAGTGTACTGCACCTATATCTAGCAATGTTTTGGCTTTTTTTTGTATTTGTCATGTGATTGGGATGGAAAACAGGGTTCTTTTCAATTAACTTTTCAGGGGAAGTCCAATTTACCTAAAAAACATTTTAAATTTATTTAGTTAAATTTATGACAAACCTGAAAAGCTTAACTTAAAACACAGGGAGGCAAAAATAAGTAATAAACAAAGATAAAGAAGTAAAATTGATCATAAATGTGATCATTACCACTATTATATCGTCTTAATCGATGATTGTGATAAAATGCATTTCAGTGATTAGCTTTTGACATTTTTCACGATCACAGTCTGATCAACTGTAGCGGCAGGGGCTGCCAACCTGACTGTACCAGCATGCTTTGTGCACACTACGAGTGGTAGACTAAGAGGGAATGAGCGGGTTGAATGTTGTATGTTCAGAGGTGTGTTACACAGTTTAGTGTAGGTGGCCGGTTAGGCACCGTCTCTGGTTGTACCAGTTGACATGGTTCACTACATAAGGCCAACAAAGTGGAAATCTATTCCACTTGGTGGTGCAGTTTCCTCCAGCTAGCAGAGAATGAATGAAGACACCAGGTCATAGTAATAGGTCATACTCACTTCTATGGACAGACTGTATTCACACTCACATGTATATAAACACCATAAACTAAAGCAGTGATTACCAATTCACATGAGTTTTGAGATGAATTTGCATTGCATAGTCATAATATATGCATGTTATTATTCCCACACAATCGTATACCATTTTTGGGTATATTTTTGGTAAGGTTTGTTAAAGGTTTGGCCATAACTCAATGCAAGACAGCAACATTGCAAGTCAGGGCCAAAGTCAGGCCAACATGCCAGACTGAAGGAGTTTTGCTGAATGTTCATTTTGCAGCATAAACTAATATTGCATTGGCGTGGTTACCTTGTACCACCACTTGGTTGCTGGGCACCAGGATCTGCTGACCGTCGCTGGTCTGGGCGTATTGTAGTATAGTGGTGCCAGGCTGGGCGGCTGCTGCATTGGTCATGGTGAGGGTCTGGAGCCCCTGCACCCCGTCTGTTCCATTATTGGCCAGCTGAATGGCTCCGCCCTGAGTGATGGCAACTGGAACAAATAAGACATGGGAAGAAATGTTGAGAAAGCTCAAATCTCAAAGCGCTTAAAAAGAACACAGACCAACATTTACGGATGTTCCACTCATAACAATATAACGGCAAGGAGAGAGCTGCAGAAGCTTCTGCCTTGGTGGAGGCATGTATATATTTAAGCTAGGGCTGGGCAATATGGCTGAAAGATAAAGTGTGATATATTTAAGCGATATCACAATACACAATATATATCTCGATACCTTGAAATCACCCCCAAAACACTGTAAAAATGCTAAATTCAGCTCTTTATTGCATATAATGTAATTCATTTAACAAAGATTTTCTTCAGAACAAAGTCATCCGCCTCCAATTAATGTCTCTGAAATTGCGTGAGCTAAAATTGTTGCATTTTGTTGCAATTTGACCTCTGCACTTTGTGATGATGGACCAATAAAAACAAAGCATCAAAGTGGACTCTCAAATCAAGACAGAGGAGAGGTTGATCGTATCGATGTAATTCAACGTATAATCACCACGAGGAGAAACACGTGCGCTTTGAGAGTTTTCAGGTTGCACGTGGAACACATCACAATATATTGAATTTATGTATTTTTTCATCAGTAAACATATTATTAACATAAAATATTATTAGGCAATCACAGACAATTATGTACAAGGATAGAAACAGTTCCTGCGCTATGGAAACTTGTTTGTTGCAGCACCACATAACCATGGATTCAAAAAAGTCCCAAAAAATCCAAATGCAGATGATTTTAAATGATTAGAAAATAGCTTTTAAAAAAGGTGGGCACATTTTATTAAAGTTGCATACAATGGTGCTCATCTGGAGCCCACATGACGTCACTGCAGCAACTCCATCCAATTTCTCTCACTAAGCCACATAAGCGATGCCATATTTTACGTACTGTACTGGCCACTGCTGGTTTGGTAGATCGGTGTCGGCACGGTAACAGTTGTAATAGATGGTGCTGTGTCTTCTTCGGATTTCTCCTCCTCAATCCGTGGCACCCCGGGGGCATCTGATGAGAGGTCATTGAGGATCTTTCTGCAAAAGAGGATCTGCGTTAACTGGATTGAAACGTCCCATGCATCACAGATTGGGGGGTGTGGTGGGGTAGTTAGAGGTTCACTCACCTGTACGAGGGACGTCTTGATAAAATCTCTCTGCGCTTCTGACAGTCTGTTACACTGTCCACTGACTCCTGAGAGTCTTCACTCTCTGCAACAGTGGAAATCTAGACAAAAAGAAAGCCAAAGAATTCCTTGAAGAACAAAACTGAGAACCATTAAGGGAAGGTTAGCTGTTGAGAGTGATGATCTCCTTCAGAAAACTCCCAAAACTTAGAGGTACAATTGGCTGATATAGGACGTGATGTTTACTGTTATTGCAGGGTATCTGTAGGTTTCAGGAAGACAAATATAAGACCTTTATAAGGCCACTTTAATCAAATTACATTTGTCCAAGGGCCAGAGTTTTTCTTGGCAGACACTGTGAGAGCTAGATGCTCTTCTAAAATACTAAATTAATTGTATTTTATCTTAAGTATTATATTATAATATATATATTTTTTATATATATAACTTTTTAGCCTTTGTCAATGTTAACAGACCCGTATTATCTGTACTGCAGCAAGCCACTAGGGGGCGACTGTGATATTTTCAGATTCTTATTTGTGATGCACATGCTGCACATGCCGGAAGTGCGCAGCGTGCAGTGACCGACAAATTACGTTGACATTTATCGCATTTGGCAAACTTTACTGAGAGATTGAAGGCCTGATTCAAAAAAAAAAAAAAAATGCAGGATCATACTTTTCCCTCCCAAACTCAACTAATTGTCAAGCTTCTGTCACCCACCACATAAACTGTAACTTAATTTTGCCAAGAATCTGCCTTGCATAATGTTATACAGATTAGTGAAAGTGAAGTGATTGTCACACGTGATACACCGCAGCACAGCACACAGTGAAATTTGTCCTCTGCATTTAACCCATCACCCTGAGTGAGCAGTGGGCAGCCATGACAGGCGCCCGGGGAGCAGTGTGTGGGGACGGTGCTTTGCTCAGTGGCACCTTAGGGGTACCTTGGCAGATCGGGATTCGAACCAGCAACCTTCTGATTACGAGGCCCGATTAGCCTATTACAGCGACATTAAATGGCATTAAAGCATGAGAACAATAAACTTGTGCTTTGGTTTTGGAGAACTCTGTTCCCCAAAGATAACTGTTTAATAAACGAGTTAATTAGTCATTAGCATGAACGCCTGATGCATGTACGAATGTACGTGTGCTAAATGAAATATCTCACATACCTGAACCGTCTGCACTTGTGGGGACTGGATGACTGAGGGTTGGGCCGCCTGGATCACCCCGTGAACCTGTACTGTCTGCCCGTTAGGCAGCTGCACCAGGGTGACTGTGGGCCCGGCTGCCGTCGCGTGCCCTGCAGCCATGGAGACCTACGACAACAAAACTACAGCACTTCAGAGATGCTACGTAAATTAAGATGCCTGTAGATGGTTAGATCCATAGCCAGCGTGCTACTAATTGGTTTTACTGTTTTAAATCAATCTAATTAAAACGCCTTCAAATGTGTGTGTGCCTTTGGACAGCCAATGCAGGGAGTGCATCAATACCATGGTTTTGGTCAATTTTTTGTAAATAACTTAACACCTTGTTTCATGTATGGAACATATTTCCAGCAACATTTGACAGTGAAAATAAATCTATATGTGTGTGTGTGTGTGTGTGGGTTAAACAAGTCTTAAAATTCGTACAACTGTTGGTGTTCAAGGATTTTTCCCATAATTCTAGTGTCGTAGTGTCTGGAGTTGTGCGGATTGAAACTCACCTGGGCCAACGTGGCTATCTGTGCCTGTGAGATCTGGTGGCTCTCGGTCTCAGAGACAGCAGCATCCGCGCCCTGCTGCACCTCTGCTCCTGATTCCATGGTCATTGATAAAGCTGGCGCTGAAATAAAAGAGGACATGAGAGAAATATTATTATTATTTTTTTTTTAAAAGAAGACCAGGGGTCTTATGAAGTTTTGCAAAGCAAGCAAACATGTGGTATAAAATAATAAGATAAACTGATACCACTTAGGCAATTCGTCAACTGAACAGAACATATAACTAGTTCAAACTAGTTCAAACTAGTTCATCTATATAACTAGTTCAAACCCCACTTACTACCATTGTGTCCCTGAGCAAGACACTTAACCCGGAGTGTCTCCAGGGGCACTGTCCCTGTCACTACTGATTGTAACTCATTCTGGATAATGCTGTAAATGTACATGTTCTTGACATTGTTCCATGCAGTACAATACAACCGTCAGTCAGTCAGTTCTCAGATGAGGATCACGGATAAAACGAGAATGCCAGCTTGTCCCCGATAAGATTAGGAACTGATTAGAAGCTGGGGTATGACTACAGGGACACAGTCTTAAAAGAGTTAAACCTTTAAAACTTAAACTACGATCCCCTGGTACTGGATACCAGTGATTCAGCAATGCAAGGTAAGTGTCCATTCGCGATTTATATGAACCGTTTCCATTCAGTCATCACACAATGATAAAAAGTGGTTCTTATCTTATAATGTGTCCATCATTTGCTACTGTACTTAAATAGTTTTGTTGTCTATCTGTACTTTACCAAAGTATTTCAATGTGAGAAGACTTTTTATGTTAACTCCACTAAAGTGAAAGTGAGAGCCTTGGAACTACATTCCACAAGTCAAATACCTTACTTTGTCCTCTACAACATTCTACGAAATCTGTCCTTCCTTTTTTTATTTATGATTTATTAAGTGCATTTATTAAGTTTCATTTCCTTTCTCTTACTGATAGGATAGGCTGATTAACAAATAAGTCCTCGTAATAAAGCATGTTTGTGTGCGTGCTCAGTGCGCATATAATCATTACATGTAATGTAATGAACTGTTCATATGGCTTATAAGTAAATGTATTGTTTGTAATGGCACTGGATGCAGTTACACGGCTAGGAGATATATTTTTGTTGTTAGTAAAGGCTTACAAAATCTGATGAACATAAAAAAACAGCATTTAGGAACACATCTCTGGTGTTTTGTGCAGGCTTCACCATCTCACTTTCCATTCTCAACCTTTCAGCCCTGATATTTAGGGTCACGGCTGATAGAGCCCCTCCCGGGACATCGTGCGCGTGCACACACTTCACTCACACCTACCACTGCCTATACTTATGGATGGCAAGAGGAAAACGTGAGAACCCGGAGAAAACCCACGCCGTCACAGGCAGAACATACCGAGGCCCCTTGAGGTCAAATGTGTCAATTTTAACAAATACCAGTTCCTGTTTTAGTATAATACAAAAAATCATTGTACTTTTATTTGTAGTACCTTTGAAGGCAAATACTTTTGTATTAACATGGGTGGAAGAATCACAGAAAACTTGGTAAAAAGAAGAAATAAAAAAGCCCTCTGGACACAAAAAGAAGAAATAAAAAACCCTCTGGACACAAAAAGAAGAAATAAAAAAGCCCTCTGGACACCGCCGCCACGTGACTGCGGCGCGGCCCCTGATTGGTCGAGCGCGTCTCTCCCTCGTTTTTTCAAACTCGCGCCTTGGCGGCGAGTGGCGTGTAAGCGACAGGCGTGTCGCGGTCGTGTTAGGACGATATAGTCACCCCACCGGTCTCAGCGGGGTCCCCGCTCCGCACTCCATTTCTGGCGCTTCTCAACACATTCCGACAAAATAATATAAAAATAATAATTAAACGCAAATTCAATCGTCACGTCACGACCGGAGAACAAAATAGGACATTTGTCTGCTAATGATGTTTTAGCGTCGAGTGTAAAAAAATGTTCTAAAATGACCGTAAAAGTAGATGTAATAATAAATAACTACGAACCCACACAGGTCGTCCATTAACCGCTAAATATACTACAGTAACAAGAATGAGCAACGCCTAGCCGTCTTACTATTATCCCCTAAAGTGGAACAATTAAACTATTTTTTATAAATAGGCGTGAACAAAAAAAAAAAAAAACAAGCAACAAGTATATATATTTAAAAAAATCTCCATTTGCCATAAGCGCCAGAAATGTTGTATTTGTTGAACCCCGCTTGGCGGCTGGGGAGGTGTGGGTGGAAACACGGCCGTCGTCTCGGTGCTCCGTGTGGCCGAGGCTCACGTCGCATTTTCGCGTCGCACGCCGCCGCGATTAAAAGCGCGTCCCCCCGTCTAACGGCGAACCGCCCCGCTTCCACGGCCGCCGCCGCCGCCGCAGCATCCCCTCCCCGCACGCCGCTAAACTCCCGGCAACAAGCAGCGCCGCCATGATCTCTTTGTTTCTCGCCGGGGCATGGGGGCGATTAAACGTGAATATTCTCCGGGACGCGCCGCCGCCGTCGCCCGTCTGCGCTTACCGACACACGCTTCTCCCGTCAGTCCCGGGCCCTCGGAGCTCCACTTTTATTCCGGCCGACACGTAAGACGCCGCGTCAGGCTACACCTCCGCCGCGTCACCGAGGACAACAACACAAAGAACGAGAGAGACGAGAAGCCGCAGCTACGATAACAGCTTCCGGAAAGAGCCGAACGGCGGGCGAAGATTTCCGAAGTATTCCGACGGTGTCCGGAAACGTACAGAAAGCATTTGAGCGTTTGGTCGTTCTGCAAATGTTTCTGCTTTTTTATTGTGCTACACAGATAACGCAATACTCCCTCTCGTCATGACATTCTTGGATTACGAGCCACTTCAGCTTTGCATTTATTAAATGTAATTTATTTATAATAAATGGGTAGGTTCCATGGTGTAATGGTTAGCACTCTGGAGCTTGAATCCAGCGATCCGAGTTCAAATCTCGGTGGGACTTTAACTGAATGTCAAAAAGCAGTTTATTGGGGCAGTGGTGGCCTAGCGGTTAAGGAAGCGGCCCCGTAATCAAAAGGTTGCGGGTTCGAATCCTGATCCGCCAGAGTGCCACTGAGGTGCCACTGAGCAAAGCACCGTCCCCACACACTGCTCCCCGGCCGCCTGTCATGGCTGCCCACTGCTCACTCAGGGTGATGGGTTAAATGCAGAGGACAAATTTTACTGTGTGCATCGTGTGCTGTGCTGCTGTGTATCACATGTGACAATCACTTCACTTTACCTGTTAAAAAAAATACAAAATTACACCAGTAAACTAAAACAGAAAAGCAGTGATTATAGAACCCCAAATCTTTGGAACCATTTTACGAGGAATGTATGGGATTCAGACACAAGATCAGTATTTGAATCATGCTACTTATACAGTCCAGTCCAACACTCCCCTCACCTTAAGTAACGCTGCAGTAGTTAGTGTCACCGGAAATGTCTAGTTCAGTTACTCATCACTAACTCACTCTTCTGTTTTCTCTATCCTTCACCACCCACTCCACTGGGGATGGTATATCCTGCCTGGGGTGTTTTTTGGTGCGGAGTGATCATGTGACATGGCCGACCTCCCTGGACTGTCCTGCTTGACCCCCTTGCTGACCCCATGTGACACTCACCTGCTGGGACTCGAACATGCTACCTGGATGCTGATTGATTATACACAAGCAGACTGCAATAACCCTCACTGTAATCCAGTTCTGACCTGTAATCTTTCTTCCTGTTAGAGGGACTTTTTTCCTTGCCACTGTTGCCTCTGGCTTGCTCACCTGCTTTGTGACAATGTATATTGTAAAAATTGCCATATAAATAAAGATTGATTGATTCTATATACATTTAAGAACAAATACTGTATATGTATAATTCTGAACATACTGAATAACATTTTTTTAAAGGACTATGGTCTATACTTCATTTTTGGTAATATCTACGTCCTGGACTTTTTAAATGGATATTTTAAATATTTATTTGTAAAATTCATATTTGTACAGTGCTGCTTTGTCAAGTCCTAATATAAAAGCTTCATGACATCTTTATGATGGGTACAATTTTTGCTCTTTGGTTTTAAAGCATTCACTTCCACACTGATCAGCCACAGCATTAGCAGTTGAAGTGAACAACATTATGGTATCAGTGGGTCGGTTGTATTTTCCAGCACGTTTTGTCATTCAGGTTGATGCACTGGAAATTGGCTTAGTTCTCAAGTGTTGATGGTTAGATGGGGATTGTTCCTGTTCTTCATTGACCAGTGAACACGGTCATGAACTGACAAGTCTCACCAGTGCACGTGTGAAGCGCAAACTGGCCTGAAAAGTGTCACAACAAAACATGCATCACAGTTTGTTGTGTATGGGTCTGTGTCACTGCAGACCACTCAGGGTGACCATGTTGATCCATTATCACTAAAAACCCCTACAATGGGCACATGTGTTTCAGGACGGGACCAGGGATCCAGAGGGGACCACCCAGGGGACCAGCTCTGATGAATCACTTTTTTACACCGTATCTTACTTGGGGAAGACATGGCACCAGGATGTCTATGGGACTATGGGTGGTAGAAGCCCAGTGGGTAACACCAGAAGACCCAGGTTCAAATCCCAAATACTACCATTTTGTCCCTGAGCAAGACACTTAACCCTTAGCTGCTCCAGGGGAGGGACTGTCCCTGTAACTACTGATTGTAAGTCGCTCTGGATAAGGACGTCTGATAAATGCTGTAAATGTAAATGGGAAGAAAAGAAGGCCAACCAGTGGAGGCATTGTGTTTGAGGTTTTCATTCCAAATTCTCCAGATCTAATATGTGGCATCTGTGGGATGCCTTTGGGAAGTCTTTAATATAAGTTCTGTATGTTCTATATGACAGACCATACGGTGCTGAGGGTTTTCGCCATGCCCAGGCCCCATGGACACATGCTCACCAAGGGTGATGGTTAAAAGCAGAGGACACATTTCGTTTGCTCCGCTCATTCGTAATGTCTGCTCATTAACTCACTGTGTCAAAAGGGGGCAGTCTTGCATCACTTGAAAGTGAACAGGTTTGCACCACTTACACCTGAAGGTGGCACTGCCCAGCTGAGTAGGAAATGGTTTGGCCATGCCGCCGCTTCTCAACGCCTCTGGTCTGGGGCTGTTGCTCAGGCTCAGGTGTTTTATTGAAGCAATTCTTCCCCCAGACACCCGTTTGCCATTTTTTATCTGTTTAATAGTGCTTTTCACACAAGCCATATAAACCCCTTTTTACTGCGACACAAACCTCATTTTGCAGGATGTTGACCCTGCCTTGTTAATGGACCACATTATATTTACTGCTATTGGGATTCTTGGAGAAATGTGGACCACTTTGGGCAACAGTAAAATGCGCTTATTGTCATATATACCTACCGAGCCGTGGAAAGGCCCACACAACACTAACCATCTCTGCACATGAGCTTCAGAGGTGTCAAAACCTGACGTCTGCGGCAAACATCTCAATATTTTACACCTAACCTTGAGCCGTTCTTCTGAACACTTTGCCACTGAGCGCTTGTCTGCTTTTGTGTCTGTGCCCAATCGTCCTTGAGATGTCCTTTAGAATTCGTTTTTTAAATGATTTGCAAAAAAAAATGTATAAGTACATGTATAAGTTATGCATAAGTACATGTAGCTTTCAGACAAGCTCTTCATCATCTGGAGGGGAATATATATAAAATCCATGGCTTTTATGATGCCTAACCCTAACCCTACAGAAAATTCCAGCTAGTTTCTTATGAGACTGTAAGAGATTTTCAAACAACACGTATCCACAGTTATCCAACAGATTTGTTGTGCCTAATTATGCCGTTGGTGCCACGTGCTCCCAGATTTGTGGTTGAGCAGCAGATGAGGGAACCAGAAATTCTACTGAAAACCATACTGGCCCCAGAACAGAACACCAGCTCTATAGGTGGTTGATCTTTACTGTACAGTAAATACCTATTATTAAAAAATCCTTATTCACCTAGTGTGAATAATGGTGGCTCAAAGTGAATAAGATCTGGTTCTGGTCTGATGTTTTCATTGGACATGGCACGTGGATGCAGTGTGGGAAGAAGGACAGGGTTCTGCTGGGAAAACTGTACCCCCACGTAAACGCCTTCATGGAAACAGTATTCCCTGATGGAAGTACTTTCAGGATAATGCACCCTCAAGCAGATGCTAATGAAGGAAAAACGCTCCATTCCATGCATCCCTGCAGCCAGCTGTTCAGAGCTCGCTGTATGAGCTGAGAAAAGGTTTTAAAATATCCTGGAAAAAACCCCAAATGCATTTCCCAGTAGAGTGAAAAAAGGCATATAATTGTTGTTCTTTTCTGAGAAAAATGGAATTAGGGTTGATTAAAATGATGTGCCCATTAAAAAATATATATATATATTGTGAACATGCATTTGCATAGTCGTGATTTAAACAGCTTTTCTTAAACAACGGACCCCAGGAGAAGGGTGGAGGTAAATTACAGCTCTTATGCCTCTCCTTACATAATAGGGTCACTTTAAATATCAGCCTAGTGAAAGCGAATCGAAGCCACACGCACCCCAATGCGAATGATAATGAGTGAAAACGAACATCGAAGGATATTTTGATGCCCCTTTGCTCCTCTGACATGTTGGCGCCAAACTGTTGCAAGCAGTCTATAGACAGTAAGACGTCTCCATACGCTCTCATTTGAAACCGAATGATTGCATGAGCATTTCTTCTCTCACGGTTGGAAGGGTTCCTCCTAGTTCTCCAGACCTAGGTCTCTTTTTTTGTTCCTTCTCCACAACCCCACAAGCTTTCCTAACGCGGCTGATAGCCGTGGTCTCCGAAAGCTGCAGTCTTTTCAACACACGGATTCGGAGACTCCTGACAGTCGGCGAAGCTGTCTGCTTGGAAACTGGAGCAGGACACATGCGGACCCCTGCACTCACAACAGGGCTTGGATAAAAAAAAAAAAAAAAAACAGGAGCACAGAAGCCTGTTGTCAGCTTGTTCCTCCTCGTGCCGCCTTTCTCTCCTCGCCAAAATACGCGCTGTAATTAGTATCTGCTCCACGAGCTGACACACAGTCCTGCATGCTTGTTTCAGAAAGGAAGAAAGAAAGAAATGCACTTAAACTGCTGCGTGGTTTTTATCGTGATGGAAACACACCTTCTGAGGGCCCGTCTCTGTGGAATTTCCTTTCTTCTCCCTTCCCTCACTGGAACCTTGACAGCTTCCATCGAGGATTTGTCTCATTTGCATTCCAGGATTCCTTCTGTAAAAACAGGAAAGTTGTCATGTAGAGCCCTCCTTTCTTTTGCTTCACAGTACATGTTAAAAAAAAAAAAACGAGGCTAAGGAATGCTGTATGTTTAAAGCAACACGAGCTGTGATATTTATATGTTATTTAACTTAATTTTGTGGCACAAAATGGAAATAAAGGATTTTGCTACACAATAAACTACACAAAATGTTACATGTAAGCTAATCTAATTGCCATGTACACAATACAATGCGAATAAAAGCGTGTTAAGGGGGGTTTTTGGACCAAAAAAAAAAAACCCATTATGTGATCACAAGGCGATAGTTGTGAGTAAGACTTTCCTGATTTCACGCTGTGCTGCTGAACCTGATCATCAAGGTGACACCCCGCGATTTACCGTTCTGTTTTTTTCCCCCTTGTGCCTCATATGCTGCTGTGCGTCTGTGAGTGTCACTAATGATGTCGTGTCCGGGATTAAAATTCTAGATTTACATTCTGAATATAGCATGGGCCAGACTGTGGTATAACCTATTCCATCAGCACCACACTTGTTCTAAAATAGACTAAGCAAAATGTGTTATAAAAGATTTATTCATGAAATGCAGAGTTGCATTTTAATATTTAATGAATATGACAGTGACAGGATCATTGTGAGATGTACTGATCTTTAAAACAAACATGTGACAACAATCAACATAACAATTTAAGTAACTAATATATTAGCAAACTGCTTGGCTATTATTATAATGATAAATTATGTTATGCAATTGTAGCAGCTTGTGGTTTTAGAAAATATTCAGGCAATAACCTGTGATTCTTTGCTTGGCACCAGTGTATAATCCGGTTTCATAAAATTATTAATTATGGGTTCGGGGAGGTCGAATGGTTTAATACAGTCATATTTGCTTGATTTTTTAAATTGAAACCAAAGCTGTGACATGGTGTTGCATGCTAAACGACATGCTGTGACCAAATCCATTTCCATACATCATTTACCGCAGAATGGCTGTCTAGCTAGCTTTCCATGAAACAACTGAATTTCCAAACGCGTAACCTCAAAAGCTCTAGCCAGGGATGTCTGGCAGCTCAGTTGTGACACTCACCTGAATCCATACAGTCAACACATCCAGCTTCGAGTGTAATTTGATTATGGAAAACATATCGGGGAATTTGGGTAAGTGTGGGAGAGGGCCCCGGCTTCAGCAGGCAAGGGGCTATTTTTACACTGCGCTGTCAGACCGGGAGAGGAAAGCTGCCTCGGGACGACACCAGAAGTTCAGAAGCTGAGAGAAGAGTGGCGGAGTCGTGTCGTGGGCTTCGAGGTCACCAAGCCCGGATGCAAATGCATTCAAATGTTCAGCCGTGGCTGAGAATTTATATCCGGACGCCCTCGTGTATGCCCTTCATTGGATCACCCGGGCGCTGATGTGTTCAATCTCTGTATTTACGAGTTGTTCGTGTTCAGGTGGGTAAATGTTCAGGAGCGGCCCTGACACTGACCCTGGAACCAAAATGCCAGGCACTGTCGGATTGGAACTGTAAATTCTCCATTGCTCCAAACGACATGGACTCAAAGCCTTTTGACATGGACATTATTCCATGGTGGGCCAGGACTGCCACATGCTGCTCAGAATACGTCACATGGGGAGCAATTCACAGGGCTATTTCCATCTAGCATAATAAAGTCATAAATAGTAAGAGCCAGGATATATGTACATAATATATGCACTATATGCTCTGAACTGTGGGCTGTGTAGGATATTCATGAATTACAAGCAGAATGGATTTCAGTTTATGATCAAAATGCACACATGAATTGTTGGCATATCTTTGAAAGATAAAAAAACTCATTCTGAAAGCGGTTTCACCAATTAGAGAAAAAACACTTAAATGAATTAAAATGTATTTGTTTCCCACAATTGATGAAATGACGAAATGCAGCCCATTAAAGAAAGAAATCAGTTTGAGCGTGAACACTGAAACGTAGGATTGTGAGTGTCAAAGTGATTGATTTAATCCAATCCAAGTTCGGAAATGAAGCAATGCCAGGCCAGGTAACGAGTGAGTGAGTGTGAAGGTTTTATATGTCCTGGGGGTGACTGCTGATCAGCAGCCGCGGGATTGTGATCAGGTGAATCAGGCTGGAGGCTTGGACAAATTGATTGGAGTAGCAATGTACGAACTTTCAATTCGTAATTCCTGATCAGTCGTGTTGCAATTAGCAACCATTGCGGGAACTAGGTATAAAGGGAAAAATTCTGTGCCTTCGTTGAGTCATTCCTAAATATGAACAATAAAGGGTACCAAAACTGTATTTTTTTTTAACATTGCATTGTTTAGGGTTGTGAAGAGACGTAACAAGCTGCTCGCTGAATAATGTTGCCTAGCAACATCATGAATGGCTCGAACTAATTGGATCTTGAAACAGACCTTAGTCTTTAAAAACCTCTCTGGAATAACAGAGAGGTATGGAAGTCTGTGGAGGACAAGATTTTTTTTTTTATGTTGTGATCTCGAGAAAAAAAAAAGTTTATTTTACATTTTTTGTTTTGATAGTTTCAACATATTCATTGCTGGATAGAGGTTTGTGGATGAAACCATTCATTATTACTTTAAGTCAGGGGCTGATACAAGCAGAAATAGTGTTTTGTCTGTCAGCGAATGACAATTTTTATATCAACACTCACTTGAGGAGAAGACTTCGGGAGTAACACATTTACACTTGCACACGGGAAAAAGACATGAATTTATTGTAGGACGATTTCTTTTATAATAGCCTGTACCATCGGCAGAAGAGAAACGTCGACAACACTGGTCTCACGCAAAGTCATATTAAAACATGATCTCACGATAATAAAACCAAATAAAAAATTTTAACTGACTGTCCTATATGGAGGGCTAAAGAGATGTCACAGCAACATTCTTTGTATATTCCAACTGATGTAAGAAACTGTTGTTAGCGGAGAGCCGGCAATTGATTTGTAATTTGGTTGTATATTAGTACTGATTTGTACTGTTTGGTTACCGATCTGATGGTTTAATTAAGCCAGACATGTATGAAATGTGCGAGGTCTGCTGTGTGTGTTGGGTCATGTTGTGTGCGCTCTTTGTTTGGAGGCCAAGACAAATTTCCCCTTGGGGACAGTAAGGTATACCTTACATTACCTTATCACTCCATCAATATTTAACAGGATGTTGCATCATTTATATGTACATCGTGAGGAACTGGCAGGAACCAGAGTTTCATGTCCAGGGGAGTGCTGTGCTGATCGTGTGGTCCGCAATCTCGGTTGCGAATGACCCAGTCTGATTCATTTCCTACTGACAGCAACTGCATGTGGATAAATCAGCGGGACTCAGCCTCACTCAGGTAGCCGATATAGGCCGTGTGTGGGCTACATATTTACTCCCGAAGCATCACAGCGTTCGTGTTTCACGATCCCTTTAACATCACCCACACACCCAGTATTTACTGCATTCATGAAATGCATCTACTGAATAATAATGTCCTTAGTGTTGAGGGCTGGGATTTTTTACGGCCTGAGGTCGTTTTAAATATTACTTTTGTATTTTATTGTATGCTAATGTAAGTGATTCAGAGCCTCATGTACAATCTGTGGACAATCTCTGGACGTGGCAACCAAAATCTGGTTTTCATGTTACATACATTGCAAAAAAACTTCTTAATTGTAAATAAAAGACTCTCATGGAAGAACATATTGTGATTGATGTTTTCTTCACATTTTGGGAGCAGTTGGGCTCAGACAATAAGTCAGCAGGAAAATGAGAATGACATCTGTTTGATTACGGTTGCATTGTGGGTTATATCTGAGGAAAAAAAATGTGCAATGCTGTTTAAAGACAATCTGTGCACGTTTTAATGAAAATGTTCTTTAAACAGCCATGCAGTCTGTTTTTTTTTTTTTGGTGGTGGTGGTGGGGGGGCTTCCTGCTAAACCATCCGTCCCTCAACACCTCAAACAACAAAACATCACAAGGCAGGGCCCGTGCAAGCCATCTGTGGCAGCAGGCGGGGCATGAGTGGACCTGCCCAGCCAAGGCTTCTGAAACAGGAGTGCACAGGCCGACGTCCAAGTGGGAATTAAATCATCAGGGACCGACAGCGAGTCAGATGGCAGCTTGGTGCCTCACTAAATACTTATTTTAGCGCATATGGGGACCCATAGTAGCTCTGGAAAATGTCTATAATTACTTGAATTTCACAAACTCCTCTGCTGTGGATAACCTTTCGTCCTGTTCTGAGTTTTGAACCCTTCCTAAATTTAAAGTGCTATTATTCACTCTCACTCAATATCTGAAACCACCGAATATAAAACTGGGTCTAATAAATGGCAATAAATGTTTTTGATCATGTTGGGTACCAGTACCCCAGCAAGATAAACACTAGAAAACATGTTATTTGAGGGTGTAAAGAATGGTCAAAGCCTGTCCAGGCGCACATGATAACAGACTATCCATGTCTACAATCCACATTCAGCCATTTAGTTCAGAAAAATTCATTGCAACGGGCATGATGGGTACTGAAGACGTCAACAACCACATTAAGCCAGGCCAACTTGGGATCTTCCAAAGGAGAATGTTCCCTGTGGATAAAGTTTACACCTCATTCATAATGCTGCGCAAGGAGCTTATTAAGGTTTTTTTTTTTTTTACGTCAAATGTCAAATATGGGGTGGGGACCAGTCAGATACTTGTTGGTATCTTTCAGCAGGTCTCTCATGGACAAACTAAAAGTTCAGGCGTTTTAACACACAAATTCTGCGTGCTGAAACATGCATTGTGAAAACACACGTCACCATTCATTTTTCTGCTCGCCCTCAATTATTTAAAACCTGCCGTTCACGGCACTGCATTCCGCATGACATTCTTTTCCCTGCTTGGCCATTTCCTTCCCAAAATTCTGCTGTTGGCATTTATTAAACATGAACTAGCATTTAATCAGTCATGTTACACTTTATTCTGTACTTATGTACATCAATGCTTGTAATAAACATATGCTTATAGTAATTATATATTACTTATGATAATCATGCTGCAATCCGGCTATAATACAATTCGACAGACATTAATATATTAAAATTCAATTTAAAAGACCGGTCATAATAATATTTCAGTTCGCCTCAGTATTCCATGTGGCAATATAAACAGACAGTAAATCCTGAAAATAGTTTTTGCAAAGCCTGCAAAAATAAAGCAAAGAGTGCATATGATGGAAAAAAATATGGGGTTGAGAGAGGATGTCGCCTGCCACATAGATAAATGTGGATAATGCATTGTCTAAAGCTGTTAATTGCTTCACTCAACTATCTGTGCTTATGCAAATAGGCGCCGAGAGGATTTTGGCAAAGCCTCCAAAGCAGATGACCTTTGAGGCCTGTACGGCGCTTCTGAGTCTTGACCTTTGACTGCTAATTAAACAGATTCCAGGGTGAATGCTGCAGCCTCTGCATCCCTGAGATACTGAAAGCCATCCCCTCCTTGAGAGCTAAGTGGCTCTCTATAGGTTTGAGTCTATGGGGATTTCATGGGGTTTAACCAACCATTCAGAGAGCCTGACGAGAGCTGGGCAGCATGCCCTGAAAATAATCTAAGAAAAATATGCTGCAGCATTTTCTTTAATGAAATGTCATTATTTTATTATATTATATTAAATAATGGAATATTACGTACGCGTTAATTAAATTTACATTACATGTAATATTTCCTTATCTCTTCTGCAAATTCTCTCAGTGTATCTACATTTAGACATACAGTACATTTATACCCTTTGGCAGATGCTCTTATCCACTTAAATAAGTGATACTAGCAAGATTTTGAGTGATTGAACTAAATGAACCAACTCAACCACGTAAACTTACCATACTTTAACTAATCCGTCTATCCTTCACTTGTCATTTTTGTCCGTCCCTCTGTCTTTTCATTGACTTTCACTGACTTTTTTTGGCATACTGTTCACTTGAAAACAGAACATTTATTCAGAATTTCCCTGCCCAAGAAAATACTGTCAGCAAATTGATGCCATTGTCAATGCTTATGGCAATGCAATGCTTAAGTCTTTAACACAGAGCGGCTGAAAAGTGACTTGTACAGCAGTACGTGCATTTGCCCAGTAGCACGCTGTTGTATTTTGGCACGTTTTATCCATTTGTAACTGTGGTTAACACAGCCTGGTGCCGTTGCTACAGCTGATGGGAGCTCCAGGCACAGTTGGTCTCCCCTGTGCTGAACTGCCATAGCTGTAAATTTGCAAAAAGTGCGTTTATGTCTGGGGGGCATCTTTGCATGATGACCAGATGAGAAGTGTTTACAGTGCACTGTGCTCCTGGCCCTACTGGGATCTGGGGTTTCCTTCCTGCCATTCTTGAAATGGCTGAAAGGGGAAGCATCTTTGGAAGGCTTAAGTGAATATTTAGGTGAATGCATTGTATTTCGGTGACATGCTGACGTGCAAATTGTGTGCAATCAACATAAACGATGTAGTAAGAAGAAGGCGTGAGCAAAGTTGCATGCATTTGTCTGTGATGATGTTATTTCAAACTATGCTGAATTATTTTGCTTCAACAAAGTATTAGTTTGAGGGTATGCACACGCATGCAACCAACTTATTTTACATTTTCCCTAAACAGGTTATAGGTTACATTTTTTCTGTTATAGTCATTAAAAATGTGTTCATATTGGTTTAATGAATGGGTGTCTGTAATAACAGTTTCTGTGTTACACATAATGTGTCTCCTTTGCATTATAACTTATATTGTTATTCATTACAAACTCAAATTACATAATCTTCAGAAACTGTGGACAATATTATTATTATGGTATTTATTTCCTACATAAAATAACGTTTTCTGATTTTACAGCTAATTAAATTATTTTCTTCCTAATACAAAAGTATCCATGAAACACTTCCTCCGTGATTTATGCTACGATAATATATATTTTGTGTGCCTGACAAATGACAAAATAAAAAAAACTCTAAATAACTTGTTTATTGTTAAAACATCATGACTTCGTGCTGCCTGCCTGTGGTCCACATCTTTCACTAACTGAAATTAATTGTATACCACATTGTATACCACAAATTTTCTCACCCCTGAACCCCAGACTGTAAAAAAAAAAAAAGGGAATCTAAATCGAGCTGAACAATATCAACATGGCCTCATTGATTTCTTACAGTAGTACATTGTCTCAATTTCACCACTTCATGTTGTCTATGATATTTTGTGATATTTTTTGGTTATATATGCAATAATTACCACAAACCAAGCCACCGGGGACAGGTGTATTTCTTGGTGCGGGTCCCAAGCCAAGATAGCCCCAAATAACAAAATCTGACCATGTCAGTAGTGGGTGTTTCCACCATTTGTTGCAATGACAGCTTGACAGTGACATCTCATGCTCCTCACCAGCCTCATGATGATATTCTGAGGCAATGAGTTCAACTCTTCCACAAGTGCTACACGCAGCTCTGCCAGGTCACGTGGGGGTGGGGTACGATCATTCAGTCTCTGCGTCAACTGGTCCCAGACGTGCTCTATGGGGTTCAGGTCAGGGGACACTGATGGCCTCATGATCCATGAACAGAAAGTTGGGGGTGTGCTGGAGGAATTGGGGGTTCTATGATGTCTCTGAGGTAAGTACGTGCAGTGACTGAGCTGTGTACAATAACCAAATGGCGACTGGCGATGTCTGCCCAGGCTGTTGCAGTGTGTGAGGTGCTTTGTTCAGTGGCACCTTGGCGGATCAAAAGTCGAACAACCTTCTGATTACGCTTCCTTAACCGCTAGGCCACCACTGCCGCAGTAAAGGCACGTGACACGACTGCATCTAAAACAAACTGATATCTCCACCTGGTCATGCTGATGAAATAACTTGAAGGGGTAAAATGATCGTACATTAAGGGGTTTTTGGAATTACTAGTTGTACAGTGAGTAAAGTTTTGGTAGAAATGCGATAATTATCGTACGTCTGCCAACACTGCTACGCAGAGATTTGACCATCAAATCACATCACAAAATGACCCTCGGAAAATATAACCAATATAACCCCCACCAATATAAATCATATCATTCCGATGAATAAATATATGAATTGTATATTTATAATTAAGTGGTGGCCTAGCGGTTAAGGAAGTGGCCCTGTAATCAGAAGGCTGCCGGTCCGAATCCCGATCCGCCAAGGTACCACTGAGGTGCCACTGAGTAAAGCACCGTCCCCACACGCTGCTCCCCGGGCGCCTGTCATGGCTGCCCACTGCTCACCAAGGGTGATGGTTAAATACAAGGGACACATTTCGTTGTATCACTGTGTGCTGTGCTGCAGTGTATCACAATGACAATCACTTTCACTTGTATTAATAACTTCATGATTTTCCTTATTCATTTGACAACAAAACAATATCATATGTAATCATCTGGTAATAGAACTGCTTAAGCACTGCGATCGACGTCTTTATTCAGGAAGATCTACAGACCTTCAGTTACTTGTAGAGAAAGCGAATGAGGTTGAGGTATACATGTATGCATAGGAGGGAAGGCGGCGGCTCTTTGCTGGGGACGACGGTGAAGGGGGCGGAGCCTGCCTTAAACCTGATTGGTTAAACAAGGTGAGGCAAGTATTTAAGCAGATTCGCTTCAAAACAAACTATATATTGGATAGTAATTTCTGAAAATGTTAGAGAATTTAGGTGAAAAATAACCCGACTCTAAAGAAATGTTGAATGTGACGGACCCTTTCAAAGAGTCTTTAGGAGTTCTAAAGAAACAACTGAAGAATTCAGATATGTTTGGTATTAATTTGATGTGCGAATTGGCAAAAGTCAAAGAAAAAGTCAAACATCTGGAAAAACATTCTCTGCGAGTTTTAGAAGCGAATAGCCATGAAATTGCATCTAAAGAAGAAGCCATGAACCAGTTGACCCAACAGAATCAGCATCTTGAAGAAGACCTGAAGAAAGCTCATCGTTACCTTGAAGGGATACATAATGAGTTGTGGACGACACTGGAAAAACTCAGCGCTCTTGAGGAAAGCGGTGAAGACGGCATAAAGGAAAAGAAACAAACAGACTCTGTTCCCGCACAAATTGACAAAGAGTTAAAGCAGCAACCTGCGAATGGAAAACAATTTGGCTTTGACAAAAAAAGGTTTTTGCCAACTGGTCTACTATTGCCTACTGGTCTAATTTTCCTGGGTTTTGCAGTCTACGTCCTTATTACAGGGTCGCAATATTGACGATGTATCCAATTTAAATTAACCCTTAATGCATTTATGAAGTTACTCCCCTAAAAAAGCGAAACGTCTCTATCTAAATTTCATTCTATCTTTGCTTGGCACCACACATTCCTAAAAAAGAAGGAATACTAATTTTGGGCACTAGATGACAGACCGCTGAACGAGATTTATTAACAAGCCAAACAAAAATGCATGCGTCTAAAAAAATGTTTGTGAACCCCAACATGATATATGTATATTGTTGATGTTGACTGAAATATTACCTCTTATTTTTTGTGCAATATAATCATCATTATAGTAAATAATTGGGACTGGGACAAAATTACAATTACAGACACATGTATTTATTACATTTTTAACATGCTTTCTGTGCAGAAAGTAATTCTGATGACTTAACAACAAAATAAATCAATAATGATGAACATTGGACAACAGTAGCACCTCCTTCTCTTTTCACCTCTTGCCTGGGCTGCTGAGGAACGACCTCTGTTGCAACCTCACTCTCATCAAAGGTGTGACCAAAGCTTTGCCTAATTGCTCAAAGAAGCCACTTGTCTAGTTCAAATTTCAAATTCAAATTTTATTTGTCACGTACACAGTCATACACGGTTGATATGCAGTGAAATGCTTTTGTGGCTGCTATAGACCTCACTATTGCAAATATTGGAAGTATTCAATTGGAACCATTATGCAAACATAACCAAATATTTCAATTGTATGTTTTTAAACATAAAATATGTGCAACAGAAAGGGTGAAGGTGTGCAAATGTATAAAGTAAAGTGAAAATTTGTGCAAAATTCTGGGGGGATTGAGTCCAGAAGTGAATGAAAGTGCTGGAGTGTATTAGAGTTCTGTCCTATGAAGTGATGTGGTTGTTGAGAGGTCGTATAGCTTGCGGAAAGAAGCTCCTCCTCATCCTCTCTGTGTTGGACTTCCATGATCGCAGCAGAGAGAACAGTCCATTGTTGGGGTGGCTGAGGTCCTTCACAATCTTCCTGGCCCTTGTCTAGCACCGCTTGCTGTAGGTTGGTTGAAGGTCAGGGAGCTTGGTACAGATGATGCGGTCAGCACCATAATTGAGATATCTTAAAGTAGCTTTTCCATTCAAGTCAAATGGACATTCCGACTAGTCTAAATGTAGTTGTAGATATCTTTAAATTGACTTTTGACTAGCCGGAAGTACATTGCCGATATCTTAAATGTTAAATCCGCTTGCCATAAATGTTAGTCTGCTGGTGCACTCTGGACAATCCCGAGCAAATTGCCGGTAAATACTTCTGTTAATTTTATGTCTTGTAAATGTTTGGCATGTCTGAACTTAAAAGTTAATATTAAAATCTCCAGAGCTGACTCACATTAACAAGCTAGGTGTGATCAAAGGGTTCATTAAATATGTTACAGGATGTTAAGCTTTTTTCTGGGTGTGCGATTTAAAAGAGATCACAGACTTTAACGTGGCTAGCTAGTGTAAGATGGGACGTAACGGAGCCATGACATTTCTGTGCCTTTGTTGTGCATGGAGATTTTTTGCATGCCCTTTGTCGAACGGCATTGCAACAGTTGCCGGTCCTCCCCCGAGCCAAACGTGTGAGGTGTCGGCTGTCGGGACCGCCTACTCTCTTTGTCTTCCCCAGACGGGAGGCTCCGGGGGCGTGACGTCAGAAACAACAGGTTCTGATTGGTCTGTGACAGCTTCCTGTAGGCCAGGTGTATAAAGATCTGTTCACATGTGGGGAAGGAACTTTATCTTTCTTTCCCAGCTGCCTTTCCATCAAAACCGGATTTTCCCGCTTTCGAGTCTACTCTCTTCTCTCATTTTTCTCCTGGCTTTTCTCTCTCTCTCTTTTTCTTTCTTTTCATTTTTGTTTTCTCTGTAACATTGGTACCTTTTTACATACAATATTCACATGTAACTGCAATAATAATTTACTGGTGTTAATAAATTAGAAACTGTTCATCCTCTTAACCTCTATTGTGCCATGCCTCTTTCTGCCAGGAAACATCAAGTTGGAGTGGTTTGAATACAGTGCTTTTGTGTGTAGAGACAGGGAAGTGTTTACTCTGTTCTCCTCAATTTGACACTAGTTAGTTAGCGTTAAGTGTTTTTTTTTTTTTTTTTTTGCAAACTGCTGTTGTAGTTATGTGGCCCAACTGAGCTCATCTATTTAAAAAAACAGCGTCGGCCATTGCAATTTTGTGTGTATTTCACTGAACTTGTGTGTATTTCACTGAACGTCATTTATCATCTTGAGCTACATACTTCAGCCGACATTTTCTAATAAATAAATCATTAGTGGTACGGTTTAGGGGTGCGTTATGTCAAGGAAACGGCAATTACAGCACTGTGAGCAGTGTTGCCAGATCTTAAATGTTGAAGTTTCATACCACTTCTTAAAATTATCGTTTTTTGAGAAACATTATCGTACCCACGCAATTTCAATTCTGACGTTGTTCAGCAAATCTGCTTCAATACCACATATCAACATATATTGTGCATATTACAGTGTTTAATGCAACTTTTACATACAGAACGGTTGTAATAGCCACCTCTACCTGAAAACTGGGCTCTTTCTCCCAGTCATTTCTTTAAATTTGATGCCGAAGTTGCGTCTTCCGTAACTGCAAGTCCGCCACGCAAATCTCGTGATTGGCTGTAAAGGCACGTGACACGACTTCGCCCAAATCAAGCCAAGTATGTCCGCGCAGCCGGACGAAAACATAAGTGATTTAAATGAAGAGGTAAAATGATCTTACTGACACTGTTCGTGTCTGTTCGCGGCCGGGTCGTTGTACTCCTTGTTGTAGGCTGCTGACGCCCAGCTGATGGGAGGGGCGAAGCCTGCCTGAAACCTGATTGGTTGAAAAAAGGTGACGAAAACTATTTCAGCAGGTTCGCTTGAAAACGGACTACGTATCGCATAGTCACGTCTGAAGATGAAAGCGAATTTAGAAGAAAGAAGAAACGGCTCTAAAGAAATGTTTAATGCGCCGGACCCTTTCAAAGACTCTTTAGGAGTTCTAAAGAAACAACTGAAGAATTCAGATGTTTTTGGTCTTAATTTGATTAGCGAATTGACAATAGTAAAAGAAACCGTCAATAATTTGGAAAAACAATTTCAAGATTCTCTGCGAGTTTTAGAAGCGAATAGCCATGAGATTGCATCTAAAAGAGAAGCCGTGATCCAGTTGACCAGACAAAATCAGCATCTTGAAGAAGACCTGAAGAAAGCTCGTTGTTACATTGAAGGGCTACATAATGAGTTGTGGACGACACGAGAAAAAATCAGAGCTCTTGAGGAAAGCGGTGAACACGGCAGAAAGGAAAAGAAACAAACAGACTCTGTTCCTGCACAAATTGACAAAGAGTTAAAGCAGCAACCTGCGAATGGAAAACGATTTGGCTTTGACACGTTCAAAAAGTTTTTGCCAACTGATCTACTATTGCCTACTGGTCTAATTTTCCTGGGTTTTGCAATCTACGGCATTACTAAATTACAGCGTCGCAATATTGACGATGTATCCATTTTATATGAACCCTTAATGCCTATATGAAGTTACTCCCCTAAAAAAGCGAAACTTCTATTACGAAAAAGATATCAATTTCATTCTATCTTTGCTTGGCACCACACATTCCCAAAAAAGAAGGAATACTAATTTTGGGCACTAGATGACAGACCGCTGAACGAGATTTATTAACAAGCCAGCCAAAAATGCATACAACTAAATAAATGTTTGTGAACCCCAACATGATATATGTATATTGTTGATGTTGACTGAAATATTACCTCTTGTTTTTTTGTGCTCATATAATCATCATTATAGTAAATAATTGGGACTGGGACAAAATTACAATTACAGACACATGTATTTATTACATTTTTAACATGCTTTCTGTGCAGAAAGTAATTCTGATGACTTAACAACAAAATAAATCAATAATGATGAACATTGGACAACAGTAGCACCTCCTTCTCTTTTCACCTCTTGCCTGGGCTGCTGAGGAACGACCTCTGTTGCAACCTCACTCTCATCAAAGGTGTGACCAAAGCTTTGCCTAATTGCTCAAAGAAGCCACTTGTCTAGTTCAAATTTCAAATTCAAATTTTATTTGTCACGTACACAGTCATACATGGTTGATATGCAGTGAAATGCTTTTGTGGCTGCTATAGACCTCACTATTGCAAATATTGGAAGTATTCAATTGGAACCATTATGCAAACATAACCAAATATTTCAATTGTATGTTTTTAAACATAAAATATGTGCAACAGAAAGGGTGAAGGTGTGCAAATGTATAAAGTAAAGTGAAAATTTGTGCAAAATTCTGGGGGGATTGAGTCCAGAAGTGAATGAAAGTGCTGGAGTGTATTAGAGTTCTGTCCTATGAAGTGATGTGGTTGTTGAGAGGTCGTATAGCTTGCGGAAAGAAGCTCCTCCTCATCCTCTCTGTGTTGGACTTCCATGATCGCAGCAGAGAGAACAGTCCATTGTTGGGGTGGCTGAGGTCCTTCACAATCTTCCTGGCCCTTGTCTAGCACCGCTTGCTGTAGGTTGGTTGAAGGTCAGGGAGCTTGGTACAGATGATGCGGTCAGCACCATAATTGAGATATCTTAAAGTAGCTTTTCCATTCAAGTCAAATGGACATTCCGACTAGTCTAAATGTAGTTGTAGATATCTTTAAATTGACTTTTGACTAGCCGGAAGTACATTGCCGATATCTTAAATGTTAAATCCGCTTGCCATAAATGTTAGTCTGCTGGTGCACTCTGGACAATCCCGAGCAAATTGCCGGTAAATACTTCTGTTAATTTTATGTCTTGTAAATGTTTGGCATGTCTGAACTTAAAAGTTAATATTAAAATCTCCAGAGCTGACTCACATTAACAAGCTAGGTGTGATCAAAGGGTTCATTAAATATGTTACAGGATGTTAAGCTTTTTTCTGGGTGTGCGATTTAAAAGAGATCACAGACTTTAACGTGGCTAGCTAGTGTAAGATGGGACGTAACGGAGCCATGACATTTCTGTGCCTTTGTTGTGCATGGAGATTTTTTGCATGCCCTTTGTCGAACGGCATTGCAACAGTTGCCGGTCCTCCCCCGAGCCAAACGTGTGAGGTGTCGGCTGTCGGGACCGCCTACTCTCTTTGTCTTCCCCAGACGGGAGGCTCCGGGGGCGTGACGTCAGAAACAACAGGTTCTGATTGGTCTGTGACAGCTTCCTGTAGGCCAGGTGTATAAAGATCTGTTCACATGTGGGGAAGGAACTTTATCTTTCTTTCCCAGCTGCCTTTCCATCAAAACCGGATTTTCCCGCTTTCGAGTCTACTCTCTTCTCTCATTTTTCTCCTGGCTTTTCTCTCTCTCTCTTTTTCTTTCTTTTCATTTTTGTTTTCTCTGTAACATTGGTACCTTTTTACATACAATATTCACATGTAACTGCAATAATAATTTACTGGTGTTAATAAATTAGAAACTGTTCATCCTCTTAACCTCTATTGTGCCATGCCTCTTTCTGCCAGGAAACATCAAGTTGGAGTGGTTTGAATACAGTGCTTTTGTGTGTAGAGACAGGGAAGTGTTTACTCTGTTCTCCTCAATTTGACACTAGTTAGTTAGCGTTAAGTGTTTTTTTTTTTTTTTTTTTTGCAAACTGCTGTTGTAGTTATGTGGCCCAACTGAGCTCATCTATTTAAAAAAACAGCGTCGGCCATTGCAATTTTGTGTGTATTTCACTGAACTTGTGTGTATTTCACTGAACGTCATTTATCATCTTGAGCTACATACTTCAGCCGACATTTTCTAATAAATAAATCATTAGTGGTACGGTTTAGGGGTGCGTTATGTCAAGGAAACGGCAATTACAGCACTGTGAGCAGTGTTGCCAGATCTTAAATGTTGAAGTTTCATACCACTTCTTAAAATTATCGTTTTTTGAGAAACATTATCGTACCCACGCAATTTCAATTCTGACGTTGTTCAGCAAATCTGCTTCAATACCACATATCAACATATATTGTGCATATTACAGTGTTTAATGCAACTTTTACATACAGAACGGTTGTAATAGCCACCTCTACCTGAAAACTGGGCTCTTTCTCCCAGTCATTTCTTTAAATTTGATGCCGAAGTTGCGTCTTCCGTAACTGCAAGTCCGCCACGCAAATCTCGTGATTGGCTGTAAAGGCACGTGACACGACTTCGCCCAAATCAAGCCAAGTATGTCCGCGCAGCCGGACGAAAACATAAGTGATTTAAATGAAGAGGTAAAATGATCTTACTGACACTGTTCGTGTCTGTTCGCGGCCGGGTCGTTGTACTCCTTGTTGTAGGCTGCTGACGCCCAGCTGATGGGAGGGGCGAAGCCTGCCTGAAACCTGATTGGTTGAAAAAAGGTGACGAAAACTATTTCAGCAGGTTCGCTTGAAAACGGACTACGTATCGCATAGTCACGTCTGAAGATGAAAGCGAATTTAGAAGAAAGAAGAAACGGCTCTAAAGAAATGTTTAATGCGCCGGACCCTTTCAAAGACTCTTTAGGAGTTCTAAAGAAACAACTGAAGAATTCAGATGTTTTTGGTCTTAATTTGATTAGCGAATTGACAATAGTAAAAGAAACCGTCAATAATTTGGAAAAACAATTTCAAGATTCTCTGCGAGTTTTAGAAGCGAATAGCCATGAGATTGCATCTAAAAGAGAAGCCGTGATCCAGTTGACCAGACAAAATCAGCATCTTGAAGAAGACCTGAAGAAAGCTCGTTGTTACATTGAAGGGCTACATAATGAGTTGTGGACGACACGAGAAAAAATCAGAGCTCTTGAGGAAAGCGGTGAACACGGCAGAAAGGAAAAGAAACAAACAGACTCTGTTCCCGCACAAATTGACAAAGAGTTAAAGCAGCAACCTGCGAATGGAAAACGATTTGGCTTTGACACGTTCAAAAAGTTTTTTGCCAACTGATCTACTATTGCCTACTGGTCTAATTTTCCTGGGTTTTGCAATCTACGGCCTTACTAAATTACAGCGTCGCAATATTGACGATGTATCCATTTTATATGAACCCTTAATGCCTATATGAAGTTACTCCCCTAAAAAAGCGAAACTTCTATTACGAAAAAGATATCAATTTCATTCTATCTTTGCTTGGCACCACACATTCCCAAAAAAGAAGGAATACTAATTTTGGGCACTAGATGACAGACCGCTGAACGAGATTTATTAACAAGCCAGCCAAAAATGCATACAACTAAATAAATGTTTGTGAACCCCAACATGATATATGTATATTGTTGATGTTGACTGAAATATTACCTCTTGTTTTTTTGTGCTCATATAATCATCATTATAGTAAATAATTGGGACTGGGACATAATTACAACTAGAAGCCAAAATTCCAGGGGAAATTTTAATGGGTCTGTCCGGGCATTGGTCACAGCTGCGGGCATGGGATTTGTAAAATGGGGCTTCTTTACTGTGGTACTGCAGTATCACTTCAAAGAAGTTTTATTTTACAAATCCGTTGTTTCTTTACGTTTGACGGTCTTCGCGTGGCGGTCTTTAACGTTCTTTAATGTTCTTTTTTGCCATTCTCAGCACAATAATAAATGGTCTGTCTTCCTGACAGACCCAATTACAGACACATGTATTTCTTAAAATTTTAGCATGCTTTCTGCGCAGAAAGTAATTCAGATGACTTAACAACAAAATAAATCAGTAATGTGTCACGACTATGGACTTACGGGGGAAGGAAGCGCAGAGGTCTGACATGCTGGGAAGGGGATTTATTATAACAAACAATAAAGAAATACAAATAAACAATGGCGCGGTGGCCGAAAACAATTTAACTTAAATAAAGAACATAAACTAACCCGTAGGTGTGTGGCGATTGCCAGAACTCAAAAACATAAAGACATTCACTCACTGAAGTCAAGCTCATGTCTGAGTTCACGAAAATGCCGGAGACCCAGAAGGGGCGGAAACTTACGGCATTTATGGGGCGTCAGGATTGGAGTCAGGACACATATACCACGCACACACACACAGACAGAGACAGACAGAAGAGAGGGTCGTCTGGTTCCCTCTCTGAGCTCTCCGGGACCTCCTCAGGGGGCACAGTCAGGATCGCGGGAGGCGCGACCTTCTCGTCGCCCGCCAGTGCTTGGTCTTCTTGCCCCGGATCCTGACTGGTACTGGATGTGGTGGAGGGGCAGAGTTCGATCCCTGGCTCAGGCTCTGGCCGATCAAACTCCGCCCTCAGTCTCTGCTGGAAGTCCCGAAAACTCCTGTCGGTCTCTCCCTGCTGCCAGAGGGTGGTGCTCCAGCCCCATGCTGACCCAGTCAGACACGTGAGGATGGTAGTGATCTCATCCGTGTCTGCTGCCCCACTGAAGGGTCCTGGGACCATTGGGCTGTCCCACACGGGCTGGGCACATCGCTGGAGATGGTGGTGGGCGTGTGGCGTGGGGGGTGGTGGACGTCTTCTCCAGCATGCGGGGGCGCTGGTGATGCGCTGCCGTTCAGCTGGGGAACGTCCGAGCAGAGGGAAGGCGGGTTGGCGACTGGAGCTGGGAGGGCATCTTCCCTGCGAGGCAGTTCCGGCAGTGCAGTTGCTGGCCTCTTCCACCAGCTTACCCTCGCATCGCTGTCTTCCTCCTCGCTGTTGACGCACCTCTGGGACTGACGTGGGTCTCCACGGAGCTCGCAACGATCATGGACGGGCACGACGGGCGGAGCCATCCCGGCACCGACTGCCCAATCGGCGTCATCCTCGTCGTAGTCCGTGTCGACCTCGTACCCTCGGAAGTCACGTGGGTCTTCACGGATGTCGCGACAATCTCGGACGCGCGCGCTGGGTGGAGCCATCCCGGCCCCGACTGCCCAACGAAAATCCACGTCATTGTCGCTCTCATCATCCGTGTCGTCCCACCTGTGACTCCGAGGGTCGTCCACCCTGCGGACATCCTGGACCCAGGGTGCGATCAACTCCCAGGGACAGTACTCTGGCCATTCGGGCTGGAGCCTGCCCACCTCCTCGCTGGAGGGACGCCGCTGTTGTCGCTTCTCACCCCCCTGGAAGTGACGTGGGTCCCCACGGACCTTGCGACGATCATGGACGGGCGCGATGGGCGGAGCCCAACTCTCGTCTCCCGTGCTCTCGTCGCCGTCCGTGTCGTCCCAGTCCACAGGGAGCCTTGCCAGCAGAGCGCAGAGTTCTTGGCTCGACATGGCGAAGATCGTGGGGGTCGCATCTTCTGCGCTCGCTGCCCACGTCACTTCCTCGCTGCTGCCGACGCCAACGTCCTCGCTCCGCCCACTCACCCGCCGATGTTGCCGCTTCCGGGTTTCGCGGAGTTTCCCGGGGATGACGTCATCACGCGGCGCCGCGTACCACGGCTTCTCGGGGAGAAAACGCTCCACCAGAACGGGCGGCGCGTCTCTCCCCTGCCGTCCGCGTTCGCCGCGCCGGGCTGCGTCCTTCGCGGCGTTTCTTCTCCTCTGTTTTTTACCTCTGCGCTTTTGGGTGGGTCTCCGGCATTCTGTCACGACTACGGACTTACGGGGGAAGGACATGCTGGGACATGCTGGGAAGGGGATTTATTATAACAAACAATAAAGAAATACAAATAAACAATGGCGCGATGGCCGAAAACAATTTAAGTTAAATAAAGAACATAAACTAACCCGTAGGTGTGTGGCGATTGCCAGAACTCAAAAACATAAAGACATTCACTCACTGAAGTCAAGTTCATGTCTGAGTTCACGAAAATGCCGGAGACCCAGAAGGGGCGGAAACTTCCGGCATTTATGGGGCGTCAGGATTGGAGTCAGGTGTGGAGCCCAGCTGCAGGCAATCCTGACATAATGATTAACCATTGGACAATGTTCTTTTTTCAATGGTCTCTTTTCAACCTCTCTCTCATCAAAGGTGTTACCAAAATTTTGCCTAATTCCTCAAAGAAGCGCTTTTGCGGTGGCTATAGACCTCAATATTGCAAATATTTCAAGTATTCAAATGGAACCATTATGCAATTATTGCAAACATAACCAAATATTACAATTGTATGTTTTTAAACATAAAATATGTGTAACAGGTAGGGTGAAGGTGTGCAAATGTGTAAAGTAAAGTGAAAGTAAAGTGAAAATATGTGCAAAATTCTGGGGGGATTGAGTCCAGAAGTGAATTTTCTGTCCTATGTAGTGTTGTGGTTGTTGAGAGCTCATATAGCCTGCGGGAAGAAGCTCCTCCTCATTCTCTCTGTGTTGGACTTCCCTGATCGCAGCAGAGAGAACAGTCCATTGTTGGGGTGGCTGAGGTCCTTCACTATCTTCCTGGCCCTGGTCCAGCACCGTTTGTTGTAGATTAATTAAAGCTCTCAATGGTGCAGGAGTAGAAGTTCCTGAGCACCTTGGAGAGTAGTCTAAAGTCTCTCAGGCATCTGAGAGACGCTGCCGGGCCTTTTTCACCACAGTGTTGATGTGACAGGACCATGACAGGTCCTGCGTGATCGGAAGCTGTCCACTATCTCCACTGGGCTCCTGTTGATGACAGGGGTCTGGTAGTTCCTCTCCTGCTTGGTACTAAAGTCCAATATCAACTCCTTTGTCTTGCTGACGTTCAGGAGGAGATTGTTCTTCTGGCACCAATTCCGCCTCCAGGTAGGCTGTCTCAACAGTGTTGTCAGCAAACCTAATAGTTGCGCATGTGTGGCTCTAGGAAAGATTGATTTCCCGCCAGATACCACAGTGGCATCTCGGGTAAAGGCAAAACGTCTGTTTTTTTAAGGAGCTCAGCAACCTAGCATGAAATGTTTGACCAGAGCAAAAAAAGGAGAATGCACACTAGTGCCACACCTTTATACTTGTCTGTGTGAGCCAGCCCACTTTTTTGTTCGGCTTTGTTATGAAAACAATGTCTGAGTTTTTGTTTTGTTTTGTCTGGAGGAGCAGGTGTGACTGATTAGCATCATTAGCATGTTATTATGCTGAACCCAGATTATACTCAGACCTGACAGATTCCCAAGTATCCAATCAATGACATAAAAACTGACCTCACCTTCCCAAAGTGCAGAAGAGGTTTTTGAGTGGTTCGAAGGAGCAGGGGTGACTGTGATAAGAATGAACTATTCTATTATGCATGAACCATGTCACTTCTGAACCCAAGACCATCTGACTGAACCCAAACACAGCCCCCCGCCTCACAGTCAGGTTCTGTCAAATCACCATTAATTTCAATGGAAGAGTCATTCTGACCTCAATGGGGAAAACTGATAAAAAAGTTTTTTGAGCTTTGTCAAAAGATGATTTTTGGAAAGGTAATCATTATTTGTATCATATTTACAGGTTTTGGACTGGCGTGCACAATTTTTTCAGGAATACATGGCATTTAGAGTGTTTCATTGCCCGACTGGGCAAGGAGACACTATTAATTCATTGAAATCCCCATTCATTTCAATGGAGGGGTCATTCTGACCCCATGGGGAAAAAACGGATATATATATTTTTAGAGCTTTTCCCACAAAATTATACTTGATTGGGTCATCATGATTAGGTCAATGGGGCAAATAACATGTGAGCCAGTCACCAAAAAATGCATTTGACCCACAACTGAGGGCCATATCTTCAATTGTTTATAAAATGTAATTAACATTAACTTAATACCAACAGTTAATACATTTTGTCAAATTGTTTTTCTTATCTACAAAAAAGTATAAAAACCAAATATCTAACTATGAATTATTTTCAGATGATATTATGAAATAGAATTTATAATTTTGTCAGGATTGACTGCAGCTGGGCTCATCACCTGTGGCCAATTCTGACGACACTTAAAAGCCAGAGATTTCCGCCCCTTCGGAAGGGACGGCATTTTCGTGGACGTTAGTACACTGTTGTGTATTTTCAGTTCTGGCAATCGCCACATGCCTGCGGGCAAGTTTATGTTCTTTATAAGTTAAATTGTTTTTGGCCACCAAGCCGGGTTTATTTGTATTTATTGTTCATTTAGAAAATAAAAAACCCTTCCCAGCATGTCAGACCTCTGCACTTCCTTCCCCCGTAAGTCCGTAGTTGTGACAAATTTGAGCTTGGAATAAATGTCTAAATATAGTTACATTATGATTAGAGCATAATTCAATCATTATGACACTTGATAGGTCTACTTTGATTTTTGTGATTATCAAAACCATTCAATTTAAACTAGAGTTGGTCTACTTTTTGCTGTCTATATTGCAAATAATTAATCGATTTCTTTGGTCTATTTGGTTTTAAAAATTGCATTTCTAAAACATGAAATACTTTGGCTATTATTTATTTGCTTCATTCCAAGCTGAAAAACAATGATAATGAAAAGGTAGACATTTAGTAAAAATCACGTGCTATGAGAGACCAATCAAGAATGTGGCAGTGCATTGTGGGTCGGGTGGCCTTTATAGGAGCAGCACTGTACAAGTTTATAAGGCGTCACTGCAATGTCACTGGACTCCAGTTGCGCTTTGAAAGCTAACAGTAGACTGCTGGTACACTCTGGATAATCCCATGCGAGGTACCGTTAAGTGAAATACTTCTATTGGTTTCATGTCAGGATCAACTTTCTTGTAAAGGATTTGGATCTTAGTGTATCCAACCCCCCATTACCCAGAACCTTTCTGTAGCCATTTCAATGTGTTGGTCAGCTTGACATCCTGGAGTCCAACAACCATTCAGAGTGGATCAAGAAGTATCTCAGGTGTTATTGTTTGAGCCGATGGACTACCTGGGCCAAGCACCTCCTCCTTGCTGAACTCAGAACCAGCATGTGTCATCCGCCACAGGCCTCTCCCCCTTCGAGGCCTCCACCGGTCAAGCCCCCATGTGGTTCCCCATTCAGTCTGGAGAAGGCCCAGTCCCTGTCTTCAATCTACGTCTCTGCCAGCTTCATCACACCTGGTTCTTGGTCCACAGGGCCCTAAACCGCACGGCAGCATCCATGAAGAGACAGGTGACCGATGGCGCCAACCTACCCTTGTCTTTTATCCAGGTGACCACCCCATCTGGTTGACAGTGCTCTGACCTATACCGTAGGGTGGGAGTAACCTAATGGGTAACACACTTGCCAATGAACCAGAAGACCCAGGTTCAAATCTTGATTACTACCATTGTGTCACTGAGCAAGACACTTAACCTTAAGTTGCTCCAGGGGGGACTGTCCCTGTAACTACTGATTGTAAGTTGCTCTGGATAAGGGTGTCTGATAAATGCAGTAAATGTACAATTTGCCATCGGGGTCGGGGCTTTGAGTACATGGCTGACTGGGAGGGATTCTGCACCGAGGAGCACTCCTGAGTTCCCTGACGTGACATCCTGGACCCGGCTCTCCTCCAAGAGAGCCGAGTGCTCTGCCAATTAGGCAAAGCCCTGCTCACACGAGAGATCTGTGCCAAAATGCAACCGAATCCTTAGGTAACGTAAACATAATAGGAGGCAGTGAAATTAAAAGTCTTAGAATCACAAATGAAAAAGAGCAAGATGGAAGACGACCAGCGTTCCAAAACTCCAACCTCTTATTTTACATTTCAATGTCTTATTTTTGTTTGATGTCAGGACAGTTTTGTTTCAAATTGTGTTTGGCACAAATCTGATTCCATTGGCCAGAGGCACCAAAATATTGACCGTAATAAGCCTGTCACATTACATTGTCCAGCCAGTCACTGTGTTGTTATTGTATGCCATTTAAAAACCAATCCATGCACCAATATTAAGCCCACCCTCAATGCTTTATGACATAAACAAGTGCGCTTTGAATCAGAAAAAAAGGGAATCCTCAGATTAGAGATGGGTGAGCAAGGAGGATCATAACACATACTTTAGTCTGTCACAAGGGGCTATCTGTCTTCAAAATTGTTTATTATCTCCCGATATTGCCTGCTTAATTAAATGACCTTTTGTTAATCAGCGCCGCTTACAGGGGTTCAGCAATATTATTGCGATAATAACATCAGTGGCACAATTTCCATTTAATCAACACACTAATTTTGGCAGCATTGTCTGAAAGCACAAGGGCACCAGGCCTGATTACTGTAATAAATATGACATTCATGGATGTGTGCACCGTCGCTTCAGCCTGCACTGGGCCATGGGGGAATAGCACAGCAGCGCACAAAACATGCTGGGAAATATGCTGGTAGCTGACATTTGTCCCCAGAGAGACGCCTGCAGAATCACAGTGGGCAGTATTCACCGCTTTATGGCTGTTTGAAATGAAAACAGATTAACCAAGTTCATGAGACAACAGAAGCTAGTAACCCGTCTGCTTATTTCCCCGGTGACAAATAAGACTGGGCATTGCTTATTATTCTTAATGGTAAGGCTGTCCATGCTGATGCAGAATTAAAAATAAAAAAAGGAGCTTCCAGCTTGTCCTATGCAGGGTTCCCAGATTGAAAGAGGCACTCCTGCCAATTTTACTAAACATTTAAAAATAATAAAAGCCTGTTAAACTCTACCATGGCTCTACATCCTTCCATTCTGTCGAAATGAGCCCAGAATATTTACACCTTATTGTTAAATTGTGAAGTGTTTGGGTGTATCAAATCAGCAAAACTATTAGTAGGTGTTTAGAGATGCCACATCATCAGATATCGTCTAATTCACACCTTCCAAAGTCAAGTATCTTTCTAATCCCACCAAGGACAACGCCCTTCACTCATTGTATTTTGTCATGGACGCATGTGTGTATCTGCCTTTTATACACTTCCATACAACAGAGGCAAGTGCTCTATGTTGAACGGGATGCAACACCTCTACATAACACCAGCTACTGTTCGACAACCTGCAGCGCCAGTGGGACCTCCTTGTCATGCCCGTAATGTTATAAATGTTATTAGAATGGATGTAAGATTTTTCTTATGGTCACTGGGCTGGAGAACGCATCAGTGACTTCAGTAGGGACCTGTCTCTTTACGGACAGCTTGTCTACCACTTTTAAGAAATTTTAAATGACTGTCTTACTGCTTCCAATCACAGCTGAACAATCTTGCCAGAAAGATAAAGCCTTTTTGCCTTTGCCATCCGGAGGTCATGACAGTGTGAAAGGGAGAGAACCGGAGAACCCGGAGGACACCAACACAGGGACACAGAAGGTCTGATCGGGGATTCAATCTCACAATCTTGGAAGTGTTTACCTACACTGAATCTCTATTTAGAATCTGGCTACAATCGTCCAGTGCAAATGCAAATATACTTGGAATGCATTCGGGAACCGTTCCATTATAATTTGTCAATTTAATTTTTGGACCAACAGAAGTGTGATTTGGATGAAGAAGTTTTCCTAAACAGGGAAAATGTACTCAATATGACTATGATACACATTCACCAATCATGACCAATCATCTATGAGCCCTTTCCTCCTCATAATTAATGTCTAATTACCCCTTTTAATGTGTAAATCATAAGGAGTAAAATGTACCCATATTAGTTGGTCCGGAGAGAAAACCACTGCCTTTCATTTAGAATAAATATCCCAATTATAGGGGGAAAGAGAAGCTTTCTAGGCAGAATATATTCACACTATTACCTCTCAGCAGAATTTTACACAGTGTTCCACGCAACTGTCATTTAGCCTGCCAGTGCACAATGCACTCTTCATTAATAAAAAATAATAAATAAACATTTGCAATAAACAGAATAAAAAAAGCAAGACAAACTGGTAAATTTCTACCATTTATTACACATATTACATTCTTAAATAAAAATGCTCCACGGAACAGTCCTTGCATAGATATCTTACAATACCAATTAAAAAAAAGAATTATGAAACAGACCAGTAACAAAAATAAATTTTTCTTCTTCCTTAATAAAGAACATTACTGTACTAACATTATATTAATACAAATAATAATCATATTTTAAACACTTTGTACAGAAAAATGATAAAGAACTCAATACAAAAAAATCCCACGAGTTAGTGAATGTGAATATGAGACGGCGGCAAGTGGAGGGAAGAGAATGGGCATAGGATGGGCAGGTGGTGAAAATTCTCAAAATTGGCAAAGATTCTGATCCAATGGCACATCCTGTAGTGAGTGTTTTAATGTTTTCCATAGATCCTGCATTGCCATGTGGGTAGCTGTTTCCAAAAAAAAACAAAAACCCACACCACAACAGTGAGAAGCACAAATATAAGCGTTCATATAAGCATCATTTGGACATTATGTTGAGAAGCGGTGCACAGTTTTCACAAGATCTTTGAAAAGTGCAGCATAAAACCAAAATGAGAAGTTCTTTGAAGCTCTGGCGAGGAGTCGGCAATGGAACAAAATTCAGTGCATCCCTAACATAATGAGTTATGGACAAACACAGCAAATACAGACAAATTGCTCAATCAGACCCATTTAGTGTCAAATAAGCCAGCGTTTCTGCAAAAAAAACAAAAAACATTTGATTTCTGGGCAACATTTTCAGAACATTTTGGTTGCATCATGTCAGTTGACCCTTACAAGGTTACACAGTAAAGCATTAAGATTATGTCTGTCATTTTAAATAGTTTTAATTCCATTTGTAGTTTTGTTTGAACCAAAGCATTTTAAAAATATTTTTGTCCATAAGTGTGGGAGCCACCGAATTAAGCAGTAGTGGTTGCAATATTATAACACCATTTCGTATGACAAAAAATTGTCCTGTTCGTGATGCAAATCAGTGCTAGTATGCCTTTCAGCCAATCACAATGCGGAAGATAAGTGAAGTACTGTGGTATAAAATACATTCCTATGCACGACAAGCAATAACTACATGGATGTCATTGGTTGAAAGTGGTCGATGGTCATTGGGTCTTGCAACTACTGTATTTTTGCTGAAATTTGTTCAAAAGAACTACACTACAATTTATTATGGTTTGTAGGGTGCGAAAATAAATTTGAGTGAGTGGAGTCCTTGTGGACCTGTTGCATTTTGAGCAAATGTCGTTCAAAAAAAAAAAAAAAAGAACCCCCCCCTCTGTGTATTGTTTAACTTTATTCCCTCATCCATGGAAGTTGTGTTTGCTGTGTGATCTGTGCACAGAATTAAGTCAGAAAATCCAGCCCAGCCCAGTAAGATTTGGAGTTCTGAACTGACGACAACATCCTTTCAGAATGGACTTGTTCTACTGTGTTGCACTGTTACTATATGAGTTTACTACTGGTCCCTATGATGCCTGTAAGGCAGCTAAACTCTACTGTAGGACTGTGTAAGACAAACCATGTTTTTTTTTTTTTTTTTTTTTTTTTTACAAGTGTGAACCTCTGTGCTTGAAAACTCAACACGTTTCATGGCCAGGGTTTGGGACCATGAGTGGGGTGTGGTTGGGGAAAAGTGGGAATGTCAGTCAGATCCAGTGACTTTGCTCCTCACACCTTTAATCTAAATATAGTTGAGAATATTGACAACTGCAGTTGTTGAGTGAAAAAAGGGTGAGCAGGGTCGCAGCTCGGAATGCTGGGACTGATAGAATAATACTCTGGGCTCCTTTAGCCTAGATCCTGTTAATAGCTTGTTTTGAATGCAGCCATTTTCAGCTGTGGTGCTCTAGAAATGTTACGACCTTTCACCCCATTAGCCTTAAGAGGGTCAATATTTAGTTAATACTCTCAATGCGAGAGCTCAGTAGTGCCCAGTGGTCAGAGCCAGTCTGCCATCCCAGAATTTTATCTTTTCAGGAACGGTTCAGTGGTATTTTTGAAGACTGCCATTTCATATTTGATTTCATATTTGTGTTATGTTAGTATCCTATTTTTGGTCTTTTAAAGTCCTTCATAGACACCAATGGCTGCTGTACATAATGCACGTTACCAAATGTTTTTGGTCGGGTGTCTTCAGTCACAAAAGATGTTTTTTAAGGCATTTCATATGCTGGTAAAGAGTGCCCAGTAACAAAATGTTTCATATAAAGAGGAGCTGAATTATGTTGTAAATTGACCACCTTTAAATGATATAATGATATCAGATATAATCTCCTCTTATAATAAATCTGACATGTCAGTCATCTATCAGGATAATGCCCAAAGCGACGGTGTGTGATAGAATAGGCCACAGGGCTACAGGGAACTGTGGAAATGGTCCACCGGTTGGTTTCCATGACAACAGTGTTCAAGCATTGTGTGCAAAATGAAAGCTGAACCGAACCCTACGAACCACGAGAATTCTGAAGTGAATGTAGCAATTATTCCACCAAAAGTCAAAACCAATTAATTCTGATACCCCTGCAAAAGCAACATGATTGTTCATGATACAACTTTTGAGGATATTATGTCATAACTGATAAAGCCATTCAGAGTTTACAGAACTGTGTTGATGCTTATAACCACCATTATTCTTATGTATAAAAACAGAGCTATTAATGCTTGCGATTGATCTCAAAACCTTGATTATTATTATAAACAGACCAAAAAAATCCGGCAATACACTAACGTCATTACAGAGCCAACCGCCAAACCTCTGACCAGCTACAGCTGCCATTAAGCACATCAGGGGACATCACCTCAGTTAATTTTCGAAAAAGAGCAACTAAGGGTTGCATGCATTAAAAATAACATACAAATTAAAAATGTTGTCTTATTAGGCCCAACGATTGTACATTGGTGGGAGGATGGTAGTGGATCCCATTTTTTCAGACATTGGCATGGCTTTGCTCTCAGTTAATAAAATGAATGAAATTATCTTTTTTTTTTTTTGATGATGATGATGATATCACATGATCCTCTGCTGGGTGTAACGTTATCGTTTTAACCGCTTGTGGTGGTGACGTCCCCTATGCCGGACACAGAGGTATGTGAGCATGACACTGTCCTGCCTGAAGATCCGGAGCAGTTCAGTTTTTTTTTTTTTTTTTTTTGGTATCGATTATGTGTTCCCATGTTCCCCTGAGGGTCGCTTTGGGATTGTGTAGCAGAGTCCGGGCCAGCAAAATGCTTTTTTCTGCTGGTTGTTCAGCAGCATTCAGCCAGAGAGAGCCTAGTGTGTGTGTGTGTGTGTGTGTGTATGCGTGTTAAAATGAAATGATCTGGGTTTTGTTTCGTAGCGTAAAAAGAATGCAGGGAACTTTTTTACAGTGACTGCTATAGAGTGAATAGAGTTTGTTTTTTTAGCCGATTTGTCCGTGTGATTGTGTTTGACTTTTCAGATCTTGTTCATTAACTTGATAAAGTTGAAAAACAGGGAGATGATTATCACCAAAAGATGCTGCGGGCTAAAGAAACCATGGCTGTGTTTTGTCTGCATGTGCATGCATTTGAATGTGACAGACAAATCTTTTTTTCTATTGTTGTTCTTGTCATTTCTCATTCTTTTTTTCGTATGAAAGTAAATGAAACAAAAAAAGAACACTCAGTGCAGACCCGCGGACATTTAACAGGCAGGTCCATCCAGGCCCATTCTATCGTGTTTCGGATTGAGCAAAGATGTCTTCCTCTCCAGTCGGACCCCCAGCGCACAGATGGGGTCCATTTCCAGGTTTGCAAAACCCCCTGATTGTAGAGAAGAACCGCGGCGAACAGTGATGTGTTTCATTGTTCCTGTAACTGGTGTCAAGTGTGGTGCACATTCACGCTTGTGTCCAAAAAGCCAATATTTCAGTTTCTTTCTTTTTTTTTTTTAAGACATTGTAGATCAAAGAGGAAACAAAATAATTCTTTGTTAACACTTTCTTTAAAAAAAATAAAATAAATAAAAGTGTCGCTGCGCATTGTTCAGTCCGCCCGCGTCCTGCTAGGCGCCAGGCCTGAAACTAAAGGAGCATTTGAAGCCTGTACAAGCCGTCCCTGCAGTGTGTAGCAGACTCCTCTAAAAGGCGGAGCATCAAAGCTGTGTCTGTCTGTAGATCCCGCTGGTCTCTTCCGTGAGGGTCCGGATCGAGGTCTCTTCTGAGTGGAGCTTCAGCCGACATGACAGCCGTTTAAGGACGAGTGAAAGTAAAAAAAAAAAAAAAAAAACCCGACACACCAGAGGGACAGCAAACGTAAAATGTCTGTAGTGTTTGTACATGGACCAACACTTCATCCACGGAACGTCCTTAGTTGGCTCAAAAGTTCGGCAGTGTCTCGATTTCCAAGCCAAAGCTCGGTAAGGCATGACTTTGTCTGCTGAGAGCGTTTTATAGAATCAGGAAAACCCAGACAAGCTCCGCCCGTAATTGTCATTTGTTCTGGCCCCGCCCAGTCCCTGTCCCCCAGCCGAGCGCCGCCTCCACATCTCCGATCAGGCCTCCACAGGAGCCTCTTTATTTTCGCAGGCGTGGCTGTGTGCTCCTCACCCGCCGTCTCCCTCAGATGTGTCGCTTCATGTGTAGAGCTAAGTGGTCTGATCTGGAGAAGCATCTAGAAACAACAGAAGAAAACGAATCAGGACGACTGTGGGAGAGCATGAGAACTCTGCTTGTATAAAAGGTTTCACTCTGATTCACAGCTCTGAAAAAAATATGGGGATATTTTTGTGCTGCTATTAAAGGCGTAGGAATATAATATTTCATACAAAACTGCTTGTTAAATTGAGGAACACATACAAACTCACACACAGAACTAGCCAATAATTATATTAATTTATTGTGTCTTTTAGGGTTATAATTATTATATATTATTGGTGGATTTAAATATTTTTATCTGGTTGTGCCGAATTTCCATTCTATGTGAACCTGAACAAAGATGCGTCTAGACGCTGGTGCATTTCTGACTCACCATTGGTCAGATCCAAACAGGTAATCAAAGTAAAATAAAAGTGCATGTGCATTAACTGCATTAAGTATTTATACGATTATTGCAATTATTAATACATTAATTTTGACAGCCCTAGTGTTTTGCCACATTTTGTTGGGCAAATTTAGTCTAAAACAATGCAGAATCTGGAAACACAATTTGCGAATGAAGTAGGCTGTGTGAGAGTTGTCAGTGTCTACAAGCTCCTTCCTTTTTAAAGCGAAATGTATGAAAGTAACATTAAACTTTGATGACGAAAAGGGAGGGTAGCTAGTTCCTAGTAATCAGCCGTTTCTTATATCTTGTCTAGCACAACAAAAATTGTTGAGAGGCCCCAATGTCGTCCAGGTAATAATTATAGCAGAAGAAACACTTAATGAAATGATAAATAACATAGCACACATTCTTCTGTGAGTAATAATATCACGGTTTTAGTGCCTCGTAAAAGATATGTGTAAAGAACAGCAATTCCCAATAAATGTGTAAAATAAAGCTATTAAAATTTGATTGCTTCCCTCTCTGCTGCAGGAGCGGGAATACACGGGGATGTGCTAACTCAGTAGGAGCGGAATACTAATAATGGGCGCATTTTTCATGACGCAACGGCGAATCTGAGGCTGCCGTGAAACACAATTCGTCGTTAGCGCATTTTCCCTGCGAAGCCCGTGGCCATCGCCCCCATTTCTCTCCCTCTCTCTCTCGGTGGAAAATATATTTTTCAAAACCGCATCTGCAAACGTCAAGTGCGCTTTTACCTTAATGCACCTCCCGAAAAACGTTGTTTTTATTCTGAAAACGGTTTCCGTTATTGCCCATAAAAGGCCCTTCATTTTACGTCATGTTCTGATCCGGAAAAAAAAAACTGACCAATGACATTTAAGCTATGGTTGGATTTGTGACGTAAGGCTTCATCTGCTTATTAAGCCTATCACATGGTACCTGTGCCAGATGTGAGGAACCTGATGGGAGGTGACCTGTGGACGAGACGAACCATGGCTTTTGGCCCAAAGACAGATGGCTTCCTCGGCCCCACTGAGGGAGTGGGGCACCAGCTGGCACTCCCTGTCCCTTTCATGTCCACCCCAGGCCAGCCTCACCTCATGTCCCACTGGACATCAAGACTCAACTTTGTGTCATTATTATTCTGCACACAAATTCTGTTCCCTTGACCAGATACCTCATGAAGGCACCTAATGGACTTTCTTGTCGCTCTACAGATTCCAGTAGATTAAGGAAAGGCTGTTCTATTTTTTTCGGCATTAGGTCCTGCCAGACAGGGTAGCCTGTCCCTGCCAAGTTCTGCTTATTTATATATATTATAATATTTTTTTTGGAATTATAAATGTTGTGCTCAACGAGCTTGATGCATTTTCACCTCATGAAAAGGGGCTCGAGGTGGAAGCTGTTGTGACTGATGGAGCACCTTTTACTCAGCACGCTGCGTGTCAGCTTCCTGCTGTTGTCACCTGGTGGCGTGTGACATCATCAAATTAGCTGAATTTAATAAGCTCCAGTGAGCCTGTCTGCAAGCGATGCAGCAGAATTTTGGCTTCTGAGTGTGTGTGTGTGTGTGTTCTTTGTGCCTGTATGGATCTTCTCCAGATTGTATACATAATTTAACATTAATTGTACCAACTTGCTATCCCATCCCATGATCCAAATGCATCATCTCTGTTCATATCCCCGGACTGCATCGGCACCACACTGCTGCGGAAAAAAACCCCCTCAACATCCCAGAATGAGATGCTTGTAGCAATCTGGTAACCGGGCATCACAGAGCCAGGCCGAGAATGAACCATCCAGCTCAGACTGCTCAGCTCAGACGGTGAGAAATGAAGATCTGCCGCGTTCTTGCCATTTCAGGGAATTACTGAGCGAGAGGGTGGGGGCCAGACTTTTTGCCGCTGCGGGAACAGTAAGCCGAGCTGATTAATTTGCGTCCTACGCAGAAAAAGAAATGCTCGGAAAACCGGAATATAGAGCGAGGAGGAAGCAGTGGGATGAATGTTGGGTGATCCCACCTGTCGCAGTGGTTACACTTGAAGGGCTTGGCGCCGGTGTGTTTGCGGTAATGCCTCGTCAGTTCGTCACTCCGGGCAAAGCGCCACTCGCAGCCTTCCCAGGAGCACTTGTAAGGTTTCTCACCTAAAGAGAGAATTAAACCAGAGTAATATCATCATGTGAAATATCAATGTTAAAAAAAAACAGCAATCCCGGTGTCTCAAGGTGGAATCATTTTGGAGGAGGGAGATGCCATTTCCGGTTGAGATCTGGAGGAGTTTGACATAACTGAGTCTTTAACGAGGTTTAATGGGGAGTAATGCTTAGAGTCAGCCAGCTGCCACCGGCAACGCTGATCGGCCTTTCCACAAATTCCCATAACCAGGCGTGGGCACCGTTAATGTCGAGCTGAGGTTTGCTCAACTGGAAACCTATTTGCAGCTTCTGAATTAGACATACTAATCAGGATCGGCTAATTGTCCCACTTCGTTCCAGCGTTCTCATTCATCTTCCCACTATCTCTCATTCATTCAACATGCAACTGTTTCTTCAACCCCCACTGAAGTTGGGTTTTGTCATGGACTACTTCATCACTCCTGTTACAATGCTGCCTTGTAATAAAGAGATCTTGGTTTGGCACTGGTGCTCCACACTTGCACTTTTTTCTGGGTTTTCCAGGCACTCCGCATTCCGAAGTGAACTGGAACTTGCTAATCTGTCTGGGAGTGTTTCGCACCTGATCTAGATAGGCAGGTTTGGAAAATGAAGAAAATAGAAACTTTTTCACTGATTATGATGCAACAAACAAGATAAAATGACAGTTTCTGGTAGCCATGTCCCGAATGCCGGGCTACACATGAGGCTAGTCATCTAAGGCAAGCCTACAATGATGCAACTCAAAGCAAAAGATGATGTGGTATTGTAGCCAAGGGAGAAAAATGTGATGTAATTCCCATCCTTTCCATCTTCCATCCCTATAAATTCCACTGTCTAGTGCAGACTGAGAAATAAACCTCAGTGGAAAACATGAGAAACATAACTTCTGTGTTTCTGTATTGCTTCGATTCTGTTATTTTTCCTCTCTCTCTCTCACACACACACACACACACACACACACATATTTCATTCAGTTGTCCTTACATTAAAGCAGTAGAGAGTAACAGTTTTTTTTGGATCTGATTCTATTGATAAAATATATTATAAATAAAGATTAGACCAAGGGTTGTATATTCATTATTCGTGCCTGTTTATTATAGTTCATTCATTCTCATCTGGATATTTTGGGATAATCGTTGCATGAAGAAGACATCAATCCTATACCTAATATCAGACATTATATTTATATATAAAAAATAATTATGTAATGTAATGTAATGTTTAACGTAAAGAGAATAACAGAGGAAGAGCATCCTCTTGTGGTCTCTCTTTTTGTACCTAGAAGACCTCTTTCATGGGAGACAGAAAAAGGAATCAAATGCTTTTCACTTCACATTATTGGAAGTGGTTTTTGTAGGATGGGATGTCTTTAGTACTGACGTCCGGTAACTCCAGGCTTCACCTTTCATTAAGAAAGGTGCAAGAAAGGCGCGGAGATGGCATGGAGAGGTCAACGCCGGGCAGCAATGTTCTCTTTTTCAATATCCTCAGGATCAAGGCACACTCCCGAGGCCAGTTAAACTGGCGGGCAAACAGGAAAAGGGGAGAAAAATGCTCATAAAAAGGGACATTGCCACAAGGCTCCTTTTTATTAGCCTCTCCCCTGAGTTCCGCTGCTTTATGAGGCGGCAGACAGCGGTATTTCCGCTGGGGACAGCGGCCGCTACGCCGTCACCTGGAGACCATTTTGGGCCGCAGGTGTGAGACAGCAAAACGCCGCCTCGCACTTTACCTTGAGCGATTGTGACGCCCCCATCCCTATCAGTAAATTCACCAAATAAGACCTGCAGCCATGGTGACCAGACAATGCCAGAAGCAAGGATGTATATCTTAGCAACCGGGACAAGCCAGACCGGCAGTGGGCGAGAATAACCCGAGGGGGAAAAACTCTTCTATGGGCCAAGCGAATGCTGGCGGAGTGTTGCAGAAAAACCAGACGAACGATGGCCTGGGTTAGAGTGATCAGTCTTGGCCGCGAGGGGATGTATTGACTGGTTTCCTAGCAACAACTACCCCCTCCCAATTCCACCTCCAGATTCCAACCCCCACACCTCTCTCTCTTCCATTAGCATTACAGGTGCCGGTGGTGAAATTAATTCAAACACAGCACAAGGGGAATAAGATCGGAAATGTTCTGGTCACAGAGATGGTTCCAAACACAGCTTCATCCTCTTTGGAGTGTTTCCATTAACCTTCACATTGCAGAAACAGAACATTTGAAGAAAATGTTGAAATTGAGGGTCTCAACCCTGATTGGGGGTCTCTTGAATGGTACAAAACATACCATAAACGTAGGCACAAAAAAAAAGTACCATATCAAGACTCCCCATACAGGCTCTCTTAAACCCTGTACTAATCTTAATCTCACAGTGGGGATAATCTGTTGGAATAATGGTTAAATAGAGGATTAGGACCAATTAAACTGCTGAATTGGGCTGTGATGAACATAAGAGCAGAGTGAGGATCTTTACTTTTCATTTTGCACTGTCACTGACTACATTTCCTTTTTTGGGCAAGGATGGACAGCTCCACACCTGAACTAAAACTCACCTACAGCCGTGTTTATTTCAATGACGGCCTGTTTAGATTATGGCGACCGATAATTATGGAAAAACGTGTGTAACGGTGCACATGGCCTGACCTAATAATTACGTAGTATTACATGTTGTCCACAAGATGCAATAACTTTATGAACAATTTTTAGGAAATCTCAAAAGTTCTACTGATAAGTTACTTATCAAATAAAATTACAAATATATGCATTCTTTTCCACTTAAAACAGAAATTTGGCTAAATGCTTTTAACAGTATAGGACGTTTCCCATGAAAAAAACCCAGTAAAAGCCACATTGCTGGCAAGCAACAATTCTTGATTGCTGTCTGAGCTTTAGTAGCTCTTCTATTGGATCTGACCAATTGATCTGTGCCATTGGAGAGCCATCGAGCCATGGAAAGGGCTGTTTTGGTGCCAGAAGGCCTATTTTTTGTGACCTACTCAATAATCCACTGTAGTGATATGTATACGTTAATCCTGTGGATGTACAAAAGATCACTTTGAATCAAGCACTCGGTATAGCAGCCATGAGTGCAAATGTTGAGCTAGGGGGATAATAGCACAGCATGTAAAAAAAAATGGATGTGATATTTATTTCTGGAATCATCTTTTGCCTGCTAGTTCCTTCAAAGACATTTTATGTATTTTATTTAGCTCCTTCTTGACATAAAGTTTCCCCTGCTTCTGTCATTCTGTTCTATGGTTACTTAGGTTTTTAGGATGCTTGTCAGGTTCTATCATTGAGAGTCTGTTCAGCTTCACTTCACAGGCGGATGCCCTGGAATTCTCCTCTAGACTTCCCTGGTACAGGATTCATTGTCCCTTTAGTGATGTACAGTCATCTGGGGCCCGGAGCAGCCCCAAACCCAAACCCCATCACTATTTCAAAATGTGCTGACGACTGGATTGAGTCTTATGTTTAATGATGTTAAACAAGGTAGGTGTAGCATACTCGTGGAGTCAATATTGGGGGAAATTAATGCACGGTAATTACTGAATGCAAGTGCTGCTGGGTAGCTCTACGGCAAAGAGCTTTTCTTGTTCATGTGTCTTTGGGGGTGTTTTCTGCATTTTCTGCTGTTTAGCAGCGGGAGAGACTGCTTGCATCAGCACATACATACAGTCCCATATGTAACATGAATTGTGAAATGCACTCAGATTGTCCTTTCCGGGCCACTGTAGCTGCCTGGCGCTAATACTATCTATGAACATAGTATTTACATTCATGAATGCTACTGTGTCCACCCCAGTCTAACATTTTTATCCAGGAGAGTATTTCATTTATCTTTATATTCATTTCTCACATTCTTTTCGACTCTTTGTGCACTTGTATATGGTGAGATGACAATATACTTCATTTTTGACTTTAATTAAATAACATAGATCAAAGAATATTGATTTCAATTAGGCAAATAAAAAGAACCACTAAATGAAAAAAGTGCTTTTTCTAGCAATTACTCCGGGGCAGAGCTGGGACTGTCGCCGGTGAAAATCCACAAACTGTCAAGGTGCCACTGAGGTACCCTTGAGCAAGGTCCCACCCCCTTTACTTCAAACACTAGCAGTTGCCTTTAAACACCCAATATTTTGTGATTTTGTGCGATTTTTATTATTTTGGGCTGGTAGTGGTAAAATAAGATAAGATGACCTTATTACTAGTCCCACAAGTGGAAAATTTGTGGACAAGTGGACTTGGCGCCATCTACGGGTATTCCCTTTTTCTATCCAGATGCAATGTAAGACGATACTGCTTAAGAGTTCAGATTAAGCTGCTGTCTTAATCTAGAAATAGCCAAAGTCTTACCTGTGTGTGTCCTCTGGTGTGCTTTCAGGTGCGAGCTCTTGGTGTACACCTTCCTGCAGCCATTGAACTGACAACGGTGAATCCTCTTCTTGTTCTCAGGGATTTCTCCCCCGACCGCCGACCCCTCGCCTCCTTCGCGCTCCCCATCACTCAGCACCACCCTGCTGGGCGCCGAAAGCAACGTGTGTGCCGTCATCAGCTTGGCGGCTCCCAGTCCCACTTTCTTGGCCACCAGTTTGAGCGTGAGCGTGCTGTCCATCGTGCCGGCAAGAGTTTGTGTGTGCTTCACCAAGTGACGGCCCAACTCGGGCGAAGATGGCGGGGTGAGGGAGGTGACGGCACTCAACTGGGCAGCGTTCACGCCATCTGGGCCCTCTTTGCCGCCTGGACTTGTGGGTGTGGGTCTGCAGCCAGGGGGCATCTGCAGGTTGCCGGGAGGTGAAGTGGGCTGGTGGAGAAAACTGGGTAGCAGGGGGTCCATCAGCTCCTCGTCGCTATCGTCCTTCAGGAAGGCCGGAGTCAGCAGGCAGTCCAGCTCCTCGTCAAAGATCTCCGACAGCCGCTTGGGCTCAGTCTGCAGGTAGCGCTCTAGCTCAACACATGTCTGGAGACAAGAGAGAGAGGGAGAAGCTCAGTCAAATGGAGTCTCTTTAAAATAAGAATGAGTCTTCGCAGTAGAAGGGTTTACCATATGTTACTCTGCATACTGTTTATATACTGTAATCTGGGGCAGTTAAGGAAGCGGCCCCGTAATCAGAAGGTTGCCGGTTCGAATCCCGATCCGCCAAGGTGCCACTGAGCAAAGCACCGTCTCCACACACTGTTCCACGGGCGCCTGTCATGGCTGCCCACTGCTCACCAAGGGTGATGGTTAAATGCAGAGGACACATTTCGTTGTGTCACCGTGTGCTGTGCTGCAGTGTTTCACAATGACAACTCCTTAACTTTCATAAGAACTTTTTAGCTGTCTGAATAGTGTCTGGTTAAATGCGCCGTAAGGTTCATAGTATCCCTTTGGCGTCACAACATAAAATAGGGTAGAGTATGGTAATAAGCATTAAGTGTTTTTTATTACAGAAGGTAAATTGGTGTCTGCAGTATTTTGACATGCACCCTGTGAAAAAGAGCAAGGACGAATCAACGGTGAACATGGTGCAGGTAGTCGTAGCCTAGTGGTAATGAGCAAGTTTATTTTGTATTCATGAAAATGGGCAGTACAAATGTAACATAAAAAGATTTATTAAATAACATTGGTACAAAAAAACTCAACTACTTATTCGAAATATTCCAAATAATTTCAGATCTAATTGGATTCAACAATAAGAATGATCATAAGGAAAACATGAATGAGTACAGAATGTATATGAACAACAGTTATACAGCTTTACATTTTTCCCCCTAATTTTTGAAATGCATAAAAAAATTCTGCTAGATATATTGTTTACATAAAGGACATCAATAAATGCGCCGTTTCAGAAGAAAGTTTCGTCAGAGTGAGCGATCCCGTCAACTAAATAAATGACACTTTCTAATCAGCCGTTCCCATTAAAACGGCGGCAACAACTACACTTTTCATCTGTTGCAGCGGCCAGTTTGGATATTAGACGGGTCCATTTGGCTCATAACAGCGAGAGCAGTTTGGCAGGTGATGCACGCCACTCCCAGCTTTTTCTACACGTCAGCATTATAAGTCATGGCTTCCTTATTTCCAATTCAGAAACACAACTGACCAAAAAAAAAAAAAAAAAAAAAAACTCCTCTTGTTTTTTAGACGCTCGCTAATAAAATAAGCTGAGGCGTCTGCCGCCTGCCGATAAGCTCCTGCGAAGACCGGCCTTTCTCCTGCAGCAACGCATTTACATACCAACATAAATCAAAGGCCTTCCTTTGGGGGGTGGGAGGCACTCTCAAACAAAACTTCCACGATAACGATTGTTCGGAAAATGCAGCACATCACACGGAACAATAGCTTTTCCTGTAGAGGCACTTTTTATTACATGGCAATTTCTTTATGCCTCTGATATTGTACTCGTTATGCGACACTGGGCCGTATTGAGTTGTCGGTTCCGTTAAATGATCCTCGGTGGCTGGCTTTCATCTGCACGACCTGCGATGTAGTCCATGTTCCAATGGCCAGTGAATGAATAATATGCGTTTAATCACTGAAAGCTAAATTCATATTTAACGTGGGGCAGTGGTGGCCTAGCAGTAAGGAATATAGAATATGTCACATCAGTCTTGAAACCTTACATAGAAAATGTAGAAAATCCAGCGTAACAAACTGGTCTTGGCTCATGGGTGCATTCACGGCCATTTTGACAAGACAGCAGAAGGGGTCGACAAACTGGCTGCTGACAAACGTAATATTGGGACGCCGATATACGATATAAAAACCAGCAGGCGAGTCCGAGTTTCACTCTCACCCTGTTTCACTCACTTTCCATAACCACCGAAGCACTTCCTGGGATACTGGCTGCTGGTCGGGGACCTGCCCGGTGTTACGTCCCTGGACGTACGCTCCCATGTGTTCTGTGTTGCTGGCTGTGTTTTTGTGTCCTGTCTCTTTTAGGTTGACTTTGTGGGAGGAGTTTAATCCTACCAGCTCCACCTACCATCTGCCTATTGGTCACCTCCACCTATATAAAGAGACTTCGGATGGTCTTCTGGAGGTCCCCAGGGTCTGCTAGGCCCCGACTCTTTTGGGAGGTCCATTGGGGATCTCATTCGTGTGTGTTTTTGTTGCTTTGTGTGATAGACCCCTTTGTTGTTAGCCTGTATTAGCCTGTTAGCTTTATGTGCCCTTTTCGTTAACTTGTGTGCATGTTTGAGTTGTCCCTGCTGGACCGTCCCTTCCTTTAGGCTGTACTGATGTTAGCTGTCCTGAGTCTGCTGTTTTATCCTGTAAATAAAAGCACTGTTTGTATGCTTTGTTTGGTCATGTACGTAATGACGGACCCCCTCCTCTCCACACCCTTGTCACGTTTCATAGACCCCTAGACCTAGGAACGTGACACCGGGGCCACAGGCGTACCATTCACTCACACGCCCACAATTCGCCCGGTGTACAGACCCCTGGACGACAGGAGGAAACCGGCGCACCCCAACACGGGGAGGCTCTGCACACACAAGATCCCACAAGACCAGGCAACCATGCATCCCTGGCGAGTCGGGTTCTAGGTGTGTACGTTCAGACAGCACCACACCGTAGAAAGGTACAAGCGCACAGTTTAAACGATCGGCACGTTTCCGTGCACAATTTGTTGGAGCTACAGTTAAACCACGCTGTAGTAATTCCATTGGACTCCTGTTCTTGTCCCAGTATACATGCATGGGAGGGAAATTGATTTATTGGCAAACGTATATCCAGCTCCGCTACAATAGGTGCCGGTTTCAGCAAATTGGAATTGCCCTTTTTTCCACTCGACCTATTGCAGCGCAGACTAAAACAGGCCAACAATTTATCTAGTGCAGCGGCAAATTGGCACCACGCCGGGCATGTTACAACAGCCTTGACACAGCAGTGCCGTTCACATTCAGCGGAACCATCAAACCAAATCTGGCCACTCTTTTCAAATGCCAGCTAGGCATCCTCAGGATTTACATAAATAGATTATTTCTGTTACTAGATTATTACTATGCTACTTATTTTCATCCCATGCCGATAGCTTTTGATTGGTGCGCTTTTGGCCTTCATCGCAGGGCCCTTTTGAAGCTCTGACCCTTGACCTGCTTTTATATATTTATTAGTGTAAATCCTGAGGATGCCGTGCCATGTCACACAAGCAGAAATAAGAGGCGGTGTGGTAACCGTCCGAATGAATGAAAAGGTGTTGAAAACAGACGAGTCGGGTAAGCAGATTGCCGAAATGCCATGACTTCACAGGAAAGGGGGGGGAAACATCCCTTTTGATAGCTTTTCAAGGTCGGCATACCGCTATATTATGCCTCGTGCTGATCGCCTTAAAAGAAATGAACGCCTCCGACGCGCTGGAAGGCCTTCCATCCATCCATCTTTTTTCTTTTGCATAGAGGAGCGAGTCGTGCGCACGACATTGTCTGTTCACTGAGCGCCATCAATAATAAATGTGGCACCGCGGAGGGGGATTCGTGTGACAATGGAGAGATGAGGACGGGAATTGCAAACTGTTATTAGTGCATCCGGCGGGAGTCCAGCTCGAGACAAAGCGGAACATTTTGGGAATCCCGCTCCCCAAATTGGTCCCCCTCTCGTTTGAGCACGCCAGTTTGTTCTTGAAAAATTACTCTTTATTGAAACATGCATATTAAAACCTTAAAGTTATTTACCCTTATTATTATAATGTTCTTTTTTTTTTTTTATCCACCCCACTTATTTTCATCTCGTACAGATAGATTTTAATTAGAGCACTTTGGCTTGCATCGCGGGCCCTTTTGAAGCTCTGACTCTTCACGTAAAAACCAATCTCTTCCCTGCTCTCCCCTCTCCCCACACAGCATGTGTTGATGAGTAATTAGTCACTCAAACGACCCAGCAAAAGGAAGCTTTTTATTCAGCTAATTTGCTGATGGGGAGCCGGTGTGTGTGTGTGTGTGTCTGTGTGTGACGATGGCTGGAAGCGCTCGATTTAAGCGCAATGGGGATAAAAAAGCAAATGGAGGCGCCGCGTGTGGCACTCTTCCCATTCCACACATAATAAGCCGCCTTGCTTATTATGGAGCCGGCTCACAATGCAACATCGCGGTTCCGCTTGGCATGTACCATGCCGCAGTCTGAGACCGACTATGAGCCGCAGCAGCAAGAACAGAAGCAGGGATTTCTACCCATCCTCCTTCCAACCTTACAGACAGACACATCAACAGTCTATAATACAAAAGTTACACTTGCTGTAGGCTTGAATTTATAAAGGTACAATGTTTGATGCTGTCATATTTTCACATCTATTATTCATGATATTCTGTAACATTAATAATTATTGTTGTATTTTACTGTGAGAATTCAAAATGACATAAGCCAGTATCAACTGAGTCAAAAATCGGCCCCGCAAAACATTAGTGGCTGTGGTGACTAAAAGGCTGCGGGTTCGAATCCCGAGCCGTCAAGGTGCCACCGAGCAAGGCACCGTCCCCACACACTGCTCCCCGGGCGCCTGTCATGGCTGCCCGCTGCTCACCAAGGGTGATGGTTAAAAGCAGAGGACACATTTCACAGTGTGCACCGTGTGCTGTGCTGCGGCGTTTCGCAATGACAAAAATAATCACTTTCACTTTTTCACGTACAGACAGACACATAAGACGATATAGATAGATGGACTGATATATAGATAGATAGACCGATAGATAGATAGTTGATTCTGATTGGCATGTCTTGGATTTGAACACAGGACTACCCAAGGCCTAGACAAATCGAATCGGCAGTAAATCCTGTCTTTTCCTCTGACATTGAAAGCACCAGCACCACAACCGGCTAACGTCATAACCGAGACCGGCACAGACGTGATTACACTGATTAGCTCCACTGGGGAACCGGGCGTGTGGCCCACGTGCATTACAGCTCTCAGCTGCCGCCCTGCTGTTGGATTATGGGTAGGATACGCAGGGAGCGGTTGACATGGGCAACAGGATTAAGACTGCAGAGTCAACAATGGCAGCTGAACAAAAATATCCTCCCAAGCTGCGGCTCTTCGCTCAGCTGCTTACGGCCCTCCCAGAGTTCCCAGTTCTGATTATGGTGGTTCTTTCAGCAGAAATTGTTATAGGGCGTAAAACACAGTGTCTGATATTTACATATGATGTGTGTGTTCAACTAACTTTGACATTTTCTGTCAAAAGTAACGAGACAGACGATGGCAGACAGTGCGCCTTTGATCGTAAGTCATTACCCGCCTTTATTACATAAATTCAGGGACAAATCCGACGCCGGAGATATTGTCTGTGTGGTAAGTGCAGACTCAAGAGAGAGCCGGAGGTCTGAAGAGAGAGGCGCGTCGCTAGCGCCATGTCAGTGTCACCGGGTGACAAGTGCTCCGGAAAGCGGGGTTATACTTTTGTTGTGCCCGTCACCCCTCCTCCCTTGCACGGCAAAAAAAATAAAAAATTCAGAAGCCTTTCTGAATGAAATTTTAATGGACAATCTGTGCTGCCGAGGCACCAGTCAGACGCTCCCGCTGTGTAATTGGCCTCTGCTCTGCCCATCTCTGCACCTGTTTCTCACCCGCCGTGCCCCCCCCCCCCCCCCAAATCCCCCCTGCACCCACGATTAGAAGGTCCGCTCGACCAAAATCTCACCAAACTAGGAACCACGTCTCCATATTTAGTCTTTGTTTTATAATGTGACTCAGACTTCTTCTATATAATTCAAACCCGGGTGTTAATTAATCTTAACAAGCCAGATTAAAGAGCTTGTATTTCTTATTTTTATTGACATGACCATAATTAAATAGAATATTCATTATCTTCCATATTTACAATGCAAATACAGCCAAGGTGGATGTTTTTATAAGTTTAGACCATTAAATGTTGGGCCAGTTGTCGTTTTCAGCCAATAAAATTATTGTGCAGACCAGAATATCACAATACGTTTTTGGGAGAGAACACCATGAACCTGCAACCAGACATCAGATCGAGATTCAATTAAGTTCACTGCGGCTTTGGAATCTTCATCATGGACATTTCTATATTTGTAATAACCTACAGCTCAATAAACCATATATCTGCCCTGTGATTACAGTTGACTCACTGGATCCACTGTACGCTGAGCCACTTTGGGTAAAAGTGTCTGCTTAAACGTGAATGTAATTTGGGCCCACGTCCAACTGCCCAGCCCCATTCTTGTCCTTGACATCACCCTGTCATCGGTAATAAAATAAATGACCAGAACACCTACACACGAACGACACTGAAAACAGCTGTATGACAACAGCGACCTTTTAATTTTGGGCGGATAATTTAATCCAGTTTTCTTGGCCATGAGCCATCAGGGTGACATGAACGAGCCGGAAAATGGCACCGGTGACTCGTTTATCATGTTGGGTTGGCTCTAATCGGGAGGAGGTAAAAAAAACGGGACGGGTTATCTTCCTCTTTGCAAACTGGTCATACACAAGGCCCATAAAAATGCCAATTACGCTCAAAGGTTTCTACAGCACAACTTTAGCAATTTAAAGAGCTTTTGTGCTGCTCTGCACTTTTCTTTCTGATAAGACAAACAAGGAAAAATGTATTTGCAAGCATTTTATCACACACGATCCAAACATCTGGGGTCACTGAGAACATTAGCAACAAATATTGTTTCGTAAACTTATGCCGAGGTCAGCTAAATCATCAAAGCTCATAATTTTTCGACAAGTAACAGAGACATGGCCTGAAATCATACTTCCTTCGGTTGAAGGTGTAACGTCATTCCGACATGGAGAGCAACATAAAACAGTCAGTTTTATTTCTGCCGTATTGTAGATTAATGAAATGTTTGTTGATTTAAAAGTAGGGTTGCCATGATGAACTTTGCCATTTTGTGAACATATAATGATGAAACAAATAAAAGAAGGTAAACTAAATATTGGGGCCTAATCCATTGACTATTATAATGGATGAATCAAACCTAAAGAATGTGTATGGAATACATGTCCAAATAGCATTATCATAAAGCAGCATACTAAGTACAGTATTGAGGGATTACACAACTGTAATTTTGGTAAATAATTACCACCAGTTTCAATTCTGTAGTCATAAATATTAGCTTGAAATTAAAATGAAATAACATATACAGATCATATAGCCTGTGTCAAACCATCTGGGTGACACCAACAAAGTGAAAGTGAAGTGATTGTAATTGTGATACACTGCAGCACAGCACAAGGTGACACAACAAAATGTGTCCTCTGCTTTTAACCATCACCCTGAGTGAGCAGTGGGCAGCCAGGACAGGCGCCCGGGGAGCAGTGCGTGGGGACGATGCTTTGCTCAGTGCCACCTCAGTGGTACCTTGGTGGATCGGGATTCGAACCGGCAACCTTCTGATTACAGGGCCGCTTCCTTAACCGCTAGGCCACCACTGGCCAAAAAAGGTAGTTTCTTTCAAGATAGGGTGGTAGGGTGGTAGTAGCCTAGTGGGTAACACACTCGCCTATGAACCGGGAGACCCAGGTTCAAATCCCACTTACTACCATTGTGTCCCTGAGCAAGACACTTAACCCTAAGTTGCTCCAGGGGGGGACTGTCCCTGTAAATACTAAGTCGCTCTGGATAAGGGCGTCTGATAAATGCCATAAATGTAAATGTAAATGAAAGATACAGATCCGAGTCTTTTTTTTTCTTCAGGTTTGATCTATTTGTGTAAATCCTGAGAACACCTTTGATTTTCCAGGCACAAGCTTCACACTTAGTGCTGCGCTAAGCGCCACTTTGAAAATAGTGCCGAGCAAGTGCATGTCACTTTCCACGAGGAAATGCATTAGGAATGACTACGCTGCTTCTCCTCACGTTCAATATTCATCGCGCAGTACATGCATGTCCACATTTACTTTGTTAGCCTTCTGGGTAATGGCACTGAGCATTAAGTCCATTTCTTTGTAATTGAACTTGGGGTTCCTTATGCCATCCCCCAATGATCTGTCGGCCTCAAACGTCTTTATCTCTCAGTTACACTGACACAACACAAGCAGCTCTTCCTGTTCTTCTCTGGGTTTCGGTGGCTGCATGCAGGTCAGCTCCAGTGGGAGCCGGGAGGAAACAGAAGGATAGACTCTCAGTGTAAGATATGAAAAACAGGCCTTAGCCGTTCTTCCTGTGCTCTGTAGGGGAACCTTCTAAGTGCTTGAGTGCCAGTATCACACATCTTCCTCTTCATCCGCCTGGAATTCCCATCAGACCGTGCTTTTAGATGCATGCCATTTAAAGTATGCCACTAAAGCAACAAAGCAAAGCTTCTGCACATCTGGCTATAATTCTCAGCTGATCTTTATAAGCAGTATAAACTGATTCATTATAGAATTCCAAAGATTCACCAAAAGAATAATGGTTATTTATGGAAGAAAATACATTTCCGCCCCACAGGGTATATAATCTCCGTGTACACAGTGTACATTTCCTGCCTCTAGGCGAGGGAATGTCAGATAAGGCTTGACTTTGCTTGACAGAATTCCTCCATAAGGAACACCCTGCAGTGTCACCAATATGGATTTACCCTCGGCTCAAATCATTGTAATATAAACACCTCGAACGCTTGTTTTAATATAGCATATTTTCTCTCATTTGAGCATACTTGAAAGTGATTGTGTCATTGTGAAACACTGCAGCACAGCACACGGTGACACAACGAAATGTGTCCTCTGGTTTTAACCAGGCCGCCACTTACTGCCCCCATACTTGTTAGGAATGGTTGGGTGAATTTACTTTACAATCCTGAATACCACGTTCCCTTCCACCTCACAGGAAATTAAAACATGCAGCACAATGCTCAAGGTTAAAATCTAGTCTTTTCTTTTGAATTGTGAAGCGGTAAGTTGACATGCCATTAACGACGTGTGCAACTAATTACTCTCCTATACCAGACTAAAAGAATGAGGTGCATCGCTGAAGGAATTAGATGAATCTGTGCTGAACAACAGGAACAATATGAACAATATGCTATGCAGCACAATTTGGAGTTTGACGGTCTCTAGGTCATTGAATTAAATTCTCGCGAAAGCAGCCAGTCAGTGCAAATTGATTTGCGTCCACTTAGTCGGCGAAGGTCCACCCACTTTACTTGTTTCGGGGCCCGAGGCCTTTTGATGAGAAATCCTCGCTGCTGAGGTTGCAACAGCCGGTTCGTGTCGGCCTCAGCGCTGTCGAGGCCAATTAAGGAAAAACTCACAACCACTCCCACAGACCGCGGAGAGGTGCGCCTTGGCCTCGGCCCCTGCAGGCAAGGGTCAGCGATGGTCCAGCACCCCAGAGGGGGGACTCTCGCTGCATCATTAAGGCGAGCCCGCCGGCACCCGTCTCAGTTGAGAAGAGGGCTTTGAAAGGGCGTTGCGGGGAGCCTGCGTTTTGCCAAACACGCGGCCTACTGTACTCTCAGGGCCGCTTCGCTGGCCTTCAATGGAGGGTCTTCAACACAGAGAATACGAGATGGGACAGGGGGAGACGTGTTCCCCAGCAGACCGCGTGGGAAGACGAGACAGACAGAGAGAGACTTTGAACGCAGCTGCAGTGAAATGAATAAGTTAATTTAGGCAAAATTCAGGGGACCTCTGACAGCAATATATCTGTAAAAACCTCTTTAGCTTGTGTTTAAACCGTCCAACATAGGCCAAAGGACAACAGTCAGAAGAAATGAGCCATTAAGAAGCCACACTCACAGGGACATTCTTCACTTCATGACAGCAAAAGATCCTTTCAAACTTTTAATGTGAGGTACAGACTGTGGAGTATTATGCATACATGCCCTTCATTGACGTGTTAAAAGACTTTTTAAGGACAAGAGTGCTGCCTTGATGCATATTTCATCAAACACTTGGCTATGACGGATAGGTGGCATCTTAAAAATCTTTAAAAGTCTTTGATCAGTCATTCATTAGGTTCATATTGTGTGAAAATGAGGCCGGAGACAAGAACACATGGACACTTGGGACAGTCTTAAGAGACAGCGGACATTTAGAGGGTGGGGACCAGTGGATGGCCAGTATAAATTTATACTTTTCCTGATTGAGCAGTCATGCCAAAATGTCCTCCCAAAGGACAGACGGACACGATGTGAACGTTGGACATTGCAGGGGACTTGCCCATGACCAATCATGCTGCGAATATTAAAGAACAAACCCTCACAGACAGCGCTGTGGCAGGAGAAGATGGCTGTAGATGGAGGCGGGTGAGGGGACTTGGTCCCGAGAGACAAGCCAAACACGAGATAATCAAACTAACAAAAGGCGAGCTGGCGGTAAGCTGAGCAGAATCGGGCCGAGACAAGCCTCGGAGAATGGATCCCTGTCTTCCTTTAACTGGATTTGGAAGGAAGCGCGGCTGTTTATCTGTTTACGGGCTGCCTAATGGCCGCCGGCTGGCAGCAGTGGGGTAATCTAATCGGGATACAGGGATTTTCATTAAACGGTTCAGGCAGGATTACTCTCCGGCACAATTCGATTGAAAGGGGACACTTTTAAATAGGGTTAACAGCTTATTATAAGATCGGGGGAGACTAAATGATGGATACTAGCGCGTGTTTGGGGGGGGTCCTACTGTGCCAAGAGGCGAGCTAATCTTCGTTATTTAATGCAATGACGAGGCAAGACACTGGGGGTTTTTACAAACGTTACAAGAGTTGGGGACAATAGGGCAACGGATGGGTGAAGACGCTGCGGAAAAACAAAATCACAATGAACAGGAGCAGAGACAAAAGGGGGTAACGGATGCTGATGGTGTGGTGTGTGGTGGGCCGCATTATCTGCCTCTGGCTCTGGAAACAGGCCTGACGGGCAGGCCAAGTGTGGCCAGCATCCAGCTATTTTCGGCCATAACACCTCTATCAAATGTTGGCCGAGGCCATCGCGTTCCTGGCCCGAGGCGGTAACGGGAACAGGCTTCAGCGGTGAACAGCATCTCTCTCCGTTAATATAGTTATTACAGGCCTCACAGCGGTGAGTAGTGCAAGCCTGAACTTGTGGGTAATTATGTTCCCACTTATATTCACTCAAATGACCAAAATACAGCCGGGTGATAAATAAAACCTGGGGGTGCAATTTTTTGTTTTATCGAAGAGAAAGGTCACTACACATCAGGACACATCTCTATCCTGATGGCAGTTAATATTCGTTCTCGATGACGATAGCCTTATACAGAACTGTAATTAAATGGTTGATGAACATCACAAAATGATCATCAGTCAACAGATCTCAACCCGAAAGGAAAAAACGAGGGACAACCTTGTCCAATGTCAAATTCTGGACAAATGTTGTGGTTGTTTGTAATTTGACAATGTGCAAATCTGCAAATTTTACACCCCCATCCCATCATAAGCTGGAAAGGCCTCGCAAGGCAGCGAGGGGCTAAAATGACCCTTCGGCGACGTGGGTCTGTCGTTCCTGGGCCAAGGAGTCAGTGGTGGCCCTCATTGCGGGGCTGGGGGTCATGCTCGCCAGCACAAAGCACACGGGCTACCCGCAGCTGATATACATTCATTACGCGGGACCCCCGGTCTGTGGACAAGGGGTCCGCTTTGACAGCGATCCAATTGGCTAAAATGCACGAGTGATTCCGGTCGGATGATCTCATCGCAACAAAGACTCTAAGCTGTGACCGCAACATTGCCAGCAGCAACAAAAGAGTCCCAAAAAAGGAAATGGCGTCCGCCCGTCCAGCATATTTCCTGCGCTGGTTAATGGTTTAGCGGGCCGGCAGGAAATAGCGCAGGAAATTGCGGCGGCCGGGTCCGTGCCTGTGTCCCGAGTGAGACAGGACAGGGTAGGTTGTGGAGTGCCACCTGGCCTGGCGTCGCTGCAGGCCTACTGATAAGCGGGCTTTTAAATGACGTGCCGGGCAGGGGCGTGGCCGCACAGGGGGCAAGTTCGTCCGAATTCCTCCTTCCTTCCCAGGCTGCGCCGACCGGGGCGAAGCTGTGAAGATTACAGAAATTCACTCCGCGCCACTCCTACCGGCCCCCTTCCCGTGTCCCAGCCCCCGGCCAATCCCTCGGCTCGGCGGAATCTTGCGTGGTGGGGATTTTTCACGCATGGGAGCCTTCAAATCGACATAAAGGCCGCAGATTAGCAAAGCGGCCATTTCTAAATTTGAAACCGGCCCGTCACACAGCCTCGCTTGCAGAGAGATAGGAGGGACCTGACCTCTGTTTGGCATGATAACCGGGTCCGGCTTAAGTCTGCAGCGCCGGGACGGGCATTGCGGTTAATTGCTGCCACTTACTTAAGTGCGAGAGCGGCAAATGGCTTTTTCATCCCCGGCCCCGCGCTCTTGGTAATTATCTTGCAGTGCAGTAATTACACGGGCCCACCGCCGCCGCTATTTTATGGGACAACAAATTTGCTCCCCCTTTGTTGCGCACTATTTATTTCTGCTCAGCGCTGCCACCAGGGCACCGCGCACAGTCGGAATGCTAAGAAACTTTTCCTGAGGCAAGGTGGTTTCGAGTTCATTTAGTGCGGGCGGAGCTGCAAAAACCCATTTGTGATGCACGCTGTTAATTGTTTTAATAATAAATACGGAGCCAATTACCAGACTGCTGCATTCATGAAGGCTGATCCATTTTGCAAAAACACCAAATTATACAAATTAAACAAAATAAAATATGTAAAGTGTGTGTTAGGATGATGGTGGAAACACACAGTTATAACCTGTTGGGGCTGTGATATATGCAATATTTTTATCTATCAATTTCTGAAGAAGTATAGTTCACAGTTAGAAGACAGTAAGGCATGAGTTATGAAAAAAAAAACACAATTGTCACAATGGCTGGACATGGCGAGGAAGAAGGACGCATACGCACGACGTCACGAAATGGGGGTTTAATGCATGAGATGCGGGGGGTATGCATGGTATGCATGTGGGGCAGTGGTGGCCTAGCGGTTAAGGAAGCACCCCCATAATCAGAAGGTTGCCGGTTCGAATCCCGATCCGCCAAGGTGCCACTGAGGTGCCACCGAGCAAAGCACCGTCCCCACACACTGCTCCCCGGGTGCCTGTCATGGCTGCCCACTGCTCACCAAGGGTGATGGGTTAAATGCAGAGGACAAATTTCACTGTGTGCACCGTGTGCTGTGTATCACATGTGACAATCACTACACTTTACACTTAGATAGGACAAGGGGAACATCACCAAACAAACAATGACCCGACGGCGAACGGACACAAACAGGGCAGCTTTATACAATCATACACAGGTGAACACAATCAGGAAACATTACACAGGACCAACATTAAACTCCGGACCCGGAGTAGCCCCTGCCGGACCTGATCATGACAATAATTGCTCATATAGTCATCGGTATTATAGAATAATATTCACAGAAAGTCGTTGCTAATCATTCAAAGGTATTGTGTATATGAGTGATCATATCACAATAAAATGTTAGTATTTCTACCCGGCACGAGGAAACAGTGAGTCACTGAGACGTCGCAAAATCTTTCTTTGAGGAGATATCACGCTGTCTCATCTCGCCTCGAACGCGCCTGCCCGGGACGGGGGGGGGGCGGGGGGCAGCAGCGGCAGCGTCTGGGCAGTGGAGAGCGGGAGACAGGGGTGGGTTGGGGGGTTTGGGAGGGGTGCTTTTATGAAAAGAAGCACAAAAGCCCCCCCCCTCCTTCCTGGACCTCATCCGAAATGGCAGACAAAAGGGAGGAAGACAGCAGTGGCGAGTCGGAGTGATCCTCCTGTCACGTAATGAAATATTTAAACCCAGGTTACACACACACACACACACACACACATGCAAGATGTGGGTCTCATCGGTGTGCACCAGAAGACCATTGCTCACAAATTTGAACTGAAAATGGTCAATGAGCGAATAGGGTACTGGAGGTGCTGGGAAACCTTCTTCTTTTAAAAACTGAGGAGCCACGGACTTACGCTTCATCTCATCGTCTCATTTAAACCCAAACCAATGAGAGGAAATCGACACTGATTACCTGAAGTCATGCAAATGATAATTAGATCATTACCACTGTGTCCCTCACCACACCAGTTAAAACCTGAGATACTCCGGGGTGGGGTCTGTACCTGCTCATAACCGGTTATTCGGCATAATAGATGCGGTGTAGTTCGGTGTATACTGGCCTGGTTGAAATCGGACAGGCATTTCATGTATCAGTTTGCTCCGGGAAAGTTGCTGTGGGGGGGGGGGCAGGTAATCTCACTGGCGGACGGTAAAATGTCACTGGGTAGCATATTAAAACATGGCAGCGCCCGGGAAAAAAGGAAGCTTATTCCCCCCTCACGGTTGAGAGAAATCTCCTGGTAAAGACTCTGACGCCCTCTACATTTACTCCTCTTCTCTTCCTTATTATATCTGTATTATATGTGTGAACGACCTGTGAATGGCACGTATATATATATATTACCGCCCGGAGAGACGCGTTTACACCGCCGATGGAGCCACGCCCCCTAACTATGCCTCATTACTTTGAATTGAATCTTGACTACAAACCGTGACTTATTGACTTTTTTTGGCCGATTACCAAGAATAACCTGGCACACATGAGAAGGAAAAATTATAATAATCAAGCGGTATATTTAATAGGGTGCTAGTAGCCTAGTGGGTAACACACTCGCCTATGAACCAGAAGACCCAGGTTCAAATCCCAAGTTGCTCCAGGGGAGGACTGTCCCTGTAAACTACTGATTGTAAGTCGCTCTGGATCAGGGCGTGTGGTAAATGCCATAAATGTAAATGTAATATGCATCCTATTGTGTTGTCGGGAGCGGACCAGGGATTTTTTTCTGTTTTATTCCGGTCTATTCTATTTTATTCTAGTCGACTTGTTCCATTTTTTTATAATGAGACATAACTTCATGATCGCACAAAGCATTAACTAAAGCAAGCCCCTCGCTCCGAAACAATGACCTCACCCTCCCTCTGCCCCCCCGTCTGCCTCAGCTGGGGGATGACTTCACCGCACTCCAGACTCCGAGCGCACTCTGAACTCAATAAGCGGCTCGGAGCTGCGCGGCATCGCTCACATAAAAGGAAGCCTAACTGGGGGCTGATGAATGTCTTTGCACCCCATTAACCACCGATGGCACCGCCGCAGAGCGCCGGAGTCGTTTCCTCTATTACCAGGGCGGCGTGAGGTGGACCCTGGGTGGGTCCGTGCTCATCTGGGCGGCCGCATGACCGCTGGAGAGTGTCGGCGGTGCCGCCTCGCTTTTCAATGTTCAACATGCACTTTCGTATCATTCGCAAATTGTTAATAAGCTCTGGTGATATTTTTGGAAAATCACCCTGCAACCACGTTAACCAGTGACAACAGAAAAACATTTTCCAAAAAAAAAAAAAAAAAAAAAAAAAAAAGTTCACATCCACACGAGAATGCTTTTCTCTAAAACGGGTTTTCGGTTGGACAGAAGGAGAAAAACGTTGCATCAGAGATAATGGTAAAGGAGCTCGTATTCCGGGGACATTTCTGTGCTGTGTGTAATAAAACCATCATACTGTGAACTTTCGGTGACGATCCGTATCCCCGACTAGCTGTTACTACAATCATTTTTTTGTGATTTGACATTGTTAACACCGCTTGTTACTCTGCACAAAACCGGATATTTTAGGACACTTTAGGTGTTCTAGAAGCGCGACAGTGTGGCGGCGTTCATGTTTCAGTGACCTTCTTACAGCCATGTCTTTCTGGTGAATAAGAATAAGTAACCCTTGGCCAGAGAGTAAGCTCCTTAGAAGCCCCCTTTGCACAAGCCAGAAGCTCCCCCCGCTGCTGACCCACCTGTCTGCCCAGCAGGTGGACCGCTACCTCCATCGTGCCGCAGTCTGCTGCAACACGCTCCCTGTCCCCCCTCCCCGGCGTCCCCCCCGGTCTCAGGTGAACATGATGTCAGAGTCAGCGGTGCTGGTAGAGAAGGGGGGTGGGTGGGGGGATTTCTGGAAGTTGATGATCTCAGCCGAACCCCCTGTAGAGCAGAGGCTGAATCACAGCTGCTTAGTGGCCAGAGCAGTGAAGCTGTTTACACACACACACACACACACACACACACACAGCCCCATCCATCCACACGTGGAAGCCCACTCACACACAAGCAGACTTGCACCTCATATTCGGGACATTAGGTAATTACCGTTTAAATGTCACATGTCAATTTTTAACCAAAAGCAAAATTTTATTATTAAAGTACTTCATTTTTTTTTTATTAAAATCTTTTTCCAGGACATTTAGTCCCCACTTAGATAGCACACCTTGCCCATGATAAATGGAGACTGGGTATTAATGAGACACTTCCTCACATAAACTTTAATCCTCCAAAAAAAAAAAAAAAAATGCACACATTTCCCACATACATTTCCGTTCCGGTCCCCATTCTGGCAGACTCGGCCACTCCCGCAGGTATTCCTGGCAACATGGCAGATTAAAATAGCTGCTGACCCACATAACTCCGCTATGCCTCAGCCTACCCCCTTCAAAGGAGCCCAACGTACAGCAGGCAGCCTTAGTCCACCTGTCCCGGGCAGATACCATGGCGCTCAGACTGCGCCCCGCCCGTATGCCAGCCTCTCCTCCTCAGACACCTGGCAGTCAAAACTGAACGCTGGTTCTCCGTGAATATTCAAAAAAACGTCATAATGCTCTTCCTGTCACCATTTCATTTTCATATCGAGCAGCGCATTAAAACAGAGACGTTTTTTTTTTTTTATTCCAAAATGAAAAACAGAAGAGCCACACAAAAAAAAAAAAGCAGGACAAGTTTCCAAGGTCGGTGGAACTTCGCATGTGACCCATTTAGCGGAGCCAGACAATTCTCAGACTGGAGAGGAAGGCGCTCCGTCTCTGTCCCACACGCTTAAATTCAGAACACATGATGCGCGGGGGGAAAAACGTAGGCCATCTTCCGAAATGGTGTGTGTGTGTGTGTGTTACATTACACAACCAGAAGCAATTCAATTCAATTCAATTCCATTGATTATTGACCAAACGTTACTTAATAACAGAACACCTTCATTTCTGCATAATTCGGAGGTCCACGTTTCTTACGTATTTTTTACACAGCTCAACGTCCTAAAACCATTTCCCTTTCTATGGCGTTCAATTGGTTGAATCTCAACACCAACATTTTGTTAACCCTAACCCTATGTTAAAAGTGTTATTAAAATATTATTTAATAGGGTGTGTTTACTTGTTGAAGTGGTTTAACATTACCGTACATTTTTTTTGGTTTTTGCCAATTTCAGCTAATACAAAGTTCCATGACAATTTTGTTCAAATGTGATCAATAATTTGGTGAAGAACGTTACATTTAACTAATTTTGTTACTGACTATTATTAAAAATACATAACGTCTAAAGATCTTTCACAGCATCCTATACAGCCACTTCCTTAAGGACTAGGAAGTGGAAAGCAGACAGACGTTGGAAACGTGGCCAAATTAGACGAATCTGTATTTGACCAGAATGTGATATGCTGGTGCACAAGGCAAACGTGCGATTGGCCGAGCCCCAGCTGGCTACTGTACTGGGATCGGAGGTTGAGGTGGAAAAACCAGCCCACCTTCCGCCAGATTGACACCAGATATCATCACAGCCCCTCGCAGAGATCAGAGCCCCGATGGGATGGGATCAGCCGTACGGTAAGACCCGATTTCGCCGCTGATGCCTGATGTCGCCACATGCTACATCCACATGAGGCGGGATTGGGAATGGAAGGTGGGGGGTTGGCAGCCGTGGTGGAAGTAGCTCGGCAGTAAACAAGGGCCGGGTTTCCTGCCATGTAGTAGGTGGGCGCGGTGCGAAAATGCACATATCGGCCCTGCACATCATATTCTGGGAGGCCGGCCGGGGGCAGATGTTGTTGTGCCTGCATCCCTTTTATTTGCATGAGGGGCGCTCCACGAGGACGGCCCATGCAAAACTCCGCCCGTGGCGGCAGCAGCGAAGGGGAGCGTGAGTAAGCAAAGTGAAACCAGCGGCTCCGAAACAATGGGGGTCTGGACCGTGACCAGGTCACATGACCACGACTGAGAAAAACACAGAGCGTATGCTAATTCTGCACACACACACACACACACACACACAAATTCATTTCTGGTCTGGTGGTTGATTTCAGATAAAAGAAAGAAAGAAAATGACGTCTCACAGGGAACTCGGGGACGCATTTATCACATCCCTTTTAATACAGGCAGCAAGGACAAATTAAGCAGGCCGCGGCATGACGTATGATTTATGTGCAACTGTGGCATATGCTAAATCCGCCTCACAACGGTGCCAAAAATGTTTTCATTGCAACTTTTCTGTCATTTAAGATTAATACTCAGCACTTTCAGAATCTCACAGATCTTTATCATTTGTTTATCATCATATTTTGTGGGCATTATTTAAGATTTTATAGGTTCTGGAAGGACAGATTTACTAGTTACTACTCGAATTCCTGAAAACCGCCAGTTCATGCTCTTCGTCGTATATTTCTTCAAGATACAGATAATGTTTTTATGTAAAATCCTGGCACATTGAAAACAGGAATCCAAATTTTAAATTGCTATGTAAGCTAATAAATTCCTCTAAGCTAGGATGTGATCATTTCAACTACCGTACGCAAACTATTTCATCTCATAAGGAGTGGGAATAACGAGCAGTGAACTGTGATGTATTATACGCTACAATACTCGATTGTATATACAGTACAGGCCAAAGTTTGGACACACCTTCTCATTCAATGTGTTTTCTTTATTTTCATGACCATTTACGTTGGTAGATTCTCACTGAAGGCATCAAAAACTTATGGTAAAAAAGTATGTTAAACGAATGTACTTAACAAAAAGTGGAGACCTGGCCTCCACAGTCACCGGACCTGAACCCAATCCAGATGGTTTGGGGTTCTCAGTGAAAATCTACCGATGTAAATGGTCAGGGTGGTAGTGGCCTAGTGGTTAACACACTCGCCTATGAACCAGAAGACCCAGGTTCAAATCCCACTTACTACCATTGTGTCCCTGAGCAAGACACTTAAGTCGCTCTGGATAAGGGCGTCTAATAAATGCTGTAAATGTAAATATGTCATGAAAATAAAGAAAACACGTTGAATGTGACGGTGCGTCCAAACCTTTGGCCTGTACTGTATGTATCCTGTACTGTCCTCCACGATACAGAACACAATAAAAAATTAAAACTCCCTAAGGTACTATACTATTGTGTACAAAAATGAACTGGATCATCAAGAAGTGCCATTTGATTTTAGCATTAATGATGTGAAACTTTTTTACTGTACAAACATTTTAAGCGTTCAGGAAAATGACTGATATTGTATTATTGTATCAACAAAGGACCATAGACCCCATTGACCCAATTTTCCCTCTGAAAATGAACTGAAACTGAAGCTAGGTTGTACTGATAAGCTCCATTAATGCCTTGTATTGTCCCCATTATGAGGCGTGAGCAATTATTAACAGTGGCATTTCTGCAGTGGCTGAAATGTCACGTCTCACCTTCTCCATCACCGGCATTTTAAAACTGAATAAACATGAGCTGTTGCCCACGCGGAGGTGCCCTTCAGTGTCATCGTGCGATCCACACCTCGCCCTGCCTCCCAGCACCTCAGCGGCCCTTCTTAACACCGGTTTTAAGAATAAGACTAATACTGTAATCTTTTATTCATGACATCCCACACGCCGGGCACCAGGGGCTGGAATGCTGAGAGCGGGGGATGGATCCTCGGGTTGCGGCTATCTGACGGGATTTACCCTTCCGACTCTAATGAAGATGGAGATGCTCCTCACATCCTACAGCTTGCATCTTTTCCTCAACGGCCAGAGAAATGGATTCATTTAATTGACAGCAATGAAACAATCCGCTTAGATAAAAGAAGTGACGTGTTAAATAGAGATGGCACTTGTCATCAACATTCAAGTGCATCTTGTCACATTAAGTGACGTGAAATTGAGCACCGAATGTATCACCTCCTCCAGAAGTACTGCTAAACTGACCTAGACCATCATGCTTAGCAGCGTGGTGCCAGCTGCTACTACTCTTTCTGCAGGTTAATTGTAGGCTCATTAGGTATAATTAGGCGAGGAATTGATCTTGATCTGTTATGGTGAATACAGCCAACCAGGCAGTACCATTTTCGGTGATATGTTCCCGCTTTATCTCAGCCCTTCATCTGTACGGCGCTGGCAGAAGGCAAGAAGAGTCCTCAAGCGGCCCGAATTACACAGATCTCTGTCACCCTAGAATCAGACACGTCTCTTGGGCACGAGTGAGTCAGTGTGGCGTTGGGCTAACAGTCGACAGCGGCCCAGTGGAAATCCATAATCACAGGCTGCCATTGTGGAACCTAATTTCCTGGTAGCAGTCGCTTTCTGTTTTTAGTCCAAAGCAGGACTGGCAGTGTAGCCAGATCTCAAACGTTGAAGTACCGGCAGTTCAAAATTGATTGTACTTCATGAAAAACGATCATATACACGCAATTTCCATTCTGACGATGCTCAGAAAATCTGCCCAAATAACACATATCATCACAGACTGTGCATATTACAGTGTATAATTCATTTCTGTAAGTCTGATGGCGATGTTGCGTATGTTTACCCTTCCGTAACTGTAACTCCGCCACGCAAATCTGCACTTGAACCACTCATCATTGTCACAAAGTGTTTTATGCACAAGGGACAAAAACTTATGGGATTGTGTTCAGCAAGGATACCTGAAGCACTGCATTGTGGGATCTGTAGTTTGTGTGTTGCAGGTGCTTCATATCACTGGGCCTGTATAATAGATCCATTTGAAATGATCTCGCGGGCCCGCAAGGATGTGGCCCGCCTCTAGAGCCCGATGAAAACTGTGATCTGCCCCTGGTCGTGCTAATAAAACAACTCAGCCATAAAATGAAGGGGTAAAATTATCATGGATTTTTGGAATTGTTGATCGTACAAATACGATAATTATCATACGTCTGGCAACACTGACTGCAGGGGTTATTTAAATTGAACAGAAGGAGAAGAGAAACAAATAACCCTTTCAGTTAGTGGGTTATTGTTTATGTCACCTATAACACGATCTTTAAATCAGTTCTGATGAACAGAGATTAAAATGGAAGGAGCCTGATGATTGACAGCTCTCATTCTAGATGATTTTTACCCACACTGCCAATACGAATTTCTTTTCAGTTCCTACTTCAAATCAACCAACCACTAGATTTCACTGCTTGTTAAGTACTTTATTCATTAGGAAGACAAAATGTAAAAAATAAAAATATGCACAATTATAATAAGAACTTCAAAGAACATGAAGCTAACGGCCCTTAACACTAGAGGAGTAGGTGCCATTAATAAATAATGCTGGTTAAAGTAGTGGATTCATGTAGTTATTAGCATGTCCACCAATGCAAAGGGGTTCAATCCAAAATGCTGTAGGCTCAAAAACAATTGTGCACAAAGTGTAGCGCGGACGTAAAACCGTTTTTTGCTATGAGCTTTGTTCTGCATAAACTATGTTCAACACTTCCCTAGACAGACGTCCAGTTTAAACTAGACTACACGAAGACAAAAGGAGCCTCTGCTATCGGCATGACTGTTTGCTGCCGGAGGGGGCGTGTTGGAAGGGGTTCGAGTGGTGTGGAGTTCCCAGCAGCCAATGACTCACAGCGGCCATTCACTCGCTTGCCTGCGAGACGGCGAGCGGGGGAAAGGGGTGAGATTGCGGCTTTATGTTGGAGTGACTCAGCGCCGGGCCCGGCAGCAGAGACCGGCAAACCGAGGGTCTCATTCGAGCTCCCGCCAAAGTGATCCAGGGAATGTACGTGGCGCTTGTAGCGGGAAGGAACATCTTCCCGTAAAGAGCTGATGCGGCGATAAGAGGGGGGGGGACTGGCTTACGCTCACATGGAGACACTTGCTGACAACAGGATTCAGTCGGTGGCTCTCAACTGTAAAGAAAATCCATCTTTAGCACGATGATCCTGGAAAACGTCCATTCAAATATTCAATGTGGATCACGAAAAAAAAAAACATTATTATATATATATATATATTACGCTTTTTTGTTTACTGGACAATGCAGACAGTAATTGGCAATTTCTGTTGTTCTGCACTTTTATGACACAATTCCTATTCTCTTTGAGAATGTTTTTTTCTTTCTTCAGTTAACGACATATTGTGAATATATCATAGGGACAGGTCCTCCAATGTCCTCCAGATCACAGGCTCCACAGTATTGTGATATCCTGCGAGTGGGTTACCCACTAGGCTACTAGCAGCTGAGAGATTGTTTCACACTCATCTTTCCCTGCTGGCAAATGCTATTCCAGGATGGGAACCTGTGCAGCAGGGACCGCGCTGGACCTCATGAATAATCCCCGCTTTCAGCATTCGCCAGTTCTCAATGTGGAGGGACGGGCTGTGGGAACAAAGACACTTCCCTTTCTCGTTCATTTTTTTTTTTTATATAAGAGACAGGCCTGCAAGGTTCAACTATATGGACCATGAGGAGCTTTTCAGCCACACCAGCCTGTGCACAGGATGTCCAAGTGAGGCAGCAGAGGCTGGTTCGGAAAGTTCCAGGCTCTTCTGTCCAGTGGCTCTGCATGTGCAAAACTGTTTAGAGTTCTTGCTTTATGAAACCTTAAGATTTCCGAGCTCATCTGGCTTGAAGGACACATGAAAGCTGAGCAGCTATGTATGCATATCATCCACAGCGCATAATTTTGAAAAGAGTCGCTCTGCCAAAAGCCTTGAGTTACACCAAAAAACGCTATCGGGTTAGGAGGAGCAGAGGAGAACATCAGCACCAGCCTTCAATGGTTTTGAAATGGTTTCCGACCATTAAAAGGTAATTATGTCGATATTAACGCCGCTAATTTTTATTATCTCCTTACAGCCGTCATTTTCTGTCTACAGAAAGTCCCAGTTAGTGTGGACACAAGAGCCCGGACCTGAACAGCCCTGAATTACCCTCAGGGTCACCAGGTCCGGGCAGGTAATCTTCCACGCGCGGACCGGCGTATGATAGATGTCCAAAGGAGGGGGGGGGGGGGGACAAATTAATCCACTTCTCCTGGCTACACAGTCATCTCTTGAGGTGACCTCCAGGTCAAACCTCAGTCTGATGGTCCCTGGCGTGACTACAGGGTGTCCCGGCCGCGGTATTAATGAGACGGTCTTTCTGAAAAGAACCGTGAGAGATAAAGAGGCGCAGAGTGACCCAGTTCGGCGGCGGCCAGCAGTATTCCGAGTCTCTCCGAGGAGAAGAAAAAGGCCCACGTGCAGCCCGGCTGGCCGAGGACAGATGGAGAGATTCAGACACACAGACGCCCACCACCACCTCCTCCTCCTCCTCCATCTCCTCCTTTCTCTCACAGATCCCTTATCCCCCCATCCCTCTCTCTCTCTCCCCCCATCTCTCTGACGGCCCTTGATAATTGGCCAGACTGCTGCTTCTGCTCTTAAAAGTGTTGTTTACCATCTCACCCTGGATCCTCCTGCCTCTCCACCTGCTCCCCCTGCTCCTGGGCGGCACAGCCTGGAAGCACCAGGGGGGCTGAAGCGTCGGGGGAGGAAAAAAAAGAGGAAAAGCAGAAGGGAAAACAGGGGCTCTCTTGTTGCACAAACAAGCTGCTCTTTGAACGACCCCCCCTTTCCCTTATCCTGTCCATGGGTCACTGCCGAAATAACCCTGATTCGGTCGGGATCCGTCGGGCCCACACTTGTCTTCCCCCCGTCTCCAGGGTGACAGTGACAGGCGGTGACTTTGATCGGGGCGAGCGAGAGCGGCGAGCACTACAGGTAGGAGGTAATAAAACCTCAAATCCAGATCCCTCACAACCTGTGATGTAAAAAAAAAAAAAAAGGGGGAGACGGAGCCCCGAAACCAGCAGCCAGGCGCAGGCCTCACCCCGCACTTACGCGAAGCCACGTGGTTTAGAAAAGAAAAAAAAAAGACACACGACGCGTCCACAAAGAAAGGTGGAGTGAGAACAAACAGCCCGGCTCGGAGATGACAGGAACGTGCAATTACGGAGAGATGGCCGGTCTGTCTAACAGCAAGCTGCCAATTACAGACTGGAAGCTGCGGTGTGAAGCTCCACCGCCGCGTTGCATTAGCACATCTTCAGGCCGTGCACGTGTGTGTGTGTGTGTGTGCATACGTGCGTGTGAATGTGTATGTGTGTGCATGTGTGCGCGTGTGTGTGTGTGTGTGTGTGTGTGCAAGTGTATGTGTGTGCATGTGTGCGTGTGTGTGCAAGTGTATGTGTGTGCATGTGTGCGTGTGCGTGCAAGTGTATGTGTGTGCATGTGTGTGTGTGAGTGAGTGTGGGTATGTGTGTGTGTGCATGTGTGTGAGTGTGTGTGCGTGTGTAAGTGTGAAGTCTGGATCTCGCCGTATATCACCACCCGTTGCATCCTCCCCGCGCGGCGAGCGAGGCGGCGGCGCGCATGCGCGCGCCATGGAGACAGACAGCGCGCGCCGCCGCCTGATCTGTCAGAGAGCAGCATCACAGCAACCATGTGGCCAGCACCGAACAATGATCTATTATTATTATATATATATATGAATAAAGACAGATTATTCATTACAGTATGTACTTTCTCCCCGAATGAGCATTTTTAGCGGTTTATTTCGTTTAGTTTATTTCATTTCTGGATTTAAATGCGTTTGTAAAAGAGTCTTTATTTCAACCACGCGAGTCATTAATGTTGGGACGCGGTAAAAGGTGACGGGAGCGTGTCCGGCGTGTGGAAACTGCTAGAAGTTCGCGCCCGGCATCCCACGTGCTGAGCAGATCTACACCAGCATCCCCCCAAAAAGCCCTGATCGCAATAATAACGACGATAAGTCGCCGGACTACCTGCTGCCAGTTCTCCTCCAGCGACGGCATCGCGGAGAAGTAGCCCGTGTCGTGCACCAGCTGGAGTTCTTGAAAGATACTGTAATTCGCCAACACGTCCATGTCGATGCTCGGCCAGAAGAAAAGATGCAGTCTGGTCCGCTTGGTGAAAAGAAAGCCAGGGTGTAAAATAAAATACGATAAAAACAAACAAAATAGAAATATATATATGAATACGATAAAAAAAAAAAAATTAAGATCCGTTGGCACGGTGGCCCGAAAAAAAAAAGTAAATATTAATTTGGACAGGATGTGAATATATTTGCTCGTCAGAGTGTGTGAGATTTAAGTTGCAATCCCGTCCTAAGTGGGAATTCTCCGACGAGGGGCTACCGCCGCATTGCCTAACGCCAAATCTTCTCCTCGGTTAAATTCCAGGTCGCTTTCCTCTCTTCTCCTTCCTTTTTCTTTTTTTTTCCCCCCCTTGTTTTCCCTTGACCGCTTTTTCTACAGACAAGTTGCTGCTGGTGCTGCTGCTGGCTGCCTCGCCAGCCGGAGACGAGCAGGGGACCCGTGGTGACGAGGGGCGTGGCCTGCTGCCACTCATCTCTACGCGTGACCATATAAGGCGAAGAGGGCTGATGATCTCACTGGAGCGCTGGCCGGGCGGCGCTTAAAAGGCTAAAAGGGGGCGGGGTCTCGGCCGTCCGGCCAACGCGACTGGCCGTTCGGGGCTGTCACTCAGGCCGCAGATGGCAGTGAAAGGTGAGCTATTTTTAGGGGGGTTATATAAAAGAAAGTCAGGCGCGTTTTGCGCATTTGAAGAGTCGGACGCCGTCCGGAGAGCTTCTGCGCTTCGGACGCCGGGATTCTAACGCGTTTTAGCGCGTTTTAGCGAGTCTACATTAGGTGGTCAGTCCTGAGTTCCCTGCAGGTGACAGTGTCTTTATGGCGTTGCTGTACAAGAAGTGTTTCTGTTTCTTCGTTAATGTCCATGATAAGTGGCACTTTCCTCTATAGAAAATGCTGAAGTTTGTGTTGTACCAATATAAAGAATTTGCAATACACTATAGACAGCAACAAAAAAAGTCTCAACCAAATTGAAATGGAGTTAAAATACAAATATAGTTATGAATAGCAACAATATACAATAAGATGCAATAAAATGTCATATTTAGTGCAAAATCTGTTTGCCGTATGTCAACTAATTATACTCACCTAATAAAATGTGCCCGTACTGCGCCTGTACTGCTTTGTTTTTAAAAATGGGGCCAAATCGTGTGAGTGCGGAGCGGATTATTCCTGGTCATACTGGTAGGTAATTGAGTTTGTACCTGTGATACACCCCCCCCCCCCCCCCCCAACACACACACACACACACACACACACCCTTCTACCCATAGTCTGCTCTTTGTCTCAATGGAGAGCGACGGGGGGCAGATGGTCACTAGATTGGCTGTTTGAGGACATTTTCCATATTGATTTTTTTTTCTGCCCAGCTCTCTTTGCCAGTGTGAATTAGCGAGCCAGTGGGAGAACGGTCCAGTTGAAATGGGACGGGAAGGGAGGGGGGTTTGTGGGGGGGGGCATGCTCTCTATTGCTCCAAAATTGACAAACATCCATGAGATGATTCCAGCTGAAAGGACGACCCGAGGGGGGTCAGGCATCATCATGAGGCAGCTGCGCCGCACTGGCAGCGGTGTCTTATGCTGTCTAAGAAAAGCCTGTTGTCTCTGCGTGTGTGTGTGTGTGTGTGTAGGTCTGAGAGGCATCTGTGCAGCAGAGCTGGGGTGTTAGAGAGCCGGGTGGCAGGTTGGAGGGCAGGTGTATGCGTGCCGCTGTGTGTGATGCAGCTGGGGCTCCCGCCACACTCCACCAAGCCCAACCTCCATCCTCTGTTCCTGGTCGAGCAGCTGGTCTGCACACTGTCCTACAGCCATGCTGGCCCTGGTTAAACTTCTCCCCCCACCGAAGCTGCCGGCGACGCCAGCGCCAGACTTCCTTTATGATTTGTATAATCGATATTTTCAACACACTTAAACGTTGCCTTGGATGGACAATCCTGAATGCGGGGGCTTTCTTGCACGGTACCTTGACAAATATCTTTATTTCTGTACATAATAAGTCTTTTTTTTTTTTTTTTGCCATACACAATGATTTCAGCTTTGGTCCTGTGTGCTGTTTAGAGCATCCGCATGTAATCTTTCCTCCATTTAAAGGCAGGCATCATTTTAATATTTTCCTGTAGAGCAGAGAACTGGTACACCTACTGCTGCCTTTGTTCATGCATTGTGATGAAAATAGAATCTAGGCCCTGCACATCATGGGTCCGCGTCATTATCTGCTGTCATAAATTGCTATGAAGAGTGCATTAAACAATTTAATAGGCAATAGTCCCTCTTTTTGAGGGGATTGCTGCAGCTTAAAATGAAACTTATTCCATTGAGAAATATATATATAGATAGATGTATTCTAGTGCATCCTGAGGACGTGTTACACTAGCAAAATACATATACTGTATATTTGGTACATGAACGAGGGAGACCTGAGTGTGGGAGAAAAATAGAAAAGTCAGCTGTGAGGAACTGGTGACCTAACATTTAAAAAAGTGAACTTGCAACTGAATGGTTGCAGGTTCAAGGTACCGCCTTGCGTGGCTGCCCACTGCTCACTAAGGGGGATGGATTAAATATAGAGGACACATTTTCAAATGACAAAAACAAAAGAGGACCGTCCACAATCATCACCAATTACTTACTTCCTGCATTTCAACCTTACCGTGGCCAGTTGAACAGTCATCATGTCATCATATATGCTGCATTTAACAAATCACACAGGTGCACAATGTGTCTTAAAGGTACATTGCACACTTTCAACTGTTACAAATGTCTTGGTGATGTTGAGCTTTCAGTGATTTCTTTGAGCCTTTGACAGTGCAGAAGTATTGTACAACAAACATCATTAATGGTTTAAGTTTGAGTTTGTCTTTTTTACAATCCTCTCAGCACCAAAGGTTCAATACATACATATATACACATAAATTAATAATTGTTTGCACCTTGAATATACATTGATAAGATTTCCTTTAAATGTATTGGCACATCTGGCTTTTAAGCAGATTTTCAATAGGGCCATTATAAAAGGTTAAGATTAGCCAGCTTTATCCATTCCACAGTCGGTTTTGATGTGTGTTTTGGGATCCTTGTCTTGTTGGAAAGATGCAATTAAAGTGAAAGTGAAGTGATTATCATTGTGATACACTGCAGCACAGCACACGGTGACACAACGAAATGTGTCCTCTGCTTTTAACCATCACCCTTGGTGAGCAGTGGGCAGCCATGACAGGCGCCTGGGGAGCAGTGTGTGGGGACGGTGCTTTGCTCAGTGGCATCTTGGCAGATGGGGATTCGAACCGGCAACCTTCTGATTACGGGTCAGTTTCCTCACCCGGTTGTTCTAGGTTTGAAGGCCTCCCTGTCACTCCTCCAAACAATCCTCTTGTCATTGTGGCCAAACAAATCAATGTTCAACATCATCTCAAACTTTACTCCAAAAAGATATCAGCTTGTCCGTATGAGCATCTGCCAGCTTTGGGGCAGGGGCTTGTTTTTTGGACACCACCCTCTTAGGAGCTTGAATGTAAGCAATCCTAACCGCGTTCCTCTCAGCTGAGAGGAGACAGTTTGTGCCTTCTTGCCAAATTGAAGCTGAGTAGTTGTTTAGAAATGTAAATCTACTCTTCCGTTTCTTAGATTTCCTCTGAGCTCCTTGGAATTTTTTCATTGCTATGCATGTTCGTGAATATGCCAAACGATTCCTGTAATGATCACAACGAGAGGATAATAGGCCTTGGCCTTGGCAATTTAAAATGCATTTTAAGATCTTAAGCACCACACGTTAAAACATTTGCGAGAAATTGTGTGGATTTTAGAACTGTAATTGTTTGGAGCAAGTCATAGCAGGTCATGGATTTAAACATTAAACATTATGATCATATTTTAAATACATTGCGAATAGCAACCATTCTGCGTCCGGGAGAGCTGTCTGTCTGCAGCGTGGTGCTGGTGCACTACCCCTGCTCGCGTGAGGCTCTGTTGTGGCCGACCCCCCCCCCCTCCCTTCCTGTCCATGGTTCTGTCTGACTATCATCTGTGTTTTGACAGCTCACCAGTGTCCAAGGTGCTGAACGACTGTCACAGCTTTCTGACGCGATGACTGATGGGCGGAGCCGCTCGCACGTGTCTGTGTCACTGACTGGATGACTGTGTAGGGATCAGTCATGCACTGCACTCGGGTAGCCATGGTAACTTAATCAGTTGTTGTAAACACATGCAGAGAAGGCTGATTCTGGTCCACCTCCTACGGGTTCCCTAATAAGCCTCTCACATCTGATTCCTAGCTCAACTCTTCATGCTTCTCAGACACCATCTTTCATTCGTCTCTCGGGCTACTTCATACTTGATCTAAACAATAGACACATTTTATCTGTAGTTTAAATAGCTATACTTTATGTGCTTTTTTTTCTGTCAAGAATGCTATATTTACCAATCCATTGTGCCTAGTGGTGGTGGGGAATGGAAAATGTATTCCCACACCATCCAACTGCAATCACGTTTCTAAAGGTCTGCAACACATCACCAAGTCAACACCTATAACATGCGCTATAAATTATTGTTTTGTATAAATGCATTATTTCTGAAGCATGTGGTGTCCTGAAATGTTTTTCCTTTAATCAGTTCATTTACGAAAAAGATTATTCAGTCTAATATGTCGGAAAGATTATTCCGTTACTTTAAAATATGTGAAATTCACTTGGACATATTTGAAATGGACGCTGGAAAAATCTGATGGAACAGGAACAGGACTGGCTTACGTGATAAAACTTGTCATATCTCCTGTTGGGGCAGCACTCTTGTTACACCCAAGAGCTGGTGGGCGTACACATCCAAACCTGCTGAACCTGATTAAGGGGCCCAGATCCCCTTAATTAAGCTAATTTGGCATGATTGATCAGGGCTGATTAAATAATAGCAAGCAGCACCCAGTGCAGACTTAATGTGGACTTTGACGTACCTTTGTATTTCTTTAAGTTTCTATTGTGTTTCCTTTTTGGCCATCGTGCCTGTTTGCTTTCTGTTTGAACAAAAATCCCTTTCTATTAATGTTCGGCCTCTCTGTCTCCTTTCCCTTCCAACCCCGATACGTGACAACTCTAGAATTATGGGTGACAAAGAGTCCTCTAGTAACCAAACGTGCAGATTAGGAAACAATAGTCCCTTTGTTTTGTTTTCATTACTTGGCAAAAATCGGAATGCACTGATGCATCACATATCTGTATCTTAACAAAAATCCAATAAATGACATAATGGTTCCTGTCATTACATCATACCCACCCAACCATCCTTCTTGTCTGATAAAAGATAGTGGTGTGACACACCTATTTTTAAGTCCAATAAAAAAAAAAAATCCAGTAATGGAAGACTTATAAAAGACTTATATATTCACTCAACCTGCATGTCATGAAAAATGGAGAGACTTGTTGTGGCTCATTTTGTGTTTCCTTTTATTTTATTGTGGAACACATTTCTAACCTTGAGCAGCAGTAACATAGTGGTTGGAACCTAATGGTACAATTGGTAAAGTCCCCAGCTCTAGAGAAATAATTGCCATGTCATTTTGAATATGAACCAGAGCACTAATGAGTTAGTAGCCACTATGTAAATGCTAAAAGTAGTCTGTGAAACATTTTTTAAATGAAATGAGCCCGCCCACCCCCTACACACCCCAAAATTAGACATGCTTCTCACACTAGTTGCCCCCCCCCCCCCCCACACTTTGCAAGCTCTGCGAAGCATTCATCACTTTGCAGCTACATTAATGGTTAATAAGGCCTGGGGGCGTCTCATTAAAGCAAAGGCAAGAGGTATTCTGCCCCATCGTGCACTTTCTCATCGAACCCAGCGTTATGTAGCAGCACACCGGGGCCAGTTCTTTTCATTGTGGCCATAACTTCCTGCCGGACCATTAATGCTCACACAAAGTGTCGTATATTTTTACTGGACCTCTAGATTCTGGCAAATTTGCAGTTTTCCCAGAGTGCACAGCTCATCCAGGGGCTGAAGCGGGCAAACGCAGAGCCGTCGGTTATCACACCGGGGATGGACTGGGTAGGTGGGGAGGAGGGCTGGGTGTGGTGCGGAATGAGATCATACGAGTCACACTGAGGTAAGATTCAAATTATATCACAAGTGGGAAATGCCCCAATTAGGTTGGACTGGAGCGCTGGCATGGAGATGAAAACGTCCAGTCGCATCATGGCGTCCCTCTCGCCGAGTGAGGATGTGCTTGTCTCACTCTCCCTCTCTCTCTCTCTCTCTCTCTCTCTCTCTCTCTCTCTCTCTCTCTCTGGCTGTCCTTCTCTCCACCGTGCACTCATTGAACCCGACCAGCGGCGGCACACTTTTCAGATGATAGATGGAGTTGCAGCTCAGATGCGAGGAGTCTCCTGAGTAAAAAAAAACAAAAAAAAAACACACAACGTGTCTCTATGGGGTTTGGGCCATTCAAGAGAACCCTGTGATTAATTTAACACATGGCATTACGTTTTCAATGATAAACAGAAAACGTTTATCTCTTATTCAGCTCTTTTCCTGGCTAACAAAAGCACTGGGAGACTTAGGGCTGATGCCACTTCAGCAGTAGCTAAAATTAAAATTATTTCTAATTTCAATTTCCTTGAAATATAGGACCCACTCTAACAAATCCTGCTCCTTCCATTGTCCTTGAGGAAGATATTTATCCCTCCAACCTCCAAAGAGCATTAGACACATAATTAAATGTAAAAGCAGTTGGAAATGTAGAACAGCTGACATTCCAATTAGGATTTTAATCTACAAGATCAATTTTCCATTCATTCTTGTGATGCCAGGGTACCCTTGGCCCACTAGGTGGCACGGGATCACTAATCAGACTGGTGTTAATAGTTCACATGTGTTTGCCTTTTGTGTTAATTAGTCCGTGTGTATATTAGCACAGTCCACCCATACTCTTGCAAGCACGGTGCACACAATAAAATTGGTCCTCTGCAGTTAGCGCATCACCATGATGTGAGAAATGGCCAGCCATGAGCAATGTGTTGGAATGGTACCTTGCTCAAGGGGACCTCAGTGGGACAATGGCGGCTACGAGTTCACTTCCTTAGCCGCTATAGGCCACCACTTGTGTTTCTGGCCATTGCACAGTGTGTTTTTTTTTTTTATATTAGACCCTCACACCTTTCACACTTTGGGCACTATTTTTAAACTGGTGCTATAGGCTATATACAGGACTTGCTTGCTAGTGTAACATGTCCTCAGGATGCACTAGAATACATCTATTATGAAGAAAAAAAAAAAACGAATTGCCCTTGTTGTTTTTGTCACCCAGGACACTTTAGCTTTAATTATGTTTAAAATTGGCCGAGCCGAGTGATTGACCGCTTTCATGCCAGATTCTTCCTCATTTCTTTTTTGAACACAGCTCACCACATCAAAGAAAAGCAGGAGGGACAGAGTTTAAATAATATTAATTTAAAAAACGATGACAACAGCATTGTGGTCCACATTGGACACAGGCTGAGCGCTGGACAGGAGTCGCTGGTGTCATCTTACAGAGGAAAGTATTGAGACGTGTGTTCAGGTGTGTGAGGTCAAGTCAAGTCAGTAGGAGCAGGTTTCCTCCGGGTTCTTTGGTTTTCTTCCCACTGCCCAGAGGCATGTACACTAGATGGATGGGCCCTGGAATTGGCTGTAGGGGTTTTACTAAATGCTGTGTGTGCCCTGTGATGGGCTGGTGGCACCTGATGTCTATTGAGTTGTATTAAGTGGTTGCGGATAGTGAGTGAGTAAGCCTTTGCTTTTTTTGTCTAACCTGTGTGTCCAGGAGATGGTGTGTGATTTTGTCCTATGTGTGCTGTGTTTTTTGTCCCGATGGCATTTTTTAAAATCCTGCTTTCAACTCTTTTTAAATAAAACAACATTGTCATTGTCAACCGCGCCTCCTCTAACTCTCTCACATTGCAGTCATGACAAGTGCAGTCAAGTACACATCAGTATGTCTGGGAGTGTTTGCAACCTGGGTGGTAGTAGCCTAGTGGGTAACACACTCGCCTATGAACCAGAAGACCCAGGTTCAAATCCCACTTACTACCATTGTGTCCCTGAGCAAGACACTTAACCCTGAGTGTCTCCAGGTGGGGACTGTCCCTGTAACTACTGATTGTAAGTCGCTCTGGATAAGGGCGTCTGGTAAATGCGGTAAATGTAAATGCAACCTGCATGCCCCATGTTCACTTTGCACTGGACCAGTTACACCACAACAAATTTCTTGTGAATATGACAATGCCAGGTTTGACATAATGGGTAACCGGCCTGCGTTCACTCTGGAAAACAGCCTGCAGTGAACACCGGTGTTCACGTATCTATAATCAAATAAATCAGCTTGTTCACTGGCTCCCTAATGAGCTTCGATATTACATCAGGCCTTCTTTGCAAGCCTGATTAGACGGTAAGGGATGCGTCCATTTCTACTGCTTGAACAGATGGTGGGAGACGAGAAACCAACTACATCTGTTTTGGGATTCAAGCTGAATGAAAGGGGAGCGGTGTTGTCCTCCTGTTGACTTTTGTGTGTATGATATTTGACCTGCAATCATCATGTTATAGCCTCATGATATCATGCAGAAAGTTGCCTGGTGCATGATGTCCTTTAAATCTACATCTCCAGTTAACAGTTAAACATGCTGAATCCTTTGGAGAACACATATGAAGACCATATGTCATGGTCAGCGCTATGATAAGGCTATGGTAATTGGGTAAGTACTATCATGAACATGCGGAGGGGAAAAAGGAGAATGCAAACAATCAACAACATGGGCCAACAGAAAGTCTACACCACCCCTCTGCTACGTTCCCTCCACCGGCTCCCAGTAGCTGCCCCCCCTGCATCAGGTTCAAAATACTGATGCTGGCCTACAAAGCCAAACATGGAGTAGCACCATCCTACCTCACAGCCCTTATTACACCTCGCACTGCACCTCGTATACTCCGAGCCTCCAGTACTGCTCGCCTGGTCCCTCCATCTCTGAAGGTAAAATGAAGACATTCATCTAGACTCTTCTCTGTCTTGGCCCCTCGGTGGTGGAATGAACTTCCCCTCGAGGTCAGAACAGCTCAGTCACTGAGTATTTTCAAACTGCAGCTCAAGACCTTCCTCTTTAGAGAATATTTAGATTCTTATTGTCTGACTTGTGTATAGAAACTACAACAGAGTGAAAAAAAAAGATTGTATTCATAGTTGGGGGTCCGAGTGAACCAGAATTGATCACTTCATCAATGGCAACATGGAAGTATGTTGTAAGTCACTCTGGACAAGAGCGTCTGCCAAATACCTTAAATATAAATGTAAATGTAAAGACTAGAAAACATAGAACGCATGATCCAAGGGTGGATTTTTTTATTTTTACTGTGAATAAAATGTGTCTCCTACATTTAACCCGTCACCATTTTGTGAGCAGTCATGAAAGTCACCTGGGAACCATGCTTAAGTGGCACCTTGGAGATTCGGATCCATGAACCCACAACCTTCGGGTTACAGGTCCGAAAAGGCCACATCGGCCCCATGGCATGGCAGGGTTACATTTATGCTCATTGAAACAGAATCAATCAGGGAATCACAAGACAAGCTAATAAAAAAATTCAGTAGTGGCCTAGCAGTTAAGGAAGCTGACTCATAATCAGAAGGTTGCCGGTTTGAATCCCGAGCCGCCAAGGTGCCACTGAGGTGCCACTGAGGTGCCACTGAGCAAAGCACCATCCCCACACACTGCTCCCCGGGCGCCTGTCATGGCTGCCCACTACTCACAGAGGGTGATGGTTAAATGCAGAGACCACATTTCTGTGTGTGCACTGGGTGCTATGCTGTGGTGTGTCACATGTGACAACTAATCCCTTTCACTTCAAAACTCTGGTCAGGAAGACATGGAATGCCAGGAAATTTACCCAAATGTGGCAGCATCCTTTTTCTTACAAAAATCCTTCTTGGGCCACCCTATCCTATCCCATAATTTATTGAGTAGATTAACATTGGTCATAAACTGCAGCCTCTATAAATGTGTTTAAAGAAAGCCAAGCCTTCATATGCCATGTCCTCTGACTGAGACAAACCAAGAACTCCCGTTGTGTTATTCTTACTTGCAAACCCAAGACTGCAAGATGCAATCCCATAGAGCGGAAAACACCCTCCCTGGCCGAATGGATGATAGATGGCTGGATCAATGAATCAACTGATGGATGGATATATAGCCTCAAACTTCAGGATCTTTTACAGCGAACAATAATGTCTGAAAAGATTGAACATATAGTATAAATCAGAATAAACAGTGTATCCTCTCACTCACGAGTATAGTCGCAGAATCACCTACCTTCAGACCCCCCCCCCCCCTTCCCCCACTGTGCAAACCCCCCTGCCTCAGGCACACAAATCCCCCCCCCCCCCCCCCCCCCCCCCCCCCCCCCCCCCCCCCCACATCCCAGCCCCCAACTGCCGATATTTTTATTAATAATGGAGGAAAAGCAATATAGCGCGCTAGTATGGCTGGTATGGGAGATTAAGCGTATTCATCCCCTAATTGCTACATTCACATATTTAATAAAGAAAAATGTGCGAGCCGTGTGCCAGGGAGGCAGAGCCGGGCAAACTGTGGCAGGAAAGGCCCGTCGGCTGAAAATTAATAATGGTAGCAGTTAGCCACTGGTATTTACATAGAATTAAAATGGATGGCAAGCATCCCAGGGATAAGAGTTCGCTTTCATGTTTTATATCACAATTCTTACACTAGTGTGTGTGTGTATGGGTTTTTTTGCACATGTTTTTTTTTTCCATATGTGATGTATATTGTGAGGGAGAATATGTTCTTGGTACGCCTGTCTTAACTCTCTTATTGTCTGTTATTAGGTCTGCATGTGTGTGTGTGTGTGTGTGTGTGTGTGTGTGTGTGTGTGTGTGTGCGTTTCTGAGGAGCTCATTTTGTGTGTATGGATGATGCGGCAGCCGGGACCAAATTACCCCACCGTAATAGGGAACCATGGAATGTCTTTAAATGCGAAGACAGAGGTTTAAAATTTCATTACAAAGATCTAGGGCTCTCGTGTGTGTGTGTGTGTGTGAGTGTGTGTGCTGATGTCTAATTGTGAGCACTAGAGAAGCTGTTTCTGCCTTGCACCTGAAGAAAGACCCCATATCACTAGGTGTGGGTTCAGAACATACGTTGTAGGCCCCTTTTTAAAATGATGGAAATTGGGGCTAATTTTGAATCAGTCAAAAACTCAATACTCATACTGAACTAAACTGTGGACATTTATGCAAAAAATACCGTGTATAGTGTTGTTCTGAGCAATGGTTTGACACTCCAACTTCAAGGACTGACATTTCCAAGATTTGAGGTAAAAGGAATGTGGCTGTTTGCCAGATCAATTGGTGCAGAAAATGACGCACACACACACACACGCACACACGTATCTACTTTTGTTCAGGCTGCCCCTTTAAGACTGTAACTAAAGGCGCTATTTTCATACTGACAACCAAGCACGGTGCTAAGCGTGAGGCTGGGTTTGCTAGTGTAAGGTCAGAGGTGTCTTCAGTATCTACGAGCCGCTCTGCACTGGCCAATTAAAGAAAAAAATAGATTCAGATAAGCATTCATCTCTTTTTCAGAATCAATGTAACTGGTTTGTCCACACACATTCAATCTGCTTGTGAAATCTGATGTCAATTCCGGGTCCAGCCACTTCGTCCAATCCCAGGTGAAAGTGTCCCGGTTTCTGTACATGCCGAGGAAAGCAGGACGCATATGCACAACTCACGGGATTTAATACAATAACGCAAGACAGGGTAAAACATCAGCAAACAACCACCCAACGGAGTGGGTGGTAGTAGCCTACTGGGTAACGCACTCGCCTATGAACCAGAAGACCCGGGTTCAAATCCCACTTACTACCATTGTGTCCCTGAGCAAGACACTTAACCCTAAATGGCTCCGGGGGGGGGGGGACTGTCCCTGTAACTACTGATTGTAAGTCGCTCTGGATAAGGGCGTCTGATAAATGCCGTAAATGTAGAACAGACACAAGCAGGGCAGCTTTAAACATTCATACACGGGTATATGCATGAGGGGAATAATCTAGAATCAAGGGATTCCAGTCCGAACAGCAGACGCGGATTATGCCTTTTGCGACCGGATACTGACAGAATGCACCGGTGTTTGGCTCAAGGCAAGAAACACCATACAAAACCTTATATCACAGGTGTCTTCTGGCCTCTAAATGATAGCAAGTCAGCTCGTGAACTGAAGCCATTTCCACATGTATTAGATATCTGCATGCGCTACACACACCATGACACACCCACCCTGCGGTCTTACGCTCTGTCTGTTGGCTGCGTGCTGTATGGGCTGGTGCCCAAGTTCTGCACTGTGAGGTGGGCTGTCACTCCTGCTTACATCAGCAGCTCTGATCAAAGACAGCAGCCCCCCCCCAAATGGTCCACACTGCTTCTTTTGGGCCACAATGACTGGACAAACAGGCCGCCTCTTCATAATAAGGATGTGTGTCTGGGGGAGGGGGTAGGCCACATGGCATTATGGGATAAAAGATGGCCTCACTTAGAATCACACTTTATGGAGCCGTAAAAACCGCGACAGCCCATCTTGTTCTTCCTCCATTACAATGACCTTTCTTTTGATGATCACTTTTTTTTTTTTAAACGCACGCATAACAAGTACAGCCAATTTATGACCAAGAAAAGAAAAAAAAAAAAGAAAAACACATAACAATATAATTAGAATTATACTGCCATGTGGAGCAATACCCTCCAGCTAGACTGGTTTTTATGGTGTGATTGACAGCTGAGAATAAATGTTCTCATTGACTTTTCTCACGGGAATTTGTTATGAGGCAGCTGTGTCTAACATATTAATTTGGTAAATTATTATACTGTATAATACAATTATTGGTTAACACATTAGCCAGACAGAGTTATATGCTCCATTATTTCATCAGGCAATTATGTGGATAAAACAGCCTAATTTCCTCCTTAGTGCCTGACACATGTGGGCGTGCCTTTACATTTATTTTAATTATTATTTATTTATTTAAATCTTTCATGGATTACCTGTTAGCAGTTTTCTGAGCCCAAATCCCTTATGAATTCATTAGATAGTAGCTCAGGATATAGCTCTACACACACACACACACACACACACACATTTTTCTTAAAATTCAGTGTGCCGCTCACGTCTGACAGGAAAAAACATGAAAATAAATCACGGGTAAATGAATTCCTAATTGGACTCAAGAGTCCCGGCGGGAGACAGGAAGTGTCTCGTTGGATTAAATGATATTTTTGAAGGAAGTTTGGCTTGACGGAGAGGCACAGACGGTGAAGAGGGGTAGATTTGTGGTAGAGAGGATGGTTTTTGGCAGGATCTTGCCCGGGTGGTGAGTGCACAGAACTTTTCGAAGACAGTCGAGTGGCCACCTCCGTCATTGCCTCTGCGTTTGCCTGTTTCTTAATTTGAATTGACCTTGTCCGCCGTTGCCGTGTTTGTTGTCAGAAGGTCAGAAACCTTAAACTGCTCTCCGGTGGATTTATTGCTTCATCAGTAATCACTGGACGTTCACTGTGGAAGGTTTCAGTTGAAATTTTTGAATACATTCCCTCAGAGTCATAAATTAGGCATAATTAGCCAACGCAATAGTAATCAGCACCAGACACTTCTTATTTTCAGAGCTCATGTGCCATTGTTATTATTAATATTAATTAAATGCACGGAACAGAATTCGGAATTCTCACGATGGCTGAACATGGCGAGGAAGAAGGAAGCTTACGCACAACGCCACAAAACAGGAGCTTAATACATGGTACATGGTGAACAGGACAGGGGAAACATCACTTAACAATGACCCGACAACCCAAACAGGGCAGCTTTATACAATTAGACACGGGTGAAAACAATCAGGACACCTTAACACAGGACCAGCATGAAACTCCGGATCTGGAGTAGCCCCTTCTGGACTGGATCCTGACAAAGTGTTTAGTGATGGATTGTGTGAATATGTCTGTTTTGCAACCAGTCTGCATTGACTTCATAGTGAAATAATTTGGTTTGGAGTCATTGTGTTGGTTGACAGTGGGGTTTATTGCAGTCGCCTTGAAGGCACAGATCACATCATACTTTGCACCACATGATTAATAAACCAGAATTGTAATGATTAGCTCTTTTCATGAGTGTGATGAATAAACTGTGAAGTCATTTCATGTGTTTGGCTATAATTGACATAATGACAAAAATAAGACCCTCCTTCATTCGTTCTGAAGAGGAGTGTGAAGAAATAGGTTGCAAGGAGGTGGCAAGACTGCCACACCTGCATGGGTTTCCTCCTAAATTCCATCTTACCCCAGATTATCCCTTCAAGAAAGTAATGTTAACTCTAATGTTAGACAACCTATAAAAGATCATTCTTTTTTATAGGTAGTGACTTGGAAGACCTGTCCACTCCAGAAATCATTTATGCATTATTTAGTTATATTTTTTATTACTGCAGAAACTAAACATAAACTGCATAAATGTGTCAGGGCGCCGATAGCGATCGGCGTGGCGGGGAAAGTACGCATGCATACAGGACAAATGCATGTGACTTCACGACAAGGGGTTTTACTTTTGACAAAAGCACAGCATACAGGACAACAGGCAAATACATCTACAGACAGACAAACTTTCAAAGACCCGGCAAGGACTAGACACAATAGGATTCCTCAAATACAAGCAACAACAGGCAAATGACAATGGAGCAAGGGTTAAGGGCAGAAAAAAGGTCACCAAGGTGACAGGTTTGTCCATAATGTACCCAGTTACGAGGTTATTTCAACTTGAACACTGTGATGTCATGAATAGAACCGACTGGAGGCTCCCACTGCGCCTCTCAACACTTAACAATGACATTGTACAAAAGAAAAAAAAATCATTAACACATTGCATCATCGTGTACTAATAAAAGGAAATTCCACCTACTAATTAACTTTATAGTTTCCTAGCAACACAGCAAGAAACATAGCATAACAGCACCGTTTGGTGCATTAATATGTATGATTATGGGTGCAAGCATCAACTTTAGTACCAGATGTAATGTTAAACATGCTGCCAGGTTATATTTTATAGTACAGACTTTACTGCACTCCCAATGCTGCTGTGGACGATGGTACTAGAGGTTTTCAACAGTTGCCAGTAAGATTAGGAATACAGCAGTGGCAGAGGGGGATCAGAGGTCAGATTTCCGATGGGATTTGGCCCCTTAGCCTTGGGAACCATGGCAACAGCACACGGCACGTCAGCTGTCAGGTATTGATCACGGCAACCGGCAGACCCGGGGCTTCAAAGCAGCAAGAGCCGAGACCCCAGTGCAGCTCGGGATCAAAGCAGCATCCCATCAATACTGGCACTCTGAAAGCCCACAGGTAACTTCCCACCACTATGCCTGTTCAGGAGGCCGTGATCACAGATGAAGCTGCTGTCAGGCTAGTTTTGGATCTAATGTACTTTTGGCATGGTCGTCTTCCAACCAGTTGGCATCTTTGAAGTTCTTATCTAACTTTTTCTGAGTTTATTGGAGAGCCACTAGAGGTGGGAGCTTTAAAATGCATAGGAAAAAACTGGCTCGGGGCAGCTATTCATTAAAACAACACCGAGAAAGAAAAACGAACAGAAAATAAATTAGTTTTACACTGCTGTCTCTATTGCATTATATCAGAGGATTGGAATTGTTTTTTTCAGCACAAAATAAAAAACACTCGATTGGATGGAAAGCAGCAGAATTTGTGCACATCTCACACCATTCTTGAATCATTTTTCGCAGCATGGCAGAGCAAAGGATCTTACTGAAAGAGGGAATGGGATATTGTTCGTGACAAAGAAACATCCACATGAATGCAGGACCCAGGATTCCCCAGCGAAGCATTGCCTTTGCTGACTTCCCGAACTGTACCCTGGTGCTGTTTTGTCCCCAGGTGAACAACCCAGCTATCCACATGATCCACAGAGAAAACGCCATCATGCAGGTCAGGACACCTTCTTCAGCTGCTCCGTTCTCCAGTTCTGATGCTCACTCATTCCACGGGCTTTTGATGGAGAACAAAAACTGTCTTTTCTGACACCTTTCTACCAAGACCTGCTCTTTGAGCCACAGTAGGTCTTCTCTTCAATCAGACATTTTGAGGAAGCCTGTTCATCAATAAGCCTTGACTGGTTCACAGAATTCAAATCCACAAGACTGGTGGTCATACACTAAATATATATAATATCTTAAATAAATTCCAGTTTGCAAGCAGCACGCATCTAATTTTGGACACAACTTCTCATTCAGTGTATTTTCTTTATTTTCATGACCATTTTCATTGATAGATTCTCACTGAAGGCATCAAAACTATGAATGAACACATGTGGAGTTACGTACTTAACAAAAAGTGGAGACCTGACCTCCACAGTCACCGGACCTGAACCCAATCCAGATATTTTGGGGTGAGCTGGACCGCAGGGTGAAGGCAAAGGGGCCAACAAGTGCTAAACGCCTCTGGGAACTCCTTCAAGACTGTTGGAGAAGCATTTCAGGTGACGACCTCTTGAAGCTCATCGAGAGAATGCCAAGAGTGTACAAAGCAGTAATCAGAGCAAAGAAACTAGAATATAAAACATGTTTTCAGTTATTTCACCTTTATTTGTTGCGTACATAACTCCACATGTGTTCATTCATAGTTCTGATACCTTCAGTGAGAATCTACCAACGTAAATGGTCGTGAAAATGAAGAAAACACATTGAATGAGAAGGTGTGTCCAAACTTTTGGCCTGTGCTGTACATCGTTTATGTGCTTGGAGAAAAGCTTTGGGAACCACAGTGTTGTATAATCATGCCTGATAAAAAGTTAAAGAAACAACAGTTGGTGGTGTGCACTAATTTAAAGACCTTAACTGTCCCCTGTGCTGCTAACAGGATCCGAAAGACATGGAGGAGTGCATATCTTGGCAGAGCAGCATTTTCTCACGTGCCCACTGTATCTCCCCACCTTCCTGTGTAACTTGGTGGAGGTGCGGAGTTTGTCATTATCGGTGACATTAGTAGATGCCACTGCAAGCTTCAGAACTACAAAGACACTGGGCTTCAAAGTCGATCTGCCTGGATAAACAAATCCTGGAGAAAAAAGGTGAAGGAAGAGAAGATAAGGAAGAAAAAAAAAACCTACTGCCAATACCTTACCTGTGATAGATGCTGCCTACCATATTTTACCCTCTCTGGCTCCTAAACTGCATCCTCACCTCTATTTTGTGATGCTTGGCAATGAAATCTTACATCTTTTATTGTTGCAGTTTTTTTTTTTTTTTTAAATAATTTATTTCTTGAATGCCCAGGACTTTATTTCTTATGGTACAATCAATCAGCTTCATTCTATATGGCCGCTGCTCAGCATCAATGTTATCACGGGGCAGCTGCTGGGGAGCTGTCTGAGGTGCTGAACTCTCTTGTTAGGGTGAGATATTCAAAATCTGGGAGATGGGGATGGCGTTAAAAACCCCTGGCACTCCCGTGGCAGCAACCCTACACAAATAAAATCAAGCATTTATTTTGGTGGAGCTGATGAATAACTCAGGACTGCAGGCCACAGCTGACTCCTCTGTGATATGCAAATCCGCAGAAGGCACCAATCTATATGTATAGATGCTTTTTTAGGGAAAAAGGTTTGAACAAGAGCTCAAAGATGACTCCTTCATGTATGAAGTATGATCAGATTGGGCAGATATGAATTTTGTATTCAATTAAAAATTTCATATAATACACTATTTAAATGTGCTAAGTGGTCACATAATACATATCAGAGAGTTTCAGTTTTCAACAGTGTGTGATTGGAAACATTTTTGGACAATTAAAGTTGAAACGTTCACATTTTTGACAACACTCTTTTTATGTGACATTATTACACAAGTGGGTTTAAATATCCCTGTATGAGGAAGCGGGGTACATGATAGCAGTCATTCAACACCATTACTCCATCCTAAAACATCATAATAATAAAAAAAAAACATTATAGTGTATTCTGGGTTTTAATGATGTCATTGGCAGTGGACCAAAAAAGACCGGTTGGATATTAAGTTTCTCATCTTCAAGCAAGCAGTCCTATCTTATATTTCTCTAAATCCCGAAGACCTTCTTGAGAAACAGTGAACCCTCTACATCCACTACATGTATTATAATGGCAAGAACCCCCAGAACACTGAGTGCAGGCCACACCCCCATGATTCCCTGCACCTCTAGCCCTTCACTATAAAGTGGAAGTGGAAGTGAAGTGATCGTCATTGTTGAATGCGGAGCCGATGAGTGAAGGGAGACGCCATTAGCACTCAGCCACTCGTGGTATTTTTAGTCTTAGTCTTGGCCTGGGTCTTGGTTTTGGTCTGAGTGCAAACAGGATTTTGGTTCTTTATGTTGGTTTTGTATGTGGTCTGGTCGTGGTTAAGGTCTGAGTGAAAGCACTCAGGGGTTTTAGTGGTGGTGGTTGTCTTCTGTATGTGTTCTGAATGAATGCTGACTTCCCTGTTCCTGTTTCCACCTCCCCATGTCCCAACGCAGATCCCAAGTTTGTTCAGTTTAAAAAAAAAAAAAAGTGAATCTCCTTTCCTTTGTGTCGTCACAAATGATTTGAAATAACTCACATAATATTCACTTTGTAAAACCTAAATCTGTGGAACCAACCTGTGATGTGGAACTGTGTTAAATTTTATTTTTAACATCGGCCCAGTGATACATCCATCCACCGCGTTTCATGGAAACCCTGCACCCAGACATCCCAACAAACTGCACCGAGGTAATGAATAGCAGCCTGCTCTTTATTCTTGGCCATAAATGATCCATCCGATTTGTAGCATTCCCCCTCCATCCTGTTCAAAAATCTAGGACAAGGTGGCTGGTGGGCAGCAGCTTCCTCTTCTTGCAGCTTTTGAGGCCACGGCTGACAGTGTTGCCCAAGACGACTGAGCGGTGGAGTCTCTGCACTCAGTTGAGAACTGTGGTTTGGGGTACTGGGGTGGCTTTTGCTCGAATTCTTTAGTACAGACCTCCTCACGTTGCACTATTCCTCCAGCACTGTAAACTGAGATGCTCTTGAAAATGGCTGCAACCCAAAGTCTGTAGAGGAAAGAGGCCTGAACCTCAGACACTTTGTCCTGTAATCCACAGAACTGCCTCTCTAATGTGCACAATTCAATCTGCAAAACCCGATACGCCTGATAGAGGAGAGCGGGGTAGGAAGGGGGTGGGGCAATAAGAGTAAAAGGGTGTTCAGACAAAACTGGATTACAGGCAGGTACTTGACTGTTAAGTCACATTACACTGAAAGGATGTGCCAGCTCTCCAATTTGTCACTCTTTGAATGGAAATCGTATTTCTCAGGTGGGCTCAGCTGGGGACAGTCAAATATCCGTAAGACTGCGTGTACCCTTTAACTCCGCCACGTCTAACGCCGTTCATCTCAGTGCTCAGTGAGACAAGGGTGGATGTATGATAATGTACGCCATCCATCATCGGCTTATTATATGACAGTGACTGCCTGGAAACTGACTTTCAATCTGATTGCAGCCACTCACAGAAATGCATGCATGAGCAATATAAATAATGGACTGGGAATGCATATCCTATATTACTGGGTACAGTTAGAGGCATTAAAATGGATTGTAATTGTCCAAATAGGCCCATGGTGCAAGAAGATGCTATACTTGAATATTGTGTTTCCTTACAAAAAAAGAGAGCGACTGCAGAAGCCGGGCTCATCCGTTCTTTGCCATAACTGCTGCCCCTGGGACTGGAAAGCCCAGCACCACTGTGTTTTTCCCCCCTTGCAGTGTAATAAGAGACCCAACAGGAGGTTGGCAGTGGGGCAGATGTAATTAGTGACTGCCAGATTTAAATGGTAGCTACCAGCTCAAGGCTAGCTCAGAGGGAGGTGGGGGAAAAAAAATCCCTGAAACAAAAGCCCACAGCACCTTTCACATTGTGGCTCCTGAGTCGGAATAAATGCACGTTCGTAGAAATCCTGTTTGCGAAACTAGATAAGGGTCTTGTTGATTTGCATGGTATGGGCAGCTACTGATTCTGCTACTTCAAGTCATACATCTGAACCGAGAAGCCTCAAAGTGCACAGTGGTAGGGAGTTTCCTTAAAAGCCCAAGGCTGCCAAGTGATTTATGTGATTTATGATGCTTTGTGTTTCAACTTCCAACAGTGGCAACATCTGGTGATTTTCCAAACTGTGATAAGTGCAATATTTTATATTTTTTGAAAGAAGTAAATTTGTTAAGTGGCTGTCGGGTGGGGGCGATAAAATTAGTTTGTGATTATTAGTGAAGACTTGTCATACTAAATGGTCATACTTATAAGGCCGTTTAGCATGGATTTTGGGTAGAGCAAGTGGTTCTGTTTTGTATTAGTAAATCCTGAGGACATGTGCTTATTGCCCTGAATAAAACACTACACAGTTCTCAGGTGATGAATGTTTCAAATTCCTTTCTCTTTTATAAAACAAATTGTTATATGTTTGAATAAAAATTTCAAATTTCCATTCAATGGAATGGGTTAATATCCAGCAAGAGAGGCCTTTTTAATAATTTTTTTTTTTACTGTTGACATACAGTTTTGGGACCACTGCTCTTGAAGCTATGGATGTGAATGGATGTGTACAACAAAACCACTTGGTATGTATCCGTGTCTTGAAGAAGATAAACTACCATTGGTGTATAAATATTTCTGTCACAGAACACAATCTTTAATGATATTTCTATAGACAGAGATTAAAATGGGAGGGGACTGATGATTGACAGCTCTCATGCATGCTCCTTTCTCATTCTGGCGCCCATCAAGATGACACATTTGCAAACATCATTAAAGATCATGTTTTTTTTTCTTGTTCTTCATCTATTTAAAAAGGCCATATTTGACCTTTACACTAGTGAATAAAATCCATAAAAGCATATTGTTGCAAAATAGTGGCCAAAATCCACTGGATATTAAATGGATAAAAGTCACCACAAAGAGTGAATTGGGGAAATGAAGTATTTTGTATTTAATTATTTTTTTTTCAACAGTTGTGCAGGACATATGCATTATCACATTAATTTTTCAGAGGCCACAGCTTGGGGAACCAGTGATGGAGAGCATCAACATTTCTGACCTGCTAGACACTGACACGGGTCTCCTGATTCAAATATTCTGTTCAATTACACAACAGATGGCATTGTGTATAAAGTGATTGAGTGTGGGTTACTGTGTCAAAAATGAACCAATATTTTACACAAGATGTCATGGAGGTCATGTTAATGAATAATCATTAGGTTTCAAATTGGCTGCTATGATATTGATCTCTTGTGTCTGGTGAATGATGTTCAGTCAGACCCTTTGCTGCCATTATCATTATGTTGTACACAGACGTGTATCAGCTGGTGTTTATTGGGGCTTGTTTTGACACGATCGCTCTGCCATTTCATTGCTGTATGAATATTGAGGAAGCGAATATTGAAATATCTGAATAACTGCTATGTTATTCTTTGATTAAGCTACATACTCATCTTTCTAAGTGGCAGTGCAGAAAAAACATTCGTATGAATGCGCATAAGGTAGAATTGACATGGCAAATTTATCGCATATAACTGACACGACAAGTATGGATGCCCTTCCTAACGCAACCCTGCACATTTACCTGGGCTTGGGACCTGCACCAAGGGACACTGTCACCCAGTGGCTGGGTCAGTGTTTATTGTATAGTGGATGAGGAAAATACTATGCAAACTGAATGGAAAGGAGAGGAACGCTCATCTCCAGAGACTCAATATCTGAGTCTCACTGAATAATAAAAAATTGCCTGTAAATTACTGGTTCTACACCTTCCTAATGAAAGATGGAAGAATCTGCCCATTTGCATCCAGGTAATTTTTTCCCTTCTAATAATTGAGGTGAAACAATGATGAGACACCTTCTACTCTTTCAGTGCTCCTTCATCTGAAACCCTGATCTCACATAACCATCTGTGACACACGGTTATGTCCTGTGATGAATCCACAGAGGAGGCGGGCTGGGGTTTCCATTGGCAGAGATATTGATCAAGATATTCACTTGAAACTGAATAACTAACATGGTTTACTGTAACAACGTCAGAGCAGGGAGGGCATAGAGACGTCCTTCATACTGACCTTGACTATCTGCTACAACAACTGCCTCCCATCCTGTTGGCCAATGATTACACAATCATGATACACAGATCCAGCAACCAAATGTAACATTAGTTTGAGGGTCTTTTTTGACTCCTCTACAATAGGATGCAAATAAGCTATTATTGACCCATTATTTTACAGACTAAGACAATATATAAAGTATTTAGCTGGCAGCAACATGGAAAATTTACTGCCCCATACAGTTCAAATGTGTCATGTGCACAGTAAAAAGGGAGTGTCAATATTTCAGAGTAAAACTTTTTTACAACTATTTATTTATTTAAAACCAACTGTAACAGCAGAGCATACATTGCATGGCCAGTTCAGTAGGGACGTTAGAGGGCATTTACCCACCATTGGGCAGATGATTGGGCATATTGATGGGCCTCAGGAGGGGGGGTGGGTGCTAGTTTAGGGTTGCGTTTACCCTTTGTTGTAATGATATTATTGAGTAGCTGCATGGTTTACAGAATAGGTTTTCAATACTATACCATAATCAATTAATAATTGCTATGGAACTGCATTGGGATTAAAATCCAGAAAGGGATTTGTGTAGCATGTGCGGAGTGCCTAGTTCAGTATATGTGAACATGATTTAGAAGTCTGATTTAGTACAAAATCATTCGGACTAACATACTTACATGAAAATGAAAAAATCTGATTTTATTTGGACTGACAAACACTGTGTCAATTTCCCGTTCATGGATTAAACATAGGTCTAAATAAAATAGAGCTGCAATTGAAAGTGAAAGAAAGTGATTGTCATTTTTATACACAGCACACAGTGACACAACGAAATGTGTCCTCTGCATTTAACCCATCACCCTTGGTGAGCTGTGGGCAGCCATGACAGGCGCCCGGGGAGCAGTGTGTGGGGACGGTTTTGCTCAGTGGCACCTCAGTGGCACCTTGCCGGATCGGGATTCAAACTAGCAACCTTCCGCTTCCTTAACTGCTAGGCCACCACTGCCCCAAAAATTTCTAAAATACCTTTAGCCTAGGACAAGGGTAAAGGAAACCAGGCCACTGAGTCATGGCATTTCTATTCATGGCATTTATCAGACCTTATCCAGAGCGCCTTACCTGGGCCTTCTGGTTCATAGGCTAGTGTGTTACCAACTAGGCTACTACCACCCGCCAGATTAGCCAGATTAGACAAAGCCGAGACAAAGACAAGACACAGGAGGCAGGCTTCTGTGCATGCAAACACAGGCAAATACGTAGTCATGGATCGTAGATTATGGGTTGAGAGCACTAGCTTTTTGTCTGGAGCGCCCTCCTGAGTGCGAGCGGGACATTCAGGGTTTCATGGACGTGACGTCGTGCTCAGAATCAACATCAGACGGGTTTAGCCAATTACTGTGAAAGCTCTTGCAAAACCCTCTACTTTAGCCATACCAGTATTCCCAGTGTCTGACCAGCATGAGAGAACCTATTAGCTGTATGGCACCAGTGTGGCTGCTTTTCCCAATACCACCTGCTCATTTGCATAGTAATATTCCTTCTTTTGTTTAGCAATGGTTCAACAGTAAGACTGTTAGGATTTGGCATTGCAGTAGTTCTATGATGCAGACATTCAATTCATAATTGATTAATAGCTCACTTTACATATTATCCTGAGCCACCATCTTGGTGGGTCAAGACTAGCAAAAATATAGTCCATGAACTTAAACTGAGCCTCCAGTTAAAAAATAGTGCCTTCAGTGAGCATGTGAGCATTACTGGACTAAAGACACCACCTGTTTATGTGATAGGGGGTTCTGTGTTCCATTTCTTAAAATACATTTTATATTGCTCAGAGAAACAGGCACAATCATGCATAATTTAACCTGAGATGGGTAGCTGCAGAACGTGATGGGGTAATTTGAACCCCCCAGTTTCAAACTTCCCCACTATAACTGGGGACTCGCTGCATTGTGGTTGCAGTTTTTTCAGGGTGCTTCGGGACATCTAACATCCCCACATTCGTGCACATTGTACATTATTAAAAAGAAGAAAAAAAACACTGCGGGCAGAATTAACCGATAGACCTCAGTTTGAAATGGGCTCTCAGATTCTTTCGCTGTATTACCTGCTCCATACAATTTGCTTTTGAGTAACTGCATTTCATATCTTGCAGACTGGGGAATAAACACATCAAGAGGACATTTTGTCGGAAAAAGCAATGTACCTCTTCTCTTCTTTAAAAAAAAAAAGAAGTATAATGTTAAATTGAGACTAGATGGATGAAATCACAATGCAGTGAATTCATGACTCGGCCCCAGTGGGAACTGAACCCTTGATCCTCGAATACAGGAGCATGATTTTCCTTGTGCTTGATGAATGACGTCCTGCGTCTACTATAACCCAATTTACCGATTATAGCACGGTGTCCTCTGAATGATGTCACTGTCCCTTCCTGAACGCTATGCATCCTCATTTGCACACGTAAAGTGCAGCAGCTCAGAGAGATGACATCACCGCTGGGGAAGGTACTAGCCCCCCATGCCGAGAGAATACGTCACCGCGTGGCGGAGAGCAGATCTATTATTGAAATCAAATTTCTTCTGCACCATTTAAATCCTAACTGTCAGCTCCCTGCCTTCATACATCCTGATCTTAAAGCAGAGAGTCATTTTTAAATTTGATCTTTATTTTATTTCTGTTAAAGTACAAAAATCATTAAGAATACATGAATAAGATTATTTGCTTATATATTTAACAAACAAATCAGGACAAGAAGTTGAATTTTCACACTTGCTTCTGAGAAAGATTCATTCTTCAGGAATGGAGCAAAACGCCTTGGACCACTGAAGCATCCACACAAGGAAACGGGAAAGAAAGCGCAAAAGTTGATGAGACAGCACCAGGAGCTCATGTTTCTCCCTCCTTCCCAGGAAGAATCACCCACAGGTGCCTTCAGAAAGCGAGAGGGTACAAAAGACGCCTGCAGCTTCGACTGGAGAAGCAGAGGACTGTGGGAAGCCTGCAGGATCTTCTTGTCTTTACAACTTCCAGCTTGTGTAGCTGGGCTCCGGTTTCCCGCTGAGCGCTGGGGTTTGCAGCCTCCGCTACGAAGCACTCATTCAGATATCCCTCTTTCTATTTTACTTCTCACCAACAGACCTGCACGGGGAACAGAGGAAGGGGGAGGATGGAGGGATCAACACTTTTTGCATAATTTATCTCACGCGTGTTTGGGGGTTTCCAGCGTGTAGCTAGGCAGAAAGAGGAAAAGCCAGTACGGCAGTACAGAGTAACTAGGACTATGGCAGACAGAGGATCCCTTATGAAAAATTATAGTAGACGTTGTGAGGCATTTCTGGCCCAGTTTCAAGTATATTTCACATACCAAAGAACCAAGTAATATATAAAAAATATTCAGTGTATTCTGTTCGTATTAATTTGATGCCGCGTATTTAATTCCAGTATACAGACACTAAGCATCGGTAGTATAAGGTCAAAGGTCAGGATTTACGTTGATCAACAGGTAAAACAGGAAACACAATCTTTAATAAAGTTTGAGCATGCGACATATTGACAGGCGTTGTGTTTAAATCGTCCTTAATGAGGAAGTAGAATGCGTGAGAGCTGTCAATCAATAGGCTCCTCCCACTTTTAATGATGTTTAAAAAAGCTGTTCTGTGTTCTGGAGGACAGGATAGTGTCCCGATCGCTACCTTGGAATATGAATATATTTAAAGCTGGACCTAAAGGCCTGATAAATGTGCAATGAGCTTTTTTTTTACATTGAAGAAAATATAATGAGTACGTGTTACATGCTTTACTGACCCTTTCTTTCTTCTGCCCATGTAAATATAGGTCAAGCAAATGAGCCCCCTGCATGCTTGCACAGGTACCACGCTGTTCTCCCCCGACGCTCTGCCCAGGAATCAAGGTCAACCGTGACCCCCCACTGGGGGATGAATGGCTCATACCTGCCCACCACTCCAAGATCGCGGTGAGGCTTTAAAATTTGTCTCCTCAGCTCACTCCTGTGCTCCACACTAAGTAGATTTGGGCTGTAGTTCAGAGAGCGTGCTGCTCGTTTGATCTGACCTCATTAAAGAAGAAAAATGACCACGAAAAGGTAACTTGCTCTAAGGAGTTTGATAGCAAGATATTAAAATTAATTAGCTGAACAATTAGGATTCTTGTCACAAATCTTCTTTTAGCCAGAGATGAGAACAAGGTTAAGACTTTAAGGGGTGAAGGAGCTTTAAGATTCATTGTTTAGGATTATTATAATTTTGTGGTGGTCTGCTGGCACTAATGTCACATTCACCAGTCTGCTGATTACATCTTGAATAAAGGTCAACAGAAAAAAAAGGGAATGAGATGCTGGGTGAGTGGTGTATTGATGGGTCTGGGATTAAATTGTCCAGAATATGGGGAGACTCTCAATTGACCCTACCCTTTATAAAATGAATATGAGCCTCATTAAAGCACGTGTTCTGCATGATGGAAACAGTTGCATTCCATTTAGGAATCTAGGTCGTTTCTGTTCAGCATACAGCAAAGCCTCTACTTTCCGCATGTCCAGATGTAAAGATGTACTTCACAGTTTACATACATTCATAGCAATGCTATGAATATCATGGTAATTTGAGCTTTCTGTTAAGTTTTCCTTTAAAAACAAGAATTTGAACAAAATTATACATACATACGGAGAAGCTACAATCTATAGTTGGTGATAATCAGTAGCCAAGAAGCCAAGTTAAAAGTCACAGTAGAACCTTCGGTACCACATACGTAAATTTAAGTGGATGTATGTACATTTATGAGCATGTATATATTCTGCGTTTTGACCTTGTGTGGTTTTAGAAAAAAAATGTATGTTTCCACCACAGAAACTAACCTTTCAAAGAAATAATTTAAAGCTCAAAGTACCATAATATTCATGCCCATGATGTGGACTTCTAACCTCAGCACAAGCAATATGTCAGTGTTTGATGTGCGTATTAGAACCATTCAGACCTTTTCTTGATAAAAAAGAAATTTAAGGTGTTCTGCTAATGTTCATTCCTTCTTTACCCAATAAATATGGTGGCTGGGGAAAGGGGCAAGGAACTGGAATCCTCCTTATTATCACATAAGTGTTTACAAAGGCTGTAAAGGCCCTGAGGAAAAAGACTGAACCATTTATTGCACTGGGATTTCAGGACTGCCCCTCATTTCCTTATAAATATCTGCCCCAGTTTTATTTAACCATTTTTTTTCTTTGTTATGATTATTGCTTTTCATCATTTTCATGCAAGGCTACTCGAAAATTTGCGGTGATGCTTTGTGAACTGGTATGCTTTTGCTGTATCTCCATATTTGACTTCAACATCATCATAAACCATTCAACAATGAATAAAGTGTATTCATGATAAACTGAATGAACACACCTTCTCATAAATTCTAGACACTCTCTTGTCTTCGTTCCCCATTGCATCTCCATGGTGATGTAAAACCAGCATCTAATACAGTAGTCCTAGAAAATATATTGTATATTTAGTACGCAGTACACCCTATTGACTATGATTAAAATTCAGAAAATGGTGTAGATGTAAATACGAAATACTGAAAAAAAAAAAAACACGTAGAATTAACAAGGACCAAAATATAATGGCAGCATCATGATGATGATCAATGATGTGAAGGCAAAATCTAAAGATTAAAAATTCGAAAAATGAAATGGGTAGAGTTGAGCCAAATGAATGCAATTAATATTTAATTTGAATCAATGGTTATAGATGTTGGGTATGGGCATGATTATTGGTATGGATATTGGACCTTCTTTGTCACCTTTTTTGTATTGGTATTTTGCATTTAGCTTGGCAGCATAATACTATTTGCAGAAGCTTATTGTTCTAGTAAAGGTTCACGTTTGTAGATTTTGGTTCCTTTTCATGTTTGGTTGACTCAACTGTCTTGCTTGGGCAGATGTTTGGGGCATCTATGTTATTATTCAGTTTTTGCCATTTGGAAAAAAATTTAAGTGAACATAAAAACTAAAAAAAGGCTATTTCTCAATTCGAGAATGAAGGCCTCCATAGTATCAGTGTGACAAAGGAAGTTAAAAAAATTACAAATTTCAAAACAGACAAAGTGCAAAATGCAGATCATCCATTATGCTCTTCTCAAGGTGAAATTTGGTCCAATTAATAAAGTTGTATTAACTCACAAGAACCCTGATGTCACTTTAATCATTCTACATGGTTCTCTATGCCCATGTGGCACTTACTGATATTCCTGCTGCAGTCGTGAAGCAGTGGGTGAATTGGGGTTCCCAGGACATCGTATGGAAATTAGCCGTGTTTCCTGGATGGCAAAGCTACATCTATATTCAATTTGACTGCATTTCCTGACTAAGTTGATATTCATGTTAAATGGGTTGAAAATAGTCACAAAAAAGTAATAACTCATATGGAAAAATGGCAATTAGAAGTACAGTTGATTTCGGTACAACCAGGTCAAAACAGGTCCAGATTTTTTCTTAGCTGTAAAAAGAAATTTAATGAGACAAAGCCATGAAAGAGGTTGACATTCATCATCAGCTTTGTAGATGGAGTCGGGTGCAACAGTGGAGACGCTGCCCTGCCTGCTGGATGACTGTACTGTCACTGTCATTAGTATGGGTCAAGCGCAGCGTCTGGGAGTGTCCTAGACAGTCAGAGGCCGTGGGGGAGCGGAGAAATGGATCAATGAGAGGAGCCCGGCGGGGCGGATTTATCACCTGATCAGAGTCCCCAGCCCCAGAGTGTTTGCCCCAGGATTCCATATGTGGATCACATCCCAGCCTTAATAACGTCCGTCCGCGGTGAAGTCCGTACGTGTTTTCCTCCTCCCTTCCTCCCCCCAGCGTCTCCATTACCAGCGTCGTTTTGCTGGGCAGCAGCTGTGAGGCCGGGCTCGCTGCCATGCCGCTATCGATCGGGCCCACGCCTACGTCCATTACTGCCCCAGCCCAGGCCCAGAAGGAGGAGGCCTGTCTGTGGGGAGCTATCACTTCCAGAGAATTACCATAGAGGCTTGTTACCTCTGCTTTTCACCTGCGGACGAGCTGCATCCCAGCCCTACTGTAGCTGAGGTACAGCCAAGTCCTGGAAAACTGAAAACTGAGACGAAAAAAAAACGTCTTTTCAGGGATGATTAACATTTTATAGCCTCTTGCCCGCTTTGAAGTCGGTTTTTAATAGGGCCTAATTGCTGCTCGCCTATTGATTTAAAAATCCCTCCGCTCGTTTTCTTGTTGAGGCATTGTCCGAAGCCCACCCCTTTCCTCTCAGCATCCATCAGACCCTCAACATGTTGCCAATTTCTTCTCTTTTTATTTATTACGCCGGCCAATGGTGCTTTGTTATATTATTAACAAATTGCAGGTTTAAAGACCTTTTTTCATTCATAAAATTGGAACTTAATTTCTAAGTGTTGTGAAGATATTTCACAAATCTGCACACCCTGCTTGTCCAGCAGAAGGATGCTGTTCCTTCAAATAAGATTCCCCCAGAAAAAAACTTTCTGGTTTAGTGAAAAACTATTTTCAAAAATATTATTGGAGAAAGTGGGTGGCGAAAAGACGAAAATGAACACAAACTCTCTTTGTTGTGCAATCTTGGATTTCTGTTTGTTCTATATTATTTGAATAAGTTGATAGTTCACTTGAATTTTTGGACTTTTTCTTTATTTAATAAATAGGTGACTATGAGTCCACACTTGTACTGCTAGCCAAAAACCAGCGCTCGCTGGTGCCAGTGCATGATCTGTACCTGCTGCCAAAAAATTGCCACAACTGCCTCAATTTTGCACCAGGCCATGACTTTGGAAGTTCAGTAAACCTACTCACAAAACACTGATTCGCATTTTAGTAGTTAATATATTAGTTCATATAATAGTTCATAAATATTAGTTTGCTCTTTTAAATTATTTTTAACTGTCTAATTTATGCTTATGCTTATTTTTTATGTTTTTTTTTACTGTACTACATTGCTACAGAAAGCAGGTTTGTTTGGATTATTTACATTAGGGCAATGCTAAAATATTAGGCGTGAGGGATTACTGAATTGAACCAGTTTTTTTGTTTGTTTGTTTGTTTTCAGCGTACAAATATGTTAAACACGCAAAACTGATTTGAGATCTGTTTAAGATCTCAAACCATGTTTTGTATCATCATATCTCGTATTATTCTTTCCATTGATTGCTGCTTGAGAGACACCAACAGCTGGAACCAAGTACTTATTGTAATAAGCACTGGTTTTCAAGGGGCGGTGGTGTGTGTGTGTGTGTGTGTGTGTGTGAGACACAATACCAAGTACTTTTATAATATATATACCTCCACACTGGGACCACCCATATATTCAATATTTATGAGGAACAGAAAGGCACATTGATTAGTTATTTATTATAAGTAATTCCTGGTAAATTACTCAATTTTTGCTCCATTTTTAATGCTAATGAGGTGACAAAAGTACAAAAGACAAAAGTGTGTTCAGAGTCCTTTGTGTGTGCGTGTGTAAGAGAGAGGGTGTGTGTGCGTGTGTATAGCCTCCCAATGAAAGCCCTCCGGGGGCAGGTCTCAATGCTGCGTCTCCAGCTGACATCATCAGAAGCCATTATGGATCTAAACGGCAATATTAACCTCCTCCCAGCCGCAGCAGCGCCACTCCTCTCCTCCTCTCCCCCGAGACGCAGAGTTTTGGTGTATTGTGGGGGGGGGTAGTTAGGTAGTGGAGACCCTCTAAATTTCAGCAGATGAAACTGTGCGCCCTCCTATAGAGGGACATGAATAATGACTGACACTTCCTTGGGGGGATTATGCATTATGAGGGCCTAGCATCTATACACTGGGGGCGCAGGAGATTGGCAAGGGTTCTATATGAAGTGGATGTACAGCCTTGGCCACGAAGAGTGTGTGTGTGTGTGTGTGTGGGGGGGGGGGGGGTGTTCCCTGATGAGTTCCTTTGAAAGCAGGTAATTGACTCTGACCTGCCCTATACATATACAACACACACCAAAACCAACAAGAGCAGCCCGTTCCAGACTCACACCGAGAGGTTCTGGAATAATCCGGTCCAGATGTCGCGCTGGTTTATCAGACGGAACAGAGAGATCCATCAGCCTGAAGCAATGGGACGTGACAGGTTTCCGTCGGATTGGCTTTTGCCAGGCTTCCATCCATCTCAGTTGCATCTTGGAGGAGGTTTAAGGAAGGCCTTGTGCCTTTATCAGTGGCACAGACAGCGGAGGTGTGTAATCCATTCGGCTGCACATCTTTATTTATTATTTCCCCTCAGTGAGAAATTAGCATAATTGTGCTGGGGGTGAGGGGTAAAATGAAGTGTGGTTTTCAGTGGTGAGCTGCTCATGAGGGGCTCAGGGGCGCAGCGTAAGCGCTACTTTGTGAATAGTTGACTCATTAAAATGCAAACCGTGGCGGTGCTCGCTGTTTTTTCTTTTTAACAAATAGCACAGAAGCAAAGCAAAGTACAAAAGAAGCTTCCGCGGTAATGCTCGACAACGACGTTCAAAATGTGATGAAAGTAAAAAAATAAACCAGGCTGCGTCAGATGTTCCGCAAGTTTTAATAAGCAGCACAGCGGTTCTAATTGTGATGCGTGCGTGCTGGAGACTTCGAACTGATCTGAGCTCGGCGCAGACCTGGGAACTGTTGTGAAGCCTTTGAAATGATCGTTTTTTTATGAGCTACAAAAAGTACTTCCGTCCTGAATGTTGTGTGTGGTGACAATAAAAATGGCAACAAGTTGGCCCACTTGACAGGTTCTCTGTAGTGTGAGTAAGATGGAGGGTGCCTGTTTTTGGGGTAATGTAATTTATTAGTGTTACTTTTTGTTGGTGCTCCACCATTTTCATCATCCAGAAAAATGTTTAATTAGTTTAAGCCCACAGCGACGCCCCAGCGACACCCACATCCTACTCCCTCATTATGGACAAACCTGTCAAAATGGCTCATTTGCAAAGGTCTCGTCTCCACTGTTTTCCTCCTTTTCTTGAATGAAGTCTTTTAAAGTGCTGCAAAAATGCACAGATCCTACGTGACGTCTGCTGTGTACAAGGGCACAGTGTGTGCAACATGCAGTATTGTATGTGTATCTGAATCTTGCACCATTAACAGTTCGATGTGCTAGGAACTTCCGACCCTCATTGGTAGCCACCTTGGCTCTGTCCTGGAAGGAGAAGCAGCACCAACAAACATGTGAACTGTGTAGGTTGCGTTATTATCTTTGCTGTGTTTTGTGGGGTTGTGAGCAGTGTGTGGGGACGGTGCTTTGCTCAGTGGCGCCTCGGCGGATCGGGATTCGAACCGACAACCTTCTGATTACGGGGCCGCTTCCTTAACCGCTAGGCCACCACTGCCCCTACCATCTAATAGAAATGTCCAGCGATCAACATTTTCTGTCTGAATCTCATTCGAGACATGATCAATAAATGTCTGTACACTGAGAGCATAAAACAGAAAGAAACGATTTTGTGTTTATTGAACACGGTCAACGTCTACCACTGTCCACAGTGACCACCAGGCCTGGTTTTCGATTAAAATGAGCTTCAAGCCTGGCTGTAACCCAAACCCAAATCCTAATGCGGAGAAAGGATCACAGAAATCTGCAAATGTGCTGAGTGGCCATTAGAAAAAAGCCTTTGAAAGCCTTTAAAAACGTTAGGGCATGGCACCCAGAAGTGGAAACAAGCCTGTAGGCTTCATGGTGAAATTTGGTCTCTGATATTTTCAACTTCCTTCAGAATCAGAGGGTCGTCCAATCCCCTTCGTCTGCCAATGAATTTCTCCACAGATCCCCCCCCCCCCCCAAATCCATTTCTCACAGAATCTTCATGTCCCGCAGTGCAACACCTTCCAATCCCTTATCTTCTGAAGGGTGAAAAGGACAAGCATTTAGTCTCCATAGCAGACAGAGCTTCCTCGTTGGTTCGTGCCATCTGGGATGCCGTGATGACCTCTGCGATTCAGATATTTTGAAACAGTGCATGCGGATTTATGTCTCTGGATGTGGTTGCCATTAGGGCATAGTCATGCCCCGCTGCTCGATTCCCCTTAGTTCCAGTCTGCCCGGGCTCGACAGGAGCGCCGTATTCAGAACGCCGTGTTGGCTGCCAGTCAGGATCCCTCATCCTGTTTGTCACAGTTTCCGATTCATGTTATTCGGTCCCCCCGCCCCACTTTTATCCCCGTCCCCACTGAAACACATGAGCGGAAAGGAGCCACAGGCGAGCTTAGACACTGTGGCCTTTTGCTTCACAGTAGATTTAGGCGCATCTTCATCAGTGGGGCTTCTATAATATTAGGATTTGGACGTCTCACAGGAAGGACCAGCCATCAGTAACAGTGGTGGAAAATCCTGTTCAGTGGGCTGTACGTTTTAAATAACCAAGGTTTTTATTATTGTCATTACTATATGAACACAGTAATTAAATTATGCTGATCGTTGTAGTTTGTTTTTAGGTTGAATTGTACAGGTCATAGGTCACATTAAACATTTTGAAATGCTTTATTGTGGTCTAATTTTTGACATCAATAAAACCTGGCATTTACATAGGCGTGTACTCACGGGACTGTGTTATATGCATGGTTGTCTTATATCCAAATCAATACAGTAACAAATACATATTGATCATTTTAACTGCTAAATGATCTATTGATCATAGGGATACAAAGTCTTGCAGAGCCGGCTCTGCTCCTGGTTGGCGATCCTCTAGTGTTGCAACAGAGACCAATTGCCCTGTTGTAACCTGTCACTGGATAAGTGTAATAAATGTTTGCTGTGGAGGTAAGACAACCATTTTTCCCCTATGATTGCACATTGATGGCTCGGGGTTGACTGCTCGTGCACCATCCTCCAAAATGCCTCCCACTGCTATGGAAATGACAGGGTCGTCAAAGCCAAACCCTCCCTGCCGTGATTTGAGAAATGCAACGTCAGTGTCTACTCTGCTTGGTGTTCATGCTCCATTCATCTCAGGGACTATGTGTTTTCCCCAGGTCCACCTCTAAATGACTACCAACTGCAGTGATTTCTCCATGCCATTTATCTCCATTTCTGCCATGACAGTGATCTTCTGCTGCCCGGGGATTTGTGGCCAATAATCTAGATTCTATTTCATGCTCGTTTCTAAAAATGCGTCCACCCAATCCCTTTTTAGGAAAGCCAACAGTTGTTCTTAGCCTCTCAAGGTTAAAAATCACCCTAATGATGCACAGCTTATTGTCTGTAAGACATTCTAAAACATACGTTAGAAGATGAATCGTTTTTCCATGAATGCATGATGCATGAAGGTCTTTTCACATTTCTATAAAATGGATGATGTACAAAACGTCCTGCTGAAAGGGGAAACCCAAAATAAAACAAGGTTGTACTAATCTTTTAGTTAACTTCATCTACTCCACTAAGTAAAGGAAAATTATTATTAACGTCTTGATTCTAATTGTGAAAATAACAGCGATTTTAGTCACCATTTTCTGTTGTAATCTGCCTTACTGAACTGAACTTGAGGTGAACTGGGTGTATTTCCACGCACAGTAACGCTCTGTGCCACCATATGAATTATATATCAAGTTACTCCATTTTGTCCAAAGAAAGATTATGGTCCTTCACATTTTGTATGTAAGCCCTTTAGTCAATAGCAAAAAGTTTTTTTTTTTCACAAAATGCATTTTGTCAAAGACATACATGCATTAAATTTGCATTACAATTACAAAATGCAATACAATAAAAACAGAATGTAATTTTGTTCACAGAATCCATTTAGTCTGAACAAAAAGTCAATACGGTCTTCCTTAAAAAAATGCTTTGTGTGAACAAAAATAATTGTCATTTCATCCACAAAATGCATTTTGTCAATGACTAAATGTAATTTTATCCACATTTTTACCCAATCTGATATTGCAGGAACAAGTGCTTGATGAGAACAGGTATTAAGGAACCACATTTCTCATATTATGTTACAGAAAGTAATGGTAGTTAAATCTAGTTTCGGCCAGTATTTCATTAACAGTTTCCATAGTGCACAGTACTGAGCCTGGACCTACTGAGCTACATTGATTTCTCTTGTCTCTTCCAAAGAGTGATGGAGCTAGAAGTTGACATGGTAGGAATATATTATTGGACATTGTGCCACCATATGTGTCCAAGGACAACATGTTGGTAATATAACTATGGGTGCTCCTTTTAGCCATTATGGTGTTGCAACCCTGGACCCATAAACACAGCACACATTATAACATTCCTGGACACCCTGCATTACATACTTACTAATGATCAGAGTACAGAGCAAATCCGGTACATCATCATTTGGGACAATGTTCGTTTCCATAGGGCTACTTTGGTCCACAACTGGTTTACAGGCCACTCCCTTTTCCCCATAGTCAACCTTCCACCTTATTCTCCATTCTTGAAAACGTAGAGTAATATTTAAAATGACTATATTTGTTTTCTTGAATTAGGTTAAATTAGTTTTCTTGAATTGTTGTTACCAGAACAAAAGCAATAAGTGTTACATTTAGACTAGAATGTCTAAAGTGAAGTGATTGTCACATGTGATACACAGCAGCACAGCACACGATGCACACAGTGAAATTTGTCCTCTGCATTTAACCCATCACCCTGAGTGAGCAGTGGGCAGCCATGACAAGCGCCCGGGGAGCAGTGTGTGGGGACGGTGCTTTGCTCAGTGGCACCTCAGTGGCACCTTGGCAGATCGGGAATCGAACCGGCAACCTTCTGATTACAGGGCCGCTTCCTTAACCGCTAGGCCACCACTGCCCCATGTACTACCTGTCTAGAATCTAGAATGAGCGTGTGAGAGTGCTCAATCATCTGGCTCATCCCAAACATCATTAATGATCATCTATGTGCAGTTCAGAGAGGTAGTATTTTGCTCTACTACTGTTTCAGTATAAACACATTTTACCTGTTCTGTGCTGTAATAAGTGTGATCAAATGTATCACCAATTAATTTGTGCTGCAATTTTGCATGATGATAATATGGGAAAATGATTATCATCATTTGTCTCTGATTGCTTGATCCAGGTTCAAGTTGTGTTAAAACTACCTCAATGTTTATGGCGTTTAGCAGAGCAAATGACCCTTATCCAGATCAGGGAGCTCGGGATCATAATGGTAGTACGTGGGGCTTGAACCTGTGACTTTGTGGTCTTCCGGTTCATAGGCAAGTGTCTTACCAACTATGCTACTACCACCCACACGATCAACACAGTTTAGCAGATGAATAGTCTCTCAAGATGGATGTACTCAATATACACATGTGTCACAATCAAGGAGGAGAATTGATTACAGGGTTTGATATATTATGTTATTTACTTTTTTCACTATGTAAAATCGACTAAAACAATCCTAAAACAGGTATACACGAACCAGCTATTGCTGGGAACAAAGGGGAACTCCTCAGTCATTTGCTTGCCTTGCTATTCAGGGGATGAAATGTACAATTTCAAATATGGGATGAGGTTGAAATAAGCACATATATGCTTCATTTGTATTAAATGACAAGGTGACATGATAAGTTTTCCAGATTAATCACGTTATTGCATAAATGTTGACAGTGCCATTAAGACTGACTTCACGCATACCCCTTAGATCAAGACTCTTTCAATAGATTTTAAGTAGTTTTGCCCCACTCATGTAACACCCTCTAAAGGGCAGTAATGGAATATTGGCATCAGTGTAAATGAACCCTTGTTTCATTTTTTAAACACATTTACATTGACAGCACTTTAAATGAGCCGAGAATCTCAACTCAAGTGTCACGATGGGGTGCGGCTTGACATCAGGGCTCCAGCCATGGAACCTGTGTGGTTAATTGGGTAGACATGGCTGGAACCGGGCTTTAAGGACCTGTTGAGCAACCCATCGAGGCTGCGACATTTTTATATGGACCATACGACAGTTGTTTTCAGTTCTGGCAATCGCTCCCGGATGTCCCGTCTCATCCCCCCGTCTGTTCGCGAACGTGACATCAACTCATTTTTAAAACATTTTAATAGTTCATTAGCCCAGTCATTTGCTTCCAAGCGCTATATATGATTATTTGATTGATTAATATGTTAAATGTATTGCTTATAAGAAATTTGATCTAGAATAGGCTATCCCTCACGGCCATTTTGATTTTTGATGGCCCTGAATACACATGCCTGTAAGTTTACCTTTCACGAGAAAATGCAGGTTTGTGCTGGTTATCTGCATCACCTGACTGGCTCCAGAGTTTATTTAGAGATCAGTTTCTTTGTGGCGATAGGCGGAGTCGGGGCCTCAGAAGGAGGGCTGTTCACTGAAGCAGTGACCGTGTTCTTCCCTCTGGATAGTCCATTCTCCTGACCTAGTTTCCCTGCGATGCACCAGACACACACACACACACACACACACTCACACACACGTACACATGCACACACAGTCCTTTTGGAGGCATTAACCCCACTTTGGCAAGTGAAGGAGAAAATGCGCGCCTCGGTGTTCTTCAGAACTCTTGTCGGCCGGGACGCCAGAGGAGGAGGGCTGGTCCATTCCCACTGACATCCACCAAGCCAGCCGGGCGGCTGCCAGCAGAATACCAAATGAGACGGGGTGCAACGACCTGGAACACGACACGTTACACAATCACCAATGAAATATTCAGATTACTGCCCCCCCCCCACATTATTTATAAAATGAAACTTTATTTAAAAACACAAGTAATGATAATTTAATGTCTGGGAAAGTACGAAGCGAGGGGGCGAGAGGACGCAGACGCTTACGCAAGGCTCTTTTGCGCATCCAGACGCCGCCTGGGGAAGCTGCAGAAATGAACCCGATGCACTCGCACATGTGTGGAACAAGGGCACCTCACCAGCTGGGGCTCATGAACACCACAGGCCCTTGCTCCGCCCACTGCAGGGAAACAGGAATAAAGTTCATAAATAAAGAAAGAAATAAATACGTGTAACCAACATAGGACCTGTCACCTCTCCACCCCCACATCCATCTTCTCACAGCTCCAGCCTCGTCCCAGCATATCCTACAAGCTCGGTTGTGTGGGGGCGAACAGGAATGTCCAACTGTTTGGTGCTCCGGCGAGGGCAAGCAAAACAAGTGCGGCCAACTGGGTTTGAGGATTTTCGGAATAATACGCCACCTCCCCCTCCCCACAGCAATACATACACACTTGTGCGAGGGTGCACGCAGACACACACACACCCCAGAGGGCTGAGTCAGAGTAAGTGGGCGAGGTGTGAGATTCGTCCTGAGGGATGGTGCTCCAGAAAAAGATAAACTCACAGCATGCAAAGCTGAGGGCGGAGGACAGCCTATTTTATCGGCTCCGCTCATCTGCTGTGTGTAGCAATCTGTGTGTCACCTTTCTGCAAAGTATAGCAATTTACTGCAGAGTAAACCTTACAAACACAATCGAAACGGAGATTGCACAACTTCCAGTCCTTTGTGGGAAGGTGCAGTAAGATACGGAAAATAAAGGGATTTCCAGAATATATTGCAACATTTTGGAAAAAAAAATCTTTGATTATTTAAAAATGGTCGTGGTTAACATGCATTAAAAATGGTAAATGCATTATATTCTTTTTACCCCATAGGATAATCATGTGAAAAGGAGTATTATCTGTAGAAATAAAGAGTTTTGATTGACCCCATTACTTTCTGATTTTGAACGAGTTGTTAAAGGGTTCATACTACATAACAGAATGCCAAAGGGAGGTCACAAATTTTCCCTGATAATGTGACTAGATGACATGAAAAAATACTCAAAACAGTAGTTTAAAATGGATTAATCCCGTTTCCAGCTCTCTCATTGGCTGTAGCTCATTGATGAAATATAGCAACTGCCATTCACCAATCATTTGTCTATTTGCCTTTTGTGTAGCAGCCATTTAATTACTTTACTGTGGAGTAATTCTGCGATTCATTGTTTCGACTTTTTATTTTTATATTTCTAGGCATCGTGTGACAATATTTACTACAATGTTATATTTTTTGCCATTTAACTGAAAAGTGTCATTTTTAGATTTCTCACAGACAGAACGAGTCCCTCTGGATCTATTACAGACTATCTAGCAGTGCCTGCGAAGCATCAACCCCAGGAGAGGAGCTGGACCAGACAGTGCGGTGGGCCGCATCTTTAAAGCCTTAACCTCTCCTTTTCCTGACCATATCCCCCTGCAGGCTTCCAAACAGTCTGTTCTGGATGGATGTAACAGGGATGGTCGGTGTGACAATGTTGGATGTACTTCTCAAGCACCTTTTTTTTATATATATAAAAGGTATAAAAATGAGAATTAAAACTAATCAATAAAGGAAGTGAGACACTCCACAGTTTTACTTTGTAGAATATGGTTGGCTGACCAATTTCCAGTACAAAAAGATTGAATTTTTATTAAAAAGAAAAACACTTACACTTACAAGAGTTGTCTTTTGCATTCATGTGTATAATTTGACATTCATATAACTAAAAAACTAAAGTTCCTGTTTCAGTTCAGATGAAATTGCAGATAAATGGCCACGACTGATGGAAGGATGAAATGACTGCAGCCCTCGCAGGTCTGAGCACAGAACTCCAGACTCCACCTTCAGGCATCAGACGGGTTGCATAACCGGTGGAAGCCACCTGCTCTGCAAACACAGAGGATGAGCTGTAATCTCCTGAGGGCCTGACGAAAGGCCAGGAGTTGCTCAGTTAAAGAATGTATGACTGTGCATTCATTCAACAATGGAACCTATTCACCAAGAAGAAGAGGAAAAAGAAGGGGAAAAAAATGAACAGACGCCCTTATCCAGAGCAGCTTACAATCAGTAGTTACAGGGAAAGTTCCACTGGAGACACTCAGGGTTAAGTGTCTTGCTCAGGAACACAATGGTAGTAAGTGGGGTTTGAACCTGGGTCTTCTGGCTACTAGCCTACTGGAATTCAAAAGGTTCAAACTACAAAACTACGATTGGTAGTAGCCTAGCAGGTAACACACCTGCAATATAAACCCGATGACCATCAAGTCACAGGTTGAAACCCCACTTACTACGATCAGGACAGTCCCTGTAACTACTGATTGTAAGGCACTCTGGGCGTCGACTAAAAGGCTGTGAATAGAAATGGAAAACTGAAAACTGGTTGTGGCTAGAATAATTCATGACCACCCATGGTCAAAGCCTGGTCCACTTATCATGAAATGAAAGGACATACTCTATTGGTTTAGTAAATGTACCATAATGATCTTCTTAATATAAGTAGTTTTAAAATAGATATTGTGCCATTTGACCGCCACTGAAAACAACGCCTCTGGTGATATTTCATCAGCAACAATTATCAAAGCAGTTCAGATGTTGCATAAAAGTCCTACATCTGAGCATATTTAGCAGGAAAGTGTGCAACCAAATGAAATCGCTTGAATGCTGTTGAAGCTATGCTGCTCCTCCACCCGTTTCCTCAATAAAGCATTGGCGTTTGGACGTGCCGGCGAATCAACCCAGAATGCAGTAAACTGTACAATTCACTTTGAAGCATCTACCCGTGTTAGAAGTGTCAGGATAGTGAAGAAACAGTCTAACAGTGTCAAACAACAAATTCACAGGAAAGGCTCCTGTGCTGTCAGAGTACAGGGTCATTTTTGGCTTGTTGTTCGGGAATTTACAGTTAAACTGGTTTTAAATGAGCACCTTTATATACTTCTCTGACAAAAGAAAAAAGGAATCATTAATCCAGCATCATTTCAGCAGAAAACAAAATGGGAGAACACTTGAACGTCTGGTGAAATCAAATTCTACAAAATAGAGAGCTGAGCATCATTCATGGAAAACCAAAAACCGCTTTCCCGGGTAAACACACCAATACAATAGCGATGTGTGCGATAGACCTGGCAGCTCTGACTTTTAAAGGTGAGGTGACGAGCCATTTTGAGTGTTGTATTACACATAGTTATGAATAATTAATAATTATTTTTAAATTCTGCTTCATTCTAGCCAAGAATAGACTTGGCCCACGTTACCTGCTATGTGCCAGATTGGCAAAATAGAGCCCATAGCCACTGACACTTCTATTAAACACATTTATTCAACTTAATATGAACATGAATGTACTGATTTTTCAGGATCATCATGGAATTCAATAATTACAATTAAATATTCACAAAATAGGGTCCAGACATGCATCACACTGTAACGGTACATTAGAAAATGACACCCATGGGACACAAGATAATGCTTGGGCATGCAGACATGCAATCTAATAGATAGATTCATAAACAGGTTTGGAAAAAGACAGCAAGTGTTCTTTCAGCAGTGAAAAACAAAAATGGCACTGCCTGCAACCTCCCTGTACCCCTTCGCTGCAGCAGTGGCATGCTGTGCACCCTGCTGCCATCACGCTGAGCCACCGGGACGTCACACCCGCAGAAGGAAGCCTCGGCTATTGACAAGCAGCGCCTTTCAGTTGTTTATTCTGGTGAATGTGCTAAGTTAAGGAGACAGGCATCCCTGCTTAATTACGCCGGTTCACAGGAAGAAGCCAGTGAGCATTAAAAACATTCAGCAGGAGAAGTGGAGTGCTGGGTGGGTAAAAAATGACAGGTTTTTGTAAAAAATATGATACCACGACATATAAATTCTGAACTTTTCCCACTTTTAATGTGACCTATTACATCTAGAATTCAATTAAAAAACAAATCTGTTCGGGGACAAAAAAAGAAAAACTTGCAATAAGTGTGTATGTGTATAACTGTGCATATCCATAAACTACCGCTAAATTACCCTTCATGCTTTATGTTAAAATTCTATACATAAAATGCGCCAGAAGGATAAGACAGTAAAAAAGTCTCAGCTACAAAAAATATTCCCCCCCATATTTTATCACTTAGTTCATTAGAAGTTTTAATAGCAAAACTTAAATCTTTTGAACCGAATTTTCCAAGCATAATTGGGGAGTCCTCCAGAAAAACCTATAACTCTATTCCCACACCAAGGGAAGTATCCTGTCGCCTGCTCAACGGCATACAATAATTTCATTCATCAAGATTGGATTCAACACCTTCTTCCAGCCTTCAGTCATCCATTAACAGTGTTTCATGGCCCAGGAAACTCTCTTTCTGTTTTTCGACACCTTTGCTTTCCTGCTGCAATTCGACTTGTCAAAGGTCTTCTGTCTACAGCTGAAACGTAGACTTGGTGAGGCTACAACCACAAGGTCTCTTCTCTGTTCTCTTCCTGTCCGAGAATCCTCCAGTTTCCAAAAGTGCCTTTTGGTGATGATGTAGCCTGTTCTAGTTGGCACCATGGCTTTCTTCACACGGGAAGGAAAGACCTGCACTTTTGAGAGTTATAATGGTCTTTCCCTCTTCTATTGGTAATACCTTTTTCTTGTAATGTTTTCTTAAGCAAAACACTATTACTTCTGAAAGGCCTAATTTTTTAACTTTTTTTTTTTTTTTTACCGCTGCCAATTCACCAATTCATACCATCTCAAGCTATCCATGATATCAATAAAAAAAGGGGGGAATGTGGGTGTTCTAAAATGTTTGACAGGTAGAGATTCTAGAGTTTCTCATTTCTGTGTTCTGAAATATGTGGCATTCTATGCGATAGAGTTCCATGGAATCACAGAAAAATTCTGAAATGGCGTGTAGTAAAAATAATGTAATTCAGGCCATTTATTACCGCAAAGGCTTGTCAGCATATGAATTCCCAAATGAATTGTTTAATAAATGAATTAATTTAACAGGTCATGTTATATTAGCATGACGTGCCATAGAAATATCATGGTGCGGGACAGAAATGAAAAGACCCAAGGGGCTGTATAAATGATGCTTTGTCCCATTATTTGAAAGAGAAGATGAGATTGAAGGATCTTTCTTTTTTCTTTTTTTTTTTTTCAACAAGAGGCACAGTTTGCTACAGTAGTCGTGAGCACTGCGCAGTACATGTTTTACTGTGTTCGCTCCAATTTTCTTTGCACTCGGGGCAGAGTTATGAGTGTGGCCTTGGTTACAGCCCCAGCCGCGGCATAAAAAGACCTAGTGGCCGAGATCTGCACATTCTGCAATAAAGAAAAAAAACTTGTCTGTCTCATAAATCCTCCTTTTTATGAGCTGAACTTGATGAAACCATTTCCCTCGACACATAGGTTTTGCCGCACCCATTGTTGGTTTATTTCTCTATGGCCGAGTGGGTTTTATGTGCCGTTTGTGGTGGGTGTAGCTGATGAAAGGGCCGGTGAGGGCCTGATCCGCCTGGACATTGTGCTGGCCCAGCAGCTGCAGACCCCCACAACGGAGCCGTCACAGCTTTCTCCTCCTTGGCTTTCAGTAGCCCACGGTCTGACAGAGAGAATGAGGAAAATGCAGAGAGTCGCTGTCAGCCACTGATCAACACAAGAAATGAAAAGGTGTGAAACTGGGAGGGGCGGACAGACACGATTAATAAAACAGACATAAAACCGTGTGTGTGAGTGTGTGGGTGAGGGCAGTTATGCAACGCTGAGATATTTGCAATATGATTACTGCCTTGTAAGGACGGGGCATGTTTTTTTTTTTCATTTTGGTGCACGTAATGGGGTTTCACATGTGATGTAGTATTGACAATAGTGCTTTCACCAGAAAAAGAGAAATGGCCACTATTTTTTACCATGAACTGAGTTAAAGGTGCGAAAATTGCACGTGGAAGAATGTGGAATGGGATATGTGGGTTTGGGGGGGGGGGGTGTTATACACCATTTTTTATACACCATTTTATTACAAGCACGAATATGCGTGTAGACACTTTCGGGGTACATCGGAAATCTGGTCACCCAAAACTACCGATGCTATGCCAATTTTACACAACTTACTTAACAACTTAAAGTCAACATATGCAAATCATTAAACGCTAAATATTGCAAACAAATGTTTACTCACCCCTAGAGGCTTCTGATTTTGAAACACTGCTCTAATTTAACAAATTGATTAACTGCTCTGGTTGGGGTTGCCAGGCGGGATGACCAATCGGCTTTCAAGGGTGGCTGGTGCCACATCCAGCCACCCCAGTGCTGGATCCAGCCACCCCAGTGCTTGCCTGCCTGAGCCCTGCCTCCTGCTGCAAGCTTAGCCTGATGGATCGGGTTATTTTTGGATACCCATGACTGGTGGCCCACCAAGCAGCAGTCGACTGGGCTACTGGCTCTCCATGCACTTCAATGCCCTCCTTACTGGCCGTTCTGCAGGGTTCCACCGGACCTGTCCATGGTTCTCCCCGAATACCATGACCTAGCCCAAGTCATCGTCCCTATGACTCTGTTAGTACCCTGCTCCCTGGTAACATGTCACCTAGAGGCTGGCTGTACTACCTCACCCAAGCAGAGACTTGAGCTATTGAGGTGTACCTCCAGACCTCACTGCAAAATGGTCTCATCTGCTCTATCACTACCCAGCTGCTTCCTTCTTCTGATCTTCTCAACAAACCTTCTTTTTCTTGTCTCCCATGTCCATTAATTGCTTTGTTGTCTCCTTGATCATTGCATCTACATCAAATTGGAGAAATACTCCTTCTACACCAACCACGCCTCCTTTCTTGGTTTCACTCTCACCACCGAGATTGACCAAGGAAGCCACAGTAGTGGACAAACCATCCACCATCAAGCAACTACAGTGCTTCTGTAGAATCTTCTACAGAAATTCCTTCCAACACTCAATACAGAAATATATCACCTTGGCCTTCCCTTTCCATGGTCGATGCCTTCACTGCAGACCAGCCACGATCAGAGACCCACAAGACAGACAATCACCGGCCACAGGGCCTGTTCCTGCCACTTTCTATGCCTTGCTGCCCCTGGTCCCACGTCACTATGGACATGATCTCATAACTCTGCTCTTGTCTGACAACGCTCTCTGCTCTGACCCATGGCTTTGACTTACTGCTCCCCGGTAGCGACTCTGCTGTGCCCCTTTGTCACTACGGCATTCACTATATGGCATTCTGCGCTACATCCGAACGACCTGTACTCCTCTGAACTCCTCTGAACTCTATTGATGCACTGTCTCAGCCATCTCAGATAACTCCCCCTCCACTGCTGCTCTTCCCCAATAAATCTTGATTCAGCTCACACAGCATGTTTGGTTTGTGCATTAAACGTTTAAACGAATATATAACATTTAAATTAACATTCATTTCAAGTAGAGAGCAAATAATGTTATTTCTTGTAACACTTGTAATCATCTTTGGCACACCCAGTTTTGGATATTTTATTTAGCCCAGAATCCAAGAAAACACCCATTTTTGGGTGTCAAATATGTCGTTTTTTGGGGAAATATATCTTATATTTGGGCCAATATATTATGTATATATAATATACAACTGTGCAGCCATGCAGTCATTATTTCTATTTTCAGTGACACTACACAATTTTGCCTGACACTGTTCTTCAGGTAGTTTTATGAATGGATGGAGAGGAGATCCAGCATGAGTTCATTTACGTAGATGAGGCTCGGTTCAACCTGACGAGAACACAAAGGAGGGGAAGAAACGTCATTGGCCACACGGCTCTAGTCAATGTCCCTGGCAACATGGGGGAAATATAACACTCTGTACATTACACAGAATGGGGTCCTCCACCGCCATGCCCATACTTACATTCTTGGACCAATTGCACAACATAACAGCAGCAAATCAAATCGTCCATATGCAATAGATTGTTGTCTGGGACAATGTGTCTTTCCACCGCTCTGCTCTGGTTCAGAACTGGTTTCAGCAACATCCACATTTCACCGTCCTATATCTTCCACCATACTCTCCTTTCCTCAACCCTATTGAAGAGTTTCTTCGGCATGGCAATGGAAGGTATATGATCTCCGTCTCCAGGCTGAGGTACCCCTCATCCAAGCCATGGAGAAGGCCAGTGACAAGATGTAGGTAGCAGCAATACGATGGATTCATCATTCAAAACGTTTCTTTCCAAGGTGTCTTGCTGATGACAACATTGTGACAGCCTGTGGTGTTGATGAAATTCTCAGGCCAGATCCAGCTAGGCGAAGAGACAATGTCTAGTGTTTTTTTTTTTTTTAATGGTAAACTTACAGTACAATACGTAAAGTGACATGTTCTTACAGTACTACGAATCTCCATGTCAACATTTTGGGCATGTTGAGAAATAGATGAGTTTCTTCAGTGTGCAACATTGGTCTTGTGTAGTGTTTGGTACTTTGTCGATGGTAGCCTACTCGAATCAAAGGGAAGTAGAAGTGCTTTAGAGTGTAACTCGTGCAAACAGAGTACGGTACATGTGAAATGTGTGTTTCTTATGGTAAAAAAGTAGGGTTTTTAAACATAAGTGTATAGTTTTTACAAGAGTGTTTAATTATGCATAGGATCTGTAGTGTTTTGCTAATTGGGTGTGTGGTTTGAAAATCGTGCTTAAGCAATCCAAAAAAACTGTAAAAAACAACATCCGGATAACGCTGAGCACACGCACTCAACTCAATTATTACTACGCCCCAGGACAGAGACTCTGGCCCTGTAGGGACAAGGCCTTGTCACAGCATCCCAGCCAGTTGTAAGACAGGCTCTGGAAACCGGTCCCTGACAGGCCTGGCCTGAAATTCAAAGGTCTTCTGTCCAATATTCCGATAGCGAATGCACACAGTTATCCACTGTACTGATCAAATCCACAGAGCCCTCAAGGCTGCATCATATTTCTGGAATAATAGCCTGAAAAAACACAATCTGTCAGACTCTCTGCTTTATACAAGTTTGATGTTATGTGTTCAGCTGTTGCTCATCCTCTATTTCTAAATCTCTGCAAATTATTCACAAATGCGGCATCAAATGCTAAATGTGTTGCTCTATTTTAGAAAACCTAAAGCCAGCGGATCTATCATGTACACAGTGAATTATTTAATCAGCTCATTAAGTTTAGGCATCTATCATGTACATATTAAATTATTTAATCAGCTCATTAATTCTGAGTATCTTAGAGATGTGAATGCAAGGGGAGTGTTAATGTGTACTGCATTAATGAGTAATAATATCGGAGGGAGCACAACCGGATGTGTTCATATTGCAGTACCTCACCTGACAGTCACCAGACTTTAACAGAAGCAATGATCTTGGTTGAATCAGGAATAATTAGGATCTGCACCCAGTGAGGTTCATTCCAAACCAAAACGTAATTTTTATATTCTGTTCCAATGTTCTGATGCCTCTCATCCAACAAATACTCAGTTTGAATGGCATAGAACGCTTGAATGCTTTTAATAGCATAATTTTTTTTTATTACCAATAATGGTAATGATCAATTTTTGTAGCATTGCTATTATTACTTTTAATATCTTTTTATTGATAATAATAGCAGGTCAGTGCCTATCAGATCTCACATGACTTGGGATGATGATAAATAAGTGGGACTTCTGCATAATAAAAAATAGAGCATCTGATTGACGTCCAATTTTTTTTATGTTGCTTTCTTTATTTTATTTTAATGTTGCTTTATTGCTCTGGGCCATTGGTTGTCATGATCCGGTCCGAAAGGGGTTACTCCTGTTAGTTTCTGTTTCTGTTCGCCGTCAGATCTTTGAAGTTATGTTCCATGTTCACCAGTGTCTCGGATGTCTCCCCTGTCCTGTGCTTCGTGATGTCATGCGATTGCGTCCTTCCTTCCTCATCTTCTCGTCACCTCCTAGTCATCACTTCTGTTCACCTGCCTCGTCATGCCAGCGTGGTTGTGACATTGGTATCCTCACTCACCCCTGGTGTCCGCCCTCAACACAGCCTATTGACCCCCATCAACAACTAATGTAGTAGCAGCTATTCAGTCCAACAGCCAACCAATCTCATACTTGTTTAGAACATTAATACCTAATTAAACATACATTCAAATTTACGGTTTGGACACATCAGAAATTGCTGATCTTTAAGTCCCCGCTGACTACACTCCTCTAGTCTATGAATGTCCTCAACCTTCAGATTGCATTGTATGTGTTCTTGTACTGAAGATGGGATCTTTCCAGGTTCACCCGACTTTGACAAATGGTAAATATACGGTGTTAGACAGAAAAGTCATGAAGACAGCAATGTTTGAGAGTCCACTGGCAGGTAAGAAGATCCAGCACAGTACTAAAGACTGACAACGCCTGTTTTTCATCAAATGACCATCTAGTCATCGCTCAAGCTGAAAATGAATCAGGAATCCATCCCGGCAATCATCAGATCCAACAAGTAGGACACAACTCAACAAGATCCAACAGGAGAGACGCACATTTAACACCAGCTAAGCCAAACTGGATAGATCTGTGAGCTCCTGATGGACATGAGGATAACATCCACAGAACACGGGATTCAAACAACAAGCGCTGAGCCTCTTCATTTAGGAATGTTTTGCGTGTTCTTTTCTTTGGACTGTTTTCCACCTGGCAGTTTAAGAAAGGCGAATTAAAACTGAGGTGCCAATTCCACCGAGGACAGCATTTTGTTGTTCCTAATTGGGAGTCTCATTAACAAGATGCAACCTTCCCTTTCTAATGAGCTGGAACCTTTTTTTGGAGGGATAAAGAATGAATAAAGCACCACTGAAACTAGACTAAACAGGAATCAGGAAAATCAATGCGCACGCGTAGCTACTCAACAACACGCTTGTTTCTGTTTTCGTGTAATTTCCGTAATTTCTATTTTGTCAGTGAGCCCTTAATGAATTGCGAGCACGAGCCCCCGTGTACGCTGCAGCTGCTGACATGTTTCTGCAATCCCGCAGCGCAGGACCAAAAAAAAAACCTTCCATAATTCATGCGAAAAGAATCAACAAAAAGGTCCCACGCTTCGCATGCAGCATCGTAGTTTTATCATTTACAGCAAGGGTTCATTTGTATATTTTATATGAACGTTAAAACATAAACTGAGACCAAAGGGTCAAGAAACAAGGAGAAACAAGAAGCATGAGCAAATGCATGAGTTTCCAGGCTGACATGTTCACTGGTGGGTGTCTAATACGTTGTGACTTGATGTATTATTTATTGCATTTTAATGTGTTGTGTCTGGCTTTGATATTTGTTTCGTTCGTTCCATTTTCAGGCTGTTGTTTAAAAGATATCAAATGTGCTAATTGTGCATTTTCAAATGAGAATGAAACAATTACAGACAAATCTAATTGATCTTGCCCTGGTGCATACTAAGAATATGACATGACAGCAACAAAAAGACCATGCGTGTGTGTATCTGTACCAGAATACCCCTTCCCCGACCCCGTAGAGACGCGCGGTGTGATGCCGTGTGTTACATGGCCCTGTGGGAGCTTGTTACGGTGGCAGATTGGTGGCACCACTGTGACCACTGGGCAGACATCCCCCCGGCATTCATGCTGTCTACAGCATTAAAGGACATGACAATATTTGCCTATAATCGTCCAAAAATGAACGTTTTGTGACTAATAAACATATCTAAAGAAGAATTTGGTTCCTGTGTAATATTAATTATTTGCGAACAGTATCCCCGAGCAAGACTGGGACTGTCCCTTTTACAAATGATTGTAAGCTGCTCTAGATTAGGACGTCTGCTAAATGGCGTAAATGTAAATATAAAAATCTAAAATCACATTCTTTAATCCATTCTCATAATAGTCTCGTCACAATGCTTGTTCATTACAAATGTGGTCTCCGCTGTATAATGTTAATCAGACATTTGTACATTTCTCCAGTGTGCTGCATCTTAAATAGCGCAATATTAACAATTGCATTTTAGAAATGGAAACGTCAGTAAAATCATGGCGGAGATAACAAGTGTGCTAGACGTGGTGGCCAATACCTCATCAGTCTAGAGCTTTTGTCCATATTATCACCGAAAAAAATAGCCAATTCCTTGACCGTAAAATGACTTTTTTTAAAGGTACACAGTCTCAAGACGGCTGATTAAACACTTCTCACTCTCTCCACCTTTTTTTGTCTTGACCTTTTCAGACTGGCCATCAAATCCGTGGTCAATTCATTCCCCATTTTTTTTCGGCAATTCATGCCTTTCTGTTACCGTTTGACATTTTGGCACCGGCCTTGTGCTGCCTATTGAGAGGTTAAATAGACAAGGGCAGCCATTTTCTCTGCTAAAATTACACACTTCCTTTTGTTTGTTCTGTTCTATAGATTTTTTTTTTCTTTGCATTTCCTTTTTGGGGGGATCGACAAGGGGGAGGCTGTCTCAGGAGCAATATTTACTTGCTCTCGGACTTTTGTAAGGTGATTGGTGGAGGTCACACCATCCTATCCATTCACTTTGGGACATTTTACTCTTGACCTTTCCCAATGACAGTCTCTTGGCTACAGCGCTGCTTCTAATGTGCTGTCAGCAGAGCAGCATTGTCTGCAGACCGCTGCCCTTGCCGTCTCCCAGGCAACTGGACTGGGCCGCTAGGCAACGGCTGGCTCGAGTCTTCAGCCTGTCGGGTCTCCGAGGGCTCGGCACCGCCGGTCCTCACTCTCACTCATTCCGGTTTCGTTCTGTCCTGGCCTTTTCATCTCTCTCAGTCTGGTGTTTTTCACAGGGTGTCGAGGATACCACTCATTTACACGTCTACATCGTTCTTTTTCTGGTTCAAACAAGGATGCGTGGACCGCACAGTTCCCTCTGTCATCTCAATAAGTACATTTATTCATACTGTAAATAAAATGGTAAGGCTGTATAATACTTCAGATGTGTCATATGACATGAAATGGGTGCGGAATGCTTGCAAATGTCAGATTCACTAGTTCGCAAATCAGCATAGTTCATCTATTTGCATTTAATAAACAAAGTTTATTACAACCAAAGAAACTGTGAGACATGGAAGAATTGAACACCACAAAAAAAAACAAAATAAATATGAATAATTTTTAATGAAACACGAGACGAAAAGAACTGTGCATGCTGCTCAAACTTCAGAAAATCTGACATTTCACCAACACTGAAAAAATTCATTGTTTAGTCATCAGAAGATGATTTTAATTCAATTTAAAATTGACACATGCATTTGCAGCCCAAAATAAAAACTAAACTTACATCTCACTCTCAACAAGAGAAGGATTAATAAAATTTTACAAACCATAAACATGAACGGTCGTAATTAAAATAATTAGTAATGAACGTGTGGAAGAGTTTAGTCTTTGGTCTCTTCAGGGTAATGCCCCCCCCCCCCCCCCCCCCCCCCCCCCCCCCCCCCCCCCCCCCCCCCCACCCCCCCATCCCCCACCCCCCTGCCCTCCTTCGCCAGAAGAATGTATCAGCCTGCAAATAAAAGATAATGGAGTCCAAATAAACAGTGAAGGACCTGATCCCAGGCCAACTCTCCTGGCTCAACCAACCCCAGAGAAGCACACAGGAATGGGCCTTTAAATGAGCGGCATCCGTCTCGCCAATAATGCCACTTGGCAACTGTGACCGCCTTCCGACGCATTGCAAATTTCCGATCCGCCACGTTAGCAGCTCGCAGTTTATTTGGGCTGATTTGGGTGTGGGTTGGGACGAATGCTGTTTCCTGCAGCAAGATATGCATCTTGCTGGCCTGGCGCGCGTCCCGGTCCTCGGGGTCCTCGCTGCGCTGCGGATATTGCTGACGGGAAACAGCAGCCTCAGCAGCATGGCCGCTAATACTGCCTGAATTATGGTGGTGTTAGTAACTCTCCATTCGGATTTGAAGTGGTGCTTTTGTGCAACGTCGAGTGCTGTGACAAAATGTGTTATTTATATATATAAAAAATAATCGCAGCAATTTTCCACTTCTCAGACACATCTGTGATTGAAGCTGTAGCAACCCACAAATAACACCTCTTATATAGGTTTAATACCTATTATTATTATTATTATTTTTGTCCAAGCCACACATTGAAGCTTTACACTGAGCATTTGAGTTCATGTCTATCAATGGGCCAGTATTGTTTAGCACCTGTCATGGACAAAAAATGGTGTTCGTTTTGTTGATCTATAACCATTGATTCATCAATTCTTCTTATTATTCGACCTGTCTTAAAGAGGCCAGGTGTAATTATTCATTAATTTCCTGATTTAGAGTTCTTATCACGTGTGATCTTCCCAACATTATTAGATTGTGGCACTGTGGCCGCCATGAAGATGGAGAGCAATGCTCATGCTATATTTTAGAATTTAATTCACATCAATAAATGAATGGATCAGATATGCCATAAATGACCATACAAACAGGTGAGGTTGTCAAAATAGCATATTATTGAGGGCCAGATGAAAAGGAAGTATGGAACGGGTAAATTTATGCTGCACTTCAGACAGACATTGCTGGCATTTGTCCTCAAGATGGGGTTGGCATTTTTTTTTAAACCATTGATAAGTAATAAATATAGAGAATTAACCCCCACAATTCTCTCTGAATTCCTTTCAGCCCTCCTTTAGCATGTAATTTACAAGCTCCAATGTAAGTGAAAGGAGCATTCTTGGTTAAGTCAAGAGAAATGCAGGGCTTTGGTCACCATGTGTCATCAGGCATGATGTCATGGCAAAAGGGAGATGACTACAACTTGACTTTGGTGAAGAATCTCCACTGTGATTGTCCTGAAGTACAGTGGGTAAAGACATGAAATCAATATTAAGACAATAAGTGTAACTCTAGATATTAGTATCACATTTGAGAAACAGAGGAAGTGTAACAAAGCCTACACATCTAAAATCTGTGTACCATTTTATTCAAGTCAGTCTTTTTTTTTTTTTATTGTATGAAATATTTGGTTGCATTCATTGCATTCATTTCCAACACCTGTATCCTTTCTTCACCTGTATATCTTTCATGCCCCATCCTGAAGGTTTACGACTGAGCAAACTTGACATGCACATTTAATCCTAAATTTAATCCTAAATGTAATCCTAATCCTAAAATATTTAATGAAACATTCAATCTCAAAAGAATAACATCCTCAGATTTTTAAATAATAATTTTGCTTCCAAATATGGAGTTGAATATGTCAAGTTGAAAGGGAAGCACATTTTTTTTCTTCTAATTGAACAGAACCATTTGTTGCTCCAAACTGGAATGGTTCTAAAGTTTCTAGTTTGGGTTTATAGACAATATCTGCGTTTCCATTCCAAATGGCACCCAAAGGCATTGGTGACTAATCTTCCATGCAGTATTGAATGATATATATGTTATCTGTTTCCAGTCAAAAATAATTCAATAAATCACTGTCCTGTGTCCTGTTCTTGTTTTTAAAAACACATTAAAACCTTGCTACTTGCTTGCACATGAATGGGTATTTGTAATCTTGGTGGAAAAGTCATCATTAATCCTGCCTTTTATTATGGGTGCCCAACCTTTAACTCGGATAGGTGCTGAGAGGAAGACAACAAGCTCTTGGAAAAGGCACTTGCTTTCATCTCCCCAGCTAATTCAATCAGACCTCTTACTCACCCCACTTAATGTGGGCTTTTTAATTGCATTATGGGTGGGGGTCAGGAAGAAGAAGCCCACGGAAGCAATAAAGTGTGGAGAGATGGAGACACTTGGACACTGAATGTGTGCTTTGGAGGTTGCTATGGCGATAACCGCATTATGTGTCATCTGGTCAAGGACAGAAACAAACAAGTTATGGTGAGGTGGCAGGTGCTGGTGGGGCAAGATGAAATCAGAATATGAGAAGGTGGCACCCTGCATTGAAAGCATTTTCAGATGAATTCATGATGACTTTGAGGCTTTAGTTACACTTTTATGATTCTTGCAATGCACCCAGAGGTAAAAAAAATACTTCCTCGCTGATGAAAAGCGCCACAAAGCAATTCGATTTCATGTAACTATTCTGACCTTGACCTTTGCTCACCAAAATCTAATCAGATCATACTTGAGTGCAAGTGAATGTTCAGGCCAAAATTTAAAGGAAATTTGACATAATTCGTATTCATAAGAACATGACATCAAATTAACCTTGACCTTTGACTACCAAATTTTTGACTATCAGCAATTTTCCATTTCCATGTTATGCCACCAGCCATGACTGATGTCAGTAGAAACAACATAAATTCATAAAAGCATTCTGGTCTTGGACCACTAAAGTATCATGGTTCTTGAGTCTGTATATTCTAAATGGATAGGCGCCTTAACTTATATCGAGTTTCTGTGATTTGCTATTAAAACTTCAAAAAAATGAATTGAGCTTTTGCTTCGCTGAGATCATTCTGCATTGACATACCAACAAAATAACCACGTTCCTGTTTTGGATGTGATTCTCAATCCCGGCATATACTCTTTTGTCTCACTGAGACTAAATCTGCAGACAGAGCTCAGGAAAGGTACATAACGGCAAGCAAACAAAACGTTATTATCTGAAATCAATACCCCTGGACTATTATGTGAACATTAAGGCTCGCTGAGTGCCACCTTGGCTGTGCAGGAAGATTCATAGTACAGGCCTCATCTGGAGCGCACATCAAAATCAATAGCTGGTGTCATGGGGAGGCATCACGGGCCGGTGCTTCACCCTCAGATAACCCTTGCTGAAATCCTGTAGGAGTCTAAATGGCGACACATGCCGTCGTGATACTAATTTCAAAGGCGGTAGCTCCGTGGTGGCCGGTGAACTATGGAAGGTCACCTGCTACAAAGACAGATATAACGCTGCTGTCAAGAATTCTGAAGCCGGTGTAAATTTTTTCTTTCTTTAGCTCAATAATAACCTTTCCTTTCTTAAAAGGTACAGGCAACAAATAAACCATGATCTTCATTAAACGTGAGACAACCAGTGCTTTTAACAGCTTGTTGTGGTCAGATGCAGTTCACTTTTCCCCATTTCGAAACTTTCCAGCTTACACAAAATACTTATGGGTTTTCTGAAACATCGGAGGATGGCAGGGCCAAAATGGGCAGACTAAGCAGAGAGTTTTATTGGGCCAGAAATATAGATACAATTTTTTTTTTATATTGATTTTCTTAGTAATGTTGTGCATTTTTTTAAGAAGCCATACAAATATTGTAAATCGCATGTCACCAGGTTGTGCCAAACCAATTTCATATACCTCAGATAGCTAACCTTGAACGCCTGACCTGGTTTGTTTCAGTGTAACGCCCTCCAGGTGCCTTTTGCTTCAATCTCCCAAAGTGCCTTTGGTTGTCTTCTTTAGTTTATGAAAGATTTGTGACGGATACGGTGTATTTTGTGAGATGCTGACAAACACGTCTCATGCATATTTAGCAAGTTTTATTTAACATTGTCAAAATTCAGCATTAACTTTTAGTTTGTACCATTGTGCTCAGGGACTTTTTTTTTTCTGATCTGCAGGAGATTGATTTGGTCTTAACCGTGCCTTTCCAACAACTCCTACAAGCGTTGCGGTGTCATGAACAAATTGCTTCTCTGCAACAAGAGCAACAAGATTGAAAAGTCTGGTCTGGAAACAAGTGCAAAATAGTGTGTTGTGACCAAGGGAGATAAATAACACATCCTATTTCCTCCACAGCTGATTTTCTTCTTCCTATTTCATTCCCCAGCCATGTGAGCCACGTTCCTACAGATATTCATTCGATTTAGAGACCAGTACACAGTTAGTTTGACAGTGCAGGGTTAAATTAACACTGCACAGAGAGTATATATGCCCACTCCAAATGAGAGATTAATTTAACACTTTCAGTGTAAATCTGTAAAACTGGCACTATTCAGTTTTAAATGACAGGTGGTACACAGGTACCAGACAGGCGATCCATATGAGCCCATCTTAATATGAAGAAAGATAATAACAGAACAGAATACAAAATGCCCAGGCAACGTACAAAAATATATAATAATATACAGTACAGTACTGTATACTTAACAAAAAGTGGAGACCTGACCTCCACAGTCACCGGACCTGAACCCAGTCGAGATGGTTTGGGGTGAGCTGGACCAACAAGTGCTAAACACCTCTGGGAACTCCTTCAAGACTGTTGGAGAAGCATTTCAGGTGACGACCTCTTGAAGCTCATCGAGAGAATGCCAAGAGTGTGCAAAGCAGTAACCAGAGCAAAGAAACTAGAATATAAAACATGTTTTCAGTTATTTCACCTTTTTTAGTTAAGTGCATAACTCCACACGTGTTCATTCATAGTTTTGAAATAAAGAAAAAACATTGCATGAGAAGGTGTGTCCAAACTTTTGGCCAGTACTGTATATTTACAATAATGATCTGGCTATGGCTCTGCATTACAAATCATCTTCCTCTCCCCCTTCATGGAGTTATTGGTTCTTCAGACCATCATTCTTATGTGTCTTATTTCCACACATATTATAATTTGATTCTTTGAATTTAATTTTAAAATGGCAGCCTTCAGTGTTATGGTAGTTAAGACCTGTAAACTATTTGAAGACTGAACCATTCGTTTTAGTAACCCTGAAAAGGTTTCTGGAACACGGTGCTGTTTCAGTGTAGGATAAAGCGCTCTATTTGGCAAAAAAAGTTGTGATACAAGCAAATTGTCAAGTAAAAAATCAACTGACCAGAAAATGTGTGGGGAAAAAAGTAACTTGTCTTTTTTTTTAAATATAAAAAATATATACAAAAATGAACTCTCTGTGCGCCTGGAAAAAATCAAGCATGTTGCTCGCCCGAAGTTGGTCCCTAAAACTCCTTTACTGTCCATCTCCATGTTTAGGATGGAGACATTGTCTTTGTATAGGGTACATTTGTTTTAACTGATGAAATGTACTTTTCATCAGTTTACACATTAAATACTTGCACCACCACTAGTCTTAAATTAGAGTTGTTTTATACCAGATCTGAATATAAGACCAGGGCAAATAATTTGTATCTTGTATCTGTACAGTAAAGGAAAGAATAAAAAAATCTTTGAACATTTCCCCCATCAAAGTTGACCGCAGGCCAGTCCGTCATTGGCTGGTGGCTGTTGCAGCATTTGAAGCGGCTGGAAGGATGACTTGATAGTCAGGTCCTGGAACCAAAATGCTAATTTAATCAATTGGCTGTAAATCTGACTGGCTGCTGACTCATGTGAGTCTGTGGCCCTGGGGAGACTCAGACACAAAAGCCCTGCCTTGGCAGTTTGTCCCCCCAATGATTTTTAAACACACACTTTGTCTCGTACACACACCACGCGCCGCAGCATGAGATGCAGCAGTTTTTTGTGGGTTAGAAAGAATTGGGAAGGGGGGTGTCAGGCTGCTATGGGGTAAACGCTCCCTGTAGGCCAACCCTCTGTGTGTTCTTCTCATCCATCTCACAGCTACCGCTGGGGCAGGTGCTTCTGTCAAAAAAATGCAGCTGAGAGCATCTTTGGTTGACGTAACATCTACCAAAATTTCTACACTGGTTAAATAAAATTTGTATTTTCAATTCATTCTAAGGTTTTTGGTCATTGATTGATTTTAGGTGAGAACATCAAGAGACGAGTCAAGTAGAATCAGACTGGATCAATCACCAGGATCAGAAGTTGTGTATGGGGCTACTGAGCAAAGAAAATCTTTAACCCAGGCACATTCTCCTTCCTAATCAATCCTGAACTGATGGAGAACAGACCATCCAAAGTTAAAGGAACAGATCACTCAAAATGGTTTTGCACTATTGGCCACAGTTGGTGCAGTTTAGAGAGTCTGGACACCCTGATTCAGAAGAAATCACGGGCTGAGAAATAACGACTCACTTCAAACCAATCTAACATCATTAAAGAGAAATGGCAGAGGTTCCAAGGTAAATTAATACAGAAGCTATTTTCAAGCTGGGGATATACGGCAAGCATGGGGCTTGTTCGCTTGTGTTCTCAGGATTTACAATAGATAAAATAGAAATATGTCATGAAACACCACCTTTAGGGATGATTAGTGGGTGCAGGATTAAATCAAGAATTAACAGGTGTCATGTCTGAGCGCTGTCAGTCATCAGGCCCCTCCCATTTTAAACTCATTGATTGCAACTTGTTCAAGATACAGATACATACCAATCTTTTAATTATGTAAATCATAAGGATGTTTGACCTTACACTTGCAAACAAATCCCAGAATTGTATGTACAACATATCCAGTAAAACATATTTTATGTAATAATTTTATTTAGGTTGTCACTAGACATGATAGGTTACCATGGAAGATCAAGTTAAAGCTTCACAAACATATACAAGCCTGCTATTGACTGTACAGTAAATAAGATTTCTTCTTGTCAGTTTTATGTCAGGTGTCCTTGCTTGTCACCTCAACTTCACTCTAGCTGTGACTGGATAGATGTTCTACACATTCAGGGCTATTACCAAATGTAATGCCGTGACCTAGAGTCAGGGATGAGTCCTGGGTTCATGTTTTGGATCGAGTGGCAATACACTCAGAAGGAAATGTGCCAAAACCTGAGGACAGTGGGAGGTGGTGGAGTATCACATTAGCATTGATTAATTGATGCGGCTTGTGATGGGGGGTGGTGTTGGTGGCTGACGGATGCTGCGCATCCAGGAAATGTCACTGTGATGTTGAGCCTAACAGAATTATGAAGATTTGATGAAGATCTGAACGTGTCAGTCAACACGAGATTATGAGGCATGAGGACGTCCCGCTATGTGTTAGCATATGCCAGGTCCTAAATATAGCCCGTAAAGGGCTCGGTGTGCAGAGAAACTTGGCGGAAAGCCGCACATTTGCTGGCAAACAGCTGATGGGACACTGTAGGTGTCTTTCAGGACTTTGATGAAGTCAGGGAGAGAGAAGTTTGTACAGAATAGGACATACATAGACATGGGAAAAGTAATCATGCTCTGTTATGAGTAAGAATGTAAATGTGTAAAAAAATGTTCATTGACAAAATGTATGATGATTTATCTTGATCTTTACAATGAAGTGGAAAAGAAAAGAGAATGTGTGGTAGAACAAAATGGAACAAATCAGAGCATCTTCCGTGTCTGGAATGGATGTAGAGTATTCTTGAGTGTATAAGGTAACAATAATATAATAATAAGATAACCTTGTTTTAATTATGAACTGGATTTGACGAAAAGTTAATATTGGTTGTGTCTGTTCTACCAGGTACTTGTACTATACTGACTGGGTTAAACAGAGAAAAAGACTAAAAATTAAACTAAATTTACATCAGATCTCATTGACTAAATGTCACGTCCACGGGCTGACGGGGGAAGGAGGCGCAGAGACGGGACATCAAACAAACAAACCCGCAGGCATGCCAATTGTAAGAAGTTGAAAACATGCACACATTAAGTTGCAGAGTCCACTTTAATGTCGCAGTGTTGGACTGCCGGCTGCGTTCCAGTTTTATGGGAGTCCCGCTCCATTAAGGCCAACTGGTGTCAGGTGAAATGGCTCAGGACTCCCTAATCAGGTGCATGGGCACCTGCTGTGACATCCCCATGGCCCCAGAACGTCACACTAAAACTAAACTTAAATGTTGTCACTTTCCGTTGACTAAAACTCAACTAAAACGTTCATGTATAATTCTGACTAAAATATATGTCAGCATGGTCGAGGAGGGCTGAGAAAAGAGATGTTTTTTAATTTTAAAAGAAAATTGAAGGACACATCATTAAGAAACATTTCTCTGTGGTGGTGGTGTTGCTCATGCTCCTAGTAAATGTTCCAAAAAGAAATGCTTGTATATTAGAACATTTGTGCACCCCATAAAACATCTTGTAAATCTGTGATGTAGCATTTCACACTGAACTGTGAACTGTCTCTACTTTATCATTCTGGATGATTTTAACCTGCACCTGTCAGTTCTTCAAATGCACACACTTCATTAAAAATCACGTTTTGTAATTGTTTATGTAAATCCTGAGCACACCGCTGGCATCAAACAGGTGAACAAGCCCCACAAGTTTGTAATTGATGACAATCACCACTTTTGTGTAGAAGATAGACAAAAATTTAAAATTTAATCAAATGTCCGGAAACAGTATTTTATAAGCGACTGAATAATAAATGAATAGTAATAATAATAACAATAATAATAAAAAGCAATAGATCTGCATTTTCAATTCTAGAGTTATTGACTGGTTGAAGTGCACTTTAAAACCTGCTTTGATTTGGTGTAATGTGTTTTCTTTTATGCTCTCGACTCTTCTGTCCATGGGTCACATGAACAGGCACCGTCTCATCTTTGGGGTCCTGGGAGTCTCAGATAGCTCTATCTCTTATTACAACAACCGGTCAGCAGCCACCATTGTCATGGCAACCCTGGCAGGCTGAGTGAACGGGGGGGAGAGTGACTGAAATAGGCTTGTCTTAAAAATCCAGTGAGGATTTGAGAGACAAATAAAGAGAAAGTGAGAGGGAGAGAGTGCGCTGTCTTTTCTCATTAAACGATAAAGAAGACAGAGTTTTCTTTTTCTTATCAGTGCCCTTCTTCTACTTTATCTGGACAAAATTCACCCTGTTTTTCCTTTAGTCAGGGCAAGTTGATTTTTCTGTGTAATGACCACCGTTTAATAATAGCCATGGCAGCATCAACCCATGCCACACTTTAGCAGACCTTTAAGCAGCCATCCAGCCATTTTGCCAAAGAGAGTGAGGGAGCTGGAGACAGGATTGTGGAAGGAATGCAGGAACAAACGTTAGGATTGGTTAAGCCCTTGCGCCTTTCTTTTCTTTTTTTTTTTCTTCCAAGCTACCTTTTAAAGTGCAGCAGTGCGGATTTCAGAGGGCCTGTAATGACAGAGTTAGGATGCAGGTCACTGATTCTGTACACACACATTTAACCCCAATACCAGCCAGTGGTGACGTGAACCCAGCAGCCAACCAGCCTCGGCCACCCACCTCTTCCTTTCCCACGGGACCTCTGCCTCCCAACAAAGCATACACTCTCCAGCTGCACAAATTCAGCACCTCGGAATAAATTGAAAGTCAAGCATGAAAAAAATCAATGTAAGATTATTGTTTTTGTTGCGGCAGTCATGCACAGATCTATAATCACTCTATTTCTCTGTGGAGGTAGAGGACATCGTATGATTTCAATCATCCCACCCAGGCCTTGCAGAACTGCATTGAGGTGAAATCCTGTAGGAGCTCTCCTTAGGACCAAATGGATATGTACGTGCTTAAGCATGCAAAAATGGTGTTAAAACAGCAATGAAAGTGGAATGAATAATTTGCCATGAGTCATTAAGCTTTGGGAAAACTATGTATCATCTTTATAATAATGGAGAAAGATGTTTTATTTCTGATTAATATACCAATTAATTAATTAATTAATTAATTAAGCAAGGGTGGTATGCAACTGGTCCTAATATTGATCCCTGAGGAACACAACATTCAATTGGAGCTGAACATATACAATATGAAAAAAGTTATTCATAGTTTTAGATGCTTATTTTAAAGATGGCAAATTATATGTGTTGGTAATATAAGATTTTGGAACTAAGTGAAACAATAAGAATAAGACATAATAATCCTATAACCTGGTGCTGAATGTGTTTTTTCTTTTGCTGATTACCCTGTGTACATATATTTAGTCCAGTCCCCTATCATGCCTGTGTTTTCTGTTTTATCGGCCACTGTGGCAGGTTTTTTTTTTTTTTTTTTTTTTAAACCTGGTTCTGCGCAAGGCGTGCGTCTTCCTCCCTGCCTCCCTGGTGACACTTGCTCCCGATTGTTCGGACAATGATGAGGAGATAGATCCGTGGCAGGTTGGCGTGTTACGGTTTTGATCATCCCCCTGTGCCCACGATCCTTCTACTCGAGTGCTTGGCTGCAGAAGACATTGGCGCACCGGAAAGTGATGAGGAAGAGTGGGAGCTGACGGAGGATGTCAGTGAGGCTGAAGACTGGTGCTGTTCGGAAATCAGAAAGCGCTCCACCACCAGTGCTGCCGCTGCATCCTCCGCTTTCGCACCGCCCCCTGTTTTCAGGCCATAGTGCTGTTGTCTCATTTGGTAAAATATCACTTTTTTTCTTTTCAATGTCTATTTATCGAGCTTTATTCAATGGTGACTATTTGTGCAACAGTACATTACCAGACGTATTAATGATGCAATCATTGTGTACAGGAAATTCTGTTTTTAATTACACAAATGACAGACATTACTCATTTGAATAGATTCACCAAATACAACAGAGAAAATTTTACTTTAAATAAGTATTTTGAATTCTACAGACTATAAAGTGCTGTTGCTAACACAAAAAGCCCCAACCCCTCAACAACCCCCATCACACACACACACACACACACACTCATGTTTTCATGCTTCCAATCAGCACCACAGCAACCTTTCAAGCCCCCCACCATGACATATCTAGGAGAAAGGTGAGTGGATAGCAAGCATGGGGGTATAGAATTGGCAAACTGATGAGCACAAAGAAGAACACAAAAGAACTCACCCATTTTTAATGGAGGTGAAAGGTTGCACTGGATGTACTGAAGTAACAGTGACAGGGATTGAGGGACCATAGCAGCAGAACAGCAGCTCTGTTAAATTCTCCATATTATGCACGCTGGCAGGGAAAGTGCCACATGCTGCTATCTACCATTAGTAATAATAATTATATGCAATTACATTATCGTGAATGGCACATGCATGCACACATAAAAAAAAGATTTGAATTTATATAACACCTTTCATATATTTTTGCAGTTTTCATATCACCTCAAGCAATTAAATGGATACTCATTTGCTCATTTTTTCCTGTATAATGTGACCATGTGCATAATAAGATATAAGCTATTATATTCAGGACCTTCAGAAATGAGTACACAGTGATAAAATATGTGTAAAAGGATTGCTGTGCTACATCCTGGAGTAGGTCACCTTTCTCACATTCAGACACTCATTTGATGCCTGATTTTCCATCTGTCATGGTTGAGCACGAGGCACAATTGAATGACAAACATATTCCATGACAATTATGTACAAAGGTGATGAAAAGAAGAAACAAAAGATCCCAAAATTAGTCACGTGTGGACACCATCAGTTAATCCATCGAGACACACCCAAAAATTCAAGTGCCGCCAATACAGGCCAATAGGATGTGACCAGGTTAACGAGTCACCTAGCTGACGATTCCACCAAGTAAGGGGTGTGTCAATATCAGATCAAATCCTTGCATTCAATCATTTATTTCTAAGCAGGGTTGAAGCTGCCTGCAACATCAAATACTCACACCTACAATTTGAATCACCAATTCATCTAATGTGTGTGAGTCGTTTAAAATGTATTTTTGTAGATCTCATGCTGCCTCCTCCTCACTAACAAGAAATATAATGAATGAAACCATTAAAAATAACAAAGGCTACATCCAGCATCCAACTGGTTTTGTCTTTCTTTTTATCTTTCTGAGCTCTTGTCTTTGATGTCAGAACATTTTCGGTCTGTGAATCAAAGTGATAAAAAAGCTTTGTATTTCTTATCTTATCTAATTCTGAATTTGTTATTCTGGACATCACACTCTCTATAGTTGCTCCACAACGTGAAAAGATATGTACATCAGTACACATCCAAATCTTACTTTATATATTTATTTAGCTGATCTACCTCTATGTACCATCTGACCTCTTCAACTAATACAGAATGCAGCAGCACGACTGATCTTCAACCTTCCCAAATTCTCCCACACCACCCCTCTGCTACGCTCCCTCCACTGGCTCCCAGTAGCTGCACGCATCTGGTTCAAAATACTGATGCTGGCCTACAAAGCCAAACATGGAGCAGCACCATCCTACCTCACAGCCCTTATTACACCTCGCAGTGCACCTCGTATACTCCGAGCCTCCAGTACTGCTCGCCTGGTCCCTCCATCTCTGAAGGTATGAGGAAGACAATTAGACATCTAGACTCTTCTCTGTCTTGGCCCCTCAGTGGTGGAATGAACTTCCCCTCGAGGTCAGAACAGCTCAGTCACTGAGCACCTTCAAACGACAGCTCAAGACCTTCCTCTTTAGAGAATATTTAGATTAACTTGTAAACTTATTGTCTGACTTGTGTATTGAAACTACAACAGAGTGAATAAAACGATTGTATTCATAGTTGGGGGTCCTAGGTAACCGGAATTGATCACTTCATCGATGGTAACTTGGAAGCACGTTGTAAGTCGCTCTGGATAAGGGCGTCTGCCAAATGCCGTAAATGTAAATGTAAAATGTTAAATGTATATTACTTTCAGTGCCACATATTTAAACACCCTAAATAAAGCTGCATGATTATGAGCGTTCATACCACCCTTGTAGTCTGCAAAAATTATTATTAAACCAAAGGCAAGTTAAATTAGTGCACATATAGTAATCTAATTTAAATGTCCGCAATACTATATAATGTGTGGTATCCCTGTAAATGACAAATTTGGCCTGGAAAATTAATCGGCAGTGCTAAAATCTGGGGAAAGGGTTGAAACAAAAAACACTTTCTCCCCCTCTGACACACATGCACAGCTTCACAAGTCTCCAGGAGATGAGCAGCCAGCCTCTGGCTCCTCTCCTTGGAACGCAGAGCATTAACCATCTCAGCTTTCATACTAATGAGAGATCCTGTTCTCACTTAATAGCAGCATGTGCTCAAGCTGCACAAAAAATCAATTTCCAGTCATTTCCACCAACCATGTCTTCCATAGTCTCTTTAGGGTGAGCAGTGGGCTGGCTGCCAGCAAAAATCCATTATGGAGAGGAGAGGATAAGGAGAGTGGAGGACAGGGTCATCTCAGTTGACCAGTTATTTATTTCAAAAGAAAATAAGCTTGCCTGATTCAGTCATTCACATTTGATAAAAAAAATCTAATAAAACGGGAAAGTCCTATAAAGCTAAGCAGTTAACCCTAACCATATATATATAGAATTCAAAAGAGAGAGAGAGAGAGAGATGTATGTGTGTGTGTGTGTGTGTGTGTGTGTGTGTGTGTGTGTATATATATATATATATATATATATATATAGGTAAGATATCTTATCAGACACTCTGTATCTGAGTCTGTTAACAATATCACCGAGGCTGTGAACTTCGGCCCGGCAGCAGGAGACATGGGAGATGTTGAAGGTGCCTGAGGAGGAGGGAGTCTTGGGGGAGGAGCAGAGGTCTGGCAGTCTGAAGCAGTGAGGGAAGTAGAAAGAAAGAGGATGAGACAGAGCTGCAAAAATGAGGGACAGATAGGCTACTGCTGGAAGACAGAACAAAAATGTTTTGCTGCTTCTATGTATTAATTATTTAATTTCAATTAATTGAAAAGACAAACACATTTACTTCTTGTTGCACAAATGTATTAATAGCCTGACATTGCAATCGGGCATGGCTTCATCAGTCACAAAGTCAGGACAAGGCAAGCTTTTTATTTGGAGGAGACTTCATTTCATATGTTTCTGTTAACCTCTTAATATCCACATCAGGTCCATGCTCTGTGTAATCACTGCATTTACAACATCTAGTAACTGAATAATGCATAGGACGTGAACATGAATGGTAATGAGCCATTTCAAAAGCTCACAGGAAGGTCAAGGGTCATGACAATACATTGTATTATCGCTGGACGGCACTCCGGCAAATAATTGTACCTTGCTTGTAAACAGCCTTTCCGTCAAATTGCCATGAATTAGTAGCAATTCCTCAGCCTCAATATAATAACGCATAAATCCAAATGCATCGACGGCATAGAGCAAGGAAATGTGATGGTTATCTGCCAACTCCATACACAGTCTAGGCGTCAGTATTTGAAAGAACTATAATAGATGTAGTGCATAATGTGACAATGTCCTCAGAATTTACAGAAATCCACAGACACAACCAAGAAAGGACAGATTATTAGTTTTCTTCATAACTAGTAAGGAGGTACCCAGGCCATTTTGATTCGAGTTTATTTATTTATTTATTTGAGTGTCATTCTGTCGCCCAGAAGATGAAAATTAATGTTTTATAAATTGCGTTTTAAATGGAAAGCGTTTGTATGTCTGACTTCTTCATTCTGAATGATTTAGGCTCCCTGCTGTTAATATGTTACACACGCAAAGTAATGAAAGTAACATTGCCAGACACGCCACAATCATTAAAACATTGGGCCCAAACACACGCCACTACAACAGCACAACTCAACTTCATAATATATTCAAATAATAATTTTCTCCATAATATCAATTTCAAACCCGACCAATCTGGCAACACTGAGCGCGAGGCCTTGTCTCCTACTTTCCTCCACTGTTGGCCCTACCACTTTACCACAGAGCCATCACTGTTATTAACGCCTTAGTAGCTACATAGTAATTAGTAACGTAGAGGCCAAAAAGATGCATGGAGTGAGGTGCGAGGTTCTAAGGTGACCTGATGTGTGTGGTTTCATATTTTCAGCATGTCTAGGTGTTTTTGGTGCACAGTGGCGGGATGGTTATGGGGTTTTTCCTCATACTTTTATCTTTTGGAAAGAAAGCACCCTGGTTATTGGACACCGACGGAGCCTCCAGTGAATTGCAGCCATTTCCACCACAGATTACTGCGCGTGTGAGAGCGCAGTGGCACTCCGGAGACCGTTACACAACAACCACACTGAAGCTCTCACATTTATGGCAGGACTGGAGCTTGGCCAGCCATCAAGCAGCAGCTCCTTCCTGCCTGGGCTGCTAATGGAGGAGTAATGGAAGTTGCTCCGCGAGGACGCGCATGGGTCACATCACCGGGGACGTGGCAGGGCAGAAGCGCTGATGAACAGACATGCAACTGGGTTTTATAGCACGGGCAGAGCACCAAGGTTGGGCTGGGTCGTCTTGTAAATATCCGAAGGCTAAACGTCCTTCAGGGAGGAAGCTGCTGTCGGCCCATTCCGGAAGCCCGAGCGTTGCATGTTTGTCGTGTAGGGATTGAACGTTGTATGTTTTCTGAACGTCTGATGCTCTGTGACGGCGGGGCTGTTTGACTGAGGCGGTGTGAACCAGAACACATGCTGACCTTGGTTCTCGTTCTGTTGTGTGAAGTCTGTTCTTTTAACACCTGCCTCCCTTCCTACAGTGAACGCTCTCCCCAGTTATCGTGTCTTTGTCTGTCTTTCAGATTCAAACAAGCAATATTTATTCATACAAATTAATACATAGACATAATTATAATGTTTTTCATTCTGAAACCATTTCATTGTTAAATTTCTAAGCACAAATACATTTATATTGCATCTCTTTTTGTCTGAAAAATCATCCTTGTATAATAAAAAAAATGTAATTTTGTATTTCCTTAAACTATTTACACAGATTGAGTATTTAGAAATGTTGTACTAAAAACATCTTTAAATCTATTTTCTTTTGTTTTAATTGTAAATTTGAAGCAAATTAGCACTTATTTCATCTATTTTGTGAGTTTGTGTTTTCATTCTTACAGCAAGACTGCCACCTTCTGGTTTTTCTGCCATGGTCCTTCAACACAACATTTCCTAAATTACATTTAAATGAACATTTACACAGAGCAAATTTTTTTTAAATAATTAAATGTAATATAAAGAACCCGTCTCACACATGAACTTCGGTGGTTTCTCTTTCTTGCTCATAAAATGCCTCCTCTTCACGTGGCATCTGATCATATAATTTTTTCCTGGTAAAGTGAAGTCATTGTCATGTGATACACAGCAGCACAGCACATGGTGCACACAGTGAAATTTGTCCTCTGCATTTATCAGAGCAGTGTGTGGTGACGGTGCTTTGCTCAGTGGCACCTCAGTGGCACCTTGGTGGATCGGGATTCGAACCGGCAACCTTCTGTTTACGGGGCCGCTTCCTTAACCGCTAGGCCACAACTTGCCCCATAGTAAGTTAGTAAGTTAGGGTTTCAGCGATGCATCTGAACGTTCAACTCTCATGCAGCAACTAATACCGTAAAAAACACTGCAAGGATTTGCTCAATAACAAAACTTTCTTTCAGTGCACGCGTCATGCAACATGCATGTTTTAGCCGTGATATTGTCCAACTGCTGAATTGTTGTATCTGGCTACCCACACATAAAACCACGAGTATTTTACCAACAGGGTGCTGGACTGGTGCGGCCTGATGTTCTGACTTACTGATTGGGTTCAAATTTATTGTTTGTAAAGCGCACAGGACTGAGACAAGCAAATGCATAAAAACACAATTAAGGGTGTGTCCAGAACAGTTAAGGGCGTGTCCAGAACAGTTAAGGGCGTGTCCAGAACTGTTATGGGCGTGTCCACAACCGTTAAGGGAGTGTCCAGAACAGTTAAGGGCGTGTCCAGAACAGTTAAGGGAGTGTCCAGAACAGTTAAGGGCGTGTCCAGAACAGTTAAGGGAGTGTCCAGAACAGTTAAGGGCGTGTCCAGAACAGTTAAGGGAGTGTCCAGAACAGTTAGGTGCGTGTCCAGAACAGTTAAGGGAGTGTCCAGAACAGTTAAGGGCGTGTCCAGAACAGTTAAGGGAGTGTCCAGAACAGTTAGGTGCGTGTCCAGAACGGCATTTTTCAAATGAATGTCGTTTTTTTATGCCGTTTTACCACTAAACGACGTAAAAAGTTGAAGTTTGAATGGGTTTTTTTAAAACGCTGTTTACTTGCAACATTATGCCGTTTTTTACAGCGTTATTTTTAAAATCACGTCGTGATGTGGTCCGGATGGCTTGCCATATTCTGTCCCATTCATCCGTGACACTTCTGATGACATTTGTTATAATCATTTTACGGTTTAAAATATATTTTGTATGAAATGTCAGTTTTTAAACATTTATCCTGGGCATTTGTTTGTTAATTGTTTTAGCAAAAACATTCAAAGAAACATTTAAAACAAGGTTGTGGACTATTCTCAAGAATGACACGGATCTGTGCATATGCTGCCCTCTAGTGAGATTTTCTGAACTCTTGGTATTATTTTGTTCATGCCAAGCACTTCCTTCTGAATTAAAAAAGTTTTAAAAAGTACTTCCAGCACCAGAGATACTTGTCATGTAACAGCGCAGTACGGATGCATGTTTATATTGAGTTGGGACCAGCATGCCTTGCGGGCGACGTACGTACCGATGGGACGAGTGCGCACGGTTTACTGTAAATAGTTAGCCATTCACTACAGCGGGGCTCTTAGTAGACCGGAACGGAGCTGTTGCGTCACTTCCGGACCTACCTGGACTGCCGCTGGGTTCCGGTTGAGGACGGACCGCGCCCCGCGCACCTGTCTCCTGGGCCTCCGCAGCCCGGAGGGACACCCCGCTCGGTGGACAGAGGACCTCCAGGAGTATGACCTCGATATCCAGCACCGGTCGGGTAAGACGCGCTCTCCCGCCGCCCCTGTGGAGCGAGTAGGCGGGGAGGCCGCTGGCGGTGGGGTCGAGGTGCTGGATCACACCCGCCTGGAGCGGGGCCGAGAACCCTACATCACAGGCATGCCCATGGAACGAGTTGGTGTGGACATCTTTTTCCACAGACCGATGCCGGGAACGCTATGGATTATTTTACGGAGAAAACAAAAGAAAGAAAGTCAAGTGAAAGTGATTGTTGTTGTGAAACACTGCAGCACAGCACATGGTGACTCAACAAAATGTGTCCACTGCTTTTAACCATCACCCTTGGTGAGCAGTGGGCAGCCATGACAGGCGCCCAGGGAGCAGTGTGTGGGGACGGTGCTTTGCTCAGTGGCACCTTGGTGGATCGGGATTCGAACTGGCAACCTTCTGATTACAGCGACGCTTCCTTAACACTTAACCCTAAGTGTCTACGGGGGGACTGTCCCTGTAACTACTGATGTAAGTCGCTCTGGATAAGGGAGTCTGGTAAATGCTGTAAATGTAAGAGAGTTGGTGGGTCCGTGTTGTAATCCAGCTCATTAGCAATCTGCTCCCATACGCATGGGCTCACAGGAATGTGGGCCACCAGTTCAACACATTCAGCAGGACTTGCACACTGAGGTGGAGAGGTGGAGTCTCGGCTGTGTTCCTTCTGCTCTCTTCTCATTGGCCTGCCCCCAAAAAGACAAAAAAAAAAAAAGCTCATAGAGGGGCATGGTCAACGCTGCACTTTGAACTCAGTCACCGGACAGCTGAACCTTGAACCCCTTTTTTGTTCCTTCCTCTTCTGCCATTGCAGACTTGTGCCCGTCTCGGCTGCTGAATCCTCCTGCGCCTTTCGTCTCCTGACGGCTGCATGGCGGTACGTCTGTTCGAGGGGAGGGAGCATGTCTCCAACTACTGGAAGTACAGGATCTGCCCCTCAGAGGAGCTCATCGGCAAGGTTTTGACTTTCCTGAGGAGGAATGTAAGACACTAACAGACTGTTGCTGTAAATAGTTATAGGAATATGCTGTTATGCGGTAAAAGTATGTATGATGATTGCAGACAGTGTTAATTAATAGCTACAGTCAGGGGGGAAATGATTTGATCCCCTGCTGATTTTGAAAGTTTGCCCACGAATAAAAAAAGGATCAGTCTATAATCTCAATGTTTGATTTAATTGAACAGAAAAATGCATCAGATCAGAATTCGTAAAAATGAGTATTTTCATTCATTTAAATTCAAATTAATAATTTAAATTCATTCAATTATTTCAATTATTGTTTTTCATATTTCTGTCTCATAGCTATATTTTATACAGGTAAGGACCTTTCTAACACACCAATTACACACCAGTCCATAGATCAAGTCATTTTTACACTGATTGCAGATGACATGTCAAGTTTTTTTACAATGCAAAAGTAGTTCCATTTGCTTTATAGAGGTTAAAAAACAGCATTAATTTGAAAACCACTTCAAGGCAAGTCAGTAAAAACACAAACACATAATTATTTCTATCACTGTGAGGTGGTGAACATCTCGCTCGCAGAAGGACAGTGGGAGGGTGGAATAAAGACTTTTTATGCATTCACACAGGCCTGTGTGACATGCCTATGGACACCTGCCTTGCACTATTTATCCGAGAGAGCAGCTAAAGTCACTTCCCATGCATTCATGCCACTTATACCATAACTTACTTACTAGTCAGTTGATCTTTTTCCAGAAAGATCTCCCATGGGAGTTAGCAGTGGACGTGGGATGTGGATCAGGACAAGGCACTGTGCTCCTTGCGCCTCATTTTACTAAAGTAGAGGGAACAGACATAAGCCCTGCGCAAGTAGAGGAGGCCCAGAAGCATGTGACTGCGCAAAATATCTCCTACAGGTCAGTGTTTATATGCTGAGATGTTATATGCTGCCATACCGCCTCCATCAGCAGTGTATCTGCAGTTACTGGGCCACATTAAACATGAAATGTCAATGGTACTCTGCACTTGAAATAAGCCTCCATTGTTTCAAGGTGCAAACTACAGCTTATAAAAGTCATCTGATCTGGTTTAAATATAAGCAAGACCAACCATAAAAGGTAAATAATGAATTTATTCATAAAGGAGGAAAAAAAATACAAGACTGATGTGATTTCACCGTAATTTGCTAGGAGAGCTAAAGGGATAAAAACTGCCAAAAAATTGCCATAACTGTCTCTTTAATGTCATCTCTGCTAAATATATTAAAAATCACATTATAGGTGGAAAACTATCCTCCTGTATCAAAAATGTAAATAAAATGCAAAGAGGATTCAGACAAATCAACAATGAGGAATGATAAATGCAGTGCATCCGTAAAGTATTCACAGTGCATCACTGTTCCCCCGTATTGTTATGATACAGCCTTATTCCAATATGGATTAAATAAAAAAAAATAGTCAGAATTCTACACACAACACCCCATAATGACAACTTGAAAAAAGTTTATTTGAGGTTTTTGGCGAATTTATTTGAGTAAACCGAGAAAACAGCCTTTGCCATGAAGTTGAAAATTGAGCTCAGATGCCTCCTGTTTCACCTGATCGTCCTTGAGATGTTTCTGCAGCTTAGTTCGAGTTCACCTGTGGAGAAAAACAGTTGACTGGACATAATTTGGAAAGGTACACTCTATATATGTCTATATAAGGTCCCACAGTTGACAGTTCATGTCAGAGCACAAACCAAGCAAGAAGTCAAAGGATGTGTAGACCTCCAAGGCAGGATTGTCTCGAGACACAAATCTGGGGAAGGTTATAGAAATAATTCTGGTCACAATGAGCACAGTGGCCTTCAACATCCATAAGTGGAAGGAAGTATAAAGTGACCAGGACTCTTCCTAGAGCTGGCTGCCACACAATTGGGGGAGAATGGCCTTAGTGGTCACTCAATGTTAGCTCTGTCGGAGCTCCAGATGTCCTCTGTGGACAGAGGAGAACCTTCTAGAATCTCTGCAGCAATCCACTAATCAGGCTTGTATGGCAGAGTTACCAGATGGAAGCCACTCCTTTGTAACAGGTACATGGAAGCCCTCTTGGAGTTTGCCAAAAGGCACCTGAAGGGATCTCAGATAATGAGAAATAAAATTCTTTGGTCTGATGAGACAAAGACTGAAATGCCAGGTGTCACGTTTGAATGTCACGGTTGTAGGAAACCAGGCACCGTTCATCACCAGGCTAATACCATCCCTACAGTGAAGTGTGGTGGTGGCAGCATCGTGCTGTGAAGATGTTTTTCAGCTGCAGGAACTGGGAGACCAGTCAGGATGGAGGGGACGATGACTGCAGCAATGTAAAGACATGTCCTGGATGAAAACCTGCTCCAGAGTGCTTTTGAACTCAGACTGGGGCAACGGTTCATCATTCAGCAGGACAACGACCCTAAGCACACAGCCAAGATATCAAAGAAGTGGCTTCAGGAAACCCAGTGAATGTCCTTGAGTGGCCCAGACTCAGAGCCCAGACTTGAATCCGATTGAACATCTCTGGAGAGATCTTAAAATGGCTGCTCTGAAGCTTCTCATCCAACCTGCTGGAGCTTGAGAGGTGCTGCAAAGAGGAATCTAAAACCTTCAAACGCAAGCTTACGTCTTTACTTTTTTAGGAAATACATAAAAGACAGTGGTGGCAGTGTCTAATCAGAAGTTTCCCGAGCAGCCATGGTGCCACTGAGCAAAGCACCGTCCCCACACACTTCTCCCCGGGCGCCTGTCATGCTGCCCACTGCTCACCAAGGGTGATGGTTAAATGCAGAGGACACATTTCGTTGTGTCACCGTGTGCTGTGCTGTGTATCACAATGACAATCACTTCACTTTCACTTCAAAAAGAAAACAAATACTAATTTCTTACATAAAGTACAGACCTCCACACGTGTTCATTACTAGTTTTGATGCCTTCAGTGAGAATCTACCATCGTACATGGTCATGAAAATAAAGAAAACACATTGAATGTGAAGGTGTGTCCAAACTTTTGGCCTGTACTGTAACTAAAGTGGTAAATACTGGTCAGTCTGCATGCTAATATTTCCTTGCCTGAATGCAGGCAAGGTCCAGCTGAAGAGCTGCCATTTCCAGATGGATCTGTAGACCTGGTAACGGCCATGTCAGCATTTCACTGGTTCGACCATCCGCGTTTCCTCCGGGAGTCCGACAGGATCCTGAAGCCGGGGGGATGCCTGGCGCTACTCAACTACACCATGGACATGGAGCTGAGTTACAGCAACTGCTCTGCAGAGCTTAATCAAATTATCAAGGAGGTCTGCCCTGCCCCATAACCCCAAACACACACACACACATATATAGATATATATTATTGCCATGGTACATTTGTAACGTTTCTGTGTTCTCCCTAACTTTGAAGACAACTACATGTCAACATAGTCATTTATAATACAATTTTTTCATGCTTTTTTATTTTTATGTAAAAATAATAAGATTTAGAACATATCAAGGATTCTCAAAGGACTATTCAGTTGTAATAATTCAGAATTAAAATAAGGCCCCGCTGAACAATGAAAACATTTTCTTATTTGTGCCAACAGTTTTATGATGCCATTTTGCCATTCCGGAACCCTTACCTGGGCTCTGGTTCCCCCAAACTGTATACACGGACCTATGAATCCCTGGAGTATCCAGTCAAAGAGTGGTAGGGCTAAGCATAAATGTACATAATAAATGTTGCTACATCATTTCTACAGTTAATGTACACAGAGATTGTGTGCAGGTTTACATACATTCATATAATCATATTTTAGACTTTTCCTGACCAATCATGTTGGTATTTCTATATCTACAATGCAATACACTTTTTGACCCTTTTATTCACATCATCAGGCACGAATGTGAATGGGTGAAGAAGCGCGTGACTCTATCCGGCTTCATCGGGATGCTGGAAACTTTCTCTACTTACCAGGCCCTCCAACAGAAGGACTCCGAATATGCAGAAAGGCTGTCAAGGGAAACTACTCAGAGGTGAAAACACATCAGCTCCACATTCTGTGTGTAATTGTCAGTGAGTAATGAACTACTTTCTGCATCAATGTGTAACTGCTTGGCCTCCTTTTTTTTATGCATAGTTGTAAAATGTCCTCAGTGATGTTTCAGATAGAGAGAGATTTTTATGGTAGATACTTTGATACTTATGCTAAGGAAACACCAAACCCCAAAGCTCAGTACTAAAAACTGAGGTTCACATGAACAACCAAAAATGTCCAATCATTTATATTGTCTTGCCTTCTTCTAACTATCGTTTTTATTCCGTGCAGATTGCTTAAAGTTATGAACGTCACCTCCCCAGAAACGGAAGTTGAAATGGCGGTTCGATATTTTTGTTTATTTGCATGCAAGCCTTCATGTGCATGATGTGACCTGTGACATGTTGACTTCACAGACAATGATCACTCTTTTAGAAGTAAATTCAAAACCATGTAATGTTCTTTATCTTAATATTTTTCAACAATCTAAATAAAGTCAGAAATGGTAGTGCCAGGTGGATCTTTTGACTCCAATTTTTATGGAAATGAAAGATTGTTAATAAAATGGGGCATTTTTGTCACAACACAGACACGGATTCAAACACGAACAAAACCAGAAGAAAACTGGTACGGGGCTCACAAAATGCAAATGGACTTACGACGCGTGACGGGCATTACTTCAGGAGAGGGTCAGTTGGAGAAGGGGACTGGGAAAGATGGACAGCAGGCACTCCCAGGGTGATAGAGGGAACAAGCACACAAAAAATTAGGGGAGGCAAACAGGGGAATATTAAACTGAAACAGACGACCACTAATCAGGGCAGCGGTGGCATAGCGGTTAAGGAAACTGACCCAAAATCAGAAGGTTGTCGGTTCGAATCCCTGCCACTGAGCAGGTCACCGTCCCCACACACTGTTCCCTGGCTTGCCAAGAGTGATGGTTAAAAGCAGAGGGCACATTTCATTGTGTCACCGTGTGCTGTGCTGTAGTGTTTCACAATGACAATCACTTTCTTTCACTTTCATACAGACAGCGACCGCGATTTCTAACAGGACTAGACTATGATGAGAGTACAACAAAGACTAGGACAGCTGTTAGGCTCTCAAGCAAAACCTGGTAAAACCTTGGTGAGCATCGGGCAGCCATGACAGGCGACCGGGGAACAGTGTGTGGGATCGGTGCCTCAGTCTCACCATAGCGGTTTGGGATTCGAACCGGCAACCTTTTGATTACGGGTACGTTTTCCTTACCCTCTAGGCCACCACTGCCGATGGGGATCTGGAATGGGTGTGAGAAGGGGCCGGAAGTGCTGCCAGTTACAATTTCGATTTTTGATTCATTTTGAAACTTGCTGTAATTGAATGCCACCCAATCATTTTGCAATAGTAATATGGTTTTACCTCGTTTTTAACTTATGGAAGCTGAAAAAGCCGTGCAAAGCATTTTGCCCATTGTTATTGCCGTTGCTAAATCAAAATAAACCTTTCTTCAATTTGCAATTAATTTCTAATAATTTTTGTAAAATCGGGAACTGCAAAGCCACATCTGGCCACAAGGGGTCATCACGGTATTATTTATTTCACAGCAGTGGACAGTTTGTCTGTTGTGGTTGTCCAGCGAACCCCATTTTAACCAATACTAAATGTCACAAAATCGAACTAATACAATTATTTGTCTGATCCGTAATTATTTATTATTGTTTTTAACTATTTTTTTTTTTACTTGATGCCTTTCTGGGTCACAGACATATTGCCTACTGTCTTATTTATTTTTATTGCACTGTCTAAGCACAATGTCCTATCATATTTTGAGTTTGATTCCAAAAATGCCAAAAGAGTCAGAATAGCAGTCCATGGTATTCTGACATTACAAAGTTATCTCAATTGAACATTCTTCAGAAGAACTATATTACATTTTTTTATACTATACAAGCAAAAATATAACTGAAAGTATACGAGTGGATGGGTTTCAAATTGCAGTAAGTCATTTTGATAATATTGTTTTCTCCACACCAAAGTACATCAGGAAGCGGACCTGTAATCGGAAGGTTGTGGGTTCAAATTCCGAGCTGCAAAGGTGCCACTGTGCAAAGCGCCGTCCCCACACACTGCTCCCCGGGCGCCTGTCATGGCTGCCCACTGCTCACCAAGGGTGATGGGTTAAATGCAGAGGACACATTTCGTTGTGTCACCGTGTGCTGTGCTGCAATGTTTCACAATGACAATCACTTCACTTTCAGATGGATTATATAGGCAGGAACCCGGGACACAACAAGAACAATGAAGACCAGACTATGAACAAACAACATGGATGCCACCTAATGATAAAATGTGCAAGAAAAGAAATTCTTTAGTCTGATTCAGTTAAATAGTACTTGGCATTCCTTTAATGACTGCCATGTGGGAAACTGTAGAAACTACTGGGCATGTTTGTGGGCAGGACAAAGCTGAAGATATCAGAATATTGAAATTGCACAATAAGCAGGTTTCTCATCCTAACTATTTTGTCCATCTGTATCATGTGTCATGTCCACCATGTTAACATGACATAAGATTAACCCAAATTATTGGATTAGTCTGACTGGGTTAGTCCAACTAAATATTCGGCCTAATGTTTCTAACAAGCAAATGGCCACCTATCTTAACACATTTGAAAGTGAAAGTGATTGTGAAACACTGCAGCACCACACACGGTGACACGGTGAAATGTGTCCCCTGCATTTAACCATCACCCTTGGTGAGCAGTGGGCAGCCATGACAGGCGCCAGTGGCAGTTTGAGATTCGAACCCACAACCTTTCGATTATGGGGTTGCATCCTTACCCGCTAGGCTACCACTGTCCCTCGGATGTTTGGAAAAACACTGTCAATAAATCCCCTTTCCAGTGAATTTATTAAAACGCACTGATTGAAATGGAAAAAGATTATTGGAGGTGATAGCCATTATATTGCAACACTCCAGCAGGGGTGCTAGAGCATCTTTTTTGGCAAATATGCAATTACGCAGATCCATGTAAGTTTTAGAAAATGTTTCAGTGCTTTAAGCATTATTAATTAATAATGTTGTTTACACTTTTATTTTTTGGTCCATTCAGGGTACAACAAATTTAAGCATTTAGAATCAGGATTTTTGAACATCACTGAACAGCTGCATGATGTGTGAAAACAGGCCCTAGTCCCTGTGAACTGATGTGGAATGACCCAGCAGATGACTTTGAGAGAGAGAGAGATGTTTACCACACACACACATTCACACACACACACACACACACACAGACCACCATTTCCAGAAGTGCAGTAGGAATACTGGAGACGCTCCCAACACTGAAAGCCTAATGTGGTGGTACATGAATCGAATTTAAATTAAAAGTCAGTGTCAGATTGTGTGAATTTGTGGCCCCCAGGCAAAACACGCTGTGTTCACACAGCATAACACAAGAAAACAATTCAATCACATTGCACAGCTTTGGATCTCATTGACATGCTGATCACCTCATTAACTTCCATCCACTTGTTGGAAATGTTGCTGGTCTGTGTGTCATTTCAAAGGCTGTCAAGGAACAATCAAAAATAATGAATTGTGGGATGGGTGACTGAGGTGTCCTATTAAGTATCCTAGTCATGTGCATTGCCGTAACAGAAGAACACATTTCAATTTCAAACATAACCTGATCAGCTCGAGCAGCCGGGATCTTTCTTTACCAAGAAATGAGGGTTAGGTTATGGTTGCTGAGTGTGTTTTTCACTTGGATTAAGAACTGTCTCTTTTGATTAGGAAACACTTGAAGGTTGTAAAAGTCACTTTACAACCTTTAACAATTCCAGCTGTTACTGTAGGAATATTTATGGCTTTGTCCCCATTCCCACTGCACTACCCTGTTTCTAAATGTCAACATAAGCTACTGTCTCACAGACTCGTTCGCACTGGCGTTTAGATCATGGAGTAGAGTCATTAATTAATTGGATTTTCTTATTCCATTTGAGCATTTAGCAATCAGATTCTTTTGGGGCCCTTGTTAGTTTGGGCTTTGCTTTTAAAATCTATATGCAAAAAGCATAGGTGAAAAGTGTAAAGAAAAATTATGCAACAAGCAAAAACAATGAAAAGTAGCTGAAGGGGAAATGTCCTAGTAGTCTGAACAGTAAAGGAAAAAATTGACTTGATTCTATTGCAGGAAGAGTGAGATTAATAATTACTAATTATTTACTGCATTTAATAAATATGTGTAAATTATTCTGCTTCCTATGGCATGGCATATGACAATATGCTGACTGTATGATATAAAGCACAAATAAATAAATAAATACTCCTAGAAAGATATGTCAGTATATACATACAAATATATTTGTGTAATTGTACATATGTACACAGTGTATGTGTGTGTGTGGCAGGAAAGACCTTCTGAATCTCTCCGTCCCGCATCGTGGGTACCGCAGCCTGCCTCTGAAGGAGCTGCTCAGTGCTGTCAGGTTCTCCTGCATGGGGTTGGAGATGTTGTCCAACATTCTCCTGTCACCACCTCCACTGGTTCCAGAGGGCATCCTAGAACAGGGCTGGCTGTACCCATGACTAGAACCTTTATGGCATTTATCGCTCTTATCCAGAGCACCTTGCAATCCCCCTGGGGACACTCAGGGTGAAGTGTCCTGTTCAATTCACAGTTTATCACTTTCCTTCTCTGTAGGGCATACAGACAAGCAGACAGTTCGTACAACCGCATTCACCCCGGCAATTAGCAATTTTTTTAAACACTACACAACACACAGGGGCAGTGGTGGCCTAGCGGTTAAAGAAGCAGCCCCGTAATCAGAAGGTTGTCAGTTTGAATCCCGATCCGCCAAGGTACCACTGAGGTGCCACTGAGCAAAGCACCGTCCCCACACACTGCTCCCCGGGCGCCTGTCATGGCTGCCCACTGCTCATTCAGGATGATGGGTTAAATGCAGAGGACACATTTCACTGTGTGCACCATGTGCTGTGCTGCTGTGTATGACAATCACTTCACTTTAATTTTTACTTTAACACACTGTTGTTAAGACTCTTAGGACAAAACGTCAGCCTGTTTGGAGATGGAATCCGAAATCAAAGTTTGTTTGAGCTCTTAGGAAAGCTGAGGTTTTCATTACAGAATCAACTAAACTTCATGTGAGCTTCTCATGTCCTGAGCGTTTATTAGGAGCTAAATTTTTGTCTGGCTGAGCTGTGGCAAACCGGATATTGTCACTTATACTCTGATGGATTTAATAGTTGCTTTTCTGTTGCTAGTTATGTTGCCAGGCAACTGTGCTCAGCTTTGGTGGAAGAAGTATTTGTTTTGAAAATTATGGGTAAAATTAAAAAAATAATTGGATATTTCACAGCGCTGCTCTCAGAAGCTATTTGTATAACCAAAGAGCCACTTCAGGTTGTCAAATTCAATTTGAAAAAATGTCTTTATTGTCACATTAATAGTTACATTACGAAAAGTACATGTGAGTGACAAACTTGTGCTCAAAGTATCTGAGAGTAGCGGTGATATAAAAAAAGATGACAACGTGTACAAAAAATTGCTGTTGGCCTGGTGGAAGAAACTGCAAAGCGGATGCCGGGGCATGGCCTACGTGATGAAAGTGAAAAGGTGAAACGTGAAGTATCCATAGCCTGCATAGAGCAGGTGTAGTGAAAGTGAAGTGATTGTCATTATGATGCACAGCAAGCACTGTCACATTGAAGTACCACCTCCACATCCTAACAGGACGTCAGTAAATAGAACAATAATAATAGTAAGTGATCTTTGCAGCTGGAACATACTGGCTACTGACGGGTGTGAAGCAATTTCTTTCCCACGTGCTAAACTGGTCTTGAAAATACAGAACTAAATTTTTGTTTGGTTTCACCAACACTCAAAGGTCCCAAAACTGGTGCAGAAAATCATGATGTTTGGTGACTTTTGTCTATGAGAAAAATACAGAGTGCAGTTAGTGACCATAATTCAGTGGGGCGGTTGTGGCCTAGCGGTTAAGGAAGCGGCCCCATGATCAGAAGGTTGCCACTGAGGTGCCACTGAGCAAAGCCCCGTCTCCCCTGTTATGGGAACTGAAGAAAACACAGTTTATTGTGACTGTAATGCTGCAGATCACGCTGCCCTCGTAAAATAAAACACCACAAGTCCTATGCCTTGGAAGGGTTCATCCACTCGACTCCAACATCTCGTCTCACAGGCAGCCGATTCAGCCCTGAATTCCTTGTGGCTCTGCATGATCCTGTATGGTACACACAGAAGCAGCCACTCAGAGGGAGACACCGGGAACTCTCGGGCTGTGTGTTGGAGGAGCGCTCCCATCCACGGCGCAGCCCAGTGATATTGGGCCCCAATCACTCCGGTGTTATGAGCCCAAACTGGCCGTGATCAGGGCTTGCTCCTCAGGTGTGCCAGCACCAATATCGATACAGTCATCCTGTTCATTGGGGGAAAAAAATGGCACCAAATATTTTTGAGATGTTGAGCATGGACCATTTGAGTCGAGCCAAAATGATGGTCAGATTTACCACTTCTGCAGCAGTGATTGCAACGAGCATATTTGTCCACTAGCAAAGTGTTGCAATTTAATACAAATGTTTATTCTAGGATATGCAAATCTTTGGCAAAATCTTATCAATCGTGTACATATTGCAGGTTTCACGTCATGATGTTGAACTGCAATCAGTGGGTATGTGACAGCTAGGCTTAGTGCCAGGGGAGGTAGCACCATGGGAAACAGGTCTGTGCACATTGCATTGTGTAGTGTGAAAGCCCTCTGGTGCTGTCACTGTGCAGCAGTCAACTCACTGCCAGATTGCTGCTGACACATGTACTTCCAAATCATGGTGAGAAGTGCTGCAGTTACAGGAAATCCAGCCAGCTGGCCAGCGTATGACACTATAATTTTTTTTCAGCATTATTGTCTCGTGTGCCTTACATGTAAACTATTGTAATAATAATGAATAATATAAAGTGGCACAATATAATAATTTACTAGAAGTGTAATTGTGCAGGGAATGAAGTGGTCAATGCGTGTGGACAGCACAATGATAACTTCTAATTTACTACTGCTTATCAAAATTTAGAATTTTTAAATTAAATATATTGTTATTCAGTATGATGATGTGCACTGCCTGTGTAGGCATCCATGAAGGCTATGGAGTAAAGTAAAGTGAAGTGGTTGTCACATGTGATACACAGCAGCACAGCACACGGTGCACACAGTGAAATTTGTCCTCTGCATTTAACCCATCACCCTGAGTGAGCAGTGGGCAGCCATGACAGGCGCCCAGGGAGCAGTGTGTGGGGACGGTGCTTTGCTCAGTGGCACCTCAGTGGCACCTTGGCGGATCAGGATTCGAACCGGCAACCTTATGATTACGGGGCCACTTCCTTAAACGCTAGGCCACCACTGCCCAGTGAAGACAGAGCCTAAAAAAAGTATTCAGGCGAATACTTTTCAGGCGAAGTATTCAGTATTCTACTCCAGGCGAACGAAACAGGTTTGATGACTCAGGTTCTTTAGTCACCGTTACCTTCATGGCTGCTTCACACCATTGTCACCATTAGCTCGGGATTGCTTTAATTTTCACATTTTCATTGTTTCTTAGCAAATGTGATAATTATGGTGTATATGAACTGTGCCTCTCGTACAACCAGAACTCAAAAACAAAAAACAAGCAATTTCATTTCTAAATGCGGGACTACTGCACTTATTTGTATGGGAAGAGTGTTGATTTTTTTTTTATAGTCCTTTAAATTCCAGAAACATTGTTCCTTTTGGTCCCACAAGCCAGAGTCTGTTCCTGCAAGCGAAGCACTACGCGAGTGCTGGATCCGCTCGATGGTGACAGCTCTTTCCTCACCGTATCCCAGGCGGTGGCCATGTATAATTTATCAGGCGTGCCGACAGGTAGGTAAACTGGCTCCCCGGCACTGGCTTTGCTGGCTCAGCAGCGGCGGCGAAGCCCACCTCCTGTGGCACGCCCGGTTGGCGTTTGCGAACGCAGATGAGGAGCCTGTTCTGTTTTTTGCCCCGTCTGTCCGCACCTTTTCCAGCGTCAGCTCCGTAGGACGCTTTTGCACCCGGTAAACAGCCACCTCAGCAGATTATAGCTCTTTTCTCGCTCCGCTCTTTATTGTTCTCAAAGGGCATTTGTCAGACTTTCTATTTGGAGGTTAGGTGTGACTACCATGTGACTGTGGTTTTTATGTGTTTAGGCCTGATTCTTGATTTCTAATAATTTTGGTGTAATTATGTATTTTTTCATCTCCTTTATCTTCCTACGAATACAACATACTTCCAATTCACATCCAGGATGTATCAGTAGGTCAAGTGGGTAAAAAAGGAGTAGTAAAGTGATTGTCATTGTGATACACAGCAGCACAGCACACACAGTGAAATTTGTCCTCTGCATTTAACCCATCACCCTTAATGAGCAGTGGGAAGCCATGACAGGCGCCCAGGGAGCAGTGTGTGGGGACGGTGCTTTACTCAGATTCGAACCGGCAACCTTCTGATTATGGGACCGCTTCCTTAACCGCTAGGCCACCATTCTGCATCCAAATAATGTGATTGTCAGTTTTGCTGCTTTTTTGCGTTCATATGAACACTCCTCATTTTAGTACATGGTGAACCATAAAGCTGTCAAATACATTGTTCAGCGTGTTACCAATGCACCAATCCAGAGAAACATCCTTACACTTCTTACAGATACCTCAACTTTCAACACATCCATTTTATCTGACTGTCACTCACTTGCTCCATATTAGTGATGTCATCAGCTTTCATACAATTTTAATTATTTCTCAGTGGGAAATAACAAATTTCATTAAAGCAAGAAATGCTCAGATTGTCAGGTTGACGTCTATCATCCATTCAAACGCAATGAAATTAGTCACTGACGGAGAAAAAAAACCCACATAATTTATTTACATGAACTCTGTTTGTCTGAACTATTCCGGACAGTGAGTTCTCTAAACCTTTTCCCAAAGTCACCTTCCATGAAAGGCCTTCTTCAAAAAGGCTGTTAGCTGTTTCTGCATGATAACGCAGATGTAGGGGAGTCAAAAGTTTTCATCAACCGCTGCATTGTAATGAATCCATTATCACGTTTGAGCTGCTGATCTGGGTTCAGATGATTAGCGGCTGCCGTTTAGATTTTGTTTGCAACGGCATCGCTGGACACCGCGGGCTGTTTATGATGAAACAGCTCATTATGTGTCAAGACAACCATCTCTCTCCAGCGGCAAAAACTCTCCTTGGCATGGAACCAGAGGCGAGGAGCTCTAACAGTCTTTATCCCGTCTACTTTCAGCCAAGGTCAACGCCGCTTCCAAGCATCGCTGCGTTTCATATGTCGAAACTTAACCAGTGCAGCATTCTTTTTATAATCTACACTTTGCATTATTATTTTTTAAGGAAATAGTTTAAGGAGGTAAAAAAATATTTTAAAAAAGGTAAATCACTACAGAAAATTTATAAGGCCTTGTGTTTGAGATCTCAGTTCTGGGAATAGTCAGTAGCTCTGGATAAGGGCGTATGATGAATGCTGTAAATGTAGTCACGCGCCCAGTTGGTTTAGGTTTGCTCCCATTTTGTTTTCCCCTTTTTGACCCACACGCCGATCTCTGTGTTCTATGACACCTATGGGCCGCTGGGAGCCATGCACTGAGTTTAGGGAGCCTTTGGGTCATCATAGCTGAGCACTATCAGGCCTGATCGACCAGGGTTCCTTAAGAGAGAGCGGCAGACATCTTCATTTCTCAATTCTGGCAATAGCCAGACAATACGTAACACATTTTGATGTGTTTTATGTTTTGTTCCTGTGTGCAAAATTCATCCTTGCCAGAGACGATCCAACCACAAAGATGGAGACGAACGGCAAAAGAGATGCAGGGCCGATTCAGGTGACACTTTTGTGTGGGCATTTACACGAGGTGCTCAAACATGAGAGAAATGAGTCATCTGAATCAGCCCTTAGGCATGACACTCTCACAGTGGAAATGATGTGCCATTTACATTTACAGCATTTACCAGACGCCCTTATCCAGAGCGACTTACAATCAGTAGTTACAGGGCCCCTTGCTCAGGGACACAATGGTAGTAAGCGGGATTCGAACCCGGGTCTTCCGGTTCATAGGCGAGTGTGTTATCATGTTTCTAAATGTAACCTCAAGTATGTCTTCAGGATTGGAAAGTGAAAGTGAAGTGATTGTGATACACTGCAGCACACCACAAGGTGACACAACGAAATGTGTCCTCTGCTTTTAACCATCACCCTTGGTGACCAGTGGGCAGCCATGACAGGCGCCCGGGGAGCAGTGTGTGGGGACGGTGCTTTGCTCAGTGGCACCTCGGCGGACCGGGATTCGAACCGGCGACCTTCTGATTACGGGGCCACTTATTTAACCGCTAGGCCGCCACTGCACCAAAAAATTGAATAGAAATAAATGGATAGGAACACAGACTATGGGTAGGGAGCTACCCACCCAGCTCTTTTTATTGGACTGTATTTTTTTCTGACCGCCTCAGCCGCCAAACCAAACACGGCTTCATCAAATTAAAATCAGTACGAGACGAAATGAAAAGGGAACAAAAAAAAAAGAAGCGAAGGCAAGACATGAGGCAGGCTTATTTAAATGCATACCAAGTTGAACACAACAACACTAATCAGTAAGACTGGAAAACTACTTCAGCGTAGAAAGGTTATGGGGCGGGAGAAAGTTATTTGGCTGGACGTGGCTGAACATGAAACCCGCATAACAGAAAATGACCCGTTATAATTACAATATCTGTTGGCGTCAAGGTTTCAGTGGAAGAAAATGGATTTTAAAATTAGACCATTTGTGGACCAGGAACCAATTCTGAAGTTTGCTTTTTTCGCAATACAACATTCTTTGTGACTCATCAGAGGTGGAACGTCTTCAGCCTCCTCAGCTGCTGTCCAGGAAGAGGTGCAGGGCAAACAGGCTGAGGATCAGCCCGGCTTTCCACCGCCGCTCTTCAAAAACAGCCACCAGCTGTTCCACCGACCAAAACCATTCAGATCTCAACTGTCACGTGGATAATAATATGGCTTCGACCAGGACTTTTGCAAGTCGATTTAAAAGCTCTTCTATATTCCCAGTGTTGCTTTGCACCAGCATTCCTTGGCTGCTTTAATAAGTATGCTGCTGCGCACCTTTTACAATTCATTTCAAAAGGACACAATGATGCTCGATATCAAAAGCGTTCCACATTTCCATCACATGAATTATGTTTGATGGTAGTATTCTCATTACCAGAGTTGCCCCATGAAAGCGGCCGTTGGTCGAATGCCTTGTTAGGCGCCATTAAGATAAAGTGTGGGCCCTAAAGCCTCTCTGAATAGGCCGTAAATATTGCAAGGCACAATGGCCGAGATCAGTGGCTCTCAGACCGCAAATGCGAACTTTCTGAGATTAACGAGACCGGACACAAAGAGGAGCATAAACCATGGCGTACTGATATAATTCGGCCATTGTCTGTTGACATATTAAATCCTGCAGCGCTGTAGGCGGTTTGGTTATCTTGTGTGATACACCGTGACATCCATGTTCAGCATATGCAACAAACATGGTAATAACAAAGCTCAGGTGCTTTACCACCATTCATTTTTAATATCGTATTTGCCGCCTTTGTGCAATCAAGCTAAATGATTCATTCTCTGTCTAAATAAAATATAACTGTTTATTTTAGTCGTGACATGCTCATGTCCTGCAAAATGTGACAAAGTTCTTGATTTATAGAAAAATCATTTTTAGCTTTCTAGTCCCACTTAGGCCTCCACGCAGCAAAACATCTATTTCTATTTTTTTTTTTTTTCTACTCCATCATATTTATATTATCTTATATTTTTTGTTTTTCTATGTATTTCCATCTTTTTTTTTTTTTTGTAGTGATCGCTTTTGGATGCCGTACAGTCTAAAACCAGCTACATGACTCATAAAGAGATGCGAACAGATGCACAGGAGGCACCGAGAGGAGCAGTGGATGAATTGCCAGGCGGCCGGTTGATGAATAGCTGACAAAGCCATTTCCAACGATGCTGGAACACTCATCGCTGACAAATTTATTCACAAACCTGTTTAATGTCTTCTCAGAGCTCTGCTGTATTAGGCATTTCTTTTGTTAAAAAAAAGAACCTCCTTATTCCTCCAAGGCTTAGGGTTTACTTTCAAAATTTCAATAGTGCGGCTAATGCAGAAATAAGCCGAGCATGATAATGATAAAGGTTCTCAGTCTTCAGAGTTGCTCATACCTGGCTCTTGATTTTGAGAATGAATTATGTTTGGTATGAAAATGTTATAATCTATGATTTATTGCATATAAATCTTATAATATTTTACTTATTGTTACAAAACTTTTAATTCTTCCAATTCAAATTTTATAAGGTTTCTCCTAATTTACATGTAACTGTTCTTGATTGACATCATTTCTTCACTGATAAATAGTCTGACCAAAGTCTCACGAGCATTTATGCACTTGACACCTTGACCTTGATCTTTTTGTGCACCCCATTACCACACGCCCCAGTTCTAATGTCCCACGCAACTACACATGTTTCCATAAAAGTCACCACCCTGGGGGCTTCATTCAAAGCTGCTGTGGCAGAGGACACACAACTTCTGCCACAGCATGCTTATTTCCAGACCTTGACCAGTATCCCAATGGGATCAGTGTGAAGAACGGACAGAGGGGACGTGTGCAATGGCCTATGCGCAGTTTGGTGGCTTTTCTGTCTAATAGGTTGGGGGTGGAGAGGCCAATTATTTTTGACGCTGTGTGGGTGATATGTGTGTGTGTGTGTGTGTGTGTTGTTTGTGTGTGTGTGTGTGTGTGTGTGTGTGTGTGTGTGTTTAATTATTCTTATTCATTGAAGAAGAAGAAGGGAGAAGGCGTGTCCAGGGCCAGGAGTGGAGGAACGGTAGGAGAGGAGAATATTGGACGCATGACTGGCAGAAGAAGAGATCTGGTTGCTATGATGGAGAGAAGGAAGGTTGATATATTGTGTGTGCAAGAGAAGTAAGGCCGAGTTGGTTTGGAGGATGTTTCAAATTGTTCCACCATCGGGTGAATGGCAGGAGCAGTGGGGTAGGTGTTATTGCGAGTGTTCTGGAGATGAATAGTGCACCAGACAGAATAATGAGTGTGCGCTTGAAAATTGAAAGGGTGATGAATAGGGGCCCAAAGGTGGGATGTGTGAGATGGGCGAGAAAAATGAGTTCTGGAGTGAGATGGATGAAGTAGTGGCGAGTGTGCCTAAAGGAGAGAGAGTTGAGCAGACTTCAAGTGACATGTTGGTGAAGGGAACAAAGGTGATGAGGAGGTGATGGGTAGGTATGTAGACAAATAGACAAATGCAGATGGTCAGACGGTTGTAGATTTTGCAAAAAGGATGGAAATACCTGTGGTGAACACATTTCAAGAAGAGTGAGGAGAATTTGGTGACATATAAGAGTAAAGGACAATGCAGTCGTGTTTTTAAAGTGATGTGTCATTGTGAAACACTGCAGCACTCGGTGCACTCAACATAGTGTGTGCTCTGCTTTTAAAGGTCCCCTATTATATATTTTTTGCTTTTATATCCATCTTAGTGGTTCCCTAATACTGTATCTGAAGTCTCATTCTGAAATTGACTTTGATCCAATCCCACAATGAGATTTCCCCAGGTTGCGCTGTTTCTGTGTCTGTTGCTTTAAATGCTAACGAGGAGGAGAGAGGTGGGACGAGGAGGTGAACGGACATTCGCGGAAATGATGTCATCAACACCATGTTTGGGGCAGACGGGAAGTCATGTCGGCATTTTGAAGTAATGGGAAAGAATGGTGGATGAAGAGCAGCAGTATGGTTTAAGTCCAGGGATCAGCTCTACAGATGTTCCCAGTACAGAGAAGGTCGGAAGGAGCTTCTGTGTCTTCATGGACATGGACAGAGAAAGCATACAGTATGACAGGATTTTGTAAGAGGAAGTCTGGACTGGCAGAGGTGAAAAGTGGTGCACAAGGGCAGTTGTGACAGCAGTGAGTTGTGCAATAGGAGTGACAGACATGTTGAAGGTGGAGGTGGGTCTAAATCAAGGATCAGCTTCGAGTCGTTTCGTGTTTGATCAGACAGGAGTCCCCATGGACTATGATGCTTGCACAAGAGTAGGGTGCCAGTTGAATGCTGGCACCAGCTCGCCAGCTCAGAAGAGGAAGAATGCAAAGAGTTGGAGAGTCTCTTTTTGCAACTTTTATGGATGGTAGGATATGTTAAAGAAATGTGATATAATTGACATTTCACATTTGGCTTTTAACTTTAAAATCATTGTAGAAATATTAACATAATATATTTTTATTGAAAAATGCTATTGAGTGGTTCTGTTCATTTTCTCTCATTTCTGTAATTCACTGGCTTAATTCATGTAAATCATTTACATCGTGGCATTTATCAGATGCCCTCATCCAGAGTGACTTACAACCAGTAGTTACAGGGACAGTCCCCCTGCAGACACTCTGGGTTAAGTGTCTTGCTTAGGGACACGATGGTGTCATGGCAAGTCGGGACTCGGGGAAAAAACAGGATTTAATATCATTTCCACATGGCAGGTGTAAACGAAAAAAAACGGCAAAGGACTGTATTTAAAACACTCACTCATCTGATGTTACCTGGCATGCAAGAGGCGTGGCACAATGGAGGTTAAAAGAACAAACAGTTTCTAATTTATTAACAACAGTAGATTACTATTGCAGTTACATGTAAATATCGTACACAAAAAACGGTACCAAAGTTACAGAAAAACCCAAAATAATGGAAAGGAGAAACAGACGAAGAGAGAGAAGGAGAAGAAAATTCTTTTATACATTTGACTCCCAGGAAGTTGCCACAGACCAATCAGGATTTGTTGTTTCCGCCCTGTCTCTGTTTCCTTCCCCTCGTGGGACCCCAAGCAAATGGCTGGCCCTTCACACCTCTTGCCCAGGGGAGGCCGCCCAATGAAGTGGAACACAAGGTGGGGACCCTCTACGCAAGACAACTTACACATCTTACATAGGAAAACAGAACCGGGTGAAGGAGATACATACAGCAACATAACACAGGTCATAACAATCAAGGAGTGAAGTGATTGTCACTTGTGATACACAGCAGCACAGCACACGGTGCACACAGTGAAATTTGTCCTCTGCATTTAGCCCATCACCCTTTGGTGAGCAGTGTGTGGGGAAGGTGCTTTGCTCAGTTGCACCTCTTGGCGGATCGGGATTCGAACCGGCAACCCTCTGATTCCTTAACCGCTAGGCCACTACTGCCCCCTAGAGTAGGCAGACGGAAGACATGGACACCAACATAGCTGTCACGTAGGCGAGCTGATGAAGTGAGTAAGCGCAGAAACGGGACATTATGGGAAACAAGGATTTATTAATAACAGAAAACAAAACCAGGCTCAATGGCCGAAAACGGGAAAAAAAGGGGAGAACTTAAACTAGCCCGCAGGCGTGTGGTGAATGCCAGAACTCAAAATACACACATCAAAAAAGAAGGTCAAGTTCACAAAACGAGTTCACGAAAATGCCGCCGCTTCCGACGGGCAGCTGCATGGTGCCTTTAAACTCCTGTCCTGGTTGGCTGCAGCTTGAGACACACCAGGGCCCAAACCTGACAATAGCCCAAAATCACATACAGCATGTCTCAATGGGCTTTGACACCCCCCACACTTGACCCTTCTGCGCACAAGGAAAAACTCCACACAAAACAGAACTCTAGGAGAGAAAGAAGAAAGGAAGAAACGTTGGGAAGGAGTGATACAGAGAGGGACCCCCTTCCAGGGTACAGGGTGCTTGTCCAGTAAGAGAAAAAGGCCTACAGTTGTAGAGGTGGAGAAGTCCAGAGTATAGTCCAGTGTCATGGTCTACATTACATGTCCATTATGATGCTACTGGCCCATTTGAAGATCCCTGAAGCTGTAGTTGTTACTGTGGTGGTGGCTGTGGTGACCCTCTGGTTCGTTTCATGCTATGTCCTTGTTTAGCAGTAGTCAGGAACCAGGATTTATCTGCTGGTCTCTTCACTGGAGTCTGCCGGTAGTCTGGCTGCTTGATTCAATGTCTTGGAGAGAAGAAACAGAATCAGCGGCAGACGGTGGAATCGTACGGCCGATACTGAAATATGTGGTAATAGTAGTATATTGGTGCTACAGTGGCCCGGTACCCTAACTAGGACAGCCTAACTGAATCAGAATCAGAATCATATTTATTGGCCAAGTAAGTGCAAGCACATACAAGGAATTTGATTCCGGTAGATGGTGTCTCTCAAGTAAAATGTAGGAAAAAAACAACAAGAACAACAACAATCAACAACGACAACAACAATGTGCAAGGATGTGGTGTTATTGTCCAAGTTGTGGATTGTTTGTGATTTATAAATAACTATATCTACTTTTTATGAATAAATAGGCAAAAAACAAACTAAATCTTATATACAAGTGAACATAAAGTGCAGTGTGCAATGATGGAGGTGATTTTGCAGTATCAGCTGTTTAGGAGGGAGATGGCGAGGGGGAAGAAACTGTTTGGTGAAACTAAGGTGAATTTAACACTGTCTGTGTCTAACCGGGGGACTGTGTGATAAAGTGGACTTTATAATTGACACTGTGTCTGGGACTTTAACAGAAGGCCAGAGAAAACACATGCGTTTTCAGTTTAGATTTAAACACTGAGACTGTGTCTGAGTCCTGAACACCAGGGACGCCTGTTCAGATCATGACAAATTGTAATAATGGGGTTTGAACTTGTGACCTTGCGGCTCATAGCTAAGCTGCCAAGTCATTGTAGTTAATGGTAAAGAAAATTGTCTTTTCATATTTTATGCAATTGTGACCTTGGTAAGTCGATCATCCCCAGGACAAAATAAAAGTGCTGGTTAGATGCTTTCATTCCTTCATGCCCAAACGGCAGACATTTAACCAGTAAAGAATTGAACGGGTCACCGGAGAGAGACAATTTACACCAACAGTGAAACTACTGCTAATTTGTGGCCATGTTCCTGCTGTCAGGATTGCCTGCAGCTGGCCTCCACACCTGACTTTAATCCTGACGCCCCATAAATGCCGGAAGGTTCCGCCCGTTCGGGGTCGCTGGCATTTTCGTGGACTCTGCACGAACTTGACCTGGTTTTGTTATGAGTGTTTTGAGTTCTGGCAATCGCCACACGCCTACGGGTTAGTTTCAGTTCGTTATTTAAGTTAAATCGTTTTCGGCCACCGCGCCGCTGTTTATTTGTATTTCTTTATTGTTTGTATTAATAAAACCCCGTTCCCAGTATGTCAAACCTCTGCGCTTCCTTCCCTCGTAAGTCCGTAGTCGTGACAGAATGCCAGCGACCCACCCAAAAGCGCAGAGGTAGAAAGCAGAGGAGAAGAAACGCCGCGAAGGACGCAGCCCGGCGCGGCGAACGCGGACACCAGGGGAGAGACGCGCCGCCCGTTCTGGTGGAGCGTTTTCTCCCCGAGAAGCCGTGGTACGCGGCGCCGCGTGATGACGTCACCCCCGGGAAACTCCGCGAAACCCGGAAGCGACAACGTCGGCGGGTGAGTGGGCGGAGCGAGGACGTTGGCGTCGGCAGCAGCGAGGAAGTGACGTGGGCAGCGAGCGCAGAAGATGCGACCCCCACGATCTTCGCCATGTCGAGCCAAGAACTCTGCGCTCTGCTGGCAAGGCTCCCCGTGGACTGGGACGACACGGACGACGACGAGAGCACGGGAGACGAGAGTTGGGCTCCGCCCATCGCGCCAGTCTGCGATCGTCGCAAGGTCCGTGGGGACCCACGTCACTTCCAGGGGGGTGAGAAGCGGCAACAACAACAACGGCGGCGTTCCTCCAGCGAGGAGGTGGGCAGCCTCCAGCCCGAATGGCCAGAGTACTGCCCATGGGAGCTTATCGCGCCATGGGTCCAGGATGTCCGCAGGGTGGACGACCCTTGGAGTCACCGGTGGGAGGACACGGATGACGAAAGCGATGATGACGTGGATTTTCGGTGGGCGGTCGGTGCCGGGATGGCTCCGCCCAGCGTGCGCGTCCGAGATCATCGCGGCGTCCGTGATGACCCATGTGACTTCCGGGGGTACGAGGTTGACACGGACGACGACCAGGATGACGCCGTTTGGGCAGTCGGTGCCGGGATGGCTCCGCCCATCGCGCCCATCCAGGAGCGTCACGAGGTCCGTGGAGACCCACGTCCCTCCCAGCAGTGTGAGGAAAGCTGGTGGAAGAGGGCGACGGGAGGTCGCCAGCCAGCAACTGCGCTGCCGGGACTGCCTCGCAGGGAATCCTCCATTCCTGCTCCAGTCGCCGACCCGCATTCCCTCTGCCCGGACGTTCCCCAGCAAAATGGCAGCGCAGCACCAGCGTCCACACCTGCTGGAGAAGACGTCCACCCCCCTCCACACCACACACCTACCACCATCTCCAGCGACGTGCCCAGCCCCGTGTGGGACCGCCCAATTGTCCCGGGACCCTTCAGTGGGGCAGCAGACACAGACGAGATCACTACCATCCTCACGTGTCTGACTGGATCAGCATGGGGCTGGAGCACAACCCTCTGGCAGCAGGGAGAGACAGACAGGAGTTTTCGGGACTTCCAACAGAGACTGAGGGCGGAGTTTGATCGGCCTGAGCCAGGGATCGAACTCTGCCCCTCCACCACATCCAGTGCCAGTCAGGATCCGGGGCAAGAAGACCCAGCACTGGTGGGCGACGAGAAGGTCGCTCCTCCCGAGATCCTGGCTGTGCCCCCTGAGGAGGTCCCAGAGAGCCCAGAGAGGGAGCCAGACGACCCTCTCTTCTGTCTGTCTCTGTCTGTGTGTGTCTGTGTGGCATATGTGTCCGTATGTCGCCCCCACTTCCCCTCTTTGTGTCCACCAGATGGCGACCCAGCCGCGGAGCCGAACCCCAGGGAGGAGGTTCCTGACCCGAATGTGCTGGTCCAAGGCGAGGTGGACAAGCCCCAAGGTACCCCTAAGTCCAGCCGGGGGGGGTGCTCCCCCAAAGAATTTTTTGGGGGGGTGCAGTTCGGGTTGGGGACTCCTCCTGAGGGGAGGGGAGGTGGGGAAGCGATGGAGCTGGGTCCTCCGGTAGCCAGTGAGGAGGGCGGGGCAGGCATGGGCCTGCGTCTGCCTCCAGAGGGGTGGAGCGCCATAGAGCCCCCGGGTAGGCATGAGGACCCAGCTGGGACAGGCAGGAAGAGGGCCTGCTTGTCCCAACGGACGCAGAAGGGGCTAGCCGGATGGTCTGGCAATGCCCCCCCCCTTGGCACCAGGGCCGGGCAGCGAGAGGGGCTGCATAGTCCCAGAAGGCACCAGCCTGGGGTGCCTGGAACAGTCGCCGGAGGCTCTGGGACAATCTCCCTGCGCGGTGCAGGGGGTGACACAAGATGTGTCAGAGGGGACATGTGGAGACAGGGCCCACACGTACCCAGATGGATCGGCCCTGATTATTGTGTGCAGGTACGGGAGTCCGGGGCCGTCATGCGGGACCACGCCGGGGAGCCAGGCCGAGGGTCCGGGGCCGCCATGCGGGACCACGCCGGGGAGCCAGGCCGAGGGTCCGGGGCCGCCATGCGGGACCACGCCGGGGAGCCAGGCCGAGGGTCCGGGGCCGCCATGCGGGACCACGCCGGGGAGCCAGGCCGAGGGTCCGGGGCCGCCAAGCGGGACCACGCCGGGGAGCCAGGCCGAGGGTCCGGGGCCGCCAAGCGGGACCACGCCGGAGAGCCAGGCCGAGGGTCCGGGGCCGCCAAGCGGGACCACGCCGGGGAGCCAGGCCGAGGGTCCGGGGCCGCCAAGCGGGACCACGCCGGGGAGCCAGGCCGAGGGTCCGGGGCCGCCACGCCTGACCACGCCGGGGAGCCAGGCCGAGGGTCCGGGGCCGCCACGCCTGACCACGCCGGGGAGCCAGCCCGAGGGACCGGGGCCGCCACGCCTGACCACGCCGGGGAGCCAGCCCGAGGGACCGGGTCCTCCAAGGGGAGGATACAGCAGGGCAGGAGCCCTGTGGTTGCCGCAGTCCGCCCCGCCGCCTCCACTGATGGTACTGTTGGGGCTCCGAGGACGTAGCCCTTGGAGGGGGGGCTCTGTCAGGATTGCCTGCAGCTGGCCTCCACACCTGACTTTAATCCTGACGCCCCATAAATGCCGGAAGGTTCCGCCCGTTCGGGGTCGCTGGCATTTTCGTGGACTCTGCACGAACTTGACCTGGTTTTGTTATGAGTGTTTTGAGTTCTGGCAATCGCCACACGCCTACGGGTTAGTTTCAGTTCGTTATTTAAGTTAAATCGTTTTCGGCCACCGCGCCGCTGTTTATTTGTATTTCTTTATTGTTTGTATTAATAAAACCCCGTTCCCAGTATGTCAAACCTCTGCGCTTCCTTCCCTCGTAAGTCCGTAGTCGTGACACCTGCATTGCCAGAGGTGAATAGTTTTCAATTGTCTGTAAAAGGCTGGGCAAATGAGATTTGTCTTCTCTGTTGGCAAATAAACATGCTTATTTTAATCATAATTATTTTGCCAAGATTTCAAAGAAAGGATGAAACAGGTTGTCAATATGTAGGACTGAAATATGTGAAATGGGACAGTCATTCTGCATATTGTTTTAGTTTGTTTTAGACAAATGTGGTTGGTATCATGTCTTTATTTCTGCCATTTTAATTTTGTTCCCATTTTTTGAGAAAAAAACTGCTCTGAAGAACCTAATTACCTGAGCTGAACAGAGCTAGTGATGTAAGTGATGTGAGCTGGTGCCAGCAACTTGTTCTGTGAAAAATGAAGGTCTCATCGGGGCCTTTGTGAAATGGTTTGAATGAATAAATTATGGAGGACCTGACATGCAAGCGTGATTGGATACGATCGTGGGCCTTGACAGTTTGTGGATGTAAAGGACCTGTTATCCTTGTGATTAGAGTTTCGGCCTGAGAAAAAGGCCTCATACCCTGCCATTGACTGGCCTCAAGTCTGCTGCACTCTTGTCCCATCTTGCAAAAGTAATGTTGATTTTGTTTTCAGTTGTTCACTAGTGGCATTCTTTATCTACTAAGAAATTGCATTAAAAAGTATAATTTGTCACTTCCCAAAATGTATGCCCATATTTATCGAAATGATCCTTAGAACCATCTACAGTAATATTTGCCTTCTTGATTTATGCCAAACAATGCATTGATAATAAATATGCTTGACGAGAAGTATATATCTATAAATTTCAATTAAAAGAATGGAAGGCACTATGATCATGTTATGGGAAAAATAAGAGGCGGATGAGTTGCGCAGACTTCTGACATCTGTGTTTTTATTACTGTAATGGAATCACGGTGGCCTGAAATAATTAGCAGAGTCATAACCCTTGAGGTAGCACACTCTGGCTTTGCTAAGAGCTTCAGCTTAAGCTTGGCTCAATAATCTTCATGGAGTTGATGGTAAGAATCTGAACAGAAGAATGTCTAACTAATGCGACACATTCCTGATCCAGGTTGTCTATGAGGCTTTTTCGATTTGGGCCACACGTAAAATGATGTCTATGGTTTTTTATCACCCAAAATACAATAATTTTAAGATGCTGCAACGATACTTCAACATTTAGGATCTGGCAACAATGGATGTGTCCCAAGTTACAGCCACACCCACATAAACGCAAACAAAGACACTCAACTCGTGGTATGCTACTTATCGCGCAGTATAGCACGGTTCGTATTTCATTTTTGTTATAAATATAGTATAGTGAATACTGAATAGACTTTGCAAAAAATAGCAAATCAAATCACAGTCACAATATCTGTCAAATAAATTTCAATTAAATATGGTCTTAAAATCGTTCAGCCTTACTTCAGACAGGTTTTGGACCTGCTGTATCGTAGACTTGTCTGCGCTGTCATTCTGGAGTGAAGTGTCATCTCAGAATTTTATGGAGAAACGTATTGCTGATTAGGCAGCAGATGAGCGCTAACACCTTGAAGCCAAATTGTTGAAAGTTATGTCTATTTCTGACTGTATGTGCATGCTGCTGTCCTCTCTTCTGCCAGGGCTGAAGTTCTCCCCGCTTCTTAATTGGGAATTCTTGCCTTTGTGGTTCCCTGATTGCTCGAACTGTTGTCATATCTTTCTGCCCTGAAAAATCCACATGCCCTTTTCTGCAACCCGTTTTACTGCTTGAAATTACCTTTTTTCAGATTTACAGTCAGGTCCATAAATATTGGGACATCGACACAATGTTAACATTTTTGGCTCTATACACCACCACAATGGATATCAAATGAAACAAACAAGATGTGCTTTAAACTGCAGCAAAAAGCATTTATCTGAGGGTATGTACATCTAAATCAGGTTAACAACAGTTTGCATATGTGCCTCCCACTTGGTAAGGGACCAAAAGTAATGGGACAATTGGCTTCTCAGCTGTTCCATGGCCAGGTGTGTGTTATTCCCTCATTATCCCAATTACAATGAGCAGATAAAAGGTCCAGAGTTCATTTCAAGTGTGGTATTTGCATTTGGAATCTGTTGCTGTCAACTTTCAAGATGAGATCCAAAGATCTGTCACTATCAGTGAAGCAAGCCATCATTAGGCTGAAAAAACAAAAGAAATATATAGCAAAAACATTAGGTGTGGCCAAAAAAACAGTTTGGATCATTCTCAAAAAAAGGAACACAGCGGTTAGCTCAGCAACACTAAAAGACCCGGAAGACCACGGAAAAAGACTGTGGTGGATGACCGAAGAATCTTTTCCCATGTGAAGAAAACACCCTTCCCAACAGTTGGCTGGATCAAGAACACTCTCCAGGAGGTAGGTGTATCTGTGTCAAAGTCAACAATCAAGAGAAGACTCCACCAGTGTGAATACAGAGGGTTCACCACAAGATGTAAACCATTGGTGAGCCCCAAAAACAGGAAGGCCAGATTAGAGTTTGCCAAACAACATCTAAAAAAGCCTTCACAGTTCTGGAACAACATCCTATGGACAGATGAGACCAAGATCAACTTGTACCAGAGTGATGGGAAGAGAAGAGTATGGAGATGGAAAGGAACTGCTCATGATCCTAAGCATACCACCTCATCAGTGAAGCACAGTGAAATGTCATGGTGTGGGCATGTATACTGCAAAAGCAACCAAAGAGTTTTTGAAGGGAAAGAAGTGGACTGTTTTGCAATGGCCAAGCCAATCACCTGACCTGAATCCGATTGAGCATGCATTTCACTTGCTGAAGACAAAACTGAAGGGAAAATGCCCAGGAACAAGCAGGAACTGAAGACTGTTGCAGTAGAGGCCTGGCAGAGCATCACCAGGGATGAAACCCAACGTCTGGTGATGTCTATGTGTTCCAGACATCAGGCTGTAATTGACTGCAAAGGATTTGCAACCAAGTATTGAAATGTATAAGTTTGATTTATGGTTCTTATTCTGTCCCATTACTTTGGGTCCCTTAACAAGTGGGAGGCACATATGCAAACTGTTGTAATTCCTACACCGTTCACCTGATTTAGATAGATACATCCAAATAAAAGCTGACAGTCTGTAGTTAAAGCACATCTAGTTCGTTTCATGTGATATACATTGTGGTGGTGTATAGAGCCAAAAATGTTAACATTGTGTCGATGTCCCAATATTTATGGACCTGACTGTACCTGCTGTCCCCATGTCTCTGTATGGTCGAATAAAATTAGTAACCCCCGCGTTGTCCGCTTGTCATTTCCAACTGTGATTGCACACGTTCTGCAATTTTGGAGAGACTCTGGCCGAGTGCTATGTGGTTACAGTAAAACTAGTAAAATACCTCTTACTGTTCCATTCTGGGATTCCCTCTGGGACAGAGAGAGAAGGAGAGGCTAATCAGCAGGCTTACTTCCTCAGGGGAGGGCTGAGTGACTGGCAGCACAGCTCTGGGACACTTTATCGGGTCCACAATTATACAGCTTGACAGACAGGGTTGACTGGCACCCTGGCCACTGTAAGGAACCACGGGCATGTGAACGGGCTGAAACTATCCCCAGCTATTGACTATTAATGACTTCCTGTCAACTTTTCCCCATAATGATGAAAATAAAAATGAAATCCACATAAATTGTACATCAGTCCAAAATCCCAAATCGATCTGACGTCAATCATTCATGAATATTTGTGACATTTGTGTATAGATACATCATTATCCTGGAATACAATCCTCAGTACGTGTTGTCAGTACATTTATTTAGGTGGAATGTGATGTGAAAAAATATTTGTTTAAAAAGTTGCAACCTAAACTTCAATTCAGCATGGGTTGCACCGTCGAGAAGAACTGCACAATGCTTCCCTTTCTTATAGTTGCACGCTGCTCGGTTAGATGCTGTTGATGTCTGGTCGCCGTGTTTATGCAAGTAAACACACTGACAATGCACGGTGATGTGACACTTTCAGACTGTCAGCAGCCTTACATAATCCAATTAATCCCATGAGCGTACACACTCCTCCTGCCATGACGGCTGCTCCAAATTCATCTTTCAACAAGACTGGCAGCAGTAACAATCATTGTGCCAATCATTAATACGCATATTTCACATAATACTGTCAAATAAATGTACATCGCAAGATCACCAGAAGCTGACAGATAAAAGCATCTCTAACTTTCTACAATCGAAATGTTTCTGAAAAGGATGGAAATTTCACATTTGATGATTTTTCATATAGGGAGCTCTTTGTAATTATAATATTTGCATCACTGGAATTTCAACATGGACTAGAAAGAGTGTAAAAATAATGTATTTAAATGGAATATTTAATTTCAGAAGTAAGCCTAAAATGTCTGGTACTGTAAATACTTTGGTCAACTTCCTCTTCTTCTCACTTGAGTTAAATGTAACACATTTTTTAGCATTTCGCCAACATTTGTTTCACACAATTGTAGAGTGAATGCAACAAGAAGAGCATATTCAGGTAGCTTTTCCCCAGTTTGCTATATTATTAAGAAATGGTCCAGTAAAAAGCAGCCCCGTAATCAGAAGGTTTCCAGTTCAAATCCCGAGCCGCCAAGGTGCCACTGATGTGTCACTGAGGACTGTCCTCACACACTGCTCCCCGGGTGCCTGTCATGGCTGCCCACCAAGGGTGATGGTTAACAGCAGAAGACACATTTCGTTGTGTCACCGTGTGCTGCAGTGTTTCACTGCATATATTATATATATATATATATATATATATATGACAATCACTTCACTTTCACTTTCAAAGCGAACATATCACTGGCAGAAAAATGTATGAATTCTACCCGTCTATAAATATCACTCCAAGCGTAAAACCAACATAAGGATCTGCAATGGAATATTTCAAGCATCATAAAAAGAAGAGTTTGAATGTGATTGTTTTGCCTCACTGCCTCATAATAATAATAATTCTCACAATGATGATAATAATAATATTAGTGGACTGTTGTACCAGTAAATGTAAATTAATCTTGGAAGGGGAAGGTGCAGTGGATATTGAGAAATAGAGACTGTTCCGTAAGTCGTGTGAGCAGTCAGGTAGCATCCGAGCATCGCTTGCAATTTATTCGTACAGTTTGAGCTGGATGTTTACCCCACGACAGGAATCGACCAGGAAAAACCACTCAGTTTAAGCAGGGAAGAGCAAAACGAACGGGAATTTCTACCGACTGGTAAGATAATTAACAACCAAAAAAATACATCTATATTTGTACAGCCAAATGGGGGCTAGTCCACTGTTCTTCTCACGGTTTCAGTCTCGTAGAGAAGTGTTTCTTTCTCGATCCCACAGGCACCAGTGGCGGCCTGCCCCTTTCTTTTGTTTTGTTAATATTGGCAATAGTGAGTATAAAAAGTGTTATATTTGGGTTTGAATATATATGTTAAAGTTTTGTTTTAGTTATAATCTGATTAATATTTCATTTTTAGTCCCCTTCCTGAGGAATTGCAATCTTGTCATGGTCAGGTGGTTTGTGTGCCTCTATGACCCTAAGCTTTGGCTGGGACATCCAAGTTGGACTGGTCTTAGGGTAGAGGCCAGACGAAGTGCAATCCTACCAGCTCCACCTACCACCTGCCTATTGGTCACCACCACCTATATAAAGAGACTTCGGATGGCTTTTGGGAGGTCCCCTGGGTCTGCTAGGCCCTCACTCTTTTGGGAGGTTCTCAGGATCCACGGAGAACTGCAAGGAGCTCCATTGGGGATCTCATTTGTGTTTCTTGTTGCTTTGTGTGATAGACCCTTTGTTGCCTGTGTTAGCCTGTTAGCTCTATGTGCCCTTTTCGTGAACTTTTGTGCATGTTTGAGTTGTACCCGCTGGACCGTCGCTTCCTTTAGGCCTTTAAGAACTAAATAAAAGCACTGTTTGTATGCTTTGTTTGGTTGTGTGTAACAGTGGACGTCCTCCTCTCCACACCCTTGTCGCGTTTCTTAGACCCCTAGACTTAGGAACGTGACACAAGACACCCCACATCACCCCTTTCCCACCGGCCCTGGTTACACACTGGAAACACGTTTATATATCTGGGCCCAGGAGCCAACAAGCTTTCCTCATTTCCATTTCCATTTCCATTTAAGGCATTTGGCAGAGGCCCTTATCCAGAGCGACTTACAATTTACAACGTGCTTCCATGTTACAATCAATAAAGAGATCAATTCCTCATCAGCCCTGGAGCATGAAAACTCCACACTAACATTCTGGAACATTAAGTCATCTTTATCTTTATGCCTTTTGATGATCAGTTCACCTTCTGTTCACTTTAATCAAAATAAAATATATTTTGCCAAACTTATGTGAAGTCCTGACTGAGCTGAAGGAAATGTGAATGAAGCAACATTCTTAACCAACATTCTTTACCAGTCTGTGGAATGTAGCCTCCATGAATGAATGCTGTCGATCTCTAGTACTCTTTTCAAAAACCCATTAATTAAATTAAATGGAATTAAAATGATGAACAACTCCAGACAGGAACCACTTCTTCACATCTTTGGGTTTAACAACCTTTCTAAGACTGGGAATAATACTTTCACTCAGTAACTGATCCAGGGGGCCTTGGAGGCTTTCTCCATCAGTGGCGGTATCCTTTTATTAGTGCTAAAGGTCCATGCCTCCACCTCTGCATTAATTAGCCCTTAACTTGACTGGTGATGGATGAGGAACACAGGTAATAAAGAGCACCCCTGCCATTTCTGGCATCCAGGAGCTCATTAGGCACCATGTTGAGGACACGTGTCTCTAATAAATGCTTATATAATTAGAGGCCTGGAAATCCCAGGCTGACGAAGATCTAATGACCACGGTGCTAATGGAGAGGCACAGTTGTCTGCTGCCACAATTTGTTGAGTCCTTCATGGACCTGGCCATTATTGGGATTTCTTGGCAGGCTTACACTGCAAACCAAACACGTTGTTTAAGAATGTCCTCTCAATCAGCAGCGAATAATAATAATTCTGCAGTTTTCATGTATTTATTGAAGCATTATGTACATTGTGTAGATATTGAGTGCCGTGAGTGTTTCAGAGACACTGGCACGAAGGTACAGGGTCGCTGGGTTGATGTGTCAACTACTGCCTTTTTAAGAGCAGAGATAAAATAGGTTATGAAACCATACTTTGTCTCACTGGGATCACATTACATGTAAAAAAAAAAAAAAAAAACTGCAAAATATTAAAAAAAAGTTTAGACAGATTCTAAGATAATAAAAAAATTTCAGCGGGTGAATCTCCTAACAGGATTTACACATTACCCCCTTAGCCTCCACAAAGACATAATGAACATGTTGCTTTAATTAACCTCAAGAAAGAAGTGAAATGGCTCCTCCTCTTTATTTCAATGAATGCAAATGTCGCAGGGACTTTTATGATGATCACTACAAATAAAAACAAAATTCACTTGTGAATAATTTGCGCTTTAAAGTTGCACAATTTAAAAATAAAAAGACAGACAGTCTATAAATCTATTCACAGGGGGTTGTAAAGTTGTTCCTTAATGGCAACCTAATGGTGTATGTGGTTGGTTGGAAGCAGATGGGAACTCTATCTCGGTCCAGGCTCGTTGTGTCAAGCTGACACAACGAAATGTGTCCTCTGCTTTTAACCATCACCCTTGGTGAGCAGTGGGCAGCCATGACAGGCGCCCGGGGAGCAGTGTGTGGGGACGGTGCTTTGCTCAGTGGCACCTTGGTGGATTGGGATTCGAACCGCCAACCTTCTGATTATGGGGCCGCTTCCTTAACCGCGACCACTGCCCCAAACAAGATTATCTGTCAGGGGGCGCAACACTCAAACACACTACGGGATTTAAATTTACCAGGAAGTTGTTGTCCATGTACGACATGACACGCAGGCAGAGACATAAACCCTAATACTGAGGGAAGGGGAGCGTGTCGTGGGGGTGGAGCCGGTGCGGATGTGACACAACCAACCGATTTATGTTTAACTTTTATTTTCCCTATTAACATCTAATTAAACAATTAGATAAATAATGATAATTAACTAAATAACTAAAATTACGATTCAAACAATTGAATAATCATAACAGGAGATTGGGCGAAAATTACTTTGGAATTTAATTACATTACTTGTGGTAGTACCCTGGGGGATAAGACACTTGCCTATAAACCCACTTACTACCATTGTGACCCTGATCAGGACTCTGAACCCTGAATGTCTCCAGGGGGACTGTCCCTGTCACTACTGATTGTAAGTCGGTCTGGATAAGGGCGTCTTCCGTTAAAGTGTGTGATGACTTCATCTCAGCTTCTGCTCTAAAGCACTGCCACGTTGTACACTTTAAATATTTAATTTAATGCCATTATATTTAATTATTTCTGGGATTACAAACAGCTCAAAGAGCATAACCGAAAAAACATTCAGCTGTTCCAGTGTGAAAACATTATTAACTTCCAATTAATTTCAAATTCTTCTGATTACAATTACAAAACAACTGGGAAAAAACAACGATTTTGCAAATTCTTTTGTTCTTGGCTGTAAAATGGATTCAATCATATTATACATATACTGTATAGTATGGAAACACTGTGAGAAAGAGCTTCATGAGTTGGTCCAGAAACTGCATTCAAAAATGAGCTCTCATACCATATAAATGCAAATTAATACGGAACTGTCTGTGTCATGATCCGGTCCGGCAGGGGCTACTCCGGGTCCGGAGTTTGGACCAGAGTTTCATGTTGGTCCTGTGTAATGTTTCCTGATCGTGTTCATCTGTGTCTGATTGTATAAAACTGCCCTGTTTGTGTCTGTTTGCCGTCGGGTAATTGTTTGGTGATGTTCCCATTGTCCATTGTCTACCATGTATTAAACCTGTGCGTATGCGTCCTTCTTCCTCGCCATGTCCATCCATCGTAACAGTCTGACATAAAGCCAAGCTGTTCAGTAATGTAGCTAATACTTTATATATTATTATTGAGATGAGATGCTTTGGGATGTTGAAACTGAACTAGAAATTACGTTTCCTTTCCGTTCTGTTGATCCCTCAGGACAATGATGATCATTCTGCTTTTAATTCAGTTCATACAGTCTATTCTAGCAGCTAAAAATAAACAAACCTAAAGAGACCAGTCTTGTTTCTGTGATTGATGCCCCATTCTAGTGAAGGTGGTTGGCCGAATAAATCACAGTTTAGCCCCTTTACAATCCAAAGGGGCAAATCAATGAAAGCAAGGGGCGGTAGACGGAGTCATAAATGGAAACGGGGGCACATAAACCCCATCAGCCTCTCCTTGTTGGCTTAGATTACATGGCAGCATAGGTTCGACATTACTGTCTAAGTAGTGGATAAAGTCCATGGGAGGACTCCTGATTCCATAAGTCCATGCCATGAATTAAAAAGAAGTTATTACTTCCCACCAACCGCAAACATTTTTGTTGCAGTGAAAACATTTGATCAAACAATATTCCTCTGTGCATACTCTTATGAATCCGAACGCAAGGAATCTTCTAGAACATAGCCAAAAAATAATGAAAGTTGAATTCTAGCAGTGACGTATACAGTATAGACCTCAGTTCCGTGGCCAGCGTTTTTGGTGCAGAAGTGAGCTTAATTTGTGGCCGTCTTCTCTCTTTTTTTGGCCTGGACCGCCTGAAGTGTTGCAGCACCTCTGTGGGTCAGAGTTTTATGTGTGTGTTCCTGTATACACATAATTGTGGGAAATGAGAGTGTCTGGATGACGCTCACAAGCTCCTGTGTGTGTGTGTGTGTGTGTGTGTGTGTGTGTGTGTGTGTGTGTGTGTGTGATTCCCTGCCAGTCTTTGTGCGGCTGCACCTCTTCACTGTCACCCGTATGCCTGGAACAGAGCGGAGCTCCTGCCCACATATCCACTGCATGGTATAACCTACCAGCCTCTCCCACACACACACACAAACACACACACACACACACACACACACACACAAACACACACACACAAACTCTGTTATGTCAACTCGTTCTAATTTCCTCTTTTCGCTTCCCCATCTTTACTTGGCAGACGCCATCTCTAACTTTATTTTCTTTCGGCTACTCTGCCTGCAAATTTATCCCACTACCATCCAGACGCCACAAAAACAGACTCTGAATTTAGCTCTTCTCTGTTTGTCTAGACAGCCAGCACGCAACATTATATTATAACATAAGGTAATTCCTTATGACAGTAAAAATATGTCAAACGTTTAGGATTTTCATAAATAGTATGTTACATTCAATGTTCTCGATACATGAATTAAGGACAATTTGATATAAAGACAGCGGGTTGCCATGTGCTTTCTGAGATATGTGCATAAATAAGATTATAATAGAGGAAATGATCTAGCCTGTGATGGGCTGTAACTGCAGATTGGGTTGAGAATGCAGGGGGTTCTTCACACCTTCAAACTGTATACATAAGGTAGGTGTACTTAATTTACAAGAGTAAGGAACGTAGGCACAAGTGGCCGGTGAGTGTTCTCTTTTAAGGGATGACGAGCATGAGCTGATGTCATCATGCTGCTGTTGATGCTCAACAGTGACACGTTGGGGTTAGTAGCCAGTAAAAATAATGAAATATAAGTCTGGGGTGGTGATAAATGGCTATTGCGATATCATTCACACAGACTTTATACACTTTCCATGCATTAGCCATTTATACTTTTCTCATTTTAACATTATGAGAAAAGTTTTGAAGTTAACTCTTCAAAACGTGCAACTATCATGTCATACCACACAATACTATGATTTCTCGGACGTGCAGAAAATATGTTGAACTGACTTCTGAATCACTGCAGTTCAAGGAAAAGTACAAAAATGGCCTAATCTCTCTGTGAACGTCACATTGCACAGGGACTGAAGGGCCGATTCCGCGTCACTGCCTGTCCGAGGAGAAGTGCTCCAGTCCTGGGCAACAATGCTGAAAGGAAGGAAAAACACTGATAGAGTGAAAAAGACTGATATAAATGTAAAGATTTAAAAGCTTTTCAAGATGTAGACAATTGTTTCCATGGCTTTTGAAATGTACCTTTTTAAAACATTTGACAGAATTCAGGACACTAATGGACTTATGTAAGTGAAAGGGCAAACTTAGGCTTTTATGAACAAGTATTTGATAATTGTTCTTTTTTAATGGAGTTAAATCGATTATATGTTACAGCAGAATGACTTTGAACAATCGAGCACATTTGTTCATTACACACAGTCAACACATTTATCATAGATTTTGTATGGATGATTGAATATCCCTGGGTTGCAGCTAATGTGATGATAGGCCTCCACTGGTTCCAAACGGCCGCCCAGATCCATGATGGTCACTACAGAGTGACTTGTTGCTCTTCACCTACCAACAAGAACACAGTTAGATTGGTTATATCCTCCTTCAAGACCACCGCACCCAAGGCAGTCCCATCCTAGGCTGTTCTCTCCATGGCAACCAGATGATGGAACACACTCCCAACCACCATCAGAGCAGCTCCATCACTCTTTGTCTTCAATAATCTCTCTAATTCAGGGATCGCCTCCTCTCTTAAACTAATAAGTATTTGCACTTTCTTTATTTTCTTGCCCAGGTCTGAGAGCATGAACACAAGGGAGGTACAGGTGGCGCAACTGCACAAGAGTTGTGTTTACTTGCAAACACATTAAACACTTTCCTGGTAATCTGTGAGACAAGACAAGGCACAATTATGGTCAAACTGAAGGTCAGATGTGTCCTAGCGGTTAAGGAAGCGAACCCCTAAGCGGAAAGTTGCCGATTCGCCTGTCATGGCTGCCCACTGCTCACCAAGGGTGATGGTTAAATACAGAGGACACATTTCGTTGGGTCCAGAGTGTCCAGTCCTTGTTAGGAGCACCCACTAAGCATGTGAATCTGAAATTACATATAATTTTATATTTCCAGCACCTCAAGTTGAGCATCACGTTCATCTTTTACTGTCTAAATCCTAATTTAAAACCATCTGTAAATTGCTCTGCATAAAAGCATTTAATAAATTAACATACTGTAATGTATTCATGTCAGTTACCTTGCTATAATTCAGGCATGCTGTCCCACACTGGAACCAGTTGTCACATTACTGATGGAATTATTATATCCCAATAAAACCTCCTCCTGCCTTCTGGGATGAGAGTTGTCAAAAAAATAATGGATTAAAAAGTGTCTTTTTTTGTAAATGCTGCATATGAAATAAAAACACTATTGACTTTGTACTTTAGCTTTCACATACTTTGGAAAGTGTTGATTTTATATTCATATTATATGCTAATAGAAGCTCCCGAGGTCATCATTCCTCTGTTTAGTAGATTTGGCTGCAAGTTCAGATTTATATTAACATAGTTTTTATTTGATTTCTTTTTTCATCCTGTTATTTGTTTGTGGTATGTGTTTGCGGTTGTTAATATTTTTTTAATCATCAAGAATATCCAGCATAAATGTTTATTCTTGCCCCGAGGTTTCACTTTTACAAATAGATTGTTAGTCTTATTTATCTGAATTACCCCTGAGCAGAATCTAGTTTCCTCATTTAGATGTTTACTTGTCCAGCACAGTTTATCCAATGTGACATTGCCTAGACTGCAAATAATTCTACCAAAATTATGTACAGAGAACAGACCTGTTGGGAGAGGAATGCTGAGGATGAAGCTGCCAGGCAAGAGGCATTGTGTCCCTCAGCAGGACACTGTCCTTGTATCTACTGTTTAGTCACTCTGGATGAGGGCATCTGATAAATTCTGCAAATATAAAAATGGAATTTTATAGGTGGTTGGTGTGGAGGATGAAGATGCAGGGTGAAACGGAGATGATTGATCCGCTGTGGTGACCCCTATCCAAAAAACAAAAAAAAAATTATTGGATTTATATTTATTTGTTTGCACAATATTTTAACTTCAATAAGAGGGTTGATTTATCTTTGAGGTGGAGAGAACCCTGGTAATATAATACACATGTTCCCACACGTTCATTATTTTTGCTGAAGAGTTAGGAGACTGACAGAAATGTGAGATGTTCGAACATGGCACTAAGTACTGGAGTATACTCACATATAGTATATTCTCGCCCCCCATATTTGCCTGATCTCGTTTGACCTCTCACCCCATTATAGCTCAAGGCACAAAGTTATTCTGGGTGCAATCGACAACCAGTTTAATTGAAGGATTCATTCAAATGATTAAACCACAGTAGTTCTTAAAGTGAGACTATGAGGAGGAGCATGTGTGGGGTGTCTACTCAAACCCCAGAGCTGAAAATCAGCACATCTCCAAACAAGTTAAGATTGCAGTAACACAGCTCCAGACTTCAAACTGTAAAACCTTCAACCCCCACCACCTCAAATGAAGGCTGTTACAGGCACTATGGACCACAGTCTTACCCATAAACCTGAAAAGTAAATAAAGCTTTACTACCCTGCTTTCTGATTGGTCCAGCCTGCGACATGGACATTTTATTGATTCTTTTGGGCAAATAGGCAAGGGCCTTTGGTTGGTTAATTACTGCAGTGATTCATATATTTATTCTTAACTGTTACAGGGAATAACTTCTAATTTCTTAAACAAGACAAATAGCATGGCCACTTGGACAAATTGTTGGACTTCATCAAGCAAACACATTCATGTGATTCAGGCTGTCCTAATTCCTTAGTTCAGTTAGTTCAGCTTGATTTTTCAAAGAAACAAATTATTTAATGAAGTTGATTAGAACGTGATTTGGCAACATAAACAAGAGAACCAGCAGCGAGAGCGAAAGGCTCACAGACGAGAGAGTAAAAGTGCGAGCTGAGCAAAAATCTTATCTGGTCAAAGAAATATATTTAAATGTTTTTCTTTCAGTTTTATATTTTTAGAAATATTCTAAAAAAAAAATGTTCATTGGGCCACTATCTTTCTATCTAGTCATCAAGAGCTCGTAGGTTGCAAGAAGCATCACTAGGGCTCAACGCTGAACCTTAATCAGCGCCCAGCTCATCATCTAACTTCCATGTGCTTGTGCTCAACGTGGCACAGCTGGCCGCATCCAGCGCCGAATCAATGCCGATTCAATGCCGATTCAATGCCGATTCAATGCCGATTCAATGCTCAACCCAATAAGCCCAATAAACAGTTCATGCAGTTAACCGTGCGTAATTAGTTACTTCTTGGCATAACAATGTGGAACCAAAGCTGATGTCCTTGCTGGTTTTGATTTGAATATGTGATTCAGTCATAATTAATTTAACACTGACCTGCACAGCCTGAAAACAGCACTGAGCGAGGCATTCTTTGCAGAGTGACACAGAGCAACTCTCACACGAGGGAGGAATTTAAATCACCCCTCATTATAACATAATGTCTTTACATTTCTCATTACCAGTGAACCCAATAACAGAAATAAAAATGTAAAAAAGTTAAAGTTACAAAAGCAGAACAGAGATGTACACTGGATTTAACAGCCATGAAGCAGAAGACCACAAAGTCACAGAGTAGGGTGTCGTGGCCACCACTCGTCCAACAGGCCAGCAGACCGGGGCGCCTCTGACCCAGAAGTGACAACAGCTAGCATAAAATGGCGCCACGCAGTGAAAACAACGCAAACTCGTTCGTAGTGTTTTGCGTCACGTTGCTGTAAACCTTTTTTTTATGATTGCCATTGCCTCGCACAGACTGTTGCCTCCCCTGACTATTCTCTTTGGACTACTCTCATTTTGCACATTAACAACAGTGTTATGCAGTGAGTAATACACAACAAGAATAATAATGTTGCGCAGTATAGTTCACAGTACCATTGGTTTTAAGAATTGCACAATTGATGAATTCCGGGGGTTAGACAACTGCATGCAGTCAGTGCATATGAGAGTTCAGAAGCGTAATGGCTCTTGGGGAAAAAATATTCTTGAGTCCATTTCGGTTGTTGTGATCCTCCAGTGGGGAATCATGGGAATGGGGAGTTGCTGGAGCATTGGATGAAAACCACACTGTACTGTCACAAATCAGTCAGTCAGACCTCCCTGGCTGCATTGTGTGAAGCTTTGTGAAATTTATAGTTTTATAAAATTTAGATTTTGAGTTATAAATGATAATACCAAAATAATGTCCAAAATAATAATCTTTGCACCGTTTGCTCCCTAAGTGGAAAAACAGGAAGCTGAAACAGCTTCTTCCAGAACTCTGCCGGTGCAATTTCAAATCTTCCTGTCACGTCCGAACCACTTAAACGGATTTGCGCTCACAGGAATTGTGTACAGGACCATGACTAACGATTGTATAATCCTCAGACGATAATTAGAGAGGAAATTTGTCTAAAGGGCTTTATATTTGCCACATCATTTGTCACCCCAATATTTTTAGATCCCCAAAAAAGGGGTAAAAATGTGATACATTCTAAAATGTCTCACCATGCACAATTATGGTTTTCTGTCAGATACAAAAATGCCGGTGCACTATCCTGTAACTGAAATGAAAAATGGGTGAAATGGGTTTACAATAAATCACACACACACACACACACACACACACTTAAAAATTATTTAACTTTTACATTTATAGCATTGGGCAGACGCTCTTATCCAAAGCAACTTCAAAAGTCTCTATTGTTGAATTTCAGACCACTGGCAGATCTATTATAAAATACTATCTGAAATGAAAACACAGCATCATTTACTTGATTTATCTCTAGTCACTTTTCTCAGGAGAAACAGATATTACACCATGAGATGTTATGAATGTGAGTCCCGCACGTGGACAATTCACAATGCAGATCCCTGGGCAGGCTTTGCAGCACCGGGCAGGGGGGACGCAAACGCTGAAAAGGGCTTCAATTACCAAACCATGAAACATGGCAGGAAACCCCCCGGGTGGCAGGAACAACGCACGCAGACTCAGAACATTTAGAACAAACTACAGGTGACGCCAGTCAAGGAAATTAGGAACACAAAAGAAACGGAACGCCCGGAAAAGCCCGGAGTGCCAGGGAAAGTTTGACATGGACATGAAAAATCCAAATTAGTCAATTAGTCGCTCCGCACATGACCCTCCCATCTGCTTGGGGGAAATCGTTGCTGTGCAGCGCTGTGCCAAAAACAAGTCTTAAAACGGGACCCTAGTTGTGTCACCTGTTGTGAAAGTGAGATATAAATTTCACGGGTGAAAAAGCACAGCAGACGGTGACACAAGGAAATGTGTCCTCTGCTTTTAACCATCGCCCTTGGTGAGCAGTGGGCAGCCATGACAGGCACCCGGGGAGCAGTGTGTGGGGACGGTGCTTTGCTCAGTGGCGCCTCGTGGCACCTTGGCGGATCGGAATGGAACGGGTCTGTTTCCTTACCTGCCAGGCCACCACTGCCCTGAAGATATCCGAGGTTCTGGTGAAGAGAGTCAAAGATGAGGCTGGGTGAGAGTGTCAGTGTCTCTCTCATTGTCCTCAACAACACACACACAAGGATCTTATACATTACTATCTACTGTGTGGGTCTGAAGCACATCTGGTGGCGTAAGAACCTTATCAGAGCTTGGCCTTGCAAGAAAACCATTATTTTTATAAAAACAAGGGACAGAGATTAGAGAAAACTATATACTATTTATATGTAAAATCCATCTAAATTAAAACCATCACACAATACTATTTTCTCTAACCCGTTTCATTAATGTCTTTCTTTTGAGTGTCTAGAGGAGCAGTGTTATTAGATTAGTTATTAATGCAGTTTTCCACGATTCTCTTCGCCTGTCTATCGTGGAATCATAAATGTTACAGGGAATAAAATTTGAATCAATCTGGTGAGATGGTGGTGATCGTGGAAAATTGAGAATTTTAAATGTTCATTATCCAATAAACAATATTTTTATTTTTTCTTGGAACGTGCATGTTAACTTTTAAGAAAAAGCTGTCTGATGACTGGGCTAATCCATGCCACATTGTCCTCAACGCTTAACAGCCTGTGGCTTAAATGAAGAGCTTGGCTGGGCACCGTTGCCAGAGCAGTCGCTAGTTGCCTCGATGCTCCAGACATGGTTTGTTCCAAAGCCAGCTTTGCTGTGCAGCAGAAAAATACAGGGATGAGTACAGCACTGATTCCTGCATCAACTTTCATCGCCCGGGACCTCCAGGTTTCACCTGCAACAAGCGTAAAGAGAAGTCCATTGAACTATGAGGTGCGTTCCTGAAAAAATGATAAATAATAAAATTCCAGGAACGGTGGGTTATATTACTCTGCAGCACCTTCTATGTATTTCCTCTGAGAGAAAATTATCTACAGTGGAGGTGGAGGGACAGTCGTTATGAAACACTGTGGCATCGGTGGCACCTTGGCAGTTCAGGATTCAGGATTCATACAAAAACGAAATCCCTGCATCTTAAAAAAAAGGTTATTTCACCGGCAACTGGACTTGTTATGGATCCTTGACAACGTTTCGCCCTTCCATTCCAGAGGGCTTTCTCAAGTCTTAAATCAGAGACTTGAACCCGAATTCAAGGAAGGGCGAAACGTTGTCAAGGATCCATAACAAGTTCAGTTGCCATTGAAATAACCTTTTTTGAGATAACCATGACCTGGATGACTGAGAACCTTCACAGATATAAATCCCTGTACCTACGTAACATGGAATATCTTGAGGGATATGGAGCAAGGTCTGCTACGTCAAGCCTCGGGTGTCTTCTCTGAGGTTGTTCGGCCCTTTCGCATCAGAGAAAGTATTCTACAATACTGTCAGAAGCACCCCGCTTTTTTGCACCAGGAAAACGTACTTTGTGGAACTAATTTACCTTCTACTTCCGGTTATTGTGTACGCCGCTACATTGGGAACCATCAGTGATGTAAGTGTGCATTGGTTGGTCGAACACACACTATACAAAACCACCAGTTTTCCTGAACATGTCCTTTATTCTGGTCTGTTTAAACATGCTATACCTCTTGTGTGGCCTTTTTGCAGGTTACAAGACTGATTTGCAAATATTACACATGAATCTGATTTAATGGAGTCACCTCTGTTTACCTTCATGGCTGCTTTGCTCACTATTGCCAAGCCGTTTGACGAGATGCTCATTAACATGAGTGAATGTTAAGAAGGTGTTCAGCATTAAACCTTCAGGACTGTTCGAACTCATCCCCATTGTCCAACTTAAGGCCAAGAGTGTGAAATGCGGCAATCACAGCAAAATTTAGGTTATTCTAGCCATGAGGTTATTTCAGTTTTAAATCCAACAAACGTGTGCAAACTCTGGTTTCTATGAATTCCTCTGTCTAAACATTTCATTATTAGCTTTCATATGACCTGCACAAGGATCCATGAGATGCACATTAAGACTGCTGTTTAAAATTGCTTTTGCAGAAGCAATTTTAGTCCAAAATCCTGATATATAAACTCTTGGTTACCTCTTCACTCAGTGTAGTGTGCTTTAAACCATCAAAACCACCCACTCACCTTGCTCTCAGAGCACCGGAGTGTCATTTTTTAGCCCTTTTTTGTGTTATTGAAGGGAAATGAAAAAAAAACCCCACACAATTACTGAATGTGTAGGAGGTACCGTGGAGAGAGACTGTGCTTCCAACGCCTTTCAGTTCTGCCAAATTAATTACAGGAAAAAATGACAGAAAACATTTAGCATTCTGGGCTTTGTGTTATGTCCCTTTTTTTAATGACTGCCCCCCCCCCCACACACACACACACACACACACATACAATGCAACTTTTTAATGGTTTAACCAGACGTGTTTTGCCAAGGGACAATTCAGCGACAAACACACAAAGTGTGGAACAAATAGTATTTTTTTATTTAACACGCTCACAGCGTTGTGATTGTCTCTCACTTTGTTGCTCAGAGGTTCAGACAAGAAGAATTTCGACCGCCTTTGAACTGCACATTTTGACCAGGTTAAGGTAAGTTTTCACAAAGATTATTTACAACACGAATCCTGGAAAAGTTAAATTGCTTAAAGTAATATAAAATGAGAAATAAAACAGTTTCTTATTTTATTCGCCACATGTCACAGATTGGACTGTCAAATTCTACAACTTTACCCGTAAAAAGGAGCACATTTCAAATTTGATCCCCACTACAGGTCCCAATAAAATTGACACAGGGGCAACTAATGTCTGAAAAAGCAAGAACAATTTAGCTGGGAGTAAATGTATATCAGGTCTGTAACATGATTAGCTATAAAAGGGATATCTCAGAGAATACAGAGGACACATTTCGTTGTGTCACCGTGTGCTGTGCTACAGCGTTTCACAGTGACAATCACTTCACTTTCACTAAAGCTCTATCATGCATATTTCAACACAGTCCAAACGTGAAGTGGAAGGAACTATGAATCCTGGAAGGTATATATATTCTTTAGAGTACAGAAGTCCTTCCCCTCCAGGGAAGACCATTAGTATTTCAGCTGGACAATGCAAAACCACATACTAAAGGGATTGTCATTGTGATGAAGAAATTGTGTCATTGTGAAGAACGAAATGTGTGGTGGTTCAGGATTCGAACTGGCAACCTTCCGATTACGGGTCCGCTGCCTTACCCACCAGGCACACCACTGCCCCCTTTACAGAAAATATGAACTAATTTGAAGGTGTTAGCCCCAACTGGAAAATATGGTCTTATAACAGGCATTTGAAGGAAGATATAAGAGAATTTTGTATTAGTTATAGCTTCTGATGGTAGTAACTAAACTCAGTATTTACTCATTAGAAATGTTTTCCCCTAATGTGTGTTTTTGAGGATTTTAAGGATAGATACTAAAGTTTGTTTTATTAGTCATAAGATATTATTTGTGACTTTTTTTAAAAACACATTTTGTCTAATTTTGTAATCTATTCAAAAACCACAAAAGTGGTTTTAATTAAACTAATTTTTGTAGTTGCCTGTTTCATGGAGGCATTCATGTGTTTTCTCGCTTGCCGAACAACACTGACGTAAAAAAAAAAATTACATATTACACTGCATGAATGTAAGGGGTTCACAGACAAGCCCATAAAGTCCATGGAGAGAACTGCAAAGAAAGTGTCCTTGTTCAAGGCCTAATATTCCACCATTTTTTATATAATTGGCTGTTTATTTTTATTGTCGTGGCTGCTTCTATATTGAAACATTTATTTTTAAAAATGTGAAACGCCCAAGAATTCTTAGAAGGAACATTCTGTCTCATGGATATTTTCCTGTTTGCGTAACCTCCTGTCACCAACGGGCACAGGGAATGCCCGGGTACAGCATTTAAAATAGATCTTTTTTAGGTTGGTTACCACTGATTTTTACACAGCAACATGCAGTCTCAGCTTCATTCATGTTTTGTCACTGTCGCAAAATTAAAATACTATTAAAAAAACAGAACCAACCAGACATAAGCAATAGCCCACCATTGGCTTATAACAGCTAGTCTTGATTTAAATGTACACGGGAACTTGTTAAGATTGTTTAGTCGCCCAGGGTGCCAATCAGGCCAGAATCACAACGGCACTATATACATTTTGTCAAGGTTTATGCATAGCTCTGATCAACAGTCTTATCAGTAGGGCATAAAGATTTGAATTAGCTTTTAACCATCACCCGTGGTGAGCAGTGTGTGGGGACAGTACCTTGCTCAGTGGCACCTTGGCTGTCCAGCATTCGAACCGGTAACCTTCCGATTACAGGACATTGATAGGCCACCACTGCCCCATATCAACGTGAGATTTTTTTTAGTGCTATTCAATTTAGTTTTATAATTAGTAATTTGCCAACAACAAGAACACCCATGACAGTCAGAGATTTTTAAGAAAGTAACTTTACCATTTTTTTGTCTCATATTTCACTTCATCCTGGCAGGAAAAAGCTCTAAAATTAGCTGCCGTGAGAACCCCATGAACAGCACTGCTGCTAACATCATCTCTCACATCAGTGTTACCTGTGAGAGCTATCCAGAGTAAGAAACTTACGTAAGAGGCTTTGGGAAACATGACGTCTAGCATGATGTGGCCCATTAAGATGTCTGTTTTCCTTATTATCCAGGAGCTTCTCCTTAACGCCCTGACAATCAAGCTGTTTTTTCACCCCTGTTTTAGTCCACTTTTATTCCTCTTGATGGGGATGGCATCGGTGTTCACCAGGAGTGAACTGGCCAATTCCAAGCAGTAACAACATAACTTCAAAATCACATTGTTCTTTGCATTTCCATGAGAAGAAATGGCTCGTTCATTTTTATTAACCCAGACACTTTGGATGCACGTGACAGTGTATTTCCTGGTGCCAGTTCCAAGCCTGTGTGCAGTGATTCCTAAAATCCTTCCAAAAAATTCAGCAATACTGGGTGCATTTATCTAATCAGCTAATGGCATCGGTGTTCAAAAAGAGCCCTACATACAACATGTTACTAGCTATGGAGGGAAAATATATTTTCCTGTGAATCCCCACTCTAGTTTACAGTACAGGCCACATTCTTAGCCAACAGCAATGATAAAAATAACCCAGTCTACAAGATTAACTTAATTTACATTTTTTTAATGCATCCTGACTTGGTTTAAAGTCGTCAGTCACCATGTGCACGGTATCAAGAAAGAAATGCAGTCCTTCATTGGGTAGAAAAGCTCATATTCTACACAGCATTTTCTTTCCAGTAATTTGTATAGTGGTGTACATGATGTGGCACATTATCAGGAAAGGTCAGAATTCATGGACAAGATCACAGCATTCAATTCAATACTTTTGCCAATTTAGCAGTGTCTCGTGTGAACAGACCACACCCACCCTCTGAGGACTTTTCCAGTTTTTTAAGTCTTTTAAGTCTTAAGAAATATCTTTATTATCTTCCTGCATCCTCTTCGTAGATGGTGCATTTCTAGTAATAAAATGTCACAAGTTGTCTTCATGCTGAACCTGTGAAACCAGTAAGTGCCCGCACTACACAATGCCCTCACTGCGTTTACTCCTCCACACCACCAGCGCCGTCATGAGCAGAGTGATGAGCACGGGCACCACGATGAACGGCCCCAGGACGCGATTGGGCGGGTCGCGTAGCAGGCGGCCCGTCAGGGAGCAGTCGTGGAAGTAGTGCCGGTGGACCTGAATGAAGAACTCGTCCACCAGGCGGTTGGGCCAGAAGCAGTTCATCTTCAGCGCCACCAAGTAAGTGCAGTTGGTCAACTCTCCATATAACCTGCGGGACGTGATAAAAGATGACATTTCAAATTAGTTATCCTTACTATAAGATATGCTATTTGGCAATTTTTCCCCATCAGATTTTTGAGCATTATTTGCACTCAAATTCAAACAAGCAGCGTAAAATAAATGATTAAGAGACGTTAAATCTACAACCCCAAATCAGAAAAAAGTTGGGACAGGGTGGAAAATGTGAACAAAAAAATAGCCTGAATGGCAAGAATGGATATTTATTTACAAATCAAATGATGTTGACAAGAAACAAAATGAACACACATTTTGTGTTGTGAACCAACACTGCCAACCAAGATGGCATCAGTTAGACATGCAGAGATTTTGAAAGCAGCATATGGATCTAAGGGAGGAAAAGAGAAGATGAGTTGTGTGTCATCAGCATAGCAGTGGTAGGATAATCCATGTGAGGAAATGACCTCACCAAGTGATCTCGTGTAGAGGGAGAAAAGGAGAGGACCTAGTACTGAGCCTTGAGGGACACCAGTAGAGAGTCTACGTGAGGCAGAGGTGAATCCTTTCCAAGTCACTTGGTAAGATCGCTTATCAAGGTAGGAAGCAAACCACTGCCATGCTGAGCCCCGAATTCCAAGCCTCTTCAGGAAAGACAAGAGAGTGGTTAACTGTGTCGAATGCTGCAGAGAGGTCGAGGAGAATAAAAACCGATGACAGTTTTGGCCGCATGTAGCTTCTCAGAAAGAGCCAGAAGGGCAGTCTCAGTAGAATGAGCTGTTCTGGACCCAGACTGGTTAGGATCCAGGAGGTTGTTCTGTAACAGATGAAGAGATAGCTGATTGTAGACACAGCGCTCAAGGATTTTAGAAAGAAATTAGGAGAGAAACTGGTCGGAAATTGTTGATGTCTGTAGGATCAGCGGTGGGTTTCTTTAGTATTGGAAGAACCCTGGCTGTTTTAAAGGCGGATGGAACATGGCTGGATGTGATTGAGCGGTTTAAGAAATTAAAGGGATGAAATCAGGAGAGATGGTTTAGAGCATTGTGGAAGGGTTTGGATCTACTGGACAGGTTGTTGGATAGTGTGTAGATATGATCTGAATGATTTCATCCGATGTGAGCTTAGAAAACTGATGTCGAGCAATTGTAGAGTCTTCAGAGGGTAGAGAAGGATTTGTGGTGAAGAATGTCTTGCAGATTTGTTCAATCTTCCCTGTGAAGAAGTTGCAAAAAATCATCAGCAGTTAGGGAAAATGGGGCAGGGGGAGTCGGAGGGTTGAGTGGAGATTAGAATAAGTTGTTTTTGAGGATTGTTGCACAGGGTTGTTGTACAGGGACAGTCCCCCTGGTGTCTTGCTCAGGGACACAATGGTAGTAAGTGGGGTTTGTGACTTTTGTGTAATCTACTAGACCACCCCTCACCCACTCACTTGCACATGTGAGATTTATTTTTGTTGAAGAATTCTAATATTTTCCAAAAAAAACCACCATATTTTGTTTTCTTGTTTTCTTATTTGATTACATAGATAATGTGATCGTATGATAAAGAACAGTGCTGCAATGTGTGACTGTCCGTGTCACTACTGATTTAAAGTCACTCTGGATAAGGGCATCTGATAAATGTCATAAATGTAATGTAGATGTATGAAACTGATCAAAATAAAATTAAATCTGCCAAAAGTGTTTTGTGCATGAGTGAAGTGAAAATGTCCAGTGCAAAGACCTTCTCATAGTAACAACACAGTGTGGCCACAAGCCACAGCCCATAACTTTCTATAAACCTTCTATAAATAAACTACCAGACACTTGCATTGGACGCCTGGCATAGATCAACCAAGGTGTTTCTTGGAGACGGCGGCAGATGTCCCCACAAAAAAAGAATCGACAAAAGCATGAAGCAGAGCTTGTGCTGTGCGCTGTCAGCCGCTCTTCTACAAAGATTCTACAAAGGGGTGTTGGAGGGGGTGTGAAGATGGGGTGAACTATAGATATTCCCACACCGCATGTCAGTGACAAGTTACTTCAGATCTTGGCTACTGCTGGTTCATTCTGAGCTCAAAACACTGCAGTATTAACTCCATTAAAACTCAGAAACCAGCTGGAATCAGTGCTCCTGCGGACAGATACTGCAGATATTAAGTATATTTAATATATTCAAGCAGTGATATTGAATCATTAAATGACTTAAAATGCATTAAATTATTATGAACATATGTGTGCATTTGCCCTATAACAAAAATACGGTTTGCTATTTGTGCCACCAGTGTTTCAGACATTAAGCTTTCATCCATATTTAAATACAACGAATGTGACAGTGCCATTTCCCCCTTTATTTAATTTTTTTTGTTGGTAGTGGTGAGGTGCTCGGTGGTGTGCAACCAGAACTGAAAGAATGGGGACACACTGTCTTTCTTTCTTTATTTATTTCTAATGGCCAAGTGCAACACACACAACTAAATGACTTAAAGAATTAAAGAAGAGTGATTGTTTAATTTAAGGGCTCAGTCGCTGCCTTATAACAGCCACAATGTTCCAGTGCAACAAACATGAAGTATTCCTCATAGCACATCTCCAGGATGGTGCTTTAGTTTTAGATAGATAGATAGATTAGATAGATAGATAGATAGATAGATAGATAGATAGATAGATAGATAGATAGATAGATAGATAGATAGATAGATAGATAGATAGATAGATAGATAGATAGATAGATAGATAGATAGATAGATAGATAGATAGATAGATAGATAGATAGATAGATAGATAGATAGATAGATAGATAGATAGATAGATAGATAGATAGATAGATAGATAGATAGATAGATAGATAGATAGATAGATAGATAGATAGATAGATAGATAGATAGATAGATAGATAGATAGATAGATAGATAGATAGATAGATAGATAGATAGATAGATAGATAGATAGATAGATAGATAGATAGATAGATAGATAGATAGATAGATAGATAGATAGATAGATAGATTGATAGATAGATAGATAGATAGATAGATAGATAGATAGATAGATAGATAGATAGATAGATAGATAGATAGATAGATAGATAGATAGATAGATAGATAGATAGATAGATAGATAGATAGATAGATAGATAGATAGATAGATAGATAGATAGATTAGATAGATAGATAGATAGATAGATAGATAGATAGATAGATAGATAGATAGATAGATAGATTGTCATTGTGTTTCACAATGACAATCACTTCACTTTCAACTGTGGGAAACAGGTGCATGTAGGACTGTATCTGAGAAAGTGGGAGACACGGACATGGCTGGAAAAATCGCTATAATGATGCTCTCGTCCATGCGAGTGGCAGTTCTGTCTGGTTGCTCTCGCTAACATTGAACCCAGTTCATCACAAAAGGACACATCTAGGTAATCTAAATGGTCTTAGGGGCCAGTCATCTTCATGGTCCCTGAACATGTCAGTCTTTTCCTGAACATGTCCGGCCAGGTTTTTAGGCCTGTCTAGGTGATTAAACATCCGTTGCGCCATTGGCTTCTACACACATATCTGTGCTAGTACCTGCAAGGAAACACATACAGTCATCATTGTGTTGCATAAAAAGGGCTCACAGGCAAGGGTGGTAGTAGCCTAGTGCGTAATACACTTGCCTATGAACCAGAAGACCCAGGTTCAAATCCCACTTACTACCATGAGCAAGACACTTAACTCTAAGTTGCTCCGGGGGGGACTGTCCCTGTAACTACTGATTGTAAGTCGCTCTGGGCGTCTGATAAATGCTGTAAATGTAAGAATATTGCTGCTACTAAGATTGCACCTAAATCAACCATTTATCAGATCATTAGAAACTTCAAGGAGGGAGGTCCAAGTGTTGTGAAGAAGGCTTCAGGGTGCAGAAGAAAGTCCAGCAAGCGGCAGGACCGTCTCCTAAAGATGATTTAGCTGCGGGATCGGGGTGCCGCCAGTGCAGTTTGCTCAGGAATGGCAGCAGGCAGGTGTGAGGGCATCTGCACCCACAGTGAGACGACACAGTAATGAGCTGGTGACGAGAAGTGCAGTAAAAGAAGCGACTTGTCTCCAAGAAAAACATCAAGGACAGACTGATATTCAGCTAAAAGTACAGGGATTGGACTGCAGAGGACTGCTGGGGTGAAGACATTTTCTCTTATTTGGGGCATCTGTAAAAATGATGGTCCGGAGAAGAAAAGGTGAGCGCCACCAGTAACTTGTGGTTAATTCTCAAGAGGCGGGTGGACAATCAAAAACCCACAAATTCCGACAAATTCCAAGCACTGATTATGAAGGAATGGGTCACCATCAGTCAGGATTTGGCTTAGAAGTTGATTGACAGCATGTCAAGGTGAATTGCAGAAGGCTTGAACAAAAAGGACCAACACTGCAAATATTGACTCTTTGCATAAACTTGATGGAATTGTCAACAATACTTAGAATAAAATGCTTATAATTATACTTCAACTTCACTCTACCACATGAACAACTGACAAAAACAGCAAAGTTTGTGAAAAACAGTATTTGTGTCATTCTCAAAACTTTTGACCATGACTGTACATCTTTATGTGACCCTAGTCTGGATTGTAGAATCATATGACCCTGAAAAAGATCTGAACCTTCAGTTAATAGTTGTTCACGTCCTCACAAGCTTACCTGGGACATGTCCAGTGGCACATGATTAGCAACCTTTTACTTATAGTATCATACTCCTAATGCTCCTAGGGCTCCATTTTGAAGATCTGACATATTGCCTAAAGTAAATCTCTTAATTATTCAGAGGTTATTTCGTACACAAGGTCGAATTGCAATTATAACTGCACGGCTCAGTTTATGGGTCAAGGAAACCTGTCTGTGTGAAAATGTGCAAGTACTGTACAGTAGAGCTGAAGATCTTTGCCCCAACCCAATGAGGCCCAATGAGTTTGGTTTGGTTTGGGCTTAATTTCTAGTATTTTACACATGCTTGGGCCAGGCTCACGCTTGCACGGTAAATGAGCGGTCAGGTGATTGTCAGGATTGCCTGCAGCTGGGCTCCACACCTGACTCAAATCCTGACGCCCCATAAATGCCGGAAGTTTCCGCCCCTTCTGGGTCTCTGGCATTTTCGTGGACTCTGCACGAACTTGACCTGGTTTTGCTTCATATGTGTTTTGAGTTCTGGCAATCGCCACACGCCTATGGGTTAGTTTATGTTCTTTATTTAAGTTAAATCGTTTTCGGCCACCGCGCCATTGTTTATTTGTATTTCTTTGAGTTTGTTTATTTGTTGTATAATAAAAACCCCTTCCCAGTATGTCAGACCTCTGCGCTTCCTTCCCTCGTAAGTCCGTAGTCGTGACAGAATGCCAGAGACCCCCCCCAAAAGCGATGATGACGTGGATTTTCGATGGGCGTTCGTTGCCGGGATGGCTCCGCCCAGCGTGCGCGTCCGAGATCATCGCGGCATCCGTGATGACCCATGTGACTTCCGGGGGTACGAGGTGGACACGGACGACGACCAGGATGACGCCGTTTGGGCAGTCGGTGCCGGGATGGCTCCGCCCATCGCGCCCATCCAGGATCGTCACGAGGTCCGTGGAGACCCACGTCCCTCCCAGCAGTGTGAGGAAAGCTGGTGGAAGAGGGCGACGGGAGGTCGCCAGCCAGCAACTGCGCTGCCGGGACTGCCTCGCAGGGAATCCTCCATTCCTGCTCCAGTCGCCGACCCGCCTTCCCTCTGCCCGGACGTTCCCCAGCGAAATGGCAGCGCAGCACCAGCGCCCACACCTGCTGGAGAAGACGTCCACCCCCCTCCACACCACACACCTACCACCATCTCCAGCGACGTGCCCAGCCCCGTGTGGGACAGCCCAATTGTCCCGGGACCCTTCAGTGGGGCAGCAGACACTGATAAGACCACCACCATCCTCTCGTGTCTGCTTGGGTCAGCATGGGGCTGGAGCGCAGCCCTCTGGCAGCAGGGAGAGACAGACAGCAGTTTTCGGGACTTCCAGCAGAGACTGAGGGCGGAGTTTGATCGGCCAGAGCCTGAGCCAGGGATCGAACTCTGCCCCTCCACCACGTCCAGCGCCAGTCAGGATCCGGGGCAAGAAGACCAAGCACTGGCGGGCGACGAGAAGGTCGCGCCTCCCGAGATCCTGGCTGTGCCCCCTGAGGAGGTCCTGGAGAGCTCAGAGAGGGAACTAGACGACCCTCTCTTCTGTCTGTCTCTGTGTGTGTGTGCGTGGCATATGTGTCCGTATGTCGCCCCCACTTCCCCTCTTTGTGTCCACCAGATGGCGACCCAGCCGCGGAGCCGAACCCCAGGGAGGAGGTTCCTGACCTGAATGTGCTGGTCCAAGGCGAGGTGGACAAGCCCCAAGGTACCCCTAAGTCCAGCCGGGGGGGGTGCTCCCCCAAATAATTTTTTGGGGGGGTGCAGTTCAGGTTGGGGACTCCTCCTGAGGGGAGGGGAGGTGGGGAAGCGATGGAGCTGGGTCCTCCGGTAGCCAGTGAGGAGGGCGGGCCAGGCATGGGCCTGCATCTGCCTCCAGAGGGGTGGAGTGCCATAGAGCCCCCGGGTAGGCATGAGGACCCAGCTGGGACAGACAGGAAGAGGGCCTGCTTGTCCCAACGGACGCAGAAGGGGCTAGCCGGATGGTCTGGCAATGCACCCCCCTTGGCACCAGGGCCGGGCAGCGAGAGGGGCTGCATAGTCCCAGAAGGCACCAGCCTGGGGTGCCTGGAACAGTCGCCGGAGGCTCTGGGACAATCTCCCTGCGCGGTGCAGGAGGTGACACAAGACGTGTCAGAGGGGACATGTGGAGACAGGGCCCACACGTACCCAGATGGATCGGCCCTGATTATTGTGTGCAGGTACGGGAGTCCGGGGCCGCCATGCGGGACCACGCCGGGGAGCCAGGCCGAGGGTCCGGGGCCGCCACGCCTGACCACGCCGGGGAGCCAGGCCGAGGGGACCGGGGCCGCCACGCCTGACCACGCCGGGGAGCCAGGCCGAGGGACCGGGGCCGCCACGCCTGACCACGCCGGGGAGCCAGGCCGAGGGACCGGGGCCGCCACGCCTGACCACGCCGGGGAGCCAGGCCGAGGGACCGGGGCCGCCACGCCTGACCACGCCGGGGAGCCAGGCCGAGGGACCGGGGCCGCCACGCCTGACCACGCCGGGGAGCCAGCCCGAGGGACCGGGTCCTCCAAGGGGAGGATACAGCAGGGCAGGAGCCCTGTGGTTGCCGCCGTCCGCCCCGCCGCCTCCACTGATGGTACTGTTGGGGCTCCGAGGACGTAGCCCTTGGAGGGGGGGCTCTGTCAGGATTGCCTGCAGCTGGGCTCCACACCTGACTCAAATCCTGACACCCCATAAATGCCGGAAGTTTCCGCCCCTTCTGGGTCTCTGGCATTTTCGTGGACTCTGCACGAACTTGACCTGGTTTTGCTTCATATGTGTTTTGAGTTCTGGCAAACGCCACACGCCTATGGGTTAGTTTATGTTCTTTATTTAAGTTAAATCGTTTTCGGCCACCGCGCCATTGTTTATTTGTATTTCTTTTAGTTTGTTTATTTGTTGTATAATAAAAACCCCTTCCCAGTATGTCAGACCTCTGCGCTTCCTTCCCTCGTAAGTCCGTAGTCGTGACAGTGATGTTTCGATTAGCGTGGGCTGAGGAGGTGAAATGGAGCGAAAGCGAAATCTGAGATGTGGAAAACGTATTCTTTACAAAAACAAAAGATCTGTGTGAATGTTCAAATGTGCTCAATGTCGAAATATTAACAGATTCAAGCTTTTAAAAAGCTTTTTTAAAAATCAAAAAATACTTATTGGGCTCGAGCCTTGTCAGGCCTAACTTTTAAGCCCTGATTATATCTCTACTCTACATCATGCAGGTACATTGTGGAACCACTATTCCAATAAATCAACTGCTTAGTCCTGCGCTGTGTTGGCCCATTCTGGGACACTGGGTCCAGGGCGGGGACTAACTCACTCACACAAGTCAGAGTCGCCAATCCACCCAGTGGACATTCCTTTGGATGGCAGCAGAAAATAAAATAACCCAGAGATAAAAACAGGTAGTGCCAAAGTGCAGACTGATACATATGCAGCATATATGTGAATAAGGGAAATAGAGGAAAATGATCTATGCAACCACAATAACCTACTGATGGAGTGACAAGCCTGGGTCTGAATATATGACATTTATTTGATAATATAATGCCACAAATTCTTTTGTTACAACTTCAACATTGATTTATATTTAGGGCCCGATTTATCAAACTGGTGTTAAGTGTAGCACTATGTGCTAAGCATGGGACTAGTTTGCTAGTGTACGGTCAATGACATCCTCATGACTAACAGAAATAAACACATGAAACAAATTATCATCAATAATGTCTCCACATGTGATAAATTGACAGGATGAGGTTTAAATCATCCAGAATGAAGTAGTACGTTACATGCCTTGCGTGTGACCTTTAACTTGAATCTAGTGCAGACTACCCTTTGTGAGACAGTTACGTGCTTTTCAAAACTCAATCTTTATGCAGTGAGCCCTCTACGCTACCCCTAATACTAGCCATAGGCTGCAGTGCTATAGGAAAACACAGGAAAAAACAGTCATTGCATGGGAGTCTCAGATGCTGAGTCAGTTGGTTTTCCTTTGACTCTTTATCAAAGCCAGTAAAGATTTTTAGCGATTTGGGGGTGCCTTAGGCATAAATTAGCATTGGGTTCCTACCTACAAATGCTACCCCCTGCGCTCAGAAACGTCAATATTTATTGGTCCGGCATGCTCTCAGCGGGGACAATATGTGGTACTGTTGAGACGGCTTGTGCAAATGCCTAAGGCAGTTTTTTGGTACCTTGTTGAAACACTAAATCAGTAAAAGCATTAAAACCACTTGCCTAGTGTTTATACCCCAAGTGTCCCGTGGTGCATTAGCAGCAGATCCTTTTTTTCAGAATACTGTATTATCCTGGTAAAAAAAAGACACTATAATTACAGAATGGTGTATGATGCCTGTGACAGTCTTTTGGTGGTAGGTGGTATGAAACATCTATATGAATGCAGTAGCCAAGTTTTCCCAGCACAGCATCTCATTCACATGGACTTACTGACCACATGGCACCGGACTGACTGAGGACATTTCTTGGACCTTTATTTGGTATCAACCACTGGATACTGAAAATACTCTTTGGTCCTACTTTCAACATCATAAGTTCCAGGGCTGGATGTTCATTTGTAATCAGTGTTATTCACTTCACATGTCAGTAGTATTAAGGAAGTTGACTGGCGCATCTTTAATTGTATATTTACTGGGGTATTATTGAGGTACTTTCCATAAAATGTATACCCGAACTATTGGATAAACAGTCCTGCGACTTAAATGCCCCCCCTTCCATAACCATACTGAATATTTGTGCATTTCCTCTTCATCATTCAATCATTTCACCATGTGGTTTGCACGGCAGCCTGAATGCAGTGCGCAATTCAGAGAGCTCATGATGCCAATCAGTCACCCAGCACCAAATGTTTCTCAAACTGACAGCAGAATGCAGTTAAGAGCTGAACCCCCAAGAGGACGTCTGAGGGCTGAGATGAATAATATGTCTGTGAAGGCTGAAAAACTATTATCAGTAACTGAAAATTCCCACAAAATCAAGAAAACATTGCACATATTCAGTGAAACTATATTTCATACGCAGATTTACATTATATATATAGCATACAAGCTTTGCTCTAAATAATGATATAAAACAAACCAAAAAAAATAGGAAATATATTGGAAGCAGGTTCGGTGTTATAAAGGATCAGGAACATTAATATGTTGGTATGATCGAAAATAATTCAAGCAGCCACTTTTTTTATGCCTGGTGATGCACCATGAACTTTGACCCTGGTTGTGAGCCCCTGTTTTATTGTTATTGGTTTAGTTCTGGAATGAACTATATTGCTTCCCTTCTCCTGATGACATATTTCACCTGAAAATGAATCTGGTTTGGCGAACAGGTCAGTGGGGTATGAAGGGATTAAACCCGAGCACTGGAGCACCTGTAAGCTGCGGACTGTGAGAGAGGCTCCCAGGGCCGTTCTCAGGGTTATGCTGATGTCACGTGTTTCTCACACTGCAGAAAATGACACTGCATACACCGCAGCCGGCCGGTGGGGGTAACAACGAAACAACAAGAGAAACTGAAAAAGTGCACGAATATATTATTCACATTTATGTCATCAAGTCTCACTGTCACCGCAGACAAAGCTATTGTTTCATTGTGTTTGATTTGTTTGGCTTGGGTAAATAAAGCTATGCAATTCAGAGCTGGCACATTTCAAATGTCAAACATTTCAAATCATTGTTTTTCTTGTGGAAGCACCAAGAGCCTAGTGTAATTTTATTTATTTATTATTTTGTCTATTCACGGCGCCAAGTAAACACAAAATCAAATGCCAGCGGTCAAGGTCAACTCCATCATGGCAAATATTACTCACGGTTAACGGAACCCATGAGTCACAGATGAAGGAAGGCAAACAAGCTGGCTAAACAGGCCAAGCGTGTAATTAAGGGCACATGCTTGGGCGAGTGGGAGCAGCCTGGGAGCTTCTCAACTGCAGGGTCAAAGTAACAGTGTGGACAGCAATCAGGCTCCCATCTGCATCCCTACCTGGACACTCAAGTAGAGCTTGGCAATATGGCAAAAAAAAAAAAAAAAATCCAATATACATTCCCATATCGAATTATTCGGTTTCTATCAGTATTTTTTTCTATTGTTGTCAGATTGAAACCGAAGACAGTGTCGAGTTTATTGACATATAAAACCAGGACAATCTCAGCCATAACAGTTATCAGTTTTCATAATTTCGGTCCTAAAATCTTGTCTGCACTGAAATCTGATATAAGCAAAATAAACCAGTCATAATGCTCTTTGTCTATGAAATCCGATTTGTGCCAAAATGATTGAACAAAACTTTTCTAATATTAAGCAAAAAAAAAATGCTAAAAGAAATAAAAAAAACTTCAGGTAGAGTACACAAGAAAAAAACAGCGAGCTGTAAGCCAAAAACGAATGTGGTAAAAGAAATTAAAACAAATGTTTACGCGATTACATAAATAATTTGGATGCACCTTTCAGCTTTTTATTTTTGCTTAATATTTGAAATGTTTTGTTCAATACATTGTCCAAAAATCTGATTCCATAAAAATGTAAATACACAAACAAAATATGCAAATTTCTGCCATTTTTATGATGATCGGCTGAATTTTATCGCAATCATTGATCAAGATCATATAATCGCCCAGAGCTACACTCAGGTCTCCAAAACCTATTTTCAAAGAGCATCGCCCACCAGTTTAATTAGGCATTCAAGTTGTTCACCGTAGTACTCATTTATCAACCAAAGAGCAGGGACATGTGGTAGTGTACTGATATTACATCCACATTTTTGTAGTCTAGCCATCATTATTGGCATCATCATCATCATAGAAAATGTCATTGCTGTCAGAATCTAAATATTTCATTGTAGGATAAAGGGGACCACTTAAATATGGTGAGCCTTCCCTTGAAAATGTCCTCCACAAATGAAAGTGAAAGTGAAGTCATTGTGATACTCTGCAGCAGAGCACATGGTGCACATAATGAAATGTGTCCTCTGTTTTTAACCATCACCCTTGGTGAGCAGTGGGCAGCCATGACAGGCAGTGGAGCAGGCAGGGAGCAGTGTGTGGGGACGGTGCTTTGCTCAAGGGGACCTCAGTGCGACCTTGGTGGATGGGGATTCGAACCGGCAACTTTCTGATTTAGTCTTTCATGCTGCAGAACATGTTCCTTTGGTTTAAATAAAGAGTTATTGGCACTGTATGAAAGTAAAAAGGGTGAAAGTGAAGTGGAACACAGGACAGCACGCAGTGACACACCCGAGGAGCAGTGTGCGGGGATGTTGCTTTCCTCAAGTTGGTCAAAAAAGAATCTTATCAAGCTTAAGATGTTCAAGATGGTTACAAGACATCTAACTAAAACAGATGCATGTAAAATGTTGCAGATGCATCTAAATAAACTGCTGTGTTTGCAGAGCTACTTACTCAACGGTATCTTCCCAGTTGCACCAATGGTGCTGATCCAGAACCTCCATGTCTAGCTTGAACCTGGCCAGACAGAATTCCTCAATGGCATACTCGTATGTGCTGCTGCAAGCCTGAGACAGCGTGAAGCAGTAAACTAGAACACAAAACAGATATTTTCAAAATTAACAGCAATAGCACACACCTTGCTTTGGGTTTGTGGGTGATACTGTTGTAATGGTGAGTACTGCAGCCTAGTCACAGGTTCAAACCCCACTTACTTAAATGTAAAAAGGAGTTTTGTAGAACTTATATGAACAATATTTGTTATGGTACTTTTGTACTCTTGTTGTACAGTTCCTGACAAAAATCTTGATGCTTGTGTACAAAGTGCCGCTGAAATATATTTCAATTTTTTTTTAAAGAAATGGTTCATTTTATTCCCAACAGCTTTTGTAATAATGTTTCAGTGCACAACAAAACTGTCAAAAAGTATTCTAATATTTAAAGCTTAGTATTGCCCAATGAGTAGATTTTTGCAAAGATATAAGTGTTGCCGCCTTGTCATATGAGCTTCATCTGTGACTAATAATGGATCAATTAGGTGTGAGGTGTGTATAAAAAGAAGCCCAGAACACTAGACCTTCACATCAACTGCAACTCTGCAAACATGCCTAAGATTCATCCTGAGACTAAAGTGTTGCTTATCAAGAGGCTGAAGACCAGATCCACTGCTGATGTGGCAGACACCTTCAATGTGTCTCAGAGTCAAGTACAGTGGATTAAAAAAAAAAAAAGAGACTGGAGATGTTTCTGACAAGCCCAGGTCAGGCAGACAACTGCTTGAGAGGACCATTTGTTGGCTCGAAAATCCAAGGCCAGCCCACTTCCCACTCCAGACCTGGTCACCTGAAGTCCCTGTGTCAACTAGAACAGTTTGTCGGATTCTGTCTCGAAATGGCCTCCATGGTGGAATCAGTGCCCAGAAGACCCACAGCCTGCTAAAAGGATGGATGCTGGAAAAGTGGCAGAAAGTGGGTTTTTCAGAATTACACCAAATATTACAGGAGACCTACTGGAGTCCACATGGATCCGAGATTCACCCAGAAAACAGTGAAGTTTGGTGGCAGAAAAAAAAATTATGGTCTGGGGTTACATCCAGTATGGGGGTGTGCAAGAGATCTGCAGGGTGGAAGGCAACATCAATAGTCTGAAATACCAAGAAACCTAAACTACTTTTAAAAGAGGCCAAACCATAAAAGAGGCCAAATTCTGTAGCAGGATGGTGCTCCATCACATACTTCCTTCTCCACATCAAAGTTCCTCAAGGCGAAGAAGATCAAGATGCTCCAGGATTGGCCAGTCCAGTCACCAGACATGAACACGTGTGGGGTAGGATGAAAGAGGAAGCATGGAAGACGTAACCAAAGAATATAGATGAACTCTGGGAGGCATGCAAGACTGCTTTCTTTGCTGTTCCTGATGACTTCATCAATAAATTGTATGAATCCTTGTCAAACCACATGAATGCAGTCCTTCATTTGGATTTGGATTTGTGTTTACAGTAAATTTGTTCAATTTCTGTATAGGCGACTAAACATTTGTCTTTCCAAAATTTGACCTTTCTGTCTTGATTAAATGAAAAAAAATTTCAGTGAAACTAATTCATTTCAATGCATTAAACATCATTTGGTAGGGTTTTAGCTTTTCATATGAGCTATTTCTAACATCAATTGATTAATTAAAAGGTTAATAGCAGGTGTTTCTACAAAATAGATAAGCGACAAGACTTTTGTCAGGGATGGTACAACAAGACTGCAACTTCACGTTTCATTTCATTACCAAAGGTCTTGTGAGGTCTAGTAACCTGCTATAGTCATCTGTTACATCGCTGGACGTATGCTCAAACATTTTCTGTGTGGCTGGCTGTCTTTTTGTGTCCTGTCTCTTTTAGGTTGACTTCGTGGGAGGAGTTGAAGCCAACTGGTTCCGCCTACCATCTGACTACTGGTCACTACCACCTATACAAAGGGACTTCAGATAGTGTTTGGGAGGTCCCCAGGGTCCTCAGAGAGCGAAGGAGCTCCACTTGTCATGTTTCATAACCCCTAGACTCAGGAACGGGACATCATGATTCAAACTAATTCCAGTAGTTCTTGTAGTTCAGGTGTCTGAATGTGCAATGGAAATGCCTCACCCTCTACAAAAATGTATTAATTTTTCATAATGTACTGATTGTAAGAAACTATGGAAATAGAGGGATATTCCATAGGCCAAGGAAGAAACCTCAGCAAAACCCTACTATCCTTGTCCTAATAATTCTGTAGATCCTGGAAAACTGAAATGTGATCAAACAGCCAGTGTAAGATTCCTACACGAATCAGTCGGGAATACATATATTCTACGGGAATATACTGTATGTAAATATTTCCAGACATACATAGTTTCTCCTCACACAAATTTGCAAATACCCTTGCTGGCGGTCTGCAATGTTTTTGAAGGAATACAGCAGTTTTACTGCAGTATGAATAGACGAATGAATAAAAAGTAAATTAACCAGACACATGAGCTGACATATGCATTGACGTTCATGGAAACGCCCCTCTCACGAACACCTCCCGCTATTAATTCTCCCAGCACGCACCATGAATAATGCAGTCTTCTTTAGAAACTAGAGCAACGTCAGTAACGTGGCTCTGCCGTCTCTGGTTCATCTGATATCCTCATACCAGCTGTCAGTGCGAGTGTGAAGTCTGCATGCACGCGCAGCTACATCCTGCAGCAGTTGTAAGGTTAATCCTTAAAGGGAAGTGAAGTTGAGTGCTTCTTTTCTCAAAATAGATGAACCAACCTCTTACTTTTGAAGGGGGTCGTTTAAAGGGCACCACTTTTTCATGCGAGAGACCCTGCCTCTGGCAAAGTTAAGCTCAAGAGATGAGGCTACGGGACGCGTTAAACACGGGTAAAGGCACTCATCACTACTGTAGCTGTGAAATCCCAATCCTTCCTTGCATCCATATTTAACCATAATGGTGGACCTCAGCAGTGAACTCAAACATCATGTTGAGCCAAGTCTATTGATCCTGGCTTGTTACCAGAAGACACTGGGCCTCACGCCCAATTCACGAACCATATTTCTTTCGAAACCATGATTTTTGAAAGTGGTTGACAACACTAATACTGTGTTCAAATGTAGGAACATGAAAACCTTTTCTTCATAATTTATAGTAATTAAAGGGACTGGACTATTCCTTTTATAAATACTAAATTACAATTAATCAGTATTGTGTGTGTGTCTATATATATATATATATATATATATATATATATATATATATATATATATATATATATATATATTTTTTTTTTTTTTTTTTTAGGCCACAGAGGTCTACACTAAGTATCATGCCCTGTTAAGTGGGGCTGTTTCTTATGTTAATAACTTATGTTAATAGAAATGATGATCAAGTGGGATTCTTTATTCAGCACTCAACTCTTCACGTCTGATCCTGCCCTTAAAAGAAAATTGTCATGCATGGTAGGAAGCCAGCGGCGAAATCCAGTCCTAATCCTCAGAAACATTCCAGGAATCCACTTTTACTTTTACTTCAAGTTCCATCCAATTACATCTAGAGAGTTGCGTGATTTGAGTGTTGTCTCCGGCACCAAATTAGATCGAGAGGACGAGCACCTCCTCCGATGCACACAAAGCTACCAAGGAATGGTGGCTTGGCTCAGGACACCAAATCCCGTTGTATGTAAACACCGTAGACATCATGGGGTGGCAGGATCAGGCTTCCTGAAGCTAAATATAAAACACAGCGCTTGTATTAGCAGAATCTCGCAGTGTGGACGTATTTATAGTGGAATAAGGATGCTGTGTTTTGTTGCATTCTCATGTTGCATTTGTTTTTTTTTTCTCTTAGATCTCAACATGACTGAGTCTTTGCACAACAGTCATTTAAACAGTGGACACATGCTAGACATTATCAGATTTATGTTCTTTTCCACTGCATGAGGATGAAAGACAGAAGAATATGAGGAAGAATGTTGGGTAATCCCGTAATTACTTGGTTGCATAATGCATAAATGCATGCCTGCAGACTTCAATAGGCTGTGGCATCTGCAGATAGACCGGGCCGTGCAGGAGCGGGTAAGTCGCTAGAAATCAGTCTGATGCATCCTTGTTCGAGCTGGAGCGCCTCCCTCTTCCCAAATGCTGCCTTATCATTCCTCGATTCCTCATTATGCTTTCTTGGGATGGCTGGAGTTCTGCATTTTTACTAATTAATAATGCAGGTAGGTGGGGCAGAGTGGTTTTAATGGCTGCAATGATGTGTGTGATAATAGATAATTATTGATGCTCATGCTCTTTGTGCTCCTTCACATCTTGAGCTTAATATGAATAAATTAGTGTAATTAATGATATGATGTTATAATGTGTTATTATTTACACGAATGGTAAAGAAACACTTTACATTTACATTTACATTTATGGCATTTGGCAGACGCCCTTATCCAGAGCGACTTAAAAACGTGCTTTCAAGTTACCATCGATGAAGAGATCAATTCCGGTTCACTAGGACCCCAACTATGAATACATCTATTTAATTCACTCTGTTGTAGATTCTGTACACAAAGTTCGACAACAAGAAAATTACAATTTAATCTAAATATTCTCTAAAGAGGAAGGTCTTGAGCTGTCGTTTGAAGGTGCTCAGTGACTGAGCTGTTCTGACCTTGAGTGGAAGTTCATTCCACCACCGAGGGGCCAAGACAGAGAAGAGTCTAGATGAGTGTCTTCCTTTTACCTTCAGAGATGGAGGGACCAGGCGAGCAGTACTGGAGGCTCGGAGTATACGAGGTGCAGTGCGGGGTGTAATAAGGGCTGTGAGGTAGGATGGTGCTACTCCATGTTTGGCTTTGTAGGCCAGCATCAGTATTTTGAACCTGATGCGTGCAGCTACTGGGAGCCAGTGGAGGGAACGTAGCAGAGGGGCGGTGTGGGAGAATTTGGGAAGGTTTGGGAAGGTTTTGCGGCAGTTTATTTTTTTCAGATTCGAGCCAGCAGGCATCAGCTTAATTTTGGCCACACTAGAAGGCATCATCTGGGGAAATCCTCCAGGAATTCCTATTTTCCTGCTTTTCTCCCATATTAGTCCTCTCTCTGACAAAATGTAGAAATATGAAAAGGAACCAACATGTAAATTAGACACATTACATGCACACCTTCCTATTCATTCGATATCATGAAGTCTGGACTTACAGCTTCTAGAGTTCACAAGGGGCCGATTGTTGTACTCTTAAAATTCTTGCATACTGAGTTACCTTAATAATCCGATGTTCATAATCTGTGGTGCTTCCTCATATGACAATAGCCTCATTGCTTGGACTTAATCGGTTCTAATCAGTTTTTTACCCAATTTGAAAAATGCTAATGCACATTAGCAATCATCTAGAAAATGTTCTGATTGTCAAACCATGACAAATGCATTGATCCCATTAATCCACGACAAAGGGTCAGAAGCAGAAAAAACTCTTCAATTGAAGCCCTAGGTGTAAATAAAAACCGTTTTCAACTTTTTCATATTTCTACTTCCTGTCCAGATAAGACAGTGTGAATATGAGACAGACCTCAGAGCCTTTTGTTAAGTCACCTGAACCTACACGCAATGAGCAATTCTTTGGAAACCGACGCAGTCAGCAATGCAAATTAGCGTCAGCGGTTAACGTACTAACGCAGAAATTCTCACGTGCTTTAACACACGCTGCTTCCCCATCTGTGGGGTGTTACGGACACGGGTGGGCCGTTGAGTAAATAGCTGCTTGCAGCATTTAGTGTTTAATGATTTGCATATGTTGCCTTGATAAGTTGATAAGTAAGTTGTGTAGAGTCACCAGACTTCCTCTTTGTCCGGGTTTTCTGGGTGATGAAACATTTGCCACGTCACCGGCTTCAGTATCACCCGGCTGTCCTTTACACGTGTACTCTGTGCCCCTGCCTGGCCCCCCCAAGCAAAAACTCTAGACGCGCCCCTGTTACAGAGGGGTCGACGTAGAGAATTTCTCAACTGTGAGAATGTGCATATTCACTCACTTCGGCGAATTAGCGAGAGCTAGCCTCTGCGGACAATGTGTTCGTATAATCTTCCGCTTGTCTGTGGGAGCGTGTGATTGAAAAAGTACAACGGCTCTAATTTCGACGCTGTGGTCACTGTAGCTTCAGACTCATTTGACCTGACCTCGGCATTAACCTCTATGGCATTAACCATTATGTTTAGGGCCAGTGGTGGCCTAGTAGGGGCAGTGGTGGCCTAGCGGTTAAGGAAGCAGCCCCGTAAACAGAAGGTTGCCGGTTCGAATCCCGAGCCGCCAAGGTGCCACTGAGCAAAGCACCGTCCACACACACTGCTCCCCGGGTGCCTGTCATGGCTGCCCACTGCTCACTCAGGGTGATGGGTTAAATGCAGAGGACAAATTTCACTGTGTGCACCGTGTGCTGTGCTGCTGTGTATCACAAGTGACAATCACTTCACTTTCACTTTTTAATCGTGGTGTCAGGATCAGGGAGAATCTACATTTTTTTTATGAGTTAAAAGCTCTGGTATACAGTTTCGTGCCGGCAGATTTTTACCTGTTGTCTCTGCTCTGCTGAATTTCTTTGTGTTGCGCTACGTTGTTTTTTCGTTTCTATCTTTCTTTTCTTTTCTGTTCTCAAAGCCTCAAATCTCCTGTTAGACAGGAAGTAATGTGCCTGCAGCTTCGCCCAGACAGTCAAGCAGAGCAACGTCAAAGGTCACGTCTGAGGACACGAAAAGCACCTGAGAAAGGTCTCATCTCCTGAAAGTGCCGTTTCTCCTGGTGATGCCATTTCAGAGGTGTGGGTGCCGATGTGGTCGAGCAGCAGGGGTTGAGCATTTCCTTGTTCTTACAACAGGGGTGGAGACCTCATCCTATTCCATGCAGTATGCAAATTGCATATTTAAAGCATCCAAACTATTTTACTGGCCCACCCTCTATTGTCTCTTGGTACTGTAGGTTGAAAGGTTATCGTTATTTTTTTGTGTGACACAGACTGTTGTGTGTCAACATGATCTACATGTTTTCTTTATTTTCTTGACCATTTACGTTGGTAGACGTTGGCATCAGAACTATGAATGAACACATGTGGAGTTATGTACTTAACAAAAAGTGGAGACCTGACCTCCACAGTCACCGGACCTGAACACAGTCGAGATGGTTTGGGGTGAGCTGGACCAACAAGTGCTAAACACCTCTGGGAACTCCTTCAAGACTGTTGGAGAAGCATTTCAGGTTACGACCTCTTGAAGCTCATCGAGAGAATACCAAGAGTGTACAAAGCAGTAATCAGAGCAAAGAAACTAGAATATAAAACATGTTTTCAGTTATTTCACCTTTTTTTGTTAAGTACGTAACTCCACATGTGTTCATTCATAGTTTTGATGACTTCAGTGAGAATCTACCAACGTAAATTGTCATGAAGATAAAGAAAACACATTGAATGAGAAGGTGTGACCAGACTTTTGGCCTGTACTGTACATTAAATCCATATAATCTACAGTGCAAATTCTATCTCTGCAAAAGACAGCATGCAAGAACATTAGCGTTTGCAGAACGTTTGCAGGCAAATATGGAGCACGGTATACAGGAGTATATTCAGTTATATCCTCCAACAAGGCTCTCTTTGTGCTGTCAAATCAGACACGCATCCATCATTTTTATTCTAATTGGGCCCAGAGACTCTGCCAGATAACTTAAAAAGTTTTTTTTATTTTACTTTCATACGTCAGAAAAGACTTTCTTTCATATGTCAGAAGATTTGATTGACCTCAGGATGTAACCATCGCTCCCTATCTCCCCCTCACACACTGCTAAACACACAGAGGGACGCACAGGCGCACACACACTGCCAATTTGTTATTCTCAATTGATAACGGCCCTTTTTGGTGTAGTAATTATCAGGACACAAAATGCCACCTCATTCAGTGGCACCACTGACAGATCACTCCCTGCCATTACATCAGCGCTCGTCTCCATTAAGAGGGGCATTTGGGAGTAGCTGCAGTAACTCCCAGCAGCACCAGGTAATGGTAACTTAACACTGCACAGCCATTTTCCAACTCAGCCTTTGCCGTAGGCAGGTCCTCACATGTGTTTTTATTTATAAATTTAAAGGCAAATGTGACTTTTTCATCATGAAAATTCATGTCCATATATTGTGATGTCATTTTCCTCCTGGAAAATCTCGACATTTCATTGTATTTACTGTTGTCCTTTTAGGATTTTTTTTTTTATAATGAAATCAGAACAGTTATGTCCTAGATTTAAGATATGTAAGATATGTAAAAATACTTGTAAATCACACAAACAACTGTATATATGAACTGCATTAAACATTTCCAGTGTATTCTAAAAATAAGACATGTCTTCACATATGTAAGGCCAAAGGTGTCTTCTGGAACGAGTTTACTAAATAAAAGTAGTATGTGGCAAATAAAATGTTAATTAAAACTCTTAATTAAAAAGTTCCTTCTTCAAAATGACTAGCATGCGCTTTTCTTGTATCTATTTTCTGTACTGCGCAAAAGTTTGACAACTTGCACAGTACTGTACATACATCCTAAGGATGCCTTTGACGTTACACTAGTGAACATTTATCACATGCTGCTGAATTTAGTGCCAGTTTGAAAATGTACATTTATCCTATATTTTCTTTAAAGAAAAAATCAAACTGAACTTAGAATTCAAATAAATTGAAAGAAACCAAAGAAATGCATTAGAAGACCCTAAATGCTGACAGTCACCCATAACAAATTCAGTGATGATCTCGCTCAGGCACTGAGGTGCATACTTAGACTCTGAGCAAAGGTCTGTGCAGGACGCACTGTGACTAAGAAATCACTCTCGTGCAACAGCAACAAGCGTGCAAGACGCGAACACAATGGAGACATACTTGTCCCAGGGATCTGTAGACACATATAGAGCATACATACAAGACTGGTCTCCTCTTTGGCCTGATCACTGAACCGGAATGAAAAACTACGCAAAAAACACCAACAGAAACGTCTGTTACCTACATGTCAGGTATCATGACAGTCTGTTATTATTATTATGATTTAAATTTAGAAATAACCCTTTAATCATTTATTTTATTGATTATTTATGGTCTTATTATTTTTTGCACAATGTGCTATGTGCGCGAATACAACCAAACACGGGATGCTGCTTTGTGATGTACAGTACAGGCCAAAGGTTTGAACATGCCTTCTCATTCAATGTGTTTTCTTTATTTTCATGGGCATTTACGTTGGTAGATTCTCACTGAAGGCATCAAAACTATGAATGTACTTAACAAAAAGTGGAGACCTGGCCTCCACAGTCACCGGACCTGAACCCAACCGAGATGGTTTGGGGTGAGCTGGACCGCAGAGTGAAGGCAAAGGGACCAACAAGTGCTAAACACCTCTGGGAACTCCTTCAAGACTGTTGGAAAACCATTTTAGGTGACGACCTCTTGAAGCTCATCGAGAGAATGCCAAGATTGTGCAAAGCAGTAATCAAAGGGCGGCTATTTTGAAGAAACTAGAATATAAAACATGTTTTCAGTTATTTCACCTATTTTTGTCAAGTACATAACTCCACACACATAACTCCAATGAAAATGGTCATGAAAATAAAGAAAACACATTGAATGAGAAGGTGTGTCCAAACATTTGGCCTGTACATCTTCCACCTCCTTTACATCTTCCACCTTAAATGATGCATTGTGCTTGAGTTTGCACAAACTAGGGCATGTTGCCATATTGGGCAGAATTAAATCTGATATTTTGGAGAAAATTCCTTGTTGGTATTAAGGAACTGAAAATCTATAGGTAAATTCTTATAAAATGCAGGTTTGAACAATTTAGGCCTTGCATGACTGGTGTGTGACTGCAGTGGGTTTAAATCTTCTAGAAGAAGAGCTGTCAATAATCACCATTAGCTTCTCCCATATTATGGTTATTAATTAGAGTTAATCTTCAGGTTGTCAGAAATAATTACACACAACTAATACAAACAACTGGTGGGTAGTTGGTTTCTCCTGTCCAAGAAGGCCATAGAAAACCAACGAGATTGCAGGTTTGGTGGATGACCAATGATAAATGAGTTCTTCTGAACAGCAGTTTCAGGCATCCCATTGTGCAGTCTAATATGGTTCAGATAATAGAGGTGTTCAAAACCAGTAGATGAGCTCAAACTCATCTCTTTGGGTAACCTCTACCCCCCACACAGCAAGTGACTGAAATAAAAATGAGGTCAAGTAAAAAAAACTGAGGCTGGACAAACCACCACGCTACCAAGCATCCATCAACACAGGGTTGACTTCATTCCTGCAGCGGGATCGTGGGAAATGGAAGAGTGGATGCCGTGTGTAATTCAGGCCACAGGAACAAACAAGAGAGAGAGAGAGAGAGACAGACCCCCCCTGTCACCATCTACACTTGATACATGTTTGTTCTAGATATTTTATGAGTAAAAAGTAACACCAATCTTGCTCATACCCTTTTTATTGTCCCCATGCCAGAGGGCTGTCATGTGAATAAATCTCTAATATCCCATTTCTTATTCCGAGGAAAATCACTCATGTCCGAATGGGTTTGTCCACTATTGAGTCGACGCTCCTCGTGCTTTGGGGAAGGCAATGGGGCATCCTGTCACTAAAAGCAGATTAGGAGCCACTGCAGACCCTCTCCCAGGCAGGGCTAATTATGCAGTAGCAGATCGAGCGGCATCATAATCAGTCTGGGCCCAACCATGGCAACCTCCAAGAAACATTTGGCTCTGAGGTTCAGTGGGCCCAGAGCGGTGCTTCCCCTTTTCACTCTGGCTTCGGATGCAGGAAGTGTCCTGCCAGTTGCACAGAAAGGTTGACGCATTAAGGCCGCATTCATCTTGTGTTCGCCTTGCCTAGAATAACGCACGCCATGGAGTCCTCTGAATTCTTAATCTGCATATTAGCTAATGAAAAAAGGAGTGTCTGACGTTGGTGGGGGAGGGGTGCGAACATAACTTTTCACTTCATACTGACATCTACTTCACCCTCTCACAACAGGGCTATTACCATTACCTTATTACCAAAACTGAAAAAAATTCTAAGAAAAATATTTACAATAGAACAAAAATGTGTCATGTTACAAACCAAAAAAAACTACGACAACACAGAGAACTGAAATATTAAATATGGGGCTAAGCTGAAAATGATATGTCCATGACCTTTTTCTTTTATACCTTCAGACTGTCTGCTTAACCACTGGATCCTACACTCAATGTGTTTCTGTTTTTGAATTTTAGTAAAGCAAAATAATTTAAATACTTGTTTTATACCAGAACTCTTTCTTTTCTTTTTTTAAAAACATGTTATCACATTAACTGAATTGCACAGAACAGCAATGATACCATCTCAACGACCATTTTGTGTGTGTGTGTGTGTGTGTGTGTGTGTGTATGTGTTTTTGCCTTTTTGACTCTTTACTCCTAATCAGTTTTAACAAAAAAGAACAACTACAGAAGAAGTTGTTCTTCTACAAAAGAACAAAAAATTATGAGCTAATTTTAGACTGATGACATCTAAGGGTTAATGCTGAGCCACTAGATATTTTATAGGACAGAATAACTTTAATATTCAGGTGAAATATTATTTTGAGTAAGTGTTATTTCTAAAAAGTGTTACTTTTGAAGGGTAGCATTCATTTCATTCACTGTTCGTGGTATTCAGTGTAAAATAAAATAGCGAAACATCTCAGTGTGCTGCTTCATTTGAACCTGCTGAACCTTCCATTTACCTCTTCACGCCTGTTGACTTCAGTTAGCAAATCCTGAAGGTGGGTCTCATTCAAAGATAAGTGGAAGAAGGGAACAGTGGCGAACGAATTAATAATGCAAGTTGGAGCTGCACTTTTCAATGCTGCCGCGTATCTCTCGCCTGGGATTTTTCTTTTATAAACTTCTACACCACTACTCCTGCTATGTGTGATGAAAGACATTTACCCTGGCATGACATTTACATTTACATTTAGGTTCTAAAAAGAGATGGAGAGGCTTCTACAACCCGAATTCCCCCCCCAAAAATTGGGACATTCTTTAAATTTAATACACACTAAGACACTTCCAAATAACTCAATATTTTATTTTCAGCACAACACGGCTAACATGACAAATCCTTAAATTGAGAAATTTTAGTATGTGTTGATGTAAAACCTTTATATACCTTCCAGCATTCATAGATCCTTACAAGACATGCAAGCTGCCCATACTGTATGCCCCTATGCGCCCCCATACCATCAGAGATGCAGGATTTTTTTAAATGAACCCTGGAAGAACTCCCTACTCTTTAGCTCGGAGGACACAGCATCCAGGATTACTTGCAAGAATGTCGAATTTAGACTCGTCTGAACATTTTCATACTTTGAAACAGTCCGTTTCAAATTAGTCTTGGCTAGTGTTGTTTTTGTCAACAAAATTTATGATGAAATATTTTAATCAAAGGACCTTTTTGACGTGATGAAGATGAGATGACGTGATGACAGCTATAACAAAATATATCTTGTAATATTGTTGACAAATAAAGATGAGACTAAATATGGATTACAAGGTAAAACCTATACAAAAAAGGCTCTTAATTTTTGTTGACTAAAACGAGACGCAACGTTATTTCCTCGAGTTTAATCCCGGTTTCTGTTTCCTGTATCTCCCATCCCGCCGTAGAGACAATGTCACTTCCGCAATACGCAATAGCAGCAATAATTCGATTTCAGGATACTTCTGATGGGTGGGAGAAAATGACGAATCTTCGGATGCCCTTTCTTTACAATGAAGTGGAAAAGAGAACATAACGTGGAAAACACGAAACAAATCAGAGCGTCTTCCTTGTCTGGAATGGATGTAGAATATTCTTGAGTCTATAAGGAAACAATAATATAATAGTAATATTTGACCCTTGGGACCTGAGCTCATTTGGTAAATAAAAGTGTACAATTTCTCAGTTTAAACATTTGTTAAAACATTCGTGTTCTGTTGTTAATAAATTATTGCCTTGTGTGATTTGAAAGTCTTTTAGTTTTCAATTGACTCAAATTTAAGGAACTTTTCAGCCATCCAGGATGTAGATGTAATGCTGTCTGAGAACTTGGGTGACTGGTTGTGTGGATGCTTGTTGATTTGTGCTGGTAGGAAGGTCACAGAGCATGTTAGCGCAGTAATCTAATCGGGAGGTAATAAAAACATGGATTACTGTTTCAGCCGGGAAATGAGAGGAAAAGATTTCGGCCAGGTGGGAGAAGCTGCCTTAACAGTTACACGAACGCCTGTATGGTATTGTAAGGAAATGGTTTACATTAAAGACAGTACAAGGGCTGGTGTGGTTCCCAGTGGTTGGTTTTATATTGTCCTTTTCCTGATATGAAGGGGGAAGTATAAAATATTTTAAACATATTTTATTAAAACATCTGTCAGAACAGAGGATCGGTGCAAACAGGACTCATACGTTCGACTTTCACAAGATGGCGGATTTATTCATAACAACAGTACACAAGACTGGACCATGGAAACACATGGACAAACATTCAATGACCCGACAAGGACTAAACACAAGGACGCAGTATAAATACAAAAAAAAGGTTGGAAAAAGTAAAAAGTTTGCAGCTGGTTGCCTTATATGTTTACGTTTTTACGCAAATCTTATCTTTTCTTATTTCTATCTAGTTCTGTGAATCCTGAATACTGAAGATGCTACAAGCGTCATTGCTCATGGATAAACAGGGCTAAAAATGCAGAGCAATCCATGACATGCAGTACTTATCACTACAGCCATTAACACAAACAAGACAGAGAGTCTTTTAATAATAAATAAGTGGAATAAGTGACATAAGTAGACATAACCCATGCAAACACCTACTTAAAGCCACCGATTGCAATGGCACTATGGGATGTCACATCATCATCAGGGGCAGTTGTGGCCTAGCGGTTAAGGAAGCAGCCCCGTAATCAGAAGGTTCCCGGGCAGAAGATTTGATCAGAAGGTTTGAATCCCGATCCACTGAGGTGCCACTGAGCAAAGCACCGTCCCCACACACTGCTCCCTGGGCGCCTGTCATGGCTGCCCACTGCTCACCAAGGGTGATGGGTTAAAAGCAGAGGACAAATTTCACTGTGTGCACCGTGTGCTGTGCTGCTGTGTATCACGTTCACAATCACTTCACTTTCCCTTTCGTCAAGTGTGCCTTCTGAAGATCTAATCTTGGAGAGGAGACACCCAGCTGTCATCTAGGGGGTGAAACTATTTCCAGAGATTTAAGGAAGTTTGTTAAACATATCAGGACCATGAATGCCAGTGGTTCCCAACCTTTTTTCCCTGAAGCCCTGCCTGCCTGCGTCCACGACAAGCCAGGACCCCCCAACCCCCAAAAGGGTGGTAGTAGCTTATTGGGTAACACACTCGCGTAAAACCCTTGTGTCCCTGAGCAAGACACTTAACCCTGAGTGTCTCCAGGGGGACTGTCACGGATCTCGTTCAGCCGCCAACATAAAAAGGTTGGCCTTCCCAGTGGCACCCCTTGGGTTTCATTGTTTGTGCAACACGCCAGTGCCATATGCTATTTCCATTGCTAAAACAACGAGCTACGGTGTCCCTCGACCTTCGCCGGCCCATCGTTTATGCTTTCTGCCTGCCGATTCCGTCAGACTGTCCACGCTGTTGCTGAACTTTTGCTGTGTGACTATGACTGTCCATTGTCGTCCCCCCCGCGGCACCACGGAACTGCCACAACATTAAGACCAGACGGCGGTCTTCACCTCATCCCAAGTGATGCTGGATGCTGCCTCCTCTCGCCCCATGTCCGCGCCGCGTACAGACAGGAAGTTCACCCGACCCGACCCGACCCGACCCCATCCCACCCAGGCCAAGATTTACAGCACTAGTCTACACAGGATAATACAGAGTTCTGATTATCCAATTGGCTGTGTTATTTGGATCATACACGTTTAATGTTTGTATAATCTTGCTGACGTCAGCACAGATACAATTTTGCCCCCCACCCCCACGATCTGTGGTGCCCCCCCAGGTTGGGAACCACTGATGTACACTACCAAACGGAACACGCAGATAGATTCTGAACTAGCGTCTTTGGTGGACAGAACAATTGTTTAACCAAAAAAAAAAAAAGGACGCTTCTAAACGATCCGAAACTTTTGAACGATAGCGTACGTGTTTATTTTTTCCGGAGCAGAGCGGCTTTCACTGATAACACAGACACTACGCTACACTTCGCACACGCGCGCGTGTGTGTGTTAGTGTGTGTGTTCTGATGCAGCGCCGCCTGCCCATCTCTCAATATTTGATGAGTTGGGGTGAGAATGGTTTTGGTTACATGACCCAAGTGATTGTAACGTAGACGTGAAAAGGGCCTCCAGGGGACACTCACCATACGACAACTTTGACTCATTGCTATAAGTTGTTTAATTATATATCATTTGATTCATTTAGTCATTGTTTACTGAATTCATCTAACTTCACCCAACATCCAATGATCATATCATACTTCACTAGGCTCAGCTAAAGTGAATTCAGTAAATGGAATTACTGACCACTGTAAAACCGGGGTAGAAAAGAGTAAAAAACTCTCTCTCTCTACACACAAAAGCACTGTATTCAAACCACTCCAACTTGATGTTTCCTGGCTGAAAGAGGCATGGCACAATAGAGGTTAAAAGGATGAACAGTTTCTAATTTATTAACACCAGTAAATGTTTATTGCAGTTACATATGAATATTGTAAGTAAAAAGGTACCAATGTTACAGAGAAAACCAAGATGAAAAGAAAGAGTAAAGGGAGAGAGAGAGAAAAGACTCAAAAAGCCGGAAGGCTTCCGATGGAAAACAGCTGAGAAAGAAAGATAAAGTCCCTTCCCCACATGTGAACAGATCTTTATACCCCTGGCCTACAGGAAGCTGTCACAGACCAATCAGAACCTGTTGTTTCTGACGTCACGCCCCCTGTGCCTCCTGTCTGGGGAAGACAAAGAGAGCGGGCGGTCCCGACGGTCCCGACCTCACACGTTTGGCTCGGAGGAGGGCCGGCAACTGTTGCAATGCCGTTCGACAAAGGGCATGCAAAAACGGGGGTGTTGAATCTCCATGGACAACAAAGGAACAGGAATGTCATGGCTCCATGACGTCCCATCTTACACCACCGAACAGAAACCGTGTGGGTAACATATAAAGAAATTAACTGTTGATTCTACACTCCTATAATTGATATTAAGGCAGTAACTATAATCAATAACTGTTGATATAATCATAATTTCTCATGAATTTTACCAGTTAAAGCAGACCGTGGGGGCTCTCACTGCTGCTCTCACTTTTCTCAAAAATCTCATTATATCTTATAATGCATTAAAAATGTACTGCGGATATACTGCAAAAATGTATAGCACTGCTACAAGGTTTATTGTCCGTGGAACAAGATGTCTGTCCTTTTCATTGAATGAATGAGAGAGGGAATAAAGGAATTAACAATTTTCACATGAAAAAAAGATTACAAACCTCACAACATGCATTTAGTAAATTTAATGTTAAATTTGCCCTTTTGGCAACACCAAAAAAAATGTTTTAAATCCTTGCATAATAATTGCACACAGTGGCCCTACAACTTTGTTCTTTGTATGAAGCTCAATGCCAATGAAATCTATTTGCCGCAATGTGCATCGAAAGCCCTTTCAGCATCTCCTTTCTCATTTCTGTGTCCATTACAACACATGTACACTAGTGGGAATCCTTCTGAATTCATCATTCGAAAAGCAGCAACTAAACGAAGTGGGACCTGAGTCGCAAAGCAATAATTGCGTTAAAAAAAAATAATAATAAAAACGCACCCATGTTAGCTTTTGCATTATAGGCAACCTTGTGGAAAAGTGCCAAGGGCCTAACACTGACCAAGCTTCACTGTCCTTCTGGTATCTCTGTCGCCAACACACACACACACACACACACACACATAAATAAATGCAGGACAATGAAACAAGCGCGTCAGACAGCCATTGTTCAGCATCACACACACACTCACACACACCCGATCTGTCAATCAGTCAAAAGGAGTCAGAGGCATGCAGTGACACGGGTGGCATCACCACCACCGCTGGAGATGGCACGATTCTGCAAAGTAACCGCCACTGCGTGCCCGATCCCATCAGGACACATTTCATTACATGGCACACTGAAATGTAGGACGGGGCCAGCGGGGTCCAGTTCAGATTGTTCCAGAAATAAGTGTCGGAACTAGTACTTATATACTATTTAAATGAGCCACAAAAATATGTTATACAAATCTCAATAAACTCATGAAAACATTATAAAACATGTTTAACACGAATGTACCTTTTTATAAATGTCTTCATAAATAGCATCACGGAAAAAGCTTCTTTTTGAGTTTTGTCGTCGATTATGAATTATTGTATTAGTCATGTGAGGATGGCATAAGGTCCCTGCTTTTTCTAGCGGTGACGGAAGGGGGGATGAAATAAAGTGTGCCAACTGTGCCCATCACGAAACGTGTATGTAATATAATATCATGTATATATATATATATATATATATATATATATATATATACACACACAACACACACACACACACACACACACACACACACACACACACACACACACTTACCCGCAATGAAGAAAAGCGGGAGCGGTATCGGCGCCAGGCAGGATGCCATCATCATCATCTTCATCATCGTCGCCGTCTCATCTCAGAATGTGACTCCGCTGCTGGTCCAGGTGACACCATCGCGACACCGGGGGTTGGAGTTCTCGGGTAATTCGCGTCTGATACGACGCGCTGCGTGTTCCCCCGCAGGACTCCCACGCCGCGAGAGACCTCACTTGCTGCGCTTACTCCGTCTCCGGGAGGGGGGGGGTCGCCTTGTCGCCTTGTCGCCGTGTTCAACGTTGTATTGGCGTTGTGTTAACGTTACGCCGTCTGGTGCAGGAAGCGTCTGGGAGGGACTGGCCGAGAACTTGCTTGGTGGGATTCTAACATGCTGGTGAAGTGGAGGTGTGTTTACGAACACGAAACTCGTTAAATCCTCTTAATTTCCCATAAAGTTGCCCTTTTCTATATTTTTCAAAATATATAAAAATGGGAAAAAAATGTCGGCTACGTGGTTTGCACTGAGCGCCACACTGAAAGTGTACGAGATAGAAATATTTTTAAACGTGTGCTATAAAACTACGGACAGAAGTGGAATTTGTTAATAAGCCTGTCAGCAACACGCCAAAAAAAAACATGCGAATGAACAAACTGCTATAACCGCATTTAATTTTCACACATTCTGCCACGTTAACTAACATACAGCGTCGTCTGCTGCCATCTACAGGCCACTGTGCGTCACTGCAGGCACCTATACAGCAGATACTCACTTAATTATTTGTGATCCGTTTTTAAATTCTACTATTTTTTTTTCGTCTTGTTGCCCGACAGAACAAAGTTGTGATATCATTATTAATGTGGGCAACACCGTGCCATATAAGAAATAGACGTTGTTAAGTATCATTTTGTAATGTCCCCTTTTTGGATGGGACACTACCTTTTGGCGCATTAAAAAGACAGTCCAGTCCAGACGTTGTTCATTCTGTAAACGACTGGGGGTCAGTGGTGGACTAGCAGGTAAGGAAGTGGCCCCGTAATCAGAAGGTTGCCGGTTCGAATCCCGATCCACCGAGGTGTCACTGAGCAAACCGCCTGTCATGGTGCCCACTGCTCACTAAGGGTGATGGTTAAAAACAGAGGACACATTTCGTTGTGTCACCGTCTGCTGTGCTGCGTTCAAGCTGTTTTTTGCTGTTTTTTTTTGCTGTTTCACAATGACAAGCACTTCACTTTCCTTTCCTATTTGGAAATGCCTGTATATCTACATACATGTAGAGAGGAACTTTATCAACAACAATTAAGCCTTTAAAAGCTTCACTGATTCACTTTTCTTTTTTTTTTCTTGTCTTTTTCTATTAAACCCCATTTCGTGGGAAAAACAAGGACATTTCTACATAACCTTAAACTTCTGAACGGTAACGTGTGTTGACAGTGTTCAGTACTGAGAGTTATCAGTATAATATGCTGCTTTTGCTTTTAGTTTTAAATAAAACCGGTGAACATCTGAATGAAATCTTGAGTAAATGGAGGCGTGTCCTGCATTAGTCCTGTATGGTCATTATCAGCCTTTCGATCAGCCTTTCCAAAACCGCTGAACACTGACTCATCCCGAGAGAACTCACTGTGTGTTGCCGTACGATCCCGTTTCATGCTGGGAGTTTAACTTTGTACACATCATGTGGTTTAGTATGTTGACCCGAACTGGAGCGTTTGGACATTCTTTGGTCTGCAGACGTCAATCTTCTGAGCACCACATTGCCGACAGTTGATCCGGCGGACTCAACAACGACAAGACGGGAAACATCTCAGACGTACACAAGACACAACATGTCATGACATGAACTACTTTTCTCTTTTAATGGATAAACAGTTTAGATTTCTCCACTTTTGAGCATGCAGTTACCATTGCTACATTACTTTAGCTAGTAGTATTATTTTCATTTATTTATCATGCCATGGGACCGGGGGGAAAAAAAGAATGGCATTTATAATAATAAGCTGTAAAATGGAAATTCTCCTGGGATTTTGGCTGAGACTTGTGAGTCAACCTAGTTGACTAACTGGTCAACCTCCCAGTTAGTTCCTCATTCTGAACAGGCACGGGGCTACCCGCTAGGGTACCCACTGCTCACCAAGGGTGATGGGTACACATTTTGTTGTGTCGCCGTGTGCTTCACAATGACAATCACTTTAACATTAACAGCATTTCCCAGACGCCCTTATCCAGAGCGACTTACAATCAGTGGTAGTAAGTGGGGTTTGAACCTGGGTCTTCAGGTTAATAGGCGAGTGTGTTACCCACTAGGCTACTACCATCCATTTGCACACTTCACTGTACAAACGTCTGGAAAAACAGCTGTATCAGGACCTCGAGGGCCCTGCCATAGTGGAGGGGGGGGGAAGTAAAATAGGTGACCAATAGATGGCGCTCTTGTAAGATAAATCGCTTAAGAAGCGGTCCATTTCACGGTCCAAATTTGTAAAAACTTTTCTCCGTCGATCGTCAGTTTCATTCGTACAACGCACTGTAAATTGGTGCAGGACAACATCGTGGCCCATGTTAAAACTATCGCGGAACAGCAAGAAAGTATCCGACCAGCATGTCTGGCACCGCGAGGTAATATCTCGCCCCGGAGCTGCCCCTTTAAATTCAAATCCACGTTTGTTTGGAAGGGGGGGGGGGGGGGGATTTGCGTCATCACGTCACTTCCTGGGAGAAACGCATCCTCGCGAAAACCTCCAACAGTGGCTTATTGTGTTTTAATTAGCAGCGGGGCTGCGCTCGGAACTTTTTTTTTTTTAAAGGGGGGACGGAAATATGGTTAGCGCGGAGTGCCACGTTTGTTTTTAAAGAGATAAAAAAAACCACAAGAAAATTACCAAGAAAGAGAAGCCGTCGCCATATCGGGGACTTTTGAATCCACAAGTGGACTGAGGGAGAGAGACGCAGTACCGCCGAGTCCCGAGTGAATGCTGGTAAAAAAAAAAACCGCTTTCTCTCTTAATTGTCTCCCGAAGCGAAACTATGTTTAGCCGACTTTGTGAAACTGTTTCGTATTTTACGTAAATTGGACGCTCTGTAGGAGGTTGGATAAAACGGAGCACCTGCTACCGCGAGGCGTGTATTCATGCGCCCGGTGTTGCTAGGCAATCCCGTAGCTTGTGAAAGAACTACATTCCTCGGCGGAAGAAGCTGCCACGCCGATTTCCACTGTCGTTAAAAAGTGCGCAACTTCGTTTTCGGCGCGGCCGTATTATCTTCTGTAAGCAGATTTGGCGCTGAGCTACGCGCCGGGCGCAACTGGCGTAAATAGCAGCGCGTTGCGAACGTTGCGTAAAGTGTGCGCCTCGAACCACCTGCTTTTTTTTTTTAATATGTTGAATTGGCTGCCCGCCCTGTTGAAAGCGCCACCTGCCTCATCGTTGCCCGAAATGTTATTTTCTTTTTTTTGTGCTCGGAGTTTTTTGGATATTTGCTCGGGCGGCTGTGAACACGGTGGCAGAGGGAGGTGAACTATTACGCAATGAACCGCGCCATTCTTGAACTAAAATGTCATACCTGTAGAGGTTTTGGTAGGAGATTAACTTGTTTTCTGTGTTAAGAGCAGAAGGGGATGATTCTGAATGATCCTTATCCCCCCTTTTTTGTATAATTGTATGTTTTAATATGTTCAGTGGATCCTTATGAAATATTGAATAATTCTTGTTACTGATTCATACAGCAGATTGGTTTAAATGTATATAAAGGATTGAAATCACAGGGTGACCCAAAGAAACATTATTTTTCATAAAAAAGATGGATCCCAAACATACGTCATTCTGCCAGTCCAGCAAAATGTGATGAATTGCAGTACATTCATCTGCAATATGCATATGTATAGAAAAAGAGTAAAATACATAAAAGTATATCAGTGTTATATTAGTAGCCCTGTCGTATTGATTTTTTTTTTTCCTCCCACCAGTAACCCTATACTGGCAGTTCAGGTTAACCGGTGTCCTTCTGTGTATAATTACACTAATACTTATTATGCCTGCTGCGTTAAAAACCGTGAACTGTGTTCGTCCTGAGAACCGATTATGAGATGAATTGTTTCTACAACATGAGTATAAGGCCCAGGGAAGGTGTCACGGGAGCATGTTAATGTGCATGTATCAGAGACGTCTGGACAAGGGTTGTAGTATCTAGGATGTCCTTGCCTGATCAGAGTATGGAATAATGATGTTAGACCAAGCAGTGTTGTGGAACTGGAGCCAGATGTGGCTGTGATGTTTAATAATGAGCCATTTATGAGGCAAGACATTGTTCCTGCTGCCTGAGGGGATGAGTTGGGAAAGTATTGTGGCTTGTGTGATTTTGGAAGCTCAGTGTGCTTCGAAGCCTGCTGACAGACAGACGTGCTGAACACGATACTAAATGTGAAGGTGAAGTGATTTCCATTGTGATACACTGCAGCACAGCACACAGTGACACATCGGTGACATGCAGCGCCCAGGGAGCAGTGTGTGTGAACGAACACACTGCTTCCGATCACGGGTCCGTTTCCTTACCCGCTGGGCCAACCACTCAGTAATGTTCATAAAGATGAAGTGAAGTGATTGTCTTTGTGATACAGTGAAATTTGTCCTCTGCATTTAACCCATCACCCTGAGTGAGCAGTGGGCAGCCATGACAGGCGCCCAGGGAACAGTGTGTGGGGGCGGTGCTTTGCTCAGTGGCACCTTGGCGCTTCGGGATTCGAACCGGCAACCTTCTGATTACAGGGGCCTGCTTCTTTAACCGCTAGGTCACCGCTGCCCCAGTAAGTTTAGATGCTGAAGATTCTAAAGATTTTGTGTGGTTTCAGGCACAGGTCGAAACTCCTCGTCCTAGAGGTGAGAAAGTTTGAAATAAAACCAGAAAGAATCATAATAATCAATCATGTTTTCACACGTGATTTGCTGCTTTGAATCATCCAGAATGAGGAAGATGTATGCGCAAGAGCTGTCAATCATCAGACTCCTCCCATTTTAATCTCTGTTTAAAAAACATCGTTTTAATAATTACATTATGCTGATTTACTATATCTAATGGCAGACGTGTGGCAATGTGACTTGGCTATCACTGCCTCGGTTATTAATGTCTTTGGGTCAGCTGACCTGGGCCAGGCATTCTGTCCAGACTTTGAACTGTCAGACCGAGTCACTTTCTTCCTTTGTTAGAATACCAGCCGGGCTGGCTTGATTGGTGACAGAGGCAAGCCTGATCTTGGCATGGTGGTGATGGTCAGGTGATGAAAATCTGTAAGTTAAGCCAGCTGACATCAGTGGCTGCTTCAGGAACATCTGGGAAACGATTGTCAGCACCTTATCACATCTCACTGGCGCAAGAAAAAATCATGAACATTCTAAACGTCTTTTAGTTTCTAAATTATTAAGATTTAAAGATCTGTTAATAGTTAATAATAATATTTTTTGTTTGTTTTATATATATATTTTTCATCTATAGTGAATTATATGTTAGATTTTGAAAGATTACCCTTCTATTAAGCGTTTATACAGTGGAGGGACATTTTATACCTACTTGCCAGAACAGAGACACATTTTGCATGTGATGGAGGGTTACCTGTAAGCATATTAGGCACCATATCACGATCCAAATAAATTTGGGTAGTATTTGGACTTCGGACAGCATTTTTGGGTAAAATAATACAGATGCCTCCAGTAAAATAGCTCTGTGATATTTTAGGTGGAAAATAAAGGGCTGTCGAATATGGAAAATTATTTCTGTTTGATTCCTTTTGATGCCAAGTGAGATGTGAAGATGGCTTAATTTTGGTTTACATCATAATTAAGTCATTATTATTTAATTATTACTGTTATAATCGTGTGTTAAACAAGACAACTTTATACCTCTATAAAGTTACTGCAGTTACTATAGTGTCAAGTATAGTTGTTTTTGTTGGAATGTTTTATACTAGTCTTAGTGTCAAGCTTTCATTTTATTCTTTATTAGTCTGTCATGTCCAGACTCATTTCAGTCGACTCAGTCAAGTTTCAGTGGACTAAAAGTAATAGCATTCTAGTCATATATTGACTCAATATTTAAAATTTTGTCTAGTTTTAGACTAAACTGATGACATTTTAGTCTAATTTTAGCCAGTGAATGGTTTATTGTAATCTCTTTAACGCAGTCAGTATAGTACAAGAACAGACAAAAGCAACATTTTGTTTGTCAAACCCATTTCATAATTAAAATAAGTTTATCTTATTATTATATTATTTAGGGCCGGCCCTGACAAATTTGGAGGCCTAGGTAAGATTTTAGGTGGCACCCCCTTACATCGCAGTAAATTCCACCGCTAGTGTGGTTTTCATTAAAAATTTTATTATTATTGTAGTTGTGAAAAGATATACATTGCACAGACAATTCAATAACATTATTTAACCTGTTTAGAGAGAGAGAGAATATGTCAGTAATCCTTTGGTTACTTGTTCTGAACAGGCGGTAAAACACTCAGCTTTGAAAAACTGATGTTAATTATCTGGGCATCGTTCTCTTAACAGCAGTTAGGGTTATCAAATCTCATTATCATGTGTCAGATAGGGGTGTTGAAATTAGTCGTATAATTGATGCCTCGCGATACAGGATGTGTACTGTATTGCATCAATGCAGTGGGTAATAATCAATAATCGACATAATGGATTACATCACAATGTTGCTTGATTATTTTTCTGCCGTCGGTATAAAAAGCCTTGGTAAAAGAGACTGCAGCGATTTGACCCGAGTACAGCGCCGCTTCGGGTAGGAGTTTAATGCTGGGCGGCGCAGCTCCCGGTGGTCTTGTTCTCCGAAGACAGTCATTTGTTGAACTTTGAACTTTGACCGCTGCACGCTGTGACGTATTTTTACTCAACCAATGGAATCCAAGCAAGTGAGTGTTCTTTCTGCCGTTTTGAAACACACACAGAGAGTGGGAATGGAGAAAAGGCTGATCTTTCTCTGAGTGTCCAGAGATGTACAACTAGGGCTGCACGATTTGGGGAAAAAGACATATTGCAATTATTGAGATCAATATTGCGATATGCGATTACGATATGATAAAGGACACTTGCTTGTATATCAATGAAAAGTCGCATACAAATTACTTAGTGAAATGTTTAATTTCAAAGTGAAACATACAAACTACTTATAACAACTTGAAATGCCCAGTGCTTTCAAAATACAAAATTAAATAATAACAAAAAACTCTTTACATTACTGTCAAACGACAAACCCTGATAAGGCTAAACAACTGTTTTGATTATATTTGGCCATTATAAAATCCCGTATTATAGTTCTTACGTTTAACCAAAACGTTGTTTGGAGGCTGACTTGAACACAGTGATGCATAGCTTTGCTAGCTTAGCTAAGGTTAAGATTTGTAAACTGAGGTGAATGTCTTTAGGAAACCTTCAAAGTTTGAGAAAAGTGAACTAAACAGCTAAGAACAGTCTAAATAGTTAATGCCTACGTTTAGCCAAAACGTTGTTTGGAGGCTGACTTGAACACATGAATGCATAGCTTCGCTATCTTAGCCTAGCTTAGCTAAGGTTAAGACTTATAAAACAGGGATTTTATAATGGCCAAATATATTCAAAACAATTGTCCAGCCTTACCTATGAAATGTAATCCCCCGGGATCTGGTTTGGAGCGTACAGCTGTTTGTACAGACCCAAGCAGCACAAGAGTGAGGCATTTTTATGCACTTCTCTCCATAGACATGTATATGCTTCACGCCACAGCAGAGCCTCTCGCAATATGGCGGCGATGTTGACGTACGATGCAGCTCATCATGCGACGTCTACCCAGTCACGAATCTGAGGTCTCCATTGAACCGAATCGAAAGTCATGTGACCAAACACGTCACATCAGACTGAAGTGAGACTTCAGTCAGCTCGCAAACTTTGAGAGAATGGAGCGGATATTTTGCCGATCCAATCCATGTACTAATCATTTAAATCACAGCTTTTTGCGTCATGTAATCTCACAAACTGACATCACGATTAGGATTGCGATTAGATTAATCGTGCAGCACTGTACAACACAACATAATTGTCTTACCGGGAGTTAAGAAAAACACCAACGAGATCTTAACGCTTGTATTTGAAAGCATCATGTGAACATATATAAAAAAAGTCTATTGGTTGCCATGCAATTCATGGATATTGAGGCATTGGTATAATCGTAATCGAATCGTGAAGGTTCAGACCTCTAGTGTCAAACAGGCTGTGAATTTGTTGTAACATAAAACAGAAGAAGGAGAATCACGGGAAGAATCACGGGAAGAAATCCTGGATGCCTTTTCAATAGTGGTTGTGTTGCATTTTACTCTGATTTGCTGTTGTCTAGTCCCTTTCTTTTTTGTGATTGGCTGGTGATTGACGGGCTCTAGGACCCAGCGGAGATATGCTTGTTTCATATTGAGGCACAACTGTGCCTCTGGATGGGAGATACAGGAAACAGAAACCGCAATATAATAACATAATTTAACGAGAGGAAATAACGAAAAGAGACATTTTAGTCTAGTTTTTATTTTGGACACTATTTTGTCTCATTTTTATTAGTAAACAATTTTACATGATATATTTCATTATAGTTATCGCATAACAAGCATTTATGTCTCATCTCAACTTAATCACGACAAAAAGGTTTGTTGATGCAGATATTTCGTCATAAATTTTGTTGACTTAAACAACCCTAGTATCAACAGCAGAGACTAGACAGATAAGAGTCTTGCAACTTTTCTGGTGACCATTACATCCCTAGATTATGGGCATGAAACAGGAAGCAGACCCTTCAAAATTCACAAGAGCCTTTTTCTTATTCCTCTCCTGACAGATAAAAGTCTCTCGACTCTGACGATGCTGAGTTTCCTCCGCCGGACGCTGGGCCGGCGGTCTGTCCGCAAACATGCCGAGAAGGCCCGGCTACGAGAAGCCCAGCGCGCCACCACCCACATTCCTGCTGCCGGCGACTCCAAATCCATTATCACCTGCCGAGTGTCATTGCTGGATGGCACAGATGTCAGTGTGGACCTGCCGGTGAGTAACTTTTTAAATCTTGTGTGAGCATTCCACAAGACCAACTGCAATAGTAGTTAGTAGCCACTATTCTAATTGGCTTTGGAATATTCTGGAATTTTTAGTTAGCTGAAGTCTTAGTTTCTGTTGCTGTTAGGCACAAGAAGATCTGACCCTGTGTTCCTGGCATTTCCCTGACAACTCACATCTGCCAAAGTCGGAACTGTATATGTTATGGACTGTGGCCCAAGTGGATATTTAAGGAGACCCAAATGCTTACTCCAAAATATGAAGGTTGCAACATGGAATGTCCAAGCAATAGTCGTACGTTATTGCTGCTACTTTTTCCTCATCATAACAATTTCTGGTGCATTTTATGCCATGGGCACACTTTCACCATGCACTCTGTCAGCAGCAGTTTTTGACTCTTGCTGTCACAGTGCAGTAGTATGGGGGTACGTTGTTGGGGGTATGTGGAAAACACAAGGAATGGGCAATACGGAAAAGAAATATATCAGGATATAAAGCAAATCACAATTTCTGTTAAACTTCTTGTGAATATGTGGTTATTATTACTATTATTTTTGTCTTTTGCCAGTTTTAACAAGTCAAATGTGGAAGGTGGGAAAGACTTCTTGTAAAATGCCTTTTGGACACTGTTGGATTGATTAAAATGTGAATGTTTTCGTCAGCAAAATTTATGAAGAAATGTCTTTCAACTAACTTTTTTGATGTGTTGAAGACAAGCCAGATGCTGGTGTAAAGTAAAGTGATTGTCATTGTGAAACACTGTAGCACACGGTGACTCAACGAAATGTGTCCTCTGTATTTAACAATCACCCTTAGTGAGCAGTGGGCAGTCACTGTCCCCCCAGTGTGTGAGGACGGTGCTTTGCACAGTGGCACCTCAGTGGCATCTTGAACCACCATCCTTCTGAATACCGTGCCCCTGTGTTATAATAAAATAAATTATATAACGTGATGTTAAAACTAAATATATCATGTAATATTGTTGACATAAAAATTAGACTAATTATAGTTTACATGTTAAAAATAAAAAATTAAAGTAAAAAATTAGACTTCATGTTAAGATGCTATTTCCTTTTGTTTAATCGTGTTATTGTATCACGTTATCTCCCATCCGGTTGTACAGATGGTCGCAATACGTAATCGCTTCATTAATTAGATTTCAGGGTGCTTTTGATGGATGAGCAGATGGCTGGGAGAAAAAGATGAAGTGTTTTTTGTACGCACTTTCTTTGCATTGAAATGGAAAAGAAAACCAAATGTGTGGTTGGAAAAACATGGCACAAATGAGAGCGTCTTCCGTGTTTGGAATGGATGTAGACTAATTTGGGTCTATAAGACAACAATAATATAATAATAATTATGAAATGGGTTTGATTAAAATATTTTTTTGTCTCTTCTGCTAGGTAGTATACAGTCCCTGACTAGTCTTGTCGCTTTTGTACAAATTGACCTAAAGTGTTGCTGAAATATATTTCTTTTTTTTTTTTATTTACAAGTAATGCCTCATTTTATTCCCAACAGCTTTTGTAATAATGTTTCAGTGCACAACAAAACTGTCAAAAAGCTTGGTATTTAAAGCTTGGTAAAGCCCAATGAGTCTATTTTTGCAAGGACAAAAGTCTTGTCACCTTGTCACATGAGCTTCATCTATGACTAAAAATGGATCAATTAGGTGTGAGGTGTGTATAAAAAGAAGCCCAGAACACTAGACCTTCACATCAACTCCAACTAGACCTCTGCAAACATGCCTAACATTCACCCTGAGACTAAAGTGTTGATTATCAAGAGGCTGAAGACCAGATCCACTGCTGATGTGGCAGACACCTTCAATGTGTCTCAGCGTAAAAAACACAGAGGATAAAAAAAAAATATTTGAAGAGACTGGAGACGTTTCTGACAAGCCCAGGTCAGGTAGACAACTGCTTGAGAGGACCATTTGTTGTCTTGAAAATCCAAGGCCAGCCCACTTCCCACTGCAGCAGAGCTCCACGAGACCTGGTCACCTGAAGTCCCTGTGTCAACCAGAAGAGTTTGTCGGATTCTATCTCGAAATGACCTCCATGGTCTAATCAGTGCCCAGAAGACCCACAGCCTGCTAAGAGGATGGATGCTGGAAAAGTGGCAGAAAGTGGGTTAATATCATATTAGGTATTAAATTTGGATTTGTATTTGCAGTAAATTTAAATTTCTGTATAGTGACAACTTTTGTCTTTCCAAAATTTGATCTTTCTGTCTTGATTAAATGATAAATCTTTTTTTCAGTGAAACTAATTCATTTCAATGCATTAAATATCATTTGGTAGGGTTTTAGCTTTTCATATGAGCTATTTCTAACATCAATTGATTAATTAAAAGTCAGGTTAATAGCAGGTGTTTCTACAAAATAGATAAGCGACAAGACTTTTGTCAGGGACTGTATTGACTGGGTTAAATTTTTTCCATTTTTTTAATATTCATTGACTAAAACTAGACTAAAATATTAATAGATAATTCTGACTAAAATATGACTAAAATGCTCAGACTTTTAGTCGACTGAAATGAGTCTGGATGTGACCAAGACTAATAAAGTCTAAAATGACAGCTTCACATAATGACTAGACAAAAACTAAACAACTATACGGCAAAAACAACTATACTAAGACCATTTTTACTATTAGGGTGTTAATACTTACTACAGAACTGCACATCTGGTATCAAATGTGAAATGAGCCCAATTTTTTTATCTATGTTCTGGGGTGAAATTTTGAAATTCTAATTTGTATTTTGTGACATTAGTGAACCCTCCCCAAGCAAAAATGTTCACCTTTACAGAGGCAACCTGTGCCTGGAATATCTTCTGGACAAAGATATAGAGATGATTGGTCATGAGCAAACCATTATTCTTTTTAGAGCATGTGTAACCTTGTCAGTGACCTTTATTCCGTGCTGGTTTGGTTTCCTCCACTCTTCAGAGAGCCTTGTAAATAATGTTACAATGATCTACTTTTCAGAACATCTTCAGTATGTACCTGAACATCCTGATCTGCGTTCTTCAGGCATGCCTGGCCTGCATGCAAGAAATATCATTAGGAGTGTAAGAGCCTCTAAAGACAAACTGTTGTCCTGGCTGGTGGCAAACCTCTGGTGAACAATGTGAGACCAAAGCCGGTGGAGTTTGCCGGAGAGCACAATGGTTCCTTTGTGTCCGTTTTTGCATGGGTGCTTTGTGCACTCTGCCAGTTCACTTGGGCCTGCGAGAGCCTCCACTGCTCCGGGCTCCATGGCTGCGGCACGGCTTCTTCAGCAGGAGGTATCTGCAGAGAGCTGTTCCAGTGCGAGGCGTGGAAACAGAAATCCACTCACAGGGAACAGATGGGATTAGGAACTCTGCTCTCGCTTTTCATTTTAATTGGAGACTAAACCTGTTCTTATTGATTTTTTTTTTTTTTTTTCCAGACACAATCCAAATGTAGAAAATGTTTCTTAATTTGTTTAAGTGCTATTGAAAAGTTCATATTTATTTTAATATGTACAAAGGTAAGGAACCCCTAAGATGTTCCTTAGGTGTTTTCTCACAATAACTTTTCCATTCCCACAAGATACAGATCAGTTCCTCTTGTCCACATTTATTTGCTGAAATGGACCAGCTTTCAACTAGGATTCACCAATCCAGCTATCTCAGCTGTGATACTGATACAAATAACTGGTATTGGATAACATGCTATGAATTTTTTTTTTTTTTTTTTTTATATTTTTGCTGTCTGACATAATGCTTCTGGGGTGTTTTATTAAGTTGATTTGGTTACACTTTGCTTTGTTAGCTATTGCTTTACAAAAGATGAAATTATATCTCTGCACCTTATACCCAAGCACAGGATGTAGTGCAGTGTAGGAAACCCACAATTTAACAGAATTAATCAGTTTCATAGGTCTGCACACTGTTATCGATATGTAATCATCTTATTCGAGACATCATTTGATATATGGATTGGATTGGTGCATCCCTACTGGAATCATCCATTAAATATGCATTTTGTCCGGCATGATCAACATCAATATTTAAACGTGTTTTTGAAATGTACTATAATCTTTAGGATGCTGTTGGTTTTATCTGTAGACAGTAACTGCATTCTGGACTGCTAAATAGTTATTGTATGGTACCACCAGAATGTTTCCTAGTTTTTTATTATAGCACCTTCCTCTCTTATTGGTTGCTATTGGTGTGGTTAATGACAACCAAAAAGCAACTTTACTGAAATTCGTGTACACCGTTATTGAATTTAAGGAAAGATTAAAAAAAGAAAAAACAGCTGTGACGTTTTTGAATGCGTCTTGTCTTAGTCACGTCAAAAAACAATGTAGTTGCTGGTCAATTTATCATTTAATATTGTTGTTGACTGATAAAAATTAGACTAAATATACAAAATTGCCTATTCCTTTTCATTGACGAAAACAAGACAAGACATTCATTCCTTTTGTTTAATTGGGAGGTTATTTGTATGTAGTATTTTTGTTTCTGATTTCATATCTGGTTGCAGAGATTATGTCGCTTCCGCAATACGCAATTGCGGCATTCGTTTAGATTTCAGGAGATTTGTGGTGGGTAAGCAGATGGCTAGGACAAACGATCTTTGGATGCACTTTCTTTACAATGAAGTGGTAAGGAAAACTGAGCGTGTGCTCAATAAACATGGAACAAATCAGGGCGTCTTACGTGTCTGCAATGAATGTAGGGTATTCTTGAGTCTATAAGGTAACAGTAATATCATTATGTGTTAACATTGTGTTAATTATGAAATTGGTTTGACTAAATTTTTTTTTCCTTCTACTAGGTACTTTATTGATTGGGTTAAATAGAATTGCATTACTTAAAAAAAAAAAAAACAATTTTCATGAACTAAAACTAGACTAAAAAGTCATCAGTTTTTGTTAACTAAAACCAGACTATAACTAAACTAAATTTAGACTAAAACTAAAATTAAGACATGCCACTAAATCAACTATACTGTTGGTCAGGGCTGTCATACCAGAAAAGAAACAGCTACCAGCATTTATCTTTTTTTGTCAATTAATTAAACAATTAAGTAAATATTTGTGAAGTTTGACATTTCCTGTCCCTCTTTCCCAGAAAAAAGCCAAAGGTGAAGAGCTATTTGACCAGATCATGTATCACTTGGACATTGTGGAGAAGGACTACTTTGGGCTGCGCTTCATGGACTCTGCACAAGTGCCAGTAAGAATCGCTTCTTACCACTTAGATTCTTTTGTGATTTCTTCCAACCCCACGTTCAGAATTCCCACTCAGATGATCTAATTAATCATGTGATCTATGATGAACATGTTTGTTTTTTTTTTCTTTGTTTCAATCTGTCCTAACATTGAGTGCTAATACCTGGTGTTGGCCATTCTTGTGCTGCCGCTTTTTCAGGGTCATCCACTTTCCCCTGATAACTTTTTATAAACATGGCAGACTGGTAGTTCTCCCTCTCAAAAATAAACACAAATGTTATCCATTCAGCAGTTTGTCAAGGTTGAAGATTTTAAGCATGTCTCTCATTCTGATTGGTTCATGAAACCTAGGTATGTAGGCTTGCATATTTCTGTTGTAACTGAAATAAAAAAAAAAATTAAAAAAAGATTAAATCCTTGCCGAGGACCCCAGGGGCCCTGGAAACCTTTTTGAATGCTTTAATGTCCAGTAACCCCAAAGATGTTATCGAGGCTATTTAATGGCATGACTCAGTGCGGGTCAGTGACTCTTGCTGGTGAACCTTGAATACTCATAAGCAATACGCTGTTTAAATAAATAAATGTGAGGTAACAATTTCTTCAATATACATCAAAGCATAATTTCAGTAAAGTATACCTAAGCAGTTAGGACAGATTCACTTCTCAGAAGAGTACACGATGTGTTGCATTAACCAGAAAAGACGCGTGGGGCATGCTGGGTACAAATGAAATGTAATCAAAATTCACTCTATTATTACATGAATTACATGAACCGAATGTAGAAATACAAATAATTCAGATGAAATTAAGTGATCAGTTAGACAACAAAAAGTGCAGTCATATAGATCATGCCGTTACTCAAACACGTATGATCACATTATCCAGGTTAATGTGCGCTGCGGTGTCTGTCAGCTTTAGGAATGTAGGGGAGACCAGAACAGGACTTTGTTATTCAGAGTCCCTCTTTCTTCCCCCCACCCCCCTGCTCCATTTCTACATTGTTCATGCCTCACAGATTCTCAAATTCAGTCCATTGTGGCCGAATAAGAAAGGATTTTCTGGTACTGTGGAAAAGCTACCAATCTGGTTTCTAAACATTTATAGACAGGCCTGTTTTAAACAATTTTGATGTTATATTCATCAAAGTCATATCATCATTTTGTATGAGTGACATATTATATACCTATTGGACTTGGATTAAAGCATAATATGTGAATGAGCAAAACCAAACCTTCTTCACAAGGTTCAAGGTAATTGTCCTGGGTTTTTATAGAGCTGTGTAAAGCGGCAGTCAATATTTAATTTATTGAACAATTCACAAAAATGTCTAAGGAGTGATGACGTGACATTACATTGTTCCAGTAGCATGAGAGAATCTGTAAAACATCTTTATCTGTTGGTTATTGAAAATGTTAAATGGATATTATCTTTACATTTTCTCAAAGGTTTCACATTTTGCCCTTTCTTGCAGCATTGGCTGGACGTTACAAAAAGCATAAAAAAGCAAGTTAAGAGTAAGTATGCAGCTGCCTGTCAGTTTAACACACATTTCCTACTGTGTTGATCTTTCTAGTTTTCAACTGTTGAGTGAGTAGTTTATCACATGGGAGGGAGGGAGAGGTCCCAAGGTTCTTTTCTGTTTGGAGACACTTCTTATCAACTCCCTTCTTCTTCTGGCTTTACCATAAGGTTAATAGTCTTTAAAATTGTGTCTTTTGTGTATAGTATAAGTGTGCACTTAGAATAATAAAAGTTCTGTGCCTGCCTTTTCATGTCTGCCACAGTTGGACCACCATACTGTCTGCACATGAGGGTCAAGTTTTATTCCTCCGAGCCCAATAACCTTCATGAAGAGTTGACCCGGTATGTTAACTCAAAAAATATATACACACACACACACACACACATATTATGTATTATTTAATACCAGAACCCTGTCAATGTAGGGTTGTTCCTTTCACTGGCTGAATGAGTGATCTAAAGAAATCTGCCACATCTCTTCCTTTCACAGATACCTTTTTGTGTTACAGCTGAAACAAGACATCCTCAGTGGCAAGTGAGTCAACTTGTACTTATTATTAATATTTTTTCTATCAACATAACAGCAGTGGTGGACGAAACTACTTGAGTAAGAGTAGTTACCCAGGTTAAAGTTTTAATCCTATAAAGTAAAAGTCCTCCATTTAAATTTTTGCTTGAGTAAAGGTACAACAGTAATTGCCTTCAAATGTACATAAATATGAAAAGTAAAATATTTTTTGTGGCTCTCATGTAAATATATGTACTTTTACGACATATATCAAATGCTCTTATTCAGAACAACTTACAATCAGTAGTGACAGGGACAGTCACCCTGTCAGTCATAATATAATATAATGGCTGGAATCGTATAATATAAGTAAAATGTATTAGATGATATGTGGTCTACGCATTTGAAAAGATTGTAAATACTATCACCTAATTGACCTGTTAATGAAGCGCATGGCTGTAGCCATGTTCATTTTACCCTTTCATTATATCGTTATTTTATGGTTATTTTATTAGCACGACCCTATAAAGATCTCTGTTTTCATCTGGCACATACATACTTTGCTTGTTTATGTGCAGTCATCTCACATGCTTTTACAGCCAATCAATGCAAAATGTAACACTTAGGCATCAAACTCACAAAATTATTTAATATAGATCTATTACAATGGGCTGATAGAATGAATCTCTGCTAACACAAAAACTACAAATCCCATAATGCAGTGCTTGTGTTGCCTTGCGAAACACGATCCGTTCTGTTGGTACTATAATATTCAGTCTATGATAATCTGCTTTAATAACACATTACCTGAGCAAATTATGTGTGTACAAAATTCTCAAAATACGATAATTTTAAGATGCTAATTTTAAGATGCTGGGGCAGAGGTGACCTAGCGGTTAAGGAAGTGGCCCTGTAATCATAAGGTTGCTGGTTCGAATCCTGATCCGCCAAGGTGCCACTGAGGTGCCACTGAGCAAAGCACCATCCCCACACACTGCTCCCCGGGCTCCTGTCATGGCTGCCGACTGCTCACTCAAGGTGATGGGTTAAATGCAGAGGACAAATTTCACTGTGTGCACTGTGCTGCTGTGTATCACATGTGACAATCACTTCACTTTATCATATTTTAACATTTAGGATCTGGCAACACTGAAAACATACCATATTATAAAATACAAGGAATGGACTAACACAGAAAATAAGTCCTTTTTCTTTTCTACAACAAAAAAATTCTCTCAAATAAGGCCATGGATGTCCTGGCAAACTGGATTATTGCAGGTGAATATCCTCGCGCTGTAATTTGATTGGTGTACTTACGTAAACCATAAAAAAGGAACACCTTGCTTTCAAAAAAGATTTGACATTGAAATTTGCCGGAGTAAAAATAAAAAGTCTCCACCAACGTAAATACTTTAGTTAAGTACAGATACACATAAAAAATACTTCAGTACAGTAACTTTTGTTACTATGCACAACTGCAGAACAGCTGCATGACAACACAAACTGCACAACTCATTGTCTTGTGATTCATTTGTAATGTGAGATCTCGCTCTGTGGTCATAAGCGTCATTGCATGTGAGGCACCAGTGTAACACACAAAATGCTTTACTCTACATTTCTAATTATGGCCCGCTTTGTTATGCTGGTTTCCACAAGGTAATCTTTTGTTGCCGAACATTATTCTATCTTAACGGTGACCTTGGAAGAGCGGCATTCCATCAGGGTTACCAGGTGACTGGGGAAATAACTGTGCAGATTTATATTCTGCTGAAAGACTGCGGAGAATGTGCTGAAAAGGTATCATTGTTCGCTTTTGCCTTAACGACAGGTTGGAATGTCCGTTTGACACGGCGGTGGAGCTCGCCGCCTTCTCTCTGCAGGGTGAGTGGACCCACCTGATTCCCTCCCCCTCCATTGCCCAGAGCTCGGGGCTTTACTGTAGTGCAATAACTTTCTGCAGATCTGGTTAAAATTTAATATCTTTGTGGGGCTCCTGTGCCTGGAGTATGGTGCAAAAGGGCAGCTCTTTCATTTCACTTTCACAGGTTAGTGGAAGCTGCAAATGTTTTTAGGTTGTACCCCCAGTGCTCGTTTATGTCAAAACATGTTGCGTAATGACCAGGGGGTATAGGGCTGTAACCCCTCTCTGACTGCCGCCGTCAGCTTCTCCGAAACAAGCCTTGGTTTTCCTGCCAGCTCATTAGAGACCGGGCCCCATTTCAGAGCCCTCTTCCCAGGCTTCCCCAGCACTGCCTCATGGGAGACGCTTCATAATAAATCACTTTTAGAGTTTTTTTCTTCTTTGTAGCTCCTGATTATACGTATGCCGCTCCTTATTCCATGACCAACTTCAAAACGTATTAGTAATTTTTTGTGTTTGTGTTTTTTCCTTTCTTTAGTCTGTGCTCCTTAGATTCTTATGTTTCTGTTGGTTCTGATTTAATGGCAAGCTTCTTTTAATTTCATGTCCTATATTAGCAATTTCTATTAAAACATTGATAATAACATATTTCTCCACACGTGCCCAAAAATGTGGACAATTATTCTGTTCAGACAACTAAGAATGTTAAGAATTCATGAAGAATTCATATTTATTTATCTATCCATCCCCAGACTATTTGTCATTTGGCATGAGTGTCTGTAAACATGCACTAGGTTTGGCATGATTGAACTTGGTTCTTTGATCTTTCAGCTGAGTTGGGTGACTGTGACCCTGCAGAGCACACACTTGACCTGGTATCAGAATTCCGATTTGTCCCCGAGCAAACAGAAGACATGGAGCTGGCCATCTACAACTACTGGAAGGAGTGCAGGTGAAAATCCAATCAACAGTTTTGTTTTTTAATTTTAATTATATGCTTTATGTATTTATAGCAACACATGACAGATCATGACATTGGCTGAGCTGCCTTTCTACACAGCTATGAATCTTTAAGCATAAACTATGTTAGCATTGGACTTAATTGTGTTCAGTAACTAAATCATATGCAATACCCCAGACAGAATGTCACTCAAACATAACAGGACATGCCTACCAGGGTTTGCATTTCCCCTAAAATTGCATAAATTGGAATATTTGGAATTTCTTTTTCTAAGAATTTCACGAGTCTAAAATTTCATGTATGTCTGGATGTGTGTCAGACATGTCAGGACTGGCAACTCGACATATTCAACTAACAATATCCGCTTCACAGAGCTCTGATTAGCTGACACAAATATCACTCCTGTGATTCCCACTACACCACTATTAAATGTTATCAGCAAGGTTTTTTATACTAAATTAAGAATGAACTTTTGAAGAATGAAAATTGTAATCATGAACCTTTCAATAACTAAGTAATTTAATTACACGTTTTCCTCCAGTAACTGTAACAGATAAAAATTATTGCATTTTCTTTTATGTAAACACAGTTACACAGTTACATGTAGCTCTTACTTTAGGGAGTAGGGTTGTTAAGTTGTCCAGTACAGCTACGTGTTGATAAAATGAAGTTACTCTATTGTGCCTGGTCTCTTAGCAACCTCTTAAAGTGATTATATTCTATAATAGAAATATATTTGGCACAGTAGGGAAAACGGTGGTGCTGGTCCTCCTATAGCAGCCCCAGGCATATGCATGCACTGAGATTTCCGTGCAGTGGAGGTGATGAGAGGGCTTAATGGCCTGTCTTCATTGTAGGGGACAGATGCCAGCTCAGGCAGAGATAAACTACCTGAACAAAGCCAAGTGGCTGGAGATGTACGGCGTGGACATGCATATGGTGAAGGTGAGCAGGGACTGTATCTTATGATAACGATGTAGAGATGCATTTATTTGTGATTTTCTCATGTTTATAATGATGTCACCTTGCAGGCTCGAGATGGTAATGAATACAGTTTAGGACTCACTCCTACTGGAGTGTTGGTATTTGAGGGGCAGACTAAGATTGGCCTCTTTTTTTGGTAAAGACTTTCTTCTTCGTTCCTGATTTGATCTAACATTTGAACTGGCTCTTCTGTGTGGAAATTGAAGTGTGTATGTGTGTGTGTTATGTTAGGCCTAAAATCACACGTCTAGACTTCAAGAAAAGCAAGTTGACCTTGGTTGTGGTGGAGGATGATGAACAGGTAGTGCAGGAGGCTGCAGAGGTAAAGATATGATTTCCTGTATTTTGTATTGCACACACACACACACAATTTAATACATAACACAGTAATGTTAATGTAAATCGGTGGTTCCCAAAGTTGAAAATATTTTCACACTAATTTTATTTACCAAAGCTTGTAATTTTGCTAGACAAAAACCACATTACAAGCAAAGAGATGTGTTGACAGTAGTGATTTTAAATAATTTAGAAATGACGTTGGCTGTGTGAGAGCTGTCAGTCACCCCTATAGGGTCCTTCCTTTCTAAACTTTTTTTGTAAAAACATCAGTAATATGTGCTCAGTTCTTTCTCCTTTTGTATTTATTTAATTCCATTTAATTTATTTAGGAATGCATACTTTGTATGATATTTAGTTAGTGTGTGTTAAGTCTTATTTGGTGCTCTTTTGGAACATCCTAAAGGACACCATGATACCACCATGCCCAATGCTCTCTTGGATAACTTAAGGTTCAGGTTATCCAAGTCATTTTAATTGTTCAGTAGCGTGTAGTTCAGCCTGCGCACCTGGATGTGCAGCTTCTTCATTTCTGTTCGTCTTGAGTTGCCCATGTATTCCCCCATTTGATGCCCCAAGCTGTCATCAGCTCTTGGTACTGAAGATGACTTTCCCCCAACAGCTGAACTGGGGGAGGTGGTATCCCAAAGGCCATCTTCAGTAGTCTTATATCCGCTTGCATAGCTTGAGATGAAGCTGATTCATGCCGGTTTTGAGCTGGTCTCTTGAGCTGGTTTCTTCTCTTTACACTTTGAATACCTTTATACCCTTTGGCTAGTGACACAATCAAGAAAAATGAAGTGATTTTGATTCATTTTACTCACCGAAATGATTCCCGAATTTTGAGTTGCTGGTTTGTATAGGATATGCTTTTAATTCTTCTCTCTTTTCTCATTATCTCATCTTAACCAAGGTTGCATTCCCAACCACACATTATTTTCTTGGAACCACAATATAACAATCGTTTTTATTGCAAGAAAAAAAACGTTGCATGTCCTCTACGCTGTTTGATTCCCAGACCCTTTGATTGACTGACTGTATTTAAACCGAGTTTTAAACCTCCACCTGTCAATTCATCACATGCAAACATCATTGGAGATCACGTCTTAGGGGGACAGAACTAATTATACACCAACAAAAAGGGTATTTAGTTTAGCTTCTTCGGGATCCAGATATACAAGATACAAGAGTCTGCTGCACTTTCCTGTTGACTCCTACATTGTAGGAGGAATGTTTATCTGTTCTTGCGTCGCACAGGGCAAAGAGCAGGAGCACACGTTTGTCTTCCGCATGGATCACCCCAAGGCCTGCAAGCACCTATGGAAGTGTGCCGTGGAGCACCATGCCTTCTTCCGCCTGCGCGGCCCCGTGCAGAAGGGCTCTGCCCGCTCCGGCTTCATCCGCATGGGCTCCCGCTTCCGCTACAGGTGAGGGCATTTCGGCAGATGGAGAGATTTCCTTCAGCTATTGTGCAGTTTTCTGTTAAACGTTGATTAATTATTGTTTCTTACAGAAAAACTCTGTATTACAGTATGAGCTATTGCAAGGAATATATACGTTCCCACAGGTCCCGGAGATCTGGGTGGTCTGTAGCCACCGCAGACCCTCCTGGTCTGCTGCGTTCCGGATCAGGCGCTCCCTGCATGCTTCGTTCTAATCTCTAATCAGCAGCCAGACATTCCAGCAGAGCTGTGTCAGCGTGTTGAGCATGCCGCCTCCTCCTCCTCTTCGATTATGAACAGATTAGCACATGCATACTGTCAAGGACGATTATTTAATTGCCGTCATTAGTCCCATTATATAACTGTCGAGCTCTTTGTTGGTCACGTGACCAGTCTGTGCATTCACACTAAAACTTTTACCAATTTGTCACTTTTCAGCGGAAAGACAGAGTATCAGACAACAAAGGCAAACAAAGCTCGGCGGTCAACGTCGTTCGAGCGGAGGCCCAGCCGGCGCTACTCTCGAAGGACCATGCTGAACAGGAGTGAGTGTTCTCTACTCCCCCAGTGATTCAAAAATACACTATTTTTAAACCGACTAGTAACCAAGGCTTGTCTTTTTCTTATAGGTCCAATCAAAACTCAAGAGTGAGTGTCTGTTTCCTTACTTCAAATGTCTCCATTGTAGTTTTTTGTTTAGGTTTGTGTATAATAGAAAATGGTGTCTACCTTGGCATAGTTGAATCCAATACATGGAATTTTCACACGTTGAATCGCAGACATCGAGGCATAACGAAGTGTAACATTTTAAAGCTTTCATGAAAGTCACTCTGGACAAGCGCGCCTGGCAAATACTGTAAATTTAAATGATTAGCTGAAAAGTTACTGTATAGGACAATTTCATTTTGCCTGTAGTTTGACAGTTTATTTTGGGTAATGTGAGTGAATGTGTAAAAACTATTACGAACATGAGTGGAATGATAACAGACAGACACAGGGTGGTAGTAGCCTAGTGGGTAACACACTCGCCTATGAACCAGAAGACCCGGGTTCGAATCCCACTTACTGCCATTGTGTCCCTGAGCAAGACACTTAACCCTAAGTTGCTCCAGGGAGACTGTCCCTGTAACTACTGATTGTATGTCGCTCTGGATAAGGGCGTCTGATAAATGCTGTAAATGTAAATGTACAGGCAGTTTTACCAAAAAACATGGTTCTTATTGCTGGTCTTCTGACAACAGCTTATTTTTGTCGTAAGCAAACCTTCTTATTTCATAATGACAAGAAAAAATGTTGAAGTGAAGTGACTGGCATTATGATGCAGAGCGCACGGTGCGCACAGGGAAATGTGTCCTCTGCTTGTAACCATCACTCTTAGTGAGCCGTGGGAAGCCAGGAAAGGCGCCCGGGGAGTAGTGTGTGAGGAAGGTACTCAGTGGCACAACCTTCCAATTACAGGTCCATTTCTTTACCCGCTAAGCCACCGCTGCCACTGTACAGCAGTACAAAACCTGTGAAATTTGCTTTTGTTTTTTTTTTCATTCTTTGTGCTCTTCTCTGTTCTCCAAAGCACACACAACAATGGCCTGAGCTCCAGGAAGGACAGCAAGGTATTGCGGATCATAGTTTTATTTTTCCCCCCTTCTTGTAATCATAAAAATGCACACAATAAGGCAGAATCACTTTTTAAATAATGTTTAAAATACATTTTCTGCATGCACTGGTCTTAAAGCCGACCCAGTCCCAAACGTCATGGTCTGGTATACCGGTGATGAGCGGACAACCCACAACTACAGGACCAATGGAAATTGAGACCCTCCCTCGGAGCCCTGGTGGGAGTCATGCAGGGAAGAGGTGAGTCTCAGTCTGTGGACATTCATTTTGAGCCAAAATAAAAAAAAAAAAATTCTAGTCATTGTATGTTTCAATACTAGCATTTTTAGATATTGCATGTATGCATAAATACATAGAATATTTTATATGCATCTGTAATATCAGCTAAAAAGCTAGAAATGAAAAAGCATTTTACCTTGTTTATTGTAGTCTGCGGTTCTGAATCCATTCTTGCATTAATGTGAGGTATGTACCCTTGAGTTCTCATCGGCTCCTCCTGTAGACTTGCTTCAAATCAAATGTCTTTGCTCATGGGATGGGGCTTTGGAGGCGTTTTTATTTTTTCCTGGCTGTTCAAATGAGCTTCTTTGCGTGTTTTGTCCTCCTTGTTGATTTCCTTCTCCTCTAATACCAACCCAATCAATGGAGGGATAAGTGCCTTTATGTGATGGTGGCTGTGGCTTTGACCAGTGCCCACTGCCATCAGCACATGCCCGTGCAGTAGGTGCTGCCTGGTAGCTGTTGCCAGATGCTGTGTTGAGAGCGTAATCATTTAGATGGTGAAAGCTTTAAGGAGTTGAAGACTTGAATTGAAGTATGACAATATGAATCGACATTGCATTTTATTATTTTTCCTCAGGGTCCAAAATTACATTAGTTACAATTACCAGTTACTGGTAGAGGCTAGTTACTTATTATCATAAGTACTTCTGCACTCTGTGTTAATCGAGATTACATCTCATAAACACACTACACAAAGATCACATGGACTTGACTTCACATGTCACGTCCATGTTTTTAGGGTTTTGTAATTTAGGGTTTTGTGGTTTTGCTTTATGAATCGCAAAATATCCTTCTGTAATGGCTTGGTAATAAAAGTGTGAAACTTTAACTCGATTTTATGAATAGAACAAAACCCATTTCTGCGGAGGCTGACCGTCTACTGGTAGTGAGCACATTCTGAAAATATATTAGGTTACAACTACATTTTGTGTTTGGTGCCCTGTCTTCATTTGTTTTTAGTTTAAGTCTAGTCTTTGTGTCAAGCTGTCGTTTTAGTTTTTATTAGTCTTAGTCACATACAGACTCATTTTAGTCTAGTCAATTTCAGTCGACGAAAACGATTGATTATCCCCTATATTATGTGTATTACAAACTGTAGCACAGCCGTACTGAAATATGAACTGAACTAGAATACCATGGCAGGAAGTAAATATGGTGAACCGATCAGGCAAGTGTTTCGGATTCAGCACTGACAACCACTCTTGCACCACGCAAAAAAAAAAATGTAAAAAATCAACCCTTGCGCGAGCGCAGTGAACTTTGTTTTACTCTGTGAACGGTGTCTCCCCACACTCCACCCATTCAGCTGCATTCGCCATTTCCCCCTGTCCTGTTCTCCCCACCACGCCATTGCTGCAGCAGCCTCTTCTGCCTGCATTCAGTCTCACTGACTGTCTCCAGCCAGCCCTGACATTGAATTGTTGCGATTTGTAAATCATGTTTATTCAGTGGTGGCAGTGGCCCCGTGATCAGAAGGTTGCTGGTTCAAATCCAGATCCGCCACATTTTACTGTGTGCATCGTGTGCTGTTCTGCGCTGCTGTGTATCACAATGACAATCACTTCATGTAAAATTGCGATTTTGATTCAATTTCGATATATATCGTACTCTAGAGTTTGACCAATTTGGCGACCTAGTTTCTCAATGGAGCGACAAAAAAAAAAAAAACGGAGGTTGACCAGGCGTTCGGGGGGAAAATAGACACATATTAGTTTTGTGTCGCAAACCAATCACAGATTGCGAAGATCAGAGCCTGCCTCTGATTGGCCATGGTCCTGATATTCCTGTACGTTTGAAAGTGCGTGTGCTGCTGCAGTAGGGTGAGTAGCCTGGACCTGTCAGATAGACAGAGCGGATGTAGCCATGAATTAGAGCTTTAATCAGGCCTTAAATGTTCGTCAAGTGAGCCTCACCTGACACCTGATGCATCACCTGACCGCTCATTTACCACCCAAGCCCATGTAAAATGATAGAAGTAATCAGCTGAAAAACCATAATGCATCTATAAAACACAAACTTTTCATTTAGATTTTCTATTTATTTAATATAGATTGTTTTCATTTCAGCTCAGTGAAGATCTTTAATCACCAACACATTTTCTTGTAGAATTGTGCTTTAAATAAAGAACTTTTGTAACCAGATCGTTAGTGAAAATTGTATTTTAGCCTCTTTTTATTTAGTAACGCAATTCTATTTAACCCAGTCAATATAGTTCAAGTACCTAGTAGAACAGGAAAAAGTCAAACCCATTTCATAATTAAAACAAGGTTATCTCATTATTTTATTATAGTTACCTTATAAAATGAAGAATACTCTACATCCATTCCAGACACTGAAGGCGCTCTGATTTGTTCCATGTTTTCCGACCACACGTTTGGTTTTCTTTTCCATTTCATTCTAAGAAAGTGTGTCCAAAGTCATTTTCACATTGCCATCAAACAGCTAAAATCTCAATTACGACACACATGCGGATTGAGGAAGCGATGTCTTCTATGTGACCGAATGGGAGACACTGAAAAAAGAAATACTGCATAATAATAACTCTATTAAAAAAGAGGAAATGAAATTGAAGATCACATTATAATGGTTCATTTACCCATTAGTTTGTCCCAAAAAATATTTGTATTTATTTTTTAATAGTTTTTGTCATCCCCCTGTGACTCATGACCTTATTTAAAACGGGTGGTTACCTTGCTATCCTCAGGTATTTATTTACCTGTTATAGAATCAGTGTGTATGATGGTTGTAAAGGAAGATTTTTCAAAAGTACAAAGTGGACAGAGACATGAATTGTTCAGTTTATTTCTACAGATATGCATCATGCATTTATGTTTACGGCATTTATCAGACGCTCTTATCCAGACCAACTTACTATCACTAGTGACTGGGACAGTCCCCCTGGAGACACTCAGGTAGTAAGTGGGATTTGAACCTGGTGACTTTGTAGTCTTCAGGTTCATACCCACTAGGCTACAACCACCCAGTTTTTTTTTTTTTTTTGCGGAATGGTTGTTATTTGTAACTCATTCTCAGGGTACATCATAGAGCTCTAGCGCTTTGGTGTAGTCTCTTTATGAACGACTGGATGGTTCAATTCTTTACCTGCAATGTTAAACAGTGCCTTCAAGTCTTCACACTGATTTTAATTAGCCACAGGGACTACAAGCAGGTTTCCTGCAGGTTTTGTCACAGGTTAAAAATGTGTTTCATAAAGGATTAATAAAAGTCAGCTTAAAAACAGCTAGCTTTGTAGTGAAACTTAATTTGAGATGGATTGAGGAAGGACCTGCTCCACCAAAAGCCATTAACTGAGAGAGAGACTTATAATTACAGCACGGCAGCTTTTTTCTGGTTTTTATGTTCTTTTATTTTGCGGTTCCACTGTGGCCAGCATGATTTCTGACCTTGTGAGGGCCAGGTGGGACTTTGGTGCTTCTTTCTTGACTAGCATGTTGCTCTTCATCCCTCACCTGATCATCTCTTCCACTAACTCACTGTCTTCTACAGTATCTACAGCAGGCCAATTAACCACAGTAAGCCACTGGATTCTGCTTGCATGTCATTGTTTATGTGCATGTGGTGATGGGCTGATATTGGATTTTTTTTTTATGATTGATTGTCATCCTGGTGTAACATCAGAATTCCATTATTCCTTTTGAGTCAGCATTCATTTTCTGTACTTAATTTTTGTCTGACCTACTGTAGTTGAAAATTTTATTAGTTCCAAAACATCCATGTCTGCTCAGACCTAAACAGTGACACACAGTGGGCTGTGGTTTGTTGCATTTTGATTGGAAAGTTGGCTGCGATGGTTCTGTGATGTCATGGGACTGCAAATAATAGTTACCTAGTAACTATAGTTAACCGTTCTTGGCTTGGGTGGCTGGAAGTGTAGTAGCAGAATCTGTCATTGTGCATAGTCATATTTTTAAAAATGACCATTAAAAATAGGTCTGTATGTAAGGAAATTAAATGAAATAAAAAAATCTAATTTGCACCCACATAAAGTAATGAATTTATTCATTATCTAAGGTTTCATTTTAATGTGTGATCCAAATATTTTTGTTCTGTCTTAAGACGGTGTAAGAGCTGTCTAACCAGTAATACAAACATTTTTTATATTAAGGAAAAATGTTCAACCACAATATATGTTATGTGCTCAGAGCACATTATTATGTATTATTGTTTCTTTAAAAAAAAAAAAAAAAAAGCTTATTATGAGAATTATTACATGCAAAGAAATATAATGTCAACGTGAGAAAAAAAAAAACAGGACAAGCATTTTTCAGACGTCCTTATCCACAGCACCTTACAATCAGTAGTGACATGGACAGTCCCCCTGGAGACACTCAGCATTCAGTTTCTTGCTCAGGGACACAATGGTAATATGGGGTTTGAACCTGGGACTTTGTGGTCTTGTGGTTCATAGGCGAGTGTCTTACCCACTAGGCCACTACCAACCCAGCATGATATTGAGATCCCAAGGCTGTCATTAGCCTGTTGTAATTGTGCGTGAAAGCTGTCTCATGCCACAGAACTATTACTCTAAGCAAATCGCTAAAAAAATGTTTAAAAAAAGGTAATTTTTGCATTCTGTCATAGTGGCCATGTTTTTGTTGCATTTTAATTCCTTTATCTTTTCAAACTCACTGTATGTTGCTTTATCTTTAGAATATAGTTTTTTTTATTTAATCTAAGCGGATGTCTGAGCTGTAAATGGCATTATTTTTCTTTCAGTAGTGGTGTGTAAAGGTTAAAGGTTTATTTCCTCGTTCCACTCAAAATTCCCACTTGTAGAGTTCCATCCTCCCTGTTTCTTATCAACTCTCCTTCACATTCCCCCCCCCACCTCTGCCACATTCCTCTCCTCTAACATTCACCTCCTCCCAGCCTCTCCTCTAGGCCCTCGTCCTGCACCCCCGCAGCTCCTGCTCCCACCGCCTTCGCCTGGACGCGGACCTGCAAGCCGAGAGCTCGGGGAGATGAAGCCAGTTACGTTGCGCAGCCTTTTCTTAAAAAAAAATTACTCATCCTTCTTCGGCGCGTCACCTCCCCCCCAGGCCTTATTTAACCTGCAGAGACCTCCGGCCCACCCCCTACCCCCGTCACTCAGACTGACCCTTGGCCGTATCAGTAGATGGGTGATAATGGGCCTGACTGAGGCGGAGGACCCTGTGCTCCCTCACCAGACGCCTTACTGAAGAGTGGTTTTTGTTACACGGAGGAATGTCCTCCAGCTTGCTTTTAGAAACTTTTTTTGTTTTTTTGTTTTTTTTTGCGGGTGGGGGGTCACATCTGGCTAGAATCTTGTATTTTTTGCACTTTGTATTTAACATGTTGAGCTATATTTTAAATCCAAAGAAGGAATCTAGTTGCGCACTTTGTTTAAGACCCAGCTCTTGGGTTTTACAAGCTTGGTCAATAGCTGAATGAAAATGTTGTATATATGCATGATTAATGAATACAGTGATTTTATATATCATGGGCAGGCTTGAAGTCTAAATGAATAAAAAAAATAAGAAGTGTAATTCTTGGGAGTCGTAAGCAGTGCTGACTTTACTGTGATGGGTGCAGGAAGCAGGACGTTTAGAGGGATTGGATTTATTCCTCCTTGGGGGTGTGGATCTCCGGTCATGTATGGAATGTGACCTGCTGTCTCCCCCAACAGGACATCTATATTATTCTTTGTGTGTGTGTGTGTGTGTGTGTGTGTGTGTGTGTGTTCAGGATTATATGTAAAGCCAATGCTTTAAAATGGGTACAAATAACACTCTGGACCATTTAGTGCCACCGTTATACTTTACTACTTCAGTATCCCTACTGTTGTTTTTCTTTTTTTTTTTAAATAGCATATTTTTTAAAGTAACACCAGAAATCAGAGTTGTATTTGATAGAATACGATGGCAGGTAAAAATTTTGAGTTTGTACTGAAATTACTAGTACGATTTCAAAATTTTAACCTGACTTGAGCCTCGCCAACCTTCAGATTCTAGCTGCTCTGAGCATAAAACTGTAGTGACCATCTGTCATGGAAAAATAATAAATTGTATCTCAGCACTCCTGTCTTGTTTGTTCTCAGTAAATCAGTTGTACACACACAAACAAGCGGCAATGGCTTGGTTTTCTAGCTTGTACTGGAAGGCGTTCCCACATCTGCGAATCCGAAATAGGGCTGAGTGATGGGGCCTAAAATTAACATTGCAATAACTTGCAATTTTCTCTTAATCGATCAATTCAGTCTGTTTGTATGGCACCCCGTTTCTATAGTGTGGGCCTGAATAGCGAGCAAATCGGACAGTGATGCAGCGTTCCGCAAACCTCTGGGGACACCATGGTTTTCATAAGAAGCACGGCATCAAAGTGTGCTCTAAAACAAGATGGAGGAGAGGTTGATTGTAGCAGTTGATTGTAGGAGTGCAGAATTATTAGGAAAGTTGTATTTTTGAGGAATAATTTTATTATTGAACAACAACCATGTTCTCAATGAATATCAAAGCTAAATGTTTTTGGAAGTAGTTTTTAGTTTGTTTTTATTTTTAGCTACTTTAGGGGGATATCTGTGTGTTCAGGTGACTATTACTGTGCATAATTATTAGGCAACTTAACAAAAAACAAATATATACCCATTTCAATTATTTATTTTTACCAGTGAAACCAATATAACATCTCCACATTCACAAATATACATTTCTGACATACAAAAACAAATCAGTGACCAATATAGCCACCTTTCTTTGCAAGGACACTCAAAAGCCTGCCATCCATGGATTCTGTCAGTGTTTTGATCTGTTCACCATCAACATTGCGTGCAGCAGCAACCACAGCCTCCCAGACACTGTTCAGAGAGGTGTACTGTTTTCCCTCCTTGTAAATCTCACGTTTGATGATGGACCACAGGTTCTCAATGGGGTTCAGATCAGGTGAACAAGGAGGCCATGTCATTAGTTTTTCTTCTTTTATACCCTTTCTTGTCAGCCACGCTGTGGAGTACTTGGACGTGTGTGATGGAGCATTGTCCTGCATGAAAATCATGTTTTTCTTGAAGGATGCTGACTTTCTTCCTGTACCACTGCTTGAAGAAGGTGTCTTCCAGAAACTGGTAGTAGGACTGGGAGTTGAGCTTGACTCCATCCTCAACCCGAAAAGGCCCCACAAGCTCATCTTTGATACCAGCCCAAACCAGTACTCCAACTCCACCTTGCTGGCGTCTGAGTCGGACTGGAGCTCTCTGCCCTTTACCAATCCAGCCATGGGCCCATCCATCTGGCCCATCAAGACTCACTCTCATTTCATCAGTCCATAAAACCTTAGAAAAATCAGTCTTGAGATATTTCTTGGCCCAGTCTTGATGTTTCAGCTTGTGTGTCTTGTTCAGTGGTGGTCGTCTTTCAGCCTTTCTTATCTTGGCCATGTCTCTGAGTATTGCACACCTTGTGCTTTTGGGCACTCCAGTGATGTTGCAGCTCTGAAATATGGCCAAACTGGTGGCAAGTGGCATCTTGGCAGCTGCACGCTTGACTTTTCTCAGTTTATGGGCAGTTATTTTGCGCCTTTGGTTTTCCACACGCTTCTTGCGACCCTGCTGACTATTTTGAATGAAACGCTTGATTGTTCGATGATCACGCTTCAGAAGCTTTGCAATTTTAAGAGTGCTGCATCCCTCTGCAAGATATCTCACTATTTTTGACTTTTCTGAGCCTGTCAAGTCCTTCTTTTGACCCATTTTGCCAAAGGAAAGGAAAGGAAGTTGCCTAATAATTATGCACACCTGATATAGGGTGTTGATGTCATTAGACCACACCCCTTCTCATTACAGAGATGCACATCACCTAATATGCTTAATTGGTAGTAGGCTTTCGAGCCTATACAGCTTGGAGTAAGACAACATGCATGAAGAGGATGATGTGGACAAAATACTCATTTGCCTAATAATTCTGCACTCCCTGTAATACGTTGCAATACTGCACCATAAAAGCCTGTTTTAAAATGGCATTAATATTTTTACTCCATGTTTATGATGTTAAGTCATTTACTGCATTGCACGCGGAACAAATCACGATTGGTAAAGTAGATTTAATATATCGCCCACCCCTCCATGTTAATATGCGGTCATTTTGCATTCTCATGCATTGTAGTTTGTGTCTTCTGATAATGCACCCCTAAAATAAATACTTGACTGGTTTGAATCTCCTGTGAAGATTATTGTCATGAGGTGCTTTCTGTGAAGCTGTCCTTTAGGTAAGTGGCCTCTACCAGCCTACCAGCGTTGTAGAAGGTGACTGTACCCAAAGCCGGTCTTGACCCATCTCCTCTCATCCCATCCTCCTCACCCTACTCCCCCAAAATCTGTACCCCTTTCCACTCAACACGCTACACAGCCTGCTTCACACCACGGACCTGCTGGAAACCTGCATTGATGACATCATCATGGCGCCAGTTTCCATGCAGATTGCAAACCCTCAAGATGAGGTGGCTCCCAGCGTGCCTCTCCCAGGCGTGGCTGTGGACGACGGAGTTTCTCTCACCGGTGGGTGCAGCATTTCTTGTACATGGCACCTTTAAAATGCAGAAGCGCGACATATCTTTCCATTAAAAACTAAACTCTGCATGGAATAACCTCACAATGGAATAATTGTGATAAAATAAGGGCACTTTTTTTATTATGCAATTAGAAAAAAATTAAAACATGAAAGTCTGGTTTCAACCTAGAAGCAGCCACGCGACTGAAGCAGCTGGAGTTTGAGAACAGCTCAGCGCTCACAACCCCGTCCCGACCGAACGTCAACATCAACGTGAACATGAACAACCAGGTCAGTGCATCCACTGCAAAGAAAGCCGGGTGGTCACACTTCACACGAGGTATACAGGGTTAAAGTGAGGACATTCACTTTGTGGCCTGTGCAGCTCACCATACATCTTTACCCCGCTACATCTTCATACTAGGATTTCCCATTCCTGCTGGAGGTCCCTGCTCAATGTTTTTTTTTGTGGTTGTTAAAAGGTGATAATTGTCATGGAGAATTTTGAGTCTATAGGTTCTTCAGAAAAAAAAGACAAGGTCTGAAAATAAAGAAGTGCTGCAAGCTTCTTTAATACGGATTTCAGCAGTCGTGGTCCTGTGGGAACAGCTTGCATTGCTTGAGCCAATATGGCCATTACAATATTAATTAGCATATAGTCGTGGCCAAAAGTTTTGACAATGCCACACATACTGGTTTTCACAAAGTTTGCTGCTTCCATTTTTATTATGGCAATTTGCATCTACTCCATAATGTTATGGAGAGTGATCAGGTGAATCACTATTCAAATTTTTGAATAGTCTAATAAAATGGGATAGGTTCAGTGTTTCAGTGATCGAGAATGGAAGGGCCCGTGATGGGTGGGGCATCAGGTGCAGTATTGGGAAACGCTGTAAGACCAGTTTGAGAGTAAGATTGTGTCGAGAGCTGTTTGATGGTATAATGTATACATCTTGTGTTGTAGCTGTTTAATAGTAAAACATTATGAAACAAGATTGCTGTGGGAATTTTCTTGGGAAATTTCCGTAACACCTGATCCTGCAGGAATCTTTGCGTCAGGCACATCTAATCATCGTTTATAGGCTTCCACTGCCATCTTGTGGTCATCCACTAAAATAATGTGCTTTATTTATCTAGGGCTAGTAGAAGAGGTATTGATAAATGAATTTAATCATAGTCTGTCTGTTGATTCATTTAAAACCGTAAATGTAATGTAAATTACATTTACATTTAAGCCATTTGGCAGACGCCCTTATCTAGAGCGACTTACAACGTGCTTCCATGTTAATCAATTAAGTGATCTAAAAAGTTATCCTGCAGATCTGAGTTTTGTGTTTTCTCTCATTCTGAGCTATACAGTTCATACAGTAAATGGTCCAGTTTTCTTTTGCGGGTGCCTGCACTGTAGACTGCAGGAAGTCATGCATTTGTCTGTGTCCAGGAGGATGTGGTCAAGCTGAAGGAGAAATGTCTGAACAGCATGAGCAGCAGCCCGGTCCTCACCCCAGCTCCACCCTCGGAGGACCTCAAGAGCAACATCCTCAAAGCCCAAGCTGAGGCTGCCCTCAAGGTACCTATATGCCTCGCTTATTTATATTCATTTCCTTTGATTCCCAAGTAAGAGGAAGCATTGCCCCTGGGCTGCATTGCTATTGCTAGCTGTAATATTTTAAATGAAAAATGAAAATCGAGTGTTTTGCACAACATAAACCCGAATTGTCTGGATTGTCAGAGCTCGTGGGAGGACCCAGTGTCAGCGGGAGACAAGAACACCAACCTCCATCAGGCGGCTGCCAGGTGAGCCGTGCTCAGGAAATCAGTTCTTAACCTTCTGGTATGATGGTCCCTTTCACTTTTACTCAGCTTCTCATCATGCCAAGTAAGAGCAGTTGCTTATGGAAGCAGTGCTTGGACGCATTTTTATCTGTTTTTTTGTCCCTCTTTAATATATAATAATAAAACAGACCTGTAGTGTAGTGAAAATGATAGCGGCATAATTAAAGCCAAAGGTTTTGCGGTAGAGGCTCTCCTAACTTGTGTATACTATCCATGTACAATGCCAGTAAAGGTAGTCATTCGCATTTTTAGGCTGAAGGGCTGCAGTGGCCGCCCGGGCAGCACCTCATCTCTGGTAGCAGTAGCACCTACGGAGCGGCAGGACTCCTGGGACCTGCTGAAACCAGCCATAGTCCAGAGCCCAGCTGCCGGGTATGTCTGTAGCTGTGTTGAATGGCCTCTGCAGGCACACGCTGACGTTAGATAAGACCACAATGTCTCAGTAACGTGGGTGATGATGAAATAGGTAATGCACAGCATTAAGCAGCAGAGTTACTCTTTGTTGTTGCATTTCAGTTTGCATTTATGACTCCAGACTCTCTTGGTCTAATAGGATTAGAATCAGCCCAGAAACGCAAACATTAGTTCATTTACACAAATGCATAAATAGCTTCCTGTGATTGTGTGTGTGTGTGTGTGTGTGTGTGTGTGTGTGTGTGTGTGTGTGTGTGTGTGTGTGTGTGTGTGTGTGTGTGTGTGTGTGTGTGTGGATTAACGGCTACCAGAGGTAATCCTGCTGGGAAACGGGCTGAGATTACCCACTGGGATTTTGGGAATAAACTGGGCCAGGGCAAGATTAAAAAGGAGCCACCTGGACCTCCCTCTAGATGTGGCCAAGCTCCATGAAAGAGCCACAAAAGAATGATAAGTTGCTCTGGGCAGATTCTGGGAAATAGTGCATTTTCATGGAAAACGCAACCGCAAGATACGGGAAATCATTGTGGCAACCTTTTTGAATATTGTTTATTATACTGTTTATTATGTTCTCTAAACCTTTTTCAGAAAGAAATCTATAGATCAATAGGTTTCCTAGTATTTGGTATCATGTGAGAAATCACCACTAGACTGATTACTGATCAATTTCAGAAACAACACCTATAGAGTTTGTATTGCCCCCTTGTGGTCTCCAAATTAAATAATTTCAGACTTCAGTGAAAGTGAAGTGATTGTCATTGTGATGCACTGCAGCACAGCACACGGTGACAAAACTAAATGTGTCCTCTGTTTTAACCATCACCCTTGGTGAGCAGTAGGCAGCCATGACATTTTGCTCAGTGGCACCTCAGGGATTCGAACCAGCAACCTTCTGATTATGGGGCCACTAGGGGGGGACCACTGTCCCTTAAAAAGAGGACTGGGAACAATTAACCGGAATATGGGCACATTTTTTCGGGAAGTCACTGCAGTTCATTTATAAGTATGTAACGAGTTAAAATTTCTGTTCGGTACCAGACCTATGGGGAACCACTTCATTCCAGCCAGAAACAATTCCTACATACAGGTGGAGACGGGCCGTTTCAAGGACTGCTCACCTTTTGCATGAATATTTGAAACATCTTCAAATGGCGATGCACGTTAAATGCGCACAGTGCATTGACACTAGATTAACAGCACTGCAATTTACAATTTATGGACATCTTATGTTGTCCGTAGTCTTATGTGCATTCACTACCATATTGTTATTTACTGCTATTTTATTTCAATTATTCACATTCTATTTTTTTTTTTTTTAATAGTAAATGTGTATATGTAATTATTTTCTCAGTGTTGAACCCAAGACAGATGACCTTCTTTCTGCTTTACCGGTGGCATCATTGGAACCTTTGACTGACCAGGTCTCCACGGAGGTAAAAAGTAACTTTTTCTTTTGTGTAATTATTATATTGTGTTGTGGGATGAGTTCCCCATTTAAGCCCTGGCATTGGTTCATGGATTACCAACTTGAATGCTCACATTGCTGCATCTCTCAATCCAGGATAAATCCAAGGAAATGGAAGCTCTTGTGCAGTCAGTGAGTGACAATCTGATAGACTTCACTGGGTCCACCAAAATTGTACGTTTTTTCCGCTGTTGAGTAATTATAATTCACTTTGATTAATGTATTATTTATAATGCATTGCTATATATCTCTTTATAAACTCTTAACATGCAAGAAAATTTGCAATGACATAATATGAACAGTATAATTGTTTAAATATGTATGTTTAATGTGGTGTACTTTTCGGGGTTTCAGTTTAAAAATATTTTTGTCTATGAACTACTTCTTCTTTCTTTAGGTGCAGCCTAAACCACTAATAACGCCTCGGTGGATCATTCCAGCAAATCCTGTGAGTTCTTTCCTCTGTGTGTTTTTATTTCCAGTCAGATTTCTCTCTCTCTCTTTGATGTCTTATTGTGACAAACTCTCTCCCCCCACTCATGTTCAGCCGGTCTCCTGTACCAACGGCCTTCTCGGCCCTGACTGTACGGCCCCCATTGCACCGTTTCACCCGGAGGCGGCAGGTCTCAACACTCACCCTCAAAGGTACAACCTCAGTCAGATACGTGCGTCACTGCACTTAAGCCAGTCTAATTAGATTTGAAGCACATATCATGAAGTCTCAGCATCATTATGTTGAAATATTTGGATAATATTTTTTTTGTATTAATGATGTATTATTTATTTGTTATTCATTTATTCATTTCAATACTAGTGAAACATTTGTTGCAAAATATTGTATTTAGTACCATCTGCTGGTATCCACAGATGACCATTCTTCGTTTTGGAATAGGTGTCCCAATATAAAACTCAGTAGGTGCTACTGTTTGCTAGTCTACGGTCAAATGCATACATGTTTATTTACATGTATAGTAGAGAGTGATAAGACAAGAACATGTGATTTATTGACAGGTGTGAGTTGAAATGATTCAGAATGAGGATGTAGCATGAGTGAGAGCTGTCAATCATTGGGCTATTCATCATTAAAGATCATGTTCTATGATGATGATGATGAGAACCCTTTATTGCTGTTGCAATATACCATGTCAATATTAACAAGTACCACTAAAAACCCGACCATACATATACACAACACAGTATCACATTGGGGGGTGGACAGGTCAGGAAGATAGGGAAAAGCAGGCGGGGGGTTAACCGAGGAGAGGGGAGGAGAATAAAAAATAATAATAATTAGACCACCATAAATGGTAGTTTGTTCCTTTTCTTCAAGATCCATGTAAAATACCAAGTGGTTCGTTCTTGTTAATGTAAACCTTGAGGACGTAGGACCTTCCAATAGCGATCAAAAAAGGCCAAAAAATAGTACTCACTATGTACAGTTGTCATCATTCTAAAGCTGAATGAATATCGTCAATATGTTTTCCCCCAAAAGCCTTGTGACCCACACACCCAAGTTGGACGCCCACAAGCCCAAGGGCCTGCTGACGACGGAACTGTAAAAGCTGGAGATTGTTCAGGACTGCGCTGTCTGTGGATGTACATGCTGCCAACTACACTGGCCAACAAAATGGAATCAGCACTTTTTTTTTTTCCTGGGACATCCCAGTGAAGGAGATCGCTAGCAGACTGTTTCCCTGCTCTCCCTGTTCTTCAACCTCTGCTTCTGAGCCCTGGATGCATCACCACTGTGATTCACAGTAGATCACCGACACTGGATTTTATATTTACAGAGACCAGGGGTGAGGATCCCGAAAAAAAAGAGCTTAATTAGTCAGTATTATAGTATAGTAAGTACAGTAAAGTGGCAGTATATCAGTAATCGTAAGTTACATATTTTAAAGTAAATCTTTCCCATTGGAGAGTAATCACATTTTAACAAATACTTAAGAATTGTCATAAATTGTGATGAGCATGGATGGTCAAGGATTCCTTTTTTTGCACCATTATCTCTATATCTAGAGTTTTAGAGTTTTTAAAAAAGTATGCATGTGGTTAATTAACACCTAATTGGATCATATGCGAGATGCACAACAGGCAACACTATTTATCTGGGAGCTCAGCATAAAAATACATTCCCCTGTTACATTTAAAACACAGTGGAACCCCAGTTGTACCCCGCTTTTATCACCACCACGTTTACTATAGCATCGTTTGTCACTGGTGTAAAAGTTAACATTACTCGGGAGGGTGTTGCTCAAGTTGAACACTGTGCCTGCCGTCTTTTACACTTGGTGGATGTTCGCGGTGCTCAGCTTACATTCGGGAGACTCACCCCAGGGGCAGATTGTTTGTTCTTATTTCGCTCTACTGTAGTCTTATGACGTCTCGTTCAACTTCACAATACTATTTTAAATGGACAACACATCTAGCCTGTATGGACACACTTAAGTTTTTACTTTTCATTGTTATTGTTGTCATCATTTTTTTATCTGAACTCAATGCTGTATTTTAAAAGTTGTAGTGACAAGCTGCCTTATTAGCCTTTTTTTCCAGATGTGAGTTACCATTCAACCTGTAGGCCTGGGTGCGACAAACAAAACATTGGATCGGCACGGTGGCTGGGACACTGTTACTGCGATGATGATGATGATGATGATGATGATTGTTACAGGTTGGAGGTGCCTCACTATAACAAAGCAGTAATTGCAGCTACTTTTAATGTGAAATATTATCTGAATGTATAGAGAATAACTTGGTTTTAGCCAAGTAGTCCTTTTAATGAACTCGTCAGCTCATTGGTCTGCATGAGCAATCATTTGAACATTATAGGGGCATATATTTCAGATTTTAGATGAAATGGGAAAACCTTACAGGGGATTTGTACATGTATTTTAAGTGTCCAGTGACTATAGGAACCTAACGCTGTGTTATCACATGGTAGTTGGAGCGTAATGATGTCACCATACGGTGTGATGTACGTTGTGTGTACAATTGTTAGGGCGTTCAAGACTAGCAGTAGCCTTGATGTGTTCCACGTTAGTCATAAAAATACTTTGTTACTGATCAAAAATGGAGGTAACCCCATTTTAAAAATACAATAAAACATTTGATAAGATCTTGTGTGTGTTCTTTAATTTGTATGTGTAAATACATATTTATTTTGTAACTGACTTAATTGAAACTTCTTGTAACTCCTTTTATTGGGGAAAAAAAATTATACTTGATTTGTGTTATAATCGTATAAGAAGGGGCTGGTATGGAGTGTATGTTTATGTGTATTAATTGATTTCATGTGCTGTATTGATTTTTAAACACATTTCCCACCTAATGTAAACAACTGAAATAAGGTGTTTGTTTTCCTTATATTTTATTTGACTGTACAGATTAACATCATGCACATCCCCAACTGCAAAAGCAAAAGCTTCCATTGAACTGCAACAGACATCACTGGACAGAAGCTGGTGTAGCCCCTTCCTTATTCAAAATATTTGCACAATAATGAAATATAACTAGAAATGTTTGGAATTTGGGGTTTGTTCTTGCTGTAGATTCCAATGCCATTTCTGGTTATTTTTCGAGAGTAAATGTCCACTTGACAGATTTCCATTAAATTTATGAAAAAACAGGACAGTGCAACTCTTTTAACTGGGCTACTTTATTGCCTTTGTGTATATATAAAATCCTACATTTATTTTTAAAAAGTTGACATACTAAAAAAGGCCTATATAAAATTGAATACATCGCTGCTGTATTCATAATACATGCACTGTTCAAATGAAAGCATTGAGTACAATTAGAAATTATAAAAAGCATTACTAATGTGAATATACAAAAATCGTAACAGTCTACATTTGTTTAAAAAAAGGCATTTTACATGTAATGAATCTCAATAAGCTGGCATTCTTCATACATTTAAAGGACATTAGTCACAAATTGGCTGCAGGTTTAGTGTAGTTGATGCATTAAAAACATTACATTGAGGAAGAGAATGGTACCTCTGTACAGGAAGCCAATCATAAGGTTCGCCAAGGCATTGCACTCATGCATTTGATTACTATAAACTGAAAAAACAAAGGTTCACTCAGTTGATGACACTTGTGTTTGCTGAAGAATGCTACAATAAATGAAATAGTCAAACACCCCATCTTTACCTGGCAGTTTTCACATTATGTTTGTCTTAATATTAGTGAACTGAACAATGAATGCACCTACTTATTTCCCGCACTTTTCCTTAATTTTTGTAATAGAATTTTGCCTAGCAGGCTTGTTCACGTGGTAGTTCACTAGAGTTCACGGTTTCCTCAGATCCCTTTTTTGTTACGTTTGATGTCAAATATGATGCTGGTCATCTATCCAATCTGCTCCAACCTTTGTACCTAGCCAGCTACCAACTGCACTGTGCACAAAGAATTGCATTTAAGATGCATGCCCACACAGTGTCGCATGAAGTGCAGGCTATGCAAGAGGATCTTCCAGAGGGATTATTTAAAGTTTCTGACACTAAGATCAGAAATTTGTTAAGATGACGCCAACATCCCTCTGCTACAGTGTCAGATATCGAAACTGCAGTAGAGATGGAGGTCTTACAATGTATTAGAATGCCATTTTAACAAACAATTTTCAAACAGAAGGTTAGGGAAGTGGTCTGAACCCTTGGTGGTATCTGGAGAGCCAACTAAATTTGGAGGTGGTATTCATCACGAAAAGTTTCAGAAGAACTGGTCTAAATTTGCCACAGTACATGGACAGACAGTTCAGATCAGAAAAGTTACACTGAAAAAGTGAGCTATTTGATCCCTAAAACACATTGAGGCAGGCAGTACTGCGTTATACTGCGGCCAGCCAGCTCAGTTAGACTTGTGATTGCTTTACTTCACTTGTGTGTCAATTTCAAGTTTTGGCCCAACTTTGCTGCTGTTGCATTTCTGTTGCTGACCCCCGGCCTAAAACTTTTAAAATTGTAGACGCGCACGTTAAAAATCACTACAAAACAGAATGGCCCAGAATGAATCCCATTCACCTGGGGAAGACTTGAGCAAGTTAACCAATATCAGTGACAAAAAGACAAAATCCCGGGGACGTTCCCAACGTCTACATAAAAATGGATTGCACTTGTGAATATGGCTTCTACATGGTTCTCCTTCATGTGCTTTTCTGTGGCATTGGGAAGAGCAATATTCCTGTTAGTACTGCATCCCCAAAAGGGATTCGGGGACATAAATATGATGTCAGTAAAATGGGAACAGTTGAAAATTGTAAAAAAAAATTCTATATTGCACAATTGTCCTCTTCTTGTGTTAAAAAAATATATATAAAAAATGAAATAAAATAAAAACAAGCATTTAAATGCAAAAGTATACTAACTTGCTATGCGATTGCCTTCTTGGTATCAAAAAGAACCTGAATTGTGAAATTCACTGTATGTAATGGCAACTGTATGAATATTGTCATAGTTTTGTTTGGTTACTATGAGTGTGAACATGTTTAGCTGTTTTTTTTTTTACGTATACACGATAACATTTTTAAAAAAATCACATATAAATGAATGCTCCATATAATTATTTAGTTTTTTTGGAAAAATCTTATTTGCTATTTGAGCACTAATGTGTTCTTCAAACAAACCGTGGTTAGCGTGGATAGTTTTGGGTGGATTACTTAGTTTACGCCAAATGGGGACACATGGGGACACAAAATGTTCCTATATTGACCTTTTAACGCCAGATCCCAATAGGGCATCCTTTACACAGCTTTGGCTTAAGGTATAGGGATTATTTCCTAAATACCCTAATAATGTTTATTGATGTGTTCACTCGACCCTCAGCCCACACAGATATAAGACCAACGAGGAAAAACGTGATCTGAACTGATGAAACACAATAATGTAAAACTCAATGTAGCAAAAATCTTGATTTTACGTGATGTAAAGAAAATGTTAATACCACGCCATCTCGGAATTCAGATCTTGGTTCATCTCTCAGTCTTACATGGAACAGGTTATGTGCATTTCATACTCTGGTATACTGGACAGACATTGGTCTAATTTGGCTTTGCGTTAACATGACACCATCCCATCAGGTCGTCTGGTACAATCAAAGCAGCAACATCTTTACCACCCTGACCCCTGACCCCTAACACGCACAAGGCAACGTGGAAGTGTTCGCACCACCCAACTGACCCACAGCCAACATCAGGATGTCCTTCTTTTCCTTGTAAAATCGCAGCTCCCGCCCTGCTAGCCTCGCGTCCTCCAGCTCCCGCTCTGTTGCGGCGATTTCTCGGTTAATGGTGCCGGAAACAGACTGCTCCCTGTTCACCCAGTCAGCAGCCATCTGGGTGCGCATGTCGTCGTCCAGCGCCCGATGGGAATAGTGAGCCAGCACTTCCTGTTGGAGGACACAGCAATGACGAGAAGCAAGAGTTGCAATCATATACAGTAAATAATACAGTAATTCTACCACTGATAGTTCTGGAAATTTGCTGCGCTATGGGGAAGCCTGGAAGTGACCGTGGGCCCTATTTTTATTGACATTTTAATTTTTACAAAACTTAACTGACTTCAGACCTGATACAGAAAGTATTTTCCACATTTTGTTACGTTACTGCCTTATGCCAAAATGGATTAAATGAACTATTTTTCACTCCTGGATGAAAAGCTGCTCCAGAGCGCTCTTGAACTTGAGACTGGGGTGACGGTTCATATTTCAGCAGGACAACAACCCTAAACACACAGCCAAGATGTCAAAGGAGACGCTTCAGGACAACTCTGTGAATGTCCTTGAGTGGCCCAGCCAGAGCCCAGACTTCAATCTTATTGAACATCTCTGGAGAGATTTTAAAAACGGCTGCACGAACACTTCACATCTTTCAGAGGTGCTGCAAAGAGGAACACGCCAAGGATAGGTGGGCCAAGCTTGTGGCATCAGATTCTAAACTTATCAGGTCTTTTTATTTTTAATACATTTGCAAAAACCTCAAGTAAACATTATTTTCACGTTGTCATTATGTGGTGTTTTATACAGAATTCTGAAGGGAAAATGAATTTCCCTAGGAAATTAGTGCTGCACGATTAATCTAATCGCAATCGTAATCGTGATGTCAGTCTGTGCGATTGCATGAACGCAAAAAGCTGCGATTTAAATGATTAGTACATGGATTGGATCGGCAAAATATCCGCTCCATTCTCTCAAAGTTTGCGAGCTGACTGAAGTCTCATTTCAGTCGGATGTGATGTGTTTGGTCACATGACTTTCGATTCGGTTCAATGGAGACCTCAGATTCGTGACTGGGTAGACGTCGCATGACGAGCTGCATCGTACGTCAACGTCGCCGCCATATTGCGATAGGCTCTGCTGTGGCGTGAAGCATATACATGTCTATGGAGAGAAGTGCATAAAAATGCCTCACTCTTGTGCTGCTTGGGGCTGTACAAACCGCTGTACGCTCCAAACCAGATCCCGGGGGATTACATTTCATAGGTAAGGCTGGACAATTGTTTTGAATATATTTGGCCATTATAAAATCCCTGTTTTATAAGTCTTAACCTTAGCTAAGCTAGGCTAAGCTAGCGAAGCTATGCATTCCTGTGTTCAAGTCAGTTTGGCTAAACGGAGGCATTAACTATTTAGACTGTTCTTAGCTGTTTAGTTAACTTTTCTCAAACTTTGAAGGTTTCCTAAAGAAATTCACCTCAGTTAACAAATCTTAACCTTAGCTAAGCTAGCAAAGCTATGCATCACTGTGTTCAAGTCAGCCTCCAAACAACGTTTTGGTTAAACGTAAGAACTATAATACGGGATTTTATAATGGCCAAATATAATCAAAACAGTTGTTTAGCCTTATCAGGGTTTGTCGTTCGACAGTAATGTAAAGAGTTTTTTGTGATTTATTTAATTTTGTAGAATATTGTATTTTGAAAGCACTGGGCATTTCAAGTTGTTATAAGTAGTTTGTATGTTTCATTTGAAATTAAACATTTCACTAAGTAATTTGTATGCAACTTTTCATTGATATACAAGCAAGTGTCCTTTATCATATCGCAATCGCATATCGCAATATTGATCTCAATAATTGCAATATGTCTTTTTCCCCAAATCGTGCAGCCCTATAGGAAATGATATATAATATACACACACACTATGGGCCAAAATTTTGATGCCTTTAGTGAGAATCTACCAACGTAAATGGTCATGAAAATTAAGAAAACATTGAATGAGAAGGCGTGTCCAAACTTTTGGCCTGTACTGTGTGTGTGTGTGTGTGTGTGTGTATGTATGTATGTGTATGTATGTATGTGTATGTATATGTGTGTGTGTGTGTGTGTGTGTGTGTGTGTGTATATATATATATACACACACACACATACACACACACACACACACACACAGAATACAGGCATTTTATAAATATTATTTATTTAATATACCTGACGGGAACACTGTCTCTCCCTCATTGCCTTTAGGCTTCCATTCCAGTGCAGAAGCTGGAAAACAGTCATCAGTTCCTAGGCACAGACATTTGTCAGAAATAACAAAATATATTTTTATTAGTAAACAAACACACACACATATATATTGTGTAAGTTGACTCATTAAAATTGGATATACCCCCTGCGTACCCAATACTGCGTTAATGTTGTGCAGAACGCGGCAGATTCAGCAATGCACACACACACTTAGCTGCAGGCTTTTCCACCTACACATACGTACGTCTAATGTAGTTTATGCGCATTTGATGTAATTAGTTGGTCAAAGTTGCACGTTATTTTTGAAAAAAAAAAAAAAAAACTTCTGACCGCCAAAGTCAACAAGCATTTTGACAATTTGCAATATTTCATAAGCCAATCTTTCTGAAGTCACGCTCCATGGGCATGATGTGACTGTGAGATGAAGCACATATCTGATCATACCAAAATCTGAAAACTGGATCCAATGTCAATACTTTTTTTTTTTTTTTTCGTCCCTTTTCCATGATATATATTTACCTGGAACTCAAGCATGGACTTTCCCTTGTTGGATTCCAGCATGAAACGGAACGCCCCAATCCCAGTGTTGGGGTTGTCCGCTTCTTCCCTGTTTCCCTGTGGATGGGGTTCAGTCATGTTATATTACTGTGGAGTCCACATTATATTCGAAAGTAAACGCATGTTCGCCGCTCACGTTAAAGGAGGATAAGGCTTCACACACGCTCTTCTCAATGAACTCATCTGTAATGCGGCGGGAGGGATGCTCATTGAAGACCGAATTCATTAAAGCAATTTTCGCTGCACTCCGTCGTGCCTCAGCCTTCGTTGGACAAAACTGTAACATAGGTTAAACAGCAGCTGCTGAACAGTTCCAATGGCTGTAGCGCAGCAACACAATGCAATAATATTTTCTAGGAAATTATTATTTGTATTACACGTTATTGAGATCTAAAAGCAGTATTTTTTTTAAATGCACAAAATTCGAAATGTATTATTTCCTGTGACAAAAAAACTTTTTGTGGCATCTGCTTGTAGTGGTTGAGTCTTCTTTATGTTGATAAATGAAATTGGTAAATGCCATGTAGCTAATAAATGTTCTATGTTTGGTTATGAAAAAAAGGGCAACATATTTTATATACACTCTCATAGTCACAATTCAGAGATGTCACTTCACCTAGTGTGGATGATGGGAGGAAACCGGAGAACACTGAGGATGCCTGTGCAAACGCAGGGAGGACCTTGCAAACGTGGAGGTCTAAGGCCATGTTGCTAACTGCTTATACAGTTTATTTTAAATGATGAAAATCTATTATTTAACACCCGCCCAATGTCCTGGGATGGGTTATTAATTAAACTATTAATTAAGTCATTCATTAATCTGACTTTTGTAATGCACCCTCACTGTGATTTCACAATGAGCATCACAAATCATTCAGTCCATGTGGACCAATACATGTGGGGACTATTTTACAGCCTTGAGGACATAAAAAAAAACATTTCTAAAATTTTTTATACTCAATTACACGGTAATGAGAAGCATGTGCTGGTGTGAGGGCTTCCTAGTAAATGTGTTTTGGGTTTGCAGCATTTGGAAATACGTGGTCAGGGGCTCTTACTTGGAAGCTTCCAAAGCAGCTTCCTCCAGGGAGGCTGACATAACACACGTAGGGCGGGCTGTTGGACGGAACCATTTCATACACCACCAGCGCCCCGTTTCTGAGGTCAGCGCCCCGTGACTGCTTCATCTGCCAAAACTCCTGCAACGCCTCCACCACGTTCACTGCGGAGACAACCAAACATTGAATCAGCAAAACCGAAGATGAATACTGAAAATAGAACTTGAGCGCTTCTCTCTTTAACAAATGCCTAGATGCATATAACAGTACGTACAAAACCAAACAAACCAAATAAAGGTTCTGTTGATTCTAGAGCTACGATAGTAAAGCTAGATCACTTTCTGGTTCGGAAAACCTAGATTTGATCCCACTAAAATATAAAGTGCCGCTCTAAAGTGGTTTACAGTCTGTCGGCACTGGCTCCAGAAGAAGAGCACACATTCAAGACTCTGTATACACACGCGTAGTACGTTTACTTTAGTGTAGCGGTGGGCGATCTACGTGTCTACGATCTGCCGGAGCAGAGAGGTCACGGTACGGTCGCTATTGACTACCTTCTATCTATCTTATCCGGTTCTATGTAGTTTTTCCTTCCTCAGCCAGATGATGACGATGTGTGTTATTAAATCAGAATTGGAATCATCTCTGTACGATAGAACAGTGTTGCACTTTTATTTTTAAGTTCACATTTACAACCTTTATTCACCCTTTTTATTCTGAAGTGTCATTTTTAGTGTAAAAAAACATTAAAATATGTTCAGCAATGTTCTTCCGCCTAAGTGCTGTTTTGTTCTTTAGGACTATATTTTTACAAAGGAAACTAGATCGCTTGTGCTGTTCGGTAACTTGCTGGACGCGGGCGAGACACTCGCCTATAAACCAGGAGGCCACAATGTCCACTTAATACCATCGTGTCCCTGAGCAGGACACTTAACCCCGAGTGTATCCAGGGGGACTGTCCCTGTTACTACTGATTGATAAGGGTGTCTGATAAATGCCATAAACTCTGGGTTTTATGTACACTACCGTTCCAAAGTTTAGGGTCATTTAGTAATTTCCAACTTTCAGATTTGGATTCAGAAATGTTTAGATGAAAATAACTCTGGAAGTTGGGTATGTCTGTTAGTGGTGGAATATCTGTACACGTGTAGAGAAGAACTTTATCAGCAACAAATAGTGTTGAGTTCCAGTGGAATGAGAAGTAAAGCTGAAAACAGTTACACAAATTAAACAAGCTCTAAACCTGGTGCGTCAGTTATTATTCTAGAAATTTCTTATTTATAGAATAATAACTCCTCTTCAAACTCATTTATCATGGGAAACAAGTCTATTTCTGCATGGCCCTGAACTTTTGAACCGTGGTGGAGATATTTTGAAAGTGAAGTGATTGTGATTATGAAAACACTGCAGCACAGCACACAGTGACACAATGAAATGTGTCCTCCGCTTTTAACCACCACCCTTGGTGAGCAGTGGGCAGCCATGACAGGCGCCCGGGGAGCAGTGTGTGGGGACGGTGCTTTGCTCAGTGGCACCTTGGTGGATCTAGATTTGAAGCGGCACCCTTCTGATTACGGGGCCAGGCCACCACTGCCCCATTTGGTTCATGGTATACAATGTTTGAACCTCATTTCAGTAAACACCTGATCTGTGACGTTCTGTGCATCTGTTATCATGGTACCCGTCACATTTTACTTTTTGCGCATGTTCAGTCTTTTATGTTCATTTTATAGTTACAGCATTTATCATACGTACGTACGGTCAGTAGTGACAGGGACAGTCCCCCCCCCCCCCCCCCCTCCCCCCCCACTTAGTGTCCTGATCAGGGTCACAATGGTAGAAAGTGGGGTTCGAACCCGGGTCTTCTGGTTCACTCTAGGCCTATTGCAGGTGATATTTGCTCATTTATTGTCCTGCTCGGTTTGCAAAACAGAAATTCCACCAATGACCCAGGCTGAGCTGGACTACAGAAAAGTTCTCCACGCGGTGAGGAGGACCAGAGAGGAACCTTTTCCACGGAACTCACCTCGCCCGTAACCCTGCGTGTGTTTCGCGAAACTCCGGACCACCGCGTCCACCGCCTCCCTCAGCACGGCGGGGTTGGCCGGGTTGCACAGCCCGATTCCGGCCATCCCGGCCATCCCGAGCCCCGCGGCGCCCATCACGCCCATCCCCACGCCGAGGCTGTGCAGCTGGAGCGGCGGCGGCGGCGGCGGCGGCGGCGGCGGCCCGGGGGAGGCGGACAGGGGAGAGACGCCGGGACGGAGGGACGAGCGCAAGGTCCCAGCGGCGCTCCCCCCATATCCTACCCCCGGCTGCAGGCGCTGAGGACGGAGAGAGTCCATGGTGCGAACAGGGCCGCCCGGGGAGGAAACGGAGAGCCCGATCCGGATCGGCCCGGTCGGGGCGGGGCGGGGCGGGATGGGCGATTTGTCGCCGGACAAAAAGAGACAAACAACGTCGGTTCGTTCGGTTCCGTGCGTCCCGGGGAGGATTAGACCGTCTGGCTGCCAGACCGTGTTGCCAGATCTCGCTTTTATTCACACGGTGTGATGTGTACACACATGAATAGAAGAAAATATCCAGCCTGACCCTTTATTACTCAGTTGAAGTACACGAGCCCAAAACAGCCGCATTTATTCGACGGAATCATTTTTTTATGTAGGAAAAAGCAGTCAAATTGGATCTTAATAATCAAACCTGCTAACCAAAGTTCCTATTTCGAAAGCTTTGTACTCTCGCCCACAAATAAATAAATGTGTTGCCTGCAAACAGGAATGATGTGATCGCATTTTTGGTGACCATGTTTTCTTATCTGAAACTAAACTCGAAAGAAACAAGCACATTTATTTCGGCCTATTATTGTTATTATTGTTTGCGGCGTTTTATTTAATAATTACGATGCCATGTCTGTCCCATTTCGGATCTGGACTACCTAGCTGAAGAATAAAACAACATTTTAAATCTAAATTTTCCCCAGAAATAAAATCCATTCATATTCGCTTATATTTAGCGGACATGGCAACAAGGCCATTCAGGCTTGCAAGCGGTCTGCTCCAGTTGGACGACGCGTTATGACGCAATCGCGTAGCCACGTTTAAGTCACCACTGAGAGAACAGTTGAAGGTAGAAATACAACAACTTGAACTCATTCTTGAAGACAGAACAGAGAGAGGTGGTCTATAATTTATAGTTCTATGTATCAAGAGTTCTGTAAACAGAACCTGGAGCAAAAATGTTAACAGAAAACACATTACAGTACATAGAGTACAGTAGAGTTTGTACGTTACTTTTTGTACATTGTGGCTGTTCTTGTTCATTTAGATTCGTATTTATTTCATTTTTCAATTTTATGTAAAGCATAGTGCAGCTCAGTCTTTGGTTTGGATTATGGTTGGATTTATCAGTGTTATTTCATTTTATCATAATAGTGCATGTTGTAATGCTGTTCTGCATAAGTTCCATAATTAAATGCATTTGGTGTGTACATTCAATCACCGTACATTTAATATGCCTGCATATTCCCGATCCCCTCCAGGCAGAGTCAAGCACTGTTCATGTTTAAGCTTGAAACGTAATATAAAACACAGTTTCATATAAAACTGGAACCTCTGCAAAGGTTCTTTATGGTGCTGAACCATTTAGGGAAAGTTGTTTAAATGTTGCTGTAGTGAAAGTTAAGTGATTGTCACGGTGAAATGTGACAATTAACCCTCACCTTGAGTGAGCAGTGGGCAGCCATGACAGGCGCCCAAGGAGCAGTGTGTGGGGACAGGGCTTTGCTCAGTGGCACCTTGGCTGATCGGGGGGTTTTGGTGTTATTATATTATTATAGAGCTGATCGGGTTTTGCTGATTTTGTCCTTGATGGGGACCTTGGCGAGTCGGGATTCGAACCGGCAACCTTCTGATTACAGGGCCACTAGGCCACCACTGTTTCTCTGAATAGCCAGTGAACCAGTGCAACAGTAATACACTGGCAAAGCCTTATCTTAAGATGTTGGTACTGGCGTGCTGAAGTTGATGACGAGTCCATCACTCATGGTGTAACACAACCTTGGGTGTATTACAGAGAATATTGCCATTAATATTTGTACTTTTAAAAAGTAATGAAAAAGAGTGGCTCTAGCCAATAAAAACCCACAGAGAAAGTGCATCAGTTCTAACAGTCTTTAATGATGTTCTTAACAACTGTAGGCATATTCAGAGGCAGGACAGCTTTACTGGCCAATGGCCTTGGTCTTCTCCATCAGCATCTTGAAGATGTCCTCCATCTGAGTCTGGACGGAGTCGGCCAGGGGTTTGAGTTGGGCCTGGACGGACTCGGCAAGGGGTTTCAGCTGCTCCTCCATATTAGCAGCCAGGGGCTTCAGCTGGGCCTGGATCTTCTCAGCCAGAGGTTCAATCTGTCCCTTACCCTCCTGGATGTAGGTCCTAAATGGTACGAGGCGAGGTGTCCGTTACAAATAAGAAACCCTAATTTGCTATTAGGTAGTGAAAGGTTAGGGTTAAAGCAGAAATGTTACTCACTGTGCCTGACTGACCAGGTCCTGGGTGGTGGATGACAGCAGGGCAGACATGTCCTCAAGGTACTTGGTCAGCTTCTCGATGTCGGCAGGGGCTTCACGTTTCACCATTGAGGCAGACTCACTTCCTGTATGTTTTTTTTTTTAGTATAGAGATGCAATGAAAGTGACGTGATTGTCATTGTGACACGACGTAATGTGTCCTCTGCTTGTAACCCATCGCCCTTAGTGAGCAGTGATCAGCCGTGAAAATATATCGCTATATTGTTGTAAGTTCAGTGCCAGATGAAGTTAACAGTCACATGTTGTGATGCTACTGTTCACATCTGGAAAAATGCTTTTACGCTTCCTTTTATTTTTCAGTAATAATGCAATAACAAAACATCCCTTACCGTGAGCCAGAGCCAGAACAGCAAGGACTGCAACAATGAGGACTTTCATGGCTGATGATTTCACAGGGACCCTAATGGACAAAGAACAAGGTATTACAACGTATTACATTACACCGCCTGCAGTGTCCTTGCGATCTGTAAACGTTGTACGTTATTTTCTACAGTGAAACGAGCAGGCTGAACCGACACTCACCTTCACGGCTGGACCTTTTGCACCCGATGGTACCGATGCCTTCGTTTCCTCGCTGTCTTATACGTGTGTGGAATGCTGGGTAGACGGTTTGGAGGGAAGCCCATTGGCTGCCGGAGGACGGGGCTGGCCGTTCGTGAGGTGACCCTTGTTACAGGGCCTGCCACCCGGGCATCTTTTTTCAAAGTCCAGTTGTCCCTCCCCGTCCTGTGGGAGTCGGCTAACAAACGGGACATTTCACCGTGCCGACTGGCGAAAGATCAGGAGCTTGTCTGATCTTCAGACACAACGTAACCCGATTCAATCAATCACTCACGTTTGATCTCTGAGCGAACAGTTACCGGCTTTAGAATAAACATTCACAGCACACAGGATTTACTCCAAGTATCGTCCAAATCAAAGTATGAACCACTTCGTATTGCTGATGACATTACACTGGTGTGACCAGTATAACATTACCACATAGTACCTGTTTCTTTATTGCACTTATTTACAGCACCGTTAAGCACAAGTTAAGGCTCATTTAGAAATGTCCTAAAGGGTTTTGTCCAAAAAAACAACATAATGTATTAAAAATTGTTGGTTTTGTAAATGAATGTGGTAGCTGGAAAGTGGTGTTAATGATTAAAATATCTGCATACGTGTAGAGAGGAACCTTTATCAGTCCTGAGTTCCGGCGGAATGATGTGTTCGCTGCGGCTGGGCTTCTACCTCCTACCACGTCATCATTCCTTTAAACCCAATGGGGAGGGTCGCATCCGCCATAAACCTGTTGCCGGGTCAACTGGCGACCCCTAATGGGAGCAGCCGAAGGGAGAAGAGGATGATTTTGAAATATTTCGCATCAAACTCATTTTTTCTGGAGGGAAAAAAAAGGAACTTTTTTTTTTTTTTAAACCAAATCGAATCAACCAATTCAAAGAAAACCGTGAAATTTACGCCATCAAGGCCTGGCATGAATGTCACCTTTTCTAAAAAGACAAGCAGCTGGCCTCTTCCAAACCATTAAAATTGTATCTTCTCCAAGCTGAAGGACAACGGCCGTAACAATGTGGTTTCTTTTTTCAGAACATCCGTAAGGGTTTTTGAAAATTGTCGCTTCTCCGAGCTGAAGGACGATGATTTAAATAATGTCGCTGCTTCTTTATTTAGAACATATGTAACTCGTTTTAAAATGCACCCCCGCCTCCTAATCATTTATTAGTGTACTAAGTTCCAGCTCAGACAAAGTACAGTACATATAAGCAGATACCATTCAATTCATATCGGCCCAATCGGAACTTTGACCTGCACTTTAAAATGGCTTTAAGATAGTCTGAGACCATGAGAACCCCAGCGTGATGAGTAAATAACTTTAAAGTTGACCTCAGCGTGGAGAGTTTCATTTCAACAACAGTTGGGTCACATGGCTTTGTAGATACAAGCCGTGGGTCAGCACAAAGATGCCAAACCACACGAGGACTGCAGAGGCGAGCAAGGCACCGTCAACACCTATTGTGGAACAGGTTCAGAGAGGGATCCAGTCAAATCGGGAGGCAGAGAAAAACTGATTAAATGGATTAAAACGGATTAATTTTTATTCACATTTACGGCATTTATCAGACGCCCTTATCCAGAGCAGCTTACAGTCAGTAGTGACAGGGACAGTCCCCTTGGGGACACTCAGGGTTAAGTGCCTTGCTCAGGGACACAATGGTAGTAAGCTGGATTTGAACCTGGGTCTACTGGTTCGTAGACGAGTGTGTTACCCACTAGTCTATCGCTTTCAATTTAAAAGAAGTAATGCAACCACCAATAAGGGACCGTCTACAAACTGCTGCAAGTTGTCCAATTATCTTCTGGTGGTGGTGGTGGGCCTAGTGGGTAAGGAAACAGACTCGTAACCGAAGGTACCGTCCGCATGTGCTGCTCTCAGGCAGACGGGGGACAGGCAGAGGACACATTTCGTTGTGTGTCACAATGACAATAAATAAATAAATCAATCACTTTCACTTTTTTTGGGACAAAACAATCCCTTTCACTTCTGAAGGCAGTTCCTTGTGCAAGTGAATGCGAGTCACAGTAACACACACACTGATACACAGTTGCTTTTCTGCAAATTCCACTGCCCAAGAAGTTAAATAAACTGGTCTTCAAAAAGGAATAGCTGTGCCGCGGATCTGTCCGGCTTCTTTCCCGCTGTCCAAAGTGCCTGGAATTAACCTTAACCTGTCCAGCAGCAATACAGCCCGCTATCACAGGCAAACGTGGTGAGTTATTTATGGGTGTGATAACAGTGCATGCGGCAATGTGTCTCGGTGGCAGACGGGGTGACTCATTGGGACAGAAACGGCATCACATCAACATTGCGAGAGAGGCGCTTCCGCTCTGCCAAAACACGACATGCAACAAGTGACCTGTGGAAAAAGAGGCGGCAGAATGGACCAAAATGACAAGTTTTTTTTTATTATTAAAAAGTGTGAATGTTTGCATTACAATAATGTAATTAGCATGATTGACCTTATATTTTGAGAGCATTGTGAGTGCATGTTCCCACCCAAAAAACCTGATAAAACCTCAGAAAGGGCCACCTGTGTGTTATGACACCTTTCAATCAGAATGGACTTTTTATCTGATTTAACCTGCTGTAGTTCCTTCCTGCAGCTTTAGTGAAAGTGAAGTGACTGTGAAACACCGCAGCACACGGCGACACGACGAAACGTTCCTTACTCGCCAGGCCACCACGGCCCTGAGATGTAGGCCATCTATTCATTTTACATTTACATTTACAGCATTTATCAGACGCCCTTATCCAGAGCGACTTGCAATCAGTATTTACAGGGACAGTCCCCCTGGAGCAACTTAGGGTTAAGTGTCTTGCTCAGGGACACAATGGTAGTAAGTGGGATTCAAACCCGGGTCTTCTGGTTCATAGGCGAGTGTGTTACCCACTAGGCTACTACCACCACCCTGTGACCCTATTCATCACATTAAAGCATGTTGCCAGGGTAACAGGGTTATCACTGACCTGTCCGTGGTCATAAGTGAAGGTGAAGTGATTGTCATTGTGATACACTGCAGCACAGCACACGGTGAACACAGTGAAATGTGTCCTCTGCATTTAACCATCACCCTTGGTGCGCAGTGGGCGGCCATGACAGGCGCCCGGGGAGCCGTGTGTGGGGACGGTGCTTTGAATTTGATTTGAACCGGCAACCTTCCGTTTAAATATAATTGTATACATATTGTAAGTGCAGGGCTGGTGGCCGGGTGGCTTACATCGATGTACAGTAGGTGGCAGTGTCAGCGCACCGTGCTCTGACAGCCAGTTCACGTAAATAAGAAGCGCCGTGTTGATGATGACGTATGTAACCCGCGCCGGATGTTCCGATATTATAAACTATTTGAGCCTCATTGTCTAAAAAAAAAAACGATATTTCTGAAAATAATTCCCACATCTTTGGGACACGCGTGTCGGTGTTTAACTGAGTAACTAAATGTGTAGTGTGGTTTGAAAAATCGTGAAATTTCGGTCTTTCGAATCCTAACAAGTGCTTCACTTCTCAGTGTGATTATTAGAATTTGTCCCAAAGTTCGTCAATAAAAATGAGTTTAGCAACGAGCCGGGAGCAGCGGGCAACTGCGGGGAACCGCATGTCCAAGCTGCTGGACGCGGAGGAAGAAGACGAGTTCTACAAGACGACATACGGCGGATTTAACGACGTAAGAACTTGCAGCTTCATTATAGTGGATAACTGGTCCTGCAGCTTCCTTCAAGTAGATCACTGGTCCTGCAGCTTCCTTCAAGCAGATCACTGGTCCTGCAGCTTCCTTCAAGCAGATCACTGGTCCTGCAGCTTCCTTCAAGCAGATCACTGGTCCTGCAGCTTCCTTCAAGCAGATCACTGGTCCTGCAGCTTCCTTCTAGCCGATCACTGGTCCTGCAGCTTCCTTCAAGCAGATCACTGGTCCTGCAGCTTCCTTCTAGCAGATCACTGGTCCTGCAGCTTCCTTCTAGCCGATCACTGGTCCTGCAGCTTCCTTCTAGCAGATCACTGGTCCTGCAGCTTCCTTCTAGCCGATCACTGGTCCTGCAGCTTCCTTCTAGCCGATCACTGGTCCTGCAGCTTCCTTCTAGCCGATCACTGGTCCTGCAGCTTCCTTCTAGCCGATCACTGGTCCTGCAGCTTCCTTCTAGCCGATCACTGGTCCTGCAGCTTCCTTCTAGCCGATCACTGGTCCTGCAGCTTCCTTCTAGCCGATCACTGGTCCTGCAGCTTCCTTCAAGCAGATCACTGGTCCTGCAGCTTCCTTCAAGCAGATCACTGGTCCTGCAGCTTCCTTCTAGCCGATCACTGGTCCTGCAGCTTCACCTGCAGCTTTCTTCTATCGGATCGCTTCTTCACGTGGTTGTTGCTTCTGTGTCTGTTTCTAACTTTACATTTAATATAAATTTGTTAAACCACACGTTTTTCCCTCTTTTTTATGATTGTTTTTCATATACACGTCTATACAAATGTTTCGTCTTTTAGACTTTCCCTTGTGTTTTAATAGAAATTATTTCAAAATGAATAAGAAATGTTAATTGACAATGTTTGAAATAATGATGTTGCACCAGATTCTCCATTCGTGCAAAGAAGGACATTTTATTGTTGATTTAATCAGTTTAACTATTTTCTGACAGACTTGCATAGGTGAACACAAGTGAAAGTGATGCAACAAAATGTCCTCTGCATTTAACCCATCACCCGGGGAGCAGTGTGTGGGGACGGTACCTTGATCAAGGGGACCTCATTGGGATTTGAACCCACAACCTTTCGGGTTTCCTTAACCACCAGACCAGCACGACATTCCACTGGGACTCAAGATTAATTGTTCATTTCTACATTTATATAGAAATTCTGTTTCTTCTCAGTTTGTTAGTGTAGCAGTATTTAATGGTTCTGTGTCATAACCAATTTTGCATTTTAAGTTAAAGCAATTTTCCTCATAAATACAGATGCAGTTAATAAAACATGTGATTTGTGTGATTTCATGTAGGAATCTGGTGATGATGAATACAAAGGAGATCAGTCCGACACCGAAGATGAGGTGGACAGTGACTTTGACATTGACGAGGGGGATGAACCAGACAGTGACCAGGAGGAAGATGCACCTCGCAGGAAAAGCAGAGTCGTCACCAAGGCCTACAAGGTGGGTTTAAAACACACAGATGCCCTGAACCTGGTAGGGTGGTAGTAGCCTAGTGTAACACACTTGCCTGTGAACCAGAAGACCCAGGTTCACATCCCACTTACTACCATTGTGTCCCTGAGCAAGACACTTAACCCTGAGTGTCTCCAGGGGGTGACTGTCCCTGTAACTAATGATTGTAAGTCGCTCTGAATAAGGGCGTCTGGTAAATGCTGTAAATGTATATGAAGCGGATCCCAGAAATATGTGCAGGTTACAGTGTCACATATGCTCTGTGGTCATTTTATTATATACTAATACTAATTAATATTTTCCACTTCTTGTAACCCCCCCACCCCACAGGAACCAGTCAAAGTAGCAAAGCCAAAAACCAAAAGGCCATCAGAGGAGCTGAAGAAAACAGAGAGAGCTAAAGCTACACAGAAGCGTAGTGTGCAGGAGTTCCAGGATTTTGGGGAAAGTGAGTTGACCATAAAAATACCATTGCTGTGGTTTGAAAACTTTTGTCATCTTAACTGTACATAAATCATAAAGGAATCCACCTGTTTCACCGTGTTTTATAGCATCAACTGGTTCAAGTTTAACAAAACCAAATTTTGAGCGTTTATATGTATTTGCAATTTAACAATGAAGTCTGGTGATCTTTTCAGCTGTTTGTAATATTTGTGTTTTTTTCCAAAGTTCGTAAGTCGGTGCGACAGTCGACCAGCGAACACACACGTAAAACCAACCTTCGGCTACAGGAAAGGCAGGAAGCCCCACGACGGAGGAGGGGAGCCCATCATGACCGGCCGCTCACCCAGGATGAGCTGCTTGCTGAGGCCAAGATCACAGCTGAAATCAACCTACGGTCACTAGGTAAGACAAGAAAAAACAAGAAAGGGGCAAGAAGGGGAGCCGTTTTTGCTTTGAATGAAGCCAAGAATTAGCAAAAAGTTGATATATCAGAGAATCAGGGAGATTATAATATAATTTATGTACATGAACGAAAGGGAAAGTTTACAGGGAGGACAGAAAAGGACCATGCGCTGAGCCCTGTGGGACGCCAGTGGAGGGTCTGCTTTGTCTTAGGGCATCTCTTGTTGACAGAAAACTATGAGCGGCTGGAGGCAGACAAGAAGAAGCAGGTCCACAAGAAGCAGCGTTTCGATGGGCCCACCATCCGATACCACTCTGTGCTCATGCCACTGCTGTCCGACTCCCTGCTTAAAGAAGAGAATGTGGATGTGGAAGGGTATGCACTCAGCTCGTGTTTGCTTTTAGTGTAAAATGAATACTCCTTAGTACATAAATCATCACTGGTATGACCTGAAGTTTTAAATATTATAAAAACTTTAAATCTATTCAAATGTTTTCCAAATATTCCATTATTTCCAATCTCCATTATTGTGGGTCATGCTCATAAAATCTGGTTCCAAAAAGTCTTACTGGATTGATTTGAATGTAATATAATTTAAATGTTACATATTTAACTAATTTGTAGTTTTATTCTGAAAATGGTCGTTAGTGACATGGTGTCACACCTCCAAAGTGTGGTGCATTGGTGCCCCGCCCATGGTCCCTAGATGGACTAATGAGTGAGAGTAACATGTTGCAAAAGGTTGAAACAAATCAACATTCACCAACAACTGATTATGCGAAGTGTTGTAGGTACTGCACATGTCTTAGTTACAAGTTTAGATCGCTGAAAAATCCCTTCCTTCATTTTAGGCTGGATCAAGACACACCACAGACCGCCGCCTCCAGCACCGCCTCCCAGAATTCCTCCGGGGCTCTGTGTTCCCGCAGCTTCATCACCCTCAGCGACCAGCAGGCGTTTGAGGCCGCATTCCCCAGCTCGGTGCGTGCCAGCCTCCCTCTCCCTGTACAGGAAGTGTGCCCCATTACCCACAAGGCAGCGCTGTACCGCGACCCCGTCACAGACATCCCTTACGCCAACGCCCGTGCTTTCCGCATCATCCGCGAGGCCTACCGCAAGTACGTGGCCGCCCACGGCTTTCCCAGCTCCGCGGGGGGGCTCGCGGGGAGCAGCAACGGCGACGCCTCGGCCACCGCTAGTGCCGCTAAGGGTGTTCGCCAGAAAATGGTGGTGAACGCGACATAGCGAGGAGTTGATGGCTCGTCTTGACCACACTGTGAACCGAAGCAGTTCGCCAGGGTTCAGGAGCATTTGGGATCAGAGGATCCAGTTTACGAAAGTCTGACAGTCAGAAGAAAGGTTGCTGTGATCACAAATCGATTTAGGTTCCCTCGGCAACAAATGGACAGCCACTTTGACACAATTCCCCACAAATTTACACCTTGATCTTTTTGCCTTTAATAGTTTTTGTAAGACTTTTTTTTTTTCTTTCAATAAATTGCTTGCGTCTTTAAATAAACTTCACTAAAGAATGGTGTGTTCTGTACCATTTGTTTGCAGTTGGTCTCTTTCTCAGATAAGGATGCATTATTTGGTGCTCTCGCACTTTACGTGTCAGATTAACGGCCACAATGCATGATCAATGAATGACCGCATGGAAATTCTCGGACTTGAGCAGCATGATTTCTGAAATATTGTGCAACATATAACACTGCAGCTAAACTGAACTATTAGGTACTGCTCATAAGGCACGTGATAACTGCCGCAGCTAATACAGGGTCCTTATACATTTTTACTAATGATTTCCATGACGTCCCCACACACTGCTCACCAAGGGTGATGGTTAAAAGCAGAGCACACATTTACACATTTCGCTGTGTCACCATGTGCTGTGCTGCAGTGTTTCACAGTGACAATCGCTTCACTTTTAAGGCAAAGTTTTGGGACCATATTTTTGTGGAAATTTCTGTGCGAATTTTAATAAAAATCACAATAGGAACCTTGTAAATATAATTAAAGGAAACGCAATTTAATATTAACAACAGGAACCTTAAGAGAGGTTTGGGAGTGACCTTAGGGATATATAGTAAAAAAAATTATATATCTAAAAGACACTGTATATAGCGGATGCCTAAACTAGAATAAACATGTAACATTTCCACACAAAGTATTTTATAATATATTAAACACACAAACACATTACAACTATACAACGTTGGCAATGCAAACTGGAAACAAAGCTTTGTGCTAACGATCCATTGGACATTTATTATTAATATTTGACATCATTATTACAGCAATTGTTCAGTCTCTATGGTGATGAAAAAAACCCTCTAGTTATTCCTTTGGGTTAGTGACCCCATCCTCCACTGACTCCTCCTGACTGGAAACGAGGCTCTGCTGAGCTTCCTGACGCCGCTTTTCTCGTCTTAATTTTGGTTCCACGAATGGGATGACCGACACAGGAACCCGAACTGTGTCCAATCCATTCACCTGCGAGGGCAACGTGGTAATCATTCTAATATAAACGCCACATTATTCATGTTTAAGTGAATCTTAACTGCTGAAAAGCTTCGTATTAGGATTCATAAAATGCACTATACTACTGAAACAAAATAATAAATGTAGGGCATATGTAGTAAATACTTTTCAGCAAACCTACCGTTACTTCACACCAATACTCCCCCGGCTGAGTGATGGGCTCGTCCGGCAACGTCAGAGCATGCGGAGGCACCACCAGCCCCAGCTGAGAAGGAGAAACGAAAAACACCAAATTTGGTTTCATCTACAAGCAGGTACGATCAGTTCAACAGATGAGTGGCGGCCTTGTAATGTACAATTCCATTTAACACAAATTAACACTTGGCATTTCAGGCTTCATATTTCACGGTTACAATGTTACCTTTCTTAGGAAGTGTCTGCAAACAATCTCTTTTGTTATCTGGTACTGGATGGAGGTGTGCAGCCCAACTTCAAGGTGCGTATTCTTCAAAAACTTGACTGTCTGCAGGTATATACAAAATAAAAATATCAATATATCACACACACACACACACACACATTAACAGCTAAACCTGGAACTAAATGGATCACACAAAATAGGGATTAAATGAGCAGCTCATTCATTAATTTCTTACATTTTTTTATTTCAACTCACCAGCTCTCCAGTACGAGTCTGGATTTTGTCCTCTGCTTTCCCTTCCCGTAGGAGCTTAAAGAAGACACAAGATTAGACTTTCAGCACCGCAACGAACAATCGATGCATCACGGTGTCGACACAGTGCAGATTATACATTACACAATCGTAATAAATTTAGCATAATAAAGCTGTTTGGTGATTTTCTGGCCACGGTATAAAAATTCTTGTTGAAAAAGTAGTGCCGGTAGTGACAGTGGCGACCTGATCTGAGAACAGCGCCACTCTGGGTCAGAGTTTCACGCTGCGTGGACTGTCCCTGTAACTACTGATTGTAAGTCGCTCTGGATAAGGACGTCTGATAAATACATGCAGAGAAAGGAGGCCCTCCCAGGAAGGTTTCCATCACGCTCTCTATTTATTAAGCGCCTCAGTTCCACCATGCTCCGGGTAAATGTGGGTAACCGCTCATACACGACAGGGACATTACATGTACCAAACATTACAGTTTTTATTTAATACAAAAGGAAATAATGAAGGGACCACGGGAGCTTGGACCGGTATCCTCGGTTCCTCTGCTTGGTGGAGAGTCGATCTGCATCAGGCAAACATTAACTCCACCCACAGCATTTAAAGGAGAACTACCAAGGACTGAACCCCGGGATGCATCATAATCCAATCGAATCGTGAGACCAGTGAAGGTTCACACCTCTAGTGATTATGGAACAATACATGACATGTCAAGGCATGTAGACATGAATTCATACAACCAGAGGTTCTCACACTTTCCACGATGACGAGCACCAACTCTGAAAATAGGTTGGTGCTCTCCGTGCACAGACATTACAAAACATTAGAAAGATTTAGACAATTCATTTGAGATTAACACTTAAGTTAAAGTTAACTTAATAGTTAACTTAAACGGTGAAGCATTTGATGAATTAAACTCACCCGTAGCTCATCTGCAAACATCGCTTTGTTTTCTGGAGACGGATACACAGCCAGGCCTTGGGGCAGCAGCTTATTTCGACCCACCGACTTCTTTACAAAAACAGTGTCACCCCGGCCCCCCAGCTCTGTGCAGAAATCAGTCTCTCTCATTTACACGAAAAAAATGTAATTGTATTCAATTTAAAAAATTATACTCACTGGACACGGTCTGTGTGAGGATGAGGGCCATCTTTTCTTTGGGGGCGTGTTTTGTATCCTCCACAAACCGGTATACTCTGTGTCGGCGAGGGTACAGTCGGGGTGGGCGGCCCTCTTGGGACAAGGGGACCTGCCACCAGCGTTCCACAATAACCGTGCTCTGCTTACAAAAAAAAAAACAATCAGGAATCACACTTTTAAAGGTCCCTAGACAATTTTATTAGGTTTTAGTGGTCCCCTAATACTGTCTCAGAAATACAGCCACTTTGATCCAGTTCCACAATGAGATTTCCCCAGGACGCGCCGTCTCAGTGTCTGTAGCTTTAAATGCAAATGAGGAGGAGTGAGGTGGGACGAGGAGGAGAGCGACCTATAGAAGTTGAGTGGGCATTCATGGAAATGACGTCATCAGCACCAAAAAATATGTAATTTGTGCTCATTTTTACATCCAATCATCGGGGGAGGGGAGGGAAATTCCCAGGGTGGAAAAAGCATGAGAAAGGGGAGGTAACCTTTCCCCTTATGACGTCATTAGGGGAGAAATTCCAGATCAGACCGCCTGAGCTGCCGCTCTCTGAAGCAGACTGACCAAAGCACTCTTTACACCTATCGCCAGGCTAGGGGAACTCCTATTAATGTTTAATAATCTCACAAATAGGGGACCTTTAAATACGTTCACTTTAAGAATGCCATTTAAGGTGCAACGATGATAGAAGCTGGTTAGGTGTTTTGACACATATTTTACAAAAAGCTTAGTCACCAAAATTTGACAAAGACGTTATAAGACGTTTTTTTTTCTTTCTTGAATGTGGCTAGTATTATAAACTGGAATAGAAGGGCTTGCTCGGGTCAGAACCGCAACCTGATGATAAGCCAAAATATAGAGATTTGAACGCTGTCGCGAGTGAAAAACTGAAAGCCAGACCAGGCTGAGGACCTCGTCCCTGAACGAACCGGTGGCCTGGTCGCCCTGATTAAAAACATCTCTTACTTTACATGTCGTCTGAGAGAAGCGCTGCGCCAGCTGCGCCCGGGGAACCTCCGTCAGCAGGTTAGCGACCGCCGAGCGACAACTCCACATGCTGCCACAGCCTGCTCTCTCCTGCGCGATACAAGTATGCGACTTTGGGAACCATGTAATTGGAGGAACGCGCATGCGCAGAGTACAGACGAAGGACCTGTAGGTGTCTTAAAGTGTGCCTGAACGTAACGTTACGTGGCCACAATACACACATACACACACACACACACACACACATACATACAGACATATACACACACATACACACACACACACACACACACATATACAGACATATACACACATACACACACACACACACATACAGACATTTAGATACATACACATATATACACACACATACACGCACAGATATATAGATACATACATAAATACACACACACACACATATATTACATGTATATATATAATTTTTTTGTAAGAAGAATTTTTTTTCTTACTTTACCAGTTGCGTTCTCTAGACACTAGGTGGCGGCAATACGTCACTGTGGAAACAAAAGAAATCTGACTTTAATATTCAAACATCCAAGCTGATTAACCATCTCATCTTCATGGAATTCAGAACAGAAGTTCCCCAGTTCGAATTCATATCAGAACACATGGAATGATTGAGATGTGCGTAACTGCCGGGATAATGTCGCTGGATCTTCTCATCTTTCTCCTCAGAGCAGAACTCCAGCGGGGTTGTTTTTTCCAGAAAAAAAAGATGCAGTAGGTCAACACTGGTCACCTTTCCAGCCCAAGATATGAGAACATGTCTTACAAGCAGTGGACAGAAGTTGTATCATTTTATTTAATGAAGAAATCCAATAAAAAAAAAGTATTTGAATCTTACCAATGCTGACTTTTGCACGGAATTATTATTTATGGTAAAGATCATATTTTATTAGGCTAGGACCATTATGGTTATTTCACAACAAGTTAAAATAGAATTAAGTCTTATTTATGTGATGTTTTTACCTTATAACGTATATTCCGTGAATAAGGCAGCACAGACCAAGTTTTTTTCTCTCGTCCATCTGTGCAGTGGGGGTGTGCTTTTAAACCTCTGAAGTGAGAGAGATCCTGGGAAATTGCCGCTCGGGCCTGTTGAGCTGCCCTGGCTTCAGTCATGCGGCTACCCTTAAGGTCAGGCCCCATGAGAAGGATGGCTGGATCAGGCTTAGCAGTGGGAAAAAAGATTACTTCCTTGCCTGGTGTCTGTAGATAAATATGCAGATGGTAGGTGGGGGTAGATATGGAGATGCAGAGTTACGTATGGGCAAGATGTTTCGCACCTCTGAATCAGGAGGCAATGGTGTTTCCACTCTCCCAGCAGAAGAGATCAACATTATTATTATTATTATTAATAATAAATCAATAATTACATTAGAAACCAAGAATAAAAATTAATTTGATCCCACCTACATACATTCACATTCAGCCATGAAACAGCTCACACAGAAAAAGTAGTGCTGGGCAAGATGCTAGAAAATATTCTGGGCAAGGCACTGTACTATTTTAGTAAGCTGTTTTGTTTGGAACACCTATGACACGCCATGCAATATGTTTACCCATCTGCTATGTAATAAACAAATGAAAAATGCATTGAAAAAGTAAACAAACCAAAATAAATTGCATTGCCTTTATATTAGATTTCTGTTTGCACCAAGGTTTGGAGGATATACTCTTCACCAATTGTGTCCAGATCCATACAAGAAGTGTCTCTGTGGGAGACTCGAATTCAGTTACAGAAATCTACCTTAGGTAATGTACCCCAGGTTAATGTAAAGAAACCGTATATATACATATACACATTTAATCGCTGTTCAACAAAGTGCTTGGGCATTTACTGTTCGCTCTTGTAAAATACTGTGTGCATTTCATGTAAAGAACTAGTTCACAATATTACACATTCTTCCTTTTGTAAAATAAAAGTGCTTCACATTTGACCTCAACATAAAAAAACATATCAAATAAATAACCATTGGGTAGAACTGGAATTTAAAAAAAACATGTGCGTGCTTGAGCTAATTTGCTTCTTTTCTCTGTTTCTGATATATGTTATTGACTGTAAGTGTACGTCACATATGTTACAAAAGAACTGCATCTGTGACTGTCCCAGGCCCTGTTATCAGGGGAAAAACCAGTCTGGACAAAGAGGAGTCTCCCGGGTGAATAACATGAAGCCCGTGGCAACAGCCCAACCCACAGAACACTCCACTGGCTGCCTGTTGAGCCCCGATTCACCTCGAAAGCTCCCTTCCTACCCTACAACAACCTTAATGGACCCCCGACATCCCTGACTCACTGCACCTACAACATCTACCCACTCCATGACAAAGCCGTGCAGCATGGGAGACTTAAATATATATTTTTTAACTGTTTACTGTGCTTGCATTTACATTTAAGGCAATTAGCAGACGGCCTTATCCAGAGTGACTTACTTAACCCCGAGCTCCAGGGGACTGTCCCTGTAGCTACTGATTGTGTCTTGCTCAGGGACATGATGGCAGTAAGTGACCTGTGACTTTGTGGCCTTCTGGTTCTTAGGTGAGCGTGTTACCCAATTGGCTCCTACCAGCCCTTACTGGATTATCATGAAACACATGAATGCTGGTTTTAATTTGGACAATTTCAGTGTCTTGTTAGATAATAACTTTCCTTCCCAGTTTCCTCCAGTTTTGGCAGATTATGCTGCTGGTTAAAACAATGGCACATACTCCTAGGCAACATACCAGCAAAAATAACTAATTTGACAAATGCATCTTAAAAACGTGACTTTTTTTTTTTTTACAACGCAAAGCCACCTCTAATAAATCACACCAGCCAGGAACCACAAGTGACAAGAGCTTGTAACTGAGGCAAGGCAGCGAATACATGTGAGACAGGCGATAGAGAACACCGAGCTGTCTGTCGGCTGTTCTCTCTCAGTACATGATGTCCTTGTTGTTTGGCTGCTTTTTAAACTTTAGCCTACGTCACTTCAGAATCTCTTACAGTGGTTTCAGCAGTCTTTGAAAATCCTTCGCTGATGAAACAGGTAAATGTAATAATTTGTGTGTGTTTCTTGAGCTGTATCTGATTGTGACTGACCATTGTTACACTTTAATAGTATCCTTAAAAGTACATTTTTTGCAACCTGGCGGTGAAACCTGACCCTGAAATCAGTTTCTTTTGCGATCCACTAACTCCACTAAAAAAAAAAAAAACTGCCTAAGAACACAAAATTCTTCACTACACAGAGACAAAGACGAACCAGGAGAGAACATCCTGCCTTGAAAACAGCTTTTCCGTAACCCACATCCTCCGTTCTGCTAGCTGCTCCTTCCTTTCATCTTCATCATCCGAGAGGAAGAGGACCTCTGACCCAGTGAACCCTTTGTAGTATACTCCTCACTTTGTAGCATAAAGAAATGTACTTCATACGGAAAGGTTCATACAAACAGCCCCACTTTGCCAATATAACAGAATCTGAGAACTGAGAAGTTATTAATATTCACTTTAAATAACTGTAATAAGATACACTTGGGGTCCAGCTCAGGTCAGGGGCAGATAATATGCTTTCTGTCCTTTAACTTTGGACTGTTATAAAGTCACATCTTGTATTTCTCTGAACAGGAAACATGCAGCAGCGAGAGATAAAATTGAAATCAGATAAACAAAACTGTACATAGACCACAAAGCAAGAGTTTTTTTTATTAATTCACTCACAGATGCTGTTGATCACCAGACTGTAGTAAAGGCCATTGTTGCCAGATTTGGACAGTTCTCTGACCTTTTTAAAAAGTAACACACGACATATCATACAGTATACCCAAAATGCAGGAAATGGATATGGAAAATGCTCCCAGGTTTTCCTCCTCTCTAGGGTATCTTGCTACATTTTTTCCTTGTTGTGTGTAATTATTTTGTGGTCTGCTTTTTACATTTAAAAAAAGTGTTAGAAAAGTGTTAAGTTACACTAAAATTGATTTGCAGTTTTCTGTATAAACTGGAGACCAACAGTTGACTCTTGTCTCTGAACATTAACTGAATGATATGAAAGCACATGTCTATTAGTGTCGAGGGAAAGAAGGCTTTTATCATTTACAAAAATTGGATGGACACCATGTCCATTAAAATGATGCCAATATCCGGCCTGAATAGGAATATTTACTGGGAAGGATGTAAATCCACACAAGACTGCTGTTGTGACCCACGGGGAGACTGTCACTGCTTTCCCAGGCTCCCTCTGGAGGGGCAAATGGCGATAGGAAGGGTGGGTGGGTTAAATATGTGCAAGGTCTGCTGGGGAAAAACAAAGTCCAAATATAGATGCAAGCAAGAACACCGCCTTTGGTGATTTACAGGCTGTTCATAATATGTGCTGTGCATATTTTAATGCATTTAAAAATAAGATGTTTGTTAAGACGCTTTCATGATGCAGTCTGATGCAGCTCTTAGGATGATCTTGAGCATTTTATCCTTAGGATTTCATCTTTAAAACCCTCAGATATGACTTAGAGCTGAAACCCATCATAGAATTAGGGACAAACATATTTAGCAGAAACATTTCTTTTTTTGTTGATTCCTTAATTCTTTATGGCTGTCCAGGTCACCACATGACCTAATTCAGGACTATGACTGTCATTATCTTTTTCAAATGTTGAATAAATGGTATTCATGCTCTTCCATACGGGGTGTGTCACATTGCAATTGATGAAGGGGTCTGTAGGCAGGCAGAAGATCTTCCAAACGGTGACTAATAAGTACTCCATTTTGGCCACCCTTTCCCTGCAGACCTGTCACATTTATATGCAGCACACTAACCCACTTATAGGCTGCACATACACTACAGGCCAAAAGTTTGGACACACCTTCTCATTCAATGTGTTTTCTTTATTCTCATGAACATTTACGTTGGTAGATTCTCACTGAAGGCATCAAAACTATGAATGAACACGTGGAGTTATGTACGCAACAAAAAGTGGTCACCAGACCTGAACCCCACCGAGACGGTTTGAGGTGATCTGGACCGCAGAGTGAAGGCAAGTGCTAAACACCTCTGGGAACTCCTTCAAGACTGTTGGAAAACCATCTCAGGTGGTTTTCACGACCTCTTGAAGCTCATCGAGAGAATGCCAAGAGTGTGCAAAGCAGCAATCAGAGAAAAGGAAATAGAATTTAAAACATGTTTTCACTTATTTCACCTTTTTTTGTTAAGTACATAACTCCACATGTGTTCATTCATAGTTTTGATGCCTTCAGTGAGAATCTACCAACGTAAATGGTCATGACAATAAATAAAACACATTGAATGAGGTGTGTCCAAACTTTTGGCCTGTACTGTACATAAAGCATACTTTACATGTGCACGCCATGTGTGCTATGTGACATACTAATGGTGTGCCCTCTCAATAATATATGCTCCAAAAGTAAATTCCATGCCTGCGATTTGACGGTTTGAGTGGTTCAGCGCGGAGGTGACTTGAACAATGTTTTATGAGAGCTTGCGGCAGCGGGTACAGGCTGCCGGCCTGCTGTTTGCCATCTGTTGAATTTATATTAGCTCTAATGTTCTCATATTGTCTCCAGTTCTGAAGGAGCTGAAGCAACACAGTAAATAATTCTTTCCAAAGCAGTACCATTCAATTACGGATATAGCTTGGCCAGATGTTTTCTGCAACAGATAATGACTAATTTTCACATCACAAATGCAGAAAAACTGAAAAAAAAAAAAGACAAAATCCGGAGTTTTTTTTTTTCAACTTTTGAAATACAGGAACTACTGAACATTATTACCAATTTGACTTATTTCCCTTAGAGAGGCAGAGTTAGCCATTCAGAGTTCATCTGGTGTATAGTGATCATTTGGATTTTTTTTATGGATGTCCTAATTCTCATAATCATTCAGTGGTGCATTCTTGCTATTTGCTATTGGGATTTGCTATTGAGATGGACATGGCTATATTACCTGGTTATTGGTTTGGTCCGTTGTGACATGTATAATGCCACGGTGTACCAATCAGAACAATAGTCAGGCTGTGTCATTTAAACAATGCTCAAATGGTACCAATGAGCCCATACAGCACCATCAGTTTAGGCTGTCGATACGAGGCAGGATGGATGGATCCCTGATGTCCAGCTTTAACCAAGACTAATCAGGCCAGGCAATTTTCTATCGTCTAATTTTGGTGAGCCTGTGCAAATTGTACCCTCGGTTCCTGTTCTTGGCTGACAGGACTGACACCTGATGTGGCCTTCTGCCGCTGTAGCCCAAGGTTCAAGGTCAGATGTGCATTCAGAGGGGGTGTTCTGCACACCTTGATTGTAACCAGTCTGCCTGTTCTTCTCTGACGTCAACAAGGCATTTGCAGCAACCGATCATGTGCACCTATTAACTTAAACAAATGCTCTAGTAGAGCATTAAAATAAACAAATAAATAAATAAATCTGATTTTTCAGATCGACTTAACCGCCAATGTCGAGTCAAAAAGAGTCATCTTTGCATTTGCAATCCCGGCCGTCAACTTTGCACTTTACCTCCTTATCTCCAAAGGGCATTTCAACACCCCCCCAAAACATATATTAATAATATAGTAAAACCAATCACACTGTAACGCATGGTAACACTGGTAGTAATGATCCATGCTGGCCAGGTTCCTGCAGCAGACTCTGCGCACACATCACCGCGGTGAATAGCAATCCTCCTGAACGACGGAGGGCGGCACGCGACATGTTCAGTTCCGCAACTTCTCAGTTTTACATTTACATTTACAGTGTCTTAAGTGTCTTGCTCAGGGACACAATGCTGGTTAAGTGTCTTGCTCAGGGACACAATGGTAGTAAGTGGGATTCGAACCCAGGTCTTCTGGTTCATAGGTGAGTGTGTTACCCACTAGGCTACTACCACCCTACAGGGTCTCATTTTCTCTTTTTTAAATCGCTGTGCATGTAGGCAATATTAAAACTTAATAAAGTTCACTGTCTACCCCTATTCCACAAACTGAGGGTTGGATGAAAGGCACGCTGCCTGGATTTAAATGAGTAAATAGACAATAGCCTTTGATTGGTTAATTGTTTCATTGATTAATATGTGTCAGGTGGCAAAATGTTATTTAATCTGAACTGAATCATTTCTTATTTAAACCACCTTGACAGAAGATAATTTCAAATGGTCATCAAATAGTTAAATGACCTTATTAAAAAAAACAAAGGCGATTGCTGAAAGGACAAAAAATTGGTTAAGAACTGTAAAAATGTCATTAATTTTTACATTTTCTCCTTTTTAAATCACTGTGCATATAGGCAATATTGACATGTAAATGATTGAATATCCGTCTGGTTAACATACGGTTCTTTATTTGAAGCGCTATTCTATAAGAAAGGTAACTAAAAAGGTGTTGGTGCTTAAAGTGCTTCACTGATCTGAAATCGAATCAAGATTTAAACGAAAAAAAAAGTGCATGTGTTTTAAGGGCTTGAACTTGATTATCATGTCGGTCTGATGATCTGTTTGCTGCTGCCTGTTGCTGGAAGGAAGAGTGGAGAGGGGACCCAGGGCCAGTACATTTATCACTGAGCGGTAAAAGGATGCTGAAGCAAAGGCTAGCTTCTGGCGTATACGAAAGCCAAGTATGGGGTTGTCGATTTATGCTTCTGACATTGATACGTTGGCTTTTCTGTTAATGCTGTAACTGTTACCAGTGAGAAACATGTATCTAATGAAAGGCACATAGCACATTTTCAGACAGTGGTCGGACAGTGCAAAAGTACAATAGGGCCCTTGTTGATGTGGTGGCATCGTAGTCTGTTACCACGACTTCTATACATGTTTGACTGCTACGCAGTGTGCTGCATTCATGTATTTATATAGGAATTTCTCTGCGTTTCTGGGTGGAACGCCCGTGGGCAGCTATTTGAATAGGCCAGTTTTAAAGTCTAAAATTATACCCTTTGAAAAGACTGGATTAACATCACTCTTACATATAATATGTCTACAAAAATCATGCTTCTTTCTTTGGAAGATTTGTAAAATTGGACACCCTCTGTGCTGAATTCACACATTCTCTGAATGCTTGAATGGACATCCAGAGACATGCATCCATGGTCCATCTGCATGGAACCATGCATCTGTGGGTTGTTCTGGGAAATGCTGGGATACGCTCCAGCTTTCCCACGGCGCTGATATGCATAAACGGATTTATGAAATGGATGGGTGTGTGATACGCCCACATCCTTATATTTGAGTACCTTACACCTGGATTAAGTATACATGATTCACTCAGGATTTGTTAATGGGACTATTTGAATCACACAATTTTTCAAGCATTTTTTTCCCCTAAAAAAATCTTCTCATTCCTTGAAACAGATTCGTATGGCTGGTGAGAGTCGGTCTAAGGTGTTGTGCTTTGTGCATTTTTATGAGCAGTATTTATGTGCAGAAGCCTTTCAGGAGAAATTGATTGGCCCCGTAATTTCGGTTTGAGATTGTAAACTGTTGTTTCTAGGTTCCAATTCACTTGCTGACCCTGCGTAATTCAAAACAGCCCTCAGTCAAAAGCAATTGGATTAAGCCAAGTCTCATTCCCTAGTTCACTGCCTACCCCTATTCCACAAACTGAGGGTTGGATGAAAGGCACGCTGCCTGGATTTAAATGAGCAAATAGACAATAGCCTTTGATTGGTTAATTGCTTCATTGATTAATATGTTTCAGGTGGCAAAATGCTATTTAATCTGAACTGAATCATTTCTTATTTAAACCACCTTGACAGAAGATAATTTCAAATGGTCATCAAATAGTTAAATGACCTTATTAAAATAAACAAAGGCGATTGCTGAAAGGACAAAAAAATGGTTAAGAACTGTAAAAAATTTGATTAAAACCTGTGACAGTGGAGACCCATCGTCTCAGCAGATGGTTCCTTCGTTCTTCTCTCATGTCATTGTCCATTTCACCTTCACCTGCTTCTTTTGGCCTCATCTCATATGTTTTTTACTCTGCCTTTGTTGCCTTGTTCATAAAATGGTGTATTATTTAATTGTTTCTAAATAAGATCTTATTTGTACATAACTTATTGTTTTTCGCATTGTATTGTTCTTTTAAGTGATACTCTATATAGTGTTGTGTCGCTTGACACTATGGCCTAAGTCAAATTCATTGTAAGTGTTACCATGAATTACTTAAACACCGCATAAGAGCACTTCAAATTGTAGAAAATTGACAATCGAACTCACAGCTCTGTTTAATAATAATGATTAAAAAAAAGATTTTCACATGCAATGTGAACTAGCTTGTTTGTGGAGCTAATCGTATAAGAGGCGCCAGGAGCACAAAGAGTGGACATGGAAAATGAATGGGGACAAGGTCATGTGATCCGACCTACACATCAGGGTAAGACAGGAAGTGCATCCTGCATAGTCCCTTCTGTTCAATCCTGTGGAGGCTGTGTTCAGATCGGGCGCTGCTGGTTGGCAGTAGCCTAGTGGGGGTAACACACTCGCCTATGAACCAGAAGACCCAGGTTCAAACCCCACTTACTACCATTGTGTCCCTGAGCAAGACACTTAACCCTAAGTTGCTCCTGGGGGACTGTCCCTGTAACTACTGATTGTAAGTCGCTCTGGATAAGCACCGTCCCCACACACTGGCTTGGGTTAAAAAGCAGAGGGCACAATCGCTCCACTTCCACATAAGTCAGTGTCTGAATAAACTCCATGACCAGATCTTTTTTTCCACAGTCCCACTGAGAAATGTTGGGATGTGTTGGGACTGTGGCCAACAAAATAATAGAATGCATGTTTTTGCTACGGCAGGCAGTGCATGTATTATATGCTTTCATAGTAAAAATCATGAAGAGACCGTTCCTATGTGTTGCCGTGCATGGAAAAGCGGATTTAGATATCTGGTGGCGGTGGTGGGGCGGGATCTTCTGCGTCACTTCTTCTTAATAAATACATTTGTCTTGGGACCCCATTGGCCCATGAGTGCAAATGCAAATAAAAAGGCTCATCATTACTCTTGCACGTCAGGCTAATTATCTGAAGCCAGTTTGGTTTGTCCAGGGTGGCGCAGGAATCAATTTCCATCCGGAAACGTGCGTCTTGTGCTCACGCCGCACCCACCCTGGTGACGATGCATCGTGAAGTGCGAACGCGCACAGCTCGCCGATGCCCGGTTTGCACACGTTTCGCCGTTTCTGACAACTTTGCCGCAAAGCACGTTACTTCACTTCGGCCCTGTTGTGCTCAGGGCTGGGGGTGGGGCAGCTTCTAGCCCTCGGGGGCCCAGACCGAGATAAGCCGCTGGTAGAGATTAATTAAGACTGAAAGAATCAAATGAATATGGATGAACAGGCACTTGGTACATGCATCCTAGGGACAAGACAAGAATCTTATTTGGCCAACTTAACCAAGGTTACACCGCTGTGTAACAAAGGCTGCATTTGTGGCCCACTTTGCACCGTTCTGAGATCAAAAGGGAAAAAATAACTGGGGCATACCTTTAGAGTCTGTAATTTAGAGCACCTTAATTTAGTTTGGGGGAAATTTAAAAAAAATAATAAAAAGACAAAACACTGAAGGATGTCAATGAGTGCGACCCAAATGGAACGTCTCTCAGCGGGTCGGTGACACCGTTTTTTAAATACATTTCGACCATTTTTTCCATTATGAAAGATCAATTATTCCACTACAAACAGAGGAGAAGCTGAAAAATGGAACCACCTGGAGGTACATGAACAAATAGACAAGAGCCTTTGATTGGTAATGTTTCAACCAGTGACATTTCTTTACCGAACATTTCAGGAGGGTCACATTAAGAGACTGAAGTGATTGTCATTGTGAAACACTGCAGCACAGCACACGGTGACTCAACGAATTGTGTCCTCTGCTTTTAACCAGAAAGCAAGCTAATTCTAAGAATCCCAAAGATGGGACCAATGGATAAAGGTTGTGGGGTCTAGAGTCACCTTGCTGCTGAGTGATGGGTGCATCCTGCATCGTCTCGCATAGACACAAACGTTCATTTTAATCAGTGCTACTGTGTCCTGCTATTTCCATTCAGGTTAAAAGTGGTAAAATAAGAGTGAATGGTACATTAAAGTCACTGAGTTTTACTAACTGACCCTCTTACTGGACATTTGTCAAATAAGCAGCGTTGAAATGCAAGCATTTTACTGACAAACAGAAGTGTTGGGTTGAACAGAAAGAGAGCATGATGGGACATGCCATGAACCGAATGATTACTATTATTATTTGTTATTTTTCTACTGTTGTAGTTGTTAGTTCTACTGTTCTCTGTTGTAGGGTGGTAGTAGCCTAGTGGGTTTGACACGCACCTATGAACCAGATGACAACAACATACCAGGTTCAAACCCCACTTACTACCATTGTGTCCCTGAGCAAGACACTTAACTCCAGTGTCTCCAGGGGGGACTGTCCCAGTCACTACTGATTGTAAGTCGCTCTGCATAAGGGCATGTGATACGTGCCATAAATGTAAAATGATGATATTATTAATTATGAATCAAACAAGAGTAAAATATAGAACAGAGTCCAAATGTTGGTACCTGTGTGGAAACTCTTTCATCTCCTAAACTACTTTTTCTTAGTATTCAAAAAACTTTTTCCCAAACATGTACATTAAACCTCAGGTACATGCATGCATGAAGGACTACAAACAACCTACAGAGACACACCGTTCAAGTTCATAATAGAACATTTTCATGCATATTCCAGTTATTTAGAAATGGTGTGAGGATGCTGATAGGTCGTTATCCTGGCGACCACCCCGTGCTTCCTAATTGGCCGGATAACTCACTGGAGGACACGACGAGGGTGTGTCCATTGAAAGGGAGCGAGTCAAAAAATGTTGCCAAGTCTGTACCTTTCCTGCAAACATGAGGTTCGTTTTAATCTTTGTTTTTCGTCGTTTAAAGGCTAGATATTCTATAAAATTATGTTGCATTTAGAGACATAAACCTACATTTAAAATACATTTGAATTAATCAAGTATTGATGATTCTATAGTAAAAAGAGCCTCAGGTTCCCCCACGTCTAAAGTTAATTGTTTTGATGCTGCCATGTGCTCTATTACATATAAATGATTAAAAATATATACAATTTATAATGTATATGTATTTATATTGTATATATATAATATACAACTATATACTTTTTTTAATATACTATAAAAATATTCATTATATAATGTATATATATATTTACAGATACGTTGTACTGTCTGGGTCGGACTGGTAGAGAGACAGGCTGCGTTTTTACTGCCACCTGGCAACACCGTCTTCGATCCCCACGGCGGCGATGTGGCCGTTTTGTTCCCCAGTTCTGCCATGGAGTGTAACGCAGCCGCACAGGTATCGGACCCGAGTCATTATCGCCAATTAACCGGGAAGGGAGGCGTTCAACGGCGCTTCACCTCATGCTAGTGGGACGGGCGGATTATCATTGTTCTCCGGAGGACGGCAACTAAACAACTGGCAAGAGAGGTGAGGCACAACAGTGCATTTTTATCCTGATTTTTTTCATATTCATGTTTTTTTTTTTTCATATTTACACACGATTTGGTTGTATTATTATCGGCACCCCGTAGACCACCATAACCTGTCCGCTTGCGCATCTCTGGCGTGCCGGCAGCCGTGGGTTCCGTACCGGCGTCCTGCGAGCTTTTCTCCTCTGGACATTTCCAGACAGGAGGGTTCCACGCAAAACCGCAGAAACTCTGTGACAAGACGAGAGGCGCTCCACGCCCGAACCCGCGCAGCCACGACCACGCACCACACTTTTTATTGTCCGGAACACGCGCGCTCCGTGGGCTTTTTATTTCAACGCAGACGGGTTGCCAGACACTCGCTCGTTTTTCCTGCAGGGACCGTAAACGTAACATTTCTTTTGAAAAAACTTCACAGGACCGCGCCGTTTATGGTCGGCGTGACGAGGACAAACTTCGCACGACTCCGGACTCGGATTCTTCATTTTCCGCGATGGTCTCTGGTCACGTCTCGTAATGTGACGGCATGAGCGCAGGATTAGGGATTTGGGTTCGAATGAGAATGGGGCAGGGTGGTCTTCCATCCACCCCCGCCATCCGCCTATTGTCCTAATTGTCCCCGCAGGCGGGCGGGGGAGGACGGGAGCTGCGGGCTCCGTGTCAGGGATGTCGGGTCCGGCCGGGTCCGAGAGCGATTTGATGCGGGTTTCGAAATTCAGGCGAGATTCCTCGGCGGCGTTGCCAGATGCTGTGAAAAACGTGCGAATAAAAAGGCCGATGATGACAGTCCAGATTTTCCTTCTATAAAATCAATTTACTAGCTACGTGTTGACGTCGGGGTTTTAAAAAACATTGCTTCTCAAATGCAATATCTATCTTTTTTTTCCAAATAAAAAAAGAGTGACAAACATGCCCCCGGTGACTTCACACACTGTAAGACATCTTGTTTTTTTGTGGCGTGTTTTTGCACAGTGTTTGAATTGATGGAACGACCAAAATAGCAAAGCACCTCAATATATTTACCGATGGACTAAAGATAAAAAATAAAACTGATTGACTAGTTGCCTAGACTAAGTCGTTTTCTTACAATCCCCTGCTCTAAAAAAAAAAAAAAAGGGAGGGGGGGTAATTTTTGGCTTATGCACCATTGATATTCCGTGTAAATACTGCCTAATCTGCCCCGCTCACTCCTACTGAGCACATGCTGCATTTACATGCCACCAGACTGTGCCACAGTTGTCCACATTTCAGCTTGCAGATCACTTATGGCGTGTTGGCAGCGACGTGTTGCCAGTTTATTTCACTCTCAAGCCTGTTTCAAAAGTAACCCATCTCGGTGTGAAAAAAAACCCCCCACGACTCTGGCAACCCTGACCCGCCTGGGAGTCGGTGGGAAATCCTCCTCAGAAGCAATATGGTCCAAAGAGAGCTGCGGGTCACCCTCCCCGCAGCCATCGTGTGCAAGACAAGGGGTTGATTAAGACAAGAGGACCGGTGATAATTGGTAGAAGATGGGGGGAAAAAAATACCCTACAATCCTCCACTGCTATAGATAGATATGTGGGTATCTGGGTTCAGATGCATGCGCCCCTCTTCAATGACGCACCCCGCTCAGAATGGGGATTGTCTGCTTGGAAAGGCTCTACATAATTTATAACCGTAGGACCTTATTTTATTGTCTTGGCCCGTAACAAGATCCTGTACTAATAAACCTTTACACCTTTATGCATCCATTCAAGCAGCGCGCAGTGTTGAATGTCAAACTGTCGGCAAAAACTTCTAATTACACTTTAGACTCGAAATTGACACTTTTTCTTGACTTGTCGATGCCGAGGACGAGTTTCCTTTTTTCATCCCCAGAATAATTTTTTTTTATTTTTCTCTCCAAGGTAACAATGACGGTACACAGATGGTGAAAGTGAAGTGATTGTCATTGTGATACACTGCAGCACAGCAGACGGTGACACAGCGAAACGTGTCCTCTGCTTTTAACCATCACCCTTGGTGAGCAGTGGACGGCCATGACAGGCGCCCGGGGAGCAGTGTGTGGGGACGGTGCTTTTGCTCAGTGGCACCTCAGTGGCACCTTGGCAGATCGGGATTCGAACCGGCAACCTTCTGATTACTGGGCCGATTCCTTAACCACTAGGCCCCCAATAGAACAGATGGTGTATTACTGCAGAAATTGTACTGATTTGCAGTTTTAGTGGACATTCTACTAACTGACACGTAAAGAAGAACGGATCGTATTCTTCAAACGAAGAATACGATTGTGCGGCGTCCCCCAGGAACATTGACTTGCATTCCATACGATCTCCTACGTCAAAAAGCATAATTCACACTCAAACTCCGAGTTCTTGTGCAATGGCAACAGCCATAGACAACCGTGCTCTAAATAAAAGTCAACTTAAAGCATGTTAATGAGTGTTTAATGAGTAATATATATGTTAATATGCTTTCATGTAGCCGCCATTGTTTCCTCGTGGTCATGTTTCATTATGATTTCCTTCTTTGAATGGAATGGCAGGTAAATAAGTTCTCGTCCCTGCATCAGTAATATTACTAACGTCAGAGCCCAAGGAAGCCCTTGTACCTTGTCCACACGTGCCCACACGCCACCAGCTGCCTCCTGTGGCGATTTTGCAGCATCTAGTTAGGTTTTTCTGAGGCTGATGTGACTTTTTGCCTTTTTGCCGGCCGTCTTCAGGCATAATTCTACAGGCCAGTGAACCACGTCATTTTAACGTGTTGAGTTCTAGTCGTCTCACCAGTGGTGTCTTTTGCAAGGTTCACACTTCTTAACCCCAAGAGCTGAGCTAAAACTTGGCTAAAACTCGCTCTGCTTTTGTCGTCTTTCACTCGACCTCAGAATTCGGAAGAACGCCGGCAATGTCAAATGACTAATCTCAGAAAACTGAAAAGGGTTCTACTCATCTCACCCAGACTTCAGTATCAGAACCAGAATTTTGCAGATCTAAGGATTTAGAACTTTGTCAGAGAAGGTGAATTTATGACCGAGGTGTCCCAGGTTTTTGCGGTTTCCGTTATTCGTAACAAGGTAGACCTCTAGGGGTCAGAATGAGCTGAGAACACCTGCCTAAAATGGACTAGTCCACCCAAGGACCTGGTTTATTGTATAAATTCAGAAGAAAGGCGCGGCGCATATGTGATGTCAGGGGGCGGGGCTTGCTGCACTGAACATGAGCAAAACATTTGCTGTATATTGTTGCGCTAATATTTAAAAAAAAAAATAGTCCCTATTAACTGCAAACATTTAGCTATACGACTGCGTTCGATGAAGTTACAAACAATACATTTACTTCTGCTGAACTGTTAATATGGCTTCTTTCATATGTTTTAAACGTTGCAGATTCCCACTGCCATTCAATGCGCAAAAATAACCGAGATAGTGTTGGGAAGTAGAATACTTCAGCGTCGTAAGACAAGAAACTGTAATAACTCATAACTAAAAAGGAACAGATTTTGCATAATGTAATGGAGGACTTCTATTTGACTTTGAAATGTAGCAGAGTTCAAATATAAAGTCACCCAGAGTGAAAATGTAAAGTGCAGATGCGTGACAAAAGGACAGAAGCGATTTACATTTCATTTGGTTTTTTTTTCCTGCAGTTCCGCACGCCCTTCCTCTATGCGCAGTCATTTGTACACCGGACTATTAAAAGGTACGGTTTACGTTTCGTAGGCGTTCGGCCGCGGCATATCGGAAATATGCTCGTGAGCGTTTCCTTGGCATCCCCGCGAAAGATTGGGCGGGGCCCTCTCCCCGAATTAGCGCTTAATCTCACGCCTAATCCCTTTTAATATTCTCCGCCAGCCTCCTCGGTACCAAATGACGCTGCGCTCTTGCCAGACGGCCCGAGGGTCCCGTCGCCGAGTGCCAAATGGCCTCTCATTCGCTTCACGATAATGTATCGCTCGCACCAACACTATTGATTTAATTGTTGGCAAACGCTCAACTGTACGGGCCTTTTTTTTTTTTTGCGGAAGGCCGCCGCTTTGTCGGAGGGAGCGAATGGTGGCATTTACAAGCACTTGTGTGTGCCGCCGCGTTCTATGAGAACCCATTCTGATAAGCCAATGCCGACGCCAGCAACGTTGTAATTAGAGCGTGTTGCTGTAATTAATACGGCGCGCTTATTAAGCGTGCATAAACTTCATAAAGGAATGCGTTCGGTAAGCGAGCGTCTTGAACCGGGGGATCGCGTCCCTGAAGGAACGGGCAATTTGAGTTTCTCCAATTTAGCGACTCAGATCGGAGCTGGTTTGTCTTCCTCACCTTCATGTTCCATGCCTGGCCGCTTGTTAATAAAGTGATAAAGTGATAAAGTCAAGTGACTTGCACAGCACACGGTGAACACAGTGAAATGTGTCCTCTGCATTTAACCACCACCCTTGGTGAGCAGTGGGCAGCCATGACAGGCGCCCTTGGAGCAGTGTGTGGGGACGGTGCTTTGCTTAGTTCTGGATTCGAACCGGCAACCTTCTGATTACGACTGCTTCCTTATCCGCTAGGCCACCACTGCCCCTGAAATCTTAGGGCGCTTTCCTGTTTTTCCCTCTCTGTTTCCTGTTTCCTCGTTTCCTTACCAAAGACAGAAGTGCTTTCAAAGGGCAAGCGCATGAAAACAGCCAAATGCTCCAAAATGTGGGAAGAATGTTTGAGTTGGAGCGGTGAATGGTGGGTTCCTCAGGCTGAACCATGTTTGTTTCATAGAGAGGAAGGAAGTAAAGAGGGTAATGCATGGAGTCCTGATATATATACACACACTCCACCATTAAAACCGCCTTTCCGAAACCTTCGCATGAATACGAGTGCCCCTGGCACTAGAAATGGCGCTTCGCCGTTCAGAGAGCGGCACATCAGACGGCCGGATCTGGAATTTGTCCCCTAATGTTGTCAACAAGACAACTTCCTGTCCATGCCAAACATTGTGGTTGGTGAACGGTGGTGTTGACGTCATTTCCGCGGATGCCACCTCAACTTGTATAGGCCGCCCTCCTCCTCATTTGCATTTAAAGCTACAGACACCGAAACGGCGCGTCCTGTGGAAATCTCATGGGATCAAAGTGGCTGTAATTCAGCACCAAGGCTGAATTTCGGAAAGAGACATCAGACACAGAATTAGGGGACCAATATAAAAGCAAAAAAAAAAAAAAACAGGGTCCCCCTCGTGCCACCAAAACAGCACTGATCCATCAAAGTTTGAATTCAACAGAACCTCTGCAGGTGTCTTGGTGGCATCGGCCTCATTTTGGAGCAGATCCCACAGATTGTAGACCGCACTGAGATCAGGGGCGCGCCTGTCCGGGTGCGTTATCTTGCTGAAAGAGGACGCTCACCACGAGGGGACAGGCGCTAGGTAGGTTACATGCACTTTATTGTAGGACTCAAGGTTCTTTGAGCCGAACGTTGACCATCTTGCGGCCCAGCTTTTTTTTTTTGTCTTCCCGTAGTGCATCCTGCTGTGCCTCTTATCCGTCCAATCCGTACGAGGGACTCACTGCAACCTTTTAGACCTGTCCCCGCGCACCAAGACGTGCTGTTTTGCAGATGCTCTGACTCAAAACATTACAAGTCTGGTCTCTCGGGTCTTTCATTTGTGAATTTTGTGCATGTGATTTATTTTTTATTGATGGTTGCATTATTATAAAGATGAAAAGATGGTCTACCTTCCACGCTACATAGGGGCAAAAGCAAATCTTTGATTTAATTATTAGCTGTTATTGGCTAAAATAGCCCTGGTATGCTTGTTCATTTACATTTCATTTATTTATGTTAAATATAGTCCTCGGCGCTGAACTGGAATCTAATTACGCAGCAGTGACACTCGCGTTTCGTTTCTTTGCCTTCAGTAGCTCATTAACGCGGTGCTGCCGCAGTAATCAGCCATCCTGTCCCCTGAACTAAAAAAAAAAAAAAAAAAAATCACTCATTGGTCAATTAACATAATTTATTCCGTCCAAAATGAAGATTCACAGCTTCAAAAGTCTTCCTCCACTTTTGGGGATAACGTCATTGAATTTTAAACACACTTGCCATGACCGTGCAATTACAGTGTCTTGGTGGTGACGGAACAGAATAATAAACGAGGCCATCTTCTCAACTGGATCTGGAAGAGCCGAAAAGAAGTGCAGTCACAGAACAATATTGCATTTGCCAATGAGAGTTCAAGGAAGAACTTGAAATCCTTGTGTTCTGCAGCGGTTGGTGGTGAAGGCCTTCCCTGCCAAAATGCACAATTCATAATTATTATAATAATAGAATGATTCAATGTTGTTGAACAATAGAAGGCAAATAAAGACGCTGCCAGACACAAAAAAAAACTGTTAGAACTCACAGTGATGTTGTCACAGGTGATAAAGAAGAAGCTTTTTTTATGCAGTACCGTTCATTTGTTCATTCATTGCATAAAAGATCATGCAAAAGAATAAGAAAAAAAATAGGAAATTAATGAAACAAGAATAATTAAAAATAATGGCGGCTGAAAAAAATTAAAACATAAAGGAAGATATGAGTGATGTTTTTTTTTTTTTTTTTTTATACAATTTCACCATATAGCTCTGCTTTAATGTATATTTTATTACAGTTTAACAAGTTTTTCAGCCTGGCTATTTTTGGAGACTTTCTGGTTTTCAGTCTTCTGTTTAAGATGAAGGGATTTTTCACAACCCCATGATGCAGTGGGTTAAAAAAAGAAACAAGTTTAGGAACAGGACTCTGGAACCTTGATCAAAAGGACTGTTTTTCTGTTGTGGTGGGTACAGTGACAACGCTTTGTATGCTGTGATGAATAACGGCAAGCCCTGTCGAGTTAGCAGAGGCCTTCACCCCCTTCTTCTGTGGAACGAGCTCAGAAATAATAAACAGTTCATTTTTCCAGGTCCCGCGGGAGGAGATGGGTTCTTGTATTTGGAAGCAGACCACGGTCCCTTGATCAGCCACGGCCAAATCGATTTCTCTCTCCTGTTTGCACAGTTGTACTTCGGAATTGTGTTGGGGGCTGGCATAACTGTGCAAAATGGGATCCCTGGATAACAGATAATCGAGAAATCCTTGGATTTGCACCGCAAAGGCTTCTTTGTAAGCCGCGCCGTCTAGATTGGAAGTATCGAGGACTTTTAGCATTACACAAGAGCAGAGTCCTTCAGGCCACTTTTCCTCTGGGAAAATCAGGGCACCACCTTGAGATGCCCTCTCATTCTCTTCCACAAAAGCCATTTGCAATTTGACTAATCACTGGAGTAGTCTGCAGACTTAGCCGGTCATCATCCGGGATCAAGCAACAGGAAAGGGGATCAGAGCCAGTACTTAGGACAAAGAGTCTGTCCTATCGTGCAAGTCACTTTAATAACATTAACACATATTTCCACAGAAGAATAATCGCGGCAGCGGTTGGAGATGCTTCCAGTCTTCTGGATTTTGGCGAAACGAACTGCTCGGTTTACTGGTGTGTCATTATTTGTCACCCAGAAAACAAACTGATTTTAAAGCGGGCAGAACTGGAGACAATAAGTGACAGCTGCCATGCGGCGTTTTAAACCCCGTGCTGTCGAAACATCACATGAACAAAGTTATTTCCACTAGCAGTCATACGTTTGAATGCACCTACTCTGTGGTTATGGAGACGAAGATGGAGCCATATTGAAGATTCCCATGCAAGAATCATATTTAGTATTTGTCCTATCAGGAGAAAGTGAAGTGTGTTTTTCCTCTTTTTACCTTCATGGCTGCTTTGTTCACTATTGTCATATTTAAAAGCTGCTTCATGAGATGCTCATTAACATGAGTGAATGATAAGAAAGGGTTCAGCATAAACCTTCAGGACTGTTGGAAATAGTCATGTGTTTTCAGTTTTGATCCATAATGTTAAATGTTAAAGACCCATAAATGAGTATACTATAAAAACTTTTCTCAACTGTGAAGAAGAAGAAGTACGGTTTATGCCGGACAGTTCATTTATTCAATACAGTGTAAAAAAAAAACGTAAAGATAATAAAGTGTGTTTGCATTTGTGTTTACATGAGGTTTGAGTTCCTCAGTACCAGCATGATTTCCCATATCAAGTCAAATCTGGCAACAGCGAGCTCCTGTTTACGTCCAGGTCCTGTCCTCAGATGTGGTCCACGTCCATTGCCAAACCAAACATGAAGACATATTATTAGTGCTTTTATGAAGAACTTCTGATGGCCGTACTAGTCAATCCCACACTCCTGAACACATCCATGTCTCAAATTAACGCCTCCAAAATGTCCCTCCCAAAACTCATACAAATATTTAATATTTGTTGAACATGTATTTCACCGTCAAACGTTTAACATTTGTGCGTCATCAGTAAAAGTTGGACAACAACCTCACACTGAAATATGTGTTCACATGCAGCACCAGACTTGAACTATGTGTTTATAATGCGTGGACATGTGGATCATGAGGAAATGCCTTTTAGTTCATGGTCATCTGGCTGACCTCTCCACAGGGTGAGCGAAACATTCGTTTTTCTTGGATTGGGTTCACAATGTGCGAGAATCAAATATTCTGCCTCAAATTCGAACCTGAACGTGCCAGGTTCAATTTAGTAACATGTACTTGTGAGGTTGCTTAATAGCTAATATTAGGTAATGACACAACAGAGCAGAAATTGGAAAACCTCCACGGGTTCCAGAGCGAGACTGTTCTCAGTTCCCCAATGGGAAATAGCACCAATATGCAGTAGTGGCAACAAGCATCTTTGTTGCTTTCCATCCCGTTTGCATTTAGTTATTCGGTGACAGATATGTCAAATGAGTTCCAATGCGTCATTCCAGGGACAGTCCCAGTGGAAGGAATGACTGCTCCCCTAAAATAAAATACTCATAAAAAAGAAATGGCCAAAGAATTCTATATGGAAAAAAACAATGAAGGTGGTAGAATCATTTGTTAGAATCTGTTCACCCCTGTGAAAATAGCAATGTCATGTATGTAATGTAACAATGTGATTTATCAGCTTTAATTCAATGTAATACATGAAAATTGTGATAATTATATGAATGCAGTTTTTTTTTTTTTTTTTAGAAGACTGATTGTCATTGTGATTGTCAAATCAAAAGTGATTGTCATTGTGATACACTGCAGCACAGTACACTGTGGCACAACAATTTGTGTCCTCTGTTTTTAACCATCACCCTTGGTCAGCAATGGGCAGCCATGACGGGGCGGTGCTTTGCTCAGTGGCACCTTGGCGGATCGTGATTCGAACCGGCAACCTTCCGATTACGCGCCCGCCTCCTTAAACGCTAGGCTTATAGTGTTATGAAGGTTTGAAAGTAAACACCATCATGCCAGCTCCGGCTTGGGTTTTCTCGTGCAAATAAGATCTCCAAGATGCCCTGTGTACTCTAAACCTCAATGGACGACCAAAACACATGGTATCACTTTTTAAAATGCGGTAATAATGTAATTGCTAATTAACATTTCACAATGTAACGTGTATGTGCATTGCTGGTTATGGCTTTTGCACACTTTTGACTGTTAAAATCAGACAAATGTGACCGTTCCCGCGGGGAAGTCTCTTGATCAGGGGCACCAGGGTAATAATAGGATCTGTAAGAATAGGGGATCCAACTTGTGACTTTGTGCCGGTTAATTGGCAAGTTGGCTGACGACGAGGCTTCCAACGCTCTAAACCTTTTGAGCTTTGTCTCGCCATTCAAGCTCCGTCACTGGAACTGATGATAATCCATCATTTGATGATCCATGTTAACGTCGTGAAACGGCACCGTCTGTGTCGCTCTGGAGACGACGGCATCGGGATCATTTCAAATTTGGGAAGCGCGCTTCAGATTAATTGGGGCTGCATTGTTCCTTAACCCATTAACCTTGGAATGCACTGTGCACAGTCGATTTAGTTCCTCAAAGCCAAGATCTGACGCAGCCTTCTAGCAGCGGGCCTTTATTTATTTATCCATCTAACTATTTATCTATTTCAGTTCAATCGCAGGCAGATGGCACGGGGTGTGTACACGATTAATCCTCTCTCAATTCAGACATGCAAGGCTGCGTGTCGGCCTGTGGTGTTGCCACGTCCCTTCCTCAGCATGGAAACATGGTGACATGGGGCATTAAATAACCTCTGAAGGCTCCAGACAAGGCAGCATCTAAGTGCTCTGATATAAAGGAACGCTTTATATAAGTAGGGGTTCGGTTCTTACACCATGGTACGTGGAGTGAACTTCACTGGGTGCTTGGATCAATGTACCCTGGCTGCTGTTCCATGCTAGTAGCTCAGCTTGTACTTAAAAGTCCGAAAACCAGACCCTCCATAAGCTTATAACATGACATGACATCACATGAGCTGCCGCTCTCCGAGCGGCGAAGCAGAATGGGCAAAGCGCGTTTTATGCCTATCGCCATTTCTAGCCACTGCAGGACCATAGGCAGGCTAGAACTCATATCAATGTTAAATAATCTAACAAAGTGAAATTTTCATCATAGGGGACCTTTACGAAATGTTAATTACGAAAATGTTCATTTAGATGCTTGGTGATTAAATATATAGTGATTCGGGGAGTCTAGGTCACGGGAAATTCCCATTAAATTGCTGTTGAGGCGTGACTCTCTGTAGTATCTACACGTGTTATAATTATGATACTCATTCAGCTTTTATTATACAACTTCTTCCACAGAAATAAAGCCTCTGCAAGCCACTCGATACCTCAGGTAAGAATTCTATGGTATATATTTTGATGTTAATAATGTTAATTTGCTATTAATCATGATTAAAAGGGCTCATTTGGTGGCATTTAAAACCTTTGTACTACAATGGATTATCTGCATAGATGGAGGGAGACGCTCATTATCTGCAACAGTTCCAATGAATGCCGGGTTCACTAATGCAAGTCTGTCACTTTGTTAATTGATTATTAGCTGAAAACTGTTGTATTGATTAAAGAAAGCAATAAAACTGTGAATAAAAATTCACGCTAGCTGCACATCTGATACATCAGCAAATGTGGGTTTTTCAAACTAATTATTCTTGTAATATTTTCTAATGATGCTCATTTAATTTTTTTTTTTTCATGGAAACAAGTTGGAAACAAGCAAATCTAATCTTTTAAAAGGCATTGTACATGCTAATTACAATAGTAATATTACATTAACATTAATGGCATTTAAGCCTCTTCTGCTGTTCCATTGTATGTAGAACACTGTGTTAATTGAATGATGAATTTAAAAGAAAAACTCAGCATTCCCCTATTTGTTGGGTTATTAGATGCAACTAGATCCTGCTGGTTTTCGGCTTTGGAAAATCTCAATCCATCTGAACGCCGGTGCAGAGTGCCGATTACACTCCATTTAACTAACCGTGGGGTTTGGAGGGATATTTAATTATCAGCTGATGCACTGCAGATGGCTTCAAATGACTGGAAACGTGGCGGAAATGGCCGAGCTATTGAATAAATGAATTAATGAACTGAACAATTAAAAGTACGTAAATCAGCTTCAGCGTTGGACTGTCGTGACTCAGTTCGCTGATGGCTTAACCCTACAAAATCCTACAGTTCCAACAAACAATGACCCAGGACTATTGTCCTGTAAATGTAGGGTGACCAGACGTCACCCTCTTTTTGAGATTTTAGTAATGGCCACGATCGGTCTCCCCCCTCTCGTGGACGTTGAAGTATCGCGGTACCCCTTCCCCCACTCGTGCCAAAGTGTCCTCTTTTTCCACAAGTTGAGGTCTGGTCACCCTATGTAAAAGTGCCTATTTTATCTCACACTTTGGTCCATGGTCTCTTGTGCATTTAGCATTTTATTGATTCATCCGGTCGCGTCTGATTTTGACTGGACAGCTATTACAAACCGTGGATGAAAAGCTCTATTTTATGTTCCCACTCAAACGAAACAACCAAAAAAGATATGTTTGATGGCTGAAGACAAGGTAAACCCCTTTCAAAAAGCCCATCTTAATCTTATTCGCTCTGGCCCTGTGGGGGAGGGGTGCTAAGAGATAAATGCATTTGCAGATAATTGGGTTGAGAAGCTCCTTGGTCAAGAATGAAAGGCTGCTCGGGGTAAGCTGGGGGAGGGGGGGTTCAGGATCTACAACTGAATGCAAAACCTTTGGGGAAAAAAAAAAAAACCCTCCTCGTTTCTGCCGTTCTGTACGGATGTTGTTCTGTACGGATGATCACAAGCCTTACCGTCATTATGACGGACATGCTTATGACAATGGATGCCCAGGTGATGCACAAGATGGTGGAGGGTGCAGCGGGCGAGTCGCAGTTTGGGGTCACGGTGAGGATAAAGTAAGATTTGTTTTTGTTTCTCTGCTGACCCCTTTAACCTGACCCGGTTAACCCGACCCTGTTAACAGAAAAAGGATTTGCTGATTGCTTTATTGGCTGAGAGACGGTCCGATTCTGGAGCAGATAGTTAACAACGGGCACTCCTCACGCTCAAGACTTTCTTATCAACAGCAATGCTTAACATGAAAGGAAACGTACTTTCATACATGGAATATCCATTCTGTATCTGAGCAGCCACGTGACTGGATGTATGTGATTCAAATGTATAATGTTACAGCAACATGCACAAAAAGATTAGGCAACTTAAATATTTCAGTGTTCAGTGCTCAAGCTTTATGGTTGAACTGACTGTTTTGGGGGGGGGGGGTGCATACCAGAGTGTGTGTATGTGTGTGTTCTGGCAGGGTCCTGCATCTGACTGTGGATTAGACAGGATAAGATTACCCCCCCCCCTTTCAGTGCGCTAAACACCCTCCGTTTAGCCTGATAAAACAGACGGCCCACCAGGATGTGAGGGTATTTGCCTTAATTTGAAATGTCATTTCCAGCTTTGGAGGTATGAAACGGCACATCTTTAAAAATGTGTCACTTCCACATTATATACAGAAAATATTCAGACCCCCTTTAATTATACACTCTTTGTTATATTGCAGCCATTTGCTAAAATCATTTCAGCTCTTTTTTTTCTCATTAATGTACACACAGCACCCCATATTGACAGAAAAACTGAGGTCTGAATACTTTCCGTACCCACTGTGTGTGTGTGTGTGTGTCTGTATGCGTGTGTGTGTGTGTGTGTGTATGTATAATCTTATCCTGTCTAATCCACAGCCAGATGAAGGACCCTGCCAGAACACACACATACACACACTCTGGTATGCAGTCACACTTCTGTAAAAAAATAACTGGCCACAAATATGGGCAATTAGCAAGACGTCCCCAATAAAGGCGTGGTTCTGCAGTTGGTGACCACAGACCACTTCAGTTCCTGTGCTTTCTGGCTGATGTTTTGGTCACTTTTGAACGCTGGCGGTGCTTTCACTCTAGTGGTGGCATGAGACGGAGTCTACAACCCACACAAGTGGCTCAGGTAGTGCAGCTCATCCAGGATGGCGCATCAATGTGGCAAGAAGGTTTGCTGTGTCTGTCAGATTAGTGTCCAGAGCATGGAGGCCTTTGTGCAAGGAGGAACAGGAAGAGCACTGCCAGAGCCCTGCAAAATGTCCTCCAGCAGGCCACAAATGTGCATGTGTCTACTGAACCAGGTGGGGTTTGTGAACACATGTTACAGACGTGACAGAGTCTGGAGACGCTGTGGAGAACGTTCTGCTGCCTGCAGGATCCTCCAGCATGACCGGCTTGGCAGTGGGTCAGTAATGGTGTGGGGTGGCAGTTCTTTGGGGGGCCATACAGCCCTCCATGTGCTCGCTAGAGGTAGCCTGACTGCCATTAGGTACCGAGAGGAGATCCTCAGACCCCTTGTATGCTGGTGCGGTGGGACCTGGGTTCCTCCTAATGCCACACCCACTACTGAGCCGCAATTTGACTTGTTTTAAGGACATTACATCAAAGTTGGCAGCCTGTAGTGTGTTTTTCCACATAAATTTTGAGTGTGACTAAATCCAGACCTCCATGCGTTGATAAATTTGATTTCCATCGATAAATTTTGTGTGATTTTGTTGTCAGCACATTCAACTATGTAAAGAAGAAAGTACAATAACAATATTTCATTCATTCAGGTCTAGGATGTCTTATCTTTGTGTTTTTTGAGCAGTGTGTGTATCTATATATGTATATATATGTAAATATGTTTTTTTTATAGTATCTATGTTTGACATGTTACTTACATGATATTTTCTTGAGGCACAGTCTGTCAATTTTAATTTGGCGAGATGATATTCAAATGTTGTATTTGTATCCTTTTGTATTGCTAGAAAAAAAAATTTGTATTGATAAAAATCTGTCCTCTGACTCTGAGTGACATCATTTCGGCATCATTTTTTTTACTTGGTCCTTTTGGTTCTAATGAACTGATGCTTGTTTGAGTTGTCATTGGTTGAATCTAGACTAAAAATGAAAGATTGTCCCTTTGAATCTCATCTTACAGTACATGAAAGCTCATTTGTTTAATGCAAAATGAAGTGCCAGATGCTCACCTCCCAGCTCTACACCTTCAGAGAACGTAAAAAAATGATGCAAAAGTAAAGATTTCTGCATTTCTTCTCTCCATCACCAATCTCCAATAGATTATTTGCTCTCTTGATAACATTTTTGTCAAGTTTTTACGTCTGAGTGCAAATCACAGTCACATAAAAACAGTGGCCAGATTTGGATGCTTGGAACCCATAAAAGGATTTTATGGCATCACTTTGATTTTTTAGCACAGACATTCCCGGGCATATCAGTCATCCACGTATAAGCTGCAATGGCCAAAAAATGCAAAACATATTCCAGCAAAACAGAGCAGCAAGTCCGTGAAGAAATCAGACATAGACATTTATTTATTTATTTGGTCTGTGGTCCAAGTGAATGACAGTCCAATGATTGATTTCCAAGCTTGTGTGTGTGTGTGTGTGTGTTGCAATAACCATAAAATCCTGTAGTTGGTGCCTATTTATCTTGAGTGCTATACACTTTTGTGGTTAAAAAAATCAGTAGCGTAATTTGTTTGTTTATTCCCTTATTCATTGATTTGTTTGTTCGTTCAGTTGTAGTCATATTATTAAAAATGTCCCGATCCCTTTGTCCTGACAAACACACACAGTCCAAATACTTTCTGGTTCGGTGAACTGGGAATTTTTAACTGACCCTGTGTGTGTGTGTGTGTGTGTGTGTGGTATTTAAACTGTCATGCAATAGCACTCTGTCCAAGGGTTCTTCCTGCTTTGCACCCAAAGAATGCTGGGATCGGATCCAGCCATCCTGCAACTCTGACCCAGAAAACTAGATGGGCTGATGTTTTTATTTTGTTATTATCCTGAGGGCATTAAACTAAATACCTACTTGGAACTTTGAATGCAAAATGATCATTTGATTTTTCCATGAATTCCCAATCCCCATGAATGCACAAGTGGTTAAAAATAATAATAACTTGATTTCCAAGAATTCACTCTATATATTAATATATTCATTTATACTTTTCATTGATTGTAGGTATTTTTTTGTAGATTGTATGTAGTCATTTCTGATCAGCAATAATTGTCATTATTATCTGAGTTATCTAGTCTGAGATACCGCATTCAGCAGGTCAGACTGACCTTTAACCCTGACCGTACAATCCACTGTACATACCACTGTAAAAAAGGGAATTAAAATCGCCGAAGACACCCACCATGGTATGAAGGTCACCTTGTCCTGATTCACACCGCAACTGAATTAATGTGTTTATTCAGTTTTGTTTGTGTGGTTATGCAGATATGAAATGATTCATACGCTCAGGGAGACTTCAATGCCGCCGTCCTGATCTCATGTCTTATCGCAGATTTGATTAAAGCTTTAGCATTTCGCTTTCGAAAACTGTCATTTGACCGGGACAATTTATTTACCCAGTATTCCTCTGATTAAAACATGACGAGGTCTTCATTTATATGGAATGGTTCTGCTTAAAATATAATACAAAATATATAAAAGGCTCTTCTCTGTTCTAATTTGAAGGCAAATTGTTAGTAAAATATTTCATTTCTTCTCTTAGGCGCAGTGCTGTGAGCAAAGACAATTTTCTATTATCAGCACGAGGCATATAAGAAGGGTGGGAGGTAGGACAGGAGCAGGCCGAGGAGTGGGTGGACATTTCAATGATGACGTGTCCATAAGATTTAGTGACCCCCCTCCAATCCCCAGAGAAACATGGGAAATCTGCAATAAAGAGTCAACAGAGAGTCACTATTTCTCTTACTAAGCAGAATTGGTTTAGTAGCATGAAAACGTTTTTTCCGTCCAACTGCAAGAAGTACTGTGTTTGTTGCCATGTTTGAGGGTGTTAATGTGACTGATCTATAAATACTGGTTCGGACGTTGCCAGTTCTCTGCTTTCATTACCTTTCTCTAGTGGTGTCCACGAGTAAATTACTTATTGTACAGGCTTCATCAGGAAATGAACTAGAATTTCATTATGCATCATATGGGTAGGTTTTAGTTTTGTGAAGCTAGTGTCTCTCAAGCAAAATTGTATTTAAAAAAAAAGAAGAGTAATTTACAATATAGTCAATTTGTATACAGATGTATTTAAGATTTCTGTAAATAATACTTACAGAATGTATACTGTATATTAATATTTTTATACTGTGGTGCTTGAGAGACACCATCAAATGGGATCAAATTCCTTGTATATGTTCGCTCACATAATAGGCCAATAAATGTGATTCTGACGCTGATATACTATCTGGGCATGATGGCATAATTTCTCCAAATCCTCAGAACTCTTGCTCATCAGTTTCTGGAATCAGTTTTTTTAATTCACGGGGTCATGTCTGTCTATCAGTGACGTTCCAGTGTAAAGTAATGTCTCCATTTTCACAGCAATACAGAAAGGCTAAGAACCTTCAGAGCAGAACAACCGTCAAAATAACGTGAAAATACGCATTTCACTGTCACGCACAGGCTCCTGTTTGCACACGCTCCCCAGTGCACTTAGCACAGTCTTCAAACGTATTCTTTTTATTTATTTTTTTGTGCTTTATCTTGCCCGCTGATCATAAGTACTGCATACTGTTCTGGCACATGCACTTAGATCTATATCTATACACACACACACACACACTCACAAGGGTCTCTACATTTATTTCCAGTATTCATCAGAGCTGCACTGTATCAGTGGTTGTCGGTCTGTTGGCTTTTAGACCATTGGTGTGTGTGTGTGCACCGTGTGAGTGATTAGAGTCATTTCTTAGGCCATTATTACAGCTGGAAACCCCTGTTTCTGCAGGAGATCATGGGAAAATGGACAAGTGATTATTGTTTATGCGCCCCGCAGACTGACTCTCCACCTTCTTCCGTATCATATCAGTATAATACGCACTCGACTGTGCAGTTGTGAGCCTGGTTAAACAAGGTTTAGGGTGGAACACTGGAATCCCTGCATAATCCCGTCATACAGAGTTGAGGGATGAATAATGGAGAATGAATAAGAGGATTGCATCTTTAAAAAGGAAAAAAAAAAAAACTTGTCCTTTTTGCTCCTCAATCTTCAGCAAACAGCAGGAGGGTCCTGGCACAAGAGAGAGAGAAAAATCTATTTCTTACCATCTGCTCAGTGGACAGGGCCAGATTAATTTATTATAAAAATGTTACCAAAGTCTATTACATTTAAACAGTACATTTGTATAAAGTATAAACTATTGAAATGTGTGCATTTGTCTTTGCTCTGTGATTGGCCGAGAGTCAAGTATGTTATTCCCTTATTTCTACTAGCCGTCATAAATATTAAGTGTGGTGTAACTCAAGGCGAGTGTGGTGAGCACCCAAATGGCAAAAAAACAGCTCTTTATCCTCTGTCCCCATCTGAGTTGGACTCCCAAGTTCATGTCCCCGATCATCTGAAGCCTCAGAAGCATTTGGCGGCTCTGTCAGACTACGAGATGAGAGAGAGAGAGAGCCGAGGCTGCATCTCAGGGCTTCTCATTGACGGCTGTCACCAGCGTGTTGACAGCTTGCCGCTGTCCGTGGGGCTCAGCATTGATTGCGTTTAAGTGGGAGGCGGAGAGTAAATACCACAGCAGCCAAACACCACATTGGTGGGGGGGGGCATCTATGGAAGTGGGATTTGGGAAAATAAGAATACTGTCTGGAATAGGACTAGGATGTTTTTATGTTTTGTTATTATGGATTTGTGCTGAATAAGGAACTGTTTTTGAGCATTCGGTGTTCCAGAAATATACAATATATAATCAATATATTTAATAATTGATCAACTATTTGATAATTGCAAGTTCTGTGCAACATTAAAGCAATTCTAAAATGTCATGAGACAAAGTAATTTGTAATATGTGGGTTCAGGGGGGTCATATGGGCTCAACAAAACAAAGCCAAAAGATGACATAAGCTTTATATATTAGGGTTAAATCGGACACGGGACAATAAAGATCAATTCGGGCAAATCGGGTGACATAATAAAAGTAAATGCTGGACATTCCCCCCAGGCTTATAAATGCATCCCTCACTGAACATGAATATGATTAACATAACAATTTGTGTGCTAGTTCTGCACCACAGTTTATATCGTCCATGCATATATTGAGACCTTTTCCACACCTTCCAGCCTGGCTATTTAACCTCCAAATGATATTTACACATGCATGTTGCATGGTATTATATGTGAGATCACAACAGTGTCTAATAAAAACATTAATATGGTTGCTGTATAAATCCATATGATGGACATACTGATTTTTTAACATTTTTTAGATCTGTATGTTTTCTATGAGTGGTGGCTTTATGGTGGTGGATTTATGGTTTAATCCAGCAAACGAGTTTATCATACAGTCTATATACACTTCCAGCCAAAAGTTTGGATGCCCCTACTCTGTGGAGGTTATGGGGACAAAGATGGAGAGCCCAATGCAAGAAACATATCTAGTATTTGTTGTAGGAGGGAAAGTGAAGTATGTTTGATGAGATGTTCATTAACATCAGCGAATGACAAGAAAGTTTTCAGCATAAACCTTCAGGGCCGTTTGAAACCGTCCCCGTTGTCCAACTTAAGGTGGAGGAGAGAAGACAAGAGTGTGAAATGCTGCCATCACGGCACAAGCTCCCTGATTTGGAGACACGCAAATGTTTTGCCTGGTTTGCTCTTTTTTTTATTTTGTTTGTTACATAACCTCACGTGTCACTTCAGTGTCCTTCAATGTACATTTTGAAACATAGTTCCATGATTGGCATTACCGATAATTCAGCTTTTTGGCTTGAACATGAAATTGCCCTGTACTCTGGAAGAAAAGGTTAACTGTGTAGATCAATTTCCTGTAATGGGAAGGAGTGAACCGAACAGAAATCAGTCCATGTGTAATCCTGTACGTCCTAATAAGGAAAGTGACCTTGAGATGTGTCCGCACTGCTGGTTACAAAATTACAATTTCCAGTCTATTAGAAGACGAGTTTGAACGAATGTGCTATGAATTGTTAATATTTAATCAGTCATGAGACACGTTTGAAAGGATGAAGAAATGTTAGGCTGTGCACTTTTCATTAGCTGCGTTTTTGGGAATGAGAATAGCTTGGAGGTCCAGAGGTTTCACTAACAGTTAATAATTGCTGTTTGGAATGAAAAAAATGAATATGAGTCATAATCACAATCAGCATTTCTTTTCAAAACTGCTTCCAGTTTTGTGGATAATATGTGGAACGTGTAGACTGCAGCAAGACACATGTAATGGTGATTCACATGAAGTATTTTTACTGCATTTAGTAGGGGTGTTAGATATTGATATTGCGATATTTTACATAGTGATATCGTAATTATACAGGGACATCAAATTTCGATCTTTTTGTATACAAATTTAGTCCACCGGGTGGTGCTGGCTCAGTCCTCTACAAGCACCCCTAATATTTACAATTTTTTTAATGCTAAAGAAACTATTGAAGTTTAGAAGTTTTAGAACAATTGGCTGCAATATCAAATGTTGATGATGGAAGATAAAACAAATATTGATGCTGATATGCCAGTTGACATGCTGGGATGTCCCATACAGGACTTCCATGTGTCTGTGACGATCATATTTAATGCTTCATCCATCAGTAATATCTAATGATCACATTGGTATTTTTTTTATGTTGATGCTGATATGGTAAAAAGCAGAGAGGGTGTTGTGCTCGTGGGTTATCACAGTGCAGTACTATGTCCAGTCATGCCTTTTAATGACAATAAAAAAGTACACAGTTTTAATCCATTGAAATGATAAAGTGAAAAACATTTCACTTATTATGGTTTGAGACTGAAATGATTTTGAGAAATTATATGTGTACTTCATGCATATAAAAAAGGGGATTTTGAATACATTATGCACTTTAACAGAATACATTACTGAATAATGTTCTCAGCATTCAGTAGTCAATACTATTTTGATGAGTCCTAATTGTAGAGGGAGTGATCAGTTGCTTCCATAATTCCTTCATTTGTTGAATCATTGGACTCTTGCCTGTCCCCTGGTTGACATTGTCCTCATTAGTCTACAAACATTTACATTTACAGCACTTATCAGACGCCCTTATCCAGAGCGACTTAGAGTCAGTAGTTACAGGGACAGCCCCCCCCCCCCCCCCCCCCCCCCCCCCCGGAGACACTCAGGGTTAAGTGTCTTGCTCAGGGACACAATGGTAGTAAGTGGGGTTTGAACCTGGGGCTTCTGGTTCATAAGCAAGTGTGTTACCCGCTAATCAACTACCTCCCTACATTGCGGACATTGCATTCCATTTGTTTTTTCATTTTTCAGAATTATTGTCTTATGAAAATTTCACCAACAAAGCATCAGTGAACAAATGAAATCAGAGCTTTTATGTGAGCTGATGGCAAGCTTGCTTTGACAGTCCTTGCCATCCACCACCACAGCCCCCAAGTTCTGAAAGTTTCATCAATCATCATAAAAATCAACTTCAGTCACATGCTCTCAACGTCTCATCAAAGCCCAAACGTGTACAAGCTGCAAACTCCCACCTCTGGTGCAGAGCATTTTACATTTTACATATTTACATTTACAGCATTTACCAGACACCCTTATCCAGAGCGACTTACAATCAGTAGTTACAGGGACAGTCCCCCCCTGGAGCAACTTAGGGTTAAGTGTCCTGCTCAGGGACACAATGGTAGTAAGTGGGGTTTGAACCTGGGTCTTCTGGTTCATAGGCGAGTGTGTTACCCACAAGGCTACTACCTAGTAGCGTTTAAGCAGGACTCGCTTCACCTCTGCTTCCTGCCACGGTAACAGACCAAAGGGACTAGAGCAGCAACCTCGATCCCGAGCGCTGCACATCATCTTGGCGATAGTAGAGTTGGTGCATTCCAGAACCAAGAGATGAGCGTAGATGAGCAAACCCGTTTAGATGGAATAAAGCCCAAATCATCATTAGACCCCTGTAATTATTTACGCCCGCACTGATGAGCCAACCGAGGGAATCATCCCGATTCCTCTTTTTGTCTTAATCACCAGTGCCGACGGCGAGCAATCACCAGGCCATTTTGCCGCCAAATGGAACGCCATGATTCGGTTTAGACGAGTGAGGCGGAGCTTCTGAGCCGTCTGCAACGCTACACAACCAGTCATGTAAACAGACATCATCGTCGATCGCCGACTCCTTAACTACAAAAAGAGCTTCTGATTGGGGAAGTTCCCTCAAATCATTGCCATGTGGACCGGGGCCCATTAAACTCTTCAAAATCAAGATGCAGGGAAGAGTCGGGTGATTCTCAGCATATACCTGATTTAAAACTGTATGAAAAAACGTTTTCGGAAGAATGATGGTGATGCCGCCCCTCAGTCAGATTCAGTGGCTGTATGAACGGCGTGAAATTATTGAAAACAGATATGCGCCGAGACGGTTCCTCCCTCTCGGAGATTATGACAGTAATTGAATTGAACTTATCTTAATGCTCCGTAAATCCGTCTTGCGCGCTCTTCGCATAAGCCTGCCCGCTACCTACCTGACTGCTGACTTTATGACGTTGCTTAGCAACAGCACCAGCAGCTGTTCGGCGATGGAACAATTTTGCATTGTTCAAGCTAAATAAAAAGTTTCTGCTTTTTAGTCTGTACTCTCATTCTCATATATAACAAAACCGAAACGTGATTATGTTCCGTTCCAGAGATCCGAAGCCTCTCAGCTAAATAATTCTGGGCTAGAGCGATATAGAACGGTTAAAAAGGCTTTTTAGTCTATATAATGTGGGGGTTAGGTTTTCATTCCGGTCCACTGTAGCGGACGCTTTATTCTCCTATTTTTCACGCATGTAGCAAAAGCCAACAGATAAACTATATTAAAATAATCATATTATCATTACATTTTTTTTGATCCACACTACAGAATTTTCTGACCAGGTGACCAGGTCATAAGGGTTCGTACCACACGCTTGATAAGTATGAGGCACGCACTACATGATGCACAGCCTTTCAAACAGAAGTTTTAAAAATGGATTCTGCTCTGTTCCAGAAGTGTGTCCCTGAGCGTATTACCGCAGAAGTAAAACACGAGCGCTTTGTCTCAGCGACACCGCCATTTGCAGTCGCTAAGTGGCCTTCATCCGGCGCCCCCGGCCACGCCAGCCGGCCATGAAGCACCTCACTACGGCGGCGGATCTTTAATTAGTTCTGCCTGGTGGCCCTTCCCTCTCCCACCCACCATGCGCCTCTCCCTCCTCTCGGTTTTCAGTTCATCTCAGTTTTCGCAGCTTTAAAGCCGCAGCCGTTCTGTTCTAGGTGAACAGGTGACCAATAGGTCACACACACACACACACACACACACACACACACACACACACACACCTCGTATCTCGTACACTGGTTAAAAAAAGAAAAGTTCATTTCGAATATTCAAATGTTTTGTTCTGTCAAGCTCACATAACTTTTTTTTCTAACACATCCAAGCATTCACACACAGACACGTTGCATTTTTTTTTTTTTTAAAGAGAATGAGCTTCTAAATGAACTGCCAGCTGGTGATGTGTTGGAAAGGATCTGACGATACGATACGTATCACGATACATGGGCCACAATACGGTCATATCTTGATATATTCGGATATATATTGCGATATTTTACAGTTCACTGAAAATGTAAAAACAGGGCTGATATACAAGATGCTGTAAATCATCAATTATGTATATCATTGTTACATTAACAATTCAGCCAACAGAACATCACTTGTATACAGAAATATTGATGTCCCTGTATCGATACAAAACCACGATATATTGCTGTATCAATATTTTTACTCTCAAGTAATGAGTGGAAATAATTTGTAATAAAAACATTTGAAACATGATTTGTACCATTTGTGGGTGTTGTTTGTGTGGGGGAGAAGTTTTGAGGTTCACTGGCTGTAGCTGGAGGTGGTCTGGTTTGTGTGCGGCTGCTCAAGTGCGGTGCTCCCGTTGACTGTTCGATTGTTCTACATGCTGTGCAGCGATGCTCAGGTCCCCGTCCGTCTGTTACCAAGGGCAACGAGCAAATGGCAGCCATTTGTGGCCCCGAAAGCCTTCTCCCGTGGTCCAGACAGACATGCCCACACCTTGTGAAATGATGAGGGGCATTTCGAAAAAACTGCAGGGGTGCAGAGGTGGGTTCAAAAAAATTAGAGGTACAACAGACGCGGTGGAAGGGCTGAAAGTAGAGCAGTTTTTCCACCTTAGATTTTCCACTACAACTAAGCTGTAATTGTATGTAAATAACCTCTAGATATGAATAATTTCACTGTTTTTATCATTAGGATAACCCTCTTACTGTAGGAGAAGGAGAAGTCTCCCTAATTTTTTTTTTTTGAGGTCTCCAATGGTCACGGCCCAAAATCGCAGCGGTGAGGCAAATCCACGCTTGATCAGCGATGGTTAACAGCGGCATCCTCGAGGACACAGAGATGAGGGGAAAATGTGTGCCAATCCACTGATCGTTGCACAAACAAGCCGTTTTTGCATTTGTCCATTCATCAAACTCCGTTTTCGTGACAGGGTCGGGTTACTTCCCTTGTTAATTCTGGATTCTCTGACAGAACGGTGTTTTTGGAGACCCGTCAGAGGTAAAAGTTTGTGTGGTCTGTAACCCCCAAATCAGTCACATGACAACCCCACAAGTGAAGATGTCTAGTGTGAACTGTGCGCGACATAACTACTTTCTGGCTGACTGACTACAACTTTTATAGTACTGACTATAAATCTCCTTCCAATTAGAACAACGCTTTTTACTTTTTCCGTGGTGGTGAAATTAGTGAAATAAAGCATGTTTATTGAAACATTATAATTAGATTTACTACAAATTGCAGATTATACCTGATATGGATGGCAATGGTTATGTTAATAATGCAATTTTTGTTTTATTCAACTTGTTCTAGATTTAAGAAATTCCTGTTCTCCTCTTTGGAGCCATCTCTTTTTGTTTGGTCATGCCCCTGTTGCTGATTGGCTGGAGGAGTTTGCATTTGGTCAGAACCATGCAAAAGGTTTCATGTCATTTGGTCTTACAGGGGCAGTCGTGGCCTAGCGGTTAAGGAAGCGGCCCTGTAATCAGAAGGTTGCCACTGGATTCCCGATCCGCCAAGGTGCCACTGAGCAAAGCACCGTCCCCACACACTGCTCCCCGGGCTCCTGTCATGGCTGCCCACTGCTCACCAAGGGTGATGGGTTAAATGCAGAGGACAAATTTCACTGTGTGCACGGTGTGCTGTGCTGCTGTGTATCACAATGACAATCACAATCACTTCACTTTAAAAAGATCAAATTAAAATATTGAATGAACAGTTTCCCTGCAGTATATGTGCTTTGTACCTATTTCCATAAACTTATATTGAGAAAAAAAAATTATTGACCTGGTCAGCACAACTGCCCAGTAACCAGCAGTCAATAGTAGTTTGTAATCAAACCGGCGTCTCCTTTTCATGGACTTGCCCGCTCAGCAAAGCAGCAAGGTCGGTCGGCCTTCACCGCACTCCCGGGCCTGTTGGCTGTAAAGTATTCTCTGGCCACAGCGCACCATATCCGGCTCCACCACCAGCAGGACATTGTCTAGTGGTAATGGCATTGCTACGGTTCTTTCCGGCTCCCATTCTCTGGCAGTGACTGGGTATTACCCAGCATTCCACTAGCTTTGGAAAGCATGTTACCATAATCTGTGATGAGCTTGTGTATGTATGTACAGGGTACCCGCAGGGTCTTAAAAACTGGATATTGTAAATGAAGGCCATGAAAAGTTATGGAATTTTGTTCACGGGTTTTGGAAGCCACACCTTCCAGGATAGAAATACATTTTTTGACAAGCAGAATTCTGAACATGAGAAAACAAATAGAAAATAAACTAAAATTTCTCATGCATTTTAGTGCAGGGATGCAAGTTGTGAATGTGTTTATGACGACGAGTGTGTACCAGGTTTGGTGCATGTAGGTTAAACTGTCTTTCCACAGGAAGGAAAAACTATTTGAAATGTCTGTGGTTTAACATATCTTAAAGTCCTCATTACTGCTTCAAATGGAACTGCTTGACAACATCCTGCCCAAATTTCACGTGGTTTTGATGGACCGTGTATGAGCACGATATGGAAAAGTAAAATCTGACACTTTCTGTGAACACTTGGTGGCGCTATACAAAACCGCCAGGATTTTTACATGCGTGTGACCAGGGTCTGGCCTTAAAGAGAGAAAAAATCCTGACGTATGAACCGTCATGTCCAGTCAGATTCTTTGCAGGTTCTTTCTTTCTTTCTTTATTTCTTGGAGAACACTTTCTCCTGTGCCGAGGAGTCCTGCAGTCAGTGAAATAGCAGCAACTGTGACCCGACCGGCTGAGCGTGTGACCCGTGGCAGGCAGATAATGGCCGTTAGATCCATGCCGGTGGCAGACAGAAGAACCTTTAGCCTCCTGGTCTGACGTGCCATTTTATACCCGTCAGGCCTGTAATTACATTGACTTGATCATTTCGTTTAGACGTTTGTCACTTGCCAGTGGCAGGGTAATTGGTAATTGGTAATTGCGCAATCTACTGGAGTCCCTCTACTCAATAATTCACCTGTGTCAAGTATTCTGAGATTTAATTTGCAGAATTTCTATGCGTACTTATTTCAAAACAATAGTTTCTTCGCTTATTTATATTCAGTATCTCACAAAAGTAAGTGCACCCCTCACATTTTGGTAAATAGTTTGGACATTTTCACTTAGGGGTGTGTACTCAGTTTTGTAGCTGGGGGTTTAGACATCAGTACCGTGTTGTGCTTAGTCATTTAGAAGTGTCATATTTTTGGTGTTGTCCCAAGGAAAGACATAAAAGAATATTTACAAAAAATGTGAGTGGTGTGCACACGTTTGTGAGATGCTGTACATGTATTGTTTTATACCCAATAAGTGAAGACCGCCTTTATCCTTCTCAGATCAAAGATGTTCTGTCAGATTTCTGCTGAAACGTTTGGTTGGACTGGAGAGATCAGGTGTAACCAGAAATTGTTTTGTTGCAGTCAAAATTCAAAATGTCAGAAAGCAGGACTGAGGGTTTGTGGTCGATACAAAGTTGGGCATTGATTCGGATTGAGGCAAAAAAAAAATAATCACCCCGTGCAGCCACTGCATTTGAGCTATTAGATTGATCATATTAGTATGGGGTGTTCCCAAGTGCCAATGATTTTGTAACGATCATACTATTGTTTTTTATTTCCGTAAAACAACTCTGTTAATGGACGAGTGCTATTGAAATGACCTTTTATATAAATTCTTTTCATTTGATGTACCTTTTAAGGTACTGGCCATCATTTGAATTTTACAGATGTGACTTGAAATCAGAATTAAGGTGGCTTTGAATATACAACTATGTGGTTTAAAATCATATTTGCACATTTGGGAAATCAAATGGCTGCTAACAGTTCCAACATCATCATTCAACATCCTACCAAAGTCATGTCAAACTTCACGACTATCTTGGCGCTTTTACTGAGCATGTGGTGGTGGGTGTAGTACTCAAGTTCTGAGGCGCGCCAGTGCTCCGAGTCACACAGGATGAGATGGTTCTGCCCAATCTGGCCACCAATCTGGCTTTGAGGATCCAGCCGCACAGAGAGATGTTCAGACCCAGGTCCTGGAGTTTCCCGTCCAGCCAAGAGAGAACGGTGGGCTCTTGAATGCTGAACTGCAGTCTACAAACAACACTGTCACACATGCATCCATCTTCTCCGGGTGGGAGAAGATGAAGTCCATGACCGGGGGGGATTGAGGATCAGGGATCAACTGGTCACCTGTCATTTACTGTTGGGGCAGTTGACAGTCCACCCTGTCCCCACAAGCCCTCGCCGAATGTGTAATAGGCGCATTTTATACCTTATGCTGCAACATTTCTTGCTCTGAACAAAAGTTGAGTTGTATTGAGCTCGACTCGGGATTCTGAGGGAGGAGAGGGAGTTGTTCCTCTGACGTTCTCCAGAGCCCTGCTCTTGTTAGGACTGTGATTTGCATGTTTCCTTGAGAACTCCAAGGCCTCTGCACACGTCTTTGAGGAGACGGGGAAGTGTGAGATAAACGCTGCAGCGGATGGGAGTGGCCCAACATCAAGACACTTTCTCATGCTGTTCTTGTGTTTTTTGGAAGCATCAAGCGGGGTTCGGCTACTCTGCGTCCGCCAGCCTTTGTTTCACAAGTCTACATTTGCTGAGCTCTGCATGCATTAACGTGGTCTTCTCTGTGTTGAGGCTGAAGTTGGCCCTCTCGTGAATCATCTGAAGGAGTTAATCTGAGCTGGGATTTGAGATTTTTTATTTTTTTTTTATGTTTGTTTCAGCGCTGCAAATTATGCTCGAGCTTATGAAAATGATAAACATCTTTCTGTCTCTGTGTTTTCCCTCCATGCACTTTTAATTGCAGCTTCTCCCATGGCATTATATGGATCAGCTCCATAAATCCCACACTTCTTGTCCTGGTGCTGCTGAGCTGATATGAATTTTGCAGGCCTTTTCCATTTTCTTTGAACCTAATATAGCGCAATGTTAATCAATATTAGAAATATGTTTTCCCATCCCAGCTTCTTCCCACAGTATTACTACAATTCTGTTTAATACTTAGTGTACCATGGGTAGTATACCATTTGGTACAGATTGTTTGATCCGTCTGGTTTCCTTGGTAGACAGATGGACCAGCATGGACCAAGGAAGAATCTGTTTCATTTTAATACGGTTCCAAGACGGATTCTGGAATTTAGATTCACCTTCACAGCATTTCCTGCTGAATGGAGGTTCAGTAATACTTTCATTTTTCTAATTGTCTTTTTGTAAAACAGACTTTGTAGTGTGGGGCAGTGGTGGCCTAGCGGTTAAGGAAGTGGCCCCGTAGTCAGAAGGTTGCCGGTTCGAATCCCGATCCGCCAAGGTGCCACTGAGGTGCCACTGAGCAAAGCACTGTCCCCACACACTGCTCCCCGTCCTGTCTCGTGCCAACAGTAAAGCATCCTGAGACCCTTCATGTGTGGGGCTGCTTCTCATTCAAGGGAGTGGCCTCACTCAGAACACAGCCATGAATAAAGAATGGTGCCATAAGACCAAAGTGAGAACTAAGCAGCTCGGGGAACAAAACATAGAAATTTTGGGTCCATGTCCAGGAAACTCCCCGGAACTTAATCCAATTGAGAACTTGTGGTTAATTCTCAAGAGGCGGGTGGACAATCAAAAACCCACAAATTATGACAAACTCCAAGCACTGAGTATGAAGGAATGGGACGAAGTTGATTGACAGCATGTCAGGGCGAATTGCAGAAGGCTTGAACAAAAAGGGCCAACAGTGTAAATATTGACTCTTTTGTATAAACTTGATTGTAAGTAATAAACTTAATTGTCCCAATAAAACTTAATTAAATATTTGTAATTACGTGCCAATACTTCACAGAAACGACTGACAATAAGATCTAAAACACTGAAGCAGCATACCTTCTGAAAACTTTTGGCCACAACTGTATATTCTTGTAGATTGCATTGAATTTCAAGTGATTAAGCAGCCATTGTTAGAAATACAATGACCTATTATCACAATACATTTTCACACATGCAGTTGGACAGATATTCAGAAAGCAGTATTCATGCAGCAATCATTCTAATAGTAATGAATAAATTCAAATATAAATTGTGTTATCTATCATAAGAGGGGGGGTCAACATTTCTGCAAGTCTTCTGGTGTAATTTGCACATTTATTTCTACAGCATAACATTTTTATATGTTATATAAAAAAAGATATATGTTTCATATGTTAGTGTTATGTTCACCAATAAGGTCACCGTCTATCTGTATTCCAGATATTTATGGACACACCTCCAAATGGAAACCCGAAACCCACTGGATTATTTCTCATCCATTTCTGTTGTACAGGTAGCAGGTTTTCTGAGAACTTCACAAAAAAATGATAGGAAAAGATGAAGTGTGAGAAAATGATGAAACGAGTGATGCATTTCTTTTTTATTATATAAAAAGCCCCATAGTCATCATCAAGCTGAATGATTTCTCCTCTTCGCACTTCCCTCTCTTTGCAGGCATTTCTTTGACTTTCCCCAATATGACTTTGGCCACTCAGTCTGAGTGTCTTTCTCATTCTGCTGAAAATCACGTTTTCGTGTGATGTAGCCACTAATCATGCTGACGAAAAGCAGGGATAAAAAGCTCTTAATCGGGTCGGCCTTCTGAGTCCTTGCGTAGGGATCCTGCACCAGGTTGGAAAGACGAGATGACACCATCTACGTGTTCAGCACTTCTGGAGAATTCTCAATTGGGTTCACCATGTGCGCATCTCCTGAACTTCTTATCATATTCCTTATGTCTGAGAGTCACGGTCACACAACCCATGTTGGTGATTTGAAATAGTCAATTACTCTTTAGTGCACGGATTTACAGAGCAGAAGAAAATAGCATGAATCTAAATGAGAAATGAGAAAACTGGCAATTCAGTGACTTTCAGGAAAGAGAAACTTGGAGTAGCGCAAATTAGTGTTGAGTCAAAAACAAACTAACTCCTATTAAAGTGCGTCGCAGCGGTGATGCCAGATATGACGCATGCTTGCAATGTCCATTCCGACGTTGCTCAGGCAATCTGCTTCAATAACACATATCATCATATACTGTGCATATTACAGTGTTTAATGCAACTAGAAACCACCTCTGGGCTGAACAGCGCCAGAACAGCCCATGTTGCAACAGTGACAGAAAGCTTTACTGTTAGTGCCCCCCCGGTAAAACTCCACGCCTAAACCACTCATCATTTGTTTACTTTGTGCATCAACACGTGTTACGTCATATATTGATTGGTTGTAAATTGATTGGTGTATAAACAAGACAAGTATGTCTGTGCAGCCAGATGAAAACAGCTAATGAAATAAATAAAATGAAGGTATTTTAGAATTTTTGATTGATCATCATACAAATTCAATAATTATTGTACATCTGGCAACACTGTGTGGTACTGCAGGGGGTGTAAAGTATGTAAGCACAAATTGGTCCGAATGCCCAGGTACGGGCGTGACAGTTGAAAAGAAAAGACTTTAAACATTAAATCATGTTTACTTTATAAAATTTGACAACTATATCAGCTACAAATAACTGCCTAACCTGACCTAAGGAGGACAAAAGTCAGAGCAAAGTCAAGACACACGATGCAAGCTAATATTATTCAGTATTAAAATTAAATAATTCAATATTACATTAATAATTCGGTCTAAACAACATAACTCAGAACTGAGTTTTCGGATTCAATTTGTATACAAAATTATCGACACACAATCACTAGGTAAAACATCATATATTGTCATATTGCTGTATCGATATTTTGATAACACCCCTACCATGCACACACTTATACATGCACCCTTAGTGCCTTTTCAGACATGGTAGGGGCATCTATCTCGCAGCTTCATTTAGTTTCTTTCTGTGCCTAGAAAAACAAATTCAGGCAGCTGTTCAACTAGAGGTGTCACCAACATGTAGGCCTGTGCGTGTGGAGGTTGAGGGTTCGACTGCGGGCGCTGTTCATTATTATCCTCTCCTTTGCCTGAAACCCAGCCTCACGTCCTTCTGCTTCTACCGATTCTTCCTCACCTGCTGACTCCTCACCTGCGGGTTTTCATGACACTCCGTCCTTTATTCCGTCCTCCGGAATGATGAATTTGTCACACAGACCGGCGGAATTTTTTTTTTTCCGTTTCTAACTTTTTCACTGATACTTTTGTTTCTTTGACTTTTCTTTTTTTCAGCCTTTCCTTCTGCCAACATTAAAAGCAGAAGACTGGTACACTTCGTACTTTTTTTTTTAAGACTTCACCTTTTCAACAGAGCATGGAGAACAATGGGCCTTTGGTACCCAACTGTCCTATTTTTCAATTCTGTTTAAGATGCGAGCAACGCACAGCAAATCAAACACTTCACACTGAGTCACTTTCTCAAGCGGCAGCCGCAGCAACAGTCACATGCGGCGCGCCCTGCAGGGCAAGGTTCTCACACTTTCAAACACCAGGCCCTGGTCGTGCACCCAGGGTATCAAGTTTGACCCCCAGGGCAACCTTAAGGAAGTGCCTAGTTAGCGCAACAGAGGAACTCCGGCCGAAAAGCCGCTGACCGGCTGCGGTTTTCCTGGGTCTCATCGAGCCTCCTCCTCCGCTCACGTTTCTGCCGGCCCAGCACATTTGCGGCGCGGCGCGTGGAGCTGCCCAACGCAGCAGTTAAATAGGACCATGCTGACCGCACCTCAGTTAACCCTTCCGTTCTGACAGGGCAACGCGCTTCATTCCACCCTGGACTGTAAAAATGTCTTTTTCGTCTTCATCAGTTTAAAAAAGTCGTTTCAGTGAGAAATTTCCTTTACGTCCTGATTATAACATCAACAGCAAGAAATGTTAACGCTTAATTATCCTTTAAAAAGGCTTTTTTTAATTGCCGGGTACAGTCATACTTTTAAATTGTCTAATTAGATGTAATGAATCGTGATATTTAATGCAAAAAATTAATTTTGGTCCAAAATAAGTTCACTTGGCAGACTAGGCAGTCTCTCAGGGGTGCTCACACCTAAAGGACATGTGTGATCGGTGCAATTCTAAATTGAGCCTGTGTGTGTGTTTGTGTGTGTGTGTGTGTGTGTTTTCAGGAGATGAAAAGTAACTGGAATTAGAATCTAGGAATAGCTGTTCCGCTAACGTGACTCTTGACATGATGTGAAGTGAGCCATCTGCTACGTGTACGTCTGCGGTTTACGCCGTGTGCAGTTCTGTGCGAGTCATGCCGTAAAGAGTTCGCATTGCCGTAATCATAAACATTTTTGTACCGTTTCCTAAAAGGTCTGTTTTCACGCAGACATTTCCAATTTTTTCGTCCATTCATTTTGACAAGAGGAACTGGCCGTGACGCTGCAGCGCGGGATGCGGTCACGTCCCGAAGCGTGACGCGTGACACTGGCCAGACTGATCACATCACCATTACCATTCATCAGAGGCTGCCGGGGCCCTTTATGCATGCTGGGCGGCGGCAGCCCCAGGTGGGACCTGTCTCATTTCAGAGCTAATAACGTGACCTCTACCTGCCTGACAACGCGCCTCACCCTTTATTTCAATCTTCGCCCACAGAACTAACAGTAAGGTTAACAGCGGATCGAATCAGGACTTAGATGAGAGAGATGACTCTACGTAACATTCGTTCATTAGTGCCCTTTTAACCGTGTGCTTTGTATTTATACCTTATCAAGGACAAAATGTCCTCACAATGATAGGTATTCATGGAGTGAAGTGGGTAGATTTTACTTGCTCCCACCAGGAAAGATTATAGAATTTTATATGTGAAATGAATGATGATGATTTTTAAACTACTCACATTACATAGATGTGACAGATATGTGAATGTGCATTTCATGCATGCAAAATTGCAAATAAACCAAACTTTATTAGACTTGAGGTGACACCTCAGACATGAAGGATCAAATGTCTTATATTTGGGCCAAGACAGTAAAAAAAAAAACGACATTTAAAATGAACAAAAGTAAAGGGGTTCCTTGGGGTCGGTTTAAATTTGTGGAATAGTTTAACGCACCCCTTTGGTTTATAACATTTAAGTTTGTAATCTCTGACCCATTTAGAAATTTGACGATTGTGGAAAATCTGAGGTTTTATAAATTGCTGGACCTTGTGCTTATGGACATCGAATCGCTTTTAGTCCCGTTTGTTCCTTTTATCGCCGCTGCTCGTATAATTGGACTCACATGCCGGCCTCCTTTGAACCCGTGTTAATCCTAAAATCCATGTCAGCAAGAACTCATGAACTTCCTCCTCCTTCCTGCCTTCAGACCCCAGTGAAGAACGTTACTGGCACATTCATGTGCTGCTGTGTGCGGTGCGAACGGGGCGGTAAACAAAGGTGCGAAGGGAAGTGAAACCAGCCGTCCCGAGCAAAATCAACCAACAGGGTCCAGGATTACAGCGGCTCTGCTGTTTGGACGCTCGTCTCCCGAGACGAGGATTTATTCTCGCATCTCCGACTAAGCTGTCAGTTTGGAGGTTGCCAGGTGAAACGAGGGGCAGGAGCTGAGCGGGAATGTGGCCGACTGAGGCTCTCCGGCCCCGACGGTAATCAGCTCACCTCTGGAGAGAACGTCCTCTCATCGCCCCACGGTAGGGACGCCAGATGTGGTCCCCAACCAGATTCTCTAATTGCTGCATGAAGAGATATATACATATTTTCTTCTGAAAGGAACAGTTGATGGGGCAGTGTGGGGGGTAGTAGCCTAGGGTAACACTCTCTGCTATGAACCAGAAGACCCAGGTTCAAATCCCACTTACTACCATTGCGTCCCTGAGGGGGGGGACTGTCCCTATCACTACTGATTGTAAGTCGTGAATGAAATAAATGAAATGATCGGTTGGTGCCACTGAGCAAAGCGCCGTCCCCACACACTGCTCCTCGGGCGCCTGTCATGGCTGACCACTGCTCACTCAGGGTGATGGTTAAATGCAGAGGACACATTTCGTTGTGTGACCGTGTGCTGTGCTGTGTATCACAATGACAGTCACTTCACTTTCACGATGCTCAGCACTTACCTATCCTATAAAAATTGCATATTGAAATACCACCATTGAGAATCCCCCCCCCTTTTTTACCTCTGGTGATGTATGCATCAATGTACATATTTCAGATAATTTGACAGCATCTGGTAATAATTTATGTTGCTGCAAACCTTGTTACATGTTGCCATTCATTTGGCCTGTACTCTAACCCAAACCTAAAATTCATACGAAATATACCGTGCATCCTAATCCTGAACTTCGGTACACAATGCAATGAATAAATTCAATGTTTGTCATGTTCACTGGTTTTGTAGAAAGTTTCATTGGGACTGTTTCAAGTGACTGAAAATGTCACTTAATTTACTTCCAGGGTTGGCACCCTTCTGGCCATTCTGAAAGCTTTCTGTTTTGCAGTCACAGCCAACATTGGTTGTATATTGCTCTACTAACTACGCTGAAAAAAGTGAGCACTGGCTAAACTTAAATAAATTGACACTATTTTTCAGTGTATTACATTTACACCGCTATGTTAAAAAAGGCATAGAAAGGAGCGCCACGTGGTATCCAGCGGTCAGCAGATGCGAACCAGTGGACTTGGTTGGTCAGCAGATGTTTCCCGTGCAGCGTAAAGGTATGCCTGTCTGTCCCTTCACAAATTATGCTGTGTGTTCACAAGGACCCTGGTGAGCACAAAATTGGGGCCCTTTGCTTGCTTCCCTTAACAAAGCTGTCAAGTGGCCACAATAACATTGAAATTAATTTGAAAATGATTTGATCCCCTGCTGATTTGTAAGTCTGGCTACTAAGAAAGAAATGATCAGCCTGTGGTTTCAATGGTGGGTTTGTTGTGAGAGAGAGAACAATGACAAAAAAATTATCAAATTTAAATCAAATATGCTAATAATATTGTCTGTAGGCTATTTAAACAAACACTCATAATGATAAATAGGAAGTCATATTAATACATTAAATAATGCCTTTTTTTCTTCAAATTTATTCAGTATTGACAGCAATTATTTCATCCTTTTGTTATGTTTTTATTCATGTAATTTTACTATACTGCCAAACTGCCTGATGCATACGGTACAGACAGAATATTGTAACATTATGATCAATTAAAATGACAATTTCTAGTGTACTTGGACATACTCCATAGCTCTGCAGAGATTTGTGCTTTGCAAATCCGTCCCAGATGCACCTTAATTAGGCTGCTTTATGCTGTAAATCGGCCATATGCTCGTTCAGTTTTGTGTGCGTCTTTACATTTCACACTGCACTGAGCAAATATTTAGCCAGCCTCAGCTTCCACACCCTGTCAGAGCCCTGGCATTAAGGATCATTTTTTTACATTTTTTTATTTTTATTTTAAATCCCACACTCTGCATAGCATCCCTTAAGACTATTAGCAAAGGCCTAGTGGGCTAAAGCCCTCAGCAGGATACGGTGTGTTCGGTGCCAAGAGTGGAAATGTCAGTCGCTGGCGATGGAGAGCAGGGATCAGGCGGTCCTGGCAGCAGGTACCAACCAGCATCAGGGGGGGACGAGGGGGAGGCATGGACTAAACAAATGCCAGTAGCAAGCTTTGGGTAGTCCTGGGTATGTTTAGAAGAGGCCGCATCTCATTGGTCAATTGCATCAGAATCTCGATTGTCTGTTACGTCCAACCTTTTTACAATGTGACATGATAATATGTGTAATTTCACCCAAAAAATATGTGTATGTTCAAAATACGTTTGTGTTATTATTACATTTTGAGAGATATTATATGTTCTTAGTATATTTTCATTGCAAATTTATTGCAAAAATGCTCTGTGAACCGCGAGTGCACACATCACAACTCTCCACATTTCCCATCAGAGAGTTAAGTTGTGTTAGTAGGATTGCACATGATTATCACCTGTCTTGTGATAATCGGAGGAAGAAACGCCATATTTATTGCTGTCAGACTACCATAATATCTACCGTAATATACCGTAATTGCAGCCTTGACGTGATAAAAAAATCTCGAGTAGAAGCCTGCATGTTGGTTTCATCCTTTTCTTAAGTTGGCGCACAATTTCAGACACATTTCATATTTGTATTTTTAATGCAGCTCTTTTTTTTTTTTTTACACACAGAACCATGCCAAGAACATATGTTAACTTAAAGTTAACTTTCTTCATTTTTTTCCCACTGATTAATTTTTCAAAACAAGCAAATATAATTCAAACAAGATATTTAAAGACTGAAATGTGCATGCCCGCCATGCCAGCCAGCCACACAAATAGAGCCTGTTGGCCGTTGCCCTTTGCCCGTGGTGATCTACTGCCATGCATAAGCGTTAAGAAAAAGAAAAGTCACTGGATTTCTAAGTGGCCTACAAAAACATTGTTGAAGATTTATGGCATCAAATTTTGCATGGTGCTGAGGGCTGCTGTGCCGCATCTGGCTGTTTACAGCCTCCAAGAATCTCAGCTACGGCCTTGTCATGCCGCAGACATATTTATGGCCCAGCAATTATTTCCCGTCTTTATGGCTAAAAGTTTGCCATGTGCACCACGTCCCAGACTGGCCGTTCCGTAAAATGTAGTCACTGGGCAAGACAGCAGATCCACTGAGTTTCTCTTTCACGGCACGTGACACTTCACCTTGGCATCTTTTCTGATGCCATTGACTTTAGTGTTATGTAGTTCTGTATTAATGTTCAGTTGGAAAAGAACAATCCACGGTGCGAAATGAAATATGACTCCATATCAAAGAAGTAAGGACAACTTTTCATTTCCTAAAACAGTTTTTGTTCACAAAATACGGTAAGCATGTGACTGTCTGACCTAGACTGATAGTCTTTGTTGAGGTTTATTTATTTCTGACACAGATGAGTTTAAAATGGGAGGTCAATGATGGACAGGTCTCATGCACCCTTATTCTTCATTCTGGATTATTTTAAAGCCCCCCTTATGAATAAATCATATCATTAGCACTTTCATGAATGGATTCTGATCCATTCTGATTGCAAGTCGTAAATGAAATGAATGAAATGATTGGTAAACTGGTGAATCTGACATTTGCAAACCCTCCCCCCCCCCAGGGAATGCCAGTGTGTGTTAAAGATGTTTCGAGGTTAAGACTTACAGATTTCTGAGGATGAATGTTGGTGTATCTGATCTGCTTTAGAGTGGGATTTTGGAAAGAAAATTTGTTTTAATGTATAATGCGGCATTTCATACATGCAGCATTTCATGCAAGTGCCAAGCATTTCTAGTCCCTTTTATAAACAAACTGGCTGCATATTCGGGTCTTTTGTATTTTTATCTATTTATTTATTTGCTTTTGCCACGAGCAGATTTTGGCCAGATGGCCAGTTCGACTCCTGGGGCGTCGGTGTCAGTGGTGGGTTTCCTGATATCTTTTAAGCATTCCCCAGGGAGCGTGGATGAAGGTGGATGGTTTTGTTTGCCACAGGCTCAGTGCGGTTGTTGAAATCCATCTGTCCTTTAGATGAAGTACATCACAGCATTAGACTACTGCTTTGACAAGTGAGTCACAGACGAAATTGGATATTTTTTGGGGTGACCAAAATTTGCAATTCTCATGAAGAAAGAAAAAAATATATATATAGCCTGCACTGAGTCCTCGGAATTCGTATTTCGCTAGATGATACCATATTAGTAAGTAACACAGACCATAGACCACAGACCATATCTGTACCGGGCAAAAGTTTAATGAAAAGTACAGTGAATCTTTTAAATAACAAAAAATCTTTAGCGATCTACAGGCTACAAGAACATACTCCATAAGGCTAATTAATGAGCATCAATGTAAGTCAACGGTACATATATCATGAGTACACGAAAACGTGTTTTAACCCCCCCAAAAAACATAAAATTAACCAAACATAACTAATCAAACAGGCATTCCAGACAAATTGTCAATAGTACAATCATTAAACCAATTTCATTCATTTTTTAGATAATCACTATTACCACTGTTTATTCATTAAATGAATATGCTACAAACATTTGCGAAACATCATATTAGTCACTGTATAGCAATATTCCTTTTCTTTGGTCTAAACCTTGAGTGTAAGACATCACTACGTTCTCATGTGTATTCTGAGAAAATAAGAAAATATGTAATATTTTTGCTTTGTGATATTATATATGGTATTATAGTATTTTACTATACAGTGTATATTATTCTTTTCAGTATACTTTAAAGTATACTTATTATACCATACCTTTCAGTGTGTGTGTGTGTGTGTGTGTGTTCTACCTGCTTATAAAATGCCCTTCTTTGTTTTTTATAGTTGATGGGCTAGGGAGACTCTGAGATGGCCCGCTGAAAGCCCCTTTATTACCAAGCAGCCTCTTCCTCGCTCAAGATGGAGCCTTCCCAGCAGCCCCAGCTCTCCCTTCTGACCCTTATCTCACTGCTGCTTACCACCCACCTCACAGCTTCACCTTCACCCTTCCCTAAGGACCTGCAGCCAATTTCCATCGTCGGACAGGAGCGTGAGTAGCTTGCTGTGTAATTGCTCTTTGCATGGAATCATGTCATGTGATTAATTATTTCATAATGATTTCTGACTGGATGACCTTAACGACACTGCGCTGCCCTCTGTCTGGGAGCATAGTCTGCTTATTATTGAATTGGTCATTCAGGTACCTGTTAGTATCGGCTGTCTAAAATTAAGTGGAGGGATGTGTTATATTATATTAAGATTCATGTTTTTTTTAAAAAGAAGAAGAAAAAATAACATAACCAAACATAACCAAATAAAAAAGAAAACATAGTGTCTTTACAAGAAAGTCGGAACCTCTGGACTGATTACATTGGGCATTTGTACAAAAATAGGCACACATAAATAAGCAGATATGTAGGTCTTAAAATATTTTATGCAGCAGTACTGAATCCCTTGAACCTAACTTAAAGTTTTTATACATAAATCTGTATGTCTTCGCAGTATAAGCAATTGAAAAATATATTCCCTGCGTCACAATCATGATATCACCTTCTGTATGCTCACATATTTGTAAGCCTGTTTGATAAAATGAAAAGACTGGATGAGAAAGTTAAAATGATAATCATCTCAGAATATCTCTCTTATTGTCTTTTTATTTTTTGTTATCATATGATATAATGTCCGTGATTACTTGCTGCTGTAAATAAATGTTGAACTGTTAAACTGTGTTCTAATTCCAGGAGTAAACGTAAGGTCAAGCTATATTAAAACACATCTCACAGTGTAACCCATGCAGCGTTTTTTAGAATGGTTTCTAAAGGTCATTTTCTCTCGTCTTGGTTAATTAGAAGATATGATATGCAAAGTTAGCACAGGCTGCGCCAGTTCTGTAGAAGTCCCAGTAATGACTCCCATTCTGGGGAAAATGTTGCTGCTTTCGGTTCCTCCACAGGCTCCAGCCTCTACCCGGGGTTCCAGGGGCTCAGCAATGATGACGGATCAGGACGTCTTGGTCTGGACTTCCAGAGAATGCTGCGAATCAATCACATGCTTTACATCGCGGCCAGGTACTGCGCTTCCCACAGCAGGCGTTAAAGCAACATCTGCTTTCCTGTTGTCAACTGGAATTGCCAACAGTGGCACGAATGAACTGTAAAGAATGTGGTCAACTTTGACCTCGATATTTAATCATTTGATACGCCTTTTTGACTGCTTTTGACCTACATATAATGGTCTCCCCGTTCAGATTCAAGCAGAACAAAGGCCTTATAATCTACTTTGTAGAATGGTCGGAACGTGACCATATGATGTTTTTTGCTTGTGTCCTTTGATTTAATGAAAATGAGTAAAATCTGAACGCTTTATTGATTGAAAAATCCAAATGATATGCTTGTTAGTTATGTATATTACGTATATTTCACGTGATCTTTCCAGGGACCATGTGTTTGTTGTGAATCTCACTTCAGCGACAGAGAGGATCGTCCCGAAGCAGGTAAAGCCTCCTTTTTTCTTCCTTTCCACTCAGTCTGACGACAGTTAATGGCACTCTGATGGTAATACTTTCCTCTTTATTTAACCCAGATACTGACATGGAGGACGAAAGATGTGGAGAAGTGTACGGTGCGGGGTAAAAACAGCGTGAGTTAGCCTGTCTTCAAGTTGCTGGCAGATCAGGCCTAAAATTCAAAAGAGTTATTACAGAAAACGCACTTCCGTTTTTGCAGGATGAGTGCTACAATTACATCAAAGTGCTCATACCGCGGAACGACGAGACGTTGTTCGCCTGTGGCACCAACGCCTTTAACCCCACATGTCGGAATTACAAGGTAGTTACATTCAAAGATCCCTTATTGATTAAGTAAGTCATCGCCGAGTGCAATACTTTTACTCTTACTTACCTGAAACGGAACAGCGTAATTAGAGTGAGGAACCGCGCTGAGTCTGTCTGACTCCCATCGTGTTGATGCGAAAGGTTAAAGTGGCAGAGCTGTAGCTGAAAATGTCATTTTAAAGGCCCAGATATGACATTTCTCATCCGATCAGTGATGATCATCCGATTTTTTTATTTTTATTCAAATATTTATAATATTTCTCATTTGAATAAAACTTGTCAGACAAGTATGTACTGCTACTTGTGTAATTGGCTTAAAGATTTTATTCAGAAACAATTACAATTGAGGGCCTTGTCTGTCAAAACTCCGAGACACAAAATAACAGAAATTGTAAGAGAGGTACAATTGAATAAGGGGGGAAAAAAGGAAAATACATTTTAACTCTTAACAGAATATTAAACGTAACACACAACTGCCTCGACTAAACAATACATGGTGGGAACCGTAACTAAACCTAATTGCAGATTAGCAATTAGCATAGCAAATTGAAACATACATTAAAACAACAAATTTATTAGTGCCTCCTTGTGATATTGTGGACACAGTTCCCAGCATATCAAAGTGATGTTTATTGAAGGGAATTATTATGATAATACCCATATTATGAGGTGTGTCTCATAAAGAGAAAGCCCTCTGGAATGGAAGGGCGAAACGTTGTCAAGGATCCATAACAAGTCCAGTTGCCGGTGAAATAACCATGACCCGGATGACTGAGAACCTTCACGGGTGTGATGTTAACAGTAAGATGGTATATGTGTACATTCAAGTGAAGTAAAAGCGATTTGAACAGCAGGCACAGCACACGGTGCCACAACGAAATGTGTCCTCTGCTTTTAACCATCACCCTTGGTGAGCGGTGGGCAGCCATGACAGGCGCCCGGGGAGCAGCGTGGGGACGGTGCCTCGATCAAGGGGACCTTTCGGTTACGAGTGCGCTTCCTTAGCTGCTAGGCCACCACTGCCCCTGCTCCAAGTCGGTTAATTATGATGTCCAACAAGGTACCATCTTACGACAAGCACTTGAAGGCAGCATCTGTGCTAACATGAACATTTCATTTGTTTTCACCATTTTTTCATGTTTCTGAGTACTACTTCCAATGGTCATTCCTTCTCCTTGTCCCCAGATGAACACTCTGGAGCAGGTGGGTGAGGACGTGGTGGGTCAGGCTCGCTGCCCATTCGAGTCCCGCCAGTCCAACGTTGCCCTTTTCGCTGGTGCGTGACCACACGACAGCTACATCAAGCTACACAACCGTTTTTGCCCAGTCTAAGTGCAGATTTCAGTGCTTTTCTCTGGTATTTAGGGGGTAGTTTTTACTCTGCCACCATGGCAGACTTTTTGGCCAGTGATGCGGTCATCTACCGAAGCCTGGGAGGCGAGGGGAGTCCTGTCCTCCGAACTGTCAAGTATGACTCCAAATGGCTCCGAGGTTGGTGACTTCTGCAGACGTGAATATGAATACGACATTTGAAGTGTATATGATTGCAAAAAGACCATTTTCCACTTTTCCCTTCGCCTTCAGTACAGGCATCTTGTTTGACTTTGTTTCCGCAGAACCTCATTTTGTCCACGCTATTGAGTATGGAAATTATGTTTACTTCTTCCTCAGCGAGATTGCAGTGGAGTATACCAGCCTTGGCAAGGTGAGGCAACTGGGACATGCAGATCTGATTAATGTTTTTTTTTTTTTTTTTATGAAAAAGCCGTGTCTCTGAGGATGGCTAATAGTCTTGTGAATGGTAAATAATATGAGAGAAGAGCAGCAGCGGGCTTAATAGCGGAACATAAATCATCCCTCGTCTCCTCATTCCCCCTCCTCTCACAGGTGGTGTATTCCCGCGTGGCACGGGTTTGTAAGAATGACAACGGAGGGTCACCGCGCGTCCTAGAACGCTACTGGACCTCTTTCCTGAAAGCGCGGCTCAACTGTACGGTGCCGGGCGACTCGTTTTTCTACTTCGACGTGCTGCAGTCGGTCAGCAGTGTGCTGCAGATTAATCGCCGGCCTGCCGTCATAGCCGTCTTCACCACCCAAGCAAACAGGTGAGGCCAAAAATTCTGCATTTTTCATAAATAGATAAGATGCATAAAACAAGAGAGAACAGCTTGGTAGTTATCTATATCTAAAAGATTATTTCTGTCACCCAGAACACGATCTTTAATGACTTTTTTATAATCAGGAGAAATTATTCAACAGCCTTTAACAGCCTTAAACTTAAAATTAATATACTGGACACCCTCCAGCATATTAATGCAGACAACAATAAAGCCAGATAAATAAAACATTTTATTCAGAAAACTGTATTATTATTATTTCTTACATTGCAGTTTATTTCTTACTATGCAGGAAAAAAAAACAAGACGTTTAATACTCAGTACAGTACATGTAATTACTACATTCCATTCAGCCAGTAGTAGCAGATCAACGCAGGGCGTTTTGCTCAGGGCCGCTCGTAGTTGTAGGCATTGTAGTCTTCTGCTTCATAGTTTGATAGTTTGTTAATTATTAAAGAATGTATGGATTATTTGTGGTGTCCCGCAGTATTCCGGGGTCAGCTGTGTGCGCTTTCTACATGGACGACATTGAGAAAACATTTAACGGGAAGTTCAAGGAGCAGAAGAACAGCGACTCAACGTGGACCCCAGTGCCTGAGGAACAGGTTCCCAAGCCCAGGTATTAGAAGCAAATTTGCAGATTAACTGCTAGATTTCTATTTCCCAGAAGTATAGATTATATATTCATTATTAGCATGTATTTGTCGATCTATGAAAAAAGACTGAAATAAAAGTCATAATGTCATAATTTTTATGTCGAAGGCATGATTTTGTATGTTTTGGATGTGAAACTTTCCTTTTGCTGTCCTGTAGGCCGGGCTCATGTGCGGGAGATGATGGCCTTGCTTCAACCCACACGTCCTCCACCAGCTTCCCCGACAACATGCTGACCTTCATCAAGTCGTACCCACTCATGGATGAGGCGGTCCCCTCTGTCAATGACCAACCCCTCTTCATCCGCACTGCCAGCAGGTACCCATCATGCATGAGTGAGGTGTGTCGGACATTCAGGACCGATCATAAACAGGCCAGGTTGGCAGAGCTCTTTCTGGAAGCAATTAACTTTGCAAAATTCATTGAGATCATTGAGAAACAAAGTGTTACTGGAACTTGATGAAAAAGTTTTCATAGCAGAGTGTAAGATTAAATCCTCGTGATTCACACAAATTAATGAAAAAATAAATCATTTAATCTTGAACACAATCTTTAATTGTTTAATGGGTAGATTTATGAATGCTACTTCATTCTGGATCATTTAAACCTACTCTCACCAATTCGCCACATGCTACATTATCCCTTGTTTTATCTATTCATTGTAAAACCTGAGGATTCCATAAGTAGTGCAACAGAAAGAGCACAGAAGAACTCCCACAACCACTTAACTTGATTTTTAAAAATGGTGAGTGCTGTTCTGTATAGCATGAATTCTCCAAATCGTTTGGTAGTTCCCTACACTTTAGTAGGAGTTACATTCCTAGAACATTCCCAGAAATAAAACTATTCATGGTTTTTAAGAGGGGGAGCTAATGCCAATAATAATGTGAACTGTAAAATAGTTCCTCGGGTGAGAAAGGGCCTAATATCTGACCATTTAATAGTGTATTATTGTGACCGTGCAAGTCTGTCTGAGTCCTTCATTGATCTGTTAGGTAGGTTGCTCAAATAGAACAAGGAGGTACATCCACTCCGGTCTTTTTTTAATCCAAAAATACTGTTTCCTGCTTAATCATCACCGAAAGCTGACTCAGCACTGACAGGAGTCGCTGTTGCGCTGACGTGACGTTTACCCAGACCTCCTATTAGCTTCCAAAAAAAAAAAAAAAAAAAGACCCACACTACATTCCATCAGGCCGCCCGTGAGAGGTGGATAAAAGGAGTCTGAATTCAGCCCTCTTATCTCATCGGTGCTCCAATGACTATTAGGTTGTAGAACATTCAAATAACACGATGGCATCAGACGTTCAAACCTTGGTTTGGACAGCACAAGAAACCCTCACTGTCTCTGTCCAGCACAAGTCTGACCAAGGCGGCAGCAATATTCTCTTGTGTGCACACTGGTGTCTGCTCAGGTGAAAAGGTCATCTTTTATTGATGGCTGCATGTTTCTGCTGTGATCAAACAGAAGAAAAGTGAAATGAAACACAGCGTGCCTTTCAGAGCGGGAAAAAAAATGACACACGGAAGCCAGTTTACTTGTCCCACATACATTTTTTTTTTTTACATTACATTTACTCTTTGGGCCGTTAACAGCATGGTCACATGTGCTGACTCCATATTCTCCCAGTGGGTTGTGCTGGAAACACAAATCTGAGCCATGAAGGCACCACCTACCAAGGATTTTCAACGAATGACCCTGGTGCTTGATATACCCAGGCATACCTTCAGAGGTCTAGTGGAGTCAGTGGAGTGTTTTGGTGGGAAAAGGGGTATATACTTGATATAATAATAATTTTATTACCCACATATACAGCTATATTGTGAATTTTACTCTAATCTTCTTCTGTACTGACACTCAAACAGCATGATGCCATTTCTCTTCTGATATGAGTCCAGGATAGTGGTCAGTACTTTAAATTCATGGCCAAATTGCCATGAAGCTCTCCATTACTCATGTTTAGAGGCTGTCATGTTTTTGCACCAATGCATCTCACTTTCCTAACTGTGATTGGAAGTTTATTGCTTTCATTAAGGCAAAACATCATATTCGCTTGACATATGACATTTTTGTGCAGATACAGGTTGAACCAGATGGCTGTAGACACTTCTGCCGGACCCTACAAAAACCATACAGTGCTGTTTCTGGGGTCTGAGGACGGACATATTCTCAAAGTCCTGGCCAGTACCAACCCTGAAAGTACGATTAGCTCCCAGCTGCTGGAAGACATAGATGTCTACAACCCGTTCATGTGAGTATCTGTCACTAGGCCTGTGTCGGTTGAAAGAACATCACATCATTATTCCATTCCATTTTAAAAACACTTCCAGGTTCTATGGCTTGGCAGAGGACCTATCGATCCAAAATTCGATTCTCTTAATGTGACCATGGCTGCCATGAAGAGTCTGGCAGAACGAAGCTACTGTTTCAACAGAGCTGTTAGGCTGCCCTCCTTTTTACTTTTACTGCAATAGGAGCAACATTTTATTAATTTTTTATTTTGTTTATAATAGAGCTGGAAATTCATTGGTCAAGAAAGTCTAACTATCTAAAATATTTAATAAAATGAGCTAAAATGGTTAACAGAAGACACTGGAGTGTTGGTAAATTTCATGCACAGTTACCAGTCATCTGCCTCTGCAATGTGACACTTCAGATGTGGCCAGCAAGAGGAGGACAGAAGGGTTCTGGGACTGGAGATGGATAAAGAGCACCATGCTTTATACGTGGCATTTACTTCGTGCGTTATCAGGCTGCCTTTGAGCCGCTGCACAGATCATGGCAACTGCAAGAAGTGAGTAATTTCATGCCCATTCTGGATTTTCACACACTGATGAAAGTTTGCCCTTTATAGGTTAATTTAAATTAATTAATAATAATAAGCAGTATGATGTTGTTATTATTCATGGGTTTAATCGTTTAAACACTGCTTAAAAGTATATGCTACTTATCTCTCTTTGTAAGAATAAATATTGACCGTGACGTCCCTGTGTTGTTCCAAAAAAAGACAAAAGACGTTTCCACAGATGAATTTCAGACAACCAGCCACTGAGGTCTCTCATGGGCCTCACGAAAAAGAAATTTGGGCTTCTAGCATAAACTCTTTGTTGTCATTTCAGAAGCTGTTTGTCCTCCCGTGACCCATACTGCATCTGGATTAGAACTGGGAGCTGTGCCCACATGGCGCCAGGGTTCAAGTAAGTGAACTCCTGTCAAAACAAACTGCTAAGAGGTGTAGCAGCAAAAGCCATAAAGCTGCTTTCTTGTGAGTGCTCTGCAAGCTTCAGCGTAGCACCATCGCCATCAAAATGATTCTTGATGGTTATAGCTGACAGCGCTGTTGTGCATGAACCGACTCAATCAACCACTTGATTGAGAAAAAAAGTCAGAATGAGAACGGATTTCTTTTAAAAGAACGTAGTTCTTTTACAGTGTTAACAAGTTGCGTGCCGATCAAGGTGAAGAAATTGGAAAGTGTACATATTAGGCATCTTTTCAAATTGTTGGCTAATTTTAAATCACTGGGGCCTTAACATATAATTATCAAAAAAAACATGCTAATGATGGATCAGTTATCAATGGATCAAAATCAGTACAATACAAAATTCAAGTCACTCCACAATCCTTATTAATGCCAGATTCACTTCGTATTAGGAGTCCATGGAAATTCAGCTCAGACACATGGTTCTAGTATGGCATCCCGTCATGAGCCATTAAAATCTCGAGACCAAGGTCTGTCATCCTAAAAGCTGTGTGACTATCTCAACAGTTTACATGACATCTGGAGCGGGATTGTCCTTTAGCAGCCAATTTCCTTGGCAAGCACAGAACCTTTATTGGTAATAAGGTGGCCACGTCTTTTACAGTCTGATTGTTCCAGAGGGGTGATTGGCGTCTGACCTTTCTCAGCCTTTTCCAGTCCCTTGACAAACACACTCTAATTGGACAGCCAGGTCTGGAAAAAAATGTCAGGCATCATTCCCTGTGTCCCCGTTTTTTTGTTTTTTTTTTAATTGTTCTTTTTCTTTTCATGAAACCTCCTGCCAGGATAATTGAATTTATTTCATGTCAGTGCATCACCAGCTTAAAGCGAGGTGTGGTATGCTGTAAACCAGTGGTCAGATGAGTGGTGTCTTATCTGCTGTGATTTTGTCTCTCCTTTCCCCACCCAGGGCAGGGTTTGAGCAGGATATCGGGGGAAATTACACCAACTCCCCAGACAACTGTCACCGTAAGTATGTGGTGCACTTTCAAGGGTACTCTTGCAGACATAGCTCTTACATCACAGACAATTTAGCAAATATTGCATATTCTGTACACCCAGGATGCCAGTTAGGCTGTGTCTGGCTTTGCTATGATTTTGATTGGTTTGGACCTTTTTCTTCCATTTTATAAAGAATCCCAGCATTTTGCATTCCAATGAACTACAACATATACACCAAACTACTGACAGCATATCCCCTTACAAGGTGTTAATTATTTGCATATGGATGCAAATGGGATATTGAAATTGATGCACTGGACGCCACTATGACCACTGTTCTAGACATCATCTCCATACCAGTTTCTATAGGTTGTTTGCCACACATGGCCAGGGAAAGGGAAGAAGCAGCGGGTGAACTGGAGATGGTAGCGCTGGGCCGTTTGGGTTTCACCTGGGAGGCTGCGGGAGGCTGCGGGAGGCTGCGGGAGACGGGGAGCGAGGATGAGGAAGGAGACGGGGCTACAGCGGGAGACGCAGCGCATGGCAACAGATAAGAGCCTGGGGTTACCGTGGTGTAGGCGTATCGTGAGGTCCGGTGCAGGAAGAACATGAACATCGGAGGGTGAGGCGAGAGTACTTTTAGGGGATGCGGTCAGTTGGCAACATTCGTAACAAAGAAGGTACAGGCAAGGAGAACATGAAGAGAGGTCGTCGTGAGATAGTCAATCCAGGTAAATGGCAAGCAGCAAAGAGAAATAATCTGCAATGAGTGTGCAGCGTCCAAGATGGCCGCCAGATGTTTGTCCAATGCCGACCTTGGTCTAGTCTACTTCTGGGTGGCTGTCCCCTTAGGCCTTGACAGCAATATTTTAGTGGTAGGAACTCGCCGTTCAATGTGTGTGATCAGTGTAGACTCGCTTGTCTTGGTTCTGATCACAGACAACCACAAATAGATAACCGTCATAATGCTATCAGAATGCACATTGCAGAACATTTTGAAAACTGTTAAAACGGGTATGTTGGGACCCCGGTATGTATGTCTGGGATTTTACTGCGTGTCAAATGCAAGAAAATGTTTATAAAGATTTTTTTTTCCCTTAAAGAATGTCAGAAAAATAAACACAATGTGTTTTTTCACAGATTTGTTGTCGACTACACGGAACCAGAACTACGCATCAGACTCTGCTTATGGTTAGTTCTTTTGAACTCTTTGTTTTTTCCTTCATGTGGGTCATTTAGTAAGAACTGTAGATATCAGTTATCTGTCACTCGTGCATAATGTTTCCTGGAGGAGGAAGAAATTACTGTTAATCAAGCCGTATGTGAATTAATCTGCCATTAGTTTATTAAAATATACAATGCAGCAAAGCTTCACTAATGCCATTGATATTTATGTGATTAAATGCCAGTGGGGTGTTGCTGTCATCTAGAAGATGCTGTTCCACAATAATTATGAGCAAGTTAATTTAATGAGTCTTCCATGAAGCAGTTCTTTATTTTTGCTTTCAGCAAATAATCTCTTAACCCCAACAGAATACTGTTTCTGACTGAATAATCATGGTACAACATTGTATTTTGTGTTTATAAAAATATTAAAAACCTGTTTGAAACACTTCCCTATGGTAATTCTAACATACTTTGATTTGTCTGTAATATCTAAATAGCAAAGTTCTTCTGCAGATACATAATAGATACATTTTGAAATGTAGACTCTCCAGTGTGTCACTTTTTGGTTCAGTTTACCACCTTATCACAGCAAGGATTAATCATGTAACATAATGACAGTTACTTGCTGGTGCCTATAAAAATCCACTGAGACTGTGGATGAGGACGTTACCTGGTCAAGAATGAATTAATGAAAAGTCAAAGTGATTGGTTGTGTGATTGTGATACACATCAGAGTACAACACACGGTGACACAATGTGTCCTCTGCATTTAACCAATCACCCTTGGAGAGCAGTGTGTGGGGACGGTACCTTGATCAAGGGGATATCAGTGGCACCTTGACAGTTTGGGATTTGAACCCTGGTTAAGTCCACTTCCTTACATGCTAGGCCACTACTGGCCCAATGGGTTACTACCACTTCAATAGCATTAATATTATCCTAAATTTATTTTTGATTGGTTGATTGTAGCATTTATTTTGTATTACATATGTAATGATGTAAAAATGTACGTTAAAATGAATGTACATTTTTGGATTTCTGAGCCAACACATTGTAGCAAGGTCTTTATTTGTGCACGGGATCCCGTCTGCATTCTCCTTTTCAAACACAGCAAGGAGCTGATGAGCCATGGTAATGCCACAGCTTCAGATGCTTACAGGAGGACTGTTTCCTTTCAAGTCCCCAATGCTGCCCACTCAGAGGGAGGTCTGTGCTAAAGCCTACATGCCATCTGAACATTGCCAGTCTGCATTATACCGTGCCATGCATACAGGGGGAAGGATTTTGAAGGAAACAATACACCCGGTGTTGCATGAGGAGATCCTTCTATAGATCCCCTGCACATTAGAGAGAATCATGAGACCAGAGACTCTTAAAATAGCCGTGTCTGTAATGCTTATTCTCCCCATAGCTCCAGACAGCATGCTTCTTTCCCTTTTGTTTTCAAGAATCAATGTAATTTCTGTGCCCAAGCCACTTTTTATGTCATCACAGCTAAACATCTGAAGTATAGTGGCAGAATATCTGGTGAAGCATGTAAAACAAGGCTATGCAAGGCCTTTGAAAACAGAGGGACGTCTGTTGACTGCACAGCACAGCAATGCATGACAGATGCCGACAAGATCCTTAAAATAAGAACCAACTGAGCTGATGCTGGCATAATGGTCCTCCAGCCCTACATAAGAAAGCAATTGAGTCCTTGCCGATTTGCATAAACATCATTCAATGCAAATCATGACTTTCTGCTGTAGCCAAATTGCTGGACAATAAGTCAAATTTCCTTTAACGGCCTCCATTTTTTTTACATTATGAAGCTGTCATCATGGAAACAAGCCTCTTAATTAAATGTATGAAGACTTAATCGCTTAACACAGTTCCTGTTGGACGACTGTAATTAATCTACTCACAAAAACGAGCAGTGTGCGTCACATCCCCGCTGGGATGAGTCAAACCTGTAATGGGAATGTATCCTCTAGACCCGTGCAGCACATTAGCGCCACATTTTTTGGCCCCTTCCTCGCATTGGTGTTTCCACTTATTAGCACAATCGGTGTGTTGAGTTTGAGAGGAAGCAGGTCAATCAATGTTTACTCACTGTGCAGCAAATCGTCCATCGATCACCCACATCCACCCGGGAAAAAAAAAACAGGAAAACATCCAAAATGCTACAGACTGTCAGCATCGATAGGGAGATGTAGCCACTTGATCAATTTTTATTTCAGTGCTAAGCTGGTTAGATTGGGGCAGTGGTGGCCTGGCGGTTAAGGAAGCGGCCCCGTAGTCAGAAGGTTGCCGGTTCGAATCCCGATCCGCCAAGGTGCCACTGAGGTGCCACTGAGCAAATCACCGTCCCCACACACTGCTCCTCGGGCGCATGTCATGGCTGCCCACTGCTCACTCAGGGTGATGGGTTAAATGTGTAAACCGTGTGTGCACCGTGTGCTGTGCTGCTGTGTATCACATTTGACAATCACTTCACTTCAGATTTGTGGGTGGTGACCAAAACCCTGAGGCTGTTGACCGAAGCAGCATAAAGAACAGTGGAAGGCAAGCTCCCGTGCTGGTGGATCATGTGATGTGTTAAATGTTTCATCCAGAAGATCTGAATTGTGGAAAATTTGGCAGCGTTTTCAGGGGGAAATAATTCTGTAACGTGGAAATAACGACAAGTTTAGAGTCACCGAAACAGGAGGAAGTGTTTGAAATGGATCACAGTGCCGTTCGTGGCACATTGTACCCACTTGAAAGGAAACTTTAATGGAGTGAATTTCCAAAACCCTCTTCTAAAGGAGAGCAAGAATCTCACAATAAATAGTGTAGATATCGTTTCCAGGTGTTTCCCATTTTTATACCAACCCGACCTTTAATTTTTCAAAAAGGTTTTCATTTGTTGATATGATGTATGATACAATATGATGGTGAGCTGTGTGCGGGAATACATGTCCCGATATCCGGATTTGTGCTGTTGGGTGCAGTGGCAGCCGAACACAGACTTGGCGATATGGAAGAAATAATTCCGTGACCCCTGTCTCTGTGTGTGCTACAATTTCAGTGGCAGGGAGATAGCAACAAGATAGGCAGTGTAAAATAAAATATGCCCTGTTTTGATCTCGTTCTCTTTCATTCTTTCCCCAGGAGTCAAATCCTCCGCAGACGCTGAAAATTCCAGCAACAGTGTCCACTACACGCTGCTCATAGCATGCGTTCTTGTAGCCTTTGTAATGGGCGCCTTTCTCTCTGCCTTCCTGGTGTCCTGCTATTTCAACAACAGTTCCCATCGAGCCCAACAGCCTGGCAAGGAATCAGAAGGCCCCATGGCCCACGCCCTGTCGCTCCACAGCTTGGCCAAGCTGAACAGCCTTCTGGAGAGGCAGCCCAAGAATGGGAAGAAGAGCACGTCCTCGCCCAAGCTCTACAGCTCCTTCATCACCCACGAGGAGCAGCGTCCTTCAGGCAGCCAGAGCACCCTGGGAGAAGACAGCAGGGACCTGAGCCTCCAGCAGGCCGAGGACCTGTCAGGCCTTCCCACTCCAGACACCACCCCTGAGCTGCCCATCAAAAACATGGCGGCCTTGTCCAGCCACTGGGACCACGGCCAGAGCTTCGGCAAGGCCCGCGACCCCGGAGTATCGGAGCTGAATGACGGGATTACCACGTCGAACCACGGGGTCAGCCAGCAGTCGTTCGCCTTCGGCCCCGCCGCACCAAATGGCCAAGCGGCGGGTGTGTCCGAAGGCAGGATGGTCTCCAACAGCAAGCAGTCGGTGGCGGCAGTGACACCCGTCTCCTTGTTGGTTAGACCGTACCCCCGTTCCCCGCAAGCTGTAGATGCTGCAGTCCTCGACGATCTCCTGAAGCACATCCGCGAAGGTGGCGACGGCAGAGCGAGCAGCCGCGCCCCCGGACAGGGACTCACCGTCCTAACGTCGAGCCTCCTGCCTGGTCCTGGCGCCGCCACCTTCTCTGGCGTGGTGCTGCCGCAACGTTCTCATTCGCAGAAGCCAACATCGTGTTACGCCTCATCCGCACAAAGCGCGAGGCAACATTCGGACGAGGCCCTGAAGGCGTCCGACCAAAACGCACAGTCGCCGTCGGAGAGGCCAGCGGCCCGCCATCCGGCGCCAGTCCGCTCGCTAATCAAGATGGGCAGCGGAGGGAAGGCGATGCCGCGCCACCACAGCTTCAACCAGCGGCTGGTCCACGTCAACTCGACGGGCTACGAATGCAGCGACACGCAGCAGCTCTTCATCTTGAGCGCGGGGGGGAGCGCGTGCCTGACCAGGCAGCATAGCTACAGCGAGCCGCCGCACGCGCACCGCGGCGCCGTCGTGAGACGAGCGGCTTCCCTCAAGCCTCAGGTTCCGCCCAAGCCCCTCCTCCCGCTTAACCAGCAGGACAGATTCAGCTAGGCTATGTGCGTCGACCGCGCCTGTCCTCCCATTCCAACGTACCCAACAGGAGTCAGAGTGGAACAGCCCACCCCTGGCTAGCTAGCCCCAGCTAGCCCCAGCTAGCCACAGCTAGACATACCATATTGGTATTTTTGTACTACCTTCTTACAGTTAGCAACAGCGAGGTCATTGCGATCCTGGTGCTACCCAGGGACCTAAGGCCACAGTCCTTAACATCCGTGGAAACGGTTTGCTTCAGGTTTAGCGGCGAGTGCGACTCGAAATTTAACAGCAGATGCCGTCTGGATTCGTTCACGGAATGTATTGCGGATTGTTGAGTGCATAAACGGTAGGAGCAGCGAGACTCGTCTTCCCAGCATCGTTAGAGGTCAATATCGCTCCCCGACTCTTTGATAAGCAATAACCCAGCCGTGAGCACTCAATTTTATATGCACCGACGTCAACCGCGAGTAGGAACACTGTAAAAGTCACTGCAGCTTTTAAACAGACATGTGATTCATATTTCCAAGAACGTAAATGTATTGTTTCTGAAGGTCTCTCCTAACAACAAGCAGTTGCCAGATGAAGACCATTTAGGCCTCTTTTCTCAAAACTGGACTAAAGGTATAAACGTGTCGCTCAAGCACCAAACGTTGATAACAGCGCCCCCTCATGGACTGAACTATAACTTCAGCAGCACGTACAGCAACTGCATCAACGCTATTATAAATAATTGTGGACAGTGATGTACATAAAGAATGTTTTGATGTCTTGTAAAACAATGTAAGTGTAAATGTGTGCCTTAATTAATGTGATTTTAAAAAGGGCAAGAGTCTCTATATGGACTGAGAAATGTGAAATATGTTTTCAGATTGTACTAAAGAAGGTCTTTATATATGTATTCCTTATTTTCTTAATTTTATGTATAGCTATGTGTTAAGTGTTTGTTTCTGTCTCAGTATTATGTGACGCCATTCACAACATTTTACGCATTTACACAAAATAAGCAATTGAAGGTTCAGTTTTACACAAATATTTGAAGCCTGTATTATCTCTTTTATTAAAGTCCACATGGTCATGAATACTATTAAAATAAGTCTCTTTTTTATATTCATTACCATTATTACTTAAGACCATACTAACAAACAATTTAATGTTGAGCAAATTTTAAATATGTGTTGAGCACATGTTGATGAACCTATAGTACTAACATTCAGCATACATCTTACGTTTCTTTCCCCCCAAAATACACGGACGTTAAAAATGAGATGATTGCACTCAGCCATATATTTATTTACAAAAAAAAAGGCAGGTCTCAGTATTTCTCTTACAGGAAGTTCAGATGAAAGCTGAGAGAAGGGCTTTTACTGTGGATCGAACTTTTGACAGATGTATTCTCTCAGGATTCTCTCTTGAGTACTTTTGTAATTTCCATTGCTTACAGAGGACTGTGAAAATAGAGGGGAAAAAACAAACATGGTTTGCATTTATATTATATTTGTTCTTAATGGAAATGAAATTTTAACTTTACACTTACCAGGTTGGGAAATCAGGGGCTAACCAAGAATGCATCCAGTCTGTGAACCTGGTGTGTTTAACATCAAACACGCTGTTGCCATCCACGCTGCCGCAAGCTCCGCACACTTTGTCAGCTATCTGGTCACCAACGCTCACGGTGATCTTTGCTGTGTTGTAGGACATACGAAGACCATTCACCTTCTCAATGACCACTGCCTCTGCAGAGACTCTAATGGAAACCCCGTTCTGCAGGAGGCTTGGAAGGTTAATCTTCTTGCCATTGAACTGCAAAATGAAAGGTTGTATTGAGTCTTGCATATTAGCGTCCTAAATCATGGCTCCATTTGCACTGGAAAAGAAAACACCAGTTACCCAAGTTTCGTGTTTGTCGTTTACAATGACAACCCCGTCTTCAAAGAAGGCATACACGGCCATGATGCGCTTTCCAAATTCTTTACACATCTGCAAATCTGCCACCACGCGGAACCACTCGACTTCAAGCATGCCGTCACACACTTTGACTATCTCGTAGGCTCCCATTGCCTCAATGGTGCCCTCCAGTCCCTCAAAGAGGGTCGTTTTGCCGTCAGATCTGATGGAGCACTGTTTAGGGAAGCAGCCTCGTGCTTGGTTTTCCTCCTTGCAGATCTCATTGCTTTTACATTGCATGTGCTCCTGCTTAACCACGCCAGAGGGCTGGCAGGAGTAGCGCTCACGGCAGTCCTTTGTCACCACGGTCTCACCGATCTGAAACGAAACCAACACCTTAGCATGCTCCCGCTCTTTGCTCTGCGGATCTGTGGCCTGCAAACATTTCATGTCCATTGAGAAATAATGAAGCATGCACCGTGGCGTATACCATACCTGGTAGGTTTGTCCGTCGAAGTAACAGCTACACATGTCTAATTTTACACATCCTGTCCCATTGAAGTAATAATCGAAGTCACAAGCACAACCCTCTGCACACGTCGGTGGGCAGCTGACTACGGATGTGAGACCAGGGCAAGGCGTGTTGCAAGTCTCAGCGCAAACTTGATAGTGGCTGTGAGCGGGGCATGTCAAGGCTGGGACAGAGAGAGTCATACGTGAATAAATGACATTAAAAGACGTATTCAGACATAAACTGGGCGAATTGAGTCTTATTCATTTGTCCTTGCCAATTTCCTGGACACTTACAACAGAAGGTGGGGGTTCTCCAGTTCTTTATAGGAACTCCAAAATCTTGACAGTCAGATACGTATGACGCTATGCTGTGGCAGAGCATGTCTCGGTCACCCTCCCCAACACAAACGTCGTAAACACAATCCCTGAAATAGGGTTCTGGGTCAATCACGTTGAGGCAGGCAGCGAATGGACCACTGGGATTCCTAATGATGCTGCAGTCGGATTCAAATATGCGTTTCTTCTTCTCATCACACTTGGGACAGAGGTCACCACTGCACCCGTCATCACACACCACACCTTCGACGCCAACTTTCCACGCTGCCCCAAAGTCCTTGATATCGTTGGTCTCTTTGCCATCAGGCAACTGGAAGTCATCGTCCTTGTTGCCGTTGAAGTTTCCACAGAGTCCACAGGTCTTACCATGATAGCTGGAAGGAACGGTGACCGTGACGTAGTACACCAGGTCGTAAGTCACTTTAAGGCCAAAGTCAGTTATGATGACATCTTGCATGCCATCCTGATAGGCCTGTATCTGACCATCATTCAGATTTAGTGGCAAATTAGTCAAGACTCCATCCACCTGAGGTTGAAATCAGAAAGCCGTACATCAATATCATATCGATATCACAATCAATTTTTTGAAAAGCATTGTTGAAATACTTACCATAATTTTTCCAATTTGGTTTCTGCGTAGAACCAATGTCTGGCCATAGACCGTGACAGCGACCAGTTTTGCCACAGAAACCTTTGGATCCTTCGACATGGCGTACCATTTCTCGTTCTCCACCACCACTGAGAAAGGCGTGAGATCGGTGCCGTCAACATGGCAGGTCTTGGCAGCCGTGTAGGTGCACGTCCCTTGGAAATTGTAGGTGCGGTTGTCGAAGGTATAGTAATGGGGGTCTCCCAAAATGGAGCATTTGCCATACTTCACAGGGTAGCAGCCGCGAATTCCTTTGACCACCTTGCACTGCGTGAGCCTAGCGTCTTCGTAGGGACATTCGGACGCCTTGCACTTCACTTCACCGTCACCGCTGTCGCATGTGCATTTTGTCCTGCAGTTCTCGTCAGCCCAGAAGGATTTTCCGGGAGCCAAATAGCTGCCAGTAGGCTTGTACAGGCAGCCACACTGGGACTCTGGGACGCACTGGTTTCCTCGGCGCACGAAGCCTTTATCGCAAGTGCACCCCTCCACACATGGTGCTCGGCACTTAGAAGGCGCGCCGGGATCCTCGCAGGTGGCTGGACAGGCGACTCCACACTGTTCGAAGTGGCTGTTCTTGGGACATTTTGGTAACGCTACGAAGGGAAAGAGCACAAACGTCGTGACCATGGCTTCCATCAACCGTTCTGACATTGTAGCTGTTCTCTGCAAAGAAGATGAATCGCTTACGACAGCCGGCGAGCGGCCTCCAGTCGAACACGCGAACACCGGCCCTCTGGCAGGCATCGGTGTAAACCTGCAGGGTGTTGCACAGGAAGTTGCGCATGCCTTGCCCCATGCAGACATCGTACAGGCAGTACGCGTTGTACATGCTGGGCGGAATGACGGCGCTGCACAGCTTCAGCGGTCCGTTCATGATTTTCGTGAGTAAGCCGCAAAACACCCTTCCAGCCATGTCGTCGAAGACGTTGTGGAACTTGCACTTCTGACATTCCCCTTCACACTCATCGCGGCAGGAGGCATCGTCGGCCACGCCGGGCACCCTCCAGCTCTTTGCCAGCGCCTCCGCGCTGTCAGCAGCCTTCCCGCTGGGAGTGACGAGGTCATCGTCTCCCTTGTTGTTGAAGTTACCGCACATGCCGCATGTTTTGCCCATGAAGGTGCGTGGCACCATCACGACTAGGTACTGGTTCCAGTCGTACTCAAGCGACAGGCCAAAGTCAGTTTCCAGCAGAAGGGACTGGCCACTTAAATAGACCTGAACTTTGCTGTTTTCCACGAACATGGGAAGATTCCAAAGAGCGTCCTCATACTGTGATGAAATCAAATGAAATGTTGGAGCCATCGTTGAAAAAGGAGAAGCGCACATTCTATTAGGAGAAGGTCACTTACCCTCACAAGCCCGTATTCTGAATGGTAAACAGTAAAAGTGTAACCATGGACCTTGATCACAACCCTTTCAATTATGGGGACCTTGGAGTTGACCCGGTTCTGATTCTGAACCTCCACTTCAAAGGCAGGGAAGTTGCTGTCGACGTGGCAGTTTTTGGCCAGGGTGTATGTGCAGTTCCCCATGAAGTTGTAGTAATGGTTGTCGAAGGTGCGATAGTGGGGATTGCCCATGATCCAGCAGATGCCCATGTTGGCATAGATGTTTGGTTTGTGCAGCTCTGTTTCCTTGTTTTCTGCTGACACTGCAGCAAAAAGTCCTAAGACTAGAAGATGAAAATCAATATTCTTCAATCACTGTATAAAGTCAATCACTGTATTAAGGCTAATTAAGATTATATTTTTTATCTCTACAAAGAAAGATAGTGGGTTCTTATATATTATCTATCGTTTCATAACTTACCAGAGAGCAACAGAACTGCAAGACCACCAAACGTCCCCATTCTCGCCACCATGGCTGAAAACAAAAGCACATTTTTCATTCAACTCGTTGTCTTAACATATATGTTCCCCCCTGATGAATTTCATAAAGTTCTACCCTGATGGATGATGGATGGATTCTACCCTGTCCTTAGCACACCTCCCTTCTCTTACCTGAACCAGTCCTGAAGACAGCTTGGTGGAAAAAGACATTGAGCGTTCAGTTTAAATTTTCTCCAAGAACCGAGGCATAGCCAATCAGACTTCTGCTACCACCTCTTTTCTGGCATGGAATATGGCACACGGCAAGGTGTGCTGTTAGGATGTTTGCAAATCTAATATCTTTAGGTTGGGCTCCTGAATGGACCAATGCGTTATCTTAATCGCTGCCGTGTGAATGACTTCACAGGGCAAAATCCAGATTCATATTCACCAGGAATCTCCAAACGGGTGCCTTTAAATGATAATATTTTTGGACATATACATTCATATTTAATATGTCATATGAAATAACATGGACCATCCAAAACTCAAATATCTTTTGAGAAAAACACCGCACATTTTAGCAAGCCAGAGGTATCAAAATCAGAGGTGTCAGAGGTATAAAAACCAAGCGATAACCTGGATGGATAACCTCAGATGGAAATCTGAGATGCAGGTGTTAATGAAACAATTACGCAGAGCAATTCTGGAATGATCCAAAGAGAAGGGGTTAAAGTTCAGATGCACTGATGTGAGACAGAGGTGTGGATAAACAAGCCATTACAGGTAAGTGTCACGCATGAGGTCAGATCTTCCTCCAGCCTCAACATCCACATTCACTGTCTTCCTCCTCTGCATCTTTGAGAAGCCGGATCGGCGATGACACCTACCCTCCAGATGATGGATGACATGGTTGATGCCATACCCGACATCTTCTTCATCCAGCTTCAACCCCTGCGTCCGCCATCTTCCTCCGCATCCTCACTCCTCGCCTTTCGCTCCCCCGGAGGGGCCAGAGTCACCACCGTGGGGGCCTTCATCCACTGTGCACTTAGGTGACCAGGTGTGAGCCTGTTGCTTCGGCGAGCTGCGCCAGCTGGTGGTCTGGTGGTCTCTGAGAAGGGGGGCTGGGAATGGTGTCCATCTTCTGTCACGACCGAGCGGGGAACGGAAACGATGGACACCGATGGTTGGGAGAAAGGAACACAGTTTATTAGGAATGGGCATAAACAAAGCCACCGGACAGAGTGCCCACCGGTTCGGCCATATGTAGACTCCATGCTGCTTGCCACTGCTGCCTGCTTGTCCTTGTACAAGTCCAACGCCTTGTACAAGCCCATGAGAACCCTGCAGCTATTCTGAAGGCCAGCAGCGCCGGACACACCGCTCTGCCTCATCCACAGCGCCGCCAGGTGATATGGATCACGGCGATGTGGCATCCAGGGGATGATGAAGGTCACAAAGTCAACCAATGAATCAAGGAATATTAAAAAAGAGAAATATTATCTAACCATAATCAAATCCACTATACATCATTTTACATAATTTACACAAATGTACAGTTTATGAGCTATGTTATTTCCTGTTTTGGCTATATACACACACACACACACACACACACACATATATATATATATATATATATATATATATATAATGGCAAGCCAAACAGGAAATAAATAATATATATATTGACAGGGAACTGAATATATGGAATGAAAGTCTGAATATATGGAATGAAACCCGAATATATGGAATGAATGTCTGAATATATTAATTCCATATATTCGGGTTATATATATATATTTATATTTTTCCATTTGCAATATGTTCTTTTACACACCGTGAATCTTCCAAAGTTCACAATCTCATTTCTCCGAGTATATGGAGGATATATGGTGAGATGACAATAAAGTTCACTTTGACTATACAATTCATAACCAATTTAAGCAAGTAGCTTCAACTTAAACATTGTGTGTACAAAAAGTCTAAACATTGTGTGTGCAAAAGTATTGTTTATGGGAATTTTGACAATTTTTCCAAAAGAATATTTGTGAAGTCAGACACTGACATTGCATGGCTTACACCTAATTCACCTCAAAATTGTTCCACTGGGTGCACAGTCATGTTGGAACAGGAGACATCCCTAAATTATTCACACAATGTTGGGATCATAAAAAGTGTCCAAGTTTGGCTGGTATGCAGAAGCATTCCTGGTTCCTATCACTGGCGCTAAGGAACCCGCTGTTCCCAATTGCTTCCACTCTGTTATCATGGCAGTAGAATGGACTGTGGAACATTTTGAAGTCATTTTACAATCGCTTCACTTATTTCACTTATCGTACAGCTGACGTCCTTTCACAGCGCCACAGTGCACAAAGCCAGAAAGTCACCGAGCTCCTGATTTCTTTCACAAATGTTTGTAGGTGCAGCCTGCATGCCTAGGTGTCCATAAAAGTGACCGAAACACCAACTGAAAAACACCAATTCAATGATTTGGAGGGTCGTCTCAGTATTTTGTGTGTATTATTGTGTGGACTTTGTGTGTATTATTTGTAATTGCTGTGTGGAATTTGTATTCTGGTTTTGCAAAACATATGATTCAAATTAAGATTTATTAATACTTTAAACTGTAAATAGATGTTAAAATAAGAGCACTCCGGATAACAGGATGTTCTGTAATTCATCCATATTCTTCCAAAGCTGAGTTTTGTCTAGCTTGTGTTAAAATTATTCACATTTCTCTCAAGGCAAGCCCACTCATGAGTGGCACCACCTGCGCTTTAATACTGAAGTATTCATGCTTCTTGACTTTTTTGGACGCTGGAGATTCCTGTCATGTGTTGTCACTGAATACGTGTGGGGGAGCTGTCACTGGGCAGATAAGTCATAGCTGCATGTGTTTTGCAAGATGAGTCGCTGTCACATAGCGATGATGCACAAGTCTCCCACCCTGCAGCGTATGTCAATGTACCCTGAGGCCTTTTATTGCAAAACGATTAACTTGTAATCACAAAATCTAATCACACCCTTATTAATTGCTTCATATCTCCCGGGTTCGTGGACACAGCTAATTAAAAGAGCTATATATCTTGATACCATTGTATCGATGTACAGAATAATAAAAAAAAAAACACACAAGCATTTATTTAGTCACCATAAAGGCACTGCCAAAGTATGATTTTTGATGAACACACAAGTACAGATTATACAGTATTTAAAATGAAGCAACAATTTTATAATCGCTCATTTGAAACATTGGTGTTGTTTACTTGAAAAATTTCTATATGATTTCTGACTAATAATGGAAAGCACTAACTCAGTCAATCTGATCTGGTAATTAAACTATAAGAACAAATTCATAATTCCTGCATAATTCCTGTTTTACGTAAGTGTTGTATTATGTTTATGCAAGGCATAATCCACATCGAGGTGCATTGAAAATCCTTTAAAATTATGTTCAACCCGTTAATCCTACAGGAATAAGCCACATAGAAATTCCATTATTATTATCCATTAAACACATGTTGTTAATAAAGGGATATGTACAACAAATGTGTGGATTTTGTCTGTGGACATTAAAATGTTACATGGAAATCATGTAATTCTGCTGAATAAATAGACTCTTCTAGAAATTAGGTTTGAATTGTTTTGTTACTATGGTTACATTGGTTCTTCTTTGTTTTATGACTAAATAAATGTAATAAAAAATAAAAATCCATTCATTCTGACACAACAAAGAGACACCCACTTTTATCATTTTGTTTTATTGACCCTTGATCAAATCAGATTTTGTCACCCCTCCCATGTATACCAAACCTGCTCATCCAGTGCTATAGCAATCCTAAAAATATCGGCAGGGTGTAGGCTCATGGAAGCACGTAGAGAACTTTGTGTTGGAATAAAATGTCAGTTTGTCATATTCAAGGTGTTGCCTCTGGATATTAGTCATGCTGTATATGTATTTTAATGATAACCTTTCAATTTTTTCGGCATATCAAATATTAGTAAGCAAATCTTTCATTGTATCTTAGACAAACAATGAGAAACCTTAGGCAGTTAATTCCTGCTAATTTATCAGTCTGATCCACGTGACTTAAATGCTTATCTTGGACCTACCAGAAGGCTGCTCTAGGGAAGTTCATATGAAGCCGGTGTGTTAATAATTTGTTTCATGGACTGAAAGAATCACTGTTAAAGAGTTTGAATTTTTTCTTTTATTGTTTATTTGTCACAGTTTTGAACGACTTGACATTGTTTTGCCATTAAGACTCATAAATGTAAAATAATGCATATGCTTATGTGCACAAATTATTCTAAAAGATTATTTCTGACAACATGATTCTGACACTAACAAACGCTGCTTTGAAAAAGTACTGCTTACAGAGTACTGGAATTAGACGAAGCCCCACTCTCTCCACAGTATTAGGACAGGGGTGATATTCCAGAATTAATTGGCATATTTTATTATCTTAAATCTACATTCACATCATTTTTTAGGCTACTACCACCCATAGTTTAAGTAATCTGAACATCTTGACTGTACACCATCTGTTTCGACCAGAGCTGAGAAAGCGTTTCTTCTTGTACAAGGAGACAAGTCAGCACGGCGGTACAGGCTTGTCTGAAGAGGAACAGGCTGTCTGTACCTTTTATACAGTAGATATTAGAAGGCAGTATTAGTACAGCGAGAGGAGCTTTCCATCATGTGTCAGCGTTTCTTCAAGGTGTTAATATCTGTCAACAAGTTCAGTTGTATCAGTTGAGACCTTCGGCGTCTTCTGTCTGCAATAATACACTCCTGAAATCTTCAGATGTTCAGACTGACCCAGATACGGTTCATGTGACTCTCATATGTGGAAAGATGCTTAAATAAGATTATATGCTGATTAGTTGAATATAGTGGAATAAAATGAGTAAAGAACAACAGGCACACACCATAATTGTCTTATAGACTGTTGATTAGTGCACTAATCAACAGATTTTATTGGTTAATGTTTTCACAGATTTGTAATGGCAAGTTACCAGAGAGCAACAGAACTGCAAGAAAAGCAAGAGGTGGGGTGACATTTAACATTAAGAAAGTGATGCTAACTAAATGAAAGAAAGGATTATGGGGTTGGTAGCAGCCTAGTTATTAACACACACACATATAAACCAGATGAAAACATTCCCGGGTTGAAACCCCACTTACTACCTTTGTGTCCCTGAAAATGACACTTAACCCTGAGTGTCTCCAAGGGGGACTGTCCCTGTCACTAATGATTTTCAGTCGCTCTGGATAAGGGGGTCTGATAAACGCCGTAAATTTAAATGGTTAGATTTTCTGAGGAGTGGCTCTTATTTTAAGGGACAAAAGCAAGTACCAAGACAAAATTATTTTAATGCCACAGTGTTGCAATTAAGATGACTAAAATCAAATCTTAGACTTTCAAAGCATATAAGATAAATTTCATACTGTCCACATTTTCCCAATGAGTGCACACACAGGAATGTAAAATGTGTATCTATTAGAAGGCTATCTAGAGGTGTCTCAAAGGTGTGTTCCTCATATCAGCACGTAAGTGCTGTGACACATATTGTGTGATAACATATTCCGTAATGATGCCAGTACTGTGACAATGTGTTTTGCAAGGGAACAGTGTCAACTCTGTTATGTGGAAAAGTCAATGACATTGTGGCGGTTGCCTGGCTGCCCAAGGAGTGTGGCCAATTGTGCTTGTTTGGTTAAAGCGATGCTTATTTAAAGTTGACAAAATCTAGTTTAGTTCAGATTTAACGAATTCAGGTTTTAGCATGTACTACACCCTTGGACAAACCATCCCAAGGAAGTGATCAATGCTTAAAATCCCTGTAACATCCTGGCCCACCAGGTGGCGCCATATCTCTGTTCTGCCTTGTTAGCCCTCCATTGTTGCTTGTCTTATGTGCACATTCCATTACGTTTGGGACCCCTGAGAGTGATATTTTCTGTTGTGTTTTGGCCATCCAGCAGTCAATATGTTGTGCACCTGTGCCTTGCACCTCCTCCCTGGAATGACACAACGAGTGACCAAAAGAAGAGGCGCAGCTGACCAAGAGATAAAAAGGGTGAGGAGCATGCTCTTCCAGTTGACTCGGTGACACACACGATGGGAAGTCTGCATGATGGGTTTGACCTCTCCGCTGTCCAAGTGACGCTCCACACAGGGATTCATTGGTCAGACCGGAGGTCACTTCACAATTCCGGAGCTACTTGGCTGGCCGGACTCAACGATTACGACTACCTATCTCCAAGAACATAGGAATTCCACAGCATCACAGGTACTCTCACCACCACTCCTGCATCATCTTCTGGTGGTCCATGACAACATTTTGGCTGGCTCCACAGGGGTCCTGTGATCCTCACGTGTCCAATGATCTTCACGTGTGCTCCATTACACTGAATAATTGTTTTAATCACTGTGATCCTCAAATTTTGCTCGCCTTGTGTGCACGGTGCTTCATGTACATGTAACCTTTTTCTGTTTAATTTGTTATTAAAACATCAATATTTCGTGCACACGTCCCCCTTGCCTCATCCCTGGCAAGACAATCCCACTCTAGCATCTCTCTTGCAGGCTAAGTATCTGCAAAACCTCAAAACTTGGTTTCATCAGTACATTTACATTTACAGCATTTATCAGACACCCTTCTCCAGAGCGACTTACAATCAGTAGTTACAGGGACAGTCCCCCCCTGGAGACACTTAGTGTGTTGCTCAGGGACACTAAGTGGGGTTTGAACCTGGGTCTTCAGGTTCATAGGCGAGTGTGTTACCCCCACTAGGCCATTACCAGCCCACATTTAACCAGTTTAGTCCATAGTTTAGGAATGATAATGGACCTAAAAGGGAACCCTGGGTAACCCCACCTTGGACACCAGCCTATTTTGTGCCTCTAAGTGCCACTTCCTGTCTAATGTACATTAAGTACATTAACAAAGCATGTTGCATGCTTTCAGATGTATAAATATCTGCAGTTTTGTGCATGCTCAATGAACACTTTTTAAAAACATTTTATGAATTTGATAGATGAATTTGAAGTTTATTTTAATTTGTATGAACTGTACTTCAAACTAGTTCACTTTTACTGTGTTTTTCAGTAATAATGTCACGTCTGAATGCACGAGTCACAATTACATCACTTTGCGAAGTTTAATGAACAAACAGAAAAAGATGCATAAGGGACCACAAAACATTTGGGAAAATATTCACTCCAGGCAAAACTGAAAGGGAACAATAGAGATGTGAAGATACAGGGCTCTGTAACACAGCAGGCAAGCTACATTACAGAGAGAAAAAGCAGGGGCTTAAGGGATGTAAATTAGGACAATTAGGACCACACGAGGAAAATAATTAGGGCTAGAACAATGACAAACAAGAATATTGCGCTACCTGCTATGCATGGTACACTTCTCAAAATATTAAATGGATACATCAGATCTCATGATTTATATGTGTGTGTGTGTGTGTGTGTGTGTGTGTGTGTGTGTGTATATATATATGTATGTATGTATATAAGTGTGTTTTCAAGGTTTTAGCTGTCACTAGACACAGAGGCTTTGCATTAAATCAGTTTTGCTCTCAGCACAGGGTCAGCCACAGTTCAGGAGTATCTGGAGATTAAACAGACCTGAGAGCCACATTGCGATCCGCTTGAATGGACCGTCACTCTAGCACAAGTCTATTCAGCAGAACCAGGATTGGCCGCCGTGTGCCATATGCTGCCAAACACACATACAGGGAGGGATGAGGGCAGATGTGTGGTTTACTGTGTGACAGATCTGCTCTTCTGTTCAACCCGGTGGTCAGTCAGCCTCTGCCAGCGTCTCTGACTCCAAGGACGATAGGATGACATAAAACCACTAATCCACCTGCAGTGTAACAGGGCTCCATCTGGTGGGAGGATAAAGAAATCTTATGTAATGCTTATGGACAAATCTGAAGGAAGGCAATTCAAGAAAGAAAATTATTATAGTTGTTATTTATTTTTATTCCACCAACCAAAAGGTATTGAATTCCCAAGCGCATGACTTTTCAGATAGATCGATAAATATGTAAATAAGTGTCGTATGCTGCATTCCTGTTTGACACACGACTTAATTGCAGCATAATGTAGATCCTTGTAATATTGATAAGCCGTTTTGTGTTTTGGCGATGCATTGCAGTCCCAGTCGGTGGAAAAACAGAAGAAAATAACGCTGAGTCAGTTATACTCAGCAGTCAGGTGCTGGCCACCTGTCCAGCTCCCTCCATATGGCATTTTCACAAATACAGTCATGTACTGTTAAGAACAAGTACAAGTAGAGTGGTGCCATTAACTTGTGTGTGTTCGCTTTTAATTGTAAAGAAATAATCATTTTTGCAAATGAGTGGCTCTTGATTTGCAAAACTTTTGTCCCTCAAAATTAGTCACATATTTATTATAATGGATTCAATAATATATTATCTCTATTCTCTTTATTGCTAACAGAGATAATAGGCATTAAACAGTATTTTGTTTTGTTGAATTTTATGATGCACTTACTATAATGTAATCAACTTTAATGCCTATTTAAAGTAATCTATAAACAATCGAAGGATACAATCTTAAAAAATTACATTCATTACATATAAATGCTGCAAAACTTTAATGATTTATTACTAGTACTGTATGTGTTCATGAACTGAAGTACAATCTGTGATTTATCCTCTTCCAAAAAAAAAAACCTACAGACAATTTTTCACAAATTTACATCATCTTGTTTTTCAACGTGCAACTCTTATCTGATATAGTCATAAAAGTCCTTTTTGTCTGTTATAGGTTATTACTCACAGAGCTACAGCTATGTCTAGCTTGGTCAATATGCAATAATGTGACATTATTCTGATATTTCATTATTCATATTTCATGCTAAAAACATGACAAATATGTGAACAGTTATGATGGAAAAGTGTAGGGCTGTCAGCAGCGCTGTCAAATAAGGCACCCTCTAAGAGCAACCGCAAGCAGTGCAAAACATTACAGGGAAGAAAACCCATCATTAAGTCAGTTCTATAAATGATCACAAATTACAGAAAGACAGAAATACAGAGAGCACTGGTCTCGTAAACCAGGGGTCATGAGTTTGAATCTCACTGAAGCCTTCAAATGCAATGGTGGCCTATCGGTTTAGGAAGTGGCCCCATAATCAGAAGATTCCCGATCCGCCAAAGTACCACCGAGGTGCCACTGAGCAAAGTACCGTCACCAACTACTGCTCCCTGGGCACCTGTCATGGCTGCCCACTGCTCACCAAGGGTGATGGGTTAAAAGCAGAGGACACATTTCACTGTGTGCAATGACAATCACTTCCCTTTAGTCTTCATACCTGTACAGCTCGACTTAAATCAACCACTTCTGTTTAACAGAGATCATCAGCATCAGTTACACACCACCATTAAAACCATATTACAGTGCAAGAAAACCTCACACTGTGAGGAGAACACCCATTGCAGAATACCCATCGGCTGTTCTGGTGGTAAAAGAAAGTTCCACCACTGAGAAGATAGAACTGAAAAGTTTTATAGTCGGGATGCATGCCTCGCTTGTTTGCTGAGAGAAGAGAAGCGCTTGATGCTGTGCAAAGAAAGAAACGTAACTCATTAATGGTAAATCTATTCATCTCTTATTCCCATATCCCCATCTCTTATGTACCACAAGACATTTTTTTCTCAAAATGTTGATTCATTTCTTTTGTGCACTTTTTACTGCCTTAATATGTAAGTCGCTCTGGATAAGGGCATCTGATAAATGCTGTAAATGTAAATGTAAATGTAATATGTGACCGTGGTGGTGTCAAACTGACTATAATTTACATAAAATAGCAAGCCCTGTTGATGTATGGCCTTCCTTCCACGCGGTGACCCCTAAAATGCTCCTGGGTAAAAGGTAAGAGCCAGATGCGCTCCGCCCGTAATACTTCCTTTCAGCTACCATCTACACGGCCACTTAGCACAAAGGGTCAGAGTTTGTTTGTCCTCCCCACGGCTTTACTTCATATGAAAAGCGCTAAGCCCTGGGCAGGCTTACTAGTAAACAAACGTTCATCCGGCGTGATCAGTCGCAGAAAAATATCTAAAAAAACACCAACAACAGTTTACATAGGCAACATCAACTGTGGCAGCTGGGAAAAAAGAGATTATTCTGGAGTGTCATACACTGTACGTCCTGATGGCCTTGCTCCGGTAATAGCCACCGATCTGAGCGCTGCGATGCCGTTTGCGTCCTTTACAAATTGACAGCACATATGTGACATGAATCCATCACTACATAAATGCATCTTCATTCATAACCAAACCCCATTCATGACCATAACCATGTCGGTATATTCTCATAATAAATCCATGCAATGTCACATGCATGTGCAAATAGTCATTTTTTAGTCATTGAAATCAGTCAGAGTGAATAATTTTTTTATAAATAACAGTCAGGTCAATATCATATCAACATGAATTCATCCTGTTTGAACTTTTTTTTTTTTTTTTTTAATAACTGATATGAAAGCAAATGACTTCTAGGTGGCTTTTGCGCCACAGAGCCTCTGCTTGAATCCAGTTCTCAGGATCCATCTGGTGCTTTTCGCCAAATCCCCAGATTTGGAGGGCCGGTCCACTCCTCCCATCATCATCCCTTCAGATGAAGCCGCGAGCAGGAGTAATGCAGCACCCTGGCCGCGTTCCACGTCGTGTTTATTAAATATAAATAAATAAATAAACCGCTCCAAATCCCCCCCCCCCCCTCCCCCAGCACAAGCTTCTCTCTCTCTCTCTCTCTCTCTCTCTGTGTGTGTGTGTGTCTTTTTCAACTATTAATATAGCTGTAAACTGCAGTGAAGGGGGGGAGAGAGAGAGAGAGAGAGAGAGACCGCAGAGCAGCTCGGAGGAGTCGCGTGAGACGGAGGGTCCAGAAGCTCTCGGCCCCCCCCCAAGCTTCAGAATTCATGCAGCAAAGTGCTGCTCGCGTGCTGGGACGTTCAACTAGAAAATATGGAGGTGCGCCTTTGGGACCGGGGAGGGCGACCTACATACCCCGCAAGCCGCTGACGGGGTTACTGTACCTGCTGTAAACGTGGAGGGTCCGGGTGGAGGGTCCGGCTCGGCCAGCACCGAGGACAGAGGCGCACAGGTGAGATCTCAGCCGCATGAAGAACTCGGCGAACTTTTACACGCCGTCCAATTTAAATGCTTCCTCTTCATTACTGTTCTTGTCATCATTATTGCAAAATTATTCCCAATAGAGTGTAAAACCATCATATATAGACATATCAAACATTTCAAATGTATCTTTATTTTGGTTTCAGCAAGTTAACGACTGATTTATTTCGCATAACCCTGACCCCACAAAAAATTGCTTCGTTTTTATGCCACAGATACAGCCGTACAAAAAATTCAAGTGAAAGATAAAAACGAAACAAAATTAGAGGCAGTGCAAATATAAGTGCATGTTAAATTTTCCTGTAAAATAGGTGCACTGAGGAATGGCTGTGGTGCAGCATTTGACATCAGAGTGACATGCAGTGTTAACTGTGTGCAAAAATGACATATTTTGAAATATTGTTGTGCCTGTGCTAAGCCAAACTACTGACCCAGTTGTGTGTGAGGATCTGCCACATTCTGCTGTTAATCCATCCATATCAGATCAAAATCTGGGTTTACCTTTGTCTGCAGAATCTCGTCATTTTAGTCAAATTCTGAAGTTATGGGGTTGATTTGGTCAGTTTCACTGATGCTAGTTCTTAATGGTTCAGGGTCTATAATCACCACCCTTGGCACCAAAGAAGAACCGATGACCCCCAACAACAGTGGTGGACACATAACCAACTTACAAATACTCATAATGGTCCTGAAAAAGTTAACTTAACTGAATGATGCATGAAAATAATGTTATTTTGTTTGGATGTGTTTTCAATTATATCCATTAGTGTAGTGTTGTGTAGCACATATTTGGACACATTTCTCTTTTGCCATCATTACCACTGGAGTTAAGCAGGCAGACTGGAGGGTTGTGTCCTCGGTCCATAGCTGCTGCTGGCATCTTTAAAACCTCATTTAAAACATTAGTACCACCAACCTAACCCTAGTACCCCACCGTCCTTGTGGTTCCAAATGTGCAAATATAAGGAGTTTCAGTCACACTCAATTTATCAAATATAAATTCTTGTAAATAACAGACTCTTATTTCACCCCGTATTTAAAACTACTCTGATTTCGGCAAAATAAAAGTGCTGACGGTGACCAGTGCCAGTGTACCATTGCCAGCAGTGTTGCATGGCCAAGACCAGATGCCTCGCTGAAGTCTGCAGGAAATCTCCTCGCAGGGGGTGCTGACGCAAGCCTCGTGCATCAACCTTCAGCAAGGTTAAGAGGAGGACCAAAGTCAGTCATCAGGAAGGTCAATCATGGGTCTCAGTAGTATTTGGTTAGATAATTCTGTCACTGACAAGATTGGACTATTATGCAAACAGATGAGCTTGAGTGCACCCTCCCTTCTGAGAAGTAAAAACTTGCTTAATTGTGTACCTGTGGCACATTAAGCACAATAATGAACTGCTGTGCACTACTGTTTCAAAATGTAGGGTCATTTTACTCATTGGAAACTCATTTACTCATTTACCCGTGTAGGGTTTTCTTAGTCAGTGTTTGAGTGGCAGAACAAAAAAATTATGCAATAATAAACAATCATTGGCAAACCTTTGAAATAGTGATGCATAATGTTCTGATGGACTTATTGCTTCTTTCAACAGTGCAACTGGCTTTTTAAATGATCAATGAAGCTTTTAAAGCCACAGACAACATTTCATTGGAACACAGCATTCCATTGGGACTGAATCCATTCAGTCTTTTTTACAGTCATTTCCAGCTACCATAGTAATTTACACCATGATCAATGGCTGGACAGGAATTATGACCAATTTGATGTCCTTTAAAGGGACCTAAAATAATTTCCTGTCAAACCAAGGACATTTTGAAATTATCTTTTTTTTAGGTCCCTAAAAAATTAACTTTTAATGGTAGTGTATATTAAAAGAATACATGTTACTTTGGAGCAGCCCAGGCTTAAGTGTCTGATTCGGGATCTCAGTTGTAGTAAGTGGGCTTTGAACCATGACTTTGTGATCATCGGGTTTATGACTACTATATTCCAAACACACAACCACACATAATACCTAAACTATAATAAGGATAATATTTTACATTTATATATTCAACATGTATGCATTTGGTTTTTAAAAATACATTATGTTTTATATTTTATACTTCTCAGGTAATAACTAATAGGTCAGAAGAAGGTGAAACTTGGAGAAGGTGAAACTACTGGTTATGAGAAGCTGTAGCCACGCGGCCAACAGGTAAGCACAACACAAAACAAACCTTCAAAGCTTCAGCTCCAACCCCCAAGTATTGGTCCTTTTTAAACAAGTGACCTTTTTCCATGGCATTCTAATTCGCACTTGGAATTAGTGGAGACACTGGTCATCATTGTAATGAATAAACCTGCATCCACAGTGGCTGGAGATATCTTGCTGGCCTGGGCTCCTTCCAATCCAACCTGCTGTCTTGTTTTCTGGTCTTGTAGGCAGGACACCAGATGTTTGTGGCGGCTGCTTTCTGGAGGAAGGCATGCTGGAGGGCCCTCCTTTTGTGGGCTGCAGGTTTAGCATCTGCTGCTGACTCACTCTGGCCATGCCCACAGCGTTGTGAGTGCTACCCAGAGGTCCTAATGGCGAACTGCTCTGGGCGCAACCTCGCATCTGTCCCTGAGGGCTCCTCCAGTGACGCCCAGCGCCTCGACCTCTCTCACAATCGACTGAAATCACTGGCCCGCCGTCAATTTTCCGGACTGGCACAGCTCCGGGAACTAGACCTGAGTGACAACATGCTGTCTATGATTGAGGTAGAAGCGTTCATGGGCCTTCAGAATTTGTTGACGCTGCGGATTTGCCGTAACCACCTGAAGATAATCTCTGTAGGGGTCTTCTCGGGGCTGCCCAGCCTTCGTCTGCTTGACATCAGTGAAAATGAAATTCTTGTCTTCCTGGATTACACCTTTCGAGAATTGGCAAACCTACAGTACCTGGAAGTGACTGAAAACGACCTGGTCTTCATTTCCCAACGGGCGTTCACTGGCCTTACCAATCTGAAGGAGCTCAACATTGACCGCTGCAACTTGACCTCTGTCCCTACAGAGGCTCTGTCCCAACTCACAGGCCTGGTACAACTAAGACTTTCCCGAATTGGACTGAGTTCCTTGCCAAATGCTTCCTTCCGCAAACTGGGTCGGCTGAGGGAGCTGGTCATGATGCATTGTCCATGGCTGGACACGCTGGCAGCCAACTGTCTTTTTGGACTCAATCTCACCTCCCTCACCTTAAGCCACTGTAATCTGAGTACACTGCCCTATGCCCCCCTTCACCACCTTGTGTACCTGCGCTACCTAGACCTTTCCTATAATCCCATTACCTTCATCCAAGCAAATTTGCTTGGGGACCTTCTAAGGCTTCAAGAACTCCATTTGGTTGGGGGCGGGTTGCTTCATGTGGAGCCTCAGGCCTTCCGAGGCTTGGCATATTTGCGCATCCTCAATGTGTCCTATAACCAACTTGTCACGTTGGAGGAAAGTGCGTTCCATTCCATTGGCAACTTGGAGATCTTACGACTAGAAGGAAATCCATTGGCGTGTGACTGTCGTCTCCTGTGGATAGTGCGCCGACGTCTGCGTCTGCACTTTGACGGTCATCCTCCGGTCTGTGCAGAGCCAGTCCAAGTGCAAGGTCGAGTGTTCCAGGATTTCACCGAGGTTGAGCTGCCGAGCCTTTTCACGTGTCGACAAGCGCGCATTTTAAGACGTAAACCCCAGGAGGTGCGAGTGGACGAGGGCCATACGGTGCTCTTATACTGCAAGGCCGATGGCGACCCCACGCCCTCCATCGCCTGGCTCAGCCCAAAGCATACACTGTTGTCCTCGTCAGGAAGGATACGCGTCCTAGCGAACGGATCGCTAGAGGTACGTTATGCCCAAGTACACGACAGCGGGTCCTACTTGTGCATAGCATCCAATGCGGCAGGAAATGACACTTTCCCAATAAGCCTTCGTGTCCGTGGATTCCCTTCCTCTTCTTCATCCCACAACCGCTCTGCCCCTTTCTCCATGGAAGGTTGGAGCCTGCCATCCCCCCAACCGGCCACCAATGGCTCCTCTCAAGGACTGCAGCCCTTCCCATTCGATGCAAAGACGCTTGTGATTGCTGTCACAATGGGCTTCCTGTCATTCCTCAGCTCTGTAGCCATTTGCTTTGTGTTCATGTTCTTTTGGAGCCAGAGCAAGGGGCAAATCAAACACACGGCCACGATCGACTTTGTTCCCCGTGCCTCAGGTGGAGCTGGGGCCGGTACAACCAGCACAGAGACTGGCAGATTTACAATGAAACTTATTTGAGTGAAACTGCATGTGTGACATTCATCTATGGACGGCATGGCAAGCATGCATGAGGCTTAAAAAATGTGAGTGTCCAGAAATCTTGATTTTGTATAAAAGAGTAGGGGAGTCATTTCTACCAATTCACGTTTCAAACAAGATCCTATGTCAACCTTGCAATATATGTTAGTTCATTTAGCATAATATACTATTAAATATCAGCCTGTGAAATAAGGTATTTAAATGTAATTGTTTAAAACTGAAGCCATTATTATAATACATTATATTTAAATGATTAACATAAACATAATATCTCAAATTATGAAAACTAGCTGTGTAATGTGTAATGATAAAAACATGATTATTTTTCTTATTCTTTTTTTTAGATATGCAGGCATAAAATGTATAATTGTCATGTACTTTATATTAAGTTTATTAATTTTATAATTATTTCTATAATGCAATATGTTTGTAGTTCTTGTATGTATTTGTTATGCTTTAATGTTGCTTTCAAAAATGTATGTCTTTAATTTCTTTTTTCTTACAAGTTAATACCGCCATGGTTTTATGGCATATCATTTGCTTGTTTTTCATAGTAATTTCTTGGTCCTGTCAGAAAAGGCATTGAGAGACAGTTATGAACTCATCATGCATGGACACTTTGAATTTAGAGTAAACTGATATGAATGGAAAATAAACTGTGTTATGTATGGAACAGCATGCTACTTTTAAAATAGGTAAAGGGTCATGTGGTGCAAAAGTTTGATGTCAGATCATTAGCTAATTTTTTTAAGTAAAGTATGTTTTTCTCACGGATGAGTCGCATCTGCTCCTGTTGTACCACAGCTGCTCAGGTTTGTAAAAAACAAAAATGCCCTAGAGTGAAACTTCCTCTGTGAACACGTTCAGTTTGTCCCCCCAGGGATATTCTGGGTTGAAATGCTTTTAGAGTTTTCTTTTGGTTCCTTTTTTCCTCACATGCTCCTGAAAGATCAAGAATCCATGTTTACTGTGCTTTACGTAGCAGGAGTCACGTTCAGTGACCATATTTTACTAATTTGGAAAATAAAATACGTAGACGACATCATTGAAAATGTTGATGAGCATTTGAATCCATAATTTACTACCTATAGGAAAATGTCGCAGCCCTCCACATCCATGTTTTTCCTCCCCTTAGCCTCGTTCAGTTGGCTGCCCATGTGCATGTTCAAAACAGAATTTCGGTATTGCATTTTTTTTTGGCTTAATTATATTTGAATATATTTAAATATGTTTAAATATTTTTTCAGCCTTGCACTGTACTTTAAGCACAATTACAATGCACTGGAGTGGTTGTCATTTACATGTTTTATTCAAATACTGAAGAACGAAAAACATTTGTTGCTATTGAAAGTGAAGTGAAACCCTCAGTGACAGGCGCCCGGGGAGCAGTGTGTGGGGGGCGGTGCTTTGCTCAGTGGGACCTTGGCGGGTCGGGATTCGAACCGGCAACCTTCTGATTACTGGGCCACTTCCTCAAACGCAAGTCCACCACTGCCCCTATTAATTCAGTTTAATTGGAAATATGGATCATGCTTATGTCCAAGTTGAAGTTCAAGTGAGTTTAATTGTCATTTCAGCTACATAATGATTACAATTTGCATTTAAACAAAGTTACGGACTTGTCATGTGTGCAACATAGACAGACCAGGCTACATAAAGTGCAAACATGGGACACAGCTTAACATTTAAGCCCAGCAAAACATGTAGACAACAAAGATTACAGACAGCGCTTAACCAATGAAATGAAAAACATAAGGTGCCAGGTTATGTGACATACCCGGTTAAGGGTAACTTGGTGGATAATCTCAACTTCGGTCACTTTCTGGGTATGTACGTAACCTTAGCAACTTACTTTCTGAAGTTATGTTCCATTAATTTATTTAACACATCCTTTGAAACCGCTTATTGCAAATGCCACAAACCTATGCACTTAGCACTTCGTTTTTTTGCGTCATGGCATATTTTGTACAATGTACAAATGCGATTCAGAGCATGTGGGAAAGGCAACTGTGTGTAGATCCGTTCTCACAGTGACGCATATTTAATATGTAGTCATACTATTTATATCTATACATGTATTCATCCTGCACATACACTTTATGCTTCCACATATGGTTTTCTGTTTCAGGGTTTCCAAAAAGGGTGCACTGATAGCTCCTTCAATAATGTTAATAGGAAATCTATTCATAGTATCAATGTGCAGATAACAACCTTAATTTTCTGCCTTTTTATAATCATTAAACTCATTACTTTCTTCTTCTAACTATAGGTAATATGTGAGGAAACCCACATCATTACTAATGTTGAGGCAAAATGGCCAGGATCTGTGCATCATGTCATAATTATACCAGACATTTCAGCAGGTTAAGTTTTGCTTTATGCAATGCTTTTTCTTCTTTTTGCCATATTTGTATTGTACATTTGACAGAGGATATCCTTGTCTGCCCTATTTACTGATACTGCATACACTGCTTTTTTGTACATTACACTTTTAACATGGAACAGATTAATATTCACACAAGTTCTCACCTAAAGGCGATGTTCCATTTATTCAATTTCCAGTGTTGCTTTTTTCTTCTGCTTGTCTTATTTGTTTTTGAAGATGGACCTTATACAGCTCCTTTGCTATCAACTAGGAAGGCAAAAATAACTAAATAAATGAGATTATGTCAGACAATAAAATGAAAATATGGACAGCTGCACACCAATTCTAATTATTTTGCATTATAATAAAAGGGGAGGCTATATTAAATTTACAATTTAATACACTCAGGCATTTACCCTGTTCGTTATTTTTTGCCAAGCCAACTCTCTTTCTTTAGCCGACGCAGCCATATTGCTTTTAAAATTAGTATTGGCTTGAATTCCCCATATGTGTGCATTAAAACCTCCAACTCCGCCTCTGTGAACTATGCCGCTCTCTTTATTTCACTTTTAATTTTAATCGAGTGAAAACGTTTTATGGATACACCGTGCACACGCATTAACTCTGGCTAACCAGTAGGAGGTTGATTAAACTTCCTCTTCTCAGGTGTTTTGGAACCAACATACTCATGGTATGCGGGTTTTGTGTAAATCAACCCATAGATAATGATTTACCAAATGGTAAGTTAACCAAGCTTTCTGGAATACCCCCATGATGTCTGATGGCCTGTGGTAGGAAGCTGTTGCACAGTCTGGCAGGGTGGGCCTGAAAGCTTCAGTCCAGCATAGACAACAGCAATCTGGTCCTGCAGCCAATGGAGGTTCTGGTCAAAGACCCGCCTGTTCACGTTGGGGGTATGAAGCGGTGTAGGCATGGGATGGGGGTGGGGAATGCAGAGAGAGCCCCCCTGCCGTGTCCTCTGGTGGCGGCCTTGGCCGAGGCCAATGCTGATTAAGGGAGCCAAATGCAGATAGGAACGATTGCACAGGATTTACTCAGCCACAACGTGTCAGTGCCTGTAAAGTAACAGAGAACTGGGTTATCATGGCGGAGCAGCTACATGCAAGCCTCACATTCACCTCCATTCAATTGAAATTCAACTTGCCTATAAAGTCTTGGGTGAAGCTAAATGGTTCATCTGGATGACCCCACATGTCATCATTTTCCAGTCCAAACAGTTTGAACCCTTCAGGGTCTGTTTTGCCCCGGACGTTAACATTATACAGCTTATTACATATTACAGTACTTTTGTGCAGTAGCCATAAAGTTGATGCGCCTCCATCACACTGCTGCTGATGTGGGCTTTACGTTCTCTGATTGCTTGTTCTGTGCATCGCTGCCAACCACAGCTTTTAACCTAATCCTCTTTTGATAAAAATGAATCGCCCCTTTCCATAATGGGCTGACTTTTCATAAGTCACACACTGTACAAGTAAACTGGATGAAGGGATGGGGGCATCTGTCCGATGCATTAAATATGTAGCTATTTCATTTAAAGCAATGGACAAACAAAATAGATCATTCTATAAAATGGTCATGTATTTAAATAAGATTTCCGATAACATTTAGCATGGATGTACTATTCTTGGACAAATCATGCTTTACAAGCACTCAACACTGTAAAACACATTATATAATATGGCCTCAATATCCATAATGATAAACCCAGTCACTTAAAATAGATTTTTCACTGCATGTACTAGGATAAATTACATGCTTGATATAAGGAATATAATGAAATTACAATATATGATATTCAATTAAAATCAGAAAAAAAAAGAAAACTATCTTGCAAATGACATTCGAGGAAAGTGGCAAATCGAGAGTGCAAATAACTCTATAGTGGCTGACCAAATATTGCTCAACACCATAATTCTTTACAGGCAAAACACTCACGTTGCTGCAGTGTCCTGCCACAGCCCTGAGCTCAGAAATCACTTTACTGTCACTTTGCCCCGGAGCAAGTTGAGAACGAAAGAGACAGATTGAGACTTATCCTTTGGAAATACAATTCTTTGCACCCCATGGGTGAAGACAGACTCAATCTTTTCTGAATGAGGGACTTGCCTTAGGTTGCATCATGTCTCAGCTTAATAGTTTTTTCTCTTCACTAGAGTGGAGCTTTAAAGTTCGTGAGAATTTTAGAATTCTACATAAAAATGGCCTGATGCTCAGTTTATGATATTATATACACACACACACACACAGACTCTCTCCATACTCTCTCCGTCTTGGTTCGGGTTCTCCGGTTTCCTCCCACGGTCCAAATGCCTGCACGTTAGGTGAATTGTTCCTCCAGCAGTATCCCGGGATGGGCTCTAGTAGTCATGATGTTCTTAACATATACATCTTTAATAAACACAGGCACGGCTAAACAAGAACTAAGCTGCACGTGACTGATGTCAGGACCAGTCCAGGGCTGCTTTGGCATCACAGTTACTCATATGCAGGTGATTAGTGTGTGTACACCTATATTTGTATTCATTATTTTATTTTATTAAACATTTTACAACTATTATAATTATTATAATAATTTTTGTATTTTTTTGTTTTTAATGTGTATTTTTATTATTTATTTTTTGTTAGCCGACAGATTTGTATAAAACAAAGTTTTCAAAAAAAAAAAAAGATGAGCTAGTGCCACAGGTACGCAAAAAATCTTCGACAAATATTACTCCAAGAACCCAGGGTAAATCCTAGACCAAGTCTAAGATTAAAAAAAAATAAAACATTCACAGCGAGACATTTGAGTTTTATTATTTGTTCATGTTAGACTTACAGTTTGGATAAGTCTGGATGAGGTCCGATAATGTAAAAGGTTTACAATAATTTAGCTTCTGATGCCAGGAACTGAGGAAGAGACATGGGATGCATAGAAGTGGCTCTAATGCAGCAAAAGAGACAGCCTCAGGAGACGGGGAATGGCCATTCTTCAAGGTTCTTCGGTTGAATTCAAACGATTCCATGATGACATTGCCTACAGGAGGATGAACACTCACTGGGTTGCGCACACTGAGTCATAATGCAGTCTTTGGTCTATAGTGGAATACATGAAATAATGTAAGGACACCCCGGACTCAAAACAAGGTCACTCAGCAAGAAAACACAGACGTCTTCATAAAGAACAAAATTTATTTCCTCTGCATTTACCGCAGGATGACATAATTCTTTGACTTTAGTTTTACTCATTCATAATTTTTTTTTACATATATCATAGAACTCTGGTGTCTTCTCATTGCCATGAAATATTCATTTTGTATTTATGGCCAAATCCTTCTCTATCATTCACAGACAGTCCCTGACATGGTGCTTCTATCAGCAGCAAATTCAGCTCAGTAAGGACTTCATTTCCACTTATGAACAAGCATCAATAGTACGGAGCGAACACATTGAGAGATTTTGCTGTACAACACAGACAACTGTTCTCGATATAACACACCGGAAACACACAGATTGTTCTGACCGTGATCTGGACATTATTCAGTGAACACTTTGATGCCTCAGAAATGTTTAGCAAGGGAAAAGCAAATGATTGTCAGCCATGGAAACAAATTTTATTTGTCATTTTTCCAATAGGTTAGTTCTCAGGGTCTATACAGGTTGGGTACCTATATATTTATATCTATATCAATTTTATTTTAGAAAAGCCCTGCTTTGTAAGCTGATATGTGACTAGACACAAAGCCCCACCGTAACAGGAAAACATGAATCCATAGTACTAAAGCTCGGCATGGTGATCTTTTGTCTATTCTCTTCAAATGATAAAGCAGAATTCATACATTCCTGTAACAACTTTTTAGATTATGTATTGCTTTAACTCGTCTCGTTTCAAAAACAAGACTCTGTCCTAAGAATCTTTTCTCTAAAGGGGATGCTTTTATCCAGGACTTATTACATGTATCTATACCATAAAGAACAGTAGCATACTGTATAGCCCTTGGTTCTCAATACTAGTACGTGTGGTTCTCCAGCTCCCACTAGTCGGGAGTTTAATTTTTTAAATAATATCCTCAATGAAGACCATTTAGTACATTAAGTATATTCACTTGCTGTGTGTTTGACACTGGATGGCAGTTAAAAAGTACATAATACTTATTTTACAAATAACATTAAATTACTTTACTGTCTTAGGTCACAGTTTTTCTGATGCCGATAGTAATGGTGGTTCTTGGAGAACCGAAAGTTTGAGAACCAAGGCTTTTAAGCCAATCCATAAATCCATAGTTAGATTGTATAACATTTGTTACAAGGCATGTTTCAACGACCATGTATAGATATAGATGTAACAAAGACCTATAACATGTGAAATATTATGCACACGTTATTCATTTTATTAACAATTTCAGCAGTTTTTCCAAAGAACAGTTGCAATTTGAAGAGGAATTTGTTGTAAATTCCTGTTCTGCATTTAGCCTTTTTTGGCTGATGCTGATCCTCTCTAGTCAGGGCTCTTGTTATTGTACAAAATAATAAGAAAACTCATCCACATACAGAAAAAGCACACGTCCTACAATTGATTCACACACTTTGAGCGTTTGTGTTCAGGGGCAGATATACACACCGACTTCAACACTAAAGCATGATCCAGCTTAACCACCAAAAATCCTCCATGCCCCATTTAAAAGAGCGGCTTGATCAGAAGAGATTCAGCTGCAGTCCTGTACCGCTCATAACAGAAATGGCTGAAAAAAGCAAATAATAAAGTAAAAAAAAATCAGTTCACCTTAGTAGTATAATAAGCATCATACTTAAAATGAGGTGTCGACCATAGACACCATATAACACAGTTTGCACCTTCCCTGGTACAAACTTGATTTATCTTAGCATGACATTCCCCTTCATAAAAACACAAAATAATAAAACCCCAATAAATCCAAGTGCTATTAATAATTCACCCACCTTCATTTTCAAAAGACACAAACAAACAAAAAGAAACTTCCACTGGTGCAAGCAGCAAGCAGATGGTACCAGTTGTGCTAAGGCTGTGTACCCTTTAAATAATGCCCTGAAGCTTACATTAAAGACTGCCGTCTAGACCAGAGGTTCTCAAATGGGGGTCTGCGAAAAACTGGCAGAGGGTCTACAGAAAGTCTTCAAATTGCTAGTGTATCCTCACAATTGTCATGAAGCAACAACAACAACAACCTAATCTCACCATTTAATTTTAAATAAGGTCAAATTTATTGTACAAGTCTAATTGAACCCTATATATATAGACCATGGATCACTCCCACCCTGTGCCACAGAGACGTCCGTCCAATGTACCCATTTGTTCATGGCTTAGATCTTATTTCGTTCTTATTTCTCACGCATTTCCTAAAATTCCTTCATTCATTGGTCATCCAGTGTTCAACTGGTGCCAGTATATAAGACCCTGTTCACACCACAGGACATTTCAGGATTTGAAAGTAGAACGGTCCAGAACAAACTTCTTGAGTGGTTAGTACATGAGTACATTCAGCACAAAACTAGTGGACGTTTTTACTTATTTATCCTGGAACCTCCATCTCTGCTTCAAACCTTGAATTCAGATTAAAAATGCATTATGTATTCACAAATTGAGAGAATACGTGCAGAATGAACAGTCCAAACCAATTACAGTGCGATGAGGCAACGAGAATTTGGATGTCATGGGTCCAGGCCAATGTCAACCGTCAACACGGTGCATCTCAATTCAGGGGATGGACATTTTAAACTAGACGTTGTACAGATAGCATCTACAGATAGATAAGGGGCTTTGTAGGCCATTTTCTTCTTTGTTCATGCTGTTCCTTTACACTTATTCCAGTTTGGATAGTTTTGGGTCGGGAAAATAACATATCTGGGCTGCATTTAACGTAACCCTTGAAAAAGAACAGTGAACAATGATGCTAGTCCAAGGGACAATGTACTAAATGATGGCGAATGGGAAGTGAGATCTAATTCTTTATGACACGTGTTAGGGCCCTTTTGTAGTTGGTCTAAGTTTCTGTGTAATGTCTCTAACCTCTGTGTATTGGGACGCCCTTCTTCTGCTTTGTGCAGGCAAAGAACGGCCAACTTTTGTGCAATATGATGTGTGTCTGATTGTCAAAAAAGGCCCCTTAATATTTATACTTTCAGCTTTAAGGTCCCCAAATTGTATCTGAGTACAAGGTCTGAACAGAGATGTAACAAAGCATGTGACAGAGGTTTTATTCAAATACATTCTTATTATTTCAGATCCTCTGGACTCTCTTCAGTCTAATTAAAATGCATGGCAGAATGTCCCCTAACCAAAGATACGGCCTGCTGAAAGTCTGTGTCCGTCGGCCTTTTTGTTTTATTGTGCCTGTGCAAGAAACGTAACCCAAACCAACATAGTAGCCCTTTTCAAGGACCATCATCACTCTCAAATGCATTGAATTGTGTTATGTTGTTCCATTTTCTTTTCTGCCATACAATTCTTCTCACCCAAAAGAGGCAAAGGATGGCTTGAAATCTCATAATGGCAGGAAAGCAAAGAGTATGGTTCAATATTTTACACTTCTGCACAAAATGATTGGACTAATGATGTTTATCTACAGGAACCCATTTCTGCAGGACCCCTTCCTCCTTCTGTATTGGTTGGACACGGCATGAAACAGTTCAGCCTGGCGAACTGCTGCATGAACGCTGCACCAGTGCACTTGAACATTCATTTGGCAGCATGAACATTTTCTGTTGTTTTATATATATATATAAAAACTAAAATTACATATAGTTTATATATATATATATTATATATATATATAGTTTATGTATATAAACTAAAATTACATATACAGTATTAGGATTCAACAATACAATTTTCGAACAAACTATTACAGAAAAAAAAGAGCTGATTGTCGGGGGGTAAAGGCTCAAGAGTAACATACTGTGGACGGTAACTGCGTGGAGTTGAGGTGAGTGAAGTTCTTTGACAAGCAGGGACCGCCCCGTCCTTCACCTCAAAACCACATTATGGCTTAGCTTGGTAAAGTGTCATTGGTTGATTCCAGGCGTCCAATACATCCATCCAGTAAGACTTCCTGCCAGTCCCTCCTGCTTCCCGCTGCGGCCTCCGTGTGCCAGTAGGAGGGAAGGTTAAGTAAGGTTGACAGAAAAAAAATATATATGGTTGTATGGTTGTGACGGGGAGGTGGGTTGGTGGTTGATGACTGGACATCCATTAAGGCAAACTACACTCCTCTCAATGGATAATCTGTCCATTTGCAGTCTTTCATATTTTGTATACAGTCCATTCAGGCCTTTTTGATGCCAATCATGAAAATATGGAAAAAGAGAATAGTACAGTTCTGAAGCAATGCCATTAAATAAGTAGTTCACTAATAATTGTTTTTTACAAACAAGTAATTTTTTACTCAATGTTACTCTGAAAATCTACTGAGGCTATTTATATATAGAGGATTTGTATATGCGGCAATATAAAATGTGGGAGGAGCCTGAAGCCTGGGGATTTAATAGTATGATATTGGAGATAAGAGAGGGATATTCAATGGCACTGTAAATACGATAACACATAAAGATCACTGCTGTGTGAGCATAAAAAAAAAATTTAACTTCATGACGTCAACACAATAAACAATAAATGAAGCCATGCAACACTTCCATTTATCATAACTTCCTAGTTCCAAAGCTTAAGCGATTTTGCCAGTGCAGCTACTTTTACTACAACGGAACAAAATATTTTCCAGTAAGCTACAAAAACCCAGAAAAGCATTATTATGAGACAATATGACAGTTGTGCTTTCTTCTTCTTTTTTTTTTTTTTGTTTTTATGTTTCACAAAACAAAAAAGAAAAGAGATTCTGTTATAGAGTGCATGAAGTTCCTGCCTTTCCAGCATGAGATTTCTTTCTCTGTCTCAGGCACAAAAAAAATAAAAAATTATGAACGGTGGGGGCTGAGGAGTGGTTCAGTGCTCAGGGTAAGGCTTGTGCTCTGTGTTGGCATCCAAATCTCAGCCAATCCTGCCCCCAACAAGGCCCGGGATCGATGCTCTGTCTGCGCCCCATGAGGTGGCGGCCCCCGTCGCCGAGGCTTGACTGACCTGCAGCTCCCCGTTGTGGCTGATGTGCAGGAGGGGAGGGAGGGCGCTGTTCCAGGGGGACCCGGCTGAAGAGGTACCCAGAGAGGAGTGTTCCGAGCCGGGCATCACCCCCTCCACACCGGTCACAACACAGGGGTCCACAGAGCCCAGAGACGAGAACTGCTCATCCTAAGGAAGCATGCAGATGCAGAGACAGAAGGTCGCCTTTGTTTACTCGTACCTACGCTGTTTATTCTGTGCTTAATGCATAATGTAATTTCATTCAAATACTGGATTGGCCAAGATATAACATGACATGCTTTTGCCTAGACTTGGGGTGTATAATAAGAGTGAAAAATTATATCCAGGGCCAATACTGTATTTTTAAAAGGTAGAAAAAAATATATGTAATGATGACTGAGTTTATAGTTGAGTTTATAGCATTCTGTATGAATCCATGAATTTGAAAAATAGTCCATATATATATATATATATATTAAAGGGTGAAAACTATAGAGGGACCAAAACAGTAATAATTTAACTAATTGTAATGTCAAATTTGAACAAATAATCTGCTCCCCTGGTCCTCACCCCTCGATATATACATATATAATCAAGATATGAACTTCAGGCAGAGAGAGGGATTTGTCCCCCCATGCAGACATTTTTATCATGTGAGCACATGGCATTCACATGGTGATGGTTAAAGAAAAACATGCAGTTACGCAGCAGTAATTTGCAGAGCAAGATGGAAAATGACACAGTTTTTCCACTTTGTTTGCAAGACAGAAATAGAAAAGAAAAATGTAAATTACAACGTCTGCCCACCCTAAAGTTGGGTTGACCTCTAATGGCTTGTAGAGGGTATTGCACATCCACTCAATGGCAACATTACTAGGCATATACGCACCTTCTAGTATATATATTGCCTGTCCAAAAAAGGAAGTTGCACACTCTAAATATTCAATTGGACTGCCTTTAGCCCTGGTTACGGCATGCCTTCACCATGACATTGTCTCAGTTTACCAGAAACACTGTTGACACTGAATCCCTTTTCTTGTCTCTCTTAATTTGTCTGAAACCTTTCTGAACCAAATTTCTGAACCCTTCCTCTTTCACAATTTGTTGGGAGCTTTCATGAAACAGTTGCACCAAAGCAATTAACAGCATGAACATTCAAAACCAGTTAATATCTCCGTTGTACCAATGATTAGTGTATATACAGTACAGGCCAAAGGTTTAAATAAACCTCATTCAATGTATTTTCTTTATTTTCATGACCATTTACGTTGATAGATTCTCACTGAAGGCATCAAAACTATGAATGAACACATGTGGAGTTATGTACTTAACAAAAAGTGGTCACCAGACCTGAACCCAACCGAGATGGTTTGGGGTGATCTGGACCGCAGAGTTAAGGCAAAGGGGCCAACAAGTGCTAAACACCTCTGGGAACTCCTTCAAGACTGTCGGAGAACCATTTCAGATGATGACCTCTTGAAGTTCATTGAGAGTTTCAGTTATTTCACCTTTTTTTGTTAAATACATAACTCCACAAGTGTTCATTCATAGTTTTGATGCGTTCAGGGAGAATCTACCAACGTAAATGGTCCTGAAAATAAAGAAAACACATTGAATGTGTTCAAACTTTTGGCCTGTACTGTATTTTACATTACATACACCTTATTCGGATTTAGCAATACAATGTGTAATTAAGAAATTATTAATGCAAAAAGCTGAATGTTGGTGGTATTGGTGTATTGGCTCAAGGCTAAGATTCTTGCTATTTTGTGCATTGAATACCCGTGTGTGTGTGTGTGTGTGTGTGTGTGTGTGTCTGTGTGTGTCTGTGTGTGTATACATTTTTCACAGACACTACAGTTTAACAGAAACATATATTCTGTATATTTCAAACCAATTTAGTCAAATCAAATGTTAATTTTAGCTCTAACGTTTTGATAATGCATGCATCATTTGATTTCACTGCTTTATGCAAGTAAATCATAGGGTGTAATAAAGCAGGAGCAAATTATGCAGGTTATTAAATCCTGTTAAAATTCAGAGTATAAATAGTCATTCATTCCAATATATTCATAAACACTTCATAAAACACACCTATTTATAATATCAGCAATTATGTTAGCAGAAAAACATGCAGTCGTTATTTCAGCTCTATTAAGCACTTTTAATCAGAAATAATTATTTCTTTTTAATGCAAAGAAATAATTGACATTCTGCATGCTTTTATACAATGAAACATGTAATGAAGGCAGACTCAAACAGACCTAACAAACCTGCTCTGTGAAAATTCGGGACTTGATATCAGGAATAGCCCCAGTTCGCAACTCATCCTCCACTGCCATGAGCCTGTTGAAGAGTGGAGAAAATACATATGCACACAGAAACCAGCAAGGTGGGCTAAAGTGGCAAAAGTGTCTCACTCAAATGCATGCACAAAAGCAATTTCTTTGTCTATGCAAGCAATTTCAGAAATACCATAACTGATCCAAGTGATGCCATAATAGATCCTTCTATGAAAGAAAAGCTTGCATTGTCACTGCTCAGGAGTGTGCAACCCTAAACCAGATGGTATATAACGATGCTAAAGTCATCATATATGAAGAAAAAAAAAACAAAACATTTTTTGTGTTGTGTTGGGTGAATTGGCATCGACTACTGAATAGTAGTCGGATGGCTGTGAGATCTCTTTTTTTGTGTGTAATTGATGCATTTAAATCTAAAATTGGTTGATCTGCTGTGGCGACCCCTAACATGAACGTTGCCTGGAAGAATGTTGCCTGGAATCTCAAGGTAATTTAATATATACAGGTCTCATCTACAGCACCAAAAAAAAAAAGACACGGTGACTAGTGTTATTAGCAAAATGCAAAGAGCCAAAGAACGAGACCAACCGGAACAGAAAACAAAGATCTAAATGACCTTGTATAAGCAAATAAAACAAAGACAGGACATGTCCAGCAGGTGGCAGATCTCAGATCTAATGGGCAGTAGTCTCAGATGAATAGTTACTGTTCTTGCAACCTGGTGTACTATTATTATTTTTCCATTCTAAAATTCTACGTTTATACGCTACTTAATTCATATTATAGCTGTTAACTTGAACATTTTGAACATGTCTAAGGACAGAGACCCAGTATAGTTTCTGTGTTGGCTGCTGGAATCTTTCACGTGTTTTTTGGGAGATAAACAACAAGTTGCACAAAATATGAAACTGAAAACATAGCAAATATTTTAGTTATATTGAGGACATTCGGCGAACACGCCTAGCAGATCTGTACTCTTTGAGCGTCTCGATTCACTCATGAAAGCAGTCGGCTGAATCCATTTGATTCGAACAGAGCTTGTGGTTGTCCTCACCCAGCCAGGAGAAACTGTGACATGGCATGGAAATAATTGGACAATTGTGACTGGGAGGGAAAGAGTGAAAAATGGTGAAAAATGCAAAAAACGTGCTATTATTCATGGGAATTTTTGGAGTGGCACGGCCGAGTTCACCTGTTTATGATGCCTTTGATTTGGGAGTCTTTCTCCACCTGCTGCAGCCGTAGCCTTCTCTCGCTGTCGTCAAGGCGGCTCTGGTACTGGAGCAGGATCTTGCTGGTCTGCTGTTCCTGGGACTGCAGTCTCCTCTCATATTCCTCCAGCTTGCGGTGAGACATCATTAGCCGCTCCTTCAAGGAATTGATTTCCTCTTCATACTCCCGAACCTGTGGAGATGGAGATCGTGCTAATGCAGTTTCCACTGTAGCCACCCAAAATGACAAAAAACAAGATCCTTTACCTTTTTACTCATTTAGTGTCTTGTTTAGGTGTAATTACCACTTCACAATCTACAGTAAAACCGAATAAATGCTATATATATACACACACACACACACACACACACACACCCACATATATATATACATACATACATACATACATACATACAGTCCAACCAGTGAGGCCCAACTAGCATTTGCTGATGCTCCAGATGCTCCACTTGTCGGAAGGACAGTTTTATAGATTTTTAAAACCAGTGCAAACGTTTATGATACGGTTCTCAGACCTTTCCATGTTTGGTAGGATTTGGTTGACCTGCTCATCTAACATGTAGAACGAGGAGTGATGGGGTTTCCATGGAAATATATATCTTATTTGCTAACAGTAACGCTAGTAAATGAATAATTAAAATCTGCTGTGGGTTGAGTGGGACTGAGAAGAGATGCATAATTAATAATTAATCATAATGGGAACTGACCCGCTCAAGCCGTGAATCATCCATGCTTTTAGAGTGGTCCTTCAGCTTTATGTCTTCCCTGTCCACACGAAGGCTCTCGATGTCAGCTGACAGGTGGGGCATGTTGGACACCCATGCCACTGTGCGCTCTGAGGCTGGGGTGGGCGGGTTCAAGGTCGACGGTGACTTTGAGGTCTGCACAGCAGAGAGAAATGCAAGAATTGGCACATTTCATTTTACCTCGTTTTGTAGACACTTTGATTTGGATTGATTGATTGGACAGTTTGATTATGCCGGGATTTTCCCTTTTATAGGAAAGTGTGCTGAAATTGTAGCTACTCACTTGCTTATTGCCTGTTGGCTTGAGTAGGTGCTGCTGCTGTTGCTGTGGCGGCTTGGGCGCGGCCGGGCTGGGCTCAGTCGTTTCAGTTGTGGCCTCCTTTTGGGTCTGGTTCTCCAACGCACTGCTTGCTTGGTGCACCAGACCTGGGGCTGGTCCATCTTTCACAGAGAGCTGCTGCCGCGGAGCTGGCCTGGCCCCAAAACTCGACTCCGGGGATTGCAAGAGGTTCCCGCTCTGCGGACGGACCTTCGGGGGGGTCGAGTTGGCGGCCGAGCTGACAGACAGCTGGTGAGAGGGTTGGGGCTTCACTCTCTGGGGTGGAGTTGGGGCCTTAGAGGCCTGACGGGCAGGGTGAATGGTGGTGGGGGGAGTGGCTACTGAAGCCGACATGGCCTGTGGGGGAATGCCCATCAGCACCTGCTGCTGGAGATTCTCCTGTAAAATGCACCATGGTTCATCAGGACCTGCAGTTATTTCTCAAGCTCGGTTCTAGTCTGTTATGTAACATTCCACTCCTACACATTCATTCGGAAAAACTCAACTTTTGCCAACTTTTCTCATATCCACCTTAAGGAAATATTTTCTTCAATGTATCTTTTGATCATTTTAATAGACATTAGTGCAAAACTAAGGAATGGGTTGTGATATTTGAGTCTTTTTACCTAAAATGTGTTGCTTAAGCAAGAGAAGTCTTACAAAATGAAGTCCAACATTAAAAAGACAGTCCTTTTACTTTCATAAATGCATTTTGAAGATTATGTACTTTTGGCCAAGAGAAGGAGAGGACATCTACTTTTACTCTAGTAATGTTAACCTTGGGTATCTGAAGAACTTTGTCCACCACTGCTTACAATGGTGTTTAAAAAGAAGCCTCTGGCTTTAGAGAGAAATTCAGCGAGTGGGAATGAGATGTGTTGAGGTTATTCAGTTCTGGCACTGTACTGTACTCTACAGTACTGTATTTTGAAACTTGCCATTTGCCTCAAGGATCCCCTAGCAAACTGAGCTTTTTTATGAACCTCAGTCATTTTGCATTACTACACAATAATCCATTTTCATCAGGTCCAATCCTGATGTCTGTGTAAACAAAACAAAATTTCAGTCCATTGCATAACTCCTTCATTGTGTCCTGTGGGTAAAACCTCTGTAGACATTTGCTTTTGAAGCTTCTGTGATAATTGTGTTTCATTATCAAATGATCAAATGTACCAAGTCAAGGTAAAAAAAAAAAATTCTTCAGAATAAGCATTTGTCTATCTAATGGGAACAGTAGTAAACATGCATACTGGAGAGCTGCAAATAAGCTGTGCTAACGGCAGTGTTGGCATCTGGGTGGCAAACACGACAGATGACACCTTACTAAAGCACATCAAATTTGGCACACATTCTGTGGTCTACCCATCAGACAGCTGCTCATCGAATGATCACCATATCTGCATCAAAATGCAATGTTTTATACTACAGGTACCACTGCACAAGAACAAATGCAAGCTATAAAGAAACTGTTACCGAAATGTGCAGGAAAAAAAGAAAAAGATGAAGTGAGATAAACAGTCGTATATTGGCACTGAAAACTCCCACCAGACAGACGTAAAAATAACACTGTGGGCATTATATAACAGAAGTAAACAAAACATTATAATGTTCCAAGTAATTGCATCATGCTGTTAATTATGTCCTATTAATCCTATTAACCCCCGTCAACTCTGTTCCTCTGTGGTTAGAATAAAGCCTAATGTTACTGAATAATGTTTACCGTGATTAATCTACCCGATGCTGTAATACATTACATGTGTTTAATGCTTTCTTCCACCTAATCTTCCCAAAAGGGCTATTTTTTCCCAGAGCTACATAAGACAAGGTGCTTGGTGCATGTTTGCACGTCATAACATGTATCTTACATCGACAAAATGATGTAAAGATGGTTTAATATATATATATCCAAAAAGGCAACAGCTCTTAGATATGATTGACAACTCTCACTCAACCCAGTTCCAATTTCTAGTCAATTTAAACCAGGGATTTAAAACAAAATGTGATCTAAATGTGATCTTGGAACCACGCCCACTAGCAGGACCAGCTTGAGAATTCTCAGTGTTTCAAGTCATGCATTGGAATGGATTAACCTCTGAATGTGACAAGCTACTTCTCACACAGCGGCGGAAAAAAACAAGTCTCTAAATCTGATGATGCAATGCGGGGCCGGCACAGCAGGTCCTGTCCCCTCAGTAAGAGAACCCGCGGCCTGCTTACCTGCACCTGGAGTGACAGCTGCCGTCGGGCATAATCCGCTTCCTGGTTCTGCCGAGTGAAGTCATCGCTGTAGCTGTGGGAGTGGATGACGCTGGACTGCACCATGCTGCTCTGGGAGCGCAGCGCGGACAGATCTTCGCTGCGGGAGAAGCCGCCGTGACCGAACGCCGGTACGTATGCGGAGTGGCCATTCTCGGGCTCTGGGGCCAGCAGGAGCGGTGGTGGCGGCGGCTGGTGGTGAGGGTGGTACTGCGGCCCGTCGGAGGCCAGGTGGAACAGGGGGTTCTGGAAGGCAAGCGGCAAGTGCATGGCAGCGGCCTGTTGCTGCTGCTGCTGCGAGAGCGAGTCTGTTGCCACGGCGACCCCCATTTGTCCCAGCCTCGGCCCCCCAGACATGCTCGAACCCCCGGAGCCGGCTGAGACACGGCCCCCAACGCGCAGAGGTCCACCGCCACTCAGGACCCTAAAGCTGCCAAGACCAGCGATTGATGCCTGCGAGGAGTTCAGCACGTCGCCCATGGAGTGGAGGTTGGAGATGCTGTTCATACGCGAGTCCTGGAGGTCCATCATGGAGACACTTTTGTTGACACTAAGCACCTTAAAACCAAAGAAAAACCAACAAGAGACGCAAAACTCAGCTCACAATTTCTAAAATATTTAGAGAAATAGTAATACGTCAATACTATTAAAAAAGTCAGAATTAACGCAGTTTGCCTCATTAGGTCATTGGCAGTAAAACTGCATGTACGTCTGCATGGTTTGCTGCACATTTATTCGACTCAATGTATGTGTTTTTTTTTTTTTTTTTGTGAAATAGCCCTAATAAAAAAACTGCTTCACTGTGAGATAGTTCAAAAGGTCAAACTAAGAGTGTTAATCGTGACAAGTTGCTTTAACGCCACTAATTTTCATGGCACAATGCTAAATGTAGGCGTGTTGCTCAAAGTTTTAACACATTACAACTGGGATGCGTTGCTGTGGGGACACATTCGACATTCTACATTCTGCTGTTACTGCTTTATGGAAAAACACAGTGGGACCTTGTAATCACCAATTCTGCATATTATATAACATTATTATGTTATGCATACACTATATTAAACATATTCACGTTCTGATCGTTTCAAATGTGTGGCAAGTGAGAGACCAACAAAATGTTCAGAATCTGGTGATTCCAGCTCTCAGCAAAGACCTACTGTGAATATATAGTAAATAATAATAATAGGTTAAAAGGAACGTTTTACAGAATTACAGCAGTGAAGTGCATTCACATTCTGCAGCTGCGGTACCTTTTGGTCTGGTTCAGTGATGTCTGAACTACTGGTGCAATATGCGGGGCTGGATCGGGCTAAGGGAGGACGGGTCACGTAAAACACGTCTTTCGACGGCCGATTGTCCCTGTGGCCAAAAGGTCCCATGCCCATGTGAGAGGCAAGACCGCCCGTGGCCAAGCCCGATGAAGGGGAGGGCAGGCGAGAGATATCTATGGAGCTAGGCAGAGGGAAGATAATTGGACAGAACCACAACATGGATCAGTTAATGAAATCTTTGCTATTCTGATCTGGTATTAATACTATCTACCTGTTGAGGTCTCGCATCATGAGGCTCTGAAAGTCAGAAGCCATCATCCGGGCAGGCCTCGAGATTGGCTGTCTGTCGTCTGGCTGGTGTGTTGCCTGTCGGTGTAGCTGTGGGTTCCTCAGGGCGACGCTGATATCATTCAGGATTCTTGGTAGGGGCCCGAGTTTAAGTATGGCGTCCTGCAAGGTATAGAAATTTGGTCATTTTTGGAGTATGGAGTATTCATATGGAGTATGAATTGAACCTTTTTTTCTAATGCAGGCATATTCTGATCTCTATCAAGTTCCACTGAACCCAGCATACGGGTTCAAGGGCATAGAAAAAAAACGCACCACAGGTCTGACAGCTGCCGGCTGGCTGCAGTAAATTGCAAACATTCCCACGTTCTTCACCTACGTTCGTCTAGTTATACGTTATTTATTACACGTAAATTTCTACGTTCTCTTGGAAATAAGACAACCGTAGCAGCAACCGCAGTATGGTGTGGGTCTACATAACATTTCAGATCCTACAGGAGTGGGTTTTTTTCCCCCTGAATGTTTTAGGTAAAATTGATATCTTGTGACCTTGCTAAGCTGGGCCATGACGTCCCACAGCAAACTGTGCAGCATGGACAGCTCTCGGCCCAGGTCTATGTAGCCCTCGAAGGCACCGGTGTTGCTCCCACACTCCAGGTTAGATATTTCATACAGGAACTGCTGCATGGAGCCCCACTCCATCTCCAGGAACTCATTCATGAAACACATGTAGTCATCCTTGCCACTGAATCTGTCATAGGGGATAAAAAAGAAGAAGGAAAAAAAAAAGAGTGTGGGAGGGAGAGAAACGGGATGGCAGGAAGAGGGACAGAGAGAGGGTGATGGAGGGTGACAGTGGAACAGAATGAAGGGGAAAGGTTGTTGAGAATTGTTGAGGTGACAAGCATAAATGAAATATGAGAAACAGTGAATATGGAGAAAGGGTGGGTATGAGGAAACAGAGGAATTGAGGCAGAAAAGGAAGATAAGGGCAAGACTTGTTGTCATCATACAGCCCTTTCTAACCATGGGATACAATTCACTTAAAAACTATTGTTTCAGATTTTTTAATGACTAAAACATTAAAAACAGGAAGATGCATGATGCTGTGCATGCAGTATGATGCTAAATTGCAGTGCGTTTTATGCACTGTAACCATAATTTATGGTGCAGAGCACACTATAAAATATAAAAAGCACAGTCTGTTCTCACAGGATTATGAGTGCTAACTATGATGTTAATAATTCAGAGGCAAAAAACAAATGCCTACGAAATCTTAATGCATAATGTATGTATCTTGAAATCTCAAAGCTTCCAAATGTTTTGGTTTGGATAATGAAACTATTTACATACGTGGTATAAAGCAAAGATCTCTGTATAATAAAGCATTGTGCTGCTACACAAATGTACTAGCCAACTGAGCACACTAATGCATTAAAAATGTGGCCATAATCTTCTTTAATTGAAACAGCAAGGGTGTCTAAAAATATACACACATTAAGGCCTACTACGACTTTGCCAGTTCACTTAGCACGAATGCCACTTTATTGCACGGGAGAAAACAGACAGAATGTCTGAAACGAGTCAAACAAATCAGTGATCGTTGTTCCAACAGTCTTGGAAACAATTTGGAGATTGTGTTACCAAATTGACCTAATGTTTTTTCCTTCAAGTACATCTACAAATGTGGTGCTGTCTTAATATTCAGGGTCTGGACAAAAAGGCAAGAAATTACGGCAAATATTTTGAAACAAGTGTTTTAATAAGGCTTGGGGATGAATCATATTTAGGGCTGTCTCATATTCTTGCAAAAATATATATGTAAAATATACTACTATATACTATTTAGAAAGATGTTCCATAAATCTAGCCATTTCCAGCTACCATTATCAATTACAACATTAACAATGTCTTGGCAGCATTGTTTTAACTTAATTTTATTAATTTTTTTAACAAAATAACAAAAAATGTTCTCTTTTCTAAAGGGCATTTCTAAACTTTTTGAATGGCAGGGTATTTGCAGATTAATGTGATATAAGCACTTTAAATTACATGCATTTGCAGTTAAAAAAGGGAGAAACTGGTGAAAGAGAAGAGGCTGAATTCTTATGCCATAATTTATCTGCTTTTTTTAAATCATGAAAACCTTGATCATGAAACGCCAAATGTCATGGACAGCAAAGAGGTCAAATTTTCGGTGGTAACATATTCACCTTCCCTTGTTGCTGGTTACTTTTCATGTCTGTAAAGAAAGCCGAAACACCTTTTTGTGGTGTGAATAAATCTAAATAATATAGCTATGCACACACAATATAGGACAAATCAAACATTTTGAATTAGAAACCACACAACACAATACAATACAACACAACACAAAATGAATAAAAATAAATTGAACAAAAAATTTAAATGAACAATCAAAAAATCATAAATAAATTATAAATAAACAACTAAGGATTGTAGCACTCAATTAATAACATTCTCTCAGGCTATATAAAACAGACAGGACATGGGATCAAGAAAACTGCCAAGAAACTGCTGTCTGCAGATAGTGGACTTTTCTTCATGTATGGCAATAAGAACTAATAATAAAGCTAATAATGAAAACTAGTAATAAACCATCTACAAACAGCCCACATTATGTAACCCCACAGACAGCCCTCCCCTCTACATAGTGATCATTGTCTGAGACTGAAGACTGGTACATAGTTTAACAAGTAGTTAAAGTTGATTGAAGAAATATTTATCCCCCTAGAGGGATATTTTTGAGTTGATATTAAAGACATAAAATGATGGGGGACATTCAAAAATCTAATGACAATGACATTTCCAGAATAACAAATGAGTGAGAGTGTCAATCCTCATCATGTCAATCATCATCTATGGTCCTCTCATTTTTAAATAGCAAGTTTATCTGTTTATGTCTGAAGACCTGATCTATGATCTGAGATCTATGACTGAATACATTATATGCGGTGCATCCGGAAAGTATTCACACGGCATCAATTTATTTTTCCTTATTCCAAAATTGATCCATTTTTTCCTCAGAATTCTACACACAACACCCCATGTAAAAAGTTTACTTGAAAAAAGTTTACTTGATGTTTTGCCAAATTTATAAAAACCAAAAAAAAAAAAAACTGAAAAATCACAGCTGGGAGCCATGGGCGTGAAAAGGAGCCCTGATTGGCCACAGCTGAGTAGAACCCGGTCTGATCAATCAGGGCACCATAAAGAAAGAGGGGCAGCCGCTGGGTGACGTGGCTGCATTAATGTGTACACAGAGACTTATCCTGTGCTTTTGTCCTCAGTTCTGGTGAATGGCACACAACTATGGGTTCATCTTGTTTTAGTTTTCCTTTTTTTGGCCCATGCACCATTTACATAAATCCCCGTAACCATGATGTTCTTTTCCCCCTCAGCCATTGGTCGTCACAGCCTTTGCTCAATACTTTGTCAATGCACCTTTGGCAGCAATTACAGCCTCAGGTCTTTTTGAATATGACACCTATTCTTGGCCAGTTATGCCCATTCCTCTTTGCAGCATCTCTCAAGCTCCAGCAGGTTGGATGGGAAGCTTCGGTGCAGCCATGTTAAGATCTCCAGAGATGTTCAATCAGATTCAAGTCTGGGCTCTGACTAAGCCTCTCAAGGACAACTCAAGTTGTCATTTGATATCTTGGCTGTGTGTTTAGGGTGTTGTCCTGCTGAATGATGAACCGTCAAAAGCGCTCTGGAGCAGGTTTTCATCCAGGACGTGTCTGTACATTGCAGCAGTCATCTTTCCCTCCATCCTGACCACCCTGTTCCTTCAGCTGAAAAACATGTTTTTGGCGGCCATAGTCTTGTCTTTGCGTCAAATCTAGTCTGGTCAAGTTTCAGTCAACTAAAAGCAGTGATTAGCCTAGCGGTTAAGGAAGTGGCCCCATAATCAGACGGTTACCGACTTGAAGGAAACAGAAACCACAATATAATAACGTGATTAAATTATGGTAGGTTGTCATGTGCCTTTTACTAAAAAGTGGCTTCCGTCTGGTCACTCTACCATACAGGCCTGATTGGAAGATTGATGCAAAGAAGGTTTTCCTCTGTCCAAAGAGGACCTCTGGAGCTTCTACAGAGTGACCATTGGGTTCTTGGCCACCTCCCTGACTAAGGCCCTTTTCCCCCCAATCGCTCAGTTTACGCTCCTGTTGGTTTTGAACGTCTTCCACTTACAGATGATGGAGGCCACTGTCCTCATGGTGACCTTCAAAGCAGAAGAAATTTTTCTGTAACCTTCCCCAGATTTGTGCCTGGAGACAATCCTGTCTTTTTTTTTTTTTTGCAGAAACATCTCAAGTATGATCAGGGGAAACAGGAGGCACTTGACCTCAGTTTAGAGTTTCAAGGCTGTGAATACTTAATGTACATGTGATTTTTCATTTTATTTATTTTTTATAAATTTGCCAAAACCTCAAGTAAATATTGTCATTATGGGTTGATGTGTATAATTTTGAGGGAAAAAAATAATTTAATCAATTTTGGAATAAGGCTTTAACATAACAAAATGTAGGAATATTTTCCAAATGTACCGTACATCAAAACAACTGGATTGAAATTGCACATTAAAATAACGCACAATGCATGGAGACAGCTGTATTCCAGGATAATGATGGACATAACAGACAGAAATGAGGGTTAAGGCAATGGAGGAAATATCACAGCTACGTGCCACCACCCATTTGAACAGTGCTATTGAGACAAATTTAGAGAAAACACCAGCTTTTCCAGACACTAACAACTTCATGGGCGTATATTTGGACATAAAATTAGCCTGAATGCTGGTGGACCCTAGTGACTGACTTGGAGAAGCTGGCCAGGTTCTGCACCACCTTGGCGATGAGCGTGAGGGTACGAGACGTCCTTTCACCCGGGTACTCCTGAGTCAGGTTGAAGAGAGAAGGCGACATGACGGCCGGACACAAGAACCGCAGGAATAGCGAAGAGCTTATCAAGTGATCAGCAATGTCTTCCCGTCCACGTTCGGCGCATCGCACCCGCCAGGATGCAAAGACTTCCTTTAGTTCCCGTGGGAACACACTGCAGAAGGGAAAAGAGGAAAAAAAAATGCCTGGTCCATGACAGCAACTTGAAGATTCTGCCAGGGTTTTGTCAAGTGTGAATTTCAGAGTGCACGGGAGTGCAAAAGACACAAAATGAACTTCTACTCATCCCAGCTACTGTGAATGACACCATTTAAAAATGTTCATCTAATAATAGCCTAATACTGAAGAATGGTTAATAACATTATTTCAAAATAATGTGTTCCCTGAGTGCACCAATCAGGGGCGGGCAGGAGATCATCGGAGGTTCATCTGCTAAAACGTATGCATGTTTATTATTATTATTATTATTATACTACTATTTAATTATTATAAATCTTCTTTAAATCAACTTTAGCTTTATGCCTGTACTGTAACTAGAAAAGAAATTAAAGGATTAAAGACAGAGTGTGCATGGAGCTGCACAATATGCACACTTAAAAAATCAATAACAGATTTACCATAATGCATCCTAAAAAGAATTACATTTCACATTGAAAATACAAAAACATCAGCAAAGTACAGATACCGCAGTGAATTACACTGACTTACTGTTACTGTCTCACTTCTTGTTCATTGAGAGACAGGGTGGGTTCTCCACTTACCAGTGCGAGTTGACAATCTTGCACAGAGCCAACTCACAGCACATGCGCAAATTAGCCTGATGGTCATTGAGGACAGAGGGCAGGGTTCGCATGGGGTCGACTTCACAATTCTCTTCTGATTCATACAAGGCACGAATAAAGTCGCCTGCAAAACATAATGATCCCTCTCATTACAGACGAGAAAAAAATAGCATACCAGGGGGTCTAGGGAAGAAGGAGAGCCAAGTACATCTTGCGTAATAATATTACATGGGAGCATTCTATGGCACAAACTTTTGGTACAAGCTGGAGTACTGGTGTGCCTAAGGACATCTGCATTGCCTTTCTTTCATATATAAAAGGCATTTAGACCTTCTGTGCACAAAAGCATACCAGGATTCAAGTGCATCTCATGATACAAATTGCTTCAAATTTGCCATTTGCCATTAATCTTGAAAGAAAAAAAAAACATATTTGGCATTCTCCAAGTCATCTAATTACAATAATATTCAGGAAAATTCAATAATGGATGATAGATGTCTATAACATTTTGCTATCTTTGGGGACACTACATTAAAATTAGTGCACATAGAGGTGAAGTGATCATTCATACTGTGAAAAGTCTTTAATACTTATTCATTTCACAAACCTAATGAGCATGAGCAATATCAAATTGTCTTACCAATAGCATCCTTGAGGTACCTGTGCCCAATTAACTTGAGGTACTCCTCTATGGCTTTGGTGGCCAGAGTGTTCTCCCTGAAGATGAGATGCTCATGGTCAATGAATCGGTCCACCTCATTCATTGCCATGTCTGACAGGAAGTCCTGCCAAAACAGAGTTCCAGTTCAGGGCATGAACATTGTACGCAGGATCATGGGTGGACAAAATACTAGATTAAAAAATATCACTGTGGGAAAAAAATGCCATATGCCCAATGCTGCTGGAATAGATATGAGAAGTACCTTAGCTTTCCCGGTGCTCTGAAGAATGTGTACCAAGGCGCATGCCACTTCCTCTTTACTCTTCACGCTGAGCACTGGCTCCAGAACAGTACACAGTGTATGGTAATTATTGGTAACATACTCTGCAAACTCTTTGTAGAGCTCCATGGGCAAGATGCTCATAGTCTGGTACCGGGATTTGACACGCAAGCAGGCATTGATGACTTTGCCACTCCCCATGGCGCCGCCCTTAGAGAGGACGCTGGGTTGGATGATTGGGTACCACTGCTCCACAAACTGTCTCCCAGTGATGCTGGAGATGGGAATGCTGACCAGACCAAGGTATGTGTTCTTCTCCTAGACAATAGTGGCAAAACCAGCATTCAGTGCAGTATCATATGAGTTTAAAAAGCTGATGTTTTTTTTTTTAATCATATTTCAATTAGAAGAGCCTCATTGTTTAAATTTTATTTTCTTTATTTCTATTATTTATATGTTTTTTTTATTAATGAATATATGTTTTGGGTGAACGCATGCTTTTTGAAGCATTTATTATGATGGGAAACACATATTTCATCATCATTAATCTTTTAATAATTGAATTGAGTTTTGGCTACACTTTATTGTTAGAACATGGAACCCTGATGTATTAAATTAAGGTTTCATTAAATCTGAACAGTCTACAATCTGAAAAAAAAAAAGTCCTTCTCCAAGTCACCTACCGATTGCATGACTACAATTCATTTGCATTGCATTGCATTCGTTTTCCTGCATATTTTCCATAGCGAAACCGCTTTGCTGCCGGTAAATTACCTTCGAAGTAGCACCCTCTCCTCACACAATTAGAGTTGCATAGTGTCTGGAAGCAGACACTATGCAAGATGCGGCATGCTGTATAAAAACAGCATGGCAATGTGAATTAATAAGACAATGTGATTCAAATGTATCAGTCAGTGCAAAGATTTATTTCCCAGGTCCTAAATGTACATCCTGAGGTGAAGTCAGACAACGCAAATCTGCTCAGGCCTTACACTCGAAATAGTTTCTTCTAGCTAATTAACCTTAGAAGAATAGCGTGTTATGCTGGATAACGCTGGACTGTGAAGGCTTGCAGACCATCAGCAATCTGGAAGGGGATTTATTGGTTTAAACATACAGAAAATGTCATTTTTGTATTTCACGGTTTGAGAACTACAGAAATGGCAAGTGAAACGTTCTACAGTGCAGAACAGCTAGGCTTGGAATGCTTTCACACCCAATGCACACACGGTCTTAAGAAGAATGATACAAGCACTAAAACAAACTTCAAATGCTTTCAAACTTTATGCAGCAATGAGACTCCAGCTTTGTGTCATGACAAAGCCTCTCTTTCCATGTTATAACCTGGAGGGATTTATTAGTTCAAAAATGAATCATTTGAAAACATCGTAATTCCATGTTGTAAGTCACTTAATAGCCACTGTTATTTTTTGTTTTTTAGTTTATTAAAGATATCTAGTAAGATTAGATCCTCCTTTATTAGTCAAATTAGCAATTTAATGTTAGCTCCAGTCAAACAGTCTTCGTCTTTTTGTCTTGTCTAGGGATCAGACTGCCAAAGCTCCCGCCTCGGTCTGCCACCCGATCCACATTCCACCGGACCCTTCATGGTCCTCCTGCTGGTGGTGGGTTCACAGTTGGATGAGCCCATGTATCCGGTTAGGCCACCAGGCGCTCACTCACAGGCCCCAACCCCAGGCCTGGCTCCAGGGTGGGACCCCGGTAACCCTCCTGGCCGGGTACACTTGCTCTTTGTTCTTCCTTCCATGAAAGGTCTTCTGAGCCGTTGTTTGCCTCACCGTTTACCTAAGACCAATTTGTCATGGGAGACCCTACCAGGGGCACCAAGTGCCCCAGACAACATAGCTCCTAGGATCATTAGGGCTTTCAAACTCCGCCACCACGATAGGGTGACGGTTCAAGGAGGAGCAATCAAACAGTTATACAATTCAATCAAATATGTTTGTACTTGAATAAAGGTTTTAGATTTTCTCTTTAGATGTTTCCTTTCAACATTTTTTTTTAGTGCTGGTGTTATAAAGCAGTTCTTTCCAAATGCATCTGATCCTCTAGTACCTGGCCTTGCTCTCCAGTCCCTGATTCACAAGGCAAAGGTCTGGATGGCCGATCTAGCCGCAAAGGGGGGCAAGGGAGAAGAGCGGTGTGGGCCCGATACCCTGAATCCTGAAGAGAGGATGGCAGGGTCAGGGCCCAAGCCCCAATTACCTCATTTCGACTACACCGGTGCTGGTGCCAGGTCCCGGTCCTAGACAGGACCTCGGACAGGAGCTCAGCGGGAGCTGCATGATAATATGTCACAGGTCATGCCCACAAAACAGAAATCACAGCACCGAATCCCAGCACTTTTACATTAGCCCGTTCTTTTTGGTCCCTGTTGTCTTTCCCTGTTATTTTTAGCTTGATGACAATTCGGTTGTTTGTGAGAAGCCTGGAACTTCATACACATTCTCTTAGTGCACTTTTTTAATTTTTGTTGAATGTCTGTGGACGTCCATATAGCTAGAAGAGCTTTCATTTCTTCAGTGCACCATGTTACTGAACTTTGGCTCTCCACCATGTTCCCTTCTAAAGCTACTGAATATTTGTGACGTCACAGGTTCTTGCAACTACAGCAGCAAAGTTAAGGGGCCGGTTCATTGCTTGCATTAGGGCCATGGAAAACTGAGCCACTGGTTCCAAAATTGCAAAAACAGCACAAGAGAGATGGCCTTCTGTGCCCAACTGGTCACTTCCCAGACCACAGAGTTTTTAAACTTGCGCTTGGTCCTTCATCTCCTTAACATGATATTTCAACCGGGTCGTGGGTATCAGTGTCCCAACCCTTTTTGAATATGCTTGACCCTTGAGTAAATTGTAATTTTGTCTAAGGTGACTGGTGGATTCCATAATTAAGATTATATATTGGAAATCATTAAGATTATGTTACTGGAGATTTATTGTATGTTTCAGTTTTTAAGACGGAGGCTGTACTTCCCTGAAATCTGTACTTTGGCATAATGATAATTGGGGATAATTTTCCTTTCAAGACTTCAAAGACAGGAGAAGGCAATCGCAGTCCTTAACTGACGATATCCTGCATTTACTCAGCTCAACTCCACTCCACTGTAAACCAATGCCTTACAACAAGGCATCTCACTAATTCAGTGGAATTACAGATGGTGTAAAAAGTAATGGCACTTGAGGACCGCATATTTTAAAAAATAGGTCGACTACAACAACCATTATAACCAAAAAAAAGTCCAACATCAATGAAACTGCAATTGTGGGTACAATTATGTGGCTATCATTCGATAAGTCTTCACAGAGAACAAAAGCTCCAAACGTCGATGACGTGAGGAGGAGTGTAGGCTAATCAGCAATGGCAGGAACAGATGGGGTTTGGCCAAAAAAAAGAAAAAAAGTTTTTTTCAAGACAGATAGGACTAAAATAACCATATCGAAGTGATGAAAAGAGTAAAGTTTGGAGAAAAGCCTGGAACAGCCAATCACTGTAGTGAGCACTGAGCTTCAGTAAAGCCTGGCGGAAGCGGTGGTTTGGGTATGCTCGGCTGCTTCTTGTATTTTATAACTGGCAGCATGAATACAGACGTAAGACACAAGGCCAATTTAGCAGGAGGACGGCAAAAAATACCGCGCATAGTTCATCAGAGCGAAAACATCCCAAACTGTCAGTTGTCAAATGTGAAAGTAGCTGAACATGCGTTTAATTGGCCTTCAAGTGCAGAGTTAAAGTCTGGCGAGGAAAACAGCAGAATTGTTTACTGACTACTTGGATGGGCAGAATGTAGGATGGGTGGAGCTGAAATGCATATACAATACAGACTAAAAGGTTGGACACACCTTCTCATTCAATGTGTTTTCTTTATTTTCATGAGCATTTACGTTGGTAGATTCACACTGAAGGCATCAAAACTATGAATGAACACATGTGGAGGTCTGTACACAACAAAAAGTGGAGACCTGGTCTCCACAGTCACCGGACCTGAACCCAATCCAGATGGTTTGGGGTGAGCTGGACCCCAACAAGTGCTAAACACCTCTGGGAACTCCTTCAAGACTGTTGGAGAAGCATTTCAGGTGACGACCTCATCGTCACCTGATCATCGAGAGAATGCCAAGAGTGTGCAAAGCAGTAATCAGAGCAAAGAAACTAGAATATAAAACACGTTTTCAGTTATTTCCCCTTTTTTTTGTTAAGTACAGAACTCCACATGTGTTCATTCATAGTTTTGATGCCTTCAGTGAGAATCTACCAACGTAAATGGTCATGAAAATAGAGACAACACATTGAATGAGAAGGTGTGTCCAAACTTTTGGCCTGAACTGTATATACATCAGTGGTGCTTCTATACAAGTCTATACAAAGGCAAGCAATTAATGGCACTGTTCTCAAACTACCTCTAAGCACAGTGCTATGTGTTAAGAGCTTTGACCCTAATCTGATGGGTTTGACTCAATTTCTACAATTTTAGTCACGCTCAAAATTGGGGTCGGGCTTGCCCGGTAGATGAATGGTCAGCAAACAGGAACTTCCAGTCTATAGTACCAAAATTAGTTTTGGTGATTGGTAAAAGAATTTCGCATGTTGTGCATTTGTTATAGTGAATATAACATTTTTAAAAGAGATGTTAGTTTAATTTACAATTCTCGGCCACCGAAAAAAATACACTGATGGTGAGTTTTAATTATTACGAGACAGATCAAATGGGCGATTATGTTTTAAATTATGTATTAGATTATGTATTAGTCTAGTGCTCATAGCGCGCAAAGAAGGCTGTACTTGTCGGGTCGGATTCCATCGCGCTTGGCCCGTTTACAGCGTGTAATGTCAAAAGCATCCTCAGAATTTATATAAAGTGTATTTACAGAAAACAAGATAGCTTGGTAGTTCGTTGTATCTTGAAGAAGTCTTGATGTGTAATAATTTTTGTCACCCAGAACTCCCAGATTTTTAGTTCTTTTGAAAATGTGCATCAAATACATCACATGCCCAAACATAATTAAAGTTTGTTTCATTTATAATTTGTCTATGTAACTCAACCTAAAATGAATGACAACTAAGATAAAGTTTATTGTTTTAACAATATTAAACAAAATCTGTATTATATGTTTCGAGTATATCAAGGTCGCAATGATTCAGTAATTTATAAAGAGATAGCTAGAGGCTTCAGCGAGAAATTCCTGAGAAACATTAAACTGTAGGAGTAGAGTTGACACACACCTTGCGTCTCTTCTTGTCTGTCTCCTTGTAGAGGTGGAGCCGTAAGCTCCGGATGGCAGGAACATTGTTAAACTCAAAGTGCTCTCCCCAAAAGACAGTGTCGGTGCGTAGTTTGCTGGTGGTCCGTGCGTATAACATGTCATCCAGACACAGCTCGCAGTAATAGCGCTTCTTGGCTGGCAGATCACGAGCCTCGATGATCCACAACTTAAGCACATTTTCAACTCGACGACTGTTGTCCTAGAAGATTGTGAAACATTTGTTCATCGGTTCTTCATTGCTGATTTATTGCACACCCCTGAACAAAATCTTAAGACATTTATAAAGATTTTCTTTTTAGCTTGGGCACACCAGACCAACAGAAGTGGTCCAACAAATACTCAGTTTATATTACATTTCTAATCGAATAGATGCTATATTTACTGTATATATTACATTACATAAGAATGTGCTTGCTGTTATGCAATCGCTGATGATTTACTGTGTCAAGGATCCACAAGGAGGTAGGGACAAAGTAACTTTATTTAAATGGAAAAAAAGGGGACTTGGCCCCAACAAGCTGGATGCCAAACAAACAACTAGCAAATACTAAGCAAGTAAGGAAACTGAAAAACTATATAATGGATGAGGAGCAAACAAGGCACAAGTGAGACCAGATGATAAAATAAGGAGGCACACGTGAACATGGACAAGCAATAAATCAAACCCTATGGGTTCAATTTTCCCAAATGTCTCATACATCCCCCTGGTGGCTGAAGCTCGCCAGGGCAAGTGAGTGACACTGTGATGATATAATACAGTATAATTCCTGAAGATGATATCACCTGAAGTCATTTCCAATAGGAGTAATGCTGACCTGCAACATCTTTCAATCCGTACAACATTTTTTCCCTTGGAACGTCATACAATGAAATTCTCGCTGTTCTTGTACATAGACCTGGTATGGTCATCAGAAGGACAGAAGGACTCCTTCATTAGCTGAATTCTCCCCATTGTACGGTCACTGTGGGTGTCCTTCGAGACATTTATGAATCTATACTTATTTAACAACAGTGTGCATTTGCTACTCCTATTTCATATGTCTGAGATTCGGGATCTTAGTAAATCAGGCCCTGTACAGTCTGTAACATAATCTTACATATATCCTAAAGACAACAAATGATTAAAGTAGCTATCACCAGCTATAAACACATTCTAATGTAATATATGTAGTAAATATATCATCTAATGAATCAGAAATGTAATATCAAGCGAGTATTATCAAGACAATCTTTAAAATCTTTTTTTTTTTTTACCTTGTTGGGTTTGATGGCCCGTTGCAGATTCTCAATCCATTTGTCCCTCTCAGCAGCTGAGCGGCAAGCAAAACACTTAGTTCCTGAAGATGTTATCACCTAAAGTCGTTTCCAAGAGGAGAAATGCTGATAAACGTTTGCATAACATTTCTATAACTTATATAATGAACTCTGAACCATGCAATTTGCTGCCTTAAGTTCACAGGTATGCAAAAACCACAAAGTCACAGGTTGAAGCCCCACTTTCTAACACTGCATCTCTGAGCAAGACGCTCCTCAGTAATGTAAGATTAATGTAACTCCCTGTTCATCAGTCTAGATCAGACTTCATCGCTTGCAGGTTGTCCACATTTTGACCCCTATCAAAAGGCATGACCATATTACTACAGTTCTGGCTTCACTTTTAGAATTTATTTTAAGGTGTTAATGTTGGATTGTGAAAGTCTTAATAGAGACCATAATGGAGACCATATCTTTCTGATCTTTTAATTGAGGCCATCAAACTACTGTGGTTTTAGAAAGCTGCTCAAAAAAGCTGGTCGAGGATGATACACAGTTTTCTAACACTTGCATACAGTTTATTATTCGTTCATTGAATCTTACATTGTCACTCTATTTATTGCTTTTATATGTTTTAAAAATATATTTTATATCATTTAAAAGTGCTGTATAAATGGATAAATGAATTTAATAAAATAAATGAAGACACTTAACCCTGAGTGTCTCCAGGGAGGGACTGTCCCTGTAATTACTGATTGTAAGTCGCTCTGGAGAAGGGCGTCTGCTACGTGTTGTAAATGTGAACTGAGATTCACCAATACTGCTTCCATATTTGCTTCCTTCTATTCAAATTCAAATTAGAACTTCGATCTGGAAATATCTTCAGAGCCACAGCAGGTATCTGTTATCTACAGTGTAAAGAACAATTCACGTCGCTACCCACCTCAAAGCAGTATTCCTGTCCGAGAATACTGGAGTGCACAGGCTTAATAATTGCATCCTCATCCAGCGTAAGGTCAAGCGCCTCTGCGGCACTGCTGGGCGAGAGAAGGGACTCGTGGGAATGGGACTCCTTGAAACTCTGCATCAGCCGTGTCCTGTGAAGGGGAAAAGTAACGTCACCGAAAGGACAACTTTTCCATTCGCTAAGTCAGGCAGAAGGTGCTAGAGTTAACCATATACGTCCAGATCAGAACTTAAGGGGTACAGTGATGTCCGTGAAAACACGGCATGACATAGATGGAACCTCACCTTTCTTGATCAGCACTGCGGAAGCGGGGCAGAATCATGTTGCGGAAGCTGCTTGTGCGGTCTAGCTTAGGTTGGCTCTTTGCCCTTTTGATGGAGCTCTTCAACCGTCGACTGAGGAAGCTCTGTTGGGCAAAGCAGGGTGCTTTATTTTCAGACAAAAGTACAGAAAACCTCACGTGTTTCACAACCACGTTATTTAGAAAAAAAACTGCACACAACGCATTTCATTTGGATTTAGAGTGACAGAAATAGAATATGCAGCGCCTTTTCTGCATTAGGTGATTTCTAAAGGATTGCACCGGACCATAAATAGTCGCCCTATTTCAAGTTTCAACATTTGACATTTCTTTTTCTGCAAGGGGTGAATCACCCATACTGCTACCCACTCAGTCTCTGAGCTAGCAAACAGAGCAGCCCTGCAACGGCACTGTTGAGGGTTCCAGCACACACTGGTCGTGATTTGGCCAAACTTTCATGAAGTTACTTACCTGCAACGACGTGTATGCAACTACGAGAAATTAAATTAAAAAAAAGGCGGAGGGACTTGATTCAAACTTATTTTGCAAGCAATCTGATGTGCCTCTTTCTGATGTGTACTTCTCAGGGTGGTTTACTTACTAGCATTGTGTCCCTGAGCAAGACACTTAACCCTGAGTGTCTCCAGGGGGGGACTGTCCCTGAAACTCCTGATCGTAAGTCGCTCTGGATAAGGGCGTCTGATAAATGTAAATGTCTCAGAGTTGTGGTTCATTCTGACTGTAAATTCCCTAAAATGTTATGTCCTAATCTGATTTAATGTATTCTATAAACACGTGACAATGATTTTGTAATCCAAGTAAAGATGCAAATCAGCTGAAATGTGCTTAAACAAGCATGAGTGAATATTATAAACCAGGGACCATCCTTTTACTGCATACTTATAGGGAAAAGCAGGAATACCAAAAAATTTTATGTAGACAACAAGTCAACCATAAATGTAAACTTGCAAAAAAATTCATTCTAACAGTTTCACAATATTTCACAATTAAAATGTGTAAATGTGTTTACATCATGTGTAAATTCATATTTGCAAAACATCCCTTTTTTTAATTGCATGAAATTAATTTTTAACATTTTTTATTTTAACTTTTTGCACAGTACTACATTTAGACAGGTGTGAAAAATACTATCAACAATATAATATTTTTCCAATATATCACCCAACCCCTGACAATGTGAATATATTTAGGAAATTACAACCTAAACTATCTAAATAGAGATGGCTGACCAGAAATAGTCTGTCAGAAACCTAAACTGTACTTCGCACTGTACTTCCAAATCAGAAAGTGACAGAGTGGTAATATGGTCTAAGTTTCTATATAAATATGGCTCACTTAGTATATTTCTTCTTCTGCCTTATTTGAGACATGCCACTGCATTTCAATGCATCTGAGGTCAGAACGCTGACTTTGCTGTTTTGGAGTTTCTTCTCTCTGTCGACCCTATTTTGAATCACGGTCACGGCCCCAGTATAATGTGGTTCAGCATAACCGAGAACAGCCTGCTTTTCTTCTGTGGAGTTTACCAACACAACTGCACCAATGTTACAATGGAAGATGTAAAAATGCACATTGTTTTAAAATGAGACTAAAGACTGTAGACTTTAACATGTTATTTCTAGACCAACAAACTACGACAGCATGGTCTAAAATGAAGAAAAATGGTTTTGTGAGACAAGTGACAATAGGAATTATTTGACAGATGGGACGACAGGTCTGTACTTTGTCTCTGGCTCTCAAAGATAGGTGTGAATGTACAAAAGACAACATTCTCTCTAGTTCTAATATCTTTCACACAATTTGCTGTCATTTGCTGTCATCTCACTCCAAGCGGGCCACCTAGCCAGCTATCCAGTCAGTTGCTGGGGAAAAGAAATGTGACCCACCGTAAAAATATAATGAGCCTGAGCCACAGCGACTACTTAACCTTAACTTACCCCCGTCGGTGTGAAGGGAACATATACTGTTATTAGCTACTGGGACACCAAAACTGTGCCGCAGAGCATAAAAAGGGCTCAACGAGTTCGTTAATTTCCAAAGACAATGAAAAGTTGTGGCTATTAATGTCTTATTTTTAGCAACCATACAATGTATGAAAGATATAACTCCTGTTTCTGACAAGCAGTTAACCATTTGGTACAAAATGCCGTTTGGACAGTGGACAGTGTGAATAATAGCATTAACAATGAAACATCACATGCCCCCACACAAGCTAATTAAAGCATGCACATTATTATTAGCCTGTTTAAAATGCAGTCACACTCTGATTCAGTGGTGCACACTGGCCACCTGGTCTCTATCGTCTATCAAAAAGGAATATCTTGGATTTATAGGCTATAAAACTTTTTTGGTACATATTTACTAGAAATGCTAGAAATACTGCTGCTTTATGAAATATAGGTGACATGTCTTAAAAGACATTCTCAAGTAAAACTGCTCGTGAAGGCCAGCAGCAGCGGTTGTGTGAAGTTTTGTGTCAACTGGTGGAGGCGAGGCCAGCAGCGTTGCTACTGATACTCTTACAAACGATCATGGAAAAAAAAATCAATAAAAAAAAATCCAAGAGTGATTTTTACTATCAGTTACTGCCTGAGTATCATTGTTATTTTTTTTTTTTTTTTGTGAAGTGATTGTCATTATGATGTACAGCAAGCACAGCACACAGTGACACAACGCAATGTGTTCTCTGTATTTAACCATCACCCTTAGTGAGCAGTGGGCAGCCATGAAAGGCGCCCGGGAAGCCGTGTGTAAGGACGGTACTTTGCTCAGCGGCTTGGGATTCGAACCGGCAACCTTCACATTACGGTTCCGCTTCCTTACCCACTACGCCACAAGCTGGCTAGATGGCTGGATGCGAAACACAGACGGTCCTGAAACAGCAGGCGTTAAATGATTGGCCTGAAACATGGTATGGTGCAGCCGCTCTGCAAATGGATGCATCTCAGAATCGACATGTTGGGTGCTAATGGTGCTAATTTGATAGCATTGAGAGAGCCTGGTGAGCACAATACCCCTCACGTCTCGCCCATGCGATGGCTCGTCTCCTCCTCTGCCTGAGCGGCAGTCTGTGACATATTATCAGTGAAGTGGCAAATGGATCTTGACGAGGAGACATGGTTTAAAAGCTCGTTCTTCAAACACGTGGTGTTTTTCGGCACATTACATGGTAGACTACATGCAGGCCTGCTTTTTCAAAACTCTTGGACCATTTACGATTGCCTGGTCCTTTGTGATATTCCGAACAGCAACACACAATACAAATTGTGTGAAAATGCGATATTAGTGCAATAAATAGACTAAACCCTATAGACTTTAAGGATGTGGGCAGTTTATGAATGATGTACAATGGCAACGTGTGTGGGGTGAAACTAGGATGAATTTAGTCCATATGTGGCACATGATAACACCCGACACTCTAAACCTCTCATATAATGCAGACTTTTTTATTACTAAAATCAACGTGTTTGGCCAAACGACTGCATTGACTGAAGAAATATTTGCGTTTTATTTATTGACGTTTATTGCCTGAAAGCCTTTGCTTCCGATGCATCAGTTGCCAACTCAGCTGCATGTGGAAAGTTGTGGGAAGCGAGACAGGGAGGGAAAGGTTTTACAGAGTGCTAAAACTGCCACAATTCACCACTTAAGAGGGGTTTTCTAAAACAGTGGCGTAAAATACCTATTCTTCCAATAAAACATTGTATTATGTAGATATACAGCGATTTACTGTTTTAAAAAAACAAGTGAGATCCATTAAAAAACTCAGACAAAACTAAAGTCATTTAGCCATGTAGTGTTGTACTGATTTTTTCCCATTTGAACTGATTTGAACTTTAATTGATTCGTGAACTGTTAAACATTATTTTCTTGTATTTCTAATGTTAACATAATTTTCTTGGGTTTTTTTTTATTGTCACTGCATTTAAATAAAGGTTTTTGGCAGCAACAAATGAGCTGCACTTCCTATAGATGTGTAAAGCGATTACTTTTTATTACTACAGCGATTACACATTTTATTTTTCTAACTATCTGAAAAGCTGCAATAAATGGCATCAGAAGTTCAAACCCTTTATATAAGTGTTTGTGTGGTTTATATATGTTAATACAGTTATGATATGAATTCACGTAAAATAATCGAGATAATTGTGAAACGAGGATTATTTCTCTGAATACAATGGCACCACCAAAATCATTACCCCCCCCAGTAATTTGCTCCGGATAAGTGCGTCTGCTAAGAGCCATAAATGTAATGTAATGTAATGTGTTGCCAGATTGGATAGTTTCCTGCCACATAGGGTAGTTTTGAACTGTATTTTGCAAACGCAGAGTAAATGGTTATGGATGGAGTGAACAATAAATGGGCTGTTTTGAGGACACATTCAAATTCTTAGATAAAACAAGTACCCAGGCACATCAAAGAATTCCCCAAATACATCTAGCAAAAAGGCAGAGCTGCAAGACATGAGCAGAATGGAATACTCACAGATTGTCGGAAGGGTTGAGAGAGGGCAGAAGGAGGTGTTTCCATGCTTGCCTGCCTTGCAGTGGCAATGCTCTTCCTGTGTGCACAAGTGTGCTCTGAGCAGAGAAGAGGAGAGGAGAGGAGAAAAGGGGGGACCAAGCACATGTGAAATAGAAAAAGGAGAGAGCAGCAAAGAAGAATGAGAGCAGCTAACATCACTACCTGGAAAAAAAAACGGGTAAACCAACACATTTGAAGAGAACATGCAGAATAAAAATAGCAAAAACACCCCCCCCACCTCCTCTTAATTACTCTCATTCAAACTTAACAAGGACAGTACGAAATGAGAGGAGATAAGCAGTGGACTATCACCTACCAGCAACTCAGCGTTCCTTCCTGTCTTAGATCCCCTGTCCTTCTCAGACACATTTGGTCTCTAATAAGAAAACAGAGTCAACATCAACCCCTCATCATTCATCATTTGGCCTAATAACAGCAATAGTGCATTAGTGCATAGACAAAGAAAGTCAGACAGAAGCTAAGTCTCACAGATAATTGAAGCGAGATCATATCAATATGATGAACACTGATTTTGCAATTGATAAGGCCAAAACACATGCATGAATAACCCAATTTCCATGTATGATTTATTTCTATAAGTAGCGAAAAATTATTCTGTCCATGCTAATCAAAAACACTGTTTACCTACAAAGTAGTATTTTGTGACAAAAATCACTGAAAACATTGAGACCATATTTAGGCATATCATCCATAATTCAGGGGCATTTTCACATTGCATTCAAAGACCTAAAACAGTGGTGTGACAAGGCTGCAAAATTCTCCCAAACTATCCTGGCGTTCACTGTATGCCAGTGACAGCTGCCATTACAAATAGATTCCAGAGCTCAGAATGTCCCATTTAACAATGCTCTGGGGCTGCAGCCTTGGAAGGACACAATTTGTGAAATGGACCAATGTTAAAATGTTGTGCACATCCAATAACCAGTGTCACACATTCTGGGAACACATTAATAAAATGTTCAGACAACATTGGCCAATTAGGGCTAAAATGGCCCAAAGGGAACAGAACATTAGGGGAATACATTAGGGTAGACACTAGTTTTTTCAGCAATCACTCTAGACAAAATATAGTATCTGATCTGATGACCAAATTTTCTGGACATATTCATGTTCAACTTGGCATGCATGCTATTTCTTGAACAATAGAGCTATTGCTTTAAACCAATATGAGGATCAATATCTGTGCAGTTTACATTAAATAAATGTAAAAAAAAGGGCAAGGTTTTGTTCACTTAAATCTGCCTAAATATTGATCCAAGCCCTTTAGTTACTGATGTGACCAAATCAGCATACCAAGATTTGTTGTGCTGGTTTAATTTGGAATGACCCAGTTCTTGATAAAGTTTAGAGTTATTTTACTCCACAAAATATGTTTATTTTGCATAAAGAAAACAAAGCACTCTTAGTTCTTTTTTAATTTATGAAAGTTGGGGTTCCTGTCCCCTATCACTGGTGATGTAGCTGCTAAACATGCTGACTCAAGCCCAACCCAAAGATTAAATTTGAACAGTGGTGATGCACAAGATTATCTTCAGTTGGACACAGACTCCCAAACCCCCACTGCATCTGATATGAGCATCCCACTGAGCATGCCTAAGCCCCCATTATGGCCCACGCAACTGAAACAGCTTACGGAAACCAGAATGCCAAAATACTGCAGGGCACCTCAAAGCTAGAATACAAATAAAGAGCATACTGACTGAAGCCGGATCTGTAATTCTGGATTCCCAGCATCCAGTGTTTGGACTCCATTCAGCTGCAGAGTCCCTTTTTGGTTGCGCTCCATCACTCTTGGTAGCCTTGATTTGGTAGTGCTTGACTTAATTATGCAATCGATTGTGTTGCTTAGACTACTTTGCATTTAATACCACATAGCCAAAGCAACAAATAAATGTTCAGCAAAAGACACCACTGACCAATCACAGTTGTAGAAAAATGGAATCAGACAATACGAACATCAAATACAGCATTTCTACAAGATGTAAGGAGTACAACATTGCTACCGATCTTGGGATGACCTGTTATTACCTCTTCAACTTCACTCAGACAATACATCAATCATTATTCTATGGGACAAGATAGGTGGGCTCGGATTTCAGCATAGTATCAGAGGCCAATTTCAGAACGTCATGTGCTATAGAGAGCGGCACTTCATACACCACTCACTTCACCTGAAATGCATGCAGTCATGGTCAGTGGAGGAATGCGATATGGAACGATTAGTCATGCTTGCTTTTGTCTGTCAGTGGACGCAGTGCTGCAGTTGCTGAGCAAACTATATTAAATCTCGCTGCAACCACTGCATAAAAACACCCTCGTTTGCTGCACTTAGAGCGACACTACATTGGCAAATCAGCTAATCGAAGTTGTTCCAGACAAAAACGTCAAATAAGCGAATGCATGTAAATTAAGCACACACTCATCACACTTTTCTAATTATTAGTGCATTTTATATCAATCAAATTGTTAGAAAAATGTATTACTAACTAGGTGTGCTAGGTGAACCACTTCACTGCTCATCTGGAATTATTCTTTCTAATCTTGAAATCACCTTGAAGAGATTGGGGAACACAGACATTTTGGACTAATTAAAATGAAATAGCAAGTTTCAACTGGCAAGGATAATTTCCTCTTTTTGAAAAAAAGGTTCGATGGCCACTGGAATACATTTTAATTCTGCCTATTTTTGCTCTGGCTGTATTCCGAATAATCAGAGTAGCAGCTTTATTTGAAACAAAAGAACCCAGGCCATCAAGACCAAAATAGCTCTGTTTGTAACTGACGATGGGTTTTGACAAAATGTGCATGGGTTTGTGCAGGAGTTTCTCTGTCTCTTTTTTTAAAACCCATACTTCTGAATAAAGGATCTGTAAAAAAAAAAAAATGTGATTCTGGCCATTTCTGAGCTTGCACAGCATCTTTCATGCAAAGCCTTTGCATAGTCACCTGCCACGTGACTATGTAACTCTCTGTAACTGCTAGGAAGGACAAAAAAAATTTTGCTCCATTCTAAAATTTCCATGAAACATTGCAGACCAATACATAACCTGCTCGTGAATGAAAAGGTCAATTCCACTGTACAAAACTCATATAAAAGCTCTGTGGTTTATTAATCAAGGTCAGCATTTTCACAGGGCCTGAGTGTGGCTGTGTAAAGGCACCAGATGGAATTAGACTTTTGGATGAGGTCCATTGTAGAGAATTTGAAGACCAGTAGATGTCAGCGGAGATCCAACTGTTGAGCACCTTGAAACGCCCACGTCTGAATTCCATCCACTAATTCAGAACTTCTATTATTTTTTTTGTTAATTTATTACAATACATGTATTGTATTGTACTGAAATGCATTTATTTCTAATAAGGTGTAATTCCAACCATCAAAACACTGAAATGCACCGGTGGAAATGCTGCATCAATTTGTGTCTACGATGGTATTTTAACTGTTGTTTTGATGATACGAAAGCTGAAATGATCAAGCACGACAAAACAAGAATATTCATGTCAATGCTTTTCACTGTCTTGTATAAACTACAAGTGAATTGCAACAACTTTACAGTAAGAGGTGTGAACCTTCACTGGTCTTACAATTCGATTCGATTATGATTATCAATGCCTCGATTATCGGTGCATTACGAGGCATCCCATGCAATTTTCCTGCATTACTTCACTTTATGTTTTCAAATACGTCAGTGAGGTGAGAGTTAAGGTCTTGTTCACATGGACGTCTGAACCAGCCGTTTTTCTGGCATTCATCGCATCAAATGAGTTTTTCTGCTCACTGGAGCAAATCAAAGCTTCTACACAAGCGTAGCGTTCGGTCGGCTGTGTGTTCGGGTGGCATCAAATAACTGCTGTAACCATAATGTACAGGTCTGGGTTTAACATGAATGAAATGATAATCATGCTGGTTATGTTGTAACAAAAACCTCTGATGTGTCCCTATTCCATGGAGGCACATCCACAACGATCACATTTCGACATTCACTGACTTCCTATGAAATGATGTCAAATATATGCATGCTGTCACACAAAAACAAAAGGATGATAAAGACCATCGTCTCGGCGGGGTTCAACTTTATAATTTACATTTTACATTTACAGCATGTATCAGATGCCCTTATCCAGAGAGACTTACAACTCGTAGTTACAGGGACAGTACCCCCTGGAGACACTCAGGGTTAAGTGTCTTGCTCAGGGACACAATGGTAGTAAGTGGGATTTGAACCTGAGTCTTCTGGTTCATAGACGAGTGTGTTACCCACTAGGCTACTACCACCCTACCATAAGAAATTACTTTAAAGTATGGTCTTGTCATTGTTAATGTTAAAGTCAGCAACAACCAGAAATAACTTTTTTTTTTTAAATAAATTTATGCAATTTGTGGTCAGTAATGGCGATTGCTTGAAATAGCTAAAAAAAAAAAACTAGCAAACAATTTTAAGTCATTTTAACTGAGCTAATTTTAGATATATTGAATATATATTTTAGATATATATTTATGTATTCTGCTACAGCAAGTAAGATGTTTCTGAAAAGCAGGGGTTTTGTCTGGCAACCTCGAAGTTCCTGCGTAACAACACCCCCCCCGCCGATTAATCGAGTCTGGTCAGTGGGCTGGCAGGGCCGTCGGGTCTGTGTGACTCCGGAGTCCGGCAAGTGTTGGTGTAGTGTGCGCGAGTGCTGAATGAACGACTGAGTGTAACCTCTCCTTTTACCATTTCCACTTACAATTGCCCCAAGCAAGTTTGTTCGTCATTACGATAAACTGTTTTTTATTTAAGGACCTGCGTCTGGGTCCTCCCCTTCTTTGGTGATGTGACATCCTACTTGTGTTTCATATGCGCTCAGTTTTTTTCCCTTTTTTTTTATGTTTCAAGATGTCCTGTAGGCGGATGATGTCTGTACCCATTAACCCTTTCCCATCCAATAGTAAGAAACACTTACATACATACACTGAGCATTTTCCTCATGGCATTGACGTGTGATCAGATCATTTCAACTACTTCATTTCATTTACAGCATTTATCAGACGGCCTTACCCAGACTCAACACAACAACATAACAAAGGTAAGAAACGTATCAAGTGCAGTGTGCAATACTTCAGTAAGCCACATGAGACTCAGGATGTCCAACCTTGCTGCACTGAACTGTCCATACACTAGACTTTTGAAGATATGATGTTGCTGTCTATTACCAAGCTCTCAGAAGCAGATTTATAAGGCTTTGTAAGCCGTGAGGCTTATGGTGTCTCCATAAACCGTACTTGCTTTTTCCAACATTTCAGGCAGATACTTGAAATCCATTTTATTTTTTCCTAAATTCCGTTTTTTCCATTTGAATTTTTCAAAATTTTTTCTGTTATAAACACATTTATTCACCTAAAAACTATGTGATTATGGAGTGGGTTGTGAAAAAAAAACCCGCAATATGACAAATCACATTTAGTCATTGTTCAACATGGGCGTTTACTGTTCGCTTTTGTAAACTATTTACATGTAGATAATATGTGCATTTCATGCAAATAACTATTTCACAATATTACACATTCTTCCATTTGTAAAATAAAAGTGCTTCACGTTTGACCTCAATATAAAAAAACGTATCAAATAGACATTGTGGAGACCTGAAATACGAAAAAAAAAAAGCTGTGCCATCTTGCATAATGAATTGAAACCCTGATGATAAAATCACGTTCTAAATCAGCTGACTTGTTTGCATGACCAAGAGTTTGCTGGCCTGACTAGTTTGCTCTGTTTCTGAGTAATTGATTGTAAGTTGTTTTTCCCATTCATTAAAATAAAGTTTGAGTATTGTTCCACTCGAAACATAGCAATTTGAGTCGAATTCCATAATATTTGAATATGTTGCGTATGTGCGGAACCGATTGGCCAAGTGGTCCGGATTCGGCACTGGCCGCCTCTTCACCACCCCTGAAGGCACGTTTATGTTGCGTTGGTGTGCGAACCAGAAACATGTATGTGGTGGGGCTGCAGCGGCCAGAAACGCTAATTATACACAATTCCGCGTTTTATAGCGGATTCCGTGTTATTTGTTGGATTCTGCAATTACGTCCACGTTTTCCGCATTGCGGAAATCATCGGGCCCTAGATACTTGTCTGGATTGAGATCTGGAGAATTTGGAGGCCAACTGCTCCTCAAACCATCGCTTAACCATTGCAGTGTGGCATGGTAGATTCGCTTACTAAAAGAGAGCACTGGCACCAGGAAATACTGATTCCATGAAGGGGGTGGACATGGTCATCAACAACATCATGCCATAGTGCATCCCGGTGGCCCTCATGCATCACTGAGCCTTTGCTGCCCATGACACCATCACTAGATCATTGCTTTCCCTTCTTTGGACCACTTTGTGTAGGTCCTGACCACTGCAGAGGAGGAACATTCCACAAGAGCTGCATTTTTGGAGATCAAACCAATCAAACAATTTTTGACATTCGAGCCCGTCAGGAATCGGGCCTGAAGGCGCACATGCGGACATTCTAGCAAAGGGCTTGAGGTAGGGGACCTGGGGTGTGGACGCAGATGGTGTGTGCTTGGTGGGTTTGCTGAAGTCGAAGGACCGCACAATGGCAGTGGTGAAGCACCGCGGTGTAGGGCAGGTGAGGGCAAATACAGGAATCGAAAGTCAAGAAACAGACAGAGAGTTTGAAGCAAGGTCAGTCAGAAGAATAAGCTGGCAACAACAAAGGGTAAAACCGCGATGCTGGGCGGTTACACTCTGCGGTGACCTCGCTCGTGTCTGCGCCCCCTGTTGGTCGGGAGGGCCGACCGGGGACTGTGACCGAGAGCCCATCACACCACCACATCAGCTTCAAGGATGTCACTTTAACAAGATAATCAACATTATTCACGTAACCAGTCATAATGCCATAATGTCATGGATGATCAGCATATATACTTATAAAGGATTTTACACAATTGAATTAAAATTTTAAGATATTTAGCTTGTATTTTCTATATTTTCACCAAGATGACGAATTGCGCAGAGGGTGTGGGGAGATTACATCAACACTGTATATGTAAATTACTCATAAACTAACAGCGGGGCAGAGCACTTCTTCTTTTAGGGGATTAATGTGGTGGCGCGCGGTCCCAAATTACCGCCGAGCAGCCTGACAGGAGCTGGATTCCGTGTGGTATTCCCATCCCCCACGGCCGCAAGTAACCGAATCAGAGGGTGCTAATTTGGCCACCGCTTGAAGAAACACTGAAGCCTTTCAGAGCCTTGCGCCTGTTCTGCTCCGCACGGAAGAAAGCGCTTCAAAAGACAGTGGCTATATTCGAACGCAGCTTGAGGACTTCCAACAGAAAAAAATAAAGCATCTTCTGTTCTGTTTTGTAGCATGCCATCTTACCGTTTTGGAGGAATCACAAATGTACATCAATCTGGGCTTTACACACACACACACACACACACACACACACACTAATCTGAAATGCTCCACCTACTGTGACTGGTGCTGTTTTTCACCTCATGGAATGGTATTATTGCACAAATTCAATAACGTTTTTTTCATATTTGCAAAATTACGCTGACTTTTTAACTACTTTTTAACTAAGTCAACTGTTTGCATGTCCAAGAGTGGCTCTTCCTGTCAGTTGCACTGCTTCAGTTGTCGTCTCTTGCACCATGTGTAGGGTTGTTGCGTGTTGCACCATGATACTGTGAGGACTACTTAATAAATACATGGGGATGTGGCTCAGCGGTAGAGTGCCTGTTTTGAATGTATGGGGTCTTGGGTTCAATCCCCAACATTTCTATTGTCATGCCTGTTTAGTAAAACAGTCTCTTAATATGTAGGGTGGAAGAATCTTAGTGAGTGGACCACAAAGTCCCAGGTTCAAACCTCACTTACTACCATCGTGTCCCTGAGCAAGACACTTATCCCTGAGTGTCTCCAGGTGGACTGTCCAGTAACTACTGACTATAAGTCGCTCTGGATAAGGGAGTCTGATAAATGCCATAACTGTAAATAACTTATATGACTACTTCTCTTCATTGAATACATTCAAACCGCAAAATCAGAAGAGCTGTAATTAAAACCACTGCTAACTCATTTTTCAGTCCCAGACATAATGTCCCAGGGCATAATGAATGAAAACATTTTAATGCTTAGACATGGAATTTGGTGGGCTGCTGACACTGCAGTTCCTGGTGCTATCCACAAAGTTTCACCGTCAAAGCATCATGGCGAAGCAAAAGGGTTGCACTTTGTTGCTTATGGGATGCTTGGGCATAACCCCTTATTGCACCTTAATTGACTGCTGTTGTGGTGTAGCCTGGTCACGTACTAACAAGATGTGACATTGTGTGAGCAGAGCATCTACGGTGACAGCAGGAGAGGCGCTCATCTTCTATAAAATGTAGGTCGACCACCAAGTGACAAGCATTTACAACATGCGGCACGGCTTGAAAAATGTTTGCATTACCAAAATAATCTAATTCTGAAAATGATTCCCATTTATGCTACAAATTATAAATTACTGGAATGCTTTTAATTGAGATATTCATTTCAGCTCTTTAGGTGTACATTATTGTCTTCATGCAGCACCAATAAAGTACGAATAAAATACCACACCACTGACAATTGAACAGTTTTTCGTCAGTCAATCACTGATGGACAAAGTGCTTTAAACGATATGAGTGCAGAATGGAGCATTGCTTTTTACCTTCTGCCATTCCGTATACGCTGTTCAGCATGGCTGCAAATCTTACAAAGGGGGTTTTTCCATCCCTTATGAACCTCAGGAATCAGAATAATGGGGCAACTCCTCTTCATTCTTCATTGTTCTACCTTATTTTATTCATGGAGCAGCAACACAGAATAAACACGGAATACGTGGAATGGGAATCTGGAATCAAATGAAATGTTTTGGCAGATACGAAGTGAGGGGCAGCCACAACACAGCGCTTTCCACTGATTCCAGCAGAATTCATCTGAAGGTCAACGGGTTATTCTGTCTCGAGCACACATAATAACACTTCTGCGGAAAGGCCTTTTGGTCCAATGCATATTCCTAATGCTGTCCGCAATGCTTGTGCTAAGCAATCTTTACGAAATGTTTTTCCCATGTACCCTCGTTTCTGCCCTGTTTCTCACTTTCACATCCGCTCTCACAATTTATCACTCTTTCTGTCTTTTAGATATATTACATATTTGTAATAGTTCCAGTTCCAAATCAATGTTAAAATCAGGATGAAATCAAAATTGTGGTTTAAATGTAAAAATAATTGTGATTTCATATAGTGGATATCTCTGCGGTAGGCCGGGAAATAATAAAATTTATATTGCCAACCGTTTATACCACGCAGCCCTGCCTTTAATGCCTTTAATATTTTGTTAGGCTGAGGATTGTTTCCTGCTTGTGCTAAAATGTGCCTTTATGCAATATTTTCCTAACTCCATTTCAAAATGAAAGAAATTCTCAACAAAATGTCAAAACAGCTCACAAGGGTCTCTCCAGCGGAGAAGCAAATGCGCTTTTAAAGGTCCAAGTGCTGATTGCATACTTAATCACTTGCTTCCCAGTAGATGCAGATAAATCAGTGCATTTGCCATACGAGATTCAAACTGTTTGTATGATGCATCATTAAAAAGCATTCACAAAAAAATGCACAAAAAAATTATTATTAATATAAATCATGCTTCCGAGGAAGCATGCAGTGTTCTGTGCTCCAGTTCTCCCTGCATCTCTGTGAATTCCATATCTTTGTTTGGTCTCCATGGCAACATCTCTGCCAGTTTCCATTTAAGTTGCAGAAGATATTGCACAAAGAACCCTTACCACATATTCTGAAACCCCGGTCACAAAATTCTAATAAATAAAGTGCGGTAGCAAAATTAGCATGCATACATGCACTGCACACAAAAAATGCTTTTGTTAAATGTGTGCTACATGCTTATGAAGCAATGCACATGCAAGCATTTTTCCTGCCATGGCATGCTTAAAGACAGTACCCCCCCCCAAAAGACCACCCGGCAAAGATCACCTTTTTTTTCCAAACGTCTCATTAAAAGGAATTAAAAATGTTCTCACTGTGCTAAACTGTACCCTAATGTGCATGCTCAGTCCTCTATTCCGAATGTAAATGTGATGTCAAGCTGAAGTATGTGTGGGTGGGAAGAGCTACAGCTTCCAGCTATTGATTTAACAGAGGACGAGAGAAAAACAGATAGATAGAGAAAAGAAGAAGGGGGGCTGGATGTAGGTGTATCAGAAGTTTACAACAGATGTAGGTTTTGGATATTTGTGGGGGGGGGGGGGGGGTTTACTGCCATTTTAAAGCATCAGAATGCAAAGGTGTCAACATTGTCCAATCACAGCACAGCATATTTCTTACAACTGAGGTCATTACATAATACCACAGACATACAGTGTGGACCAGATAATGGATTTTCTGTTTGACGCGCTTGATCCCGTGTCATTACTCCATCCTGCTTGTGTGTTCTGATGCTCCAAAGGTTCTTGTATTAAGAGCAAAGAATAAACCACAAAGCAGTCTGTGCACGCTTCAAATGTAGTCATAACACGATTATATGACACTCATTTTATTGTGCATATCAGTGTAGTAACCTGTGTGCTTATTTAACAGGCTACAGTCAAGTTATATAGCTAGCTTGTGGTTCTTATGAATTGGCATTTTCTGCAAAACTGCCAGTTTCAGATTGTATTTTCTTGCTCACATTTCAAATTCTACATGACAAATATCATGCTATCTATCAAGGAACAGATATTACAGTCTGTGTACAGTATCACAGTCAAGGCAAATAAGAAATCAATTTGATCGAGAACTTTTCTGTACTGTACTGTATCAGATGTAGTGCATGTTCGTGCAACCATGGTCCTATCAAATCTATAGTATAGTGTAGAGAAATGTATCTAATAATCGTTGCATCATGATGCAGATGTGCACGATTCTGCATCAATGCAATGCAGAACGTAATCGATTATATCATAATTACATAGATTTTCTGGCGGCGGTATAAAAATTCTAGTCACAAAGTAGTGCTGGTTGTGACAGTGGCTGCCTGATGTGAGTACAACGTTGCTCCGGGTAGGAGTAACTCTCATTTCACTGATGTATTAAAAGCATAATGTGAATTAATGTCGTAAAAATTCATGGGATGCATCGAGATATCGAATCGAAATCCCTGACATAATAATCGTAATCGCCAGTGAACGAACACACCACTATAGAGCACATCTTTAATTTGATATAAGCGAATACCTGGTTTATTTACTTATATTTGCCTATTGAACTACAGGTGTGCACGTCAACCTGAACTTCATGCACTAGATGCGTTTGGTGTGGGAAAGTCTCATGTGACAGAAATCCATCCCAGCAATGGAAAAAATGTATCCATGGAACTAAATGTTTGTTTGTCTGAATCCGTGTTCCCAACAGCGCATCAAAATGTTCCCAAAATTAAATAACTTAATGAAATGCCAGAACAGAATGCCGATCAAACTAAATTGAAAGGTCCCTTTCATGAACATTTTACTTTGTGAGATTATTTAACATTAATACGAGTTTCTCATATTAATACGAGCCTGTATGTTGTCCTGCAGCAGTTAGAAATGGCGATAGGTGTAAAGAGTGCTTTGGTCGTTCTGCTTCACCGGTCAGAGAGCGGCAGTTCAGACGGTCGGATCTGGAATTTGTCCCCTTAAGACGTCATAAGGGGAAGGGTTACCTCCCGTTTCTCATGCTTTTTCCACCCAGAAAATTTCACACCCCTCCCCTAAAACATTATCTCCTCCGACCGTCACGGCTTGAAAACGTTGCTGTTGCTCGGTGCAAATGTAATTTTTTTTGTTCCATCACGCAAGACCCAGTGGGTTCGTTTTATTTTTTCTGAAAAAATCCGATACGGCTTCTTGTCCGCAAATGCCCCCTCAACTGGGGCAGTGGTGGCCTGGCGGGTAAGGAAACGGACCCGTAATCAGAATCCTGATCCGCCAAGGTGCCACTGAGCAAAGCACCGTCCCGCCTGTCATGGCTGCCCACTGCTCACCAAGGGTGATGGGTAAAAGCAGAGGACACATTTTTGTTGTGTCACTGTGTGCGGTGCTGCAGTGTATCACAATGACAACCACTTCACTTTCACTTAACTTCTATAGGCGTCTCTCCTCCTCATTACCATGTAAATACACACAATGAAACGGGGGAGATCTCATTGTGGGACTGGATCAAAGAAGCTGTAATTCAGCACCAAGGCTGAATTTTAGCAGGTTTATGTCAGGGGACCTATAACTAGATTAAACATCTACAAACGAATAGTTCAATATCCTCTTTATGATAATTTTTATTATCTCAACGTTATCGCAACAACATTCTCAAATGTCTTTTTCCCTCACTGGTTGTCCACTGACCAATTAACAACTTTTTAGAGTAAGTCTGACTGAAGGGCCTGGCGCAAATACAAAAAAATGACATAAACCAACCACAGCTTTCAATGCCACACATCATTTACCCACGGCATGATTTACTTTACAATTTCAAATGAAGAGCTTCCCAAAATCCAATGTAAAAATCCTTCCCTTTAATTCAATTAAGCGATAAAACAAAATGAGTCCCCATCATGACAGGTTAACCCTGCCTGGCAAAAGCATTTTGAGAAAGCTTACCAAGAGTTGATGAAGGGGGTATTTCATTTAAGCACAGGGTTACCACAGCAATATGATTATTGATAATTATGAATCTCAGCAGTTCTCTTAGAGCGACTACACTGACATATTTACACCGAAAACAGGCACATAACGTGACTACATATCCAGGGCTCTTAAACAGAACTTTAATTATGATTTTCACATTTACTCAAATAAGTGGTAGACTTCGCAAATGTGTTATATTTCTGTTTAAATTAAATTAAATTACTTTTGCAACATTAATTATTCACGTAATGTTCTTAAGCATATATTTGTAATCATAATGGTGGAAATGGGCTTCACTTCACACGTAAATCACAATGTCCACAACTGAGCAGACATTCCATGTGGTAAATTCAGCAAAATGGACAGGTTCAGAGGTTCTTAGCAATTCGTATTGAGAATGAGATGGTTTTATAAACTAGAAAAACACCAAATCTGCATATTCTCAGCAGCAGCAGAAGTAGCAGAATGCACAAGTTGTTCTCAACCCAGTTCCCATGTTTGAACAAAGTCCCCAATATTTGAACAGAACAGTCTGCCTGTCAGATAGCTACCAAATACATTTACCGATGATGTGGGGAAACAGTGGGAACGTGGCAATTATTTGATCATGGCCTCCTTGCCAGTCCTGCTATTAGCTTGTGCTTTTAAAAGCTCTTGGCAAAGGCTACCAATGAAAAAAAAATCATCTAATGGGTGCAATTTTGATTACTTGTATCAGTGTGAATTGCGCAATGATTTTTGTGCTTGATCTAAAAGGCCGTGGGCAATTTCGAATTCATACCAGTGCCATTGTCACATTTGTCATACTGATACTGAATAAAACGCTGCATCGATATTACACAACATGTTCAGCTGTATGAATAGTGTGACAGGGCGCACTGTGGTGATTTATGTGAATATTCAACGGCTCGTGGCCAGTGACCTCTCACCTTCAGAAAAAGTTTAGTTCCAGTTGATTTGGAATGGTGTGATCGCCTGTGGCCCGATACTCGGGCGGAGGCATCGGCTGAAAGAGGTACGTTCCCCCCGTGAGTCGTGTTAAATTGTGCGACCAGTGTCAGCATGTAACACTTCCGCGTGCGGTACAGGTCAGCCCGTGTCTGGAGCTGCAATACTACCCGCTTTTCTACCCCGCCGGCCTCTTCAGTCTCCTCTTCGTTTACCGCGCGTCTGAATGTTACCGTAGCTCTCCCCGAGAGACTACGCCCACCCGCTGCCTCATTATGATACAGTAAGGGGAGAATTGGATTCTCAGGACGTATCACTTATACCCGCTCACGGCGTTCTGATGACTATGTAGTGCTGAAAAGGGCAATTCAGCCTTAAAATAAATGTAAAAAACAATTTGTTATGCAGTCATTAGCAGCACTAAGAAAAAATTTGTATTGAATATGGTTAAGCATATAATGAATATGCAGAGCTTAGTTGCATTAATTAATGTGTCACTTGGATGTCATTGCTTCAGCTAACATCCAATCGTGTAAGCAATCAGCATCCTTACACAATTCTCCTATTTTAGTAGAAAATCAATACAATGAGACAGTTAATATTTAAGGGGACGCAAGAGACACCAACTGAAGTAAAATTAAATGGAATACTGTTGAATAGATTGGTCCTCTTGATAATTAATACAAAATGCTGTTAGTCATTTTATGCTCATGGCATCAAATAAAGAATAATATTTATTCTATAATTAAGGCATTTTTAAGGCAAATACGTTATTAATGTGGATATTTGATGTAATCGAGAGTGTTTTTCACATGTAGTACATTTAGGAATCTAACATTGGCAGGTTTTTTTTAAATAACTTCTCCTTTATAATGTTTATCAGATGCTTGTAATACAGGATGGGAACATTTTGCTTCTTTGTTAATACAAGTAAAAAAAAAAAACATAAAATGGTCCTTTAGTACTAAATAAACTCCATCAATGGTTCAGTGTGCAAAAGCTCCACATTTTCCACAGTTTGCGAATGTCTAAATTAGGGCTGGCCGTTAAATTTGATATACTTTACAATATCAAATGATTCAAATTTTTTTTTATAGATTTTTGAGGTGCCACTGAGCAAAGTAGCTTCCCACTATCAGTTTTCAAAGTTATCACTGCATTCCTCGAAAAGTTTCTCCCCCTTTCTCTCGCTCTCTCTCATTCCATCATGTTCGCACTTCTCTCAAGTGCGCGATGCCCACGGTACTGTCTCGTGCACATGCTCTTGGTTGCTTGCTGTATTTGATTCAATTTGCGGGCATCAGGGAGATCCCCAAAAAATGTCCAGTCAAAAAATATTCTAATCTCATCGTGATCATGAAAAATGCACAAAGCTGATCCCCGAGAGTGAGCTCAATTTGATTGCGATCGTTGATCAAGATCGTATAATCGCCCAGCCCTAGTCTCAATTAAATCAATTGTGGAGGTATCATTCTCTCAGATGGATTAAAAAATAAAAATCTCCAAAAAATTGGATCCCCAAATGTGTCTTTAAATGCCAGAACTGTCATGGACTTGCACTAGTGCACACACAGGAGGTTTTACTCGTTAAAAATAAGACATGTGAGAGAATGAACTGAATGATTTGGTTGGTGAATTTCATCAGGTTTTCAGGAAAGTCAGTAACTTGGTTGCTGGTTGACCTTTAGGCAAACTGAGTAATCTAATAACTTTCCACCGAACAAATCCCTCGTGGTTTCGAACAGTTTAGACCCTTTCAGAAAGTCTCGGTGACTGATGTTTTTTATACAGAAAACTGTTTTATGAATTAAATCTTGTTTTTCTGTTTTAGTGTAATGGAAACTGATGTAACAGTTGTGATGTGCTGATTCGACACCCTTTTTGTTCTATATTAGGAGAAAGTTGGATTGACATTAGAAGCATTAGAATAGATGAGCTGAGTGAAGCCATCCTGCATCAGCTCTTGGGTTGGTCCAACATTCAACCTTCTAGATGTGCTTATTCGCACATCTAGATTATGGCTAATATCTATTTAATAGAGAGCCACCTTAGTAAACTGTGTGATTCAGATTTTTTTAACTTTTTCCAGTAAATGTCTCACTATTGCTAACTTTGACCGAATCCTCCGAGTATCGTGCACAATAGAATTAAAGATGGACGCGTTTGCATGAGCACATTTCCATCAGACAAGACGGTGGGATGTATTGGAAATACAACTGCTGATGATCGGCCTGACCCTTATCGCAGTACATCTCCGACGTTCACTCCCCCAACATACTTCAAGTTGTCTCCTGCGTACGATGTAAATCCCTGATCTGTGACGCTCATTTAGCATCAGTCTAGAAGAGAGATTTTTTTTTTTTTTGCAAACTGTAACCATCTCCTAGGGAACACGATGTGTGGGAGGAATATGCTACTTCTCTCAGCTTCCCTCACAACTCTGTAGACTGCCCATAATAGACGGGGTTCAACCGAACCACTCTCGCATCCAACCAGCACGATTCCTTTGCAAGAGATCCCAGCAAGGACAAGGGCGTGAGCCCAGACTCCAGCAATGCATCAGCAGGTTGTGCAAACTGGACGTCATTTCAGATCATTTCAATCATTCAAACATCTTCCACTTACCTAACGGTGCAGCAGAATTCTTCTTTTTTTTTAAATGAAAGAAACTTTGGTGAGCGAGCCTTCAGTTTCTCCAGTCTTCAGCTCTCAGTTTGCGAGATTTCCATTTTCTCTCTGCAGTTCATTCTTCGAGTGCATCAGTGGCTCCTTTTGCACATTCTCTCCTTAAAAGAAATGCGAGAGCTGCACAGGTCGTCAAACGTGTCTATTCCTCAGTTGCAAATGAAACCCCCCAAAAAAAGGTGAATATGCTTCCAGGCAAGATTTTTTCCCCCAATGCAAATCGATCGAAAATCGTCGCGTTACATAATTTGCTTGAGAATAACTTGATTAGTTGGGGATGTCATATCGTATGAATTCACTGGGACTGATCAGCCGGGTCGCTTTACTATATAACTACTGTTACTGATCTCCATTTAACACAAACGAAGCATTATTGCGATGCATTTATTCGATCATGTTAAAGAAAACGAGCGAAGAAGAAATAGATTCGGCGTCCCGAACGCGCATGCGCCGCAGAAACACGCCCGCTCACCGTAACTCGGACGCTCCGCCACAGGGCAGCGTTTCCACGCGTCCCCCCCAAAACACGATGTCGACGCGCGTCGGGCAAGTTAATAAGGCGAGCGCATCCGTCCGCCCGCCCCGGCGCTCCATGCTTTCCGGAGAGGGGCTTCTCCCGCGAACCCGCGTCCTCCGCCCGACCCGCGGCGCTGGCTTGCCCTGTCTCCCCCGTAAGCGCCCGACAGCTGGCCGGGGCTGAAATGTCTCATGCTTTGCTGGTTTGATCGGCGCGTCTCTGCAGCCACGAACGGGGCTATATTTCGCCTCGCTTCACAATATTCCGCAATTCGAGTAAATTGTGCCGTGTTGCCAGATCCGAGGGATTTATTCCAGCCGCCAAACTGTCGGAGAGCCGAGCAAGCCGGGCGCACAGAGCCGCCCCGAACGTCCGAGCGACTGCAAGGCTGCGTGGGTTGCCGCCCACGTCCTTAACGCGAAATCAATTAGAAAAAACACGAACCCGCCCGAAATGGCAACGCTCGCGCCCGTCGAACGGAACGATCGGAGTCGATCCGCTGTCGGGATGAAAGACAGAACCCGTCCTGCAGACCCCCCCTCCTGCAGTCCATCTACGCCGAGGGCGCCGAATCCGAGCGAAAACGCATCCTCTTCACGTCCACTCGCGTCCCGCTTCCCCCCAAAACGGCGCAGATCCAGCCCGCTGCGTCGGCGAAATATTGCAGGAAGATTTGTGGTGAGAATATGGTGCCTCAGAAAACGATTCCCCCACCCCCGTGCTCCTGGGTTTTACCTCTGCAATTCTTCATCCTCTTCATAATGGATAAATCCTACCACTACCACTGCTGCTACTGCTACTATTACTCAGAAGAAGAAGATTCATAATAGTTATTGATTATCAAAATCATTCAAACGCAGTGCAACTTGGCATACGGTTGCTTAAAATTTGAGAATACTTTCAGAATACATCTTCTTCTGAAGAAAAAAAGATTAATATTAGTTATTGTTATTAATGATCATGATCATCAAAATCATAAAAATGCAGTACAACATTGCATACGGTTGCTTAAAATATGAGAATACTTTCAGAAAACATCTTCTGAAGAAGAAGACGGTTGCTTAAAATATGAGAATACTTTCAGAATACATCTTCTGAAGAAGAAGAAGATTAGTAATAGTTATTGATAATCAAAATCATAAAAACGCAGTACAACTTTGCATACGGTTGCTTAAAATATGAGAATACTTTCAGAAAACATCTTCTGAAGAAGAAGACGGTTGCTTAAAATATGAGAATACTTTCAGAATACATCTTCTGAAGAAGAAGAAGATTAGTAATAGTTATTGATAATCAAAATCATAAAAACGCAGTACAACTTTGCATACGGTTGCTTAAAATATGAGAATACTTTCAGAATACATCTTCTTCTGAAGAAGAAGAAGATTAGTAATAGTTACTGATCATCAAAACCATAAAAACGTAGTAGAACATTGCATACGGTTGCTTAAAATATGAGAATACTTTCAGAATACATCTTCTGAAGAAGAAAAAGATTAATATTAGTTATTGTTATTAATGATCATGATCATCAAAATCATAAAAATGCAGTACAACATTGCATACGGTTGCTTAAAATATGAGAATACTTTCAGAAAACATCTTCTGAAGAAGAAGAAAAGATTCATATTAGTTATTGTTATTAATGATCATGATAATCAAAATCATAAAAACACAGTACAACAATGCATATGTTTGCTTAAAATATGAGAATACTTTCAGAATACATCTTCTGAAGAAGAAGATTAATAATAGTTATCGTTGTTAATGATCACGATAATCAAAATCATAAAAACGCAGTACAACTTTGCATATGGTTGCTTAAAATATGAGAATACTTTTAGAATACATCTTCTTCTGAAGATGAAGAAGATTAAGAATAGTTATTCTTATTACTGATCATGATAATCAAAATCATAAAAACGCAGTACAACAATGCATACGGTTGCTTAAAATATGAGAATACTTTCAGAATACATCTTCTTCTGAAGATGAAGAAGATTAATAATAGTTATTCTTATTAATGATCATGATAATCAAAATCATAAAAACGCAGTACAACTTTGAATACGGTTGCTTAAAATATGAGAATACTTTCAGAATACATCTTCTTCTGAAGAAGAAGAAGAAGATTAGTAATAGTTACTGATCATCAAAACCATAAAAACGTAGTAGAACATTGCATACGGTTGCTTAAAATATGAGAATACTTTCAGAATACATCTTCTGAAGAAGAAAAAGATTAATATTAGTTATTGTTATTAATGATCATGATAATCAAAATCATAAAAACGCAGTACAACTTTGAATACTGTTGCTTAAAATATGAGAATACTTTCAGAATACATCCTCTGTGATATATACAAAAACACATCTGTTTCAAATGTTGATTCTTTATTTATGTTGATTCTTGGGGTATTTCAATAAATGTTACTCACAGCTGTTTTACACATGAATTTAAAAAAATCTTAAAATTTTAATTGTATTCTAAAAGTATTAGATTAAAAGTATAGATTTCATTTTATTTGCCATAATGGAATACAGTACGGAATAGGTTTGCGTCATAGGTTTTGTGGTTGTCCAAACCAGATTATATGGCAGGATGTTTTCATTTCTCTGTTTTATATTCAGTTTCAGTCTTATATTTTTGCTAATCCAGAGGACAGATATCTGACCCATACAAGGAGTGAGAGCACAGCCTGGAATCAGATGCAGACCCAGGTCCCCACTGAAGAATCAGTGTATTTGCAACTGTAGTTGCTGGTCACAATGAACAAGGAGAATTATAAGGCAGCATCCATCAGTATTTAGAGAATGAATTATGCTTATCTGCAAAAAAAGCAAGTGCTGAACAGAACTGAAAAGGGGCCGGAAATCTGCTGCCATTGCATGCATGTATTCACTGATGGCAGATGGTAAGTGAAAGAGATTTGGACAATCTAGATTTACAAAATGTACACCAGCTATTTGAGCGGTGCCATTGACAGGTGGATGATGCGATTTCCCACTTGTGGGACTAATAAAGGTTTATCTTGTGATGAAGAATATTTTTAGTTTTTTTCCTGAAATGCATAGTGCAATATTGTCTTTATTGTCACAATGTCAAACCGGCATTTCTGTGTGTCGTCCTTGGTGGTGTCTAAAAAAAGTGTGCTTTAGCTTTCATTAAACATGAAACATGTTTACATCAGTCTACATCGCCCTTACAAGCACTGGAGGAGGAGCTTTCAGCAGACAACTCACGGCCCCGTGTGGTTCAAGTCGACGTAGATGCGTTGAAAGAGAGAGGCTCCGTAAGGCATGCTCTCCAGCAAAGGCTTCGTTGTCGGTGTCCCAACACATGATGAAATGCCATTGTGATAAAATAATGTGGCTCGGCAGTTTCGTTTTCACCACGAAATTCTCTGCCCCTTTTGTCCGTACTCAGGAGTGTAAAATATGTAACTGGCACATTAAGATGATGAAGCTCTAGTGCCGCAGGAGCGATACGATGAAGCGGTCTGGTGTGGATGCCCCCGTCATGGCAGCCTCGTGGGGGTAGTTGCCTTTTCCCTCTTCCCCTCATTCCATTGCCGACTCATGTTGTGCAGCATTATATCCAGACTAGTGCCACTTTACCTTATCGAGTGCTTATCGAGTAAATCATCAGAAGGGAGAGGTAACAAAAAAATTGAAATAGAGTATTTGTTGGAGCATGGTTTGGCAGTGCCGAGCTCAAGTCTGTGGAGCTCCCAGTGTTTAGTAGTCCCTAAGCCAGATGGGACATGTGCCGATCACCAGCGTCTGAATGCAGTCACCATTCCGGATTCGTTCCCATCCCGTGGAGGTTTGCATAGACGCTGTGGAAACGGCTTGTTTCAACAGGGTATTGGCGGGTGCCATTTTGCAATATACAGTCATGCCGTTCGGTCTTAGGAATGCCCCCGCCACTTTTCAACACCAGGTAACTCTAGTGTAGGGTGGACCAGACTGTGCAGCTTATCTAGACAACCTCATTGTATATTCCACTAATTGGACCGACCATCTAAGCTTCTTATCACCGTTGCTGCAGTGTCTTTCTGATGCCTCTCTCACACTCAACCTGGCCAAGTGGGACATCAGGTGGGACATGGTACGGTTTGGCCCACCGATGCAAAAATAGAAGCCATCTGTAACTACCTAAGGCCCTCTACTTGGCGGGAGTTTCGACGATTCCTGTGAATGCCGGGGTACTATCGTAGTTTCCACCCTGTTTAGTCCCAAGAATGCCGATTGTGAATATGCTTTTTACTGTGTCAACGCTCGGTTAACACCCCTGTCCTCTCTGCCCCATCCTTTTTATTTAATTCCAGGCTGGAGGTGGATGCTAGTGCTGTGGGAGCGGGAAGAGTGCTGAGTGGAGCATCCGGTGTGCTGTTTTTCGCACAAGCTCAATATACATCAGGCCAGTTATTCGACCATCGAGCAGGAAACACTGGCTATGTTGTTGGCACTGTACCATTTTGAGGTATACGTCAGTTCCAGTTCTCTACTACCCACCGTAGAGTTAACCGATCATAACTCACTTGTGTTTCTGGACAGTATGTACAACCACAATCAACATCTGATGCGATGGTCTCTTATTGCTTGAAATTATACCCTGGATCACCGCTAGGGAAAGGGGTGGCCTAGCGGTTAAGGAAGGGGCCCCTTCATCAGATGGTTGCTAGTTCGAATCCCGATCCGCCGAGATTCAAGATTCATGATTCAAGATTGGTTTATTGTCAATACAACAGTATACACAGTATACCGTGTATTGAAATAATGTTTCAAACAGACCCCTCCATAGTGCAATCATAAAATAAAAATACATATACACACTAAAAAATATACACCAAACTATACTAACTAAAAACTGAAGCTTAAATACTGTACAGGTTTCTCTATAGGAGAAAAGTTAGTGTCTATGTTATATGTAGGAGGTTGGGAGAGCAGGTTGTGTCATATCACTTATTCACTGTGAATAAACACACTATATTTGCACCCTCGGTTGCACCCAGGGGCAGTGGTTAAGGAAGCGGTCCCGTAATCAGAAGGTTGCCGGTTCGAATCCCGATCCGCCAAGGTGCCACCAAGCAAAGCACCATCCCCACACACTGCTCCCTCGGCTCCTGTCATGGCTGCCCACTGCTCACCAAGGGTGATGGTTAAAAACAGTGTTTCTGTGCTGTGCTGCAGTGTTTCACAATGACAGTCACTTCACTTTCATAAGTGATAATGTGGTAGCAGATGAGTTGTCACAGGCACACTGTTAGTGGGATGTGTTATGTCGACTATGTCTTTAAGGGGCAGTGCATGCGCATACATATCACCCCAAACACCCCTTACACTGCCCATTTCATCCATTTAATGAATCAATACAGTCATGGCCAAAAGTTTAGTGAATTACAGAAATACTGGTTTTCACAATGTTTGCAGCTTTTTATTATGGCAATTTGCATCTACTCCAAAATCTTATGAAGAGCATTCAGATGAATTGCAAAGTCCATCTTTGCCAAGAAAATGAACTTAATCCCCAAAAAATGTATGAGCCTCACTTTTCCCAGAGAGAGCTCTCAGTTTCATATTCAGTTTCAGAAATTTGCATTTCGTCCCTGCCACAAATGGACCTACTGAGATCATTTCAGTGATCCTCTCATTAACACAAGTGAGAGTGTTGAGCACAAGGGTGATGCTTGAAATCATTGTTCTTCCCCTGTTAACCATGGTTACCTGCAAGGAAACACGTACAGTCATCATTGTGTTGCGCTAAAAGGGCTTCGCCGGTAAGAATATTGCTGCTACTAAGATTGCACCTAAATCAAGTGATGTGAAGACTTAAGGGTGCTGAGGAAAGTCAAGCAAGCACCAGGACCGTCTCCTAAAGATGATTTAGCTGCGGGATCGGGGTGCCACCAGTGCAGAGTTTGCTCAGGAATGGCAGCAGGCGGGTGTGAGGGCATCTGCACGCACAGTGAGGCTAAGACTTTTGGAGGATGGCCTGCTGTCAAGAAGGGCAGCAAAGAAGCCACCTCTCTTCAAGTAAAACATCAAGGACAGACTGATATTCTGCAAAAAGTACAGGGAGTGGCCTGCTGAGAACTGCTGGGGTGAAGACATATTCTCTAGTGAAGCCCCCCTACGATTGTTTGGAGCATCTGGAAAAATGATGGTCCGAAGAAGAAAAGGTGAGAGCCACCATCAGTCCTGTCTCGTGCCAACAGTAATAACTAAGTGTGTCGGGGGAAAAAAATGTAGAAATTTTGGGTCCATGGCCAAGAAACTCTCCGTACCTTAATCCAATTGAGAACTTGTGGTCAGTCCTCAAGAGGCGTGCCAACACTGCAAATATTCACTCTTTGCATAAACCTGATGTAATTGTCCATAAAATAATTTGAAGCATATAAAGTGCTTGTAATTATTTCTCAATAGACCACAGAAACAACTGACAAAAAAAATCTAAAAACACTGAAGCAGCAAACTTTGTGAAAACCAGTATTTGGCCATGACTGTATACTCAAGGTCATTTTGCAATTTAAGGCCACTGGCAATACACTGGATTGAGTTCTTTATTGCATCTGCACCAGAGCTTGACTGTTCATATTGATTCATTGTTGTTGTGACAGAATCCTCAATGCGTAACTATAGGACGTCCATCATGAAATAGATTATTTCTGATCCAGATGTTAATTAGCAACATCATTTAGACAACAGCTGCTCATTTGGTGCAGTGACAGTATACTAAACAATGTAATAAGGCAGAACTAGAAACCAAAATTCCAGAGGAAATTTTGATGGGCCTGTCCAGGCGTTTTTTGCAGGAGCGGGCATGGCCTCCTGAGCTGGTCTCAGCTGTAAAATCAGGTGGTGTTAGTAAAGTAGCCGATGGAGCAGGCAGTCACGTTAAATTTGGCGAAGTTTAGAACATGTTGAAAAGATGTTGACATGCTAACATAAAAAATGCTAACAGGGCGTGGCCAAGACGCATCACATTAAATTGCACTAATGACACTACAAGTTAGGGATATTGTGAGACACTTAGTGGATGTCATAAGTAGGGTGTTTGTTTCACTTCAGACATTTTTGGTATAGGGAGGCAATTGTAATTCCCTTCGGGTCGGTGGCAGGCAGTCAGAGGTTGCTCGTAAACTTGGCGTGTCTCAAAGTGTCATCAAGACACAGAACTACAGGTAGACCCAGGAGTGGAGCCCCACAAGTGACAGACCGCAATGATGACCAGTTCTAAGGACCAATGCACTCAGACATTGTTATGCAACTGCCACACAGCTACAGGCCCGTTTACGAGATGCGAGGGGTACTAGGGTTTCCAGACAAACCATTCGAAACCAATCCACCGTATTGGCTTGAATGCTAGACGACCTTTGCAGGTGACTCCACTGACGCCAAGACACCGCCGTGAATGCTTGCAGTGGGCACAAGACCATGTGACCTGGACAATGCAGCAGTGGCCTACCGTCGGGTGTTGGGTCACCTTGCACAGAAATGATGGTCGTCAGCGTTGCTGGAGAAGGCAAGGTGAGCGATACGCTGAGGTCAACATGGTCCCCAGGGTTTGCTTTGGTTGAGGAGGTGCAACAGTCTGGGCAGGCGTCACCAGTCAGCACAAAAGTCTGGGACCAGTCTTTCAGTTGAGGACCAGTTGATGCAGAGATTGAATGATCGTACCCCACCCCCACGTGACCTGGCAGAATTGTGTGTAGCACTTGTGGAAGAGTGGAATGCATTGCCCCAGAACAACATCATGAGGCTGGTGAGGAACATGAGACGTCGCTGTCAAGCTGTCATTGTGGCAAATGGAGGAAACACCCGCTACAGAAATTGACAAATTTTTTTGGGGGGGATATCCCTGTTATTGTCTAAAATTTTGGGGTGATAAATATTAAACTTATTACAATGGTGTTTCTTCTCATACATTAGAAAATAGGAAAAGCACTCATGTAAATAACAATATCCCTAACTTATTGGGAGTAGTGTATAACTAACTAAACTAAGACCTGCAGAGGCATGATTTTGATCCTATCTCTGCTCTGAAGGTAACCATGGTAATAATTATTACTGTGCTGTAGGAGCGTTGCTTATAAAAAGCAGGGTTCAGGGAGAGGGGAATGATAGGCTTTGATTTTTTTCTGTGTCACTGCATTGCGCCTTCCCCTTTCTGTTGTTTTTACATCTCTTTATTTCTCTGGTAATTCCCCTGTTCATCATGTGAACTGTCCCTTTAGTGGTACAGAATGCTATAAATCACAGGTTTACTGTTGTCATGGAAACAGAAAATACTCAGTGCTCCCTCTGTTTTTTGTTTTTTTTTTTAACAATGAACAATGTTGCTTTAACTGTTAAATCTTGCTCTTATGTTTCATAAAATTTACATAGAAGGCCGTTTTCTTTTAAATCTAACTAACTATCTAAAAATGAAATATGTTTAGGTAGGCGGCCTACGCATCACATGTTTCATCAGTTTTTGTGGGAAGTGGATTATTTTAAATACATGGATCTTGTACAAAAATTTATGTTAAAAAGAATGGAAAAGGCACTGATGTATGAATACAACAAAAACCTTTGAATACCATGAATACTTTTAGTCAAATTAAAAGTAAGTGCACAGCCATTTTTGTATCAGCTGGCTCATGTAATTGTAATAGTGAGGATTTGTAGCCTTCTCTCCGGACATTATTATTTTACCAAATGCTAGGCTGCAATTGAAGTCTGGGGCCTCGCTAAAACAATTTTTGTTATAATCATTCTTGCCTAGCCATGAAGAACATCTTGACAATGGTTGAAGCAGATCAGAAAACCTCCCCCAGGCCACAGTAAATGGAAGAGGTTCAGCAGGAGCAGGCGAGATTGATGAACATAATGCTGCCGGCAAAGTAGAATGACCTCAGTGGGACTATCTGTTCCACAGGCACAACAGCTACTGAACTTCATTGATGCTACTTTAGTGGGAATTTCAGCCCAGGGCTGTGAGCTGCCACAGAGGCCATTGACCATTCCACTTGGAAGCCTCACTATCAAAAACATCACCTCAACCTGCATTTAAAATACACTAGGCTGTGTCTCATATAGAAGATGACTATGTTTTTTTATGGGATATGACGAGTAATTATGACCTAACGCCGTTACACAATTTAATTGCAAATATAATTGTAATCTGTTACAGTTACTGGCGGGAAGGTGTAATTAAATTACAATTTTAGTTACATATTAATATTGTATACAAAACCTTGCTGATATGGCATAGCAGGAATCATGGGAGTGGTATTTGTGTCAGCCAATCAGCACTCAGTCCTTATAAAACTTCCAGGGAAGCGGACATTGTTAGCTGAATGTGTTGAGTCGCCGACCCTGACATCGAGCCTGCCTGTTTGGATGATGGGACGGGCAACAGTATCTATGTTGCTATTAAGTGAATGACATTATAAAGTAAAGAGATGTCAGAAAAAGAAAGAAACACACTCCAAATAAACATAAAATTATTGACATATAGAGCTTCTGTGCACACCAAGTGTTGTTATGAAGCGGCTCTGAAACCAAGAAGGAAGAGAGACAAGTTGATAAAAGTGATTTAATTAAAGATCCCCTATTTTTATTTAGTTTCTTGCTTTTATATGGGTCTTATTGATCCCCTAATACTGTATCTGAAGTCTCTTTCTGAAATTCAACAGTGGTGCAGAATTACAGCCACTTTGATCCAGTCCCACAATGAGAATTCCCCAGGATGTGCCATTTTTGTGCCTGTAGCTTTAAATGCTAATGAGGAGGAGAACGGCCTATAGAAGTTGAGTGGGCATTAGTGGAAATGACGTCAACACCATCGTTCACCAACCACAATGTTTGGCACAGACAGGAAGTCGTGTCTGCGTTTTTTAAATGAACCCACTGGTTCTTTAGAGTCTCGCATGACTGAACTAAAAAAATATAAATTTGTGCTAATGTTTACTTCCAATCACCATGCAACTGAAATGCTTCGGACATTTGGAAGCCATGATGGTCGGTGGATTTACTTTTTTAGGGGAGGGTGGGAAATTATGGCGATAGTTTAGTTTCAAGATTCATAAATCAATATCACACCACTCACAATACATTTCATGCCTTACAAATAAATGTAACACCATTCACAAATGCATTTCTCGACTCAAAAATAAATGTATGTGATGCACAAATGTCAGTGCAGTTTATTCACAAACCGATAAACCTGCTCATTTCATGAATGCCAGTTAGCCAATCAAATGTCTCCAGAGTTTGTAGCCAATCACATCAACTGATGTTCGAGAGGATGATTTAATGGTTACAACGTTGCACTACTTTCGCGCATTGTTGTGGTCTCTAGGTAGGAATTGCGAAAACACAAATTTCGTATAATGAATCAGGACAAAAGTCATAAATATAATGCAAATCCTGCAGTGTTTTGTTGTCTCTTTATGTAGTAACTGTGTTTCTGCTGAATTTAGATGAAAGTTTCCCCACTCGCTCATGTTAACCCAGACAGCCTGGTGTCTGGACAAACCCTGGATACAAGAACATGATCAAAAATTCTCTGAAGATCAAGTGCAGTTGCTCATCATCAGACCATTTTATATCGCCTGTATTCGCAGCGTGATAAGTCGCAGCTTCCCGAGAGCTGCTGCATTTTAGAACGTGTCTTGAATCCCAAATGACTTTTGTCTCGATTCATTTTTATGAAGGTTGTGCTTTCGCAGTTCCTACCAAGAGACCATGACAATGCGCAAAAGTAGCGTAATTTTGTCACCATTAAATCATACTTTCAATCAAGTTAATGTTATTAGCTATAAACTTTGGACACATTTGATTGGCTTCCCGGCATTTGTGAATGGTGTTATATTTATTTGTAAATCATGAAATATATTTGTGAATGGTGTGATATTCCCTATCTCCATAGGGAAATTCTCTGGATGGACAAAGCATGAGAAACGGGAGAAACCTTTCCCCTTATGACGTCTTAAGGGGACAAATTCCAGATCCGACCATCTGAGCTGCTGCTCTCTAATCAGTGATGCAGAATGACCAAAGCACTCTTTACACCTGTCACCATTTCTAGCCACCTAAGGACCATAGACATGCTAGAACTCATATTAATGTTAAAGCATCTCACAAAGTGAAAATTTTCATAATAGGGGACCTTTAAACAGTATCATCTTACCACAACACCATGAGGAAGTCAGTCTGCTGGGGAATAATGTCAGATGTTTCAGACCTGTGTTTGACAGTGAACATGTGCTGGTATACAGTACAGAGTTGAGGAAAGACACTTTCTATATTATATTTATTAAACTGTTCAGTTTGACAGTAGTCATTGTTTAGTACTGCTGTAAGGTTGCACAATTTAGAATATTCTTTTATAATTTACAAAAGTAATCTAATGTAGTTAGATACATTACTCTCATATAGTAATTGGAATAGTTACACTACTATTACGTTTTAAATAGGGTAACTTGTAATTGTAATGAATTGCATTTCCAATGTAATCTGCCCAACACTGGATATGAATATGGAGTATAATATTGCTTACTTGCTGCTTCCTTTTTCATTCTTTCTAAGCCAGTCTGCACAAAATTCCTCAAAAGACTTTCAGTGAGTTTCCATCAACTGACATCACTACATATCAAATTAAGTTAGCTGATATACATAAAGGATATATAAATCGCAATCACAGTCATCTTCAATGTACAACCTGTTTAGGCGAATACCTGCATCTCCATTGAAATGCTTAAGTGCAGAGTGCAGTTAAGTGGGCACAGTAGCTTCTGTAGCTGATGTGTATGTTAATTGATTGTTAAATCAAATAGGTGTAAACTTATCAATAAATTAGGTTCGTTCTGGCTCAGCATCTTAGATTTGAACCATGAACAAAATGCCACGAATCCTTGCTTGTGACACTGTCGTAAAAGTGAAAGTGATTGTTTTTGTCATTGTGATACTCATTTTGTCATTGTGATAGAACATGAATTTAACCCTTCACCCTTGGTAAGCAGTGGGCAGCCATGAAATAGCTCAGTGGCACCTTGGAAGTTTAGGATTTGAACCCGCAACCCCTCTATGTATTAAGGGACAACTAATCACGCACACACAGGCAACCAATTTACAAAGAGCAAACTAAGCAAACAACTCAACCGCATCCACAGGGCGAGATCTTTAGCAGACCACTCTCATTATATATGTTGAGGTGGCCAATCAGAATGTAGTAGGCAGAGCCAGTAGGCAAGGAGCTACTACCACAAAAAGCATTCAATTAATGAATGAAGAAAGAAGGTCTTTAATTGAAGACCAATGTTGTAACCAAGCATTAAACTTGCAATGAAAGTGTTGTATGTCACATACTGCTCACTCATAATCATTTAATTTTTTTCATATACAGTAAGTGAGTGCATTATAATTTCAGACAGCTGCTGGTTGGTGTTCATTCACAATCTCAGCATTCTTTGTTCAATTATGATACAATTGTCAAAATAAAGAGAACTTGCTTTGTATTGTTCAGACCCCCCAGGATTTCACATTTATTAGGTGATTTTTTTGTGATCAGATAGGTGTCTTTTCTCAAAATCTCTTTTGCAAATGTTATGCCCTTGGTAAACCCCAAATAGGATTAGAAATACTCAAAATGAGTGATAGAAGTAACAAATTGACAATTAGACAGATGTATTGCAAAAAAATGTATTGCATTACTTGCTCCCTCGCTAAACCCCCCTGCCCCCCAGCCCCCGCTCACTTATCTCTTGGATCCACTGTTGTGAGAGGAAGTGAATAGACGTGTAGGATACTATTTTATAAGAGATGCCAATTTCCGGATCTCTGGGTCTTTGTGCTGGCCCTTATCGACTAAAAGAGTGTGAAGGTGACAGCAATGTTGTTGAGCATGGGAAATACTGCCACCAACGGGTGTTGGGTAATTTTTGTGAAAATTATGCAAAATTTGGGTTAGCAAAAATATGCTGTAAATTGCTGATTGTTCAGGATATGACACAGTCACAAATTTGAGAAAAACTGGAGGGTCTGTTGCTGTGTAGGAAATCGTGAAACTCTTCTTGTGATAGTGATGTTTTTGCAATACACAGCATACTGTGCACTATAACTAGCACAACTAGGCATTCAATAGCTACAACCTGCTTTTACTGCACATAAGTTTTCAAAGCCCAGTGTATTGACATTGGAAACACTGAATATATACATTCTATTACACATTCCAATTGTCTTTAATTGAACTATCTCTGTTGCAGGGGTGTTTATGTTACTGTGGTTGTCTGAGGCAGATCAGTGGGTTTGTGTGTGTATGTGTGTGCTTTGTCCCTTTTAGGTAGACTGAGAGGAGGAGCAACCCTTGGAGGAGCCAAAGCCACCTTGTCACCTCGTCAAGGAAGCCCCTGCCCTACAGACGGGGCCTGAGTGCCTTGGAGGAGTCTGGAGTGTGGAGACTGAGTAGTGTTGTTGGAAGACTGAAGGAGTTGGAGAGCTTGTGCCTTGGTCTGTGTTGTCCTCTGTGGTAAATACTCTCCCAGTGTCCTCCTTCTAGTTATTGGTTAGATTCAAGATTCAAGATTGGTTTATTGTCAATACAACAGTATACCGTGTATTGAAATAATGTTTCACAAAGAAAAATATATATGTATATACACACTATACCAAACTATACAAAGTAAAAAAACGAAGCTTAAATACTGTACAGGTTTCTCTATAGGAGAAAAGTTAGTGTCTATGTTATATGTAGGGGGTTGGAGGAGGGGTGAGAGCAGGTTGGGTCATATCACATATTGACTGTGTATAAACACACTATATTTGCAGCCTCAGTTGCGCCCAGTGGCAGCAGTTAAGGAATAAGTTCCATAATCAGAAGGTTGCCAGTTCGAATCCAGATGCATCAAGGTGCCACTGAGCAAAGGACCATCCCCACACACTGCTACCCAGGCGCCTGTCACGGCTGCCCACAGCTCACCAAGGGTGATGGTTAAAAGCAGAGGACAAATTTCATTGTGTGCACCGTTTGTCATTATTTTACAATGACAATCACTTGACTTTCACTTTCATGTGCATTTGGTTCCGTGGTTCGCATGTCCCTTTTTGTAGTAGCATTTGTCCTCAACCACCAAGGAAAGCATCCACTATATTTGTTCAATTCTTTCAGGTGAAAGAAGGGACATGTTTGGGAAACCTTTTGTCAAGATTATGTCTGTGTTTTGAAATCTAAGCTTGTGGTTATGTATTACCTTCCACTGCCTTCTCTGGCTGTTGTGTTACCATTGGGCACAGAATAAGAAACATCAGGGGATGCTTGCATGTATTGAGCAACTACCCAAGCTGTCACTGCGGGGTACAGATGACCCATGAGCAACAGAAATGTATTTAGAAAATACTTGGAATCAAACATGATCGAGGGACCTAAAACAGGTCACACAGACTAGCATATACTGAACTAGGGTAAACAGACAGAACAGATAGCAGAATTAGACGGGGACATCAATAGACATCCCCATAAACTTGCACCAGACAGCACAAACGGGTGAGACCTTGATTGCTGGTGAGCCCTTACGTAGAAGAACTGATCAGGGCAGACAGTAAATGAGCGTGAACGGGGCAAAGGGGTGTATGCTACCCCAATGTCCTACATGCTTGGGTTTTCATGAAATGCGATTTGCTTAGCATTCAGGATTCACATAAGTCTGTAACAGTCTACTTTATTTTTCACATTAATATCTGTTCTCATTAAATTTACGCTGCGGTTGTAGCTGTTTAACGCCGTTAAAACAGCTACCACTTCACAATTAATTCCTCAGACAACAATATCTGACTAAGTGTGAGACTGTGAGACTTGTAACCACAGCAGCTACAGTCTCATTAGTCTGTAGATTTATTGAAGCTTATCTGGAGGAGTGTTAGACATTTGTTCCTAGAATTTGTAATGATTTATATATAAAAAAAAAAACTTGTGTGTGGAAATGTGTGAACTGAAAAGGGAAGACACCCAGGATCACATTATATTGTCAGTTTTTGTTCCCCAATGTAAGCTTTTCATCTTTGAGGCAAGATTTCCCTCTAGCTTAACAATGTGGAAACTGAACATTTGCTGATCATTTTATTTATTTAATAAATTACCTCTAGCATAGATCAGGTAATTACTCAAAAGAAAAAATATTGTGCAAAATTTTATTTTTGAGGGAACACAGCAGTGAATAAATAGGTTAAAAATTCCTAGGTTTGGAAAAATTTCCACCCACATATGGGTTAGCTATAAGAGACATAGGATGGATGGAAGAGTAAAAGACTCACATCTGTTAAGGTTGCTATGGGAACAAACTGTTGGCTCCTTTTCCAAAATAGCTTCTCTTTCTGCTCTCCCTATCATAGGTTTCTTCTACTATTTCAGTTTCAGTACCAGTGTGAAACTCACTGTCACATATTTCTTGATTATCTTCTGTCATTGTGTCCTTGCATATTTCTCTTTTATATCTTTTTTCTTGCCTCATCGCATATCATGTGCCCCTTTTTTATACACTTGCTCTTGGCTGGTTTTCTACTCTGTTGTCATGACAATGGACTGAGGGTGAGTGGGAGAGTGTGAGGAAGTGGGTGTCTCGGAAGTGACATCTCCTGGGCTGTAACCCAGCTTCCCGTGGAGTATCTCGTGTAGGGGCAGAACTCGCATCAGGACTTAAAAAATCTCCTTAGTGGGATAAGGGGGGGGGGGGGGTCTGCTTTCCTCACGATGATTCTGGAAACTACGCGTTTAATTACAGTTTGGTGAAATGTTTGTTCTTTAATGACTAAAGACAGGAGGGAAATCCTTCAGGCCTTATTTTGACCCTTGGTTAAGCTTAAAATGATTTAACCACTTGCAATAACCCATGTCCTTGACATGTCTCTAAGGTGTATGTAGCTGTTTTGGACCACAAGGTGGCCCCAGGAACAACATCTATTTATCTTGTGTGATATCTATTTATCTTTGCACTAGGGCTACCGCAAACAAACAGCACAGTTGCCCCTTGTTGCCTAGATGATGAAAAGGACAATCCCTCAGGTTGGTCCTTGAAGGGCCCAGACCAGCCAGGTATGCACTGCTGTGGGACTACAAACAGGGCCTAAAATGAAATGATCAACTGAACAAATTAAATGAGGGTGATCGGAACCAATAAGGCCACCCTATTTACCCCAAGCACTGGCTACTATATCTAATAACATCGTACATTCTGTCAAAGGTCTTACTTCTGAAGCTTAAAATATCTCACAGACAGTGTTGGGGAGTAACGGAACACATGTACCGGCATTATGTATTTAGAATACAAAATATGAGTAACTGTATTTCATTACAGTTACTGTTTAAATGAGTGATAATCAGAATACAGTTACTTTGTTGAAATAAATGGATTACACGGTGGTCTTTTCCTATTTCATATGTTAGGCTATCCCCTCTGTATCTTCTCTCTAATTAAGCTAATTCCATGCTGCGTGGACCACGCATAACACAGGTGTACTGTCGACACATGCTGCCTATCAAGTTGTGCTACCTAGCGGAATCTGCGCCCATAAATTCATGCTACCCCTTTAATTCACTATTACACCATGATCTTTATATTGGTGCCATTTAAAGTGATTTGTACCATTATCAGAAATGCACAAATTGAAATGGAACCCTATACGGTAGCACCGGCAAAGCAGCATAAATCGTCAGAACAATGGAAACCCAAACAAAACACGCAATAAGCGGCTCTAATGTAAGCGTCCTCTTAATGTTGATGGACCTGGAGCCAGCACAACAGAGCCAGCAGTGGCTGGGCAGGAATGCATTTCTTACTTGGAAATTCCGACAAATCTGTTTGCCAGCAACCAAGCTGCTCTCAGCATCAAAAGACTCCACATCCAACCTAAAGAAACATCTGGAAGTAAGTTATTTAAAAAAAAAAATACCGTTTTTGTCCTAATCAGGAAGAGGGTCATTGAAAATGCTGCTTTTTTCCCTTGTGCAAGGCTACATTTTATTTTAACTAATTGATGGAATATGTTGGTGAACAGTAAATACTTTTCAATGGCATATTTTATGTTTGTCTAATACTCTTCCATTTTTGAGCTTTATAAATAAAGAAATGGTTAAGGAAAAACAGGGCTTTTTTATTATCTGTGATTGCTACATTCATGTAATTGTAAAAAGCATGACAATATATTAAGTAATCCAAAGTATTCAGAATAGGTTACTCACATTGAGTAACTTAACAGAATACGTTACAAACAAAATTTTAGGGCATGTATTCTGTAATATGTAACGGAATACATTTTAAATGTAACCTTCCCAACACTGCTCACAGATGCACTTTCATAAAAAAAAACTGAAATCTACCTTTTGCCATCTGGATGGTGTGGAAGAAGTGGCATCTCAGCTCTACCATATGCGCCAGGACACCACATCCTTCAGCCACTTCACAGCACTTCACTTCAGAACAAAGACTCCCATGGACCCCCATGACCCAGATACTTTACTATGAAGGCCTGGGCTCCCGGATAGGCAGCGATCAGCTGATCAGCCTGTGGCATGATCAGCTGGAAGACGTGGCATCTCAGCTCTACCATATGCGCCAGGGCACCACGTCCTTCAGCCACTTCACAGCACTTCACTTCAGAACAAAGACTCCCATGGACCCCCATGACCCAGATACTTTACTATGAAGGCCTGGGCTCTCGGATAGGCAGCGATCAGCTGATCAGCCTGTGGCATGATCAGCTGGAAGACGTGGCATCTCAGCTCTACCATATGCGCCAGGGCACCACGTCCTTCAGCCACTTCACAGCACTTCACTTCAGAACAAAGACTCCCATGGACCCCCATGACCCAGATACTTTACTATGAAGGCCTGGGCCCCCGGATAGGCAGCGATCAGCTGATCAGCCTTGGGCCACCCCCTCCACCCCCTCAATATCAAAGCCATCAGCTTCTTCATCACATCCATCATCACTTCTCATCTCCTTCTGTGACACCCCTGGCTGGCCACCCACGAGCCACATCTCTCCTGGTCCTCAGACTCAAATCCTGTTATGGACTGGGAGGAATACTGAACAACAGGGTGGGACCTACGGGGGGAGTACATCCTGAATTCAGCCCTGCTCTAAGAGCCCAAACCGGATACATGGGCTCATCTAACTGTGGACCCACCACCCGTAGAAGGAACACGAAAGGTCTGGTGTAATGTGAATCAGGTGGCAGACTGAGGCTGGAGCTTTGGCAGTCCGATCCAAGGAAACTGGCTATTGGGACATGGAACGTCACCTCTCTGGTGGGGAAGAAGCTGGAGCTTGTGGAAGAGGTTGAGCAATACCAGCTAGATATAGTCTGACTCACCTCGACACATAGCATTGGCTTTGGAAGCCAAGTCCTTGAAAGGGGAATGGGTCCTGACTGTTGTTTTTGTGCTTATGAGCCAAATAACAGCTCAGAGTACCCAGCCTTTTTGGAGTCCCTGGGATGAGTGCTAGATAGTGCTATGACTGGGGACTCCATTGTCCTGCTGGGGGACTCTGGCTGGTCTGTGGGTCTCCAGAAGCAGCAGGCAGGTACCGGACGGCCAAGCGGGTTGCAGCAGTGGCAGTTGCAGAGGCAAAATCTTGGGTGCGGGAGGAGTTTGGTGAGGCAATGGAGAAAGACTACCGATTGGCTCCAAAGAGGTTGTGGCAAACCCTCCGACACCTCAGGAGAGGAAGGCAGCAACTCGCTCACACTGTTTACAGTGGGGATGGGGAGCTGCTGAAGTTGACTGGGGCTATAGTTGGCCGGTGGAAGGAATATTTGAGGAGCTCCTCAATCCCACCAATGCGCATTCCAAGGAGGAACCAGAGCTAGGATGCCTGGGTATGGACTGTCCAATCTCAGGAGCAGAAGTTGCTCAAGGTACTGGAGAGGAGGGTCCGGTCGATAGTTGAATCTCAGATTGAGGAGGAGCAATGTGGCCGTGGAACTGTGGACCAGCTCTTTACCCTTGCTAGGGTGATGGAAGGAGCATGGGAGTTTGCCCAACCAATCCACACATGTTTTGTGGATTTAGAGAAGGCTTATGACCGTGTCCCCAGGGGCACCCTATGGGGGGCGCTCCAGAAGTATGGGGTGGATGGCCTCTGTACCAGAGGAGCGTGAGTTTGGTCCGCATAGCCGGCAGTAAGTCAGACCTGTTCCCGGTGAGTGTTGGACTCCACCAGGGCTGCCCTTTGTCACCGGTTCTGTTAATAACCTATATGGACAGAATTTCTAGGTGCAGTGTGGAGGGTGTTGAGTTTGGTGGCAGGAGAATCTCGTCTCTGCTTTTTGCAGATGATGTGGTCCTCCTAGCTTCATTAGACTCTGACCTTCAGCTCTTGCTGGGTGTGAAGCGGCTGGGATGAGGATCAGCACCTCCAAATCTGAGACCATGGTTCACGACCAGTAAAGGGTGGCTTGCCAACTCCCTGTCAGGAGAGAGGTCCTGCCTCAAGTGAGAAGTTTATGTATCTCGGGGTCTTGTTTACGAGTGGGGGAAGAAGATGTATGTAGATGCGTGATGAACAGTGTTGGGTGTAACGCGTTACTTTGTAAAATTACTTTGTAACGCGTTACTCTGCAAAATACCGATAGCAGGGACCGATTGCACAAGTACAGTTGTTTGTAGTTATTTGTGCTAGACAGTGCCAGTCTGTTGTTGGTGTAATAAAGACCCTAAAGAACACTCCTCCTTTGTATGTTCTCCCTCCATCTGATGCATCTCAGGCAATTATAGAGTAATTAAGAAAAAAAATATAACTAGTAATATAACTAGTAATATAACTAGTTACTTTCTCCAGGGAGTAATAAAGTAAAGTAAGGCATTACTATTTTTGAGAGTAATATGTAATATATTTTTTTTTTTTGGAGTAACTAGCCCCAACACTGGTGATGAATATAGAACGACGTGACCGGGTCTGCCTCTCTGTCCCCGCCTTCCTGGACCGCCTCCAGACCATGTTTCAGGGCGAAACCGGGCGGCGTGCTGCGTCGCTGCGGCTCATGTCACTGCACCAGGGAAATCGGAGCGTAAGTGATTACGCAATTGAATTCCGAACCCTGGCGAGCGACAGTGAGTGGACGGACGCCGCTCTCCCCGTCGCGTTCTACCAAGGCCTCCGCGATGGTGAATCGCGATTGGGGAACCACGCTTGACAGTATAATCACGCGGGCCACGTCCATCGATCGACGTCTTGCCGAGCGCGGCCAAGAACGGCGTAACCACGCCCCTTTCCCTAGTACTCCCACAGCACGCTGGCCCAACGCTCCGACGACTCCGCCCCCCCCAGACGTCGACGAACCCATGCAGCTTGGCCAAGCTCGACTCCCCTGCTCACCCCAGGCGCAGAGCCCCCTGGTGAGCACCAAAGCCTCCCCCTGCTCCACCACCCGCTGCTTGTTTCCCATCACCATCTGCTGGAGAACACCCAAACCTGGCCGTTATGAGGGACAAGCTCTGGTGGATTCTGGGGCAGCCATGAATCTAATTGATATCGACCTGGCCACCCGACTCCAGCTCCCGGTCACCCAGTGTAACCCACCACGTGCATTCAGTCATGGCCAACGCGCCTCCAGCCCGCTAGAGGGCGCCTCACCAGCCTGGCAGACGACGACCCGGAAGAGGAAATGGAAGCGGGTGGTGGCAAGTATAAAAGTGAGGTAACCCCAAGGAGACACGGCCGATCTTTGTATGAGTTTACTCACCAGAGACGTTAGCTTTCTCACCCACGCCCCAAGATAATTGTGATTCGCCTGCCCACGACTTCGAGAATTACCTGATCCCCTGGAAACCACAAAAGAACCCTGGCCGAAACTTCCTGGCTACAACCTCTGCCTGCCCCTGACCTTGAATTTGCCTGGCCCATCGGTTAAGACGGGATTCCATGCTCCCCTACCTTCCTGCCGCCCAAGACCTACTCCCGTCCAGTCCAAGATCCCGGACCATCCTGAAACCCGCCGCCTTCCGGTTCTCCTCTGTCCCGGTGCTTCCCAAAGATCCCGAGCTGACTCCCCGCTGCGTTGCAGCGTGTCCATTGCGTCCTCATTCCTCGCCGGCCAGGCACCCCCGGTCCTCCTGCCCCGCTCGCCCAGTGTCCTCTACCGATATGACGGCTTATGCCCACGCCCATAGTATGACTGCAAGTACGTCATCAAATTCCCCCTGTGACAGTGGTGTATGTGTGAGGTTTGTATGTGCATTTTTGAGGAATATATGGTGTATGTGTGAGGTTTGTGTGTAGATGTGTGAGGAATATATGGTGTATGTGTGAGGTTTGTATGTAGATGTGTGAGGAATATATGGTGTATGTGTGAGGTTTGTGTGTAGATGTGTGAGGAATACATGGTGTATGTGTGAGGTTTGTATGTAGATGTGTGAGGAATATATGGTGTATGTGTGAGGTTTGTATGTAGTTGTGTGATGAATATATGGTGTATGTGTGAGGTTTGTATGTAGATGTGTGAGGAATACTTGGTTTATGTGTGAGGTTTGTATGTAGTTGTGTGAGGAATATATGGTGTATGCGAGAGGTTTGTATGTAGATATGTGAGGAATATATGGTGTATGTGTGAGGTTTGTATGTAGATGTGTGCGGAATATATGGTGTATGTGTGAGGTTTGTATGTAGATGTGTGCGGAATATATGGTGTATGTGTGAGGTTTGTATGTAGATATGTGAGGAATATATGGTGTATGTGTGAGGTTTGTATGTAGATGTGTGAGGAATATATGGTGTATGTGTGAGGTTTGTATGTAGATGTGTGCGGAATATATGGTGTATGTGTGAGGTTTGTATGTAGATGTGTGCGGAATATATGGTGTATGTGTGAGGTTTGTATGTAGATATGTGAGGAATATATGGTGTATGTGTGAGGTTTGTATGTAGATATGTGAGGAATATATGGTGTATGTGTGAGGTTTGTATGTAGATGTGTGAGGAATACTTGGTTTATGTGTGAGGTTTGTATGTAGTTGTGTGAGGAATATATGGTGTATGCGAGAGGTTTGTAGGTAGTTGTGTGATGAATATATGGTGTATGTGTGAGGTTTGTATGTAGATGTGTGAGGAATATATGGTTTATGTGTGAGGTTTGTATTTAGATGTGTGAGGAATATATGGTTTATGTGTGAGGTTTGTATGTAGATATGTGAGGAATATATGGTGTATGTGTGAGGTTTGTATGTAGATGTGTGCGGAATATATGGTGTATGTGTGAGGTTTGTATGTAGATGTGTGCGGAATATATGGTGTATGTGTGAGGTTTGTATGTAGATATGTGAGGAATATATGGTGTATGTGTGAGGTTTGTATGTAGATGTGTGAGGAATACTTGGTTTATGTGTGAGGTTTGTATGTAGTTGTGTGAGGAATATATGGTGTATGCGAGAGGTTTGTAGGAAGTTGTGTGATGAATATATGGTGTATGTGTGAGGTTTGTATGTAGATGTGTGAGGAATATATGGTTTATGTGTGAGGTTTGTATTTAGATGTGTGAGGAATATATGGTTTATGTGTGAGGTTTGTATGTAGATATGTGAGGAATATATGGTGTATGTGTGAGGTTTGTATGTAGATGTGTGCGGAATATATGGTGTATGTGTGAGGTTTGTATGTAGATGTGTGCGGAATATATGGTGTATGTGTGAGGTTTGTATGTAGATATGTGAGGAATATATGGTGTATGTGTGAGGTTTGTATGTAGATATGTGAGGAATATATGGTGTATGTGTGAGGTTTGTATGTAGATGTGTGAGGAATACTTGGTTTATGTGTGAGGTTTGTATGTAGTTGTGTGAGGAATATATGGTGTATGCGAGAGGTTTGTAGGTAGTTGTGTGATGAATATATGGTGTATGTGTGAGGTTTGTATGTAGATGTGTGAGGAATATATGGTTTATGTGTGAGGTTTGTATTTAGATGTGTGAGGAATATATGGTTTATGTGTGAGGTTTGTATGTAGATATGTGAGGAATATATGGTGTATGTGTGAGGTTTGTATGTAGATGTGTGCGGAATATATGGTGTATGTGTGAGGTTTGTATGTAGATGTGTGCGGAATATATGGTGTATGTGTGAGGTTTGTATGTAGATATGTGAGGAATATATGGTGTATGTGTGAGGTTTGTATGTAGATATGTGAGGAATATATGGTGTATGTGTGAGGTTTGTATGTAGATATGTGAGGAATATATGGTGTATGTGTGAGGTTTGTATGTAGATATGTGAGGAATATATGGTGTATGTGTGAGGTTTGTATGTAGATATGTGAGGAATATATGGTGTATGTGTGAGGTTTGTATGTAGATGTGTGAGGAATATATGGTGTATGTGTGAGGTTTGTATGTAGATATGTGAGGAATATATGGTGTATGTGTGAGGTTTGTATGTAGATATGTGAGAAATATATGGTGTATGTGTGAGGTTTGTATGTAGATGTGTGAGGAATATATGGTGTATTTGTGAGGTTTGTATGTAGATGTGTGAGGAATATATGGTGTATGTGTGAGGTTTGTATGTAGATGTGTGAGGAATATATGGTGTATGTGTGAGGTTTGTATGTAGATATGTGAGGAATATATGGTGTATGTGTGAGGTTTGTATGTAGATGTGTGAGGAATATATGGTGTATGTGTGAGGTTTGTATGTAGATATGTGAGGAATATATGGTGTATGTGTGAGGTTTGTATGTAGATGTGTGAGGAATATATGGTGTATGTGTGAGGTTTGTATGTAGATATGTGAGGAATATATGGTGTATGTGTGAGGTTTGTATGTAGATATGTGAGGAATATATGGTGTATGTGTGAGGTTTGTATGTAGATATGTGAGGAATATATGGTGTATGTGTGAGGTTTGTATGTAGATATGTGAGGAATATATGGTGTATGTGTGAGGTTTGTATGTAGATATGTGAGGAATATATGGTGTATGTGTGAGGTTTGTATGTAGATGTGTGCGGAATATATGGTGTATGTGTGAGGTTTGTATGTAGATGCTTGAGGAAAGAGCATTTTTTGATATATGATCTAGGGGGCGGCCTCATATTGTCAAAACTTTAGGCCTCGACTGTATGTAAAAAATAGGGTTGCTGCCGCCTTGTGGTCGGACATGTAATTTGTATAAAAACAAGTTCCTCCATCATGATTTAATGTGTTATAACGCTGGGTGCGTTACAATTCACTCTTCATTTCATCTCGAGCAACCTTAATTATCTTATTTACAATAAAAATCCATTTTTAGTGTAGTCAAATTAAATCAGTTAGGTATTCATGGCAATCGTATTAATATTTTATCATCTTATATAGTATGTTGTTTTAGACTCGGTTTAGCACAAGTGAAAGATGAAGGAGTGTAACGCAGCGCGTCATCGGAAGTAAAATGGCATCCAGCCCGCGTCGGTCCATCACGCCCTCCATCCCGCTCTCCCCTCCTCTCCTTCCCTCTGTTCATGCGCTTTACCGCAGTGCATCATCATCATCATCATCATCACCACCACCGTCACCGAGCCGCCAGACCCCGCCGGCTGTCCCGCTTTCCGTCGCCATTCGTTTAAAAAGCCGGGATGGAGCTGCAGCCTGCGTGATCGGGGGCGGACGGGAAGCGCCTGGAGGACGTTCGCGGTTCGGACGCGTTGGTCTGGCGATGTGAGGGCGACGAATGCACGGAGGCCGGAGGGAATTACGGGCGTTCTCTCGGGGTAAAACCGAATGAAAATGCATGTATATAAATATTAATATCCGGACCTAATCGCGTTTGAGGGCCTGAACTCGACCTGTCCGAACGGAGCCGCGAACGCGAGGCGTCGTGCTTCCACCTCCACCGTCTTTTCCCCTCCCCCACTTGAATTAATATAATTGGGGAAGAATCCCAGAAGGTCCCAGGATGCGATCTGGGAAGGCCATGCCTCCGGTACCTGTCCTCCTCATCCTCCTCCTCGTCTGTGCTGCGCACGGTGAGTAAACTGCTGCTTTTAATACTTATCATATCCACCTTTCTGTTGTTTCATTTGATCTGCTACCCGCTGACCATTTCTTTTAAACCGGACGTGTCCTTTGTCATCTTGGGGTCCCCTGTGGCCACCATGTCCTTTGAACACAGTCCCCCTGACGGACGCGGCGTGTTCAGAAGTGGACTCGGACACGGAGGCGGTGGCCGGCAAGGGCTTCACCATGAGATGCATCTCCTGCAAGCGGAGGCTGGAGGTGGAAGCCACCGCCACGGTGGACTGGCACTTCAGGGCCAGGGGCGAGCGGAACTTCGTGCACGTAAGTGGCGTCTTCGGTGTAACCTGCACGGAGGGTTTCGGGACGTGCCGCCCGGTGCTGACCAACTTTCTGGCCTTTGCTCCAACTGTCTTTTTTTTTTTAAACGTCAGGCACTTCAAAGATTATTGCAGATTTGACAGATTTATTGATAGTCTGGATTTCCGTAAAGCGCCATTCGTGCCACCGGGAATGTGGGGAGCACACAGGCAAAAAGCCTTAAAAAAATAGCACCAAATTTACAAAAAGTCAGCAGAATTGTGTTGAATTCGCGGATATACGAGTTATGCTCTGATGCGTTTATAGTGGACATTTTCTGTGGAAAACACCATTTTATCAAGAGTTTTTGGACACAGTTTCACGTGAAGGTTAGATGTTGCTGGAAGAACCTCCCAGCAACGCTTCCTTCCTTCCTTTCTGGTTATGTATAAAATGACAAGGTATATTAATACTTTCACTGAAAACGTTGGTGTTGCATTCTGCAAGGCATATTTTGCTTTACGTAAAACATAAAACCCGCAATAAAATGTGCAAACGATGACCAAAAAAAGTAGCTGAATCCCTTCCGCTGACGAAAGTACCGACCATGTCGTGACGGCCGCGCCTCCGAAACGTGCTGCTTAAGTACAGTTTTAAAATAGGAACGCGCTGACCGCACCTCATTAGAAAACTACCAGCGCGACAAACCCGCGCAAAAACCGTACGCTATTTTGAGGACGCAGGTGCGTGGCGAGAGAACGGGCGTCTAAATGCCTTAGATGATCAAAAATGTAAAAATGGCAGCATTTCTTTTTCACCCTCGGTTTTATCTACCTCGCCTGGCCGTTCGTTTCTTCCACTTTGGTCTATGTCGCCCTCAGATATACAATTATGACGGCGAAAACGAGTTAATCAAGGACGAGCGCTTCGAAGATCGGCTGGAGTGGAGCGGCAGCAAGAACACGCTGGACCTCCAGGACGCGTCGCTCCACATTAACAACGTCACCTTCAACGACAGCGGCATCTACCGCTGCCTCTTCAACCGCGTCCTCAGTTACGAATACTACGAGTACCAGACGGAAGCCAGCAAGCTGATCCACCTTAACGTGCTAGCTAAAGGTGAGTTTCCGCCGCCCTTGCGCGCGCCTATCCGCCGCCTTGCCCCGGCTGAGACGTGTTCCGCGTGTGTATATGTCCACGCAGCGACCAGGGGCACAGCCTCCATCGTGTCTGAAGTGATGATGTACGTGTCCATCATCGGCCTGCAGCTCTGGCTCCTGGTGGAGATGATCTACTGTTACCGGAAGATTTCGGCCGCTGGCGATGAGGCGCTGAGAGCGAGCGCGTAAGTAACTCCGCTTTCATGTGCACATATTTCAGGCTTCGCTGGAATCGGGGAATTTACCAGAAAAGGCATTTACCACACAAGGAGTGTCAGGGAATTTGTTCATTTGGGTGCAGAGTCAGGGAATAATCAGGACATTTTGTTAATAACATAGTGCAGTAGCCAAAATCGAATGTACCTTTACGTGCCTTCAGTGCTCTAAACCTCCCCTGCGCTGCAAAATCTTTGCAAAGTATGTGTCAACATACAGTACAGACCAAAAGCTTGGACACACCTTCTCATTCAATGTGTTTTCTTTATTCTCATGACCATTTACGTTGGTAGATTCTCACTGAAGGCATCAAAACTATGAATGAACACATGTGGAGTTATGTACGCAACAAAAAGTGGAGACCTGACCTCCACAGTCACCGGACCTGAACCCAATCCAGATGGTTTGGGGTGAGCTGGACCAACAAGTGCTAAACACCTCTGGGAACTCCTTCAAGACTGTTGGAGAAGCATTTCAGGTGACGACCTCTTGAAGCTCATGGAGAGAATGCCAAGAGTGTGCAAAGCAGTAATCAGAGCAAAGAAACTAGAATATAAAACATGTTTTCCGCTATTTCACCTTTTTTTTGTTAAATACATAACTCCACATGTGTTCATTCATAGTTTTGATGCCTTCAGTGAGAATCTACCAACGTAAATGGTCATGAAAATAAAGACAACACATTGAATGAGAAGGTGTGTCCAAACTTTTGGCCTATTCTGTATGTCTTTACACTTGCTTACTTACCAAACATGCCAGACAAGGTATTTGGCTTGAAAATTAAGAATTTAAGAACTGGCTGAAGTGATTTTTTGGTCAGGGAATGTCATGTTAAAGTCTGGGAATTTTAAGTCTGACTTAGAGTGGGAACCATTCTTTAATCAAATATCTTGTTCTTCCAGTCCTGGGCTACATATTACTATATAACCGTTCTTAGACATTGCAAGTGTGGTTGGACTGATATATCCAGCATATAGGATCATCAAAAACAAATTTTGGTTCATGCATAAAAAATATTTTAATATTAGGCTTCAACAGATTCACTAGAGGTGAAAGTCTAAATTCACCATTGAAGACACATAGAAGGTTCACCATTTTGCCCCTGTTTCTCCCTGGGAGAAGCTGGTTCAGATAAGTGACTTTGGATTTGGTGAATACACACATAATACCTGACAGGGTTTCCTTAAAAAGGAAACCCTGGATCCTTAAAAAGACTTAAGTTGGAGTTGAAAGGTCTTAAAAAGACTGCAGACCCAATAAATCAAAAGAAACAAGCCTTCGGTCTGTCAGTAACCTGCGGTCACTCCGGGTTTACTAAGCGCAGCGTGCGCATGAGTGGTAGTAGCCTAGTGGGTAACACACTCGCCTATGAACCAGAAGACCCAGGTTCAAATCCCACTTACTACCATCGTGTCCCTGAGCAAGACACTTAACCCTAAGTCACTCCAGGGGGGGGGACTGTCCCTGTAACTACGGATTGTAATTTGTAATTTGCAAATTCATTTGAATAATAAACTGGACTGGACTCATAAAACAAATGCTCTCTACAAAAAAGGGCAGAGCAGGCTGTACCTGCTGCGGAGGCTCAGGTCTTTTGGGGTACAGGGGCCGCTCCTAAAGACTTTTTATAACTCTGTAGTGGCATCAGCCATCTTTTACGGTGTGGTCTGATGGGGCAGCAGCATCTCCGCTGGGGACAGGAAGAGGCTGAACAGGCTGATCCGGAGTGACAGGAGAATGGTGGCTAAGCTGTCATCCCTGTTGGACAACATCTCCCACCCCATGCAGGAAACTCTGGCAGCACTGAGCAGCTCCTTCAGTGGCAGGCTACTGCACCCACGATGTGGGAAGGAGAGGTTCAGAAGGTCTTTTCTTCCAACCACTGTCAGACTCTATAACAAAGACCTCACAGTTGACCACACACACACACACTTCAGATACATCATGGTAATAACCAACTGTACAGGTTTACCCTTTGCATTTTACCCATTCTTTTACCCATTGCACATGTGTAGATCTCAATTGTACATTTGTAGAAATATACATATTTATTTTTTTGCTGCACTTTTATCTCTGTTTTTGCTGCTATTACTTCTGTTTCTATCCACTTTCTGCCGTAACAAATGCAATTTAAAGGTTGATCTTATCTTATCTTCTTATCTTAAATCTCTGTGGCCAGGTAATGCATTTTTAATTATTACCAGAGAGATGTGAAAATGGATACTGATGTGGTGAAATGAAGGCTAGCCTCTGGCGATTTATGTTGTAAACCTGCTCATTTCCCCGCACATTTCGTTTCCCTCTTAGTCTAGTGCTGAGAGCATGTGCAAAGAAAGCCGGGCTTTTATCAGCTGTACTTGTTGGGTCAGTCTACCTCACGTGAGTTCTACCTCACGTTTGTCAATGACCAATCGTGTGGCTAATTTAAGCCATTGCTCCTCCATTCATTTCTTTGATAATGTCTTAATTTGGGTTGTCCTGTACATGCCCTTTTATTTTGCTGTTAGATACTCAATTTAGATAGGCGAAAATGATTAATCAAGGACGAGCACATTTGTCCATCTCAAGGCAGCATGTGAGCTATCTTGTTATACACAGCATCTCGCCATAGTTTTAAAAAAATCTGTCAGATTTTTCTTTTGTATTTACATTCTATCATTTATTTAATAGCAACGTGTTTTGAATAAACTGTAGTATTTTAGTGTCCTTTAGTCAGTGGCTACTAATCAAGTGGCTACTAATAGTTTACTTTGGAGTACTATAATTGCCACCTACTGACCTTTCTTGGTATGGCTGTAGTATCTCAGTCTCAGTGTGTTATACAAGCAATAGGTTGGGCTGACAAGTGACTAGTTAAAAGCAGGGATGGATTACTGAACATGCACACCAGGCTCTTTTTTTATTTTTTTTTAGAATCAGAATCGCGTTTACTTTCCTAGTATGTGAGTGAACACATCCAAGGAATTTCATTCTGGCCAGTGGTGTCTCTCAAGTGGTATAAACAATATACAATATTTAAAAAATCCAAAAACAAAACATGTCTGATTGTTGTTACAGTTATTGCGACAAATTTCACCAGAATTTATCATTTAGGTGTCTACTTTAAAAAGAAATTCTCACAGGGGTGCATACCCATGGACCCCATTATAATAACCCCAGAGTCATTATATATCAGGCTGTTTATATATCTGGGCCCAGGGGCCAACAAGTACTGTGTTAAAAATGTTCAGGCTCAGGATTTATTTTACTCTCAGCCCTGAAAAAATTTGAAAAAAAAATGTTTGTGCCGATGCCCATGATGCCGCCTCCATGATGCCATCCTAGGCAACGGCCCCTGTCACCCATATCAAAAACCACCAGAAATGGCTCACAAATAACAAAAATATTGCAGTTGTCCATTATTGACTTTCAGCAGTACAGGTAACATTGACAAAGACTAAAAATAACAGAATAGTATATTTGTATATATTAATAATATATTAATAATATATAAAATGATTTAGTATTTTAGAAGAGTCTGCCGAGCAAAACTTTGGCCCTTGGACAAATGTGGTTGACGACCTCGATGAAAGGGCTTAAATTTGATGAAAGTGGCCTTAAGAAGGTCTTGGTGGTAGCCTAGTGGGTAACACACTCTCCTATGAACCAGAAGACCCAGGTTCAAATCCCACTTACTACCATCGTGTCTCTGAGCAAGACACTTAACCCTGAGTGTCTCCAGGGGGGGACTGTCCCTGTAACTACTGATTGTAAGTCGCTCTGGATAAGGGCGTCTGATAAGTGCTGTAAATGTAATGTCTTAAAAGTATTACATTTGGCTTCCTTACACCTGCCTGAAAAATACATAAAGATATCCGTTTCATTTTTATTCAGCTTCATATAACTAATTATAAAGCAGTTGTTCTTATCATGAACTTTGTTATCACATACTGGCAGGCACTCTGCTGTAGCATAGGATTCAGCTAAAAGCATTCTGACTAATGGAGCTAAAGCTCACATGTACGTCCATTTGTTCCCAAAACAAAGCTCCATAAATGTTTTTATGTATTCTTTTTTTTTGTTAAATTGGAGGACCAGTTTGACCTGTTATTGGACCCAAACAATTTTTTTATGCCACTACAGAATCGTAGAGAACACGTTTATGACTATTTCAATATTTTGTATAGCATTTGGATAATGTGCCAGATTGTACACTACATTTTCAAGATGCCATAATTGTGGTAAAAATGTTTAATTGAATGAAAGCTAACCATAATGCTTTTGGGACATCAGTTACACATCAGTTTTCAGCAAATACTGGATAAAAAATTAATTACAGAGCAACACTCCATTGGCGTCTTTCATGGCTGCCCAGTGCTCACCAAGGTGCCTTTTCCGGTGTAAATTTTGGAACCATTTTAAATGACCTTTTTAGTATGGCCAAGTTGCTGAGTGGACGTTGTAGTTTGACAGTAAATATTGTGAGGAGTGCTTCTTTAACTAAACTTAATTTCTATTCACAGGGCAGAGTATCTAGCAATAGCGTCGGAGAGCAAAGATAACTGTGCAGGAGTGCAAGTAGCGGAATAAAGCAGGTAGGTGTCCTGCCATCTCCACTGAATACATTTACATGAACACTTATGACACACACACTTTATGTCCAGTCATATCTAATGGCTCAAAGGACCACAATACACACAGTTGTCAGCAGTGTGTGTGGCCTCCACCTGCCTGTATGTCTTCCCTGCAACACCTGGCTGTGCTCCTGGTGAGGTGGTGGATGATCTCTTGAGAGATCTCCTCCCAGGTTTTTACTAAAGAAATGCCACCCCACACCATTACTGACCCACTGCCAAACCGGTCATGCCAGAGGATGTCATGAAGAGCTGTCATGTCCCCATATCTAGGAGTTGGAGACCGCGACAAAACAGCTTGAGCCCACTAACACTTATAAATGCCACGAAGAGAGGTTTAGCGCTCACTAAGGTCATTGGAGGTCATTGAGCAGGGCTCTAAAAGTATAGGAAATGAGAAGTGGTCTGTAGTTATTGCTAATTGCCACTGGTTGTCTATTCCATTTGTAAAATCTGAAAATGAAGTTGCTGATTTCAGTTGTGTTTTATTGGGTGACCACATTAAACGTTGACCGCAACATAGAGCGAACAATTCTGATTCAGAACCTGAAGCCAAACCTTGCTTTGCTCACTGCAGCTTCATCAGAATCACCCATCATATGATCTTGACGAGAGAGTGCACACCTCATAGACGTATGACCAATGTACCAGTAAAATCTGGTGTAGCCTAAAGATCATTTGCTTAATAATGTCTTTGGCCAGGCACCATCACTTGGAATACCGTTACCAAGAATGGAAGAGAGGAATATGGAATAGTAGACAGAATTCCAAAGAGTTTTACAGCCATAGCCATGAACAAGTGACCACCCATCATGGGATCTCCAGCCAATCAGCATTCACTGAAGCACGACAGCTGGTGTGGTGGAGCCGCATCAAAGACGTTCAGCCATTCTCAATCTCCCAAAAATGGTCCTCTCAGACAGAGCTGTCTGCTATCTTTTTTAAACCGCCTGGATTTTGCTTCTTGACTTTTGAAAAGAGAGAACAGCAGTCAACAACAGCAGACTAGAAGATCACAAGGTTACAAAGGTTATCAGCCAAATGATGACAGTATTAGTTGGATTGGGTATAGGTAACACGGTGGTGGTCCATGAAACCAATCATTAAGTTAAATTGTTGTCTGTAATATGTGTGTGCACCACATCCTCCGTCATCCTCTGTAATTTCATGTTTTGCTAAGACAAAAAAATGTCTTCAGGTATTTTAAGCTTACTACACCGACAGAGCTACTTGTAGTATCTGCAGTGCCAATGTTTTAAGGCGTGGCTGCAACAGTGCAAGGTGGAATACATCCAGGAAAATCATGCCGAGGAACACCAGGAGTTTGGGGTGTATAGATAAATTTGTGCCAATATTCAGTCGATAAGAACATTAATAATTAAATAATAAAATGTGTCATGAATTGTTTCAAATGGGAAATAAAAACATCATTATTTAATTCAACCTGTCATATCGAAATATTTCAAATGATGGGTCTGAATGTGCCCAAATTAAATTTATTATGAGAAATAATTAATTAATTCATTTTATTCCCTGTATTTTATCATTTATGTCTGGTTGACTGAATTAATGATGTTTTCATTTCCCACTTTAAATAATTAATGGCACATTTTGTTATTTTAATTATTGATATATTTATCTCCATATGTAAGTTGTCTTGGTATTGGTATCTGATCTGAGAGAGCTGGATTGGGGCATCTCTTGTGCGAAGCCAAACAAATAATGTATTAAACAAAGTAGAGGTTTTGTGGCCTGGAAATGAATGTATGACTAAGAATGTTGTAATAATTTATTCTAACAGCAGCATGTAACTGTAATGGTGCATTGCTGATTTGTGAAAGTGAAGTGAATGTCATTGTGAAACACTGCAGCACAGCACACAGCGACGCAACAAAATGTGTCCTCTGTATTTAACCATCACACACAAAAGGCCGTTTTAAGTACCTTCTACAAAATGCATTATGTTAATGAACTTAAAGCCCCACAAAAAAACGGATGCAGAAATTTGGCTGAATCAGCTCCCATGAAAGACAGGCCAATACCATAAAAAATATGCATTTATAACTGTTAGAAATAAAGTGTTTATGTCTGAGAAAGAATACCAGTTGCCTAAAAACCTCAGCATTTTGCAATTTACAGAATACCTGAGGTTGATTTTCTGTCTGAGCTAGAACACTGAAAGGTTCAGCACCCTGAAACGCTTCAAATAATTTGATCTTTTCATTGTCTTTACAGGTCCATCACTGTGCTCCCTCACCAACTGGATTTCTGTCTTCCTGCCTTTCTCTGTGATATAAACTTTGAATGCTTGACAAGACACATCACACAATCTGATTTTGCATGATATGAATGCATTAAGCATGATTAAAATCTCTTTTGAACCCGACTTTGATGATGAATGCGAAAGGGAGAATTGGTCATGTGCCGTTTTACTGTAATAACATTTGAAAGCAATGCGAGACAGCAACTTTTGATCCATAACATTTCAGCTTTAAAGGGTATATTTAGGTAAATAAGTGGCAATAAACTGTACTACGGATTGTGTAGCTTTTTTGGAAAAATACCATGCTAATATGCTACCATGCTCAAAACCACTGTATGTAAATGGAGCATTTAGTTACAAAAAAACAAAAGGATTGCTAATGTTTAGAATTATTGACAAAAGTCGAACAGTCTTATGCACATGTTTTCTGCATATATGGTTTGATTAGATCCAGATCTTTTATGATGTAATTATAAAATATATACGGAACTGTAACTGTGTACTTTGGAAATGTATGTTACTGGATTGATTGTAAGATACCCTCCATACATATAAAGCACTTTAGCACTTGGTTTCAGTAATATATGCATGCAGAACCACGCAGAATCACATTGCATATTCTTATATTTATTCGTTATTTGGTTCCGACAGCAACAGCAGGAGATATTTAATGTCTTCCAGAAACCCATCGGTATGTGGGGGTATTGCGCTGCTCTGGGGAAACCGCAGGATGGGAAATCTGCTTTATTGGGAGAGTTTTTTTTTTTTTTTTTTTTTTTTTTTTTTTTTGATGCTTCTGAGCCAAGCTACATACTGGTTCAGAATCTGCATTTCTCACCTCCATGCCAGTTCTGATTTATTCTGTCTTGTTGAATTCTAGAGAAGTCCTCTACCAAATCTCAGCAGTATTACATTTACAGCATTTTTGCTGTAAAATGTATTAAAGGATAAGCATCGATGAGAATGTGTTTCCTTGAAATTCTCAGATGGAGATATTGTCTTGATTCCCTGTGGTTTTTGGGGAGGAATATTTGGCTGTAACCTGTAATACAAATGCCCCTGTCGTATAATTACACGTTTAATAAATCAGTATTAAACAGTGTAATTCATCCTCAAGAGCTGGCATTGCTATTCATTAAAAATTGTTTCAAATATTGGAGTGTTGTGTTAAAAATGCATCGCATCCATGTGCACTGACATTAGTTGGCTCCCGGCTCCCGGTAGCTGCTCGCATTGAGTTCAAATCCTTGATGCTGCCTACAGGGCTGTAAATGGAACTGCGCCCTCCTACATCAACACAATACTACCTAGATACACTCCTGCACGCTCTCTCAGATCGGCAAACGAAAGGAGACTAAAAATTCCTTCTTCACGGGGTCTCCGATTCCAATCATCTCTGTTCTCCGTTGTTGTCCCTGGCTGGTGGAACAACCTGCCCTCCTCCACACGACTAGCCGAGACTATCACCACTTTTAAGAAGAAGGTGAAAACCCTCTTATTCCAAAAATATTACAGACAAATTTAACACATACACATGCATACACATTTAACAAACAAATACAAAATGTATAAATACATTATAATTTTTCTTAGTCTAGCACCCAACACTCTCCGAGCATGTTCTTCAATGACAAGTCTAAGCCTTATCAGGGCTCTTAGTTTGTATACTTGATATTCTATAGAAATCGAACGAGAATTGCTGGTGTCTTCCCATTGTAAGTCGCTTTGGATAAAAGCGTCTGCCAAATAAAGTAAAGTAAAGTAAAGTAAAGTAAAGTAGTTGTACAATTTCAACCCGTCTTAGATGGCGTTTATACCGGGGACCACCTCACCATTAGCTGAATGTGATACTTCAAAGTGTCATATTTAAATAAAATAATGAAAAAAATTAATTAATTAATAATGATAAATAATTTTTTTTTATTATTCTGGTCAAATTTGATACTTCAAAGTGTCATATTGAAATAAAATTATGAAAAAATTATTAACAATGAAAATAGATTAATTAATTATTTTTATTTTCAGTGATACTGGTGAAATGTGATAGTTCGACGGTAAAAAAAAAAATCCTCCAGATTACGGTAATAAACGTAGACTTTTTTTTTTTTTTTAATTGATGAACGTTAAACATTCCGATAGGGGGCGACAGACGCCTGCAGCGTGCGCATCTAGCGGAAGTGAAAAGGAGAGCGCTTCCGGTCAGCACGCCGGTTCAACGATGGCGGCAGGGCCCATTTCGGAGCGGAATCAAGGTACGCGTTTTAAAACGAGCGCGGTTTGGGGCGCAGAACTCGCGTGTGAATACCAACACGCGTGGTTCCCGCGGAGCGCGGCGCCCGGACTCCCCGCGTTCTCGCTCTTCTTCGCCGCGACCCTGCACCGGTGCGCTCGCTGTGCAGCGCCGGACGGGCCGCGTTCGCTGCTTTCCTCTTACTTTTTACACTGTACACTGTACTGGTGAGCAGCTTGGTGAGAGTTGACCGCCGCGTATTCAGGCATGGGGCCTGTTTTACCTGCTCGAGTAAAAGTTGCGTAATTAAATATAATACAATAAAAGGAGAGTAAGACTAGTAAAGCTAGTCAGATAAAAAGCAAGATATCTTGTTCAATGAGAACGTGAGACTTGGTTACGGTGGGTGGTGGATGTGTATTCTGCCAGATCGCGACCAGTGGAACAGTAGCGGGTTGCAGTGAACGTTCAGATGGTCGTGGGGGGTGTGGGTAGAAAGTCCTCCCGAGTCTCCCAGTCCCGGCCATGGTGCGTCGGAGTCTTTTGTCCTTTATTACCTCGATGGCCCGGATGTCAATGCAGAGATGGAAGAGGTGACCTGCAGCAGCCGTTCCGCCGCACGGATCCACAGCTGTGACCAGACCACGAACCTGAAGTCCCACTGATGTCGAGGGGCTTGTAGTCCGGTCACCGTCCCCCGCAGAAGTCCACCTCAAGCTCCTTGGTCCAGCTGACGTTCAGCTGGAGGTGGTTGTCATGACACCGCGATGCGAGTTATACTGGTTGCTGGTGCAGCGATCAGCACTCATTCGGAGGAGCAGTTGTGTAGTTTAAAGTACTCGTCTGTAAATAGTCATAATAGCAGTAAACTCTTCATGGTACCTTGTGTCTTGATTGGTGGGGTTTAATTTGGTGGTTGTGTTACGTGTCTTTCTCTGTATCTTGTTTATTTTAGATGCCACCGTGTACGTGGGCGGCCTGGACGAGAAGGTGTCCGAGCCGCTGTTGTGGGAGCTCTTTCTGCAAGCTGGGCCTGTGGTGAACACGCACATGCCCAAAGACCGGGTCACCGGGCAGCACCAGGGTAAGTTCGTCCCGTTCATCTGCGCTTACACTGTCAGTCTGTTGATGCGTCTCCCCAGTGGACATGGACTCTGTCCCCCGCACGCTGAACCAGCATGTCACAGATTTAAATATCTGTATTAATCAAAGTGCTGTTAATACAGAAATGATAGTTGTTGTTTTTTTTTGTATTTTCTCATGGATAACTACTGCAAGCGAGCTACACAGAGCAAGTTTTCCATTGTGAAACACTGCAGCACAGCACACGGTGACGCAACGAAATGTGTCCTATGCATTTAACCATCACCCTTGGTGAGCAGCGGGCAGCCAGGACAGGCGCCCGGGGAGCAGCGTGTGGGGACGGTACAGAAATGTAGATCTTTTATTTCACACATTTAAGACCGAGCAGTGTTAGGACTGTCCAGTCAGATGAATTGGAAGGGGCAGTGGTGGCCTAGCGGGTATGGAAACGGCCCCGTAATCGCAAGGTTGTCAGTTCGCCACACACCGCTCCACGGACGCCTTTCGTGCCTTTTCGCTACTCACCAAGGACTGTGTCACCTTGTGCTGCTCTGCTGTGCTTCACAATGACAGTCACTGCTAAATGATTGTGATTACATATGCCTACTACTGTATGCTGACCACAATGCCAGTGATGTCACAGGACTGTTTATTCCATGATCTTCAGTACTGCTGTCCATGTACATTCAAAATGTTTATGTAACTGAAGAGATGAATATAAACTTGTCAATCTTTTAATTTCTCTTTCTGCTACAAAATCAGATTCAGTCGAGAGTCATTTTCAGTTTTGGTTATGCTTGTTCCCTCTCCGTAAGGATATGGCTTTGTGGAGTTCCTCAGTGAGGAAGATGCCGACTACGCTATAAAGATCATGAACATGATAAAGCTTTACGGTAAACCCATTCGAGTCAACAAAGCTTCAGCTCACAACAAGAACCTCGACGTGGGCGCCAACATTTTCATCGGGAACCTGGATCCGGAGATTGACGAAAAGCTGCTGTATGACACGTTCAGCGCCTTTGGGGTCATTCTGCAGACGCCCAAGATCATGCGCGACCCAGACACTGGCAATTCCAAGGGCTACGCCTTCATCAACTTTGCCAGCTTCGATGCCTCGGACGCCGCCATCGAGGCCATGAACGGCCAGTACTTGTGCAACAGGCCAATCACGGTGTCCTACGCCTTCAAGAAGGACTCCAAAGGAGAGAGACACGGCTCCGCCGCCGAGCGCCTGCTGGCCGCTCAGAACCCCCTGTCCCAGGCCGACCGGCCGCACCAGCTGTTTGCCGACGCTCCGCCCCCTCCCTCGGCGGCTAGTGTCATGTCCTCACTTGGGGCTGGTATTCCAATGCCAGGTGAGTTAATTTTGAGACGCCCTTGTCCAGAGCAGTGACCGGGACAGTCTCCCAGGAGACACTTCTGGTTGATAGGCGAGGGTCTGATTTGGCATGTACGGTGTGAAGCATGGTTGTAAGAGTTAATACAAGTAGCGGCGGCTCCGTGCGATTTCAGGCATGCCACCGCCTGGCGCGTTCCCTCCTGTGCCTCCACCGGGATCCATGCCTCACGGGATGCCACCTGGCATGGCGATCCCACCCGCTCCCGGGGCTGCTGCGCAGGGGGCGGGGGCGGGGCACCTGGCGGGACACCCTCCTTTCCCTTCCGGCCTGCAGCCTCCAGGTATTCTTTCATTTTTTTTCTGCGTAGATTTTATACATTTAAACCTCTGCAGTGTCGTATGAATTAGTTGTGCATGTGCAACATTTTATGTGACAGGGATGCCACAGATGCCCATGATCCCTCCTGGACCACCAGGCATGGTTCCACCCCCACCTGGACCCCCGGGGGCTAACCAGCATCGTGCACCACCACCACCAGGGATGCCTCCTCACCCTATGGGCATGCCTCCCAGAGGACACTTCGGCCCTCCCATGGGTGAGTAGCCAGTGTTTTTCAATTATTCATCTACATTTGGTATCCAATCAGATTTTTTATATCATATTCAGGGTTTCTGTGGTAGTTTAAAAAAAAAAAAAGTGAACTTTCCAGGAGTTTATATTCCTGTTCCATGTAATATAATTCATTATCGTATTCTATCCCAGGACCACCCATGCACCCCGGTATGAGGGGACCCCCGCCAATGCCACCACCAGGCTATGGTGCCGGCACCCCTCCCCGGCCACCTCCTTTTGGGTTCCAGAGAGGTCCGCCAATGCCACCCCGTCCCCCAGCACCACCTAGGGGACCCATGAGGGGTCCAATGCCTCCTTAGATCTAGGGAGTTTGTTTTGTGAAGTATGTTTTAATTTTTTTTTTCTTTAACTTTTGTATGCCTACTGTCTTGACTTGAGATCTGGGTCCACAAGAAATAAACCTGTTTTTATAATTGGAGTTGTTCTGTTTTGCATGGTCTAGTAGGTTATAGGCAATATTTTACTACTAAAGGTAATAGTGCAACTTTGTGGAACAGTGAGCCCATGAAGTGCTTCTAGTTTCCCCCTAACCTTGTGTGAATTGTCTGCAACACTGATTTTCCTTTTTGAAATTCAAATGGGGGATTTGACATTAAAAACTGGTCAGATGTGTTGTGTGCAAGACCTGGCCAACATGATGGATGAGGTCAGGATTTTTTTTTTTTTTTTTATATAAGAAACAATATATAACGCGGATTCCAGTCATTTCCTTTGGAAAAACTATGCCTACAAACAAGATCCTCACACACTGTTGAATGTGAGAATAAAATGGGCTTTAGTACAGGCTGCATATTATGACACTGGTGTAAAAAAAATTATTTACTGCCTACCCTTTCAAGCCATTCAAAAACATGGACCAAAATCAATTTTGGGCAAAAGTATTCTTTATTAAAACATGACTATGGATGATTCTGAATACAGGGTATTTTGCACATTAATGAAGGGGGTTAACATGCCTTGACACCAGCGATTCAAAGACAAAACTAAAATACATTTCAGTCTTATAACGCTGAAACCAATAATTCATATTTTTTATTGTAATGGCTGAACTACGGTTCAGATATAGAAAAGAACATTTGAAAGGAAGTTACGTTTACTGCAGATGTCCCATCTACTCAGTACCAGTAGGTCTTACGAGCTCTTCTGTCTTCCCCAATACCCATTTTCTCCATGACTTCTTCCTCTAGCGTTTTCAAACTGGGCATGTATGTCTTTTTCAACGTGTCTTCAGGGGACGTATCTTTGGGGCCATCTGGCAGAGGTTCATGGGGGAAAAAGTTCATCAGACAAGATCAGATTAAAACGTACACCAAACATTAAACCATTCAATAGTTTAATTCCCTTGCATGTCATCAATCAGATGTTTCCTCCATAGGTGCTTTCTTGTAGAACGCCAATTACCAATAAAGCTTCTTTAGCTGAAAGTTATGGTTCATCTGGCTGCATATTTCCCCTCGCCTGACATCTTTCCAGGACGCACAAACACAGAGAATCTCGCCTCTTCTTCTACGAACTACAGCCACTGGAGAGCCATCTCACCCTTCCACTGCTGCGGGATGATGCCATCTCTGCGCGTCGGCTCCGGCTTGGGGATGATGCGGCCAGTCCGGACAGAAACGCGCACCTTCTCCCCCTCTTCTGTAAACTTCCAGTCCACAGCTGTAGGTTTCCTACAGCACATTCATTCAATTTAGCCATTTTACAACAAGACTTATTTTATCTACTGGGATTGATTTAAAATCCATTCATTAATAAATCAATTTGAACATTTTTACAAACATATAATGAACATACAGCATTTTTTTCGTTTTTCACTCAAGGTCGATGGCACTGCCTGACTATGAAACAAGCTATCAAGCAATATAGGAAACTCTGCCTACAGGACCAACCAAATCCTATTTAGATATTATAATCCTTTTTTTATTTTATTTTTTTTACACTTTTCATCATAAATTATAAAAAGACATTAAAAGAATCACTTTCTTAAAAATGCTCACCTGTCTGAGGGGTCAATTAGTGAAACACTCCGGAGCAGTAGAGGAGCCTCGCTGGCAATGTAGGTACCCCGGTAATCTCCGGATTTACCAATGTACCTGTGATGCTGTAGGTGAAATTCAATCGTTAATGTTTGAGGCACGAATCATTTTAACTTTCCAAGAGGCTTCCCTGAGGAGCAGGTTTCCACCCCACCTTAATGAAGTGATTATCATTGTGAAGCACAGCACATGGTGACACGACGGAATGTGTCCTCTGCATTTAACAATCACCCTTGGTGAGCAGTGGGCAGCCATGACAGGCGCCCGGGGAGCAGTGTGTGGGGACGGTGCTTTGCTCAGTGGCACCTTGGTGGATCAGGATTCGAACCGACAACCTTCTGATCACGGGTCCGTTTCCTTTCCTGTTATGCCACCACATTAGTGTCACCAGACTGCCTTGTAATGGATAAAATGGGTGGTCAGCAAAGGGGTACGATAAAAACGGTTCTAGGTGCTCCAGGACGATAACGGGCATAAAGATGAAGTGATGAACCGGTTGTTTAAGAGAAGAAATAAAAGATCATGACTTACTGTATTGAGACCTTCCACAATGAGCCAATTTCGATGCCTGAACACCTGGACAACTTTTCCCTGCTTTCCTTTATCCTTCCCGTCCAATATTTCCACCTGAAAAAGCGGTAAAGGGGCAGAATGAAGGTAATGTCTCACAGTGCAGACAAGTCTTTCCCTGATCAAAAAGCAGGATTTCCATGACCTCCCATATGTAAAAATGAGAAGAAAAGGCGTTTAAAGTGGTTAGAGGGGTTTTATGCAGCTCGGCACTTCAGCCAGTCCTTAAATTTGCCATTTTCAAGCCAAATACGTTGAAAAGTACACTTGGCTGGCATGTCTGGTTAAGACGTACATCGGCTTTGCAAAGATTCTGTGTCCTAGAATGTTGCACATTTTTACAACAGGAGTGATTTCGTGCAAAACTAAAACCCTGCTGAATTCCCGGATTGTTCCCTGTGTGGAACACTCGCCTATGAACCAGAGGACCCAGGTTCGAATCCCACTTACTACCATTGTGTCCCTGAGCAAGACACTTAACTCTGAGTGTCTCCGGGGGGGACTGTCCCTGTAACTACTGACTGTATGTCGCTCTGGATAAGGGCGTCTGGTAAAGGCTGTAAATGTAATTCCCAGATCGTTCCCTGAGTCCGTTTTACCGTGTCTCCCCGGAAGACCCGCCAATCGTCGTGAGCGACGGGCTCCACGAACACCTTCCTCCTCATCTTCCCCGGCGGGTTCAGCCTCCTCGCCGCCACGGTCCACGGTCTGCTGGTGCCGAACCGGACCGTCGCCGACAGCAACAGCTCGGAGAGCCTCATGGTTCTGCCGCCGTCTTATTTTAAGGCAGAAAAACGGCCCACTGTACTGACAAATGATGATTATTATTATTTTAAAGAAAATAATTATGTACAGGATTTGTTCGGGAGGTTCAGCGTTAGCAACCAGAATCGAGAGGTAAAAGAAAAGTTGATCAAACGGAACAGACCCGGCGTGGAACTCGCCGCGCTGGGCTATTTCTTATTTCAATGTCATGTGTTGTTCTTCTTCTTCTGTTAAAGCGCTGCGTACGCGGACGTTTCATCGCGTTATGCCGCCACCTGCAGAAACGGAGGTCAAACTGCGAATGGAAATTAATTTTAAGATTTTAAGATTTCTGTACACATTAGATTTACATCTAAAAGGTGCCGTTACTGTTTTTTTTAAATATAATTTAGTATACGGACCACATAAAAAATAAACATATTGGTATCATATAATTAAATATTACATAAAAAATATTATTTTGGACAAATATCAAGAAATTACCTCATTGGACAAATTGTATGTAATGTCAACCCCCTGCTCTTTAATCTCATAACAAGCACACAAAGTATTTCTGTTGTCATCATACGAATAAATATTTTATGCTAATTGCTTACAACTTATTATAACCCAAATTATTCAAAAGGATTACTGTAAAGCACATGTGTCAAACTGTGCCACGTCTCGCCTGATCACTTTGTATAGATTTTTTTTCACTATTCAATTCAATTCAAAGAACTTTATTCGTCCCCGAGGGGCAATTTAAAACAATTTATTAAACATTAAAATACAATAACATTCAACAACAGCAACAAAATATTATACAGTACTATACTATGGAGGGCAAATAAAATATAAAGAAATAAACAAATGATTCATACAATAAATATTTTAAAGTAAAGTGAAGTGATTGTCACATGTGATACACAGCAGCACAGCACACGGTGCACACAGTGAAATTTGTCCTCTGCATTTAACCCATCACCCTTGGTGAGCAGTGGGCAGCCATGACAGGTGGGGACGGTGCTTTGCTCAGTGGCACCTCAGTGGCACCTTGGCGGATCGGGATTCGAACCGGCAACCTTCTGATCAATACTTTAGCCTTTGAATTATCAAAACAAAATATTGAAAATGTGTATATTTCAGCCTCCTCTCTCCTTTATTGCCACTGAATCAACATTTATGAAAAGGAAATTTAGCTAATAGGTAAATTGCAGGCACTTCTGTCGTTCGGCCCGGCGATCCCATAATGCAGTGCGCACTTTGCTGACAAACTCAGCGCCGGCGCTCTTGTGACTTTGAAGCACGAAAAAAAGAATTTCGAGCTGCTTCACAACCCATTGGCCTACGACTGGGGAACTGCTCCTGTACAGATTCAGCAGCTGCACAAAGATCGCGTTCGGCAATTCGACGGAAGCGCTGCATTATGGGATCTGTAGTTTGTGTTGCTGGCGCGTCGTGCCGCCGGTCCATAATATGGGACGCGGGATGTCATTTTACATTAATGGCATTTGGCAGACGCCCTTATCCAGAGCGACTTATCAATAAAGTAATCAGCTCTGCTTCACTGGGAATCAAACAATGAATACAATCACGTTATTTCCCTCTGTTGTAGTTGTTCTTGTATAACTCCGAATGTAAGAACGTAAGCTAATGTAAGAATTCTCTAAAGACGCCCCTGCCTCGAGTCCTTCGATGGTTTCACCCCCACGCATGTCTGTCTTCTACTTCCGGCTCACGCGTAGCCAGAATGTTTATGTTTACGGCAGCTGAATTTTTCTCGAGTTATTTTTTTACGTGCGCGTAGAGGGTAAAATTGGTATTATGTGATCGCTAAACGTTGTCAGATCTTTCGACCGACCCTTTAAAAAAATACATATTTTCTTCTCGAGCTCGGTTCACCTCCAGATCAACTGTTGCTAACCAGCTGGCTAACCTGCTAGTTAAAAAAAAACCCGCGTTATAAACGTGTTTAAGCTGTCCGCCCGGGGGACCGGTGGCTCGTTAAAAACATGCTTTATGCTGCGTCGCTGACCTGAGACCAGGGAGGCCGCGGAGTCGCAGCTTTAACGATTTTGTCGCTTGCGTTAATTAGCTTCGACGTTAGCTTAGCGCCACTGGCAAATACCCTAACATAGGACGCTTTCTAACCATAAACCAGTTGGTTTTAATAAAAAGCCATCGTTGGCTGGACGTGTCAGTGCGGGGTGGTGCCGTGTGTGTGTATATATATATATATATATATATATTTCATATTCAGCTGCGGCGATGTCTTTGGTAGCCTATGGAAGTAGCGACGACAGTGATTCGGAGGACGCCTCCCTCACGCCTGCGCCACAAAACAAGCCCGGAGCGGGTCTCTTCGCGTCACTGCCGACGCCCAGGAACGCCGGCCGGGCCCCGGCTCCCGGACCGGCCAAGGCCCGGCGCGCAGGCGAGCCGGTGAAAATCTCCGTTCCCGAGATCCGCCAAGACGACGTGAGCAGCGCAGCGCAGCGCAGCGCGACCTCGACACGCTTCATGTCAAAATCGATGGCGTGCTTGTTCCCCACTCACTGACGCTGATCTTCCCGACAGGACGACTCGGACGATGGAGAGCCGGTGAGGAAGAGGGCGGCGTCTCAGGTAAAGCGGCTCTGTCGTTCCACCCGCGTCCCGGTTTTATAGCAGGGACGAGCGGTACAGAGACAAACGTTCTAGAACATTCTGTGTGCTAACTTACCGAACAAGTGTACATTTCAACACATCTGTCTTGAAAGTGACGTATTTAAGGACGAGGTTTTGTGTTTGAGTATGAAAGTGAAGTGATAGTCATTGTGAACAAGGACGCAAAACGTGTCCTCTGCTTTTAACCATAACCCTTGGTGAGCAGTGTGCAGCAGTGACAGGCGCCCGGGGACCAGTGTGTGGGGACGGTGCCTTGATCAAGGGGACCTCCGGTACTCAAACCAGCAACCTTCTGATTGTGGGTCCGTTTCCTTGCCCGCTAGGCCATAACTGCCCCAAGCTGCCGATATACAACAATAAAATGCAAACACAGTTTAAAAATATCTAACCACTTTAAACGCCCTTTTCTGCTCAGCACCCGAACGTTCCTGCTTTTTGGTCAGGGAAAGCCGTGGAAAAGTCAGGGACTTTAAATCAAATCCCGAACCACCAAGGTGCCACTGAGGTAAAACTGAGCAAAGCACCGTCCCCACACACTGCTCCCCGGGCGCCTGTCATGGCTGCCCACTGCTCACCAAGGGTGATGGATGAATACAGAGGACACATTTCGCTGTGTCACTGTGTGCTATGCTGCAGTGTTTCACAATGACAATCACTTCCATTTTTCCTTTTTTCACGCTTGATTACTGTATGATGTCCTCTGTTTCACCCTCCATTTGCAGCAAAGCGGGCTGTCCTCCTTGCTGCCTCAGCCCAAAAACCTTGTGGTGAAGGAGACCCAGCGTGCACTGGTGCCACACGCCCTGACCAAGCGCCCTGCCTCCGCCACCAGTGCGTCACCCTCTGCTATAAAAGCTGCCGCAAAATCTGCCGCGCTACACCTGGCCCGCCAGATGGCAGCTGAGGACGGGGGAAGCGATGACGAACTCCCTCCCGAGAATTACTTCTCTTTATCGGACGTCCCCCAACCTCCCCCTGTTGTCCCGGTGTTTGACCCATTACAGCCCCCGCCTCCTTCCCTCAGCCGAGAGAATGTCTCGCTGCATTTTGACTCTCAGACCGAAGGCAGTTTGGTTGACAGTTCGAACTATGAAGTTCAGCAACGGGACGGAAGCCAGTTGCAGTATCAGGACGCCTCTGAGGGACCAGTGGTTGAGCCCTCGAATGAGGTGACATTTAATATTAAATTGGTCATTTTTTTATCTCAAGCTAATAAGAAAGCAGTATCTAAGGTGTGTCTTGTCTTGCCAGGGCTTCTACAGTGATGGATTTTGCCCTGACCCTGACGTTGAGCCCACTCAGGCAGAGGAACAGGGGTCTTCTTCACTGTTCGATGATGAAGCAGTAAGGGCCACTGTTATTTCATATAACTTTGGAATTTTAGTTCTGGTGTGGACTAATTATGTATGAAAGTAAAACGTCTCATGTTTTAGATTCTTTAATGCACCGAACTTTTGCTGGGATGGTAACATCTCACTCTTTGCTTCTCTGAACCACCTTAAGTATGATTTTTGAGGCCATGACAGGCGAAGCACATGCTGAACTGATGTTTAATAGGGGTGTGTAGTGGCAAGGATCTCACGATACGGTGCATGTCATGAATCATGGGTCACGGTACGATTAAATCGCAATATATTGTGATACTGTACATATACATATCTAAATTGTTAATACTCTTGACTATCTGTATATTTGGAAAGGTTGGTTGCACTTGGCCAGGCAGATGCCTCTAGCTGAAGTTTAACCTATAGGGGGTGCTGCAATCATTTCGCATCTAATATTACGGAAACGGCATGCCCTGCAAACACGGGCACTTTATGATGCTTTTGTCAAAACACTGCGGCAATTTGTATGTGTGCTTTGCAGTTCAGGAGATTGCAAGGTAAAAGAAATCAAGGCAAAGAGGAGATCAAGTTCCTGGATATCAGGGGGGACGACCAGCTCAGCGGCACTCAGCAGTGGATGACCAAAAATATGACCGAAGAAAAGGAGCAACGCAAGTCGTTCAGCAAGGTGAACTTTCAGTTGTAATTTAAGGTTCCAGGTTCAAATCCCACCTACTACCATTGTGTCCCTGAGCAAGACACTTAACCCTGAGTGTCTCCAGGGGGGGACTGTCCCTGTAACTACTGACCATAATTCGCTCTGGATAAGGGCGTCTGGTAAATGCATACAAAAAAACAGTGGTTCTATTAAATTGTCCACTGCCAGTGCTTGGTAAGAAATGCATAGCATATAAAATAATTAGTCTGCTCCTGTGGACAATATGTTCAAATTTAGAAACAAAATAAATACCAATATTCTTAAGTTGAGATGTGCATTTATTTTATTTTTACTTAAACCTTTGAAATTCCTGCTCATTAGTTACATAGAAAAAGGGCACAATTAGTGAACCAATTCCAGGTGGAATTATTAAGGTTAAATGCGCAGATGTCTCTGCTTTTTTTCTGCAGGAAAATCTGCAGCATGATGCACTGGCATTTATTTGGGCAAGAGAACCTATATTACCAATTAATCAAGGTCCATTTAAGCATTTTTGCCTCTTTCCTGGACTTCTTCACGCTGCTTTATGAGGACATTGTCCATTGTTGAACAAATGTGGGCTGCTGGTGGTCTCATTAGCCTTGTAAATACGATTCCGTCGTAGCCACAATGGAATTCATTATTGTGTGACACAATAAGACCTTTTTATTATTTATTATCCTGATATGTATTGCATAAAGACAATCAACCAGTGGTTCCTTCCATTGTGTGTAACTGATATTTCTTTTTGTGTATAGAGAAAAGGTGGGCAGCCAACAGGCCAGCAACGGCGCAAACATCAAATCACATATCTCATTCACCAGGTGAGCACAATGACGTCCCTACTGTACTCCTTTCATGTCATTTCATTGCACTTTACATTTGCGATTACCTTGTACATGAGAGAACAAAATCATGATGCAGAATTAAAGTTTGGGTTAGCTAGGCAAATGTTTCGAAATGTCCTTTAAACTTAGTGGTCTGTTAATAGCAACACTAACCTGACCCAATTACTGTTCTCTCTGTATTTATGCTATTTAGAGCCAGATATTGCAAATCAGTTGTATAAAGATTAAGTGCACATCACAATATCAGTATAAACATTATAGGGTGGCAGTAGCCTACTGGGTAAGACACTCACCTATGAACCACAAAGTCCCAGGTTCAAAGCCCACTTAGTACCATTAACCCTGAGTATCTCCAGTGGGGACTGTCCCTGTAACTACTGATTGTAAGTCGCTCTGGATAAGGGCGTATTGTTAAACGCTGTAAATGTAAATGTATTATTATATTAGTGTGTATGTTGATTTCCAGATGCATTGGGACAGTATTGTGTTATGAGTAAGCTGGATAATCACAGTCGGTTCCCAATGTTAATGTTTGTCCGTAATATGCAATTACAGAAGGAAGCTGCAAGAACTTGATCTTATGTCCTAGTGATTCTGTAGCACTGTGTCATTATAGAGCAAACGACCCACTAAAGCAAATCTATATTTTATATTGAGGTTCAAAAATTCAGAAATGTTTATTAAATTAATAGCAAGCATATCACCATCCGGTGGATCGTTTACAAACCGAAGATGTGCCCTGTTGCCAGGAGTGGTCACCCTAGACAGATCAGTGAAAGGGTGCTCTGTGGAGTCTCCAAACAAACGACAATGAAGGCGTTTTTTTATTGTTGATGTTGTCATTTTCAAGCTTATTTCGGTGAGCAGGAATTATTGAACAATGACGGTCCTGTTTAATTTTTTAGGCTAAGGAGCGTGAACTGGAGCTGAAGAACAGTTGGGCTGAGAACAAGTTGACCCGTCGCCAAACGCAGGCCAAATATGGCTTCTAATAGGAGTCTTGGTACTTGTGTTGTGTTGAAGAGAATAGTACCCTTTTGTAGGTTAAATGGCTCAAAAATGATTAACTCCACTAAGTGGGGTTTAGGGTAGTCCTGCAGAGGCATGCACTACTTGTAAGTAACAAGTTTTAGGGTAGTTCTGTCCGTTTTTGAATTTAATGCATTGACCGTTTGAACCTAAATATGTATTTTATTCAACAATTATGTTAACTACTATCCACACATCATAAACATCTCATCATTTTTGTTTACTGTGAATAAATGACTTTTTTTTTTTTTTTTCCTGCATTCACCAAATTGGAAATAAAGGGCTGTCTGCCCATAGATGTTACATACAGTTGTATTTGTGTTTTGATTATTATTATTATTATTATTTGTAGTTTCTGCACTTCAGTTGCACAAAATAAATGCAACATTTTTTAAATGTTGATTGATATTGACATCTTTCTCGTCTATTGTGAGAAGATGTTCCTTCTCTGCTCTGTATCTCTTGTTTTAAGAAATGTGCCTCTCTTTAAAATTTTACTTCATATGAGCTTTTCTGAGATTTTAGTTAAATTTTTTCTTTCCAAACTTATTTATTTCTGTTTCACCATGTGCTATTTTGAGGGATGATGAAAGTGCACATTGAGTCTGTAATGAAACAATTACTGCAAAAGTCTTTCAGTATCGGTGAAAAGAGAGGACAGTTGACATCAAACGAACTACACGTAAATCTTGGCCCTATATGAAATAAGCAGTTCCCGTAGCCTTCCTGGCACCCACCCTCGCCTAACTATGACACCCATGGCCTGGTCATGGTGAGCACAAGTATTTCTAACATGTTATTAAGCTTCGATCCTCGCCCAGCAGTTTACATTTCAATTGTACCATTGCCTTAAAACATTTACCTGTTATACATCACCGAAATTCACGTTTCTTATTTCCTTGTGTTGGCCCACTCCTTTTTAAAACCTGGCTTCAGTTCAGATTTCAGAACAACTAAGAAATTGTCAGAGAACAGAGTCTCTATACGCAGGAACGACGTCCCTTCCCTGCCTCGTCCCTGACCCCCTGTCAGAGCTGTGAAGTTCCACTTGAAATCAACTTTAATAGTGATTGCACGATGACAAAAACATGATGAGCAACATGGAGGTGAGTGGTAGTGGCCTAGTGGGTAAGACACTCGCCTATGAACCAGAGAACCACAAAGTCCCAGGTTCAAACCTCACTTACTAGGACTATCAGGACACTTAACCCTGACTGTCTCCTGGGGGACTGACCCTATAGCTCTGTCAAAATGCTGTCATTATAATGTGACAAACTGTTATGCACTGTGAGTTTGAACTGTATTGTTTCACTGGGTAAGTGGGTAACACAGGAGACGCAGGTTCAAATCCCACTTATTACCATTGTGCCCCTGAGCAAGACACTTAACCCTAAGTTTCTTCGGGGGGGAACTGTCCCTGTAACTACTGATTGTAAGTCACTCTGGATAAGGGCTTCTGTGAAATGCTGTAAATGTAAATGGGTGGTAGTAGCCTAGTGGGTAACACACTCGCCTTGGTGACCAGTGGGCAGACATGAAAGGTGCAGAACTTCAACATAACATCAGTGTTTTGGCTTACCGCTGAGTCCGTTCTAAAAAATAAATTCCACAAATGCCAAAATAAGCACCTATATATCTGTATCCCATGTTTTTGTATAAGTAATACATAATTGTGTCGGATAACAAACAGTCTGGTAGCAGTTATCATAAGTAAATGTCATGATATTCATGCAATAATAAAAGACATGAACATCAAGCACAGAAGAGCCTTGCGATTGCTACCGAGGTCTACTTCATCCTCCGTGCAGTTGTTGCAGGAAGTAAAAGTGGAAATGATGCAAATAAGCAGGAAGTAGGCAAGAGAAGCCATGTTCAGAAGACCCGTTCATGTCCTTCAATATTTCATTCATGTTCAGGACAGTTTATGTTCAGAAGAACCCATTGAACTTTTGAGAAGGTCAGATTTTATTTTGTGGAATACCTGGTATTCCAGCCAATTTGAGTTTGAGACCCCTGATATGTAATGTGAGAGCTGTCAATCATCTTTTTTTATAAAACATTGTGAATGGGGTAACAGAAATAATTTCCTACCGACAACAAAGGTAGTTTTTCCTCTAATCACACAGGAATTTGTTTGCACACTCAACTCACTTGGTGTTCAAAAAGTCTACACAGTCGGACTTAGGACGTTGTGGGCCACGCAGAACTTTGGTATGAGGCGTTTGTGGTTCTCTGTTGTGTTGGTGCTGCAAATGCCTTGCATTTTCTGGCCCGTGTTGCTCATTCAGAAGCTCCTTTGCAAACCAGCTTTGCTATGTTGCAGTGCTCTTTTCTGTTTGACCTTGGGCTGAACCTGCAAGAACACCCCCTCTTGTACATTTGACATATCTATTTGTGAGCTTTCCTTCTCATTTTAAAATTATGAACGATTTGACCTTTTCTGGATATGAGCATAAAACTCTTTTCTGCTTGGTGAGTAGGACGCATTTTAAGAAATCAATGCCTGATCATTGTCAGGGTCACACCATGACATTGAATGTTGTAGTCTTGCCTGCTCACAAGTCTGCCACAATAAACAACTAAATCTATTGCTCTTTAACACCAAATTGAAACAATGTCATGCATATTGTCTTAACAATGCATATTGTTAAGCCCTGGGAAGTAGATATTTGCAGCATTGTGGGTTCCGCACCGCTATAGCTTATGGTGAGAGGATCTGCATACAATGTGGGTGTGCTGGTTATGGACCACATGCCTCTCATAAATTCAGGGCTCTGAGCCATGTCTCAGTCCCACACCCTTTTACCATGGTTGGCTTTGTTTTCACAGAACCGCCCCATTGGATGATATCGGCCAACAAAGCCTGATATATCTGGAGTATAAAGGTTCGAGCAGTGTGACCTGCCCACTCCGAATTCTTGCTCGGTGTCTTTGTGGATCTCGTGGGTGCTTTTCAATGAGCTGCTGCGGGATTTGTTCATGATTCTGTGCATGTGGCAGGTCCGCAACAAATTTTTTACATTCTTTATATTAATGTTAGAAAATAGTGTTTCAAGGCTCAATAAAGAATATTTGACTGATGTGGCCAATTTAGGTGCAGTTCAGTCTATGATTCAGATTATGACTACCTACATTCTGTAGCCAAGATAAATACTTCTGAAACTACCATGGACAAAACACTACACAAGTAGTCGAACAACAGTGGCATTATTCCTCAAATAATTCCTCTATATGAGAACAAAACAACTACACAAAACAAACAAGTGCAATTCAATCTATTTATTTATGAATAATGTATGAATTAATCATCACCATGCAAAAATTTTGTTTGCATGCACATGCAAATATACAAATGCAACAGTTTTTCTGCTGCTATTATGTTCATAATAAAAACACATTGAATAACGATAACAACCCATATAAAAAAACAATGTGCAGCGGGTGCCCTCACAAGATCTTCGCCACCATCTTATGTAAATGACAGCATTTCCAACTCTACAGATGTTGAGTATCAGGTGTTATACTTGCACAAAATGGCTAAAATGACCTACATCTAGTTAACCAATATTTTAATATGACCCCTGTGTAAGTCATATCAGAATGTAATAAATGGGAATCATCACAACAATGATTGCTTTGTGATGCACGCTTTGCGCTGTGACCGGGGCTTCACTCATAGACAGGCTGTTTTTTGTTTTTGAAGCTGATGCACATCGTGAACAATGGCTGGCCCTCATAGAGAGGACAGCAGTGACTGACTCTGAGGGTCACAGGCACTGGGGGCTCCAAGGCCGCCTGGAATAGGGCCACAGCCACTGACGCACCATGCTGTTACAGCCCATTGTGCTTTGAGGCTAAAGAGAGGTGGGGGTGGTGACATACCTTCAAAGACCACCCCGCCCTGGGCAATCCTAAGGCTGCCAGAGAGCACAGCAAGGCGTTAAGGTAGACTTAGAGCGGAGAACGTTCTCAGGGCACCCAGTCACTCCTGAAGATCTCTTGAACCCACCAAACCAACAAAACCCTCAAAATGGCCTCTACAAGCACCTCTGGTCAAAGTCCATTTGGGTTTGGCAGAAAGAAAAAGGCTCCTGGGCTCCTGGACCAAATTGGCAAATTCTTTGGAGTTGACAGGAGGAGGAGAGGCAAGGTGAGATTTGTACATTTTATAATGCTGCAGAGGATGCTTAAGCACATTCCCAGCTGCTTTCATGACATACATGTAATGCACAAGGTAATAAGATGCAAATGAATTCATATGCCTTCCTAATAAATGTAATTAGCTGGTATCAAATAGCATTAGAGATAATTGTTATCTGGTGCAGATTGTTATTATTATTTATTAATAATGTGTAATCTGTATGTATGAATACCAAGTATGAATACATATATTTTTGTAAATATAAAAATGTAAAAAGACAGAAGATTTTATTTTTCATTTTTGCTTTTAATCCATTCTCAGCTCTGTTGTCAGCAAAAACAAATAAATACACAATTTACCACAAATAATCTGTCCCCATAAACTTCACCATAAACTAACTAAATGAACTGTATGTAGTGTATTTTGTTAATTTGAAATGTGAAACATTGACGTTTGACAATTTAGAAATTCTCTCTTACACAATCACATACTTTGATGTACTGTTTAAAATATAATAAGGTTAAAAAAACAAGAGAGAAAAATAATAATACTAATCATGAAAATCAGCAAATAATATGAGCAAGCTGTCAATTTTTTCCTGCATTGAGTTCTAAAAGAAAAAGAAAAGGGAAAGAAAAATCAGCAGGTTTATTACAGCAAATATTGTGTTTTAAAAAAAAGTTTTTGCAAACACATTATTTGCATGCCATAATTTGTTTTCCATGCCAGTTTTACAGGTTTTAAAATTTGATTACGAAATTTCATGACTTGTGTGACTATAATATGTAAACATTTCTAAATGATTCTAATATAAAATTTTTGAAACATGAAACATCTCAACCACACACACTCCACATGAATTTACTTAGCCACACACTGTTCAGGACTGGATCTCCAAATGTAATTGGATGAGGCTTGTGGGGAGTCATGTATTTTGTGCATTGTATCTGTCCAAATAAAAATGACAAAAATAAAAAATATCAGATGTTAAGGTGGACAAACTGCTGGTTTAACTGCAAATGCCCTAAACTAGGGCAAACTAGTTTTACATCTACATTGGAATATATTTGGTGTGCAGCTATAACTAAGTCTATGCATAACAAATGTGGTGCTTTATCTCGACACATGCAGCTGTTGATTGTGCAGAGGCAACATGTAAGAAAGAATATAGAATAAAGCAATCTACTTAATTGTGGTTATGGCAATTTATATACCAGATGACCACTGATCGGACCACTAATTGTTGGACAATCTGAAAGTGGCAAACATCTGAGAATGTGAAGCAATCTGATGTGATTGTGAACTGGTCTTGAAAATTGGAGGACACTGGATGAGAATGTAATGGCCTGAGGTTTCTGGTGGCATGGATTTCTGGATAGATAATGAAAGAGATCTGTTTTGGCAATGCCGAAAAAAGATTAATGTGGAAAGAGAGATAAGTTCATATCAGTTGCACTGATATGATGAATCACAAAATAAAAATTCAAAGGACCAATCACTGGGCCTTGTGACAGTGACCTGATCTCTACATTTCTCTACCTGAGGTAAAAGTGTGAAAAATGTGAGAATTTCATTCATGAAGTATCTTCCCATCTGTTAAGAATGGACAAAAATTTTGCTCCTGGGAGAGATAGGCATCTGTTGAATCATGACTGTTGCAGATCAATCAGATTAGCCGGATGTTGTTTGATGAAGACGGTATTTTCCAAAGAGGCAATGACTTATTCAGGTGAAGAATGACCATCTGGAAAAAAAGAGTTTTGTTGAAAGGGATACAGATGAACCGATCCACTTCTTGTGATCCAGTAACATGAGTAGCTTGTGTATGAAAGCAAAGGAGTCAAGAGGGGTAGATAGAAAATTGGTTTATAGTTTGTGTCAAAGTAACTTGCCAACATTGCAATTTAAATAATGTATTCTGGGACATATTAACAAAGCTGTGATTTCATACATAATTGCATTATCGGTTTATTCTCAAGCATAAGAATGGATCGAATGGGTGTGGCTTTCTAGAGCTCAGTGTTTGGCATTTCAAAGCAGAGGAAATAAAAAAAGGCAGTAAGAGTATTTCAAGTGCCTTATTATTTAAAATAGATTTTCTTATAGGGATCTTTCAGAGGTCACTTATCATCCTCAGCCCAGAGACCTTTGCATTCCTCAACTCGTCGTCGTGGGGATGACAACTTGATAGTACATTTCTTCAGGAGCTTTGTGAGTGCCTTTAAAAGTTTTGATTAGGTTAAATACATTTATAAATACTATATATACAATAGTTTCACAGCCAAAAATTAAGGGCTAATAAAATTTGTTCCAACATCTGGATCATTTATTAAGATTATGAATTATCTGTCAGCTATAACTGTCAAGTACACCATTATGACTTTGACAATTTATGCCAACTTTCGCACACTGTTGAAATATGTTTTGTCCACAAGATACGTACCTGAAAGCAAATCGTCTTGTGAAAGCATACTTCGTTTTTTGTCCAGTGTATTGTATGAGAACTCCAAGATGATTTGCCCAACAAAAAAAAAATTTGTGCATAAGAAGAAAATATTTGCTGCTTCCTCCTGATCCCACAGTACAGTCCTGACCACAAGCTTCATCCAACCAAATGCTTAAAATACTAGGACACTAGGCCAAACATCTAAACAGTGTGCAAAGCTGGTATATACAGTCATGGCCAAAGGTTTTGAGAATGACACAAATACTGGTTTTCGCTGCTTCAGTGTTTTTAGATATTTTTGTCAGTTGTTTCTGTGGTGTATTAAAGTATAATTCGAAGGCTTTTATTGACAATTATATCAAGTTTATACAAAGAGTCAATATTTGCAGTGTTAGCCCTTTTTTTTCCAAGACTTCTGCAATTCGCCCCATCATGCTGTCTATCAACTTCTGGGCCAAATCCTGGCTCATGGCGACCCATTCCTTCTTAATCAGTGCTTGGAGTTTGTCAGAATTTGTGGGTTTTGTTTGGCAACCTGCCTGGATTGACCACAAGTTCTCAATTGGATTGTCAATGTTTTGTAACCTGTGCCAGTTAGGCACAGGCCATCATGCGGGAAATGGCATTGTTCTTCACCAAACTGTTCTTGGATTGTTGTGAGAAAAATATCTAAAACACAGAAGCAAACTTTCTGAAAAGCAGTATTTTTGTCATTGTCAAAACATTTGGCCATGGCTTTACAGTGCATCCGAAAAATATTCACGGTGAATCACTTTTTCACATTTTGTTACAGCCTTACAGCCTTTTTTCACATTATGTTACAGCCTTATTACAAAAATGATTAAATTAATTGAATTCTTCACACAACACCCCATAATGACAACATGAAAAATATCTGAAAAATAAAAAACATGAGAAATCACATGTACATAAGTATTCACTTATGTACAGGTGGAAAGGCACACACCTGTCTCTATAAGGTCCCACAACTGACGGTTCGTGTCAGGGCACAAACCAAGCATGAAGTCGAATAATCTTCTGTAGACCTCCGAGACAGGAATGTCTCCGGTCACCTAAACTGAGCGATTGGGGGAAAAGGGCCAATCAGGCCTGTATGGTAGAGTGGCCAGACAGAAACCAATCCTTAATAAAAGGCACATGGAGTTTGCCATGAAAAACAAAATTATGTGGTCTGATGAAGGCCGGGGGTCACGTTTGGAGGGAACCAGGAACTGCAGCATATGGTGGCTGTTTTCAGCTGCAGGAACTGGGAGACTAGGCAGGATTTAGGGAAAGATGACTGCAGCAATGTACAGACACATCCTGGATGAAAACCTGCTCCAGAGCACTCTTGAACTCAGACTGGGGCGAGGGTTCATCATTCAGCAGGACAACGACCCTAAGCACACATTGGGTGGCCCAGCCAGGGGTGGCCCAGCCAGAGCCCAGACCTGAATCTTAAAATGTCTGCACTGACGCTTCTCCTCCAACCTGCTGGAGCTTGAGAGGTTCTGCAAAGGGGAATGGGAGAAACTGGCCAAGGATAGGTGTGCCAAGCGTGTGGCATCATATTCAAAAAGACCTGAGTCTGTAATTGCTGCCAAAGGTGCATCGATTTGCCAAAACCTCAAGTGTACTTTTTTCACTTTGTTATTATGGGGTGTTGTGTATAGAATTCTGAAGAAATAGGGATGTGCTGTGAATACTTTCCGGATGCACTGTACAATGATTATTGCAGCAGAAGGTGTATAAATGTGTAGAAGTAAATTTCTTTTCTGACATGAATTATATTTTATTCATTTCTATTTTTATTTGGCATCAACCTTGCCTAAAATTTCCATTTTCAACTTTTAAAACCCCCACGGCCCCCGGCCCCTGCCCCAAGAAGACCACAGAAACAAACACCATCTTGGAAATCTGAGGTGATGCTTTTTGAGATAACCAGGCAATACAGCCAGAGTAGGATACATGTTCTAATTTTGTGTTCTTAACAACATGTTGCATTGTGGGAAGGACTGATATAAAGTTAACATAAATTTTTTTGTTATTCTAGGTGTCTTCTCCCCGTCCTAAGTCAAGGGTAAGTTGTATTTTCCTTACGGTCAATACAGACAGTACTATTTCTAGTACTGTCTTTTTAACCTTATCACTCAGATACTTACATTTTTTTTCTTAATAGATCATAAATTTTGAGGGACTGATGCAGTTTTTTTTAATAGTGAGACTTCTGACCATGCCAGTCTTAATTTAACATATAGGGCACTATTTTTCAACAAATGGCATAAGCTTTAATGACTATCAATTATGTAATAATAAATTATACTATTGTCAATGGGTGATCAATCAGCTATGCAACGGTTTCTAGCAAAGCAATGCTAAGCTAACTACTCTATACTAAACCTTAATTACCTTTATATTCATTACATTTTATATTGTGCAGAGAGAAATGACAATTAACAGAAACCTAAACTTTCCATTTCCTTTTTAAATGCAGTGTGTTGAAAAAGTATTCACACAAGTAAAAATCCCAATTAAGTTTTAGTATGTGGATGTGATGACAAATTGAAAAGTCATCATAAAGGCAACCTATGTATATAAAATAAGACAGGAACTGTACCAATTACCACTATGCTATAACATAATCAGTTTAATCTGCAAGAGAATGTCTTATGTGACCCCAAACATTTCTCAATTTCCCCTCACTTTCAGTGGGAGTCATTCACAGGATGACAAGAGTAGTATTTTTATGATCTAACTTCAATTTTTTCTATTTGCTTTTTTTGTCCAGTGGAGAGAACTCTTGGGCTTGGTAGGTTGCGTGCAATTGTACCAATTAGATGTCATCAGTCATGCTTTTGCTAATTCTTTTGTCTGTAATTGCATTTTCTTTGTCCTTAAGGGCATATTCTGAATAATATTTGAGTGTTTAAAATGTAACCAATTGTTCATAACAGAAAACATGGCATGCCCAAACTACTTTTTGAGTATTGTGTCTTTAAACTATTTAGTTCTTGTCTATTAATAGATGATCTGCCAAGGCTCAAAAACAATCAAATGTTCACTGTTCTATGAAGCATTTCAACCTATTGGGAGGACAATCTTACAACATGCAGTCATTTTAGTTTTAAATGTTTTACTACTGTTTATCCACTGATTTATCCTTTTTGTGAGAATATTTGTTGTCTGTGCCTGTTGTTCTATGTTAGTAATTGGTTAGTAACTGCATGCCTAAAACCTAGCATTAAGCATGGGTTGAGAACCAAAGGGATGACATTTCATCAAATTTGCATGAGAACCTAGACAAGAAATGACCTTATTTAGCCTTGAATTGGTGTTCTAAATGTGAAAATGTAAAATAAAAATTATGTGTCACGCAAATTGCCCTCCTGGTTCTCAGCCACTTGATAATCCATTTTATCTCCTGAGTGTCATGATTGATTGTTAGTTTTCCTGTTTTTTGTGTTGCTTACATTGACGCCCTTATCCAGAGCGACTTACAATCATTAGTTACAGCGTCATCCCCCTGAAGACACTCAGGGTTAAGTGTCTTGCTCAGGGACACAATGGTAGTAAGTAGGGTTTGAACCTGGGACACTGTGGCTAGGCTATGCTACTAGGCATCTACACTGTAAAAAGTGAACACTGGCTAAACAGGTTATTCAATATTTTTAGGTTTAGCCATTGTTCAGTTTTTACAGTGTACCGCCACATCTGATTGTTTCCTTCCTTGGAAATGTGCAGTCAGGAATTGGACAAATGCACATTTCCTTCGTTTAAAAGCAAGGAAACATTTGTGAAACCAATTTGTAACCGTGGGCAATACTTTCAAACTAGCACTATGCACTAAGCATGGAGCCTGTTCACTTGTGTAAGGTCAAATCATCCTCATAATTCCTCGAAAGAGAAAAAACAGGAGGAACTGCTTGGTAGGTATATGTAACTTGTATCTGTATTCTGTTGATGCGTTATTATATATTTCAGCAGGAAATTTCAGCATGATCTATGATTATGTTTTTATGAAGGAGATTGACAGCTCATATGCGCTACTTCCTCTATCAACACATCACAGGAACTTCACTAAAAAATCATATATATTTTTTAACAATTAATTTATGAAAATCCCGTAGACAGTACTGACCTTACGCAAGCGAGCAAGCCCCATGGGACTGTATGTCAAGAATGGACAACAGATTTCCATGTTAACATGCGGTTTTCAGGATTAACAGCAACACAGAGATATAAAATGCAGTTTATGCCCTTCAAATATTCATAACCCTGTTGTTTCTTCATATAGTAAGAGAGGAGAACTGTTTGTGAATTACAGCCATGCCTCCACTCATTTACACACACTGCCTCAACACTGATGAACGACTGTTTCCCCAGGGAGACTCAAAGTCTGCTGCACGTGAGACTGCCAGGTCACCTCGCAGACGATGCAAAGAACAGAACACCCTTTCACGAATTTTCAACCGGGTGAGGCTCATGATCTCTCCCATTTAGGACACAGACTGGCGGGCTCATCATTTATTTTCTCTCATTATTTTCATTCTCATCCTGAAGCATGGGCATGAATGTACGCTGCTTTTATGAGCCGTAGTTCTGCTCTGAACACTAGGGGCAGAGTTTATTGAAAAAAGCCAAACACAAAAAAAAAACCACACACACAAAACAAATTTGAAGTAACCTATAACACGTCAATGCAAAAAATTTAGATTTTTAAAAATAGATTTTTGGATTCTATAAAGCTCATGTCATATGCAAGATAAAACTTGTTTGGCCAAAAACATTCCAGGAGACCAATGCTGCAAACCTCCAACCAACTCTGAACAAGCAAAGAAAATTACTCGGTCTTGTTTTATTTCCAAAGATCCCTAAAGCGCTGTTGATAATGAAGGTTTGATCCTAGATACACGACACCATACCTGAATCTCATTTAAATATACGGATCTGCTGTCAATTGGACCGTATTTTTCACAGTTCAAAAACTGTTGTCTGCTGAAATGGAAATGGCTAAGGTAAAAAAAAAAAATCAGTTCAATATCAGTTGACATTTCGGATGTTACACTCATTACAGCACTTTTCAACCAAATATAGCAATTCTTATTTGGTTTTATTTCATCTACTTTTATGTAAGGTGTTAATTAAAGTTGTTTAAGCGGAAGGTTAGCTTTTTATATTTTTGTAATGCAACTATTGTCTCAGGGCTGTATTTCCTATCAGACTGATGGAAAATAAAAAATTAAACCGAGAATGATTTTTGAATCAAATCATGAGCTCAAGAATTGAAATCAAATTGAATTGTGAGGTTTTCTGGATCTTGCACCACTGTTGAACACAATTAGTTGTGTGGCCTCACACCTTCCAAGGATGTGAGCTCGTACCTCTGCTCGGGTCTTGTCTCTGCGGAGTTTGTGTGTTCTCCCCTAGAGCTGTAAATGTTGGCACGAGCCCAACTGTTCAGGTCAGAACTTTATTTCTATAATTTTAGTCGGGTGGGGTCAAGTTGGGTCCAGATCGCATGGTAAATGAATGGAAAGCAAAATCCTTTCCGTGTGTTTCGCTGCTTGTGAATTTGTTTTGTGGTGATTGGTAAAAGCGTTTCACATGTTGCAAAAACTTTTTTGGGGGGAATACACCTTCTTTATTAGACCTTCACATATGACAATCTCCAGAGGCTCCTGAGAAGTGAAATGAAACAGAATTTTGCATTTTATATATTGTATTTTAAATCAATGGCAGGGTATGTGCATACTGTGTTTATACATGCACAATAGAAATTTAAGCAAAGCTATCAGAATTCACTGCGATCCTATGTTTCATTTCATCAAGAATCTTCACTTTCTTTGTGTTGAACCCTACCTCAGATAAAGACAATACAATCATACTAACATTTTTTATTAATGTGCACAGACTGAGAGACCTAAATAATCCTCACCAATAATCCTCAGCTTCTTTTATTAGGCCATAATTCCACTGAAGAAGGACCCTGTATTATACTGCAGTACATATGGACATGCATACTAGTTTTCAGTGTTGATGCTTAAATACATATACAGCAATTGCAATTTGTTACTGCATAAAAGAATGAATATAGTGCTTTTTTAACAGGGAGAAGGACGATCTCGCTCACCCCCCAAACGCTGGAGTACAATTTTCTGAACACAGATGGAAACACATACAGAGAAGAAGAGTTGACTGGCTCTAAAAAGGATCTCTCAGAGATTGATAACAGACTAATATCTGAAACATTATATTTGTTAAACAGTCTTATGGTTTCATGCGCAATGTTAGTCTGAAAACCAAATGACAGCTTATTGTTCAGAGTTGGCACTGCTTTATACTTTATATAGTATTTGGAAATATTACTAGTATTTGGACACATGCATACATATTTTGTCGTTGAACCATACTTTTTTTATTATTGTATAAACATTTTACTTAGTAACAAGGACCAAATGTGAGAAAAGGGTTTCAGGGTTTCATTTTAGACGCATGCAGTGACCACTGTGAGATATAGAGCATACTACGCAACTACTGTTGGTTTCAACCTCATTATTTAAATATATTCAAATATATTCATTATTTAAGTATCTTCACACCTTTTTTTCTCCCATTAAAATATTATTAAAACTAGCACAAGATATTATTTTACATTAGTTTATCCTGTAGTTCTCACATATCTAAAAAAAATCTCTCTGCCACTGTTTTAGTTTTCATGATATGGATTTTAGATTGTAAGTGCTTATGTAATCTATGGTTGGCATAACTCTAGACAGCAAAAGGCTGCATTAAATATTTATTATTAGTGATATAACAGCAACTTTTTATGTTAATTCAATAAGTTATTTATATTACTATTTTACTCACTTAAGTGTGATGTAAATTATTAGCCCTTTTAATGTACAATTTAGAGTTTAGATTACAACTTTATATTTTGCTGATATACAACAATTTCCTCAATAAACCAAAAAAATACAATTGATAACAGAGGCTCCTATGTCATTTGAATATTACATATTGTCTACATGTTGACTCGGTTCAGGGCAGTGGAATTTTTGTAAGTCAGTTTTGACCTGATTGTATTTCTGTAAGGTGGTAGCATAGCATTATGGGCTACATTTGGATACGCTATGCAACTGCTGTAGGATGGAGATCCAGTTTTGAATGGGGTCCAATAATATAAGACTATTGAGTGTTGAACTGAAAAAATTTATTTGAATCAGTTAAATCAACCCAAATTAGAGTATGGCTAGTTATTCTGCTATAAAACACTGTCATATTATACAAATCATTGTAAAAATACCTGTAAAAATGAAAAACATTTGCCTAAGGATTATAAAGATGTCTGACTGGTAAAGAGGCATGTCATCAAATTTGAACTGTCATTGTCATTTGCTCTGTCTTCTTTCTCTCTGTTACTTTGATAGTTTTTTCCCGACAGCTGTAACTAGAGTTTCCGGATGTAGCCCTGGACATGGGGAAAAGAGATGAAATGGAAATGAAACAAAAGAGATGAGAAGATATTGGAATGGAGAGTCTGAACATGTTTATTACTGTAAATCGTTTATTGGTGCTTGAAGTTATTTTTTATAATAAGTATTTGTTTTGTGTCACAAAATGAACCTTTTACACTAAAAACCTAATGTCTGACTTAAATAAAAGAAAATAAAAGATTTACGCTGTTGTATAATTTATTGTTTACATTTCTTTTGCAACATTTGTGGGTGATGAATTTAGTTTAGTAAATTAGTAATTTATTTTCTACATTTCTTTCTACATCCTACTAGTGAAGTGGATATTTTTATGTATGCTATTAATGGGTGTATTACTTTAAGTAAAAATAACAGTGTTTTGAGTACTTACAAAATGTAACATGAATTGAAACAATTGTTTTGATTTCTGAAAACGTTTCACCATAGCTCAGCACAATTCTACTGTGCAGCTCTCTTACTGATATTACTGCTCATCCAAGAACAAAATCAACAACGTTTAAGATATTGAGTCCTATTTTCAAAGCGATATAATAGTGGTAGTAGCCTAGTGGGTAACACACTCGCCTATTGTTCAATACAAAAATGTATAAATACATTCTAATTTTTCTTCGTCTAGCACCTAACAATCTCCGAGCATGCTCTTCACTGACAAGTCTGAGCCTTATCAGGGCTCTTAGTTTGTAAACTCAATATTCTATAGAAATCGAACAAGAATTGCTGGTGTCTTCCTCTTGTAAGTCGCTTTGGATAAAAGCGTCTGCTTAATACAGTAAAGTAATGAAGTCCCAGGTTCAAATCCCATTTACTACCATTGTGTCCCTGAGCAAGAATGTCTTCAGGAAATAAATAGAGAAAGCTCTGCTTGCTAGTTATCTGCATCACTGTGTGGTTTGGAGCCTGCAATGCGTCCTGCCAAAAAACTCTCCAACGCATAGTCAGAGCAGCTGAGAGAATCATCGGTGTCCCTCTCCCCTCCCTCCAAGACATCTACAGTACACGCCTCACCAAGAAAGCCCTCGGCATAGCAGCTGATCCCACCCACCCAATGCAAACCTTCTTCAGCCTGCTGCCATCAGGGAGGAGACTGCGGAGTCTCCAGGCCAGGACCAGCAGACTGAAGGACAGCTTCACCCATCAGGCGGTCAGGAAACTCAACTCCCTCCCGGCTCTGCCCCCACTCCCCTCACTCCCCTCTTCTGCTCCACAAACTTTCTGAACTCTAAATCACACAAACTGACCATGCACCAGTCACTCTGTGCAGCTCTGGTCTGCCATCTACCTCACTTTCACTTCGTCACTTTAAACTTAAAACTCTGTTGCACTATTGGTTTTTGCACTCTCCTGATGTTGCACTCTCCACCATGTGCCCTTATTTGTATATGGTGTTTTTAAAATTGTATATTGTGCCTTTCTTTTTAAATTGTATTTATACTCTGTATTCGTTACTGTTTTTGTATTTAATGTTACTTGTATGGGTCAGAGAGTAACGTAATTTCAATTCTCTGCATGTCCTGTACATGTGGCAGAATTGACAATAAAGTTGACTTGACTTGACTTGACTTGACTTGACTTGACTTGACAAGACACTTAACCCTGAGTTGCTCCAGGGGGGGGACTGTCCCTGTAACTACTGATTGTAAGTCGCTCTGGATAAGGGCGCCTGGTAAATGCTGTAAATGTAATAGTACTCAAAGTATAATGTAGACACTTGTATATGTGTCACATGAAGAATGTCTTCAGGAAATAAATAGAGAAAGGTCTGCTTGCTAGTTATCTGTAGCTTATATTTAATGATGGTTACAATTAATGATGGTTTTATGAGAAGAGCCCATTGTGACGGTTTACAAATTTCATGCTCATTCTTCCTAGATTATTTAACCACCCTCTTGTCAATAAGTCAATCATACAAAGTATGCATCTACTTAAGAGAAATGTATTCTATATATATTTTCCCACAGTTCAAACCTACCCAACCTGGCAACATGGAGGATAAGATCATGCCACTTCCATTCTCATGTATTTATTGCAGTTTGCAGTCTTTGCTCATAATGCCAGTGCTGTCTACAGTGCTGTCAATGGACATCAGACACACAGTCCCTGTTATAGTCACCACTATCAAACCAAACATGCAGCCATGTACAGAAACAACAAAAGACCATAGGGTCTTGGTATCCAAAACTGTTTTTTTCTTTCTCAGACAACACAGGAGGTGAATCTCCCGCTTATTTAGTTCAATAGACACAAACAGCACAGGTCAGGCGTGGGACTCCAGTTAGCACAAAGAATTCAAATCAATCTTGTCTATCCATCTGTGGTTTTCTCTGTGTACAAAGATCACATAAGCAAATCTGCCTTCAACTTCCAACTTCCTTCATTCTAAATATGTTTGCTCATCTTTATCAGTAGGCAAATGGAAATTTTCATAAATATTTTCCTTCAAGTCAGTGATAAGCTTTGGAAGGAATTTGTGGACAGATGGTATTAAGCTAACAAACTGTTGATGCTGATTCATAACACATGGTCCAATGGATCCACTGAGTAATGTCAGGTGAATTTGGAAATGTGTACATTTGACAACCTTTGTATATATATTTTATTAAAATAGTATTTCACCATAGATCTATATCTTAAATGTACACAAACGGGCCACTGGTCAGCATTGCTCAATATCACTGCAATACAATAAACAGACATCACTGACATGACATCTCTGCTTCTCCTCACATTCTTATAGTTTGCTTATAGTTTAGCACCGGGGTGGTAGTAGCCTAGTGGGTAACACTTAACCCTGAGTTGCTCCAGGGGGGGACTGTCCCCGTAACTGCTGATTGTAAGTCGCTCTGGACAAGGGCGTCTGGTTAATGCTGTTTAAAAAGTCCTTTTGCGACTCCCTGCCACTAGTGGGCGCTATTGAGACATATAGATCCACCTGTGCCTCCCCATTATCTTCTCCAGACTCACCTGTGTCTTATTTGGCCTTCACCCTTAATATAGTGCCTTGGTTTTCATAGTCCTTTCTCCACGTCATCCTTAGTGTATGTGAAGATGCCGAATTCTAAAGGTACTGTTAAAAAATTGCAGTTTTAAAGATTTTATTTAAAATGAAGATAATTAATTGTACCTATCTGATGTTAAATTAAATAACATCACATCTTCTTCTTGTCCATTTTTAATATTACTTAGAGGAATTTACTTTTGACTAAATAAATGAGCAAAATTCATGACAATAGACACAAATGAAGTGTAGTGTTATATATGTGTGTCCTTGGGTACTTGTATTCGTAACTTGCTTTAACCAAACTGCCAGTTGGGTTTCAAGTGCAAGAGGACATTTATTAACTTGAAAATAACAAATAGCAGTGAAAACCAGGAAAAGAGACCTCAGTATACACTCAAAACATACAAAGAGATCTTTTATCCTAGGAAGGAAGAAAAGGGGAGACAGAACATGGCTCCAATAGGCAGTAGCTCATATACAAAATTGATAAATCTGTCATCCAAAATGCAACATTTATCAGTGTATCAGATCAGATGAAAAATGCTGTTGAGTTTTGCCACATGAAATGAAATTGCAAAACCAACTGCAGTAGAGAGTAGGAGAGGACAGGTTCATGAATTAATGAACTCTGTGGACTCTGTGGGAGAGTTCTGGTTGAAGGTGTCTGACTATTTTGCATCAGAGGAGTTGGCAGAAAGGAGTTGGCAGAAAGGCATGGGTTTCATATGAAATATTTTTTTGCAATGAAAAATATTTATATCTGGTTAACTTCAATTGGTAGTACAAGTTTGTACTGAGTATTCACTGGGAGTATTTCCTCTAGGCTCATCTGCACAACTGGGTCTAGGTCAGTTCAATCTGACCTAGAAAGGAACTTCTGTTTTTGTTATTTTAATACATCATGGAATACGTTTCCATAAGTAAATGCTTAACGTCAATGTACAGTAAACAATATGTGCTAAAATATAGTCATCTTGTCCAAACATAACTGTGCCAGTTCACAGTGAAAGTTCATGAATGAAAGTTCAGTTAATTCTAAATAGTTATCATTTTTAATGTAAAATGTACACCCATTGGCCCAACAATGGAATCCATTTTGGCAGTGAAGTTTGGAGATATTATTGACTCCATTATTTATGTATTCAACTCTTGTTATATTACCTAGAAATACAGAGGCATGGCACAATAGAAGTTACAGATTACAAATTAACAGTTTCTCATTTACAGTATTAACACTGATAGATTTCTATTGCAGTTAGATGGAAATATTGTATGTAAAAATGGTACCAATGTTAGAGAAAAACCAAAAATTAAAACCCTTAACCCAGTCAGGGTTAAGTGTCTTGCTCAGGGACACAATGCTAGTAAGTGGGGTTTGAACCTGGGTCTTTTGGTTCATAGGCGAATCTGTTACCCGCTAGGCTACTACCACCTTCCTGATATCAGAAAATGTAGTGCCCCCCCACAAGACTCTCCCTTTTCTGCATTTCAGGCCATTGGTTGTCATTTTGACCTCCTGGTGATTTTTCTTGTTTGTGAGATGGGTGCACAATTTGGAGATAGCGTGGGGACTAAATTAACACATGATAAGTGATGACCAGGAATTTCAGTACCAATTTTAACTTGTTCAAGTTTGTGTTTCCCTTTTAAAAATAACTAAATGAATACCTAAAAAAAATCTACCCGATACTGGTTCAGATGAAGAAACTTCATGACACATTTAAAATTGAAATGAGGTGTGGGGCCTGAGGGGTTTCTGATTGTGTTGTGGCTACAGATTCCAGATCCCATTTGCGACATAGGAAACCGAAGCCTCTCTTCATTGGCATTTCCTTTCCGTAAGTTGTCCAGATTCTTTCTGTGCACCTCAGAAGACTGTTGCTGGTGGTAGTAGCCTAGAGGGTAACACTATGAACCAGAAGACCCAGGTTCAAATCCCACTTACTACCATTGTGTCCCTGAGCGAGACACTTAACCCTGGGTGTCTCCAGGGTGGGGGCTGTCTCTGTAACTACTGATTGTAATTCGCTCTGGATAAGGGCGTCTGATAAATGCTGTAAATGTAAATGTCCCTGCAGAATCTGCAGCGTTTTTTGCAAATGAGTGAAAATATGGTAGATGTGGGTAGTGCATAATTAAATCCACCAGAAGAACAGTCTGTCTTTTGGATGCTAACATACGGTTATGTTGAAACGCCTGGAATGTTGTTTTCTTTTTTTTTTTTTTTTTTTCACCTTCACAGTCATGCCGCACCTCTGTTTGGATATGGTCACGTGATTCTCTGGCCACACCCATGCTGGACAGTTTGCACAGGAAGGCAGCCAGTCAGATCAGTCAGTGACTCAGTGGTATCTGCCACTACGCAGGCTGTTTGATGATTAACCCACCGTGGACAAGTGTGAATCGGAGCTGACGCAGGGTCCGTCCCTGAAAGGGATTCCGAATCTGCTCTCATTGCCATTCAGACCACCGAGGCAGCCAGCACAGGCGAGGAGGTTCTTCAGTTCTTCTGGCAGCGTTCAGGACACCTGGGATGTCTACCGGATGAACTTCTGGATTCCAGGGATTGCACAATTCTGAAAGAGTGTTTCCTTTGACCTATTATGGTGTTCAAAAGTTCTGTTGTAGAATTCCCCATCCTCCCATTTCAGGCCATTTTGGATTTACTTGTACAAGAGATAGAAAGGAGGAGGTAACCCATTACCCGTTGGTTTTATTGACATGGATCAGGGGAAAGAAGAATCAGAAGAAAAAAACTGGCAAGATCTGGAACCAAGTCATGGAGTGAAAGTATTCCTTACAGTGTTATACAGCCTCATCCTTTTGCTGGGAATTGTGGGTAACAGCATAACCATCAGGGTGACTCAGATGTTGCAGCGAAATGGCTACCTCCAGAAGAACGTTACGGACCACATGGTGAGCCTGGCATGTTCAGATCTGCTGGTTCTGCTGATCGGCATGCCTGTGGAGCTCTACAGTGCCACTTGGTTCCCCTTCTCATCCGCTTCAGGTGACATCTCCTGTAAGATCTACAACTTCCTGTTTGAGGCCTGCAGCTACGCCACACTTCTCAACGTGGCCACGCTCAGCTTTGAACGCTACATGGCCATCTGCCATCCTTTTCGCTACAAATCTCTGTCCAGCAAACGCACAGTTCATCTCATTCTCTTTGCATGGCTGACCTCGGTGCTGGTGGCCCTGCCTTTGCTCGTTGCCACTGGAACCGAGGGCCATGTCGTAGAGAAGGGCGGACTTCCAGACCAGAACCTTACCTTCTGCACCAACCTTGTGGAGCACTGGACCATGTACAGGTCCAGCATCTTTGTGGCTTTTATAGTGTACATTGTGGTGCTGGCTGTTGTAGCTTTCATGTGCAGGAACATGATAATGGTGTTGCAAAAAAGTAACGTTGCAAAGACTGAGAGTGACAAGGTCAAAACGGCAAGAAAGCAGACCATCATCTTTATCGGTATGTATACCTATTCCTCTTTTATAAGCATTGCCAACATTTGACTGCTAGTGTGTTTCAGAAAATGAATTGAAAATGTTAAAGCATCAACCCATCAGCTCGATGACCGTATTCCATTATTGACCGTATAAACGGACATGGGTGGATGTAAACAAAGACAGCGTTCGCTGTCGTGATTCTCAGAAGCTTGGTGAAGACATTCAAATGATATCAGCTAATGATATAACTAATTTTTATTCATAACCATTGTCTAAATGTAAATTGCATTATTTTGTCTTATTCAAGTTACAAATTCTTTTTTTTTTGTGTGTGTGTATTGCTCTTTTGGTTCACATTAGTTTATGTGTTTCTTTTTTCAATGAATTGGACTTCACTCGCTGAACCTTGCCATAAAGTAGCTTTGTCCCTGATGTGCAAGGGTCCACAAACTATGCTCTGAGGCTGGCCCTACAATAATGTTATCCTTTAGGTTGTTACCTTTATGGCCCAATATTGCTTGCGAAATTCAGTTTGCTTAGCAAAATGCACTCTCTGCTAAGCAAATGGCAAATAATGTTATGTTCCAGAAACAAATTTTTTGTGCAAAATTTATGTTACAGGTAGGAACAGTTTCATTTTAGCAAAACACAGCAGTCAACTTTCAGAGAGAAGCTGGGTTTCATCAGAACCATACAAATTGCTTTTATCATCTAAGTCAAATCAATGAAAGCTCTTTCCTTTTATAAGTGCTCCTTTCAATCTCCATGGCAGATAAAGGCAAAGTCCGAAAAAAATGGGTAGCTTGTGTTCATTACAAAGGTTTGGGTTTGAATGAAAGACTATACTGTACTGAGCAATAAAATATCACATTCATGAACATTCCGTTCATCATCATTTTGAACATTATGAAAGTGAAGTGATTGTCACATGTGATACACAGCAGCACAGCACACGGTGCACACAGTGGAATTTGTCCTCTGCATTTAACCCATGAGTGAGCAGTGTGTGGGGACGGTGCTTTGCTCAGTTGCACCTCAGTGGCACCTTGGTGGATCAGGATTCGAACTGGCAACCTTCTGATTACGGGGCCGCTTCCTCAACCACTAGGCCACCACTGCCCCATTATGTTCACACTAACAGTTCAGTTCATGTACATTTTTCAGTAATTAACAGTTACAATGCATATCATTAACTATGTCAATCCCCCACAACTGAAGCAATTTGTTCATCACAACAGAAAAACCTAAAGTCTTTCGTCACATGAATTAAGTACATGGTATAAAAAGCATGTCGCCTAGCCCTTTTCAATAAGGTGCCATTCGTCTGTGCTGCCTACTTAGACCCTTTGTTCTCTCTTTATCACAACCTGACAGGACTGATAGTTGGAGCTCTTGTCACCTGCTGGATCCCCAACCAGGTGCGCCGCCTCATGACAGCCGCCGTGCCCAAATCGGCATGGGACCTCAGCTATTTGAAGAGCTACATAACCCTTCACCCGGTGGCTGACACGTTCTTCTACCTGAGCTCAGTCATTAACCCTTTCCTGTACAACCTGTCCTCACGCCAGTTCCGACAGGCCTTTGTTCAGGTTCTACAGTGCAACCACAAAATGGAGCATGCCAACAGGAGAACGCTGGCCAAGAGCAAAGATCCAAAGTCCTTCGCCAGTTCTGCCCGTTCTCTGCGTCCCCTTTTGTCAAAGACTGGTAATTCTTTACATGGAGGTCAAGCACGGGATTTAAATGTCATCATGCTACAGAGCGATGGTAACACAGAGCCAGGTGCAGCAGGGCAGAAGACCAAACCATCAGAGACAGAGATATGAACAGAAGAGCCAAAAAAATGAACTTTATTTCTGAATTTACATTCTCTCTGTGTGCAGTCCATTAAAAAATTAACTGAACAGTTGATGAACATATCTCACTTTCACCCAAATTCTGGTTTTCATGCCTGAATTTTTAATGTGCACGCAACAAATAAACATGAGTCCATTTGTTTAAAAGTATGTTTATTAATCATATTATGACTCAGTATTTACAAAAAAACAGACATACAAGTAATTGCACTGTACCCAGATACTCATTTATTTATTACAAATAGTCACTACATTAATAAAATGTAGTTACTGAAACAAGAGGAGATTCTTATGGTGCTTTTGAGGGTATTATTGTTAATTCAAAAAATTCATTGTACTTTATGATGGACAAAGAAAGAAATTTGCAATGTTTTAAAAATGGCTTCTGCTGTTGTGAGGCCACAGAATGGTGTGTAACATAGTGCATTTGACTAGAAGAGAAGTGAAAAATAGTAACAAGAAGAGTAATATAAAAAAGTATATTTAAAAAAAAAATATCAGTATGCCAAGCCTGTTCCAAACCGCACCAAAGTCTTGACTGAAAAGCATTTTTAGAAACACCACTTTCAATGTCACTAAAATCACTGTAAAGGTCACACTGCGTACCTTTCTGACTCACCCGGACAACTGTTCTCATCCGAAAGAACGGGACAGGACTCTCAGAACACAGAAAAAAAACAAGTTTTTGTACATTGATCAGACCAAATCATGCAAAAAAAAAAAAAAAGCATATTTTCCCGTTCCCCTGTGGCCTGCAGTGTCATTGGCTGTACCTTGTCGTTGACTTAAACAGATATTTTGCATGCTAGATATTTGTTCGCAGCCTGCAACGAGTCAGCCATGTCAGACCTGGATCAACCTGAAGCTGGATTTTTATCTGCGACATCAAATTCAGCTAAAATGCGCACGTTCTGAATTACTCATGCAAAAAAAAAAAAATAGCCTTTCTCATTAATAGATGATCCCCTCTGGTTCCAATAGCATATAGTTCTTCAGTGCCTGTGGAATTGGTAGTTTGGGGAGGAGGATGTGGCAATGCTTTCCAAACTGCTTCCTCAACACAGACCTACACAGATGCTGTAGACTTCGTGGTCTGTGCTCCAGTGCAAACAGAGACTCGTAAAATAACTGGTGCTTCTAAGGAAAGACCATATCATAAATTAGGGCTTGTGACAATGTGTGTGTGTGCATATTCAATGAAGCATGAAAAGGTCAGGAACACACCTGGAATATTTCTTCGGGAATTGCCCGTTCCCACTTGTAAGTAACGGGTACCATGGAGTATGAGTTGAACATGATCTCCACACTTTTAGGTGCTGCTGCACAAGCCACTAACACCTGCAGACAGACACAGACACAAATACTGTATTGATGGACAGACAGCTATGTATTAGGCCAAAAAGAAAATAAAATGTTGGGTCTGAAAATGGTATCTGGCAACAAACACGCAACAAAACACCTACTTTGTGTGTGTTGCTATAACTGCTATAACCCGCCTTGTTGGTAATGCACCTGCACTTCTGTTCTGTACGGTCGGGCGTTGCAAAAAGCATTTCACTGCACGTCCTATTCTTTTATGACAGTGAATGTGACAAATGAAATCTGAATCTGAGATGCTGTCAACTATCAACATGAGCTTCTGATTTTAAACAGAAATAACAACACCAAAAGAGTAGTTAGTATATGTCCTTTAACATTCAGAACATACATTTAATGTAAATTTGTGTAAATCCTGAGAAAATACTTGGCATGCCATTAGCAAACAGGCCACACAGGCTTGAAAACAGGGCTAATGGTCTTCAGTGGTACTTCGGCCATTTGTCATTTTCTGCAAATAATAGTTTAGTCAGAAAATGTAAATTCAGATGGATGTTACAAAATTAGATTGAGGAGGTCAAGAAATTGGGAGAAATTTGTGGGAACATTGGAAGTAAGTGTGTTGGTGGATATCCCACCTTCATCAAAGCCTGAGGCCAGACCTGGATGGAGCCCCAGTTGAGCAGCATCTGGACCACACGGTGCGGCTGGCGCTCCTGGCGCACCACAGCACTCTGAAGAACGTTGGACAGTGGGGAACAGCCGTTGTAGTCCAGCACGTTTATCACCGCGCCGCGCTCCAGGAGTAGCTTCACCAAGTCGTGCTGCACATTGCGGGCGGCCTTGTGAAGGGGGCTACGCTGTTCTCGGTCGACCACGTTTACATCAGCGCCATAGTCCAGTAGGAGGGTGCACAACTTCAGGAATCCTTCCTGCTGGTCGTCGTCGTCCTTATCTTGAGCTTCATTGCAGGCCGCCCCCAAAGGCGTCTCCCCGTTGCAGCTTTGGCAGTTGACTTGTGCACCGTAACGCAGGTAGAGCTGGGCATGTTGAAACAGGCCATGCTTAGCGGCGACATGAAGGGGCGTTTCCTCCTCCTCCTCCTCGCTGTGCAGATTGACTTTGGCGCCATAACGCATTAGAGCATTGGCACATCTGTGGTAAAAGAAATAACTATTATTGTATAGAGTGGCTAATAGTCAGGTTTACTGTTAACTAGCTAACTTACAACTTAGGCGTGAACCCCGCCAACACACTGGCCCCTATAATTATACCTTCAATTCCTTCCTCCAGTTCCCTTGCATGAATTTATTTCCTTGGTCTCCTCTGCTAACCCTTTATCCTTTACCTCAACATTTATCCTTGACCCACTACCTGCTAAATGCATTGAGGAGCTAATACCTGATTCATTATGTTCCTCAACATAATGAAATCTTTCCTTGCCTTTAATTATTTCCCTTTATCCCTTAACTGCTGTCTTTAAACCACTACTCAAGAAACCAAATCTTAATCCTGCAATCTTATCAAAACTCCAGATCCATTTCTAACTTCCGATTTATATCTAAAATGCTTCCCTGATATGTTCAGTCAGGCTTTAGACAAAACCACAGCAGAAAAACTGCTACTGACCTGCAGAAACAGTACTAAACAACCTCCACAGAGACTGATCTGATCTCAAGACTATGGCTCTCGTTACTTGTGCTCCTAGAACAAAAGTGACTAGAAAATGCAGTTACTATGTGGGTCTGCCATCTCCTGGTTCAGATCCAACTTCTCCGACTGCTTTCATTTTCTCCAATTAAGCAATGATTACTTAGCAAAAACCGGAGTGAAGAGTCCCACAGAGTTCAGTTCTTGGCCCTATTGTTTATGCTGGTGCTAAGAACTGTACTGAAGTCAGCCCACAGTCCAGACTTGTTTAGTCATGGTTTGAATATGTATATATATATATTCTTTGGCTGTAAAACAGTGTTAACACAGCTGAATTCTATTCATTAATGTTGTTACTGCCTTTTCTCCATCCTTGTTCATCTGAGTCATGATCCGGACCGGCAGGGGTTACTCCGGATCCGGGGTCCGGACCGGAGTTTCATGTTCGTCTCGTGTAATGTTCCCTGGTGTAGTGTTCACCTGGTGTATATTTATATAATTGTATAAAGCTATCCTGTTCGTGTCTGTTCACCGTCGGGTCATTGTGGTGTAGATGTTCCCCTGTCTTGTGAAGTCTGTATTAAACCCCTGTCCTGTGATCGTGCGAATGCGTCCTCCTTCATGCCATGTCCAGCCCACCCGTGACAATCTGGGTACCAGTGCTTGTCATCAGATCCTTCTTCCTAGTTTGAAAGCTTAAAGATAAACGAATGTGTTTGACTGGGAAATTTGCTCAAAAGTAGTATACTGACAAAAATGTATGATTTCTCCTACTAGCTGGTTAGTCCAGTAGTCTAAATTATTAGAAGGTAAGTGTGAATGGAGGCTCAGCAATTATGTTCATTTATCTAACTCCGATTTAATAAATGGGAATAGACCAGAAGAAAGAAAAAAAATGACTATTGAGAAAAAGAAAGTTATATACATATATAACTACATCCACTGTCTTGACATCAGTTAACTTTTACATTACATGTTGTGTAAAGTCTATGTGATAATGCTGTAATTAGTTTTTTTTTTTACGATTCTCACAATGTATTACTCGACGGAGTACAGTCTGGGGGTTGTTCTTTATTTTCCCCCTCCTCTTTCTGACCCCCCCCCCCCCCCCCCAATCAATCAATTAATCAATTTAAGTGTGCGGATGTGTGTAGAGAACTGACAAACAGACAACCATTTATTTAAACAATTATATTAATAGAAATGACATTATTCATATTCAATCATATTAAAGGTCAACCCTTCTATTACCACATTAAATCGATTGCAGAAATATTGCACAATTTTGTGTTGCAGTGACCAGAGCACTGACCGTATTGAATGCGGCGTCTTGCACAAGTGCAGGGCTGAGAAGCCGTCTTCAGTCAGCTGGTTGGGGTTGGCGCCATGCTGCAGCAGGAGCTCGGTGCAGTCAGCGTTGCTGTTGATGCAAGCCTCATGCAGCGCTGCTCGGCCACCAGCAGTTAGGTTGGGGTGCGCGCCGTGCTGCAGCAGGTAGTGCAGGCAGTCGGTGTAGCCCTGAGCTGCGGCGATGCACAGCGGGCTGGTCAGCTCTCGCTTGTACTCCAGCGTCCATAGCCCTATAGAACCGAAATAAAAGAACACCAGGGGTTTGTAGCCTAGTGGGAAACAAGCATGACTGTCCACCAGCCAACATGTACATTTACAGGTTCAAATGCTGTGAGGACACCATTTCACATTCGTCTCATTCTCTCAATGGGTGTGGTTTTCCAACAGGGCTTATTGGCTTTTAATTCAGCCATGTTAATGATAATCTTAATGATTGTGAAGTGTGAATGATTCATGAAGGAGCTGATGCAGGTGGTCTAGCCAGTGTATTCCAGCCAAATTCAAATTTTCTTTGTCAGGTACACAGTCATACACGGTATGATATGCAGTGAAATGCTTTAGCGACTGCTATAGAACACAATATTGGAAATATTGCAAGTATACAGTGAACCAATATGCAAATATTGCAAACATAACCAAATATTACACTTTTATGTTTTTAACATAAATTATGTGTAACAGGTAGGGTGAAGGTGTGCAAATGAGTAAAGTGAATGTAAAGAAAAAAAAGGCAGCCAAGACTGTCTTCCCAATTATCAGCTTACCATCTCACAATAGACTATAAATAATGGTCATAAATGATAACATAACGATAAGCGGCATAAAACTAATTTTTGTTCAAACATAAAGGGAAGGGTGATGCTAAAACCTGAACTGCAGTCAGCTAGCAGGCTAGACCTGTTTAGTGATTGTTTATTACTAAGAAAATGTTTAGAATATTTAATGTGATTAAATCAAAGTAAATTAAAGTAAAATAGTCAAATAAATTGGGTAAGTTAAGGTATGAATTATAGTGTCATGTGGATATCAGTCCAATATATAACTGTGGCATAATTCAGGTTAATAATATTCTTCATACGAGCAGCATTCAGAAACTGTAAGACGCCACAATTTGCACGGAACATGTCCGACCAGTTTTAAGCAACGAGTATTTATGCAAAAACATGTTCTACAATGCAGGTGTGCTGCTGGGTTAACACGGGTGTTTGGGAGAATAATAAGATAAAAAGATGGGAAGAAAATGGAGGGATAGGGGCTACAGTGTAGTATTTGGCTCATTTATATTAGAATTAGTGAATAACAATTCTGAATGAATGTTTGCGAAGGAGATTCAAAGGATATGGTGAAGCCTTTCCATCGTGCACAATACCTGGCTTCACCTGATTGTACTACAGGACTTTGTGTCTGCTTCACAACTTTGCTTAATGAAGTCAAGCCATTAACTTCCCTCAGACTGTGTCAGTCCCTTGATAAATCCCACCACTGGTACTAATCATTTGAATGCGTATCTGACAAATATAATCAAATAATATTTGTCTCATGGGAGTATAAACCAGGCTTGAGAAAGAGCACTGAGGAATCCTGTGGTGTGTGGCAATCTGTTGAAAGATGGTTTACATGAAAGCTGTCAAGACAGAACTCGGGATTCAAAGAAACAAACTGTGTTGGGTTTAACTCCATGCAGCCCACGAGAAGCAGACAGTGTTAACCCTGCAACAGCTGATGTAGGAAAGCGTCCTGCAGCGCGAAGGGAGAGGTCCTGCTGCCAACAGTATCTGTCTGGAATGTCCTGGCAATGTCTGAGTCTCCCAAAGCTGCAGCGATAGCTGCAGAGATTAAGAGTAAGCTTGCTCTTACACTGCTATGGAAAAACAAGACAAACAAGGCAGGGCACTTTTTACATTCTGTGCTGTTAGAAGGCAGGAGGCAATTTTGAAGGTATGATATGAGCATCATCTTTAAGATCATTTAAATTCTGAATTGAGAGTTAAAAATGTATGCATAATTTGGTGTCTGTGTGTTGCGGTTTATTGTGAAATACAATGAATAGTAACTCCAAAAGTATTTGATTAATACATATTATTATAATTTTGATTATTACATATTACACATATATGTAGTTTCCATTATGATGTCCATTAAAAAGTATATGACTTTTTAATATATATATGTATATAACTATTTATATTCTTAATATGAATGTTAATCTCTACTGATTACCACCCACTAAGAATACTACAGTAAATATACAGCAAGTGAGCATATTATCTGCAGTACGCTGAAGATATTAACAATAATACCTAATATTTAACACAGCTGCGGGTGCAGATTAACAATATTTGCTCTAAATGAAGCTCCAGAACCAAGGCTTTAACAGAGCTTTTTCAGTACTATTATTGCGTATTGAACCTAAAATCTCTTAAATCTCTTAAACAATGATCTTTTAATGTGGGTTAACATAGACTAACCCAGTCTTTCCTAACCCTGGTCCTAGTGGACCTTCTGCCGAAAAGTTTTTCTTGTTATGGTTCACAACCTACCACACTCATTATTAGGCCATTAAGAAACATCTGATCCTTATTAAGGTGGACTTGGAGTGAAGACTTTTTGGCAGATGTTCCACCAGGATCAAAGGTGGGGAAACACTAGACTATCCAAAACAACAAAGAACTGACCAGCACTGGAGACAAGGCAGGAGCTCCTAATGGCAGCAAGATAATCATATATACATAAGGGCAATCAGGCAGACAAGCCAAGGGTAGGGCGTGGCCTGGTAGTGTTTCAAATGCAAGCCATTTACAACATTTCTCATGTTTTTGTTCGGTGAAGCCATTGGCACCATTTACGTAAAATAAGGAATTCAGACTAAGATGTGCATATTTACTTGTGATGGCAAACCAAAGCCAAATTCTAAACTATGACGTACTATGCCATGCTTAACTAGACTAGACTGAACAAGACCACACCACGCACACTTTACCATTCTATACTGCTTATTATTCTGTATATGGTGTATATGTTATATTACATACATATTGTGTTTGAACAGCATAGAAATCGGTTAATCGGATTTACATAAGGCACATTGCTACTTTCAACCTTTATTGAGAGCAGCTTTACCTGACGGACCAAAAGTGGTTTCTGGGCTGGCTTGCCACTCCAGCTCTTCACGGCTCACGTTATAAAAGACATCAACGTCCACATAGTTCTTTCGAAGGATCCTACGAAGCGCTGAGGCATCCCCTGCCACTACTGCCTGATAGAGGTGCAGAGAGGTCTTGTAGCTGCGACCCTCTGGGATGACCTGCCAGCCATCCAGCTGCACAGTGGAGCACAGGCTCTGCAGTCGCAGTGTCCTCAGCATCTCCCCTTGGCCGCCAAATGGCCACAGAGTTCAGGGGAATATGAATATATATATATACATATATACATGCGCAGTTTGTCCCACGTTTCCCTCTGAGAGCTCAGTTCTGTATTGTTTGTACCTATTAATAGCTTGATGAGTTAACATGAGTTAACCTAGACTCGCTGGCTTTATATTTAGGTAACATGTTTAAAAGAATGCCAACAAGAATCTGTCCTAATCGGAGATCAAGCAGGCTCTGCAGCAGTCAGTTGGTATTCACATGAGCACTCAAAACCACTCAATACAGTTCATTTTAAAATAGAATATGAAACAAATCCTTGAAATATCCTATAATACTACTGCAAATATCAATAATAAGAACAGAGTGCTTTCAAAATAATATTTTTAAGGAAAAAGCTATATTAAAACCTGCTCATTATATGCTTATTTTTAAAGTTAATTACTGGGACAGGACTATTTGTTAAATAATTTGAGTGATATATTCCAAAAGGAGAATATATATATATATATTTACCTGGTTTTAACCCATTTCTACCACATTGGCCTACTGAGGGTTAATTGTTGTGAAACTCAAGCCCATTGTGATAAAGTTATTTTTGGATTGCATTGGCATTTATAGAATCTCACCATCAGCTTTGGTTTGGAACCCGTTTTTTTGGTCAGAGACTGAGGAGACAATCTGGCCGTCTAGTGCAGTATTAACATGAATAAAGAATATGCTTTAGTTTTTTTTCTACAACAATCTAAATTTGTAATAGTTTTTTAATAGTTTAATAGTTTCCAAATGCCTGCAGAGATAACGTCAAGGTTGCAAATTTCTGCACAGACGACCTTGTGTTAGAAACAATGCTTCCACCCAGCAGTTAACACATCACAGCAATTCTGCCATTTCAAATTCCAAATTTCCACCCCTACAAAGCCCGGTCTGACGCCTGGTCTGAACTTGAACCCACCACGCTTCTCTGCGGTCCAGCGAAGCTCATCACTCTGAAACTCAAGGATCTGGTTCAGCCCCAGCTTGCAGGAGAAGCCATCTTGCAGGTCTTTCCAGTGTTGCGTAAGCAGGTCTTCCAGGGCCGGGGGGCAAAGAAAGTCTTTCCCCGGCTGCTTGATCCTGGCCTTCTCGTTCTCAGCGGTCTGCCTGCCTCTGCCCTGGCCCGTGTAACATGTGACCTGCTGAAACTGGGGGACTGATCCGCAGCTGAACATGGTTGACGCTATTGTCACCGCCTGAACCCTAAACTCTGCGTGTGAGTGTGTATGTCTCTCTGTTTCCCTTGCTGTCCCCGCTTTACCTGCTGGCCTATTTATACCCGCTGTGTTGCTTTTACACATTAATCGTTTATGTATTTATAGTGAAATGGAATGGGATTTCAGGAGGGCACATCAGAAAAGTCTGGCGCGTGACAGTGATTCTTCCACCTAGGTGACATACCTCTGAGGACACATGGAGGTTGGTGCTGTAAAACACATCAGATGTGGCATAAAGCGGGAATGAATCTGGGGTGATATCATGTAAACACTGAGACGTAAATAGCCCACAATGGAGCAGCTGTACGTGGCAATAAATAAACATGCCTGACCACACAGACGCCCTAGATGCTTCCATTAAATCCCAAAAGATAGCTGTCATGCTGTTGTGCGAGGACTCTCTTAATGGCACGCAAAGGTCGGGATGAAAAGGGAAAGGGCACCTCTGTGTAATGCAGCCAATGCACCAAAAAAAACCCCGAACAAATCAACATATTATTAAACCAATACGCGACTCAAATGAAATTAAAAAAATGAAATAACTTACCCCCAAACATGATTGATGTTAAATCAGTGACATGCAGAAGCACTTGCAGTCATGAAACAGGTTTATAATTATGGATGTTTATGAATAATGTATTTCGAATGAAAGTCTAACATTTCAAAAACAGGCAAATAACTGCCCTCAAACAGGTCAAATCATGATTGTAATCATTAAACATGATTCATGTATATAATGACATAATTACATAATTAAGCAAAATTAAGAAAATGCCATGATTTTGTTAATTATGTTCATTTTGTGTTAATTAAATAATTAATCAATCAGAGACTATTTAGGTCACTTGGTATAAAGTAGACTTCAGTCCACAATTAATATTAATATTAACAGTAAAATATATGAACTATTATTATGCTTTATTTTACTAGAAGTCCATTACTGACATCTAGAGGCAGGGGCTGGAATTGTCACAATGACAATCAGAAAAATACAAACCGAAAAATAATACAAATTCCTTTACATTGGAGTGATTCTCGGGATGGAGGATGGGTGTTGATACTGGAGTGCAAAATTAACACCGATGGGAGATGGACAAGAAAAGCATGAAGCCCTGTATATGTTTACCTGGTTAAATTCAGTATGATTTCGACAACATGTTTGACAAAAAAATATGTTAATAGATAATTATTCATATGTTTTATGTTTCTGTGTGTGTGTATACGTGATGGTGGGGGGGGGGGGGGGTATCTGTATACGTTTAAGAATACAATTGTCATGAAAACTTCCATCATTGTTTCCTTAATTCCAAACATTTGACTGGTACTCAAATTGAGTACTGACCCCTCCCTTTCCAGGAGCGACTTCCATCTGGATTCCTGTTTGCCTGGATGTTTGTGTTACCGTAGCAACGTGGCCATATAAAAGTGTTCCCTAACCAGGCATGAAGGGCTCCACACGTATTAAAAGATGTAGAAAATGCACAGGCTACTGACCTGTACTGCACTCTAGAGGGATGGTGGGTAGCACACTCGCCTGTGAACCGGAAGACCCAGGTTCAAACCCCACTTACCACCATCCCTGAGCAAGACACTTAACCCTGAGTGTCTCCAGGGAGACTGTCCTGTAACTACTGATTGCAAGCTGCTCTGGATAAGGACGTCTGATAAATGCTGTAAATGTAAATGTAAATGGATGCCGCACGGGGAACTTTAACCAATCTTGACTCATCTTGACTCACCCACCAGGACAGCAGGGGGGAGCTGAACAGCCGGGTCTTTCATCCAGTCGTCGTTGTCCATTTCGATGGCGGCGTTGGGCTCCCCCAGTGCCAGGCTCCTGAGAATGGCTCCCAGTTTTTCACGGTCTCCTCCTGCCACAGCCTCTTTCAGCCGTCGAACCAGGTTGGACTGAAGCGGATAGTCTGGTCTAACATCGCTGCACATTCTTAGTTCACCGTTACTTTCGGGATATTTCTTGCCGTTATTGAAGTTGTCGGTTAAAGACCCGAAGGCTCTGACCAAGATTTTTTCTGTCGTTGTTGACCGGGAGATGGATCTTAATATAGAGCAGGGCAGCGTGAACCCAAATTCTTAAAATAGATCTGATTGCAGATTTGCTTTAGTTCTTCATTCATAACACAATCTGTTCCAAGAAGGCATTCCAAATTCACACAACAGTGTTGTTAAAATGCACAATGCAAATCCCAACCCAGAGAAAAGGAAAAAAGTCAAGGTTCATGTGCGAGACCAAACTGGATCTTGGAAAATGTGATGCAGCTGGTTGTGTCAGGGGGAGCTTAATCTCTCCCAGAGCAGAGCCAGAATTCACGGTCGAGGAAGTGACCTCATGTCTTCGTGTTTCGTGTTTCCAGAAGGGCTTTTAAAGACGATTATATAGACAACATGCAAATGTGAGGTGGTTCAAATAGTTCTTTCTGTCTTGTCTAACACAAATCACACGCATCGCTGCTTTTTGTTTCAACTTTCAACTTTTTTTCAACTTGAAAGTTAAACCTTTACACTATAATAAATCATACAAGTAACCATATTTACATTTTTTACTTTTACAGCATTTACCGAACGCCCTTATCCAGAGCGACTTTAATCAGTAGTTACAGGGACAGTCCCCCCTCCCTGGAGCAACTTAGGTTTAAGTGGGGTTTGAACCTGTGTTACCCACTAGGCTACTGCCACCCTTATTTAGTTTTTTTGCATGTATTTATGAGGAGACATCTTTCATGTCCCTTTGCACTGTGGTGGTGTCCCGTATTGTGGTGGTGGTGTCCCAGCAATGTCCTCTGTCCTACTGCACAGTCTCATCTTTTACGTGGTAAAATAAAAATGCCTGTATGAACGTGCAAAATCAACAACAACTTTTTCAACGACAATAATAAATAACGGCAAAACTTCCACTGATAATGACAATAATAATGACGACTAATATTCTTATTAATGTAACAAACAACAATAAGACATAAATATGATAAGTTGTTGTGTTTATATACAGATCACTTGTAATTATACAAGATCTGTGTAATTATAAGTCATGCAAATATGTGAAGGGCTCCATATTTTTAGTATCTGCATCACCTGAGACAGTTGAGGAAGTTTGGGGGACTTTCTACACTGGTGCTGTGCAGAGCACTCCAACACAGAACATCACATCTTGGTGTGGGACTAGCCACGTTCTCGACCGGAAAGCCCACCAGAGAGTGATCTGCTCATGCGGGACCTTTACACCAGGAGGTGTTGGACTGAAGCTAGCCGGATGGTAAAGGACCTTGTCACATCCCAGTAACTGTCTGTTTCAGCTTCTGCACTCATGCAGAAGGTTTCGGACCATCATGGTTAAAAAAAAAAAAGGAGTTTTTATCCTCAGGGCATTCCACTCCTCAATGAGAACATGCCACCCTCCATTTCGTAATTTTCTGTTTGCACCTCATCTGCTACTTGCAAAGTTCAGCACCAGGTGTAAGTTCACCTGCTATAATGGTGTGCACAATACACATAATCACAAACCTGTTTTTATTTACTTATTATACATTTTTATTTTGAATTTTTAGATGTGTAAGCTTCTTTTGGATACAATATGATATATAAACAGTACAGGCCAAAGGTTTGGACACACCTTCTCATTCAATGTGTTTTCTTTATTTCATGACCATTTACGTAGGTAGATTCTCACTGAAGGCATCAAAACTATGAATGAACACATGTGGAGTTATGCACTTAACAAAAAAAGGTGAAATAACTGAAAACATGTTTTATATTCTAGTTTCTTTGCTCTGATTACTGCATTCTCTCGATGAGCTTCATGAGGTCGTCACCTGAAATGCTTCTCCAACAGTCTTGAATGAGTTCCCAGAGGTGTTTAGCACTTGTTGGCCCCTTTGCCTTCACTCTGCGGTCCAGCTCACCCCAAACTATCTCGGTTGGGTTCAGGTCCGGTGATCATTCATAGTTTTGATGCCTTCAGTGAGAATCTACCCATGTAAATGGTCATGAAAATAAAGACATTGAATGAGAAGTTGTGTCCAAACGTTTGGCCTGTACTGTATATATACACACAGACACACATTATTTCTTTCCCTTAAGATACAGTCTGTATAGGTGCGGTTCGGGATACTTTTCACTGCATGTTACAAGTGTACATCACGTGTCAAATAAAAACTTTACTTATATAAAGACAAATACTGTAGTTTTTATCTTCGCGCTATAGCACTCCAGCACAGCAGGGGGCGCCAGGCGCCTCCAAGTGTCTGAGCGTAACCCACGACTACGTACACGGCTGCGGCGAGTCGACGCTGTAAACTGTGAACATGCCATCAGTGGTAATGACGGCAGAAAACTTTGATAAACTACTGGAACAGTGCGAGACGCAGGAGTTGGAGGTAGGCGGCGGCCGCAGCGCGCCTGTTTGTAGTGTAGTGAGTGGGCTGGGGGCGGGCCCTGCTAAACCGCTGTTGTTTGCTAACGTTAGCATGTAGCGCCGTTGATGCGCAGGTGTGTGTGTGTGTGTGTGTGTGTGAGAGAGAGAGACTTGAACGCTCTTATTTTGCCATTTTGCGCGGCTGTGAATGTGCCGATCGTAAAATCGGCTCGTTAATTAGTTGTAATGTCACATGGGCATTGCAGAAATTACATTTACAGCATTTGTCAGACGCCCTTACCCAGAGCGATTTACAATCAGTAGTTACAGGGACAGTCCTCCCTGGAGCAGTTTAGGGTTAAGTGTCTTGCTCAGGGACACAATGGCAGTAAGTGGGATTTGAACCTGGGTCTTCTGGTTCATAGGCGAGTGTGTTACCCGCTAGGCTGCTACCACCCATGACAGAACGGGTTCTCTGTTCAAAATGAACGGCGATTGGTGTGGAGATGGAGGGTTAGCAGGAGTTTATGAGTGAAGATGAAGAAATCAGACCATCAGTGGCATTTATTAATAAATCCTCAAGATCAAGGTCATTTTCTTAAGCCATAGAATAGAAAGTCTTTCTTGTCATTTCACGGTTGTACACTGGCACACTGAATATGCAACCAAGAAACTACTCCACACTTTCTGAAGTCAATTATTATATATCAATAACAGAAATAAGTTATTGATGTATATATGATATATGAAACATTTAACTAAAGTCTGCAAAAGATGCTGATATGCTGCTGAATTATATTGGAAATAAGCTCTGTGTTCTGACATCTCAGCATTCCAATTCCTAAAATGTCAATGACTTGACTGTGTGTGATGAACTGGGCGTTGATGTAAGGACGCCGTGCCCGATGATGGACTGATTTGTCTTTGCTGTCGTTGATATTCAGGCTCCGGGTGGAATTGCGACCCCGCAAGTGTATTCTCAGCTGCTTGCCCTATATCTGCTTCATAATGACATGTGAGTCTAAACAAGCTCTTCGTATTACTGAGTGAACGATCAGTGTTGTGTTCTAACGTGTCCCACTGTCTGTGCAGGAACAATGCCAGATATCTTTGGAAACGGATACCCCAGGCTATTAAAACAGTAGGTTGATTGTAATAAGTAAATGGTGCAGCACCATTTGTAAGTTATTAAATATTGATCAACTCAGTGTATGTAATCAGTGAGCATGAATACAATCACGTACTCATGCTTTTATTTTTCCCAACGTGTCAACAGGCAAACCCAGAACTTGCAGCTGTTTGGACCGTGGGTCAGCACATTTGGCAGAGAGACTTCCCAGGCATTTACAGCGCCATCACAGCTCATCAGTGGTCTGAAAATATCCTGCCAATCATGGACGCACTGCAAGGTACGTTTCAAGAAATGGTCTCGGAATCATTGGTTTTCATTCAAATTTTATTTATTATATTTAGTTGTATAGTTGTCCACAGTGACCTGTCAGACTGGACAGTCTCACCTGAGTTTCGTGGCATTATTATATGTTGCGGATAATAACTGTACTGAGAATTTAACATTACTCAAAGTAATCTATAGTATAGTCATGTGCAATATAAGAACAATAACAATGACACATAACAATGCAAAAATTTGACAATTTCTTTAGCATATAGGCTTTTGATGTCAGGCTCTGTCAAAACAAGAATATAATATCGGGTGAAAGAATTCTATATAAAATATTATGGGAAAAACACCAAATAATGTTTACCACTGGTGCAACAGTAAAAAGCGCTGGCAGAGGCACGCTGTTTACCAGGAACGTTGGTGACAGGCTGTTCTCGTGCCTCGTCATGTGGATTCTGTTTATCGCTCCTCCAGCCTCTCAGAATACCCCCCCGATGGACAGCGGGCAGCGGCGTCCTGCCCTGTGAGTGTCGCGGCACATGCGCGACACGGCTGCAGAAGTGGCGAATGGGGCGGGGCGTGCTTTCCAAAAAGAGGCCTGGAAGACGAGCCGAGAGGAATGTGCGCCTTGATTGGTCAGTGTGACGGGGCGTCACTGGACCCAAGGGTGGTGCTATAAAGATCACGGACACTCTGGCCGCAGAAGAGCAGCAGCCATTGGAGTAGAGGGCGAACGAGCACACTGGTTAATTTTATTAGCCATTTTGCTAATGTCTTGTCGCTAATTGCGAGTCTGCTTTTAAACCAATCGATTAATCGAGCCCGATTAATCGAACTTAATTAAGTTCGAAGTTCTAGTTTGTTCGGTTTGCTGACATGGAGATTCAACGGACAGGCTCATTAGTGGGAAGTCCAAACTCCATGGAGAGTCTGGAGAAGCAGCTGAGCTGTCCCATCTGCCTGGACATGTTCACCAAGCCCGTGGTCATCCTGCCCTGCCAGCACAACCTCTGCCGCAGCTGCGCCAGCGACCTCTACGACTCGCGCAACCCATACCGCTTCTCGGGGGGCGTCTTCCGATGCCCCACCTGCCGCTTCGAGGTCGTGCTGGACCGCCACGGCGTCCACGGCCTGCAGCGCAACCTCTTGGTGGAGAACATCATCGACATCTACAAGCAACAGCAGGAGGGCGGTGGCGGCGAGAGGAGCGGCATCCAGGAGACCCCGGCAGTGTCCGCGGGCAGCAAGGAGGTGATGTGTACCGAGCACGAAGACGAGAAGATCAACATCTACTGCGTCACCTGCCAGGTGCCCACGTGCTCCATGTGCAAGGTCTTCGGCCAGCATAAAGACTGCGAGGTGTCGCCGCTCGCCAGCGTCTACCAGGCCCAGAAGGCGGAGCTGAGCAACGCCATCGACACCCTGGTGGCCGGCAACGGGCGCCTGCAGGCCCTGCTGAACCAGATGGAGGAGGCGTGCACCGCGGTCCAGGACAACGCCCAGCGCGCCAAGCAGAGCCTCGCCGAGCGCTTCGACGGCCTCTACGCTATCCTAGAGGACCGAAAAGCGGCCCTCCTGGACCGGATCAGCAAGGAGCAGGACGAGAAGGTGGTGGCCCTTCGGGGCCTGGCGCGGCGTTACGGCGACCGGCTCCAGGCCAGCTCCGAGCTGACGGACTCTGCCGTCCAGGCCCTGGAGCAGATCGGGGCCGCCGAGTTCCTCCAGACGTCCAAGGGCCTCATCGCACAGACGAAAGACGCCGCCAAGGGGTCGCTGGCCGAGGAGCGTCCCGAGCCGGGGTTCGAGCGGATGGACCACTTCGCGCTGAGCACCGAGCACGCCGAGGCTCTGTTAGGCAAGATGGACTTTGGCGTGGCTGATGAAGAGTTCGAAGATGCCGAGGGGGAGGAGTGAAGTCAGAAGTTTTCAGTAGAACTCGTTCAAGGTCAACCAGGCGGAATCGAACTGTTGAATGTGGGAGGAAGAGCCTTTTTGTACTTTTTTTATTCCCTCCGGTGCTTCGGAACGTGTGTACTGGACTGGAACTGTATAAATATTGGGTACCGTTGGGGCACGAGCGTAGTTTTTTCTCTCTCTAGGACGGCGAGCCCTCGTGTACTTATTTATTTCAGTTAAATGGGGCACAATTGCTCAAGGCCTCGACTAGATAGTCACATGACTTTTGTTTTTTGCAAACAGAAATCAACTTAATCTAGACGCTGTGTCACCATTTCAGTTTTGATGACTTTGATTATTATGATAAATGAGAACTTTCTTATAGGGTTCACTTACATGGACATGAACATGACTTGTTAATTGCTGCTTGCTCATTAAAACATTTCCACGTCCGGTTTTAACGCAGCCTGTGGTTGTTGTTTAGTAAACGGGGTGGGGGGGGGGGGGGGGGGGGGGGGGGGGGAACGGCACGGCGAGGAGCTCAGAATAGAAACGGGCTGTGAATGTCTGCCGGGGAGTCCAGTTTCCGCCTCCCTCCCCCCACGTGCCTCGCGCAGCAGCCAAAAGAAGGCCTGCATGTGGGACTCGTCTTTTTTACCCTCTCGCTTACCTCGACTCATGCCTAAACAATCTTAAAGAATGTTCCTGTAGAGCCCTTTGGAGTGACCTTCTTTCCGTGGCAGGCTGTTTAAATTCTTCTAGTCCCAAGCAAGGCAAGAAGAACTGACACCAACCGAATTCGCACCCACCGGAACCAAAATAGCTTCCGAAGGAACGTGATCACATGCATACACAGAAGCTGAGCAATATTAGACAATTGCAGAATTCGTGAATTATGTGTTATGTGAGTAGTGCATTTTAAATTCCGCTTTATTCCGCCCGGTTTTCACCGCTACACGTGAAGTTGTAGCAACCAAGCGAGTTTTTGTCAACACTCGCTGTCTCCATGTTGTTCACTGCAGGAGTCTTGGGTCATTAGAACAGTCAGCAGATGCAGACAGCGCGTCTGTCTAACATATGGGGGGTGGGGGGGCAGCAGATGGTAAAAATCGAGACAAACGTAAACGGGTAGACGGCTAATTATGACACGTCACTGTCCTTGTATTTTTGCGGGCATATTTAGGCCTTTGGAGCAAAGGTGAAGGCGGGTAAGTTCAGGTCTATGAAGGCTGATCATGCCCAGCATGGAGACGGTCTCTTCAAAGCTCTGGTCGTTTTGAAATGATCCGTGTCGGGAAGAATGTCAGTTGGCTTTTTTTGTTTAATGACATGTCTAATTAACTTTAGGAAACGTTCTGAAATATAATATTACAGAGACTTGTGCGTACAAGGCGTCAACCGAGGCCCTTAAAATGTGTGGTGTTTTTATGTGTGCGCGTGTTACAGAATCCACCCGTAGGAGAGCCTACGGCCTGGTGGCGCAGGCCTACACATCGATTATGGCGGACGACTTTGCCGCCTTTGTGGGGTATCCTGTGGAAGAAGCAGTGAAGGGTGAGTCCAATTTCCTTCCCACTCCCCACCCAGTGAAGCAGTAAAGCAGCAATCCATAAAAAATGCAATAAATCTGAATCTTTAAAATATTTGCGTGTGCAGCTGTGTTTATTTTGCATTTGTAGACCGAATTCTGCAAATTTGTGTTCAGTTCTGAATCATTAAAAAGCACATTTTGGACTTATGGATAATTATATACTCTAGCAATGTTCATTATGCTATTGTATATAGGACTGTAAATAAGTACAGTATGTTGCAAATACTATACACTGCTAAATGAAATCTTAAGACTGTTTGAGTTGAAGATTTCATTAAATTGAACCTCTCCGTTTTTTTAGTCTTCTGCACCTCCGGCCAGCGTGAGATCTTAATATTGCCTTCAGGATTGTATATTTCTGTAAATGGTTTACTTTGTACACACGCATATAAATGATATGGGGGGAAAAAATCTAAAAGTTCTAAAAGTTATATGTAAAAAGAAGACGACGACACATGATCAGCATGGAATGTATTTGTCATTTGTTTTACATCATCCTCTTGGAGCAGGGAGTGTTTTTCTGGTTTCAGTCGTGAGATTGAGGGTTTCAGTGGAAAATCAGCACTGCAGAGGTCCAAAAATATGTCTGTCTTTGTTTATCGGGAGGGTTGACAACTTGTGGAAGGCCGCAACCCCTGCATAGCTCCGAAGGTTTTCTTGGTAAACACCGTATTTCAGACCTTCAGCTAATTAGCTTCTCTTCAGCGGAATGTGTCAAACGACGCGCTAAAAAAACTGTTGCGGCGTTCCTCTCCGCTTTTCATATGTTTTTCCCATGTTTTTGTCCTTGCCAAGCTCTCCAGTCACTCAAACACTTTTTTATTTTTTCTTCCCTCTCTCTCTCCCCCCACCTTCTTCCCCTTCTCTATAGGCGTGGTTGGCCAGGGCTGGCAGGCAGACCCCAACACCAGGATGGTGATGCCACAAAAGCCAGGTAGGGGGCGCTGTTGCACCACTCACCCACCCCGTCATTGCTCGCCTCCAAGCTGCCCTTTCTTGTACATCCTGCCCCTCCGTGTTTCGTAACGCTCACATGGAAACAGTTGTCCGCAGCTGTGAAGGATAACCCCCCCCCCTCCCCGCCCGACACCCCCAGATGGGCTCGGCGCTGTCCTCTCCGCTGCTGCCCCTTCATTCTTGCGTGCTCTGCTTTCCCTCTCTTGCACTCGTTCATCTAACCCACTGCTCATATGAGTTCCAAATGTGCGACCGTGCACGCACCCCCACAAACACGCAGGGAGAGAGACCCACAAAATGTTGTCTCACACGGTCCCGTCCACTGTGCAGCCTTCCCAGAATGTGACCAAAATACTTTTTTTTTATATATTATGGTTTAAATCTTTAGAACTTTTATTGTCCTTGATGAACTTGAGTGTGCTGTGTGGTGGTCTGTTCCTCATCATCCCTGCAGATTACAGCCATCTGTAGCACTCGTGAGCATGAGAACTCCTGACTTCATCATCTCTGTCCTGTCCCGTTTTTACCGAGTAACAGCAGTGTAAACGTATCGATTTCTGGCCAAACCAGATGAATAAATTATCGATTTTGTTTCAGGGTGGTTATTAGATCTTTAAGTTTGGTCTCTGTTCGTCAGAAAAGATTCCCACTAATTTAGATTTTTCTCTCATCTTTAGATCCACCTCCTGTCTCGCTGGTTCCAAATGAACAGCAGCTGGCCAGACTCACTGACTACGTGGCTTTCCTTGAGAACTGATGACCCCCCCTTTCCCATCCATCCATCCATCCATCCATCCCCTTGGCCCCGTCTGCCTCTGTGAGGACAACGCTGCAGTTCTCTTTCCCATCAGGCTCAGATGGACTGCTCTCCCCCCCACCACCTCCTATCTACACAGCTTGCGCGTCCATCTGTGCAGGCGCTCGGCCCAGAACCCCCCCCCCGCCCGCCACACACACCTACACAGCAATCAGCTACAAAAGTTGTAAAATATTGGACCGATAAATACAGTCACAGAAGAGGTGATGAAAGGTGAGTCCCTCTGTCCAAACACAATTTGCACCTTCTGCATATTGGAGTCTGTGTTATGGATTATTATTTACATCAGCGCCCTGGCCACCATCTCATCATTTACACAAGTCATTGTACAGCGTAAACTCTGGGACGTTTTCTCTTATTCAACAGTAGATTTGTCTGGACGTGTAATATTTGCAATAAAGTCTTAACAAATGAATGTGCTGTTTGTGATTTTTTTTTTTTTTTTTTTTTTTTTTTTTTTTTTTTTTTATAACTATGCTGCAGTTATTGATGATGAAAGTCATATTTCCTTTGGAACAGGTGCTGCTTACCTTGCTGAGCTGGTTGAGGTTTAATATTCCTTAAACCGGCAGAAGTATTATACTACTGTTTTAGAACACCTTTATAGTGGGAACCAGCAGGGTGGAAAAAAAAGAATGAATGATAAAAATGAAAGATATTTCTAGTAGAAATTTTTTTCATTGCATTGGGGTGAATTTGGGCTTTTTTTTTTTTTTTTTTGTATTTTAATCAAATTAAACCAGCTACCACACAATACCTGATGTGGACTATAATAGCCTGGTCGAGTAATTGATGGTTCTCAAGCCCAGGGATGATTTTGAAGGAGGACGGAGGGGAATTAAAATAATAAATTCTCCCAGCTGAGTGGGTGGTATACAGTACACAACAGATGACGAGCATCTCCACCCATCATTACATGTCTCTCTCTCTCTCTCTCTCTTGTTTTCCCCCCTTCTTTCTTCAATTATAAAGGACTGTTCTCGTTTGATCCGTGTGGCGCATGCTAACAATTAGACGTTACCAGTGGCAAGCGTAGCAGAAGCAGAGTTCTGCTAGTCTCCTCCCTGACTGCCACCTTTGTCCTGTAGAGATGTTCTCTCCGGCTGTCTATATGTGAAGATCCTTTTTCACTTTTAAATTTGGAGGTGTCATGCACGTGGACACTTTATTATTTGGACACTTATTTTTAATGAATTAAACTACTAAAATTATTATTTAGACCTTTTTGTAATGGAAGGCGCTTCACAGTTCAATGCAAACAATCATCACAAGAGCTATATTGTATTTTGTACAATAATTCTTTTTTTTTTTTTTTTTTTCTGCATTCATGTCTGTGTTGGAGGAGCTGCTTTTAACTTCATAGTACATGCGCACAGTGACAATAAAAAGGCGTTCTATTCTACTCATTCTGTTCTATATGGCTGGAAGAGCAACAAAAGGTCAGACAATTATGATGATAACTCGGGGGGGGGTGGGGAGCATTTGAACATATTTTCCCATGAAGTAAAACAGAGATGAAAGCTCCGGGCCTCTGTTTACACTGTGTTTACTGCTCCAAGTCTGCAGATCTTTATACAAGGACGGCTGATTTACTTTGTGGAACAGTTTCTTTTTTTGTGTGTTGGCAGGGAATCTACAATAGTGGGTGATAGGAGCTGGGAGGTAGGAAAGAAATTTTACTGTGTACCATGGCAGGAATAATAATAGGTTTGACCATAGTAACACATTCAATCCAATACTTACGGCACTGTTGAAAAGTTAAGGGTCATTTTGAAATGTCCTTGTTTTTCCCATGCGGGAAGAAAACATGGAAAGGGTTTGAATGGTGATGTTTCAAATAACAATGTACAGTCGTGGCCAAAAGTTTTGAAAACGAGGCAAATACTTGTTAAGTTTGCTTGTTTGCCATAATCAGAAGGTTGCCGGTTCGAATCCCGATCTGCCAAGGTGCCACTGAGCAAAAGCACCGTCCCCACACACTGCTCCCCGGGCGCCTGTCAAAAAAAAAAAAAAAAGTGGAAGTGATTGTCACACGTGATACACAGCAGCACAGTGCACAGTGCACACAGTGAAATTTGTCCTCTGCATTTAACCCATCACCCTGAGTGAGCAGTGGGCAGCCATGACAGGCGCCCGGGGAGCAGTGTGTGGGGACGGTGCTTTGCTCAGCGGCACCTCAGTGACACCTTGGCGGATCGGCATTCGAACCGGCAATCTTCTGATTACGGGGCCGTTTCCTTAACCACTAGGCCACCACTGCCCCACGTCCTGTGTCCCAGGATATGTTCCAGCAGCCTCAAATCAGGACAAAGTGGTTATGAAAGTGAAAGAAAGTGAAGTGATTGACATGGCTGCCCACTGCTCACCAAGGGTGATGGGTTAAATGCAGAGTACAAATTTCACTGTGAGCACCGTGTGCTGTGCTGCTGTGTATCACAAGTGACAATCACTTCACTTTCTTTCACTTTCATAACTACTTTGTCCTGTTACTCAGATTTGAGGCTGCTGGAGCATATCCTGGGACACAGGACGTGGGGTGGAGACTCTCTCAGGGCGGGGCCCCAGCACCCAGTACTCATGCCAAAACTAAGTAAAAAGGCCACTCAGTTTTTGCATGATATAGTTACTCTTTTGAATAAAATGAAATATTATTGTCAAAGAACTGCTCCTTTTTTTGCCTGTACGTGACGTGGTAGTAAAACCCTCCTTGGAAGCATGTCTGTGAGATGTCTTGCCAACAGTTATTAAAGATCTGTGGATTCATTTAGAGAAAGGCCTTGTTTGACCTCATAGGTCAATAGCTTCTTGTTAACCAACAGTCCTCAAAAAACGTTAATGTTCGTTTCACTTCTCTTATTCTTAATCTTATTTCCTTATGCCACAGCCAGTCATATACAATTATGACACACATATTACTTGCATTGAAGTGCATGCATCCAGTGCAAGGTTGCCGTTACTTCCAGCTCACTCTAATTTCACCCTCTGTTTGGGTGGCCCTGGGACTAGATATATAAAGCTGTCAGTCCGGCAGGAGCGCAGGGCAAAATAGTGGGATCCATGTGCTACAATCTACATGTCACAAGAAGTGACTGAACATGCAACACGTAACACACACCTCCTTTCTCAAAATGAGAGTTTGAAAATGTGAAGTAAATGATTGTGTAAATACATCTTATAATGTAAAGCCTGGTGGAAGGGAATTGTCCGTCTGAGGCAGTCGTCTGCATCTGGAACACTTCATAGGTCATGCAGCCATCTGGGGGAAATCTTTGAATTGTGGTCAGTGATACAGCACCTTCGCACATCTGGTGAGCATCTGCTCTTCTGTGAGAAGCCTTTTAATAATAGCATGTAGGCAGCCAGTTCAGATGGATGAAATTACAATGCTCTCTTTCACCAATCTTAATCTTATCCTGTAATGACACTGCTTTTTTTCTTATTTTTATTTTATATAATGAATTGTGAAAGCTAATGTGATGCCTTTCAATTAAAAAATGACAGGCCAAGATCCTGGTTATAGGAACATAGGCATGCCTTGATGAGATTCATTTTTGTTTATTGCAAAAATTATCCCCAAAATCTTGTAAACTAAACCAACTTGTCCACCCAGGCCCAAATTATTATTGAATTATAATTAAATGAAACTGGGCTGACTTCAGCATGAATTAAGGATAAATAAAAAAAAAACACCCAAAAGAACATCAAACATGATTCTGGACATTGCTCCCGTTTATTTTGGAGCAGCTGAGTGGAGTTTGGGTACTTCCAGTATTTAAAAAATGGGATTTTTTTGCTTATTTCATTCATTTGAAATGTTATTTATTTAGCTTTAAAAAGTATTTCTGTTTACATGGACTTGAAGTATCCCTTTCTGCACTTCCCATGGGTAAACTGGGCCAAATTATTAGCGAAAAAGAGTTCTGGGTCCAAATCAGTTGTTTTTGGGCACGATTGCTGTTTGGGGCAGTCCAGTTCAATGCAGCGACTGTTTTGAGAGCCCCCACTTCCCTCGCATAATCGTTCACATTCAGCATTTCTGTACTTCATGTACAAATGTTTCCAGTTGTTGGCGCGTAAATGTGCACTGCAGGAGACAGCCCATTAAAAGAACGAAAAAAACAGACTATGCCTCCAGTCTTGGACAAGCAGAGTTTGATGTTACAGGCATGCTGTAATGCTGTAGGATACTCAGTAAAGCAACTTGCAACCCTGAGACACTTGAAATGGAGATTGAGGGGGCTGACAGAGTAAAAAAAGACAAAATGTGTTATTCATAGCACGTGAGATGATCAACACAGCTTCACCGACGTAAAATACATTTCAGCATCAGTCAAGTAAAGTGGTGCTAGCATTTCAAACCCATCCTAATCAAACAAATATCTGCATACAAACCTTCCGCGGCCGATGATAACATTTTTCCATGCGGCTCGGACGGGGGCTGTGAAAGATGGGTTGAAAACGGGAAAGTTTAGGATAGATTAAGTCTGGGCTTCACGTATAAATCAGGAAGGATTTGGATGGTCCAAAGGAACTTCTTGTGCTGGCTGGACGACAGATGGTGTGGAGCTGCGCGCCATCTTTTGAAGTTTTATAATTAACCACTGCAAGATGGCGCCGTATAACATTGTTTTGATTTGAACAATATGCCGTCTCCTGCTTTGAAATTTTGCCCCAAATAAATACGGAAAATAAATGCTGCTTGTCGTATTATTTTGACAGAAAAGCCATACTGCGCTGTCAGAGGTCGCAGCTGTGTAGTTCAGAGTCAGATTTGACCCAGCTGGCTTATTTTCTTTATGAATCCGTTTATTGTATCACTGATTCGGGGATTCACTAATTAATATTTTCATAAACATCTTTAAGACAGGAACATTTGCTGCCAAGACGACCCCTTTTTTTTTAACCAGAACCCAATTGGCTATTGAGCAAATGTGCACGCTCTGAAATAAGCCGATTTACTATGTTGTGTTAACATGGAGATCAGAAACATTTTATTGTCTGAGAAATGAGAAATAAAAAAAAAAAGATGAACATTTTTAATGCTACTGTTGCTTTTAAATGAAATGCTTTCAGCGTCAGGGAAGGTGAGGTGAGGAGCATCAAATTTCAGCTTTCATGCCAAACTCCCATTGGAGTAGAATAATGTGTAAGGTGTGAGTTGTGCTTGTGCCTGCTTGGATGGATTAAACTTAATATAAGAGGCAACATTTAGGCTCTTGGTTTTATCTACTTCTGTGTGTAGCGCCTTGTTTTGTGCAATTTCTATGGGCCCTATTGTAACAGTGAACTGTATATTGTGTGTATTTTATTCATTTAATCAAAATCACTCATGATCTGTGCTGATCTGATCTAATTAATCAGGCAAATTAAAACTTCCAATCAAAATGTACAAACTGTCAGAATAAAGGAACAACAGACAAACTGACTGTCATCTGCATAGTGCAGATTCTAGGACAGAAGTAACTATGGCACTTTTACCGTAATAAATAATGTGTGGGCCATCCAATGAACATCTGCAAATTAAATCTTGTAATGCTCCTTTATAATTTGATTAATAGTATCAAAGTTCTTTTGTAGTCATGCGGTATAAAAAAGAAGCATGTGTTTTGTTTCAGGACTTTCTCTTCATGAGACTCCATTGTTCACCACTTGGCCTGCATCATGCCTTCGAAGGACAGAGGCAAAAAAAAACTCACCCAAACTACACAACAGCTGCCTTTGCTTTCTGGTGCCAGCTTTGCAGCGCAGTGGAAACTATGGCTAATTAACGCTCACAAAATACGCTTAATTGCAGAAAATTACGTGGAAGGACTTCTTTGTGAGCATTTAGCTTTAGGATGATTTCTGATAAATATCAATATGCTTGTACTTAAATATATTCATACTAGATAATGTCAAATTAAAAATACTAGTACATGTTATTTATCTTTTCATAATATAGTTAATATAGTACCTCTTTTGGGCTGTCATGCCAGGGGTTTGGTGAAAGACAAAGACGCAGAAACCGGACATTGTGGACAAAGGGATTTTACTCCAAATATAACAGAAATGGCACGAGGGCCAAAAACAAGAAGTAAGGAGCAAGCAAGAACTAACCTGCAGGCGTGTGCCAATGGCCATGAGATGGGCTTCAAAATATGTGTATTTGTTACAAAACGTGTATTGAATTCACTGTATTCGCTGTTCAGTTGGGTCATACACAACATACAAAAAATATATATATATATATACACACACACACACAAAATTCACACAAAATTATAATAAGAGATGAGTGTGAAGCAGAAATTCCAATGAAAAGAAACATCTTAATAAAGAGGTTTTAGAATAAATATTTTTACTCATTAGATTTTGTATAATTTGAATAAACAGTAGATAGACCAGAAGTTAATGGAATGCTTCCTCTGGTTTCATGACTCTTTGCTGAATGTCTAAATAACGACGAGCCATGCAGGGTCTAAGAAAAGCTAAGTGCAGAAAAACCCAGTCTGTTTCTAAATGTTTCTAAAGTCGCTGTTTTAAAATGTCTAACCTGCTAGCATTTATTGGGTGTAAAAAATCTGTCTTCACAAGGGTCAAAGATGTCCTCCTTGCAGTGTGCTCCCCTGGAGAAATTTCAGATCCCAACGCGGAAGTGATGCTGCAGAATGTAATTGTAAAATGGCTATGAGGAATTTCCTTATGATGAATATAGAAGAAAAAATAGTAGAAAAATAACTAAACTAAGATTATATATTGGCACACCTCCTAAATGTGTACAGAGGAACAGTCCTTGGTTAATTTTTCTCATTTTTTGTTTTGACTTCTCATACTTGTATTGATCTCGTTCTCCCAATCAGTGATAAGACTATTTTACATATCTTTTGTGTAATCAATTAGTACATAGTATATACATATATCCAATTTTCTGTGTATGGATACCTGAAAAGTGTTAAACGTGAAGGAGCCAGAGAATGCTGGGCTGACAGGATGGGAGGAGACAACAGATAAATGCTGAGTGTTTTCCATTTGGACTCAGAGCACAGATAAATAACCCTCTTTATGGTGAAGCCTTCTCAATGTGAAATCCATTACTGGGCTGTGCTTTTACGGTTTTTGCAAAGAGCCAAAAACACCAAACCGTTGAGTCATCGTTTTAGTCGCCTAACGTAGATGTTTTGAGATTCCCATCTTGTTCTTATTGCGATAATAGTTAACAGAAACACATACATTCCACCAGTAGAAAAAAAATGCTGGTAAAAAGCTCAGGACATTATGACATTTAGGAGTCATAACAGTAACTGCAACATTACATCTCAATAGCCGCCTTTAAATGTCTTCTTTTCCATGTTATTTTTCTAATGGTAACTCTGGAAGAATACACTCGTCCAGTTACGGTCATGGACATGGCTGAATTTGGCTGCGAGATGTTTTCGGTGGCCTGGCTTCTAAGCATAGGCCGTAGTCCAGTAGAGTTGAGGTCATTCCAAAAGCTCAATGTTAGCGTTCTTCATCCATCCCACAGCCAGTTTTAGTTTGTGTTTGAGCTCACCAAACTATCTTCTGTTGAGGTGATGTTGAAGAAACTGGAGGATTCCTGTCTTGTTCCTGTACATCAAAACCAATTTCCTCTCAGCTGAGAGTGAGTGGCGGGAGGAGACGTACGGAGGACGCCAGGTTTTTCATCGTGTGAACTGTTTAATATTAAGAAATATCTCTCACCAAATGAACATCACAGCGGAGAAAGTAGAGAGGATAAATAGAGAGAGGAGATCTCAGGTTTTCTACCAGTAGGCTAGGTTAAGATGACTAAGGCTTTTATGACTTTACACTACGGACAGAATCACAATCCACTGAAGGGAATTTATAATCTAATCTAAATCTTTGTTGCTTGGTTTTTAAGCATTCTATTTATTGTGAGCACAGCATAGACAGATTTTTGTATTTAAACTTGTCTATAAATTAATTCAGTTTTATTGCAAGAGAAATTTGGCTACTCTTGGTTTGCATGAATTTGCAGTTTTTGTGCGTTTTTTCTTCTCTCCATCCAAAGGCAAGTGAATTGGTGACTCTGAATCGTAGTGTGTGAGTGAGAAGTGTGTGTATGGCCTCGTCCTGAATAAGTCTCACCCTGTGCCCAATGTCCCAGGATGGACTCTGGCAACTGCAACCATGAGTAGGACCAAGTGGTTATGGAAATTGAGTTGGGTGTCTCAGATATAAGTGAAATTAATAGGTACGTTAACCCTATACTCCATAAATAGGAAATCAGGATAGATTGCAACTAAAGCAAATTAAATGTCAATAGTTATGAATCCATCTGCATAGCATGATAATAGATAATATTCCCAAACATTATTATTAATGGCAAAAAGGAAATAAATTGGAAATGTGTTACCTCATTGCAACAAATGCTAACATCTAATTCAGTCTCTTACTCAATCAGTGAAGGCTGCTGAAACGAGATTAAAGCATTTGAACTAGTACACATGGGAAGGGGAAGAATTGGCCGTTAAATAAACATTCTTGACCAGGACTTTTGCTGAGCCAAGGCCATCAATTTTTCCTACCTCCTCATCACTGCGTCTCGTCACTGTTTCATAAACAGATTGAAAAATTGCAACAATTCAGCAGTATATACATGGTCCTAACGTAAATATTATATTCATGCAGGATTGTTTACTGTTGCTAAATATGGAACCCGGGTCCAAGGCAGCTACATTTTTATGGACATTGGTTTTGAGATGGATTATGTTTGCCCACTGAACATTTTTTTAATAATACGAAACACTTAATTAATCCTGTCTCTTCCACACACCATTGTTTTTCCAATTTAATCCTACTAAACACCTCCCTAAAAATTTTATACTAGGTCAATAATCTCAGGGCCAAGCATGAACAGAAGGCCATTTAGTCTTGGGTGGGGTATCTCTTGGGAGAGTTCACTTCCAGCAAAATAAACCATGGTCAGCATAAAGTACACTCACAAAAAGTACACTCACCTGAATAACCCTCCATTCAGGGCTCATATCTTAACAATTATTGTCATTGTTGTTTGATGTGCAATTATTGCCTTCGACAACCTATGCGTCACATGAAATGCAAAGTTACTATGAAGTGACCTGTCATCTTTATTTTATTTGATTAGACAGATATAATTGTGTGACTTCTGCATAGAACAACAGAATTTGATGTCATTGTCAGTCATTGCGTGGTGCAAGAATGTTCCTTTTATTTCAGGAAGGTTTTCTGAACGTTCTAGGAACATAATTTTTTTCTGTAATATGGTTCATTAAATGTTTGTGGTAAAATAAACAGTTTGCAAAAAAAATATTTAAAAATACATGGAGGCTGCACAGTGAGGTGGTGGAATGTGCCATGACCTCACACCTCCAAGGTCGTGAATTTGACTCTATAGTATGTGTGAGTGGATTATGTGTGTGTGTGACCTACGGTAGGCTATGACCCCCTTAACTTTTGAATTTAGCTGCACGACATTTCAAAGTCAGCTTACTTTTTACTGCACCACATAAGGTTTCTTTTTGTCATGGCCTGACTTCAGAGGGGTGCCCCGATCCGGCATTCTGAGTTTTGAGTTGTCATGTGTATACTTTGTTGGGTCGTTGTATGCAAATGGTTGTGTTATGGCCTGTATTTCGTGCTTTTGTTTCAGGTCGAGGGTGGTAGTAGCGGGTAGTGGGTAACACATTCGCCTATGAACCAGAAGACCCAGGTTCAAATCCCACTTACTACCATTGTGTCCCTGAGCAAGACACTTAACCCTAAGTTGCTCCTGGGGGGACTGTCCCTGTAACTACTGACTGTAAGTCGCTCTGGATAAGGGCGTCTGATAAATGCTGTAAATGTAAATGTAAGTAAAATTCCCTGTCTTGTGAGTAGTCTTGCAAATGCCTCCTTGCTTCTCTGTCCTGTTACTGATGCTGCCATTTCGATTTTTTTAGTTTAGAGTTTGTATGTGGTAACATACATGCGTTACTAATCTTCTGAAGACCCAGACACCTCAATAATGCATCTATGTTGCATTCTATGTCAACATGTTGTTCACAGCTTTTTTTCCCCCTAAGAATTCTATACACAACACCCCATAATGACAATGTGAAAAACTTGAGGTTTGGGCAAATGTATTACAAGTAAAAAAAAAAGAGAAATCCCATTGCTCAATACTTTGTTAACGCACCTTTGGCAACAATTACAGCCTCAAGTCTTTGTGAATATGATGCCACAAGCTTGGCATGCCCGTGGCCAGTTATGCCCATTCCTCTTTGCAACACCTCTCAAGCTCCAGCAGGTTGGATGGGAAGCTTCGGTGCAGCCATTTTAAGATATCTGCAGAGATGTTCAATCGGATTCAAGTCTGGGCTCTAACTGGGCCACTCAATGAAATTCACAGAGTCGTCCTGAAGCCACTCCTTTGATATCTTGGCTGTGTGTTTAGGGTCGTTGTCCAGTCTGAGTTCAAGAGCGCTCTGGAGCAGGTTTTCATCCAGGATGTGTCTGTCTATGGCTGCAGTCATCTTTCCCTAAATCCTGCCTAGTCTCCCACTTCCTTCAGCTGGATAACATCCCCACACCGTGATGCTGCTAACACCACGCCTCCCTGTAGGAATTGGCCTGGTGATGAGCGGCGCCAAGTTTCTTCTAAATGTGACACCTGGCATTCATACCAGAGAGGTCAATGTTTCTCTCATCAGACCAGAGAATTTTGTTTTTCATGGCCTGAGAGTCTTTCAGGTGCTTTTTTGGCAAACTCAATGCCGTGTGCCTTTTACCAAAAGCTTTCTTCTGGCCACTCTACCATACAGGCCTGATTAGTGGATTGCTGCATAGATGATTGTCTTTCTAGAAGGTTCTCTTCTGTCCACAGAGGACCTCTGGAGCGCTGACAGAGTGACCATTGGGTTCTTGGTCACCTCCCTGACTAAAGCATTTCTCTCTTGATTGCTCAGTGTAGATGATGGGCCAGCTCTAGGAGGAGTCCTGGTGATTTTGAACTTAATCCACTTATGGATGATGGAGGACACATTTCATTGTTTCACTGTGTGCTGTGCTGCAGACGGCATCCCGGGGCGCGTACTTAGAGCATGTGCAGAGCAGCTCGCTGGCGTATTCACGGACATTTTTAACATGTCTCTCGCCCAAGCAGCTGTTCCAACATGCCTCAAATCCACCTCCATTGTACCAGTGCCGAAACATTCTAGTCCAACATGCCTGAATGACTACCGCCCTGTAGCACTCACACCCATAATCATGAAGTGCTTCGAGCGGTTAGTCCTGGCACATCTGAGGGACTTCCTCCCACCAACTCTGGACCCACACCAGTTTGCGTACCGTAGCAATAGGAGCACAGAGGATGCAGTCTCCATAGCGCTGCACTCTGTACTCACACACCTGGACAAGCAAAACACATATGCACGGATGCTGTTTGTTGATTTCAGCTCAGCATTTAACACTGTCATCCCCTCTAAGCTAATCTCTAAACTTAGAGCCCTGGACATCAACACCTCACTTTGCAACTGGATTATGGACTTTCTGACCAGCAGACCACAGCATGTAAGGTCAGGCCACATCCGCTCCACTACTGTCACGCTCAACACTGGTGTACCACAGGGCTGTGTGCTGAGCCCCTTCCTCTACTCCCTCTTCACCCATGACTGCCGACCTATGTATGGATCAAACTCCGTTATTAAGTTTGCAGATGACACCACGGTGATAGGTCTCATCGACAACAACGATGAGACTGCCTACAGGGAGGAGGTCCAGCATCTGGCCACTTGGTGCACAGAAAATAACCTTCTTTTAAACACCACCAAGACCAAGGAGCTCATTGTGGACTTCAGGAGGGAGAGAAGAGGCTCGCATGATCCCATCCACATCAATGGGATGACTGTGCAGCCTGTTACATCCTTCAAGTTCCTGGGGACCCACATCTCAGAGGACCTGTCCTGGAGCATTAACACCTCCAGCCTGGTCAAGAAGGCTCACCAGCGCCTCTTCTTCTTGAGAACATTAAAAAAGAACCAGCTACCCACTACCATCCTGTTGAACTTTTACCGCTCTACAATAGAGAGCATCCTTACCAGCTGTCTCACAGTGTGGTATGGAAGCTGCACTGTTGCTGAGCGTAAGGCGATGCAGCGGGTGGTGAAAACTGCCCAGCGCATCACAGGGACTCCACTTCCATCCATTGAGGAAATCCAGAGGAAGCACTGTCTGCGTCGAGCTCGCAGTATTCTTAAGGACTCCTCCCACCCGGCCCACGAACTGTTCTCTCTCCTGCCTTCAGGCAGACGGTTCAGGCTACCACGGACAAGAACCAGCAGACTTAGGAACAGCTTTTTTCCCAGAGCTGTTTCCTTGCTGAACTCCTCTGCCCCCCCCCATTCACTCTTGATAATCACTGCACTGCACATATCACTTTGTACTGCACATATCACTTTGTACTGCACATATCACTTTGTACTGCACATATCACCTTATGTATAGCACATATCACTTTATGTATATATATATAACTTAACTTATTTGAACTGTATCCTGCACTTGCTGCTTATTGCACTTCTGGTTAGACCTAAACTACATTTCGTTGCCCTGTACTTGTACATGTGTAATGACAATAAAGTTGAATCTAATCTAATCTAATCAAAATGACAATCACTTCACTTTTACTTGGACTTTCAAAGCAGCGGACATTTGTCTGTGACCTTCCCCAGATTTGTGCCTGGAGACAATACTGTATAGGTCTACAGATAATTCCTTTGACTTCATGCATGGTTTGTGCTCTGAACTGTTAGCTGTGGGACGTGATATAGCTAGGGGTTTGCCTTTCCAATCTACTGATTTTTTCCACTGGTGGACTCCAATTAAGCTGCAGAAACATCTCATGGACAATCTGGGGAAACAAGAGGCACCTGAGCTCAATTTTGAGCTTCATAGCAAATGCTGTGAATACTTATATACATGTGCTTTGTCAGTTTTCTTATTTTTAATAAATTAAACCATTTTCATGTTGTCATTATGGGGTGTTGCACGTGGAATTCTCAAGAAAAAAATGCATTTAAATCCATTTTGGAATAAGGCTGTAACATAACAAAAATGTGGAAAATTGAGCACCCCACATATTCACTGCAACAGGATATGAAAGATATCCCCACTGTTTCACCCATCTGCCCATCATGCCGTCACCTATATCCTGCTTCAGCTCACATGAGTGACATTTGCCAGCACCTGTCTCCTCCAATCAGCACCATCCTGCATCAACATAATATATAAGAGCTTGCTTCCAAACACATTGTCAGAATGTCAATTTGAGTGATGTTGTGGCTTTTGCTTTTCATAATCAATCATTTTAATTTGAAAAGCTTGCACTTGTGTCCTTTGTCTCCTCAGTGTGAAGAAAGAATCAGCCTTATGATGAACCCATTAAGTTTCCATGATCTGTATCTGATCACCGTCGCGATCACTAGAAGCCTGACTGGTCTTTCCTGTGGCGCAGTTGGCAGAACAAGTCACTGCGCTGCAACATGTAGGCACGTCCCCAACAACGTTATGGCTGACACTCCTTCCATCATCCTAAGGTTTCCCTGCAAGCACAACTTCCTAGAACCTGGAGGAGACAGGAGGGCAGGTTCAAGACCCGAGACCCAAGGAGGGAACCAGCGTGAGACCCAAGGAGGACTTCTGTGTTCCAAAGCTCCCCTGGTCACTCCCAGTCTGTGGAGAAGGACCACGACAACATCAGGGCTTGTTCTGTAGGGGGTTCTTTCATTCAACCGTCACTGTGTTGGTTTGCCTTCAATGATTTATAATAATTTTAATGAATGTCAGATATTTACAGTATGGCATTTAGCAGACAATATGTGGGGTCTGAAACTGTGACCACATATGGTATAGCTACTTTATCTCAAACACATAGCTTGCATACTTCCACCAGTTCTGTCAGTGACAGGGCACAGAAACACATACTATCTTTACTAATGAGAAAAAAAAAATCCATGTGTAATAAATAACGCGAGAAAAGTTGTGATTTCTGTCCAATGTGACCTTGAGAGAACTTTCAGGGAACTTTTGTCATTGTTGACAGTGTTGACCTTTGTATTTCTCTTCATTAAAATGTCAACTCAAGAACATTGAAGAGCTTTTAAGGAACTCTCGGTCCACCGTATCCTAAAATTTGGAATAACATAAATGTGCGATCCAAATGAGCTGCAAGATTCCGTGTTTAAAGTATGCTGGCAACTCTATAGTCAAACCCTTTTATTCCATCCGTTAAACAGTGTCAGCTTTCCAAAACATAAAGACATTCTTTCCATCGTCACTCAATCTGGAAGTGGAGAAATTAGGACCATGTGCACCTGCAGTAACTGGGCTCCTTCTCACGTTTGACTTTAATTAGGCTAGTGTAATATATATATATATATATATATATATATATATACACACACACACACACACACACACACACACACACACACACACACACCAGCCCGATTTCCAGGGAAGTTTTTAGGGTATATCCATGTCAGGGAGTGTCAAAGAATTTAGTTTGGTTTTTGCAGTACACAGTGACCTCTGCTTGCCTTGGCCTGTCAATCCTATAGATGACAGTAAAGTTCAAAACTGATGAAGCATAGACAATACTAGAAATAAACAGAACTAGAACAAATCATAATCCATATTAATAGAAAGTTATTACTAACGAGAATAATATGTTACTGTTGCCAATTTGCATACGTTAAGGAGAAGTCAGCATTTGTCCTTGTCGCAGGTCAGCTTTCTCTGCATGCTCTTCAAGTTAACAGTTTCTTTCAAAAGGTTCACAAACTGAGGTACCACCAGCCAGCACCTTAAAAGGACATTCCCCTCCAAATGAGTCACCGCGACCCCTGTGGCAATGTAAATTCACTGAGGCCAGAGATGATGACTGAAATCTTATACCAACGTGACAAAACGAATGACAAAGCAACAAAACATCAGTCTTTTTTTTATGTTGAAGTTTTATTCCATAATCCCATTTTCCCTAAAAATACAAAGGAGAGACAAACTCCCAAAACAGCTAGACAAGTACATTCCATTATCCAAAACCCGAACGTGAAGTGTTTGGGGCAGTGGTTCCAGAAGTGCATTTATATAAAGACTATAAATTTGTTATGAGCACAGTCAGATTACGGTGTCTGAGCATAGGTGAGTGTTTTGACTGTAGAAAACTTGAACTACAATCAAGCTTGTTGTCTGAATATCTCCATTTTACTTCATGAGTTGAAACTGTTAGGACAGGGAAAAAAAATTGTTCTCTTTGACCAAGATATTCACATAAAAACAATGACTGTCAGTGTCCTGCAATTTTACATTTTGACAGTGGATGTCAAAAAATAACTACAAAAACAAAAGTACAAAAAAAAACAACAACACATAATTACAATTATGTAGCACCAGTACAAAACCATGCAGCAATGACTATGGCTTTTAACTCTGGAAAAAATCATTTCAAGAATTCTTTGGCAGCATCCAGTGCAGGCTCCTTTACTTTGGCAGAGCGTCTTGTTTTTCAGAGCTTCTTGTTTGTTGCATTTTTTTAGGAAGCTCTTCATATTGTAGGCTGAGGGAGAAATGGTTCCTTCATCTTATGTTCTCACTGCTGCAATGACTCCTTGGTGCTCGATTGGTGCTGCTGCTAAAGGGGAGGAGTTACATTTTAGATTATTTTAGTGCTATCAGAGTACATGAAAAAAAAAAAAGATAAATATAACAGAAATATATTTGAGTTTATGTGATATATAAGAGTAAATGTTTATATGACTATATGAGAACTATAGACATTTATCGCATAACTGCATATGGCTGCACACTACATATTTCTTTATGTGTTGATTTAAATAGTTACATTTGGACCCTTGTTAATTATTGACTTTATTAACTTTATTATTGCTTATTAACTTCCTTTTCTTTCCACATATCTTCCAAATGAAAACCTGTGTTTTTGCCAACAGCACAGTCATTTATTTATTTAGCGACAGTTCCGCTGAAAAACTGGTTGTGTGCTAAGTTCCCACTGTCCGGGATATGAGATGAACATGTAATACTCAAATGCTCGCAACAGTGTAAACTGCAAACTGAGGTGTGAAACCGTTTACACCTACCTGGTTTTCCACAGGCCTTCTCACACTCCTCTTGTGTATTAAAGCGGTTCAGGTTTCCGCCGCAGCCTCCATACCAGAAGCGTGTGCAGGTCTTGCTGAGGGCATCATGGTACCACTTTAGCACAAACTTGGCACATGTGCCCTCCTCCTTGGGCATCTTACAGATGTCTGATGTGGAAACCACTGTAAAACCAAGAGAACAAGACCGCCACAAAATAATGTTAACATATGTTATGGGGCGGTAGTAGCTATCTATAAACCAGCCGGAGACAGTCCCCAGGGGGACTGTCCATGTCACTACTGATTGTAAGTCGCTCTGGATAAGGGTGTCTGATAAATGTTGTAAATGTAAATGTAATATAAATAATATGTGAAAGGGCTCGTTCATCTGTTTGCTTGCGTGACTTGCAACACAAGCATATGACATAAGCCTGTGTGTTTCACTGCCAGGGATTTTCATTCCTCCAAATCTCATTAAAGACACCTTCGGGGCAGAAAAGAAAGAGCTCATTGTTTCTAAAGAAAACACAATTTATCATGCCATCTGAGCACTGAATGGCATTTCGGAGAACTTGTCATTCAAGGCAGTTTTTGGTTGTTAAATAAAGCAATTCAGCTACACAATATATATAAAATATTTTTTTTTTCCTGATCACAAAAAAAAGTGTGACCACTTCTGTATGACTATCCAACAATAATAAAATGGGAATTAAATAATATTGTCTTAAATATTATATGTCTTAAAGTTATTATGGCCACTCGTTTCTCTTCAGTTAGTTGATTGGTTCTTGCCATAATGTGAATTTTAACAGTTGGGCTGTTGGCTGTGTTTCATATATTACTATGTGTTAGGAGTTAACTAAAGTGTACTTGCTTTTTGTGGTACTTACTAGAGTCCAGGGGATCTTGCGTGTCCGCTGTCCTCATAAACCTACCAGGAACAGGGCCAGGTTCAGAACGCACTGCATCTGCATTCGTGTCAGGCTCTGTGGAATTCAGCAGACATTTTTATAGTGGCTAACATTTGACAAATCAAACAATTGCCTCCATCAGAAACCCCAGATTAACAGGAAACAATAAGACAAGCATGGGTTTTTTTATATTTGCTTCTCATCATTTCCTTAAAAGAAGCAAATAGAGCATCTGTCATCCACATCTTCTAACTGTGGAAGGAAATCCGCAGAGTGCTTGGAGAAACCCCACAGAAAACAGGAAGAACATGGAAACTCCACCCACATGGCATTCAGACTGAGTATGCATGAAGTGCATGGAAAGAGGTACTTTCCTTTTTTTTTTAGATTGCATGCAATGTTGATTGCTGTTAGAGCTGACAGGACCTCAGGAACACCACATGAAAGATATTCCACAGACCACATATGCTCGCCTTACAGCCAGAAAGGCCAGAGTTTATTAATGTTTACAAAAAGCTGTGGTCAGACCATATTGTGACACATAATTTGCTGTTAGTCACTGGCCCGCTTCTGCGGCCCCTGTCACCACCACCGTGTCGCCACTGTCCTGTTTGTCATGGTTTGGCCTTCAGTAAGCTAGAACTCATGATCAGAGTAACTTTTTCAAATATAAAAAAAAAAGATATTAATTTGCAGCATCTTTGAAGTTTACAACCCATAAAACATAGGCTTTGTTACATAACATTTTTATATTATCACATTTTTAGTAGTTTTATTTGAGGGATTTTTCCTCCAAAGTCATGTTGTACCCCACTCCCCAGACAGGAAGGATCTTCCTGATTGGCTGAAAGTGGATGATCTCAATGACTAACTATGCACTTTTTTTCCACTGCAAGAAAAAGAGGAGAAAACTGTTCCATAAACCCAGAGGACTATTATAGTCTTTAGCTCCCCTTCCCTGGGAAGTGATCACAAACATATGGCACAAATTCTGGCTAATTTAACACAATAAGTCATGTTATTGTTCATTAAATTCATCAAATTAATTAAACAAGAGGCAAATAAGAAGTATTTATATTCCTGCTGTAGTTCTTGCTCCCTGTTAGTCCTGCACTACAATTATTACTATTGTGATTATCAGAAGTAAAGCAACATGGTATTTAGCAAAATCTACTGATCACAAAATTGTTTTCAATTTTTTTCAACAGATCATGAAATATTTCAGGAAGCGATATTTCATGAAATGTAATCAGAAAATAATCAGAGCGCATTTTGCATGTAAGAAAACCCACTAATGCATAAAAACTGCAGCTCACCAATTTTAGGTTTGTTAAGAGGGGCTGTAGATACAACAGCATTTAGTGGAACACCCACTGAAATCTTTGGTTCTGCCACATCTGCACAAATAGAGACAAATCAGTCATAAGCAAAGAATATTAGGCACAAAACACACACAATATGATGCAAACCTGTAAGTCACATCATGTTTAAATTAAAAACTGCCATGCAACAATAAAAATATGGAACCAGTGAACATAATGTCATTAAAATGTTATAATTCCACTAACCCATCTTTGCTTTTATGACAGGGGATGTAGATACTACAGCAGTTAGTGGAACAGCAACTGAAATCTTTGGTTGTGACACTTCTGTGACATAAAAAACAATGAGTAAACCATCAATTATTTGCTGCATTTAAACAGTTTTCTCTAGAATTCATTTTGAAGAAAAATTGAAGGAAAAATATTGTTACACACCCATCTTTGCTTGGATGACAGGTGATGTAGACACAATAGCAGATAAAGGAACAGCAGCTGGCATCTTGGGTTCTGACACATCTGTATGAATGGAAAAAAAGAGTAATGGACGTTGATTACATCATCAACCTAGTCAACAAGCCAAATGTGAAGTGGGACTCGTTTATATACGTGTTATAAACAGTATATTTAGGGCCACGTGAAGTAAAAGAGGAAGCAGAGATGGTCAACTCACCAATCTCAGGTTTGCTGAGAGGGGGGGTAGAAACACTTCCTGAGCGTAAAAGTCCTGCTGAAATATGTGGTTCTGCAACTTCTGCAAAAAAAAAAAATAATTATAACATCTTTGTACACATTGCTCCCACAATTTAATCTAATATTAGTTTGTTGTTATTCTTGTAAGATTGAATCTATGAACATCTTGAGGAAGCATTTTAAAGAAGAAAGGTCAAGGCTGAAATATGGCTGAAATATATATTTTATAATTAATTATTTGAACTCTGAAACAACATAAAAAATGTATATGCATACAGGGAGTGCAGAATTATTAGGCAAATGAGTATTTTGTCCACATCATCCTCTTCATGCATGTTGTCTTACTCCAAGCTGTATAGGCTCGAAAGCCTACTACCAATTAATGATGTGCATCTCTGTAATGAGAAGGGGTGTGGTCTAATTACATCAACACCCTATATCAGGTGTGCATAATTATTAGGCAACTTCCTTTCCTTTGGCAAAATGGGTCAAAAGAAGGACTTGACAGGCTCAGAAAAGTCAAAAATAGTGAGATATCTTGCAGAGGGGTGCAGAACTCTTAAAATTGCGTGATCATCGAACAATCAAGCGTTTCATTCAAAATAGTCAACAGGGTCGCAAGAAGCGTGTGGAAAAACCAAGGCGCAAAATAACTGCCCATGAACTGAGAAAAGTCAAGCGTGCAGCTGCCAAGATGCCACTTGCAACCAGTTTGGCCATATTTCAGAGCTGCAACATCACTGGAGTGCCCAAAAGCACAAGGTGTGCAATACTCAGAGACATGGCCAAGGTAAGAAAGGCTGAAAGACGACCACCACTGAACAAGACACACAAGCTGAAACGTCAAGACTGGGCCAAGAAATATCTCAAGACTGATTTTTCTAAGATTTTATGGACTGATGAAATGAGAGTGAGTCTTGATGGACCAGATGGATGGGCCCGTGGCTGGATTGGTAAAAGGGCAGACAGCTCCAGTCCGACTCAGACGGCAGCAAGGTGGAGGTGGAGTACTGGTTTGGGCTGGTATCATCAAAGATGAGCTTGTGGGGCCTTTTCGGGTTGAGGATGGAGTCAAGCTCAACTCCCAGTCCTACTACCAGTTTCTGGAAGACACCTTCTTCAAGCAGTGGTACAGGAAGAAAGTCAGCATCCTTCAAGAAAAACATGATTTTCATGCAGGACAATGCTCCATCACATGCGTCCAAGTACTCCACAGCGTGGCTGGCAAGAAAGGGTATAAAAGAAGAAAAACTAATGACATGGCCTCCTTGTTCACCTGATCTGAACCCCATTGAGAACCTGTGGTCCATCAAATCTGAGATTTACAAGGAGGGAAAACAGTACACCTCTCTGAACAGTGTCTGGGAGGCTGTGGTCGCTGCTGCACGCAATGTTGATGGTGAACAGATCAAAACACTGACAGAATCCATGGATGGCAGGCTTTTGAGTGTCCTTGCAAAGAAAGGTGGCTATATTGGTCGCTGATTTGTTTTTGTTTTGTTTTTGAATGTCAGAAATGTATATTTGTGAATGTGGAGATGTTATATTGGTTTCACTGGTAAAAATAAATAATTGAAATGGGTATATATTTGTTTTTTGTTAAGTTGCCTAATAATTATGCACAGTAATAGTCACCTGCACACACAGATATCCCCCTAAAATTGCTAAAAATAAAAACAAACTAAAAAACTACTTCCAAAAACATTCAGCTTTGATATTAAAGAGTTTTTTGGGTTCATTGAGAACATGGTTGTTGTTCAATAATAAAATTATTCCTCAAAAATTCAACTTGCCTAATAATTCTGCACTCCCTGTATGTTTATATTAAATTGAATTAATATATAATTTTTAATTAATAATTTTAACAGTTGTCAATAATGAAATAACATCAGAATATTCCAAATGATTTACAAATGAGAAGTAACGTGATCATACATTGATCACTGATTCAGCCAACTGTTTCTTATACTTACTAGTAGTGAAGATGCCTTTGTGTGTGCCAGTAACCTGGCCACCTTGGGTACGAGATGTAACCACCACATGGTATGTCTGGTTGGCATCCAGGATGTCCAAGCTGATGTGGTTTTCCGTTATGGTTCGACGAAGAACTAGGCGATGGTCCTTCAAGTGTGTCACAATAACCTCAAAAAGTGTGGTTTCCTCAGGTTCCAGATTAGACCAGCGTAGAGTCAAGCTGTTTGATGTAACATTAGCCACATGCAGCTCCTCTGCATCTACTTCTGAAAACACATATCATTAATTAAGGTTTATTCATACAGCACTATGGAATTCTGCAGGATACTGGCATTTCTCTCATGCCCAATACCTGTATGTTTTCTCTCATGGTGTCTGGAGCGGTGTTTCCTGTTGACGTAGCAGATTGTGAGACATGAATTAAGTTTTGAACATGGCGTGCTGGCCAACATCCGAAACAATGCGAATGCCTGGATTGCAAACATTGTTGATTTTCCCCTGAAGTCTCTGTAGCCTCATGTTAAATCATCACGGTCTCGAACCACATACCACGACGTCCAGATGTTCAGTGTATGAGGTTCAGCATGGTCCCTTCTGACCAAAATGTTTTATTTCATCTTAAATTTTACTGACAAATTCTCGTGTGAGTTTTTGTGCTATATAATTTATGCATATGTGAGTGCTTAGTGCAGTCATTCCTTTGAAATATTGCAGATTAACAGTTGATATATGTAAAGAATAAAGGCGTTGGAAATGAATGGGAATGAATGCACTTACACATGTGTGGTAGGCATTTTAAGGGGCTCTTCATTCTGGTACCAGTGGCAATTTTTGGAGATCTCAGGGGACATGTAGAAGGCGTTGTCAACTGCACAGATGCAAAATCAGACACGTTTTCAAATCTGACACCACCAAATCCAAAGTCAATGGACTTTCACGACGGAACCAACAAGCAACTGATTAATAGAAACCAATGAATCGTTGTATTACTAGCAATGCTGACAATTCTCAAATTTACAATATAAAAATTGTGCAAACCCCTGTTAAAAATTATTTCCAAAATGTTCCCACCTTCTTCAGATCTGTTATATCAACCGTACGACAGTATATTACGCTAATGCAGAGATCATTAATAAGATCATTTTCAGCATTTGAGGTATTTGAAGAATTTCACTCACAGCTGAGATATTTTGGCAGCAAACGTGCGAAGGTCTGAATGTAATCATCATAGAAGCCTGCGTTCTTGTCCACCCTCTTGAAGAAGATGTCTGATGGTTCGCTTACCACGCGGGCTAAGACTCGGGCATCGCCAGCTCCAACCTGGTCACCCACGCCTAAAACCACCAAGAAGTACCCCTTGCACTTGGCCTCAGTAGCGGCCCGCACCAACCTCTCCTCATCAGCCTCCACAGGACCCGTCACTAAGAGGACCAGCACTTTTAGGCGGCGGGGGTGAGGTGCTGTCTCAAACACATGCTCCACGGTGCCCTCCAGTGCTGCAGCCAGGTCACGCCCACCCTCTAGCTGCTGCATCTTATCCACGAGGAAGGCACGGACGTCGGCGGCAGACCTATGCTCTGTCAAACCAAAGGCAATCTGGATGGGAAGGCCACTTCGGTTGTTGACAAACTCATACGGAGCCTGCTGGACCACCGCCACTCGTGCATGATGGAGGGTCATGGCAGGGTTTGGTGACAGCTCTAGGTGTTCCACCATGTGTGCCATGTAGTGCTTCATCTCAGTGAAGACTGAGGGCCACGTGCTCTCCGAGCTGTCCATCAAAAAGGCCATGTCGATATCCAAGTCTGTAGTGGAGGATCTCTTATCCCTGTCACCCCTTGGTGGTTCGGATTCAGTGTCACAAGCCTGGTCTGGTGCACAGAAGTCTGAATTGGAAACAAGACAGAGATGTTTATTTACGATATAAGAAAAGAAACCAAAACCAGACAATTCACATGTTAATTCATTTTTATGACACTATTCTTCACTGCTGTCAGCTGATCATGTTGCAACAAGACATTCTGACTTATATCCCCAAGAGCGATGTTTCGCAAGCCACCTTCAGAAGATACAAGAGCTGCTTCCTTCCACACATATTGAGATGGATTTTTTCAACTTGTGGTCTGTCAGGTATCAGCAACATTGATATAATCAACACATTTGACACCAACACCCATGCGATCTGCTTCGATAGACAGCGTTATTAAATACCAGAAGAGCTGCCATCTTACCGTAGCAGATGTAGCAGCTCATGATCTTTCCAAGGAAGGATCTGTACTCTGAACTTCCTGAAGACTGAACAACCACCACCTTGGCCAGGACGGTGTTATTAACCTAACACAAAATGTGAAATAAGAGAATGACATTTCACATGAAAATGAAAAAATATAAATAATGATACATTGAGAAAATCAGTAATCACAACCAATTGTATTTATGGGGAAATGTTCTTTATTGTGTTTTGTCAGTTTCCCGTGGTACCAGGGGGGTGGTGAGGCCTTCAAGATAACTGCCTTACCTGCAGGGCCCGGGTAAGCTGTGGGTCATCGCGGCTCAGCAACAGCACAGTGGAAATGCCGGAGTCGTAGAGGCGCAGTGCAGCAGCACTGAAAGCTGGCGTCACTCTAATATTGCCGCTGACGAAGAACACAGCCACCTTTCGTACCAGGAATCCGCTTCGCACCCGCTTGAAGGTGTTTTGGGCCAGAAAGTTCATTGCGGTCTCCAGGCTTTTTGGCTTGCGCGTTTGGAGCAACTGCAGACCCTCGATGCGTTCCAGGAGTGCTCTCTTCCTCAGGGCGTCGGGCGAAACGCACCCTCAGTGGTCACCTCATTGCTGTACAGTGTCAGGGCCACGCGAGCCCCACGGGGACAATTGCTCTCGGCGATAGTGATGTTCTCCACCAGGCTGCGCACGGTGCTTCGCATGTTGTCGAAATCTTGCCTTGTCACGCCCTGAGATGCGTCCATCACAACGCAAGCTCTGTAGGATAAAGTGGGCATTCCTGGGTACCTGAAACCATGGATAAAATAATACATATGCAATTAACGATCATAAAACTTGTTGATATTAATATGTTCTATTAATGGTCTTAAACACTTACCATAGCAGCAGGCTGTGGAAAAAAAAAATAATAATTACATTATTCAACAATATAAATATAAATAATACAATATATAATATAATATGGAAATTCTGATTATTCATTTCTCTAATGTCTCAATATTCCAGTGCTTCATACTCACGGCAGTTATCCCGTATTTTCTTGACCAGGTCACATTGCTGCGGGGGATGAGAGTTTTTTTTTATCTTCAGTCTGCATTTGTTCAGTGCGTTGCTGGATAATAAATAGTGTTTGACCTTACCACCACTCCAGGTCCTCTGGGTCCTGTCTGTCCCTGTGTTAAATTAATTTGAGAAAATCTCAGTCTAACTGTAAACACTGGTAGAGGGAAGGACTGCGGTGGGAAGTTTGTGAAGGGAAACAGTTTAGTCTAAGAACTTCCTCTTCCATATAAAGTGTAAGAAACTGGATACAGAAGGTTTACAAGATTATTACACTTTGGGTCTCTAACTAGTCCTAGAGGAAATTAAATATTTAATATGGCGGGGTACGTGTATTTATTAGCACCCAGTACATTTCACAGCGCAACATTTTTTGAAAATCACAATCAAATCGAATGTAAATGTGATCTTGGGCTGTCAAGATTTCATATTCATTATTTGACAGCCAAACTCATATTCATTATTTGACAGCCAAACTCCTATTTTACACATTTGTTATCTAGTGACAATATATTGTTGATGTTAATGTGAAGAAAAAAAGACTTTGCTTGTACTATTCAACCTATATTTCACATTATTAATACCATTGTAATGAATCATTTAAAAGTATTTAAACTGAAATGAATAAGATAGAGGAACTCACATAAGGTCCAGGGAATCCAATCTCTCCTTTCTGACCTGGCCCACCGGCACCTCCTGCAACACCCTAAAACACATGACCAGTCTGTAAGATGGAGACCTAAAGATGATTACCTAAATACATGAAATCAATTTCAATATTAAAGGGCCTTACCCGCTGTCCACGGTTTCCTCTGCGACCTGGTCCACCCTTGGTTCCTGGCTCACCAGCAGATCCCTTTGTGAAAATTGAAAATGTGGGTTTACATGTCGTGACACTACCACTTTTTAATCCATGAAATACTTCTAAGGTGAAAAGAATTTCATGGCAAGCAAGACACCACAAAGCTGCAAGCTGCACAATATTTCTTTATAACCAGTGTGCATATGTACCTTTGGTCCTGGAAATCCTGGAAAACCTTCATCCCCCTTTAACAAAATTGTATTTGATTTAAAAGAAATAGTCATAATGCAAATAAATAATTTAATGTCTTAATTTGATTTATTTACCTTTCTTCCTTTAGGTCCAAGTATACCAAAACCATCACGACCATCTTCACCCTGCAAGAAAAGATTGGGAAATTTAATAGGGTCTGAGAAATGTGATTAAACAAATAAATTTAATATGTCATGAAAAGATGTAACATCATAAATCTGTTGCAGTGTCCAAGTCATTTGAGAGTTTTCATTACACTTTTCCAGTGACAGTCATGTGCATTCCTCTGAATCACTTTCTCTGAAACACTTACTGGTTCTCCTCGAGGCCCCAGGGGTCCAGGAGCCCCTTTAGGTCCTGTCTCCCCAGGTTCACCCTAGACAAGAGAGAGGGAGCGGTTCAATGTAAAGCATGTGGCACCATGGCATGTATTATACTTCTATATAGTACACTTGGGCTGCACAGCATTATATACTATCACATAACATGACATAACACAACAATTGCTCTGAAAAGTGCTCATTTTCATTCATACAGCTGTCCTGTACTAGTACTGTCCTGTTATGAGCTTCAATGAAATACTGCATGTCAAAACGTTGTGGCACTGCCTCCACTAATCCTTTCACAATAGAGAAGAATGTTGTTCTAAGTAGGGCCATTCAAAATGTGATCTCATCAGCCAATTTTACTTGTCTGGTGCACATATCCGAAACAGTCTTCATTATAAAAACACCACATTTGTGACATTTGACAAGTATGACACGCAACATGATGAAGAAAACAAGCAGAATGTGAAAAAAAACATGTGAAGAATACCCCTTATTTATTCATAGCAATACATACCTTACGTCCAATGGCTCCTCTTCTGCCCTTCTCTCCAGGAGACCCCAGACCTCCCCCTGTACCCTTAAATGAGTAATAAGAAAAGCAATCAGAACAAATTCAACTTAATGTGTTCAATTCTGACTGAATGTCATTTCATGGACCACATTTGTTAAATTGGTATGTTGGTTTACATTCATTTTAAAATCCAAGTTACCAGTATGGTGAAAGCTGCTCATCTAGTAATCAATTATTTCACACTTTTATTATATTTTATATTTACGGAGGAAAAAGACAAGATGTCACAGAAGATATCTTGAAGTGGTTCTTTGTGTTCTCCAAGCCATTCCATAGACTTTTCCATCCATAGACTTTGATTACATGAAATGTGTTTTGAGAGACTACAAAAACTTTCTGGTATGTGATTTCCACTTTTATAAAGCCCTTTTCTGAACACAACTCTCAATAATTATTACCAACATTTAAACATTTTCATATTACTGACCAACATGGACCTTAATAAACTCAGACAAGAACTTTACCCTGGGTCCAGGATTACCATCCTCTCCTCTGGTCCCAGGGGTCCCAGATGGTCCAGCAGAACCCTGCAAAATATACATATAGGTTAATCTTCCAATAAATTACATTGGTTACGTATGTATTAATGTACTAAATGTGTGATAACCTGCTCTGCACACAGTGAGAATGGAGAATAAAAAAAGTCTACAAGCCAAGCCAACGGTGGTAGTAGCCTAGTGGCTAACACGCTCATCTATGAACCTAGAGGCCACAAAGTCACCACTTACCCTGAGCAAGACACTTACGTGTCTCTATGGAGGACTGTCTCTGTCACTACTGTCCCTGTAAGTTGCTATGGATAGGGGGTGTCTGCTAAATACCATAAATGTAATTGTAAGTTGGTAACTAAATTTAATTTCAGATATTCAGTGGGAAATAGTGTGCATATTTTGTTTTTAAAAATATATACATTTTCATGCAAAAGAGCATGTTCAATCCAATTGATTTCAACTCAGTTCAATTAAAAGCTACAAAAAATATTACACAAGGGTATTGCATATTGCAATACCCTGTGCATACAACTTGCATACAACTGAAATTAGGATAGAAATAATGGAAGTGAATAGCACAGCAAAAAGCACCATGGTATGATTGCCTTTATTCTGATTCATTTATCACTTACTCGGGAACCTCCAACACCAGCTTCACCCGGTAGCCCATCAGTTCCAGGCCTTCCAGGAGCTCCTAGAAAATCAAAACTATGAGCAGTTGTATGAAGCAAATGTCTTTTCTCCTAGACAAACATTTCACTCAAAGAGCTGTACAGATATTTCTGAGGAAGAAGTCAACACAATAGTCATGGTTGTTGCTCAAAAGAAGATTTGTGTTTGGCAGTGAGCCGCAATTTTACATCTGTTGTATTTGTTTTAGGCTGCAGAAACACAATTTGACTGAACTGTTGTCTGTTGTGAGACAACATATTTCTGGAAATTCATTACTTGTCACAGATTTGGAGCATGTTCATTTCCTCTGCATCTTGTCATGATGTCACATGACCATTTTTTTTAAAAACATGCTGGAATGGTCCTGTAACAAAAATTGAAATTTCCATTTCTATCACTGGATAGAAAACATTAATATTTACAGCTTGTCCAGGCGCCCCCCTTCTTCCATCCGGACCCTAATGGGAAATGGGTGAAACAATGCATAATTATTAATAAAAATTTATATGAGAATAATAATAATATTAATGCAACTGGAGCAGTTTCAGTGCTTACCCTTCTTCCTGGTTCACCTGCACCCCCTATTTTGCCATCCTCTCCTTGCTCCCCCTTGAAAACATTAAAAGTTATTCTTGGGATAAAGGATTTAAGTCATATTTTGAGGAAATACATAAAAATAAAAAGAAAATCATACTGGTGTCCAGCATCTCCTGCATCACCCTTTGGTCCTGCGCTGAGCATTGTCCTTTCCTGTAGTTCCCTGAAGGAAAAAAATATAAAATTAGACTATTAGTAAAATCATGTGAATAATTTCATTCTTTTGGAAACAGCACATTTTGAATATGTGATCATGAACATCCTAACATATACTCACAGGATCGCCTCGGATGCCAGTTTGTCCAATGTCTCCTGCTTGGCCTTTTGCACCTTTGGGACCCTGGAGATCAAATGAATGAATGGAGGAGTCAATCAACAACCCAATCAATTAGTTCATTAATTAATGACAACACTCACCCTTCTCCCAGGATTGCCTTGTTCTCCAGATGGGCCTGCCACTCCACTTATGCCCTGTATATAAAATGAAAAACATTAAATAAAAAAAACCCTTTGCTCTTAGGTCTATATTTATTTAGTGTACATCTAAATAAGGAATTATTACCTCTTCACCATTAATTCCATCCAGCCCAATCTCTCCAGATTCTCCCTGTTTCAAGGAAATAAAACTTGACAATCAGTATAAATATACAACAGAAAAAATTCTTTAATCAGACAGAATAATCGATGAATACATGAATAAGCAAAACACCAAAAAACCCTTGCCTTTTCTCCAGAGTATCCTCGAGAACCCTAAAAAGTTAAGCAAAAAAAAAAATTAAGACTACTTTTCACTCCTTATCTGCTGATAACTTTGAATGCTTCAGAAAAAAAAAAGCCAATATTTATTCTATTTGTTGGATTTAAACACTTACTTTAACACCCCTCTGTCCAGGGCAACCCTGGAAACCCTGTGTTCCGTTCACTCCTGGGGGACCTCGTTCACCCTTTAATTAGTAGGTAGCAAGATGTAAATAATAGGCATTGCACATCTTTCCCATAATATTTTTTAAAGCGTTCAAATCAAACTATAGGACTCACTGGTCCTCCCTCATCACCAGGATGCCCGCTGTAGCCTTGACCACCTGGAACACCCTGTACAAACAAATTCAACTAGTTAGTTTCAATGTCCACTACATTTCTGGCAATGGCAGTATAAGCAGTAGGATAAGGAATGGCCTAGTAACCTTAGATCCAGGGAGTCCAACAGAACCTCGATCGCCTCGCTGACCAACGCACTTGCAAGGTACTGAGCAGCACTCCCTTTCAGCAATGTTGTCCTTTAAAGTATGACACAATAAAACATGAGTCTGGCAGCTAGGCAAATTGGCATGTTAACTATATGAGACTGCTTCACTCACCAGTTCCTCCAGGAGTTCGTAGTCCAGATCCAAGAGGTTGACACGCAGTGGACGAGTGTATCTAAATCCCCGGCCAAATTCCAACTGCACTGCCTCCTCAAACTGTGGCACCCTTTCCAGGCCAATTATGATCAGGCTATTTACACCTGTCAACCAATGGAAATATCATTAGAAAATATCATGAGAAAGGGCTCCCAATGTCCCAGTTAAGGCTAGTTGAAAAATTCTTATTGTTTTGTGACAAAATACCTGACTTTCGCATAACATCTACTTGTGCCTTCATAGCACCATATGGCCCATCAATGCCATCTGTCAGGTGGATCACAACCTATGCATGAAAAATGTATACTAATTAATCTCTTATAAAAAGCGGTCAGTGGTCACCAGTGATTAAAATAATGGCACTAAAGCGTATGTTACTATTTTTATTTTTTAAATTTTATTTTTAAGTGAAGTGATTGTCACATGTGATACACAGCAGCACAGCACACAGTGCACTCAGTGAAATTTGTCCTCTGCAGTGGCACCTCAGTGGCACCTTGGCGGACCGGGATTCGAACCGGCAACCTTCTGATTACGGGGCCGCTTCCTTAACCGCTAGGCCACCACTGCCTTTTCAATAATGGGTAATCTGAACAATTACTGTCCCCATTTTTACAGTGTCATGAGGCACGGTTCTCTAATTAAACTGGTTTTATCTAAGCAGGCTCTCAGCCACAGGAGCGGCAAAGCTTTTTTCTTTTCTTTGGTGAGGTTGCAACGGGAGGGTCATGAGAACCGCATGCTCATGATGATTGGCTAAGGTTAAGTTGAACTTCATGATAAGCCAACCAGAGTCAGAGTCAGAGTAGACAGTAAGACAATCACCTTGATCGTTTGAGGGTCACGGGTTTTGAATCGTGCAGTGTAGGCATCAATAGTCCTTCTGTTGAATACAAATGGTCCCTTGTTGCTCTGAGCCCTAAAAGCATCAAGAAGCTCAGAGAAGTTGTCAGTGAACTCGAGCTGCAATGGCTCAGAGGCAGAGTCCATGGCTAGAATGCCTATTTGTATGGATGGAGCTGAAGATGCAGTGCAGCTGATTGGGCGCAGTTTGCTGATTCGCTGGAGAATGGCTGCCATCTTGGACTCCAGGTTTCTCTGTGCTGAGAAGATGTTCTGCGAGGAAACATCAAATCCAACCAGAACCTCTAGACGGCAGGCTACCAGGCAACAGAGTAAGAAAGTAGTTAGAGACATCTGTATGATCTTAGTGTATAACAGATCAATATCTGTCATATTATTATTCCTATTATTAGTAGATTTTGACTGCTATTTCTTTGTTAGTGTTGTTTTAAGCAGACCTCAAATACATATACGTACTCTTTTCCATTACAGCATTTTACTTTGAAAGTACTGTAATTACTAAATATATATACGGGTGCGAGAGAAGGAAAATAGGAGGAGCACTGTAAAAAACATTTTTTATCGACCTGAGATTTCCAAGAAAATAATCATTTTAACAATTAAATGAAAATAACTGAATGTCAAACTATTTCCTTTTTTCCCACTTTGAGACACATGCATAAATAACTGCCTGCCATGTCCTGTGTTGTACAGGGTGTACCATTTATATGGATACACCTTAATACAATGGGAATGGTTAGTGACATTAACGTCCTATTTGTGGCACATTAGTATATGTGAGGTGGCAAACTTTTCAAGATGGGTGGTGACCATAGTGGACATTTTGAAGTCGGCCATTGGATCCAACTTTTGTTTTTCAATAGGAAGAGGGTCATGTGACACATCAAATTTACTGGTAATTTCACAAGTAAAACAATGGTGTGCTTGGTAACTTTATTCTTTCATGAGTTATTTACAAGTTTCTGACCACTTATAAAATGTGTTCAATGTCACCAACCATTCACATTTTATTAAGGTGTATCCATATAAATGGCCCACCCTGTATAATGTTCTTCTGTGATCCATGTAATGTTCACGTAGAACATTTTCGAAAAAAGTACTCACCAGATTCAGCCTTGTCTGTGCACACTTGCTTCTGCATCTCATCCTCAAGTGTAATCAGAAGTGGCTCAGTCAACTCTGACAGCCCCTGGACGTTCCTAGTCCGATGCGCTGTTACTGGTTCACTTGCCAGTTTGTTCAGCTCAGCCTCATTAATCTTATTACCAAGACCAATAGTGTAGATCCGCACTCCACTATTCTTCAGCCCAAGGGCAGCAGTCTCACCGTCATCTGAAGACACTCCTCCAGTCACAATCATCAATATTTGTGGGATGCCCTCATCCTTTCTACTGCCTTTTTCCTTCACGAAATGTCTCTGCTGGACATGGCGGATCGCAGCGCCAGTGTTAATTCGATTACCACCCTTGTACTCAGTCTGGACAATAGCTTGTCCAATGTCCTCCCTGTTTTTGTATGTGTTGAGGAAGAAGGCGTCAGTCACATCAGTAGTAAACTGTGCCAGACCAATACGTAGGTCATCCGTGTCACTACCAAAGTCTTCAAGGAGGGTCTTAATAAATTCCATCACTTCATGGAAGTTGGCTTTGCCCAAATTGAAAGAGCCATCCACCAAAAACACTATGTCAGCAATCTTTCTTTTTGAGCCGGATGCTGAAGACACATGGAAGGAAATGGGTTGAGTTTATTGTGCGTTTCTGAGTAAATCAGGTGGCTTATAAGTGGATATAGGAAGGAATATATGAATGACGGTTAACTTACGTGGTTCTGTGGTTTCCACGATTATTGTGCCATTGAGCCTAGCAATGAATCTCTCCTGGATAGTTGTCAAGCCTGGCAAATTGGTTACCCGAAAGACGTCATCAGAACTAGTAGCAATTTGATTGAGCTGGGTCATGTCAGCAGACTCAGCACCAACACCAATGCAGTTCACGTTTGAGGTTTTGAGTATGTTCCCAAACCGAGATACATCTGTGGTTGACCTTCCACCAGTAAGCACTACCAAGTGATGTGAGGCCTCATCAGGCCGAAATCCAGCAGATGGTTTCATCTCATTCCGGATGACATGATCAATGGCTTGTGCCAGATCTGTACCACGTCCACCTATCTGACGTAGCCTCTTGATTGCTGAAGTCAATGCTGGTTTGTTGGTGTAGGTGTCGAGGGAGAACTCGGTGTGTACTCGGTCTGCATACTGAACCACCCCCACGCGCACCTGGTCAGGCTGGATGTTAAGCTGCTGGACAACTTTCAGGATGAAGTCACGAATGTGAGCAAGTCCTTCAGGGCCAACTCTGTCGGAGCCATCGATGAGAAAAACAATGTCCTTTTTCCCAATTTTTAATATGACTGTCAAAACAAAAAAGATTATTTTTTTAAATACCTGCTAACACTTTTTATGTTTTTAATGATCATAACTGTAATATATCTACGTAACGTAGAAACTTCTACACTAATTTAAGCCACATGCTTAAAAAGTGATTTAGTGTAAGAGAATAATTACCTGTACTCTCTTTAACTGCATCTGTAATATCAGTAACTGTCAGGGTATTCACAGAATTCATAAGCCGCTGCTCCACTGTAGACAGCTGCTGAAAGTCTCTAACCCTAAAAGCAAACTCTGGCTTTAGGGAGATCACTCTCAACTCCTCTTCATCTGCATTCCTTGCTCCTACTGCTAATGGGGCCACCATGTTCCTCTTCAGTTGACCAGCTGGCCCAGACACATCATCTGAGGATCTGCCACCAGTAACCAGGATGAGAAATTGGGGCACGTTCTCTTCAACGCGACTGCCAGCTGACCGCTGGTAGATATTCTTTGCAACCCATTCAAGAGCATATCCAGTGTTAAGGCGGCTGCCACCCTTGCTTCTGACTCTTTGTATAGCTTGGAGAACCTCGTCTTTGGTTGAATGTTCATTGAGGAGAAACTCTACCTTTGCATCCTCACTGTATTGCACAACAGACACCCTTACACGGTCCAACCCCACATCTAATTTCCTCACCACCCTAGAAATCATGTCAAGGATGGCTGGGAATTCACTGCTCACAGAAGTTGTTCCATCAATAAGGAAAACCACATCTCTCTTATCCCCTGGGACTTGCACAGTTGGAACACCTGTAAAGGAAACGTGAATTGTAAACCGTCCAAGTTGGTCTTACGAAAATATTTTAAACAAAAATATATAAATTATAAAGTTGATTGATGCAAGTTAATGAATTTACACACAAAACACCATTACTATATTTCCTGTTCATTACAACATTTCAGAATATGAGGCAAAATCGATAGCATTACAATTCAAAAAGATCTGTTACCTGAAACATCAGGGAACACAGGACGCAACCGGGCAATCTCTTCATCAGACAGTTCAGTCAGGGTGGATATTAGTTTCTCTTGTACGGTGTAAAGATCAGGGAAGTCAT